>NC_091442.1:56442883-57642883 GCF_964237555.1 Oryctolagus cuniculus
CCGCCCGTCGGGTTGCGGCGTCCCAGGACTGGGAGAGAGGGATTCGGTCGGTGGGGTAGCGAGGTGTGTTCATCTGGTGAATGGTTCTTCCTGTCTGTCAAATATTCCTACCGGGAAGAATCAAAAATCTTGAAAAGAAATATGAGGGGACTTCATGAAGTTCATGGGAAAGTGGAATTCAAAGTGCAGTTTGGCGCAAAACTCGCTGAACTCCATGCATGTCGCCCCAGAATGCATATTTTCCCTGAACCTTTGGAAGGACCTTCGTATTAGGGGCCTCCCACCTGGAAGGGGCCCAGCTGAGCAGTGGTGTGGGTGTCAGAATCACAAGCTTGTCTGTCTGCCCTAAGCTCTCCAAAAACTTTCACCTCCTTACCCTTGTCTGCGTGTTGGAGGAAGTTGGACACACCCAGTGAGGCTGTGGGCATGTCAATTAATAGGCTCAGTGTTTAGGCAAAGTCTTGTATAATAATTAACAGAATAATCTGGCCCTAGTTCCCTGAGTTCCTTTCTCTCTTTCAGTGTTCTCAGGGTGTGTTAATTACAAGGGCCTTTCTCCTGCTACCACACAGCAGGGAAGCTGACAGCTAGAGCAGTGGGTGACTCAGCCTCAAGCAACCCAAGGGACTAAGGGCGGCTTCCTGCCCCAAGTGTGAGTGTCTCCCTTGTAGGGGAGTGCTCACAATCAGGCTAAGAGCAGTTCCGAGGACAGCTGCGGAGGGATTAAAGCCAGCCTGGATTTTGAGAAGGACTTGGTTCACATTTTGCTGCCCAGTGTCTGTTTGCTTTGTAGATCTGGGCTCTCATGCTAGACTGAATTTTTGGTAGTTGGGAGTATGCATGTATGCATGCGTGAATAGAATGCCCCCCCCAACCTTTCCCCACCTCCTCCAGGTACACACAGCAGCTGCTGTTTCTACTCTCTTCTTGGATTGTTGTTTAAGCCAGGTGCAGGTGTCGTCAGCTTCTTACCCGGAAGCAAGCAGGACTTGGGTTGAGGGGCGGGGCCCGGAAGAATGGCCCGTGGAAGGTTCTGTGATCTGATGGTCTCCTTTCCCCTTTCCCCTGCAGCACTCCTCCTCCTCCTCCTCTTCCAGCAGTGACTCTGACTGAACACAGGGCCCGGACCCTCCCCTCCAGTCTCACCAGCTGTACTCTCCCATCAAGCTTCAGATGCCCTTGGCCCCCACCCCAGCCCACCTCCACCCGAGCCTCACTCACCCGAGCTGTTCAGCCCTGACTGGCTAGGCCCAGTGGGAAGAGGATTGCCGTGGGCTAGCAAAGGCCGTCTTATTGCCGCTTGGATAGATCTTATAGCTTGAGAGTTTAGCAGGGGAACTGTTTTCTGAAGATAATGAAGACTAAGATCTGAAAAATGTGATTTTTTTTCCTTCTTTTGTAATACTTCTGACTGGGGGTGGTATCTGTGGAAATGTTAATTTTAAAGAAAAAAAATCTGTGCCTTTGTTGTGATGGTGGCACACTTGGGTGTGCCTATAGCAGGTCTGCTCCCCAGCAGGCCTTTCATTGATTGTACCGACTGCAAGGCTGCTGGGAAGTGCAGTCTATTTGGTTGATGAGCTCTGAGTACTATTTTGGAATGTAATCTCACATCCTCAGCCAAGATGCTATCTCTGGGCCTCTAGTTTCCCGTCTCTCAGTCCAAATAAAGCCATTTCTCCTGGTCTCTGTTCACCTGTGCCATACCTTGGCTGGGCCCAGCACATTCGACTCCTGTTCCTACCCTTCTGCAAACCCTTGGAGAGGCAGAGAGAACTCAAGTCTGCCAATTCATTCCCCAAATGCCTGCAGTGACCTAGGCTGGGCCAGGCCAAAGCTGGGAGCCAGGAACTCTTAACAGGTCTCCCAAGTGGGTAGCAGAGATGCATCCACTTGAGCCATCACCTGCTCCTTCCACAGTACACATTAGCAGGAAGCGCAATGGGAGCCGACCTGACACTGGAACGGAAGTACTCTGAGATGGAAACAGGCATCTGAAGCGGTGGCTTAACTTGCTAGGCCAAAGTACCTGCCAGCTCACACCAGGTGCATCATTTTATAGTACTGAACTATATCATCGAAGAGGACATCGTACTACCATTTCTTCTTAAGTGGAAAGGACCCGCAGAATTGGTTAGGTTTAGTGGAATGACTCTTTATTGTCTACCTTTGAATGAATAGATATAGACCTGGTTCACTCTCCAAATGGCCACAATAGCCAGGGCTGGGCCAGGCTGAAGCCAGGAGCCAGGAGCTTCTTCCAGGTTTCCCTCAAGGGTGCAGGGGCCCAAGCACTTGGGCCATCCTGCACTGATTTCTCAGGTGCATTGGCAGAGAGCTGGATTGGAAGAGGAGTAGCCAGGACTTGAACTGGTGCCACAGGGTAACGGCCAGCACTGCAGATGGCAGTTAACTTGCTATGCCACAGCCCTGGACCCACTCCCCCTTCTTTTTTTTTTTTTTAATTTAAAAGATTTATTTATTTATTTATTTGGAAGTCAGAGTTACAAAGAGAGAGAAGGAGATGCAGAGAGAGAGGTCTTCCATCCACTGGTTCACTCCTCAATTGGCTGCAACGGCTGGAGCAGCACTGATCCAAAGCCAGGAGTTCCCTGCAGGTGTCCCACGCCGGGGCAGGGATCCAAGCACTTGGGCCATCTTCTGCTGCTTTCCCAGACCATAGCAGAGAGCTGGGTCAGAAGTGGAGCAGCCGGGACTCAAACCGGTGCCCATATGAGATGCCAGCACTGTAGGTGGCGGCTTTACCTGCTTGGTCACAGCACTGGCCCCAGACCCATCCCCCTTTTTTTCCCTTCAAGAGTTACTTATTGAGAGCTGGTGCTGTGGCATAGCAGGTAAAGCCACTGCCTGCAGTGCTGGCATCCCATATGGGCGCTGGTTCAAGTCCTGGCTGCTCCACTTCCGATCCAGCTCTCTGCTATGGCCTGGGAAAGTAGTGGAAGATGGCCCAAGTGCTTGGGCCCCTGCACCCATGTGGGAGACCTGTAGGAATCTCCTGGCTTCGGATCGGCGCAGCTCTGGCCGTTGCAGCCATTTGGGGATGAACCAGCAGATAGAAGACCTCTCTCTCCCTCTCTCTCTCTCTCTCTCTCTCTGCCTCTCTGTAACTCTGCCTTTCAAATAAATATATCTTTAAAGCCGGCGCCGCGGCTCACTAGGCTAATCCTCCGCCTTGCGGCGCCGGCACACCGGGTTCTAGTCCCGGTCGGGGCGCCGGATTCTGTCCCGGTTGCCCCTCTTCCAGGCCAGCTCTCTGCTGTGGCCAGGGAGTGCAGTGGAGGATGGCCCAGGTGCTTGGGCCCTGCACCCCATGGGAGACCAGGAAAAGCACCTGGATCCTGGCTCCAGCCATGGGATCAGCGCGGTGCGCCGGCCGCAGCGCGCCGGCCGCGGCGGCCATTGGAGGGTGAACCAACGGCAAAGGAAGACCTTTCTCTCTGTCTCTCTCTCTCACTGTCCACTCTGCCTGTCAAAAAAATAAATAAATAAATAAAAAATAAATATATTTAAAAAAAATTTTTTTAATTATTTATATGAAAGGCAGAGCATGGGGGCTAGGGGAGAGAGAAATCTTCTATTTGCTCATTCACTCCCCTAATGGCCACAGCATCCCGGGCTGGGCCAGGCTAAAGAAAGGAACGAGGAACACCATTTGGGTCTCCCACATGGATGGCAGGGGCCCAGAGACTTGGACCATCATCTGCTGGTTTCCCAGGAACACTTGCCAGAAGCTGGATTAGATTCAGAGCACCTGGGACTCAAACCAGCACTCTGCCAATATCACAGGTGGGTTTTGTATCGGTTATAGAGGTTCTCAGCCCATCAGCTGTGAGACGGTAATTTGGGGTTTTGACCCAAATCTATTTAATAAGATTCTTTAAGTATGTGAACCTACAAATTAATGTTTTAAAGGAACTGGGGCCGGCGCCGTGGCTCAATAGGCTAATCCTCTGCCTTGCAGCGCCAGCACTCTGGGTTCTAGTCCCGGTTGCCTCTCTTCCAGGCCAGCTCTCTGCTGTGGCCCGGGAGTGCAGTGGAGGATGGCCCAAGTGCTTGGGCCCTGTACCCCATGGGAGACCAGGATAAGTACCTGGCTCCTGCCATCGAATCAGTGCGGTGCGCTGGCCGCAGAGTGCCGGCCGCGGCAGCCATTGGAGGGTGAACCAATGGCAAAAGGAAGACCTTTCTCTGTCTCTCTCACTGTCCACTCTGCCTGTCAAAAATAAATAAATAAATAAAAATAAAAAAATTAAAGGAACTGGGTAGGGGCTGGCACTGTTGCATAGCGGGTACAGCTACCACCTGTGGCACTAGCATCCCTTATAGGCGCCAGTTCAAGTCCTGGCTGCTCCGCTTCTGATCCAGCTCCCTGCTAATGGCCTGGGAAAAGCAGTGGAAGATGGCCCAAGTGCTTGGGCCCCTGCACCCATGTGGGAGACCTGGAAGGAGCTCCTGGCTCCTGGCTTTGGACCGGCTAAACAACTGTTAAGGCCACTGGTGGAGGGAACCAGCAGATGGAAAATTTCTCTTTCTCTCCCTCTTTGTAACTTTGCCTTTCCAACAAATATAGATCCCAAAACACACACACACACACACACACACAAACTGGGTGATTCTACTGTACAGGTAAAATTGACGGCCACTGGGTTACTTTATGCCATGCACATTGTGTTCTTAAAGATCTGTTGAGTGCAGGAAGGAGACATCTAAGAGAATTAATAAATATGGATGCTATAAAATACTGGGAGATACAGACAGAAATAATTCTCACTGGGAAAGGAGGGAGGAGTCAAAGATGACCTTAAAGGAAAAGTTACATCTGAACTATCTCTTAGTCCTTGTGTGTGGAAAGTGTAACTAGGAAAGATAACAGAGGGGCAGGCCTTTGGTGCCATGGTTATGGATTGCCTGGGTTTGAGTTTCTATTCCACTTTGGTTTTTTGTTTTTTTTTTAATCTTTGAATTTTCCTTGTTTAAATTTTCTTTTAAGATTTATTTATTTAGTTGAAAGTCAGCATTACATAGAGAGAGGGAGAGAGCAAGAGAGAGGGAGAAAGAGAGAGAAAGAGAGAGATCAATCTGGTTCACTCCCAGATAGCTGCAATCACCAGGGCTGGGTCAGGCCAAAACCAGGGGCCAGGAACTTTTTCCAGGTGTCACACAAGGGTGCAGGGGCCCAAGCACTTGAGCCATCTTCCTCTGCTTTTCCCAGGCTGTTAGCAGGGAGCTGGATCAGAAGTGGAGCAGCCGGGACACGAACTGACACCCATGTGGGATGCCAGCATTGCAGGCAGCAGCTTTATCCACTACGTCACAGTGCCAGCCTCCTCTGCTCCACTTTGGATCCAGCTTCCTGCGAATGAACACCTTGGGGAGGCCTCAGGTGATAGGAAAAGTAGTTGGGTCCCTGCCACTTACATGGGGGATCTGAGTGGATCTTCTGGCTTCAGCCTGGTTCAGCCCCAGCTATTGCAGGTGTTTGGGGAGTGAGCCAGCAGATTGAAGATCTATTTCTCTTTCTCTCTTTATTGTTCTGCTTTTCCAATAAACAAAAACAAATACATTAAAATATATATATGACACAATGGATTTACCAAAGAGAAGGTGAGAAATCATGTGCTTAGAAAAAAATGTTCACAGCACGTCTGGGAATCACGTGTACCTGTGTTTTGGGTGCTGAAGCTATAAGATGAGTAAGATAGAACCTGCCCTTCATGACCTGCAAAATGTAACAGAGCAGACGGATATGTAACCAGGATGAAAACACCGTCAAAGGACAACCAGAGGGACATGGATCATGCCACGGGAGAACAGAGGAAGGAATGACAGTGTCCCTGGGAAGTGAGTTCGGTCTGGGCCTGGGCTCAGGATGAGCAGGCGTCCTATGAGCTGCTGTTACTGAGCGTGTGTTCTGCACCAGCCACTGTTTATAGCTGATGTGATCTCCAGAGCCACTCTGTGAGGTCGGCACTGCTGTTCCCACTTTGTAGATGAGAAAAGACTAGAAGTGTTGAGTAGGGAGATGACGCCTCTGGGGTCACAGCGGGGGTCCCAGGCAGTCCGGCTCCTGAGTCTGTGCTTAAGGGACTGGGGTCCTGAGGGGGTTCCAGGCAGAAGCAGCAGCTTCACAAAGGCACAGAGCTGTCAAAAGCTGCAGAATCAGAGTTCAGGAGCTCTGAGAGTGGGAAATGAGGCACGGGGTGGAACGCACGGGGCTTGGGCCTCGTGGGAGGGGCTTGAGTGTTTTCTGTTGGCCATTCTGCTTCCGTGACTCATCCCTGGAGAGAAATGACTGAGGTCTTACTATTTTATAGCCAGGTTCTAAGTTATTAGAAAATCCAAAGCCAAGGCACATTTTTCCAGTGTCCTGGATTTGGGGGCTATTATATATATGTGTATATATATATATATATATGTATTTTTTTTTTCTTTCTAGTCACTTTATCTTTTCCATTCTCAGCTCCTCCTTTTAGAGGAGGATCTGGCCATGGTGGGATTGGGAGGTGGTGAGAAAAAGATGTTGACAGACGAACCAGAAATAAAAGTCGATGACAAGTAGGTAGAGGTGGAAAACACACATTGAAAAACAGAAATCAGGGAGAAATTCGCTTATCCCTTTTCTACCCAGTCCCAACGGCAGAGCCTCTCCTCTTCGTGCCATTTCTAAGCCACACACAGAGCACCTCTTGTTTGGGTTGTTATTTTGTTGTTGTTTCTCAACTTCTTAAAAGCTAAAAGCAATACTGTGTAAAAATTGCAACTTTTTTTTTTTTTTTTTTTTTTTTTTTTTTTTTTTTTTTTACAGGATGTTCAGTACAAAGTAAGTTTTCCTCTCAGCTCAGATTCTCCAGGGGGTCCACAACTATCAGATTCTTTCCTATACTTCCAGAGCTATTCTTTTTCTTTCTTTCTTTTTTTTTTTTTTTAAGATTTATTTATTTATTTGAAAGTTAGAGTTACACACAGAAGGAGAGGCAGAGAGAGAGGGAGAGAGGTCTTCCACCCGCTGGCTCACTCCCCAGTTGGCTGCAACGGCCGGAGCTGCGCTGATTCGAAGCCAGGAGCCAGGAGCCTCCTCTGGGTCTCCCACGCGGGTGCAGGGACCCAAGGACTTGGGTCATCCTCCACCGCTTCCCCAGGCCACAGCAGAGAGCTGGATTGGAAGTGGAGCAGCCGGGTCTCGAACCAGCGCCCACATGGGATGCCAGCACTGCAGGAGGCGGCTTTACCCGCCATACCACAGTGCTGGCCCCTCCAGAGCTATTCTGTGCAAAATCAAGTTCCCCCTGTTTATTTCTACCTCTCCCCCCTCCCTGATACCAGATACAAGCATATTTTTTAAGCACTCTTTGGACTTAACGTTTCCTTACTTAGTCATCTATCTTGGATTTGGTTCTGTGTGTTATATGTGTGTGTGTGCCGTATGATGGACATTTTGGTCAACACCAGACTGCGTATATGTTGGTAGTCTCACAAGGTTGCATTCCTAGTGGCATCACAGCTGTCTCAGCTTGTGGAAGTGCACTCTGTGAAGGTTGCACTACGATGAAATCCCCTAGAAATGCATTTCTCAGGACACATCGTCATAAAGCAATTCATGATTCTGTGTACGTGTTTCAAGATTTATTTCAAAGAGAGAGATGTTGCACTCATCCACGGGTTCACCCCTGCAACAGCCAGGGCTGGGCCAGGCCAAAACCAGGAGTCAGAAACTTCATCTGGGTCTCCCACATGGGTGGCAGGGGCCCAAGCACTTGGGCCATTGTCCACTACTTTCCCAGGCATATTAGCAGGGAGCTGGATTGGGTGTAGAGAAACCATGATTCCAACAGGTGCTTTAATATGGGATGCCAGCGTTGTAGGTGGCAGCTTAGCCAGTTGAACTGGCTTCCTGTGTGTGTATTTACAAATCATATAAAATTTTTTAAATATTTATTTTATTTATTTGAAAAGCAGAGTTATGGGGTAGGGGGTAGAGAGAGAGAGAGAGAAATCCTCTATCTGCTGGTTCACTCTCCACATGGCACAACATCTAGAGCTGGACCATTCCAAAGCCAGGAGCCAGGAGCTCCTTTTAGGTCTCCCACGTCGGCCTCCTCCCACTGCTTTCCCAGGTGCATTAGCATGGGGCTGGATCAGAAGGGGAGCAGCCAGGACTCAAACTGGAGTCCATGTGAGATGCCGGTGGCGCTGCAGGTAGCAACTTAACCTGCTATACCACAGTGTCAGCCCTACAATTCTTTTAACAGTAAATTTAGGGGTCAGCTCTGTGGCATAGCGGTTAAAGCTGCTGCCTGCAGTGCCGACATCCCATATGGGCACTGGTTCAAGACCTGGCTGCTCCACTTCATATCCAGCTCTCTGCTATGGCCTGGGAAAGCAGTGGAAGATGGCCCAAGTCCTTGGGCTCCTGCACCTGCATGGGAGACCTAGAAGAAGCTCCTGTCTCTTGGCTTTGGATTGGTCCGGCTCTGGCCTTTGCAGCCGTTTGGGGAGTGAACCAGCTGATGGAAGACCTCTCTCTCTCTTTGCCTCTGCCTCTCTGTAATGCTGCCTTTCAAATAATTTTTTTTTAAAGACAGTAAATTTATTCAACCAATTTTATTGCTGGAATTTCGGATTGTTTTCAGTATTGGTACAAACTTCAGTACCGCAGAGAACATTTTGGCATATATATCTTTGCCAGAGTTTGATGAATCAGTCGTCCATGGCTATATCTGGCTCCGAGACTTTTTTTTTTTTGGGGGGGGGGGCGGCCTACTGTCTTTACTAAGTTTCAGGCACTTTCAATGAAGATTCAGATTTCAAGAAGAAACTCCAGCAAAAGATGGCTCATATTCCTGGAGGCAGAAATTCTGGGTCGTGGTCGTGGTCCCTCCTTGTAAATGGGTTTTGTACTCTAGATTTCCCATAGTCCTTTCAACAGTGATAGTCTTTTTGTTGGCCAGCTTCTTCCAATCACATTCCTTGCTTGGCTCCTGAGCGTGTTGGGTTTCCATCCTCTGCCTTGCGTATCAGTATACATCGCCAAAGATGGTACTCCTCAAGTGTTTTTTATTTTCTGCCTTCACCATCTTGCGTCTGTTAACAGTATCTGGGACTGTGATACACTCTTCTTACTGCAAACAAATTACAGGGGTGGGCCCTTGGCCTGATGGTTGGGAGGCCTGCATCCCATACTGGGATGCCTTTGGGTTTGATACCCAGGCTGGCTCCTGACTGTGGCTTCCTGCTAATATAGGAGGTGGCTGCTGATGGCTGCTATGTGTCACCACGTGGGAGACCTGGATTGGCTTCCCAATCCCTTGCTTTGGCTGGGTCCAGTCCCAGATATGGTGGGCATTTGGCCTGTGAGTCAGTAGATGGGAGTGCGCTCTGTCTACCAAAAAATATATAAATAAATAATTTAGGAGGCAGGTGTTTGGTTTAGTGGTTAGGAAGCCAGTGAAGATACCTACATCCCGCACTGGAGTACCTGGTTTGAAGTTTTGGCTCGACTCCTGATTCTAGCCCCCTGCTAATGTGGCCCTGGCAGGCAGCAGATAGTGGTGCCTGGATTGCATCTGTGGCTCTCTCTAAGCTTCAGCCTGGCCCAGTCCTGAGTGTTGAGAGCATTCAAGGAGTGAAGCAGCAGATGGGAGCGCTCTCTCTCTCTCTGTAATAAAAAATTTTTTAGAAACAAATATAGCAAGATTTCCATTTAAATGAGAATGGGAAAGGATAGGAAACCCAAGAGAGCTAAAATTACAAGTTGAGGAGTAGATGTTTGGCCTAGTGGTTTAGTTGCTTGTATCCAGAGGTAGACACTGTGGCATAGCGGGTAAAGCCACCGCCTGCAGTGCCAGCATCCCATATGGGCACTGGTTCGAGACCTGGCTGCTCCACTTCATATCCAGCTCTCTGCTATGGCCTGGGACAGTAGTAGAAGATGGCCCAAGTCCTTGGGGCCCTGCACCTGCATAGGAGACCTGGAAGAAGCTTCTGGCTCCTGACTTCAGATCAGGCCAGCTCCGACCATTGTGGCCATCTGGGGAGTGAACCAGCAAATGGAAGATTCTCTCTCTCTCCCTCTCTCCCTCTCTGCCTCTCCTTCTCTCTGTGTAACTCTGACTTTCAAATAAATAAATATATATATATATATTTTTAAAAAGACACCTGTAGGCCGGTGCCGTGGCTCACCAGGCTAATCCTCTGCCTTGCGGCGCTGGCACACCCAGTTCTAGTCCCGGTCGGGACACCGGATTCTTTCCCGGTTGCCCCTCTTCCAGGCCAGCTCTCTGCTGTGGCCCAGGAAGGCAGTGGAGGATGGCCCAAGTGCTTGGGCCCTGCACCCCATGGGAGACCAGGATAAGTACCTGGCTCCTGCCATCGGATCAGTGCCGTACGCCGGCCGCAGCACGCCAGCCGCGGAGGCCACTGGAGGGTGAACCAACGGCAAAGGAAGACCTTTCTCTCTGTCTCTCTCTCTCACTGTCCACTCTGCCTGTCAAAAAAAAAAAAAAAAAAAAAAAAAAAAAAAAGACACCTGTATCCCATATGGGAGGTCCTCAGTTCATGTCCTGGTTCTGACTCCTGATTTCAGCTTCCCACAAATGAAGACCCTAGGAGGCAGCAGGTGGTGGCTTAAATGCTTGGATCCCTGCCACCCATGTGGGAGACCTGGATTGAGTTCCTGATTCAAGGTTTTGGCCTGGCCCAGCCTTGGCTGTTGTAGGCATTTTGAGAGCAAACCAGTATATGAGATTGCTCTGTGTTTCTCTAATAAATAGAAACTAGAAATGTTTTTATAAGATCATGAGCTGCTATTGTAGCTTCAAGGACTGAGTGAGGGGATGAGTGTTTGTTTAATTTGTTGCTTTGTTGCAATCATCTCCCTTCCTGAAGTTGCTGTGTGGCCCTAGGGAACTTTACATTCTCTCTCTGTGTCTTTTAAAAAGATTGATTTATCTATTTGAAAGGCAGAGCGACAGAGAGGGAGAGACAGAGAAATCTCCCATCCACTTTTTATTCCCAAAATGACCACAACAGCTGGGGCTGGTCTAGGGTGAAGCCAGGAGCTCAGAACTCCATTCGTGTTTCCCATGTGGCTGCAGGAGCCCAAGCACCCAGGCCATTTCTCACTGTTTTCTCAGGCACATTAACAGGGAGCTGGATTGGAAGTGAAGCCGCCGGGACTCAAACGGTCACCCCATGCTGGCATCACAAGCAGCGGCTTACCCTGCTGTGCCACACTGCCGGCCCCAAGTGCACTCTCTTGACTTCTGAGAAAACTTTGACTCATAAAACTATCAAGTATTCCTATTAAATATATGTCAGCTTTTATTTAAAAAAAAAAAAAAAAGATTCATTTATTTGAAAGGCAGAGTTACAGAGAGAGAGGGAGAGGCAGAGAGAGCCAGAACTTCCATTTGCTGGTTCATGCCCCAAATAGCTGCAACAGCTGGCGCTCGGCAAGGCCGAAGCCAGGAGCTTCCTCCAGGTCTCCCACGTGGGTGCAGGGGCCCAAGCACTCCAGCCATCCTCCGCTGCTTTCCCAGGAGCATTAGCAGGGAGTTGGATCAGCCAGGACACAAACTGGTGCCCAAATGGGATGCCAGTTTCACAGGCGGCCACGAGGTAGGCCTCAGATATATCCCATCTTTCTCTTTGAAAGCTAGCTGTAATTATTGGCCAGCTGCCACTCCAGTAGAGCTATTTAATCTTTGTTTTGTACCTCGCATTAGAGATAATTTCATGAATAGCCACTTTCACCCCCATTCTCAAGAGCCCAGGGGTACAAGTGACCCAATTGCAAAACCTTTTTTTAAAAAAATTTGATAGACACAGCTTCCATCCAACTGGATTGCTCCCCGAATGCCCACAACGGTCCCAACTTGGGCTGAAGTTGGGAGCTAGGAACTCAGTGCAGGTCTCCCATATGGGTGTGTGACAGACACCTAGCTGCTTAAGCCGTCACCTGCTGCATGAGCAGGAAGCTGGAATCAAGAGCCAGAGGCAGGCATTAAACCCAGGCACTCGGACAGGGGAGGCGGGCGTCCTAACTGCAGAGCTGGCAGCCTGCCCTATAACTGCAGAATATTGACCATCAGCCCAGCCCTCATGGTTAAAGCCTGCTCTTTTGTTTGCTTACTTTTTTTTTTAAGATTTATTTATTTGAAAGGCAGAGTAAGGGAGGGGCAGGGAGAGGAGAGGAGAGGACAGAGAGGAGAGAGAGAGAATCTCCCAGTCAATGGTTCACTCCTGAAATGCCTACAACAGCTAGTGCTGGACCAGTCCAAAGCCAGGAACTAGGAATTCGGTCTGGGTGTTCCAGGTGGGTGGCAGGGACCTAAGTACTTGAGCTAACACTGCTGCCTCCCAAGGTCTGCATTCGTAGGAAGCGCACTCATCCAGGAACTCTGATGTAGGATTCAGATGGTCCAAGCAGCGTTTCAACTGCCATGCCAAACATCTGCCCTCATGCCTTACTGTCCATCTAAGGGAGCTGTCTCTCTTCAGATGGGTCCACTGATTGGGACTACCCAGTGAATAAGGCTCAATAAACACAGTATTTGCAGTTGCTTTCAATTTCCTTCTCTTTATTTTTTAAAAAAGATTTATTTTATTTATTTGAAAGACAGAGTTACAGAGAGAGGTTGAGACAGAGAGGTCTTTCATCACTGCCCGGATGGCCGCAACGGCTTGAACTGAAGCCAGGAATTTCCTCCAGGTCTCCCACGTGGGTGCAGTGGCCCCAGGACTTGGGCCATCCTCTACTGCTTTCCCAGGTGCATTAGCAGGGAGCTGGATTGGAAATAGAGCAGCCAGGACTCGAATTGGCACCCATATGGGATGTAGGCATTACAGGTCAGGGCTTTAACCCGCTGTGTCACAGTGCTGGCCCCATCCTTCTCTTTATTTTGTCTTACTCCCTGCCTGAGTTCCTCTCTGGTCTTTCTTTTTTCTTTTTTTATTTGACAGGTAGAGTTATAGGCAGTGAGAGAGAGAGATACAGTGAGAAAGGTCTTCCTTCCATTGGTTCACTCCCCAAATGGCCACTACGGCCGGTGCTGAGCCGATCCGAAGCCAGGAGCCAGGTGTTTCCTCTTGGTCTCCCATGTGGGAGCAGGGGCCCAAGGACTTGGGCCGTCCTCCACTGCCCTCCCAGGCCACAGCAGAGAGTTGGACTGGAAGAGGAACAACTGGGACTAGAACCCGGCACCCATATAGGATGCCAGCACCGCAGGTAGAAGATTAACCAAGTGAGCCATGGCGCCGGCCCCCTGGTCTTTCTTTTTTAAAGATTTATTTATTTTATTTGAAAGGCAGAGTTACAGAGAGGCCTGGCCCAGCTCTTGCTGTTTTGGGTATTTGAGGTGTGAACTAGTAGATGGAACATCCTTCTCTTTGTCACTGTCTTTCAGGATGTAGATACATAAGTGAACATTTTTAAAAAAGTTTTGGGGCCAGCGCTGTGGCACAGAGATACCAGCCTGCGGTATTGCCACAGCATCTCATATGCGCGCCAGTTTGAGTTCTGGCTGCTCCACTTCTGATCCAGCTCTCTGCTATGGGAAAGCAGTAGAAGATGGGCCAACTCCTTGGGCCCCTGCACCTGTGTGGGAAACCCGGAAGAAGCTCCTGGTCTTTGGATCAGCTCAGCTCCGGCCATTGCAGTCATCTGGGGAGTGAACCAGCGGATGGAAGAACTCTCTCTCCCTCTGGTTCTACCTTTCTCTGTAACTCTGTCTTTCAAATAAATAAAATAAGTCTTTCTAAAAAAAAGTTTTAATGTGGACATTTCCAGTTTCATACATGGGTAGAGAAAATAGTTTCATGACGTCTTATATTCCCATCATTTGCTTCAATAATTACAGTGCCTGTCTTGTTCATTTCCATATCATATTTCTTCCAATTTTTAATGAAAATTTAAAAAGTTTACAGAACAGCAATCAACCATACACATCTCACCTATGCTCAAACAATGTGCTAATATATTGCCCTATTTGCCTTATCAATATACCTATGTGAAGCTTTTTTTATTTAAAGATTTTATTTACTTATTTGAGAGGTAGAGTTACAGACAGAGAAGGAGAGACAGAAAGGTCTTCCATCCACTGGTTCACTCCCCAAATGGCCACAATGGCTGCAGCTGGGCCGATCCAAAGCCAGGAGCCAGGAGCTTCTTCTGGGTCTTCCCACACGGGTGCAGGGGCCCAAGGACTTGGGCCATCTTCTACTGCTTTCCCAGGCCATAGCATAGAGCTGGGTCAGAAGTGGAGCAGCCGGGACTCAAACTGGTGCCCATATGGGATGCCGGCACTGCAGGCAGAAGCTTAGCCCACTGTGCCACAGAGCCGGCCCTGTGTGAACCACTGAAAATCTGTTGCATACATCATTACCTTTACATATTTTATCACGCACCACCTCAAAGACATTTCTCTATGTAATCACAGCTCCATTTATAACACTGAAAAAGTACCACTGATGCTCCCTCAATGATCTATTATTCATGTTTGAATTTTCTCAACTGTGCCCAGATCCAAGCAAGATTTAAACATTATATTTGTTTTTTCCTGCCTTAAAACTGTCTTTCTTCCTCCTTGCCTGCCTGTTCCTTTATTATATCCCATAGGTTTCGGAGAGACCAGGCTGGTGGTCTTGCGGAAAGCACCACATTTTGAGTTTGCAGGTATCTCCTAGCATTAGTGTTTAACTGGTTCCTTTAGCCTCTGAATTTCCCATAAATTACAAATCAGAGCTGAAGGCTTGCTTAGGTTAAGGTTAAACACTTTTGGCAAGAACACTTAACAGATGATGCTGTGTACTCCTGGTTCAAGACCATGCAATCGTCCTAGCCAGCAAAGTTTGGTCACTTCCTTAGGGAAGGTGGTGACTGCCAGATCTCTTCAGTTCTTGTTTTTCAATTTTTGAAAGACTTCATTGTTATTTATTTGAAAGGTAGAGCATCCAAGGGAGACAGAAAGAGAGAGAGAGGAAGGGGAGAGAGAGACAGAGGTCTTCTATCCACTGGTTCATTCCCCAAATGGCAGCAGCCTGAAGCTGCTAACGGGAGCTTCTTCCTGGTTTCCCACATGGGTGCCAGGTCCCAGGTCACAAATGGAGCAGCCAGGCTGGAACCAAAGCCCACACGGGTTGCCGGCTTTACCTGCCTCGCCACAGCGCTGGCCTCAGCTGTTTTTTTGTTTTGTTTTGTTACTCTTCAAACTGCGCAATTTGGAAATAATCTGTGTGGTGATATTTGACGCCATGATATTCTGTGCCCTAACAATGCTTTTCTGGAAATTGTAATGATTGATACCACTTGCCTGAATTAATTGCTATTTCACCCTGGGTTGCAGAATGGTGATTTTCTAACTCACTCCTTCTATTCAGTAGACTGAACTCTTTACAAAGGAGGTTTCCCTTATCGATTTCAACATAAGGTAAAATCTTAGTTCTTTACCACATTTTCAGAGTTAGGAGTTAGTGTAATAGTAGCCTCCACTGTAGCAAGTCACCTTTTTTTCCCCATTATTTTTTGAGTATTAGTATAGACTACTGGGTTTTCCACACCTCTTCTAATTCTCTCTCCACATTCCCTTTCTCCTCTGCTCCTGATCCATGGCTACTGCCGGCTCCCTCCGCGCCTTAGCTTGCGCTTTCCAGACAGCCCGCTAGGGGCCACTGCTTCCTCCCCGCCCCCACGTCGCCGCTCTACCCCACACTTCGCCGTTTGCCTTCAGCCATCATCTCACTGGTGCCGAGCCGGCCCCAGGAGCCGCTCTAGGCTGTTCGGAGGCCGTTCGCCTTGCGTGGGGAAGGTCCGGACGACGCGTTCGCCTCGCCGGTCCCCGGGGCGGTTAGTGCTTCCGGGGTCGGAGGGTGCGCGGGGTTGAAAGCGGGCCGCTCCGCCCCGTCCCCCTCCCAGACCAGCAGAGGCAGCAGCCGGAGCAGCCGCAGCCTGCGCCCTCTCCCGCCCGCCCGCCCTCCGCCCGCCCGCCCGCCCTCCGCCGCCCTCCACCCGCCCCGGGGTCTCTTTCCCCCTTCCTCCTCCTCCTCCTCCACCCCCCCCTTCCTCCTCCGCCCGCCCGCGGGGCCCCCCTCGCCTTCCCGCCCGCCCCTATTGTTCCGCCCCCGGCCTCCCGCCCTTCCCCTTCCCGCCCGCTCCCCCTTTCCCCCTCAGTCGCCTCGCGCCTGCAGGTAAGCTTCAAAATTCTCCCTCCGTGCCCGGCTCCAGCTCCTCTTTCCGCTCAAGGCTGTGTTTCTTAGCGGGCTCCGGTCCCTGGTCACGAGCCGCGGCCTCTCGTAGCCCCGCGTGAGCGCCTGCTACCTCAGGCTGCCCGGCCGGCCATTCACGCGAGGCCCTGGCTCCGGCGCGGCCTAGTAGGCCTCGCGCAAGGCCGCCCCCTCCCCCCGCCCTGTCCCGGTGGCGGCTGCGCAGGAGTGGAGGAGGGCGCGCGCGCGGTAGGGGGGGCGGCGGTGGATTTGTTGGGTGAGGGGGGTTGGGGGAGGCGATGGCCGGCCTGCTGGCCGGGCGGGTGAGCGCGGCTCCCCGCGGGGGTCAGGCGCTGGCGCAGCCACACGAGGAGGCGCCGCTCGCCGGGCCCCTCCCCCTGGGTCGCAGCGCCCCCCCCCGACCGAACCGTTTATTTTTTTTCCCTCTGTTTTCTTGTCGGGAGGGGGGGCTTTTTCTAAGTGGAAAAATGCGCGAATGACGGAGGGGCGGGGGGGGGCGCGGAGTTTGAGGAAGGGTGGACGGGCCGAGTTACGGAGGACGTTCTCTTCGGGGTAACGATTTTCGGAATGACAAAATGCCTGCCCCTGCTAGAGCCGGGCCAAGCTATTTATAGGAGGGGTGATGGCCTGCGGGATTCGCAGCCGGATTCCCGGGACGGGGCTCACTCCCTGACCCAGGCCGGAGAGGAGGACGACCGAGAGCTCTTGGATTGCTTAGATGGTGTGGCCTGAGAAATGCAGCTGTGTGCCTCCCCGCAAGTAATGACTTCCACTAGGGTTTCTGTTTCTTGCCCTTCCGAACTTGCATCACTGGCGCTGTTGGTAAAGTGCTTTTGCTGGGAAGTCTGAGCGAGGATAAGAAATCCAACTGCCACATTTTTAGCGGATCCTATTTTAAAAAGAGAGGCATTATAAACCTAACACCCCCCTCCCCCAGCTCTATTGTTTTTCCGTGAGTGGAAAGTGTTGGATTCTGGGATTTTGCCAGCAATTAACTATATGCTGAAAATAGAGAATGATGTGCTGTGAAGATGCGCTTATATAATCACTTAGAATCATATTCTAAAGTAGCCAGGGGACAGGTTTGCTGTAAATTCTGCGAATATTTAGGATATGGGCTTTGTGTTGGAGCAAAAATAAATTAAATCAGTGGCTGGTTCTGTGAAGGGAGAAGACTAGGAGAGTTACCATTGATGTTGAGTTTTGAAGGGACCTTTAAAATGCCATTGGAAGTAATTGAATGGAACCCGGGGCTTGCTTTTTTAAAGCTTTTGGGGTTAAGCGTGCTAAGGAGGTGCTGGAGGCAAAGGCAAAATCAAAAACAAACCTCTATTCATAACTAATTACTTCTGAGGGGAAAGGACCATCCTGGATAGTAAAGGGATTTTTAAGCTGTAGCTTAAAACAGTGAACAAGATAGATAACTTTTTAGCAGAACCAATTTTTGATTGTTTTCTTGGGAAGGAGATTTGACTTATTAGACTTGAATAAAAACTTGAGTGGTAATAAGGTTCATAACAGAAACAAGGACAATTTCTTCAGTCAGTAACTATCACACTGGGTTGGGAGAAGGGATAGGAGGAAAGAACTCTGTATTCAGTCATTTCCCCAGGGGGAATGTAGAACACCTCCCCCCCCCCCCCCCCAAGCGCGCTGCATGGAAGGCATCTGAGATAACGCCTTTTTCAGTGAGATTGTTGACCTAAATCTTAATAAAATCATTGGGTGTCATCTACCCATTAAGATTAGAAATTTGTAATGTGAGGTACGTCTCTATTTTGGAAATTGCTACCACAAAGAAAATTCACGTGTTTTCTGTAGCGTTCGATGTGAACTGCTACCCGATACGGAAGCAAGAAGTCCTCTGCCCTGATTGTGTTTTATGTTTGGATTTGCCCCCATGGTTTCCAGGGATTTTCTGAATTGTTTTTGCAACTTACTCTGCTGAAGGACAACTGCTGCGCCTTTAGCAGTTCCCTTAGAACTAGTGTCTGGAGAGAACCATTCGTGTCGAGAGTCAGCAGAAACCCTGTCATTCTGAAAAGCAAATTGGAAAGTCACCTTCTATATACTCCAACAGATCCTGAGCTGTAAATGTTCATGCGATTGTGCTGAATGTGTGTGCGAGTCTGATAGGGTGTCATTTAAGAAAAAGAATTAGGCATTGATACTGGTGAAAGTAACTCAGGGGAATAAGCCCCCTTCTGTTTGCCTCCTCTGACTTTCGTCATGCTTGTCTTTCAGTTTTGGCTTCACCCCCACCAGTGACCAAAGACTTGACCACTCAGAGTCCAGCTCCCAAGAACACCGCTCGAAATGGACACCGGTGTGATTGAAGGTGGATTAAATGTCACTCTCACCATCCGGCTACTTATGCATGGCAAGGTAGGCACCAGCTTGGGAAATTAGGTCATAGTAACTGCTAGGGGAGGGGCCAGGAAGAGCAGACATGCATCTTGGAGCTCATCAGATTAGCACTGTGGGGCGTCTGGCTTTAGCTGTCTTCTCTAACAGCGTGGATGTGAGTGTGGTGGGAAAATGGACAGACTTTCCTAGGAAGCTCCACTGAGCAGGAAGGGCTTAGGAGAGGCTAGGGCCAAAAGAATATCTCATGCCTGGATGATGTGATTTTTTTTTTTTTCCCCTAATGGAGGGTTGCTGTAGCTTGTGATAGGTAAATTGCGTATTGCCCAAGTAATTCTTGGAAACTTCTAGCAGGAAGACTGATTTTTGCTATTTTTAGAAGTAATTTGTAATAAACAGATATCATTTAGTCACTTCTGTATCATTTCTCCCAAAATTTTTGATAGCTTCAAAAACTTAAAACTTTAAGGAAAGAAAATAACTGTCTTCCAAATAAATCTTGAAATTTTTCATTTCCTTGTGGGTGGTACTTAGTGTAAATAGCAACTGGTTAGCTAGACAGAGAATCCTTTTTGGTAATGTTTGTCTTACTAATGCTAGTTTTCTCTATTGTAGGAAGTTGGTAGTATCATCGGAAAGGTAAGATAATTAATTTCAACTCTGATTACTATTTAATCAGTCTGTCTTGAAATAGCAGTTGGAACTCACAGTTGACTTTTCCTCTTACAGAAAGGAGAATCTGTTAAGAAGATGCGCGAGGAGGTAAGTTAAAAGGGGGCTTTGGGATTGTTAACTGGAGAGTTGAAAAACCTTTAAAACAAGTAGCAGGCCTCAGGGGGAAACCTGTATTTTTCTGGCTTTGTTGTTTGTAATGACAAATAGTATTTTGGGAAATGTGGTTCTGAGAAGTTTCAAAATTCATACAAGACTTAACTATCTTAACTATTGGAGGTTGTGTTTCAAAGAGGAACATGAAGCAGTTTGAAATGTTACTGATTTTGCCTTTGTATTCAGGATTGTATATGTAGGCAATTTCTTGCCCATGCTGTTTAGTAGGGGCTGTATGTCCTGTACATGTTCAGTTCTTTTCTGTCTGTTTGACTTTTTGACTCTTTCTTATCCAGAGTGGTGCACGTATCAACATCTCAGAAGGGAATTGTCCTGAGAGAATTATCACTTTGGCTGGACCCACTAATGCCATTTTCAAAGCATTTGCTATGATCATTGACAAACTGGAAGAGGTTTGTTCCCCCCACCCCGCCCTCAAATGCAGCCAGTGATGGGGTGAGGTTGGAGCTAGAAGATGGAGTTGGGTGCTCTGGCTGGGAATAAAGTCCACAGATGCCAGTGTGGGGCTCAAGCATCTTAACCGCTAAGCTAGGTGCCCAGTTCTTCATTCTTCAGCCTTAAGTGCTTACAGCTAGCTTGTTGCTTTTCTCTTACTTCAGTCCACTGGTTCACTCCCCAAATGCCTGCAATAGCCAGGACTGGTTAGGCTCAAATCAGGAGCCTGGAACTCAATCTGGGACTCCCATGTGGTTGTCAGGGAGCCAACTACTAGAGCCATCTGCTTCCCTGGATGTATGTTATCAGGAGACTGGCTCACTGAGTAGCCAGGATGTGAACCTAGGCACTCTGATATGGTGGGATGTGGCATCCCAAGTGCCATCTGAACCAATGAGCCAAATGCCAGCCCCACTTGTTGCCTTCCCAAGGATTTTTTAGATTTAAAGGTAGGCTGTATCACAGTCTTGTAAATGAGTCCTTTGCTCCCTGTGGTGTCCTCTCAGATTTGTCATTTGTAGTTACAGCTTGACTGTTGCCAGGCACTCAGCGTGAAACGCTTTTCTTGACCAGTAGTTGTTGAAGCTGTGCCGTGCCTTTTTCGGAAGCTTTATGTTTCCCAGTAAACAATTAAGTGAATGATGCATGATTAATGCACTTTTTTTAGTGGTTCTGCTGAACATAGAGTTAGTTGAATATAAATATGTATGTTTTAAACAAGATAATCAATCTGATAAAACACTGTTAGAGTTAAACTTGGGAGAGACCTAGGTTATTAGAAACAACAACCATGTCAGGGGTTTTATCCGAATGAACTTCTGAGCTTTCTTCAGAGGCTGAACAGCCGTTGTCCTGTGTTGGGCTTCTTTCTCTTCTTCTGTAGTAATGCAACTAATTGTGCAATTGATAGTTAGAGGAGTGCTTGGTGGTGCCTGAAATCTGATCCTTGCCAGGATCAGAAATGTTATCTTTTGACCCACAGGACCTTGCTAGTGCAAAATTTGTGACTTAAAGCATTTCAAAAACGTGCTGTTAACCCAGTAAGAAACATGTCCTTGAATTTTTTCAGGGCTACGCTTTAGCAGTTTTCAGGTCTGTATATGTGGAGATTAGGGTGAGAAGTGATACTTAAACCACTTAATCTTCAGAAGGCTAAACTTAATTAGGTTAAAACCATGATTTTTTAAAAAAGACTTTATTTGTTGTAACTCTATTACAGACAGGGAGTGGTGACAGAGAGGGAGGTATTCCTTCCTCTTCTTAACTCCCCAGATGGCCAAAAACGATCCTAAGCCAGGAGCCAGGAAGTTCTTCCAGGTCTCCATGTGGGTGCTGGGGCCCAAGCACTAGGGCCATCCTCTACTGCTTTCTCAGACCATAGCAGAAGAGGAGCAGCCGGGACTTGAAACCAGTGTCCATATGGGATACTGGTGTTGCAGGTGGAGGATTACCTGTTGTGGCACAGCGCCGGCCCAAAAAACATGTTAGCATTTTGTTAGGGAAAATATTATGAGGTTTGAGCCAATAGTCTTTAATTTCCAGTCTCCCGTTTTTTTTTTTTTTTTTTCTCCCTCTTTCAAAAGATTTCTTATTTGAAAGGCAGAGTTACAGAGGTCTTCCATCCGCTGATTGATTCCCCAAAAGACCATAACAGCTGGGCTGGGTCAGGCTGAAGCCAGAAGCCTGGGACTCTCACCTGGGTCACCCTTGTGGGTAGAGTGGTAGAAGGCCCCTCAGGTCTCCAGCTTGTGACTGGCACAAGTATTCTGAGCCTCAATTTCATTTACTTTACAAGGATACTGTTAACTAAAAAAAATTATAACAGTGCTTAGCTTTCTAACTTTATATTTTTAGTTTTCTAGGAGGACGGAGTTGGTGATTTGAATTGAACTGCCTTGTTTCACTTTTCATTGTTAAGATTGACTGATATATTAAAAAGACAGAATGACACATATTATCCATTCATTGGTTCACTACCCAAATGATAAGGACTGGGCTAGGCTAAAGCCTGGAACTCATTCAGGTCTTCAACATGGGTGACGGGCCCAAGCACCTAGATCAGAAATGGAGCAGCTGGGACTTGAACTGGCACCCATATGGGATGGTGGCTTTGTAAGGCAGGGCTTAACCCACTGTGCTACAATGCTGCCATTACGGCATTACAGGTTCCGGGGCTCTGCTCTAACTTAATCTTTCTGGTGTTCTAATTTTCTTTCTGTAGGACATCAGCAGCTCTATGACCAATAGCACAGCTGCCAGTAGACCTCCGGTTACCTTGAGGCTGGTGGTTCCTGCTAGTCAGTGTGGCTCTCTCATTGGAAAAGGTGGTTGCAAGATCAAGGAAATAAGAGAGGTTGGTGACTTGTGTTCCTTTGGGATTGTTAATTGTGTATTCCGTATGGAGCTCTACGAGCTCTTCGAATAGCTAAGAAAAGATAGCATTTGAGATGAAGATTTGTTAAAGTAGCACTCCTAGAAGATTATAATTTGATCATACGGGGAATAAAAGTATTGTGTAGTTTTTTTCAACACAATTCGTAGGTTTGAATAACATCAGAACATGAACGTTAATCAGAATTTCCAGCTATTGCATGTGACTGGTTCCCAACTTTATCAGCAGACAATTCTGCATAATTTTGCAACTTTTTATCAGGCCTACAGGATTCTTTTATGTCTAAAGAGATTGCTGTTTGATAAACAGTAGCAGTATTTTCCTTGACCAAATTTCTTAGCAAAGTGAAAATGGGAAGATAGGTTGGAGTAGTTAGTTTTACTCCCTTATTTAATGGAGTTACATTGAATTACAGAAGCTTTAGACTAGGAAGTCATTGAATTTGGACTTGGAATGAAATTTGAATGGCTTCTGAAGGAAAACTGGATGATGTTTTGGGAAGCCATGTACCTGTAATTGCTGTGAGAGTGGAAATCTTGGTTTCGTTAATGGAATGTGCCGGGCAAGCGTTTGTAGTGATGCTTGGCTCATAGGATGGGCTTCATATAAATATTTGTTTAATAAGAGAATGCCTGGTAGGTGATATTAATGAGGTTTCTGTTCAGCATGCATAAAATGCAATTAACTGAGGGATAACTTTCTGGAAGAACCTTTTTCTGGAGAGCAGTTTAAATCTGGGCTTCTATTCAGGATTACTCTTTCACAATCTAATTCACTTCTAACTTTTGTTAACAATCTGGATTAAGGAAAGTGAAGGGAGAAGACAGGAGATGGGATAAAAGTATCCATGGAACTTTAGACTCTGCGGTTGCTGTTAGGAGAAATTGGAAGAGCATGAGTTGTTTTTCTCTGATTTTAAATTTCTTTCTATCCCAAAGAGTACAGGGGCTCAGGTGCAGGTGGCAGGGGATATGCTCCCCAACTCAACTGAGCGGGCCATCACTATTGCTGGCATCCCGCAATCCATCATTGAGTGTGTCAAACAGATCTGCGTGGTCATGTTGGAGGTAAGCCCTCAGGCTCATGCTGAGACTGGGGGGAGGGCAATTCTGGGGACAGAGGAATTGATCTATATTTAGTAAGACTAGAATTAGGTAAAGCTGTTAGAAGCCTCCACTGGGGGTAGGGAAAGAGGTTTCCTGAGTTCATATTTTCCTTCCCCCAGCTTTGACTTTTCTTACTGTGTGAGTAAAAATAGAAACTGCTAAGCAGCAGTGATCTCTTTTGGTTCACGATAATTCGAGCTGAGCTGGGTAGGGGAATATCAGTACTTGGATTTAGAATGAGTGGCCAAAGATGCATTTGGGTTTCTGAGAAGTTAAATTTACCTTTTGGATAATTACACATTTTTACATGGAACTTTGACGCATTGCTAAGTGTTTCACTTCGAAGCACAGGTTATATTCAAAATGGTAGTTACAGAATAGAAAAATGGATCCTTGATGGAGTTTCTGAATTAATTAGATTCTGATATGCTGCTGTTTTTATTTTTTAAAGACAAAAACAAAATTAGGGGAACGTTAACCTTTTTAGAGTTGTTGCATGGAATTGGTCCGGTATTGGTTAGGAAATAGACTTTCCAAGTAGAATTTAGAAAAAACCGTGACTTGGTCCTTGAGTTATTTGTAGACCATGTCTATATTATCCTGGTCACACCATTTGGGTATGTTTTTTCTAATTTTGGCTTTTTGTCTTAGTCACACTAAAATGGAAGAGCCTAAAATTACCAGCTGAATGAATTTGGGTGTATATAAGGTTTTTCATGTTCAATAAATTTATCTGAAAATGTGGAAGTGGTGCCTGAGATGATTACAGGGGAATCATTGATGAGTATTAGCATGAACTGTGTAGTGTGTGCATTGTCTTGCTGTTTAAAGCAAGCAGTTGTAGTTAACTTGAGTAGATCTAGCTAGAGTACTTGGTAGGAGAAGGGATGGAAATATTACAATTTTTAATTTAATTGACCTGTGTGAGCTAAAGCCACACAGCTGAAGCAGCTTTGAAACCTTATCTCTTTTTGTTTTTTTCCCCTCTGACTCTCTCCCAGTCCCCTCCGAAGGGCGTGACCATCCCGTACCGGCCCAAGCCGTCCAGTTCTCCGGTCATCTTTGCAGGTGGTCAGGTAAGAAAATTCTTATTGGTGGGCTAGAGTTGAACAAAAGTTGTATTTGAAATGTCAACTTTGCCAGCAGCACACCAAGCCACTCTGCATGCTTGCTGAAATCTGTACTCTGGCCATAGTTTGACTGCTTTTAGTTTTATTTTTTGTACTAGAGAAAGCTATGAATGCCAAGCCCTTATTTAATTTTTACCAGGCAATGGAAGTTTTGTAGGCACTCGGGAGAGATAATTGATTGGTAATTTAAGGTGGGTTGGATTTGAAGAGTTAAATTGCCTTAGTGTCATTACTCCTATTCCCACCCCATCCATGCTTTTATATGTGTAGGCTGATCTTGCGAGGTCTGAGTAAAGGTAGCAAAGAATTGGACCTCGGAATGAGATTCTGGATGGTGGTCTCAAAATAGGGGGTCCTGAACTTGAGTGTCCTACAAACTTCCCCTTCCCTCCACCTCACCTCCCCTACTCCTACCCTTCACTCCCAGACTCCAGTGTGCTGTTCCCCAGACTCTCAACCTCAGAAACACTGGTTTGAACCCATGTGGCGTAACTGAAATCAGCTGGGGCACGAGTTCAGTAGAAGGGCGGGAGAGCATGTTGGGCTGTGGTGCTGTGACCTTTGGTGTTAGAGTGGAAACACCAAAGCACCCCCTTAGCTTCTCTGCTCCTTCCTCACCAACCTAAACTCTTGATCTTTGACAACATGGTTTATTCTGAAGTTAGACATGAATATCAAGAGCATTAATCAGTGCTATGACAGTTTTCTGTTTTGTTGATGAGTATTTGAAGAGTAGGTAGGTCAGTTTTTAAAATATTGGGATTCTGGTTGAAATAGAGTAATCTTCATTTTGGTGGCTGCCTACCTAAAAGCAAGTGCATTGCTCAGAGTGCCTTGGGGCTGGCCTGTTAGAAGCATATTTAATTAGTTTTTTCTTGTATTTGATCTGGGAGCCTTTTAGAGGGGGTGCATAAACTTGGAGTCCATCTCATTCATGTTTTATTGAGTTGGCATGAACTTGAACAAGTTTGGAGGAATTAGTTGTCATTGTAGTTTTTGGCGCTTTAATGTCACAGTGTTAGCCTGACATAGTACTGGCCTTGTACAAATTCCTTTGGTCAAAGGGCTCGTAGTCACTTTGGATGGTGAGGCAGGATATGCAAAGGGTCAGAGGCAGAATAACCAGGAGGGTAAGCCTTGGGAGCCGCCCCTTCCCCCCCACTCCCGAACTCCAGGTTCTTGCTCTTTTGGATTCTCCTGCTCCCGTGTGGGATTAGGAGTGCTGCCTAGCAGCTGTCTTCCCTTAGAAACTCTGCCTTCACTTCCCTTCCTCCCCTTCCCACCTTCCCTTTCAAACCTCTTTGCTTCCTTATCCTCCCTCCCTCCCCTTTATTCAGTTGACCACCCTCTGAAAGCTTGCAGCTTCTTCCATGAGTGGCCCTGTCATGGGTCATTCCCATGGGCCTTTTTAAATAAATAAGTTCATGTAATGTCCACAGATGGACGTGTGTCTTTTGTCCCTTTGTGGCAAAGTGGGCTCTGTAGGGGTTTGACTTAATCCCACCCACAATGACCAGGAGCTGGCATCAGCCTCTACCCCACCTCTTCGTTCTTACTGAAAATAGCCCAATTGTGCAGTGTGAAATCTGCCACTAGGTAACTTTTTTTTTTTTTAATTCACTGATTGCAGCTCGTTTCAAACTGTGTCGTGAGCTCCTTTTTAAAGGAAAAAGAAAAAAATAAACAACTTTTTTTGTGTGAATTTCATGCTGGTGACAAGGTGCCGGATTGACAGCCCTGGAGACTGAAATCCTCTATTTATCCACAGGACAGGTACAGCACAGGCAGCGACAGTGCGAGCTTTCCCCACACCACCCCGTCCATGTGCCTCAACCCTGACCTGGAGGGACCACCTCTAGAGGTGAGAGGGGATGTTCAGTCTCCAAGGCTCACTCAATCCTTCCGCCTCAGCCGAGACTGCCAACACGCGGGGGGCCAGTGGCGCTGGTGATTTTTGTGCTGTGGACACCACCTGTCCACGGGGACCTGGACTGACCCCCCCACCTCATTTCACACAGGCCGCGTAGCCCACCAGATGGTAACACCAACTCGGTTTTTTTTTTTTTTTTTTTTTTTTTTTTAATTTTTTTTGTTAAACCCCTCTTCTCCCTCCCACTCCTTCCACCCCATTTTCACCTTCCTCCCACTCCCACCTGGGTGTGCTTTTGGGGGTACTGGCCATGTGATGTGAGAAGCTTCACATCCTGTTAACCAGCCCCTTGTTCCCTCCCCTCCCTTCCTGTTTCCTTTTCCTTTCCCCCTGTATCCCACCCTGTTGCCCTGAAAGATCCAGCTCCCTTTTTGGGAGGTTATGGCGGGAGGGGGGAGGAGGGCATAGTGGGAGCTGCAAGTGCCTTTTATGGAGGGGAGGTGGGAGAAGGTAGGACTTAGAGCAGTGATTTGTGTGTGTGTGTGCGCGCCTTTGGTCAGCTTCCTATAGTGTTAGGGACCCAGCTAGCCTCCAGAGCACTTGAGATCTTTAGGCAAATATAGAGAAAAATAGAAAAAGGGAAGTGTTTGAAAAATGCCATGTAGGTTGGTACAGATAAAAGTTGTTCACATCAACATGATTGGTAGCAGGGTTGGGGTGGTGAGGGAGAGACTGTTTTCCCTGTAGGCTGTCTTGGGTATAGGGAGGAAGTGGGGAGGGGGTGGCTGGTCAAACGAGGCATTGTTTAATCTCACTTCCCACATTTTCATGAAGAAACAGATAAGTCTGTTTTTGCCTTTGATTGCAGGGAACTTGACTACCTTTATAGGATCCCTGGAATAAAGTCAAAATAGGCTCAAAGAAGGCCAACTCGGGTCTGACTGTATTTGTGAGATTTCCATGTACTGCCTCATCCCTCTGGCCTCCCCATTCTGTAGTTCAACTCTGGCTTTCTGGCTAGTTGAAATCCGTCTTTTTCCCCCCCACTGGGTGGCTGTCCGTGATTGGTTTTTAATAGGAACTGTTTTCCTCCTTTTGTAGGCCTATACCATTCAAGGACAGTATGCCATTCCACAGCCAGATGTAAGTTTTGTTTTCACTTCTTGTTTTGAAAAGCTCCCTCTCCCAACCAAAATTGTCTTAATTCCTTTCTTCTGAGTAGCCAGAAGTGAGTTGGGTCTTAAATGTTTGCAGTATACTTGCTTTCCTCATGAGGTGAACCCATATTTTGACCCTTAATTAATCTTTAATCAGGGAATATTAGCATCTTGTTTGCCTTTGGACATTTAATCCCAAGAAATGATAATCCAGCAGCTGATTAGCTTCTACTTTTCCCCATGCTTCAGATCACTCTCCAGAGAAACATTCTGTGGTACACTGTCATTTGCTGTCTCAGGGCAAAATTTAAATTAAAGTGAACTGTGCTTACCTGCATAGAATCCTTTCTGTAGGGGAGGTGGGAGGTTGGATTTGTCCTTGGGTCCACCTTAATCTGAGATGACAGTTTCAAAAGCATTTGGAGGGGTGGGGAAAGGGCTACCTGGGAGGAATAGGAAGCTTAAAATCTGGGAACTGAACTGAAAACCTGCCTTGCCACTAAAAACTCCCATTTTCAAAGTGCTGGTGTTTAGACTTTGTTTCAGGAGACTTCTTGCACTAACCCCTTCAGGTGCTGAGCATTAGACTTAGGAAGCTGAGTGAGTTAGCTCTTGGTTAGTGGTAGCCCCCAGGAGAGGGGACAGCAGATTTGAGCGTTGATTGTTTTACAATAGTCAGAATAGTTTTAAAAATAGATAAAGCAACATACCTATACAAGTCAGTGGTGGTGGTGGGGAATAAACCCAGCTTGGTTTCTTCTCCTTGCAGTCTCCCCCCCCCCCCCCAATCTCCTTCCCTCTTCCCAATATTGATGGAACCCTGCATGGTGTGTTTCCCCTAGCACCACTGCACAGTTTGTTTACCTAGCCTGTCTGTGCTTGTCCCTGGGGCAACTGTTGCAATGGCTGCAAACACCTTCATTAAGTAGCCCACAAGGGGATGGTTGTTGGGCGGGTGCTGTTGCTTTTCTGTTCACACACCTGAGATGCATTCATTCTCTTCTGACCCTATTGCTGCTGTTAACCTCTGCCCCATCCCCAGGTCTGTAATGGAAGCCTCATCCCAACCCTCTGTGGTAGTTTGAGTAGGAGAATCACCTCTGGGGCCCAGGAGCTCTGCGTTTTCAAATCTGAATATGTTTGAGCCTCACTCTGTTACTCTTCTAATGCCAACCTCTTCTGTTTCCTCCTTGCAGTTGACCAAGCTGCACCAGTTGGCAATGCAACAGTCTCATTTTCCCATGACCCATGGCAACACCGGATTCAGTGGTATGGATACCTCAGTATTTATTTCTGTAAGGTATAGTGCAAGGCAGAGGCCAGTCCCAAGGTCTCAGCTTGACATCTGTTTAAAGCAAGCTTCGTTACCCAGCGTGCTGCTGGTTTAAACTTGGCCTGTCTGCTATGGCAAAACCCAAGGAGGTAATGTGTTTGTTAACATGCTTTTTATTTGGGTTGAGTTAATCTAAAAATAAGGCCCTGGAAGGTTTTGGGGTGAGGTCTGGGGATGCTTGTCAGGCAAAGGGTAGGCTGTTATTTCTTTCAACCCATCCTGACTGCTGCCCCCTTGATCTGATCAGCACCTCCTTTCTCCCCGTCAGCTATTCAGACTTGGGTAGAGGCAATCCATTTGTGCCAAATTGTGTAGTGTTTTGGTTTTTTTTTGTTTTGTTTTGTTTTGGTTTTTTTTGGGCTTTTTTTGTTCTGTATAAGGAATAACTTGTCCGATAGGGTTAGGATGAGACCACCAAACTCATTTTCACTTGTATCTTAACAGGCATTGAATCCAGCTCTCCAGAGGTGAAAGGCTATTGGGGTAATGATTAAAAAAAAAAATCTGTAGTATTCTACTGTTATATTAATAAACTGGTGGGAGTCTTGTTTCACTGCCCATGAACCATACCAGAAACATGCACATGGCAGAGAGGAGCTGAGAGAGCAAAGGGGTGGGCCTGGTGCCCCCAAGGGTCCCTTGATGGATCTGGCCAATCCCCTTGAAAAATGCAGCTGAGAGCGGGATGAGGCTTGAGGGTTAGCCAGCTGGCCTGGCAGTCCAGGTGTCATTATAGATGAACATGGGTGTTTATTGATGGCATTTTTTTTCTTTTTCTTTGGAAAACAAAATAAAAATTATAACATTATCAAGCAAAACATAGGGAATAAATCTGGAGAAACAAACTCCCCTCACCTGACTGCCATTTCATTCTATCTGACCTTTAAGTCTAGGTTAGGGGTTAGGTGGATAGGGGTGGAGGATGTTAATCTGATACAAGTATATTTAAAGCAGTGCTGCATGTGTGCCAAAAGTCCATGGTACCAATAACAGGCATGATATTGACACCGGTGCTAGTGAGCATCAGGTGAGGAAATTGGAACACAACTGCAGGAAATCCTAAGCAGAAGAGTAGAAGCACAGAACGACTTGATGTATAGATTTTGGTTCTGTCTGAGGATGCCACATTCCCTTGCCCCTTGCTTCCACTCCCTACCCCCGAATAGGCTGGGCTTTGCAGGAAATGGCATGAAATCAGCTCTTCTGAGTGTACAGAAGAACCTTTCCAGCATTATTTCTACACCCCTCCCCTCTTTCCTCCTTGGAGGCTTCCAAGTTAGTGATGAATCCCAACAGCCAATGCTTGGTTTCCAGTGTATTTCCTTCTGTTAGTTTAATGTGCTAATCAGTGGGGGGTTTTGAATGCTGTGCATTGAGCTTGCTTGCTCTTTTCTGTCTTTTAGCAGGTCTGGATGCATCTGCTCAGACTACTTCTCATGAACTCACCATTCCAAATGATGTAAGTATACTTAGTTGGATCACGTGATGAAAATAAGTAGAAATTTACTCAAGGGTTTCCTGATACATTTGAGCTCTAGGGAAAGAAAATAAGAGTGTGTAGACACCAAGTTAAGTTTTTTTAAAAGTACATACAATTCGAACTACAAACTTGGTAGCAAAATTTGATAAAACCATTATAGGGTATCATGAGGCAGACAGAACTGTTTTGTTAAAAGAAATTTGTATTTGCCTTCATTTTTTTGCTGACTCTTAAAAAGCATTGAGTGCAGTGCTACTTGAATGTTAGATCTGTTTTCTTCAAGTACTCAGTCTCACAAGGTGTTGAGTAACCCCGTATGATATTTTTTTCTGGAGGCAAAAATTTTGTGAATCAGAATTTTTGAAAAATATTGTTAGATGGTGATTACCAGGCAGGGTAAGTTTAATCATCTTTGTGACCAGAAACTTAAGGCAGTCCAACTAGGTTTCAGATTCTGGTGTTGATACTATGAAGAGCTAATACCTAGACCTAGAAGAGTGAGTAAGCTTAGAGGTGGCTCTGATCCACAGTGGTCATACAGAAGAGTATGAGGTTGAATCTATAACTCAGGTTTTTGATCAGATAGATGTAAGTACCAGTGTCGGATGTAGGTGGTAGTTTTGATTGCCATGATCTTGTATTCAAAATGTAGCTAAAAGGATGAGGTGGAATTCTTAGACCTAGCCCTGCAGCTCTTTAATTTGGTCTCTCTGTTATTTTTTTTCCCCTTAAGTTGATTGGCTGCATAATCGGGCGTCAAGGCGCCAAAATCAATGAGATCCGTCAGATGTCTGGGGCGCAGATCAAAATTGCGAACCCAGTAGAAGGATCTACTGATAGGCAGGTTACCATCACCGGATCTGCTGCCAGCATCAGCCTGGCTCAATACCTAATCAATGTCAGGTGAGTTTGCCCCACTTTTCATCTTACTAATGCCCACACAGTAATTGTGTGTAGGGGAATGTTGCAGTTTGTTAGATTTGGGATTGTTTGGAGGATGTGTTGAGAAGGCCGGATTTAAAAGTCTAGGCCTACTTTCTTTCATCTTTAGTGTAGCAGGAGAAGTAACCAGACTGCAATAAATTTGCATGGGGAGGGGAAGCGTGGGTTGCTTAATATTTGTTTGACTTGATGGTTTGGGGATAGGAAAGGATAGTGTATATCGTCACCAGTAGCCAGAGCACCCAGACTGACAACACCAAACATTGGTTTCTTGTACATGTCATAGGCTGGTATTTCTTTCACTAATTTGCCCTCAGCTAATTTAGGTGATAGAGTAGGTGTGATATCAAGGCATTTCCTTGGAGGCAGCCATTGCAGTTTATTTAGAAAACAATTCAGTTTTCTCAGTGGATTACAAATGTATCCATTGTTCAGAGCTTATGCGGAAAAGGAGGCAAAGTTCACAGAAATGCCAAGTGTACTTTCTCTCTCAGTCCTCTCCCTGGCCTCATCCCTAAATGACATCTTGAGGTTTTATTTCAATTATCTGGTAGCTAGGTAATGTTACTGCACTTGGAATTGTAGGACCACGTCAGTCAGATGGGCATCCTGAAGGGTGTATCTCTTGCTTTCTCAGCACATATAAGTCACATTCTTGATTGCTCACTTTAAACCAGTGTTAGCAAACCTTTTCCCGAGGGACTTAGCACTCCTTTTATGGGGAGTATAACTAGTTTTCCTTTCTTGTTAACTATTTTGTCTGTAGAGCATAAAAGACAAGTTCCCAAATATAGTGCAAAGGAGAGATGTGTATGAAGCCGAGTATTGTCACACTAGTACTGACCATTTATTTTTCTTATGGTCTGTTACCCCTGGGTTAGGAACATACCAGATCTTGTAGTGGTTCTGATTTCTTCGTTAAGTATTTTCTTGCCTTGGGCTACTACCGTCTTCGTGTAGAAAGATGTTTTCCTGTGCCTAGCTCTGTCCTTCAGGTCCGTCAGGCCCTCCTGCCCATTGTCAGCTGCTGCACAGAGGCTGTCTGCAAAGATGGGCTTCTCCTTTCCCCTCCAGGTGCAGTGGAGAGGGATTTTGAATGTCAAGAATTGGGTTTGTGGAATCTGGAAATTGTTAACTTCTGGTTTGGATAGGCTGGCCCTGAATGTTGTCAGATAGTTTAAATTATGACTGCATAAACATGGCCTGCCTGCCTGGTCTCCATACTAGGTCAGTGGCTATGTAAGGAAGCTCTGCTTACAGTCATTCCACATTAAGTGGCTGGCTGTTTAGTTTCGTTATATTTAGTGAAACTGTCCAAGCTATGGATTTGGGTCAGAACTTTTTAAAGCTTCTTTTAACATCAAAGCAAGGACTGAATGTATACAAAGCTTACTCTTCACTTTCTCCTCTTGTCCCAGTTTCAGTGCAAACTGGTTTTCTTAATCCTAGGCAAGAAGGGTTTTTATACTTTCAGTTCATGGATTCTGAGCATTCCTACTTTGTCCCTTGAGTTGTGGTCCTGACACTCTGTTTCCTTTCTGCAGTTAGTTGATGTCTGTGCTCCACTCCTTTGTGGGCGGCAGGACCTAGGGAATCAAAATGGAGCCCTCAGGAGAGCCTCTCTGCCCTTGAGTTTGCCTTCTGGGCCAGTCAGGCCTCAGCAAATGCCTGCTGTGCTGGCTCTGCACACACTTAGGCTTCCAGGAGATGCACCTCGTTACTTGTTAGGTCTTATTTTAGGAGTAGAAGCAGTATTTTTACCTTTCAGACATGACTGTTTTGGTAATGCTTGAGTTTGTGTCTTCTAGTTCTGTAAAGTCCGTGTTGGAAGTTTGGTCAGTCAGAAACAAAGAGCCTTTTTATACTCCCACCACCTCCTACCAGAAAAGCTTCCCTGGTTCTTATCAACACTTTTGTTCTCAACATTTTTCTTTGAGAATCTTACATTCTTTGGGGTTTGAAATTAGAGGTTTACTTTGGTCTTTCTGCCTCTTGCCATCCTGATAACATACTAGGTCATTTGCTGTGGAGATGCAGGTAGTATTATTTAAACGACATAACAGGGAATAAACAAATTGCAAGCTATGTGGGTTATTGATAGTTGGTTTTCCATTAGAATGGTAAGTTGACATTTGATTATGTGAAACATTTCTACTTGAAGTCATTCTTTGTGACTTCTGGGTTGGGTTGTTAATATCAGATATGTGGAAGTATGTTTCCTGTGATTGCTTAGTCTGTCAAATTTTTCTTCACTGTAGCCATTTTAAATAGCACTGTGGAATGGAGGATGGCAAAGTACATTTATTTAAAGGGTGGGACACAGGCTAAAAGCTTGTCATAGTTAATATTAGGTCTTCCTAATTGGCAACCAGAGGAACTTACTAATAAAACTGAAGCGGTTTTTGTCCTGTACTTTTTCCCTTTTGTGGTCTTCCCTTCCACCCACCCTTTTTTTTTTGTTCCTTTTTTCCTCTGTTACAGTTTAGAAAACGCTAAACCCTCCTCCCAGGCAGCCTCCGTCACGATCCCTGATCACCTCAGCATCAACCTCTCTCAACCCTCCACCCCTTCTTCTTCTTCTTCCTCCTCCACCACCACCCCCTCGCTCGCCACAGCGGGGACCTCCGACGCACCCTCCAGCCTCCCCAACCCTCTTCCGACCGCCCCTTGTGTCTCCAGTCTGCTTGGCATGAAACCCATCCCTCTCCTGGCTCTAAATGTTGTGTCTGCTGCTAAGGGTACCGGGGCTTCAGCTGCCACCACCACCACCTCTGCGGTGCCGTGTGTAACTAACAAACTGAAAGGCGAGAAACAGAGATTCTCCCCCTACTGATTGCGTATCTTGAGGTACCTCCTCAAGTGTTTTCTTGGTTCATTTTGTTTTCCTTTGTTAACACTGGTGAGAACCAAACTATTGTGAGCTTGTGACCATTTCCTTTTTACTACTTGGGGGGTGGTTAACTGGGTGGGGGTTGGGGGAATGGTAACCTTTGTTTAGGTTTAGGCTGTTTCATCTGAGTGCCTGTTTCGGAGTCTGACTTGTTGAATTCTTTATCTATAGAGCCACAGTTCTTGCTCTTCTTTCTCATTCTGTTATTTTTTTGTAGCTTTATTCTGCCTTGGAATATAACAATGTGTTAGGCTCTGTGTTAATGAATAAAAGCTTCTCCATTAACCCCCCCCTTTTAAAAATTATTTAATGGTTAAGCTATCAGGGTTCTTGGTCATATTTGTGTTTCTAGCTGTAATAAAGTTGCCGCAGTAAGAACCTTAGTTCACCGTGTGCTGTGAAGGGTAAAGGGGTGGGAACATGTGACCCGAGGGGACTCTTAGGGAATACAACTGACTGGGGCCTGTGGCAGTTTGAAGGTCCTTCGTAAGGAAGCTTCCTTAGTGAAGAAACGTTTGTCTGTCTGGGCTCCCTTAACCTTGTCAGCAGCAGCAGAGCACCTTCCTGGCTACGGTTTGCTCTGGTGAATGAGTACTGTGAGGACTTTGTCCAAAGTATACATACAAAGAATTTATTTTCATATCTGGAATGGTGGGGTATGGTTTGATAAGTATGATAAAGTTAGGTTTTGTCTCTGTTCCTCTAAGTTAGAACTTATGGGATGCTGAGAGGTCATCTGAAACCAGCTCTAATTAGTCAACCAAATTCCTTTACTCTCCTGCCTCCTGTCTGCCCCCCTCTACACCTGACACTGGAATGAGTAAGAAATTATATTCTTAGATTAAGGAGGAACTTTAGGGATCAGCTAATCTTTAACTCAGTTGTCTCATTTAAGAGATAAATAGAAATAGACACCTAAGAGAACTTAAATTTGTAGATCACAGGAATGACTAACCAGTGCTTTACATTTATTTACCTCCCTGAAGCCTTATTTCCTTCCCCCCAGGATAGGGACAGCTCTCTGTAGAAATTGAGATATATCAGAGGCTTCTGATACTCTGTTCAACTAGGGTACTAGAAGTCTCTGTCTTCCCAGGGAATGAGGAGATTTTCCCTTGACCTTTTCCATGTCCTTTTTGGTTGAGTGTTGTTTTTTTTTGTTTTTTGTTTTTTAAAGCTAACTCCCATGCATTTCCCAGTATGTTATCTCATTCTCTGTTGTGGTTTCTCCATCCAAAGTGGGCCTTAGGAATGTGTTTCATGCCCCCACCTGTCTGCATGAAGTGGGGGGGTGGGGGATGAACAGCCCTCTATGTGGTTGTCCCAGATTAGGAGTTCCTTGCTCCTTGGTCAAGTGGACCAGCCCTACCTCCTTCCATAGTTAGGACTTAATCATGCTGATACCATCTCCCCCCAGGGACCTGGTTTTTATTTTATCTAATTCTTGATTGGAAGGCCTCTTAACCTAATGAATATTCCCTAAAGAAGGATTGCTGGGAAGGAATCCAGATGTTTAAGGGGCTGCTACATCACCACCTCCAAAGGTACTTGGTGTTAAATTTTTTTAAAAGCTTAGAGCTCCCTCATGTGGTCCTTCTATCTAGAGTCCCTAACATTTCTGGTTGGACTCTCCCCTCTCCCTGCCTCACCCTACCCCACCCCCCTGGGGCAAGAGCGCTTCTGCTTTTTGAATGAACTGAATTATTCTGGGTTCTGTATGAACTGTACCCAGCAGTTCCTTTCTGAGACTTTTTCAGTTCCCACGGTGAACCCTTTCATTCCGGGCCCATTGTTTACCTTGCTCTAGATAGTCTTCTGTTTTTAAGGCTAGCAAGAGTCTACCTCCTTTTAAGAATTAAATGTTTCCTTTCATGAGTTAAAAGTAAATATAGTTTGTAGCTCAGAGAGTTTTAATTTTCTGGCCCTTGGCTTTGCCTACTCTGGTCAGCTTTTGGGTTTGCATTATTGTGCAAAAGATGCAGATGGTGAATTAAGCTCTGTGGTCAGATATAACAGATTATGACAGTCAATTTAAAATCTTAATGAAATAACATAATGAACTGAGACTGAGTGTCATGTTTAGTTCTATTCAGAACGGGAGCTGGCTACCTGATAAACAGAAAAGCATACTTAATTCCCAGATACCTTTCCTTTAAGTTCTAAACTGGATTCCCAGACCTCAGATGACCAGCTCTAGAAGGTGTGTGGGTGGAAGATTGGGCTCAATAAGACTGCAGATTTAGGAGCTTCATGAGTGAGCTAGGGAGTTGAGATGAATTATTTCATCTGCCACTTTAAAGTCCTAAAAGCTAGTCTTAAACACAATAGAATTCTGGCCCCAGAGTTAACTCCCTTTCTGTTCTGTTTAACACCTTATAGCCTCTTATAGTAACAGCCTTCATACTGATAGAGAAACCCAGAGCTTGTCTAGAGTCAAGGCTTCTAGGGGATGGTTCAGGATTAACCCCATGAGGCTAAACTGGTGTTCTCTCAGCAGCTTGGGGGCAGTGGGGAAATGAGCTCAGCAACAATGGAAAACGCTGGTTTTGTGTATCCTAACCCGCAGGGGCTCACTGGCAGTGAGTGGCATATTCCCACCAAGGCCCGAAGAACATAGTTTGGAGGGACAGTTTGTTACCAGGGAGGTGTTTCCTTCAGTTCTGAGGTGATTTGCCTCAGGAACCTTTGGTTAACCTAAGAAGTATTGAAATGTCTCACTTGCTAGTACAGTGGTGAGTGTGTACTCTGTCACATTTCACCAACCAGGCTGGAAGGTCTCAGAGGTGAGGTGTAGCTGGGCACTGGGAGAACTAACTTTGAGTTCTTGTTTGTTTCTGTGTTACAGGCTTTCCTCGGAGACGGGTGGCATGGGGAGCAGCTAGAACAATGCAGATTCACCCATAATCCCTTTCTGCTGTTCACCACCACCCATGATCCATCTGTGTAGTTTCTGAACAGTCAGCGATTCCAGGTTTTAAATAGTTTGTAAATTTTCAGTTTCTACACACTTTATCATCCACTCGTGATTTTTTAATTAAAAGCGTTTTAATTCCTTTCTCTGTTCAGCTGTTAATGCTGAGATCCATATTTAGTTTTATAAGCTTCTCCCCGTGTTTTTTTTTTTTTTCTTCTTTTGGGTTTTTTTTTTTTTTTGGCTCATGAATTTTTCTGTTTGTCATGGAAATGTAAGAGTGGAATATTAATACATTTCAGTTTAGTTCTGTAATGTCAGGAATTTTTCAAAAAAATTAAAAGATGGACTGGAGCTTTTTCTTTGTGAATAGAAACTGGATGCCACAGTGATTCATGTGGGTTTTATTCCTGTTGTCCTGCCGTTATTTTTGTACCTTTATCCCTCACAGGACCCTGCTTGGGTTTTGAATAGAAGGCTCGACATCCAGTTATTTTCTTCTGTTTGACCACTCATCTTTTTTATTGGCCATTGGTCTTATTTCCTGTGACCCTGTACTTGGTTGACCATTGTTAAAACCTGTGCCCAAAAGAAAAACTTTCCTTGGCTTTAGAACAGGCAAGCGCTTCCACCAGGTTGGGGGGGGGGACGCTCGTCACACACAAGTTGGGAGTACATGGGTCTGACTGGAATTCACCTTCTTTGGAATGTCTGTGCCTTTGTTTAAGCTTGCATATTTTAAGTCTCTTTGTTTTTAATTATTTCATTTATAGTCCTTCTCGATAACAAGAGAACATATTTAAGATCTGTTTCTGTTCTTGTACTAAAAATGATTTGGAAAAGTGTACCTGCTACCATTTATGCCAATTTTATAAAGTTGGAGTTGATGTGATACTCAGTGAGCAAAGAGGCACAAAGGCAAAGTCACTTGTCCAAAGTCCTCAGATGAAGCCTGCCCCAGGCTTATGTATGCTACCCATTTATTCACCAAGAAAACCCTCAACAGCTGGGCCTGCATGGAGTGGTTATATTTCAAGGTTTTCACAGGGATTACAATGACAGTCCCCACCCCAATCAGGCACCAGGTAAAAGCAGGGACTTAAAACAGCACCCCAGTCCTTCAGCCTGAGCCACCACATGCTATCAGTGTCCTAACCTCCCCCTGGGCCCCAAGCTAGGCTAGGGCTTGGGCAGAGAAACGGAGGGACAAAGAAATGAGTCACATTGCCACCTGAGAACCCTCCGAGGGGAGGACCCAGCCTGAGTCTCCCTCCTCCCAAGTGCAAAGTGTGTAAACAGAAAAGTGCAGTCTAACTGGGTCCTGCTCCTGCCCCCACCCCGTACGTGGGGAGAGGTGCACAGAGACAAGCCTGGCTTTCTCTGGCCTCACTGCTTGCTGAACAGAAGGTCCGGAGCGAAGCAGTCTGCCCTTGCGCACAACTCCAGGGCCGTACTTACTCATTTTGACAGCTGCCAGTGTCCCTACAGTTTATCAGGTGAATTGGTCAGGGGGGTCAGTCTCTCTCAAGTCTGACTTAAGGCTGGGACAGCCCCATCATTCTCTGTTGATTATGTGGCGCATATATATTATTTATATAAATATTTCTCTATGTACAGGAAATAAGGTGGCTTTCAGGGAGGGAGGGAGGCTGGGGGCCGCAAGGCATCAATGCTGTTGGAGTTGTCCAGTTCAGTGCTGTCACAGTCTGAGTCCTCAGAATTGGGAGGGCCCTGCGAGGAAGAGCAGAAATGCAGTGAGGTGGGGCTCAGCATCTCAGCATTACAAGTTAGATTTCCTTCAGGGCCTCGCACTGGGGTTTTTTACTTGCTTATATATACATTTTTTTGGCAAGCCAGCGGCTTACTGATTGCTAGGATCCAAACTGCTGAGGCTACTGCTGAGCACCAGACCACCTACTCGGAGGATCCCTCCTTGGCTGCTCTTTGTACATGCTGTGCCTCCAGTGCTTATATTACAGGCCTCATTCCGCCACGTGGCTTTTTGCTGTCTTTGTGGGAGGAAACTGGCTCCTAAATTCAGGGACCTCTCTGGCTTGTGCAGCTGCTCCTGGCTCTGTTAGGTGACTCACCTGCTCACCTCGGAGTAGGTCCTGCTGTGGGATAGGCAGGGAGCTGGGTTCGGGATCAGTGACCACCTCAGAAGCTGGTGGGTCCGATGGAAGTTCCGAGCCCTGGGAGCACATGTCATCAGACCGTTCATCCGGCCGCTCGTCGGTGTTGGTACTGCCAACCTCAGGTGTGCCACTAGGGGAAGGCTCACTAGCTGTACCTTCCTCCCCGTCTGATGGATTCTCTGAGCTGAAGGTAGATAGTGACTGGCGCATGTTCAGGCCCTGAGGCCACCTAGGTTTTGCAGAGACAGTGGGTTACAGCTCAGTTTTGCCCCTTGCAGCAGAGAAGCAAGGCCACTCCTGAACTCCATTGCTCACCTCTGGCTTGATGTCAGCTCTACTTCACTGTCTACCTCTCCTTCCTCCTCTTCTGAGGAGATGCCGCGTTTCTGCAGGGAGATGGGGCAGGGGGGCTGTGGTCAAGGTGGGAGAGGTCACTAAGAACCTCAGAAGGGAGCAAAGGAAGGTTGGTCAGCGCCTTAGATCAGGAATAGAATATGGCAGTGGCCCAGGGAAGAGTTAGAGTTCAGGGAGTTGTGCATACTTTACCTGACTTCTGGTGACAGCAGCCCTGTACAGCAGTGCAGCCGGGGTCAAGTGTTGGGACCCAGCCCGGCTTCCTCCCCGGCCTGCTGTCCCTTCCTTTCCAGTTCCCAGCAGCCCCACGCCTTCGCCAGGCCCTACTGCTGGAGGGGGCTCTCCTTTGGCTCCCCCAGGTGAATCTGGGCTGGTGGAGCCAGGGGCTGAGCCTTCGCTGGGGGGTGTGTCCCCCCTGGCAGGTGGTGGCGAGCCAGGATCACCAGCTGCCCCTGAGGTGCCCCGGCCCCGGGCTCCTAGTGCTGCCGACAGCAGGTCTGGGGACGAGGAAGACATCTTGCGGAGCAGGAGGTCATGGTGGAGCCCACGGAGGGCTGGGGGGCAGGCCTCCCAAGCTGAAGGTCCCCCTGCTAGGGACCCCGGGCTTCCCGGTCCCCCGGGTTCATGGGCTGGCACAGCTGCACGAAGCCCAGGCAGGTCCCCGCAGCTGCCCTTGGCGCTGGCCTTCCGGTGACGCGTCTTGCCACGGCGATTCCGCCCCGGTGAAGGGGGTCCTTTGGGGCACCCAGGAAGCCCCACTCCACTCAGGGCTGCATCTAGCTTAGGTAGTAAAGACTCGGTCTTGAGGATATCTGGCCTGGTAGGGGAGAGAGGATCAGAATAAGGCATTTCTGTGCCCAGAGCACTCCCTGAACGTGGGCTGGCCTGCATGGGCATCAGGAGCTCCCCACTCCCACCTTTTGCTGTGAGGAGACAGCTTCTGCGGCACATTGCGCTTCTTGATGAGCTTCTCCATGGTGTTGCCATGCAGGATGCCTCGGGAAGGGTGGGACTTCAGCAGGCCCGGGCACCTGCGCTCTAGAGCTTGCTCCCGCCTAAACATCCATGCACCTCTTAGTTGGCTCAGTGGGCTCAGCTCGGGGTGGGGGTGGGGCTTTGGGGAATTGATGCCTAAGGACAGGCGGGGTTACCTGAGCAGCTCCCGCTCCTTGAGTTCCAGCTGCAACATGAGAGCATTCAGTTCCATGTACAGATTGTTGGCGCGCTCCAGCTTCCTCTCATAGTGTTCCCGGATGTCCAAGGCATGTCTGAAACAGGTAGAAAGCTCCTCCAGTGAACCAGGTTCACCTGCTGAGAAGGTTCTCAGTGACATAGTGGGCAAGTCGCCTCCCAGACTTGAGCACGCACCTGAGCTCCTCTCTCCTCCGCATCACCAGCTCCTCTTCCAGGCGGTGCAGACAGGTCCCTTCGGACTTAATCTTTTCAAAGTGCAGCTTGACTTCTTCCCGCCACTCTGCCTGGGGGTGGAGACGATGAGGGGTGAGGGTCGCGTCTGTCTGCCTGGTAGACAGTCTGGGCTGCCAGCGCCACAGCACGTGGCCGGGGTGGGGCGGGCGCCCCCCCCCCCCCACCTGGGACTTGAAGTAGGTCTCCTGCGGTGTGGAGAGCACGTCGGCTGAGGCGATGTCCAGGTGCAGCAGGATCTGCCGGAATGATGGGCGGTTTCGAGGTTTGCTGTTCCTGGAGGGAAATTGGGCGGTGGGTTTCAGATAGCAGCTTAGAACATCCTGCCCAAAGTGTCCTCAAGACCCCGATCCTGTGCCCCAAGAACTCTGTCAGCTAGGAAGTGGAAGTGAGGAGACCTGTGCAATTCCACGTGACAACTTGTCCTCCCAGGTCACACTCTTCCCCAAGGCCTTCAAAGGAAGCGCCTGGAAATGCCTGACCACAGCTGGAGAGGCCTCAAGCTTGCCTGGGGGTCCGGGTTCCCTGCTCCTGGAGGCTTGGCTGTCCCGGTGCCCCTTCTGTGTACTCTGGCGCTTGGTAGCAGCCCTGGTTAGCGGGTACTGTTACCCATGGCGCACAGATGAGGAGAGGGTTTGGAAGTGATACCACCTGCCCGGAGTCGCTCAGCCTGGGAGGCTGCATGAGCCCATTCCAAATGGAAGGCAGCCTGAGTCGCCCACACCCGCTGCAGGTTATGGCCAGCTCAGCCCGCTACACCCACATTCTCCATCCTGGGTTCTGGGAGCTGGGATTTTCTGTTACGGATTCAGGCCCTGGGTGGCCGGGTTCTAGGAGCCAGCTACCCACCAGCAACACCCCCTTGCTCCCCAGCCCGAGCCCATCCTCACCAGCACTGGCGGAGTAGGATTTTGAAGCCATCTGGGCAGCTGGAGGGCACAGGCAGATGCAGACTGTTGCTGCCCACACCCCAGATGATGGCGGAGGAGTCCACGTCTTTGTAGGGAATCTCACCCGTCAGCAGTTCCCACAGCACCACACCAAAGGACCTGAGGAGGAGGGGCTTCACTTGGGAGGGGCTCTCTGTAGAAGCCCTGGCCGCCATGTCTAGTCCCCGGAAGTGCCCCCGCCCCTGGCCCAGCCTGGCCCTCACCAGATGTCCACCTTCTCAGACACGGGCTCATTGCGGATCACCTCTGGGGCCATCCAGGCCACTGTCCCTGCAAAGGACATCTTGGTGCTCTTGTCACTCAGCTCCTTGGAAGTGCCGAAATCTGAGATCTTGACCACATCATCGTATGTGATTAGCATGCTGGGAAAGAGAGCAGTCAGCTGGACTCTGCCCTTCCGCACACATCCCCTGACTGTGTGGGCTCCACTGCAGCCCTCCCGAGACGGGACCCCACGTGCACCCACTTGTATACTCACTTAGGGGACTTGAGGTCTCGGTGGATGATCTTGTGCAGGTGTAGGTAGTTCATGCCCCCGGCGATGCCCATGGACCAGTCAACCAGCAAGGAGGGGGTGACTGGGCGGCCAGCCCGCAGCACCTCGTACAGCTGGCCCTGGGCGCAGAACTCCATGAGGATGCAGTAGCAGGGGGCCTGGGTGCACACACCCCTGGGGGCCAAACAGTGGTGTGAAGGCTTCGGCCACCTGGCTCCCACCTGGCTCACACTTGGAAGCCCCCTTTCCCACCCATGCCATTTGGAAGTGTCCTCAGGGAAGGACGTGGCTGGGTCCCACAGCCCAGGAGGGTCCCAGCCCCCAGCCCCTGCCAGGGGCCTCACTTGAAAGTGATGATGTTGGGGTGCTTCAGCTTCCGCAGGTGTTTGATGTCAGTCTCCTTGAGGTCTCGCACCTTCTTCACAGCCACCTCTTCCCCGTGGAAGCGCCCCAGGAAGACGGCGCCCTGGGCCCCCGAGCCTACCCACTGCAGGTCCAGGATTTCCTCAAAGGGGACCTCCCAAGGGTCTGTGGACAGGAGGCACAGTGCCACAAGGCTCAGGGCCAGGGCACTGGGTGGGCAGCGGTGAAGGGCCTGGGGCTGGGCCGTGGGGAGGGAGAGACTCAGGTGCTGGAGGTGGGGCTCCCGCAAGCACAGCACCTACCTTCCTGCTGCTGCTTGTGCTCCGTGGAGTAGGCCTTGCCAATCATGGTCCACACGGGGCGCAGGCAGCCAAAGAGGCCTTCCAGGAAGCCACTGCCACTCTGGCACTGTAGCCGCACCTCGTCAGCTCGAACCCTGGACGCCCGGCTCTCAGGAGACCCCGTGGCTCCCCCGGGGCCTCCTGCGTCCTGCTCGTGGAGCTGCAGAACGCTGTTGGCAAAAGGCTCGGGGGGCGGCTCCCCACCCGGGGAGGGGCTGGGCCCGCCCCCGCCCTGCCCACCGAGGGGCACTACATCGCGAAGCACGCACTGCGTAGGGGTCAGGTCCTTCTCGGGGGTGCAGTCGGAAGTGTCCGGGTCCAGTTTGCGCATGGATGCCTCGCTGAGCGTGGACACGAAGCCCCCGAAGGAAGGGGAGGGCGTGCGGGTCTCATGGAGGCAGGCCATGGCGGCTGTGCCCCCGCTGTGGTGGTGAGCGGCAGGCCCTGCGCAGAGGAAGGGCCGGTCAGGGCTGCCATCCCCAGCAAGAGATGTTCAGGCTGCAGAGAGCTGGCCTCAGGGCAGCCCTACAGGGTATAACCTTTTTTTGTTTTGTTTTGTTTTTGACAGGCAGAGTGGACAGTGAGAGAGACAGACAGAAAGGTCTTCCTTTGCCGTTGGTTCACCCTCCAATGGCCGCCGCAGCCAGTGCGCTGCGGCTGGCGCACCGCACTGATCCGAAGCCAGGAGCCAGGTGCTTCTCCTGGTCTCCCATGGGGTGCAGGGCCCAAGCACTTGGGCCATCCTCCACTGCACTCCCGGGCCACAGCAGAGAGCTGGCCTGGAAGAGGGGCAACCGGGACAGAATCCTGCGCCCTGACCGGGACTAGAACCCGGTGTGCCGGCGCCGCTAGGCGGAGGATTAGCCTATTGAGCCACGGCGCCGGCTCTGGGTATAACCCTTGAGTCTCCCCCTAGGGTGAGGAGGGAGCCTGCCATACTTGGCCTCCTCTCGGGCATCTATCGGTGACACAAGCAACAGTCGGGTATCCAGGTAACAGCCCTGAGTACTGTTCTCAAGTATCTGCCCCACTCAGGCACATGCTGGTAAAATACACGGACTCTGCAGGCACCAGTCCCCTTCTCTGTGTCGCACTACACTTGACATACGCGGGTACGCCTGTGTGTCACACAGCGAGGTCTCAACCTCAGCACTGCAGGTGATGCACCTGTCCCTTCCACTCACGTACTTGGCACAGGGTACCACCGGGGGCCCTCAGGAACACTGAACTCAGGTGAGTGCCTATGACACGCTCAGGACGCACAGGTGCACACCGGGGCTCAGTGTGCTGTCACCGCCCTCCCGGCACGCTCTGTGCAAGGGGCAGAACCGTTCGATGTGGATGCAGAACAAGCTGTGGCCGCTGCTTCATCTCCCCTGGCCCTCCCATCACAGCTGCTCTCTCGGAGCTCAAAGGAGGCCCTGTCTTCTCTCTCTTCTCCACTGCCCCAGCCGCAGCTCCCTAAATCAAGACCCAGCTTTCTAGGCAATGGCGATCTGCCCCAGTGCATAGCCTCTAAACTCTCCAACCCTAGACCTGCCTCGGCCATTTAATAACGGCTGTGTGACCTCAGGAGAGCCACGGCGGAGTTTCTGCAAGTATACACACGGATAATCCACCCAGCAGGAATCCGAGTGGGCCAGAGCTCGCCACCGGCGGTCATCCTGAGTGCCCATCTCCCGCCACATCCAGGCAGCTCCCAGCCCCTCCCCTGAACCACAGCGGAAGCGGTGGTAAGGTGTCGATGACGTAGAGACGCGAGGCTGCTTGATTCTGGGAACAGGTACATTTCCAGGCCTTTCCACAGAACACTTCCTTAGCGCAGGGTAGCCCTGGGATCTGCCCCACCCATCGGGCACCTCAGGTGATTCTTATAACTGCCTTCAGTCAAGCACAGGTAGCAGTTGTCGCCTGGCCCAGGACAGTGACCTCTTCAATCCTCTCCAAGTCTCCCACTACCACCAAGCAGTTTTGTTTTCTTTCTTTTTAAATTTTTTTTTTTTTTTTTTTTTTTACAGGCAGAGTGGACAGTGAGAGAGACAGAGAAAGGTCTTCCTTTTGCCGTTGGTTCACACTCCAATGGCCGCCATGGCTGGTGCGCTGCGGCCGGCGCACCGCGCTGATCCGATGGCAGGAGCCAGGTACTTCTCCTGGTCTCCCATGAGGTGCAGGGCCCAAGCACCCGGACCATCCTCCACTGCACTCCCTGGCCACAGCAGAAAGCTGGCCTGGAAGAGGGGCAACCGGGACAGAATCCGGCGCCCCGCCCGGGACTAGAACCCTGTGTGCCGGCGCCACTAGTTGGAGGATTAGCCTATTGAGCCGCGGCGCCCACCAAGGAGTTTTCTAAAAATGTGTACTTGCCACACCCCCTCGTCTGTCTCAGACCCCAGCTGCCCTCTGCCCTCACCCTGGTAGTCTTGGCTCCGAGCTCTGGTCCGCCCAGCCACGCCAGCCTCATCCCTCCAGACTGCTGGACCCCAGGCAGGCCATACAGAAACTCAGCCCACCCCAGGCTACAACAGGCAAAAAGCCTGAGCTGGGGGGGCATAAGGTTTACTGCGAATGTTAGCCTCTGCAATCCGCACAACAGTGCATTCGAGCCCCAAAGCAGTAAGGTGGGCATTCTTGGCCCCTTTTACACACTACGGCATGGTGGGATTAAGTGGCCTGCCTGTGGTGCCACAGTGAGCCCAAGCCCCCAGGTGTGCTCTGTGCAACTCTCACGAGCCTTCCCCACCGCTGCAGGTCAGTCCCTCCTCGGGGCGCGCCCGCAGACAGCTTGGTGCTCAGAGACGCTCCCATTCCATCCTTGCCAACACAGACCCAGAAAGCGGAAATCACAAGTCCAGCTCCGGAATCCCTAAGGCATCCTGCTAGATACCTGCCCTTCCCAGAGCTAATGCAAACCAAACACAGGCCAGCCAAGCGCCCCCCACCCACCCACACAGAATTTCCTCTGCAGGAGCCGGGGGCTCTCACCTGCCCGCCCTCCCCCTGCCCCCAAGCCGGCGCTTCCTTCCTGGACCGTCCAGAACCGAGGCCCGCGGGCTCTCGGACGCTCTGGCCTGCTCGTGCTGGACTGGAAACAAGGATGGTGGGATGGGGTCCGCGGGGGCCATCAGGCCACGAGGCCAGGATCCCAAAGCCCGAGTCGGAGCCCCACCAAGCGGAGAGGAAGGGGTTACGGCCGCGGCGCCCCCTCCCCCCTCCCGACCTCCTTCCCAGCCGTCACGTGGCTGGGGGCGGGGGTCCGGGTGGGCCAGGGGAGGGGACACGGCGGCCCGGAGAAGCGCGGGGCGCTGCGGCGTAACCATGACGACTGGGCCCGAGGCGCGTGAAGTCACCAGGACCAGATTAGCCCAGGGTCACGTGAGCGCGCCGCGGGGGCGGGGCCGCGCTGCGCGGCCCATGTGGCCGGTGCCGGGGTGGCCTCGGGCGTCCGGAGCCCGAGGTGCGACCCCGGCTAGCGGCCGGCTAGCGGCCGGCCCCAGTGCGCCTTCGCCGCGTGCGGTCCCAGGGGCAGATAAGGGAGTCCTTCAGGGGCCAGAGGGCATCCGGAGGAGAAGCGATGGGTATCAGAGAGCAGGGGCTTGGGCTTGGCTGTCGGGATGCGGTGCAGGAAATGGAGAGCGAGGGAGGCAGGACATGGCCAGGGCGAAGGCACAGCTGGGAACCGCGGGAGGCGCCGCGGAGTGCAGCCTGCACTGGGGGGGCTTGGAAAGCAGAGCCCCCCCCCCCCCGTCCCGGGGAGTGCGGGTGGGAGCACCTCCCCAGCCCCGACTTTTTAAGGCGGGGTCAGGCACGGCTGCCTCTCCCTCCAGGTCACCAGGCTCATCCCGGAGGCCCCTCGGGTGTCCAGAGAAGCCACTTCACCTGTGTGTCTTTGGAGGAATGGGAGACCAGGGAAAAGCAAGGGGTCTGGCCAGGCCCACCCCGCCCCCAGCGCAGGAGCAGGCCACGTGCCCCAGGGAGCTGCAGCCCTGGTCCTCTACCCGCTCCACCCCCCACCCCCGGGCCGGCTCCTTTATCCTGACCCGCCAGCTGTGCCCCGGCGGCGCCGGGGCTTTGGGGGGGATAGTATGGCTGGGAGCCCCCGGCCCAGACATTCGTCACCTGGGGGGAGGGGCGCTGTCTCCCGGGCCATCAATTATGCAGCACGAGGGGGAAGGGCTGCAATGCGATCGGAGCGGCGGGTATCTCTGTCAGTCATTCTGTCAGGTCCAGGGAAGGGGCAGGATGCTCTCTGAACCCCACATCTGCCAGGGGAGGGGCTTCTTGGACACTGGGAGGCCCTAATGCAGCTGCAGGTTTGCTGGCGCCCCCAGAGGGCCCCCTAAGAAAACTGCAGGGTGGAGTAGGGGCAGAAGCCCCCCCCCACCCCATTCCTCCAGCCTGGGATGCTTGAGGCTGGGCCAGGTGAAGCTGCTCAGCTCCTTCGAAGCACCCCCACCCCCACCCCACTGCAGGTTCTCAAGGCCAAGCTGCTTATCCTGAGGCCATGGAGGGGGTAGTTCAGAGGCCAGGCCATCTGTCTGGACCCTGGGCTCCCTCACAGCCACTCAGGAAATCCGAGCAGAGCCCCCACCCCCACCCTGGCTCCTGAGTGCACGTGGGAGGGGGGCTGCGAGGGAGAGGAGCAGGCTCAGACAAGGACCAAGGCTGCAACTTGTCATTTGGTCCCAGCCACAGTGTTCTTCCAGGGACTGGCTTTTCCCTGTGTCGTGCTCTGGTGAAGGGGAGACCGGACAGCACCCCTTAACACAGGTCCTTGGCCTCACCCAGCAGCCCGAGCTGTTGGACTGCTTCCAGGATGGTGGGCAGCGGCACAGGACAGCTTAGGGGAAAAGCACCAACTGTGGCTTTAGAGAGACCAGAGCTGGGAGCCAGGTCTGCGCTCAGTCTGCTTATGGAGGTGGGTGGCGAGGGTTAGTTGGGAAGTGCGACGCCTGCCCGCCAGCCCCCTTGCTTGGTTGGAGCCCAGGCCTAGGCCATCTCTCCTGTCTGCCTCGCGATCTCAGGTTCCAGTGGAACCGTAGAAAGGCCCGATTCTCTGCACCGGTCCCCACAGCCTGGCCAAGTTCTCTTTCTGGAGTCTTCTCCTCTAAGCAGCCACAGCACTGACCCAGGATCCCTGCTAGGCCCCACCTACCCACGGAGGTCTGAGGCGAAGGGGGGATAAGTCACAGGGGGCCCCTAGGGGAGCCTGGAAGGAGTTCAGCATATTTTAACAGTTCCTGAGCTAGATGTACACTTAAGAAAATCTAAGGGCTGGCATTCTGGCACCGTGGGTTAAGCCGCTTCCTGCAATGCTGGCACCCCGCTAAGAGTGCCAGTTTTGAGTCCCGGCTGCTCCACTTCTGATCCTGCTCCCTGCTAATATGCCTGGGAAGCAGCAGAACATGGCCCAAGTGCTTGGGTCCCTGCTATCCACTTGGGAGACCCAGATGAAGCTCCAGGCTTCTGGCTTCGGTCTGGCCCAGCACTGGCCGTTGTGGCCATTTGGGGAGTGAGCCAGTGGATGGAATGGAAGTTCTCCCTCTCTGCAACTCAGGCCTTTCAAATACAAAAATAAGTCTTGAAAAAGGGGCAAAAAATAAACTCTGGAGTAGATGTTGTGGTGCAGCAGGTTAAGCCACCGCCTGGGACCGAGCATCCCACAGTTGGGAGTCCAGGCTACTCTGTTTCTGGTCCACCTTCCTGCTAATGTGCCTCCTGGGAGGCAGCAAGAACTGGCTGTGCACGGGAGAGACCCCGATGGAGCTCCAGGTTCCTGACTTTGGCCTGGCCCAGCCCTGGCTGTTGTGGGCCTTTAGGGAATGAACCAGCGTATGGAAAATTTCTCTCTCTCTATCCCTCTGCCTTTCAAGTGGATGAAAATAAACAAAAAGAAGTCTGGATGAGCAGGTGTTTGGCACAGTGGTTAAGACAAGTGGCTAACGCTGCTCGGGACAGCCGTGTCCCATACTGCAGTCCCTGGGTTCAATTCCCGGCTCCATTCTGATTCCAGCTCTCTGCTAATGCGTGTCCTCAAGTTGTTGGACCCCTAACACCCACGTGGGAGACCCAGCTTGAATTCCAGTCTCCTGGCTTTGGCCTGGCCCGGCCCAGCCGTCGCTGGCATTTGGGGACTGAACCAGAGTATGTAGATCTCTGTTTCTGTCGTCCTCCCTCTCTCTTTCTCCCACTCTCTCTCTTTCTGTGGCTTTCAAATACATAGTAAATAAATAAAATCTTAAAAGCTGGGAGGACAAATACCACAGCTTAGCCACATCTAGGCAGGTAGAATTCTAAATGTTTCAGATTTCTGCTTTTGGTTTAACTATATTTTCTAGTATTTTTGGTACTCCCTTTCAATGGCTTTTTAAAAAAAGGCAAAACTTACTTTAAATTTCAAAAGGAGCTTGGGGCCGTTGTGCCTGGGTAAATGCAGACCCCAGACTCTCAGAGACTGGTTGAGGCCAAGTCTGGGCACCTGAGCTGGTGGGGATGGGGCAGGAGAGGAACCAAGCTTAATTGCTGTATCCCCACATGAGCAAGGGGCACCTCGGTCACACAGCGGCCAACACTGCGTTTCTACATGCAGAAGAGCACGGGCTCCGGGCCCGACAGACCTGGGTTCAAGTCCTGCTTCTTGCCCCAGACTAAGTTTTTCACTTTGAAGAAATTAAGTGTCAGTGTCCGCATGTCTAAGGCAGAGGTGATGACAACACCATCTGACTGTCTCGTTGGGGGCATGACGGAGACAGTCACAAAAGTTCCTGGCCCGGGAAGTTCTGGACCTTGCTGGCACCAACTGGCAGGTTTTGTATAATTGGTGGCAAGGGTGGTGGGGGAGGAAACAGGAGGGCAGAGAGAGCAGGAGCCAGGCCAGGGCCTTCCTTGCCCTCCCCGGGAGTAAGGTCAGGGGCACTGCCTCTCCTCCCAGCCCTAGCCCAGCTGCGGCAGATCAGTCTCTGCCCAGCTCCACTGGAGGGGTCCCCTCCTGCCCTAGCAGGGGCTCTGGGAAAGGTAGACTGTGTGACCCCTTCCTTCTCGCAGGTAGGCCTGTGCTGTGGACAGGCCCTGGCTGTGGGTGCTGGGGACTGGGGCCCCCTTCTTGGCCAAGGCAGCCACCAGCAGAGTCTCACAGCAGGAGCACTGGGGAGCCCAGCTGAAGCCCACAACACCCAGGCTACCTCCTGCCCTGCACTCCTCTGCTCCTGGCTGGGGTTCCCCAAGAGGTGGGCACCCAGCACGCCTGTCTTTATGTGTGTGGGGGGCTGGGGTCTTCCTGCATCACCTGTGTCACAGTCTGAGTGGACAGGGCTTTTCTACTCCTCAGAGTGAGGGGAGAGGGAGCAAGGCCCTTAGGCCCAGAGAAACTCGAGTGTCTGGACAGGAAGGCTTGGGGCAGCTTTCCTGAGTCCCTCCTGCCGGCCTTGGCTGTGACCCTCAGGCTCAGGGAGTCGGCCTTGTGGTTTGAGGACTGGGGGCTGGGTGGGAGCCCCGATGTGCACTCCCTTCTACTTGAAGGCTGCTCCCCTACACTCCTGCCAAAGGGGGAACCCGCCAGGGACCTGAAAGGTGGGATTCTGCTCCCCTAATTCCCAGGAACACCTATTTCTTCCCACCTTGACCCCTGTTCCTGCCTCCCCTGGGTCAAGGCCAGGTTATCAGGAAGTTCCACCTCCGTGGAAAGGACTCTTGCTTTATTTTTTGGTCAATGAGTTTGAAGAGTGTGAGTGGGAGAGGGAGGAGGCTCTGGCAGGGCCTGCCTGACCTGAGGAAATGGGTTAGGGGAGTCACAGGAGCCGGAACCAGCAGGAGGCCACCTATGCATGGGGGGAGGGGAGTGTACAGCAGCTGGAGGCAAAAGCCACAGCTGGAGGGGATCAGGGCATTACAGCCGCAAGGGGAGGGGGCCGGGCCTCAGGCTTCGGGGAACAGGTGCTCTCTGCCAATAATCCTCAGGTCCAGTCTGCTCAGTGGGGTGGGGGGAGGCAGGGGGTGCATCGGGCCATGTCCTTGCTTTCCTTCCCTGGAGGGGCCCAAACTCGCCCCCCCCCCGCCTTCCCTCCCTCCCCTCCAGAGGCTGAGTGGGAGGAGAGAGGCTGTTCCCTTACCGCTGTCCTTTACGGCGGTCCCCCAGTCACTCCCCACCCCAAGCCTCCCTTCCAGTCTAGGGGCCCTCGGGCTCCAGGCTGGGCCGCGGCATCCCTCCCTCCTTCCCATCCCCACGGGCGTCGGGTCCAGGTCCCCAGATCTCCATCCAAACAGCCTCAGCATCCCTGCGCCGCCTCCCTCCGCCACGCCAAATCTGCATCCCGACCTTGCCTCGGTGCCCGGATCCCAGGACCCAGACCCGTGCCTGCCCCCCACCCCCCACCACTCGGCCAGGCTCTCACCTCGGGGGCTCCTCGGCCGCAGCACAAAAGGCGGCGCTGCTGCAGCTCCGCTCCGGATGCTGCTCCCGCCTCCTCCTCCTTCTCCTCCGCCTTCCCGCCTCCCCCCGCTGCCCTCGACCGGACTCGGGGCGCTGTCACGGCGAGGCTCGTGCGGGGTCCGAGCGCACGGATGTCAGCCCCGGCTTCCGGCCCCCACCCCCCGACCCCTAGCCCCGTCCCCACTCGGCTTGAACTCCCGCTCCTTCCGAGGCCCCCGCCCCTGGCCCCCCGGGACGGACACGCCCTGAGCGGGGGATGCAGCGCTGGAGCCGCCGGCCTCTTAAAGGAGCCCGCTGCTGCCATCCGGCGCGCTCCAGGCTCGTCCCCGGCCCGCCCGTGCCCCCTGCCTGCCCGCTGGCGGTGTCCTAGGGCTGTCCCACCTCGGGCCTCTTGCGGATCGCTTCCTGCCCGCCGCGAGAGCAGTTCCTCGGATGGGATCCCCAGCGCTCCGACCCGGCTCTCCGTCACACACATCGAGCCAGCTCTGCCTCCCCTAACTGTCGCCACTCCAGTTCCACCCAATTGGAATCCTCTCAGCTCTGGGCCCCATGCCTCTCCAGTGTTCGTGGATGACCCCTTATTAGCATCCCAAGCTTCCTCTGGGCCTTTGACCCCCCAGCTCCGGGGCAAGACATCTTTTCCCAGACTCATTCCCAGAACACTCCTTAGAATTTGGGGGGGGGGGGGTGGTGGTGCTATTTCTCTGGCCAAGGTCACACGATCTCGCTTTCATCTTTTAGCCCGGGGGTGGTTGTGAGACTTGGGGCTCTGCACCCACACTACTCCGTGCACGCGTTTTCAGGAGGTCAGAGTCCCCTCTGGCTCTCTTCAGCCGAAGGAGCCCAGGCGCCTTAGTTATCTGATCGTGTGGTCCCACTACAGCCCAATTCTCAGGCCCACAGTGTCCTGGCCGGCTCTAGAAGGCCGTTCTAAAAGGCTTTAGGAGCGCGCAGAATGAACGGGGAGGTGTGGGTGGGGGTGGGGGTTGTGGGGGACGACCTAGGAACGGGAAGCAGGTTCTGAGGCTGGGGGCTGAGGCGGAAATCTGGGCTGGACTGACTTGCATCTGCAACAGCCCCAGCGCCCTAAGGAGCAGGGAGTAGCCCCCTCTCGCGTCCAGGTACGGCCACTCTCTCAGACCGCAGAGCCAGGACCCGTCAGCTGCGTCTCGCAGCCAATCAGCACCTTTCCTCAGGAGAGAGGCGGGCCAAGGTGTGTGTGGGGTGCCACCCCGACTGTCCCCGCCCCCCTAAAGGAGCCAATCCCAACGCGCCTGGGGGCAGGCCACGCAATCGGGACAGCCAATCACATCGCGAGGCCTTTCGTGCGCATTTGCCCCTGCCCCTCCAGCTGCGACAAAGATGGCGCGCGACCTCCTGGGATTTGTAGTTTTCTCGGCTCCCAAAGATTCCTCCCCCCGCCCCACGTTCGAGTTAGCCCTTACCGCCCCGCCTCCAGCCGCTTCCACTTCGCCAGTGCGCATGTCCACGGCCTCACGGCCCGGGGAAGGAGGCGGGACGACAGGGAAACACTGCGAACCGCCCGCAGCTGGGGAAGAGCGCGGGGAGGTCCGCTCCTCCCAGAAGGCGGTGCGGCGAGCAGAGCGAGCCACGCGGAGGGTTGTGGGGCGAGCGCGCCCCTCCCGATGGAGCCGCGCGGAGGACGGCGGGCGGGGGACTCCATATCCCAGCATGCCCCGCGGCGGGCCCTGCCGGCCGCGACTCCGGGCTCGGCCCCGGCCCTAGCTCGGCGGCGGTGTATTGGGGCGCGCGGAGGCTGCAGGCACGGTGGCGCCCGCGGGGACGGAGGAGGGAATGAGTGAAGAGGGGCAGGGCTCCGGCACGACCACGGGCTGCGGGCTGCCCAGGTGAGCCGCCTCCTAGCAAACCCTGCAGGGCGAAGAGCGGGAGGCGGTCCGGCGCGGGTAGTGGCGCGGCCCCAGCATGCACCTGGCCCGAGGGTTCTTCCCGGCAAGCACTGGGGGAGTGGGCAGTGGTTCCCAGCATGCACCGGGGAGGTGGCTACCGCTTCCAGCCCTAAATAGTTTGAGGTTGGCTCGGTTCCCAGACTGCACTGGAGCACTGGGCTTTATGCCCCCACGTTCAGTGCATTGGGTGGGTACCGGGTTCCTGGCCTGCAGTTGTGTCAGGGGGCGTGCACTTCCAGTCTGCACTGGGGCACAGGACCCCCACCTTGAGTGAGACAGGACCAGTGCGTTCCCCACTTGCCTCGGGCTGATGGACACTGTTTTCCCAGCCTGCACCTCCACGTAGGAGCCAGCCAGTGGATGCTGTGCTCCCCTGGACCCTGTGCCCCCTCCCCACCTCGTGCCCAGGGCTGGTACGGCAGTGCTTGGCCAGGTGGGTGCAGAGAGGGGAGGTGTGATGCGAGTCTTCGCCCCTCCCCTCAGTATAGAGCAAATGCTGGCCGCCAACCCGGGCAAGACCCCGATCAGCCTTCTGCAGGAGTATGGGACCAGAATAGGGAAGACGCCCGTGTACGACCTCCTCAAAGCCGAGGGCCAAGCCCACCAGCCTAATTTCACCTTTCGGGTCACCGTCGGCGACACCAGCTGCACCGGTGAGGAAGGCTGGGCAGCCTGGCTGGGGCGTGCAGGCCTAGGACCCCACTGCTCTGCGTTCTGTCTCTGCCGTCCTCCGAAGCCAGTGAGGGAAGGGGAGATCGCAGGGGAAAAGCCATCGCTGGGAGGGGGCTAGGGAGGACTTGGGGGAGCGAGACAGCGGGCAGGACTGCCACAGCCATCTGGCAGGTTCAAGGACAAGTCAGAGGGGGGAGACAGAGACGTCAGCGGGGCTGTGCCAAATCCCGGGTCATCAGAAACTTTGGCCCAAGCTGGCAGTGGGCGTGGTAGCAGCCCCGTGTTGCAGGGCTGGGGCTCTGGAGCCTTCCATCTGTTTCCCATCCATGCCAGTCTGTTAGGGAAAAGACGGTGCCATGCAGAGGGCAGTGGGGCAGAGAGGGGCTCTCCCCTGCACTGTGGAGCCCAGCAGTCCGCATGGCCTGCCGTAGGTCCAGGCGGTGGGGAGACTGGAAGGAGGCCTGTGCAGCAGCTGCGGAGACCCTGTGGTGTCTGGCCAGGGACGGGGCTGCCCAGGGGAGCTTGGTTGACCCCCGCTGTGGGCACTGCTGGTTCTCCTGTGACCTGCAGTGTCGCCCATGCCCCGTCTCTCAGGTCAGGGCCCCAGCAAGAAGGCGGCCAAGCACAAGGCAGCTGAGGTGGCCCTCAGACACCTCAAAGGGGGGAGCATGCTGGAGCCGGCCCTGGAGGACCACAGGTGAGGGGGGATGGCCAGGTGCTCCTGGGAGCCCCCCCGCCGGCCTCGCCGGGGCTTTCCTCTGTGCCCGCACGGGCTGTGGGGGGCACACGGCTGGCCCTCCGAGGGGCTGGGGCTCTGGCCTGGGGCTTGGGTTAGGGAGGGGTTGGGGTGGAGGCTGAGGCTCCACAAGCTGCCTCTTTCTAGTCCTTCCCTCTGACACGCTCGGGTTGCATTTGGTCGTTCCGTGGTTCTTGGGTAGGAAGCGATCATTTTTCTGAGGCTCCCTTTCTCGGCCTTTTGGATCTGGTGCTGAGCAGCAAAGGATCCTGGGAAGGGGAGCTGTTGGTTGAGCCTCCGGAGTCTGGCTCAGGCGGAGGGGGCGGGCAGGGTGGGTCGGGAGGACCTGGCCCCCCTCCCCCGACATGGGGGTGCGAATCGAAGGTCCCCTTCCCCTCGGGAAGTTCTTTTTCTCCCCTAGAGTCTTTGCTGCCTGAGAGGGTTCCGGGTTTCACTGTTGGGACAGTCGCCGCTCCTGTCCCATCTGCGGTCCTGACCAGGTATCTCGTGTCCCCTGACTGCCCGAGGCCGGGAGGAGGGGGTCAGGCCGGAGGTCAGAGGGTAAACAGAGACTGGCTGGGGACACGCTTGAAGAGTTTGCACTGGCCGGTCAGCCCTAGGGACCGGCCGATGCTCATGGCTTCTAAGTAAGCGCATGGATGATTTTCGGCCAGGCCCCGTTTTCTCCTGGGTGGTCTGTATGTTTGAGGCCTAGGCGGTGCTGCTGCCATGACAGCTAACGTACTCCAGAACCGAAATGGGCCCAGGACCCAGAGGAGGCCACGGAAGCGGGCGAGCCAGCCGCCGGCTCCTGCTGGGGGACAGGGCAGTGGCTAGGATCGGGCTCGTGGGCGCCTGTGGAGGGCACCGCTCTCCTTAACCGTGTGCCCGCACCTTCTCCTCCAGGAGCCCTCCCGTGGAGATGCAGCCCCCCGTGTCCCCTCAGCAGTCCGAGTGCAACCCCGTCGGTGCTCTGCAGGTGGGCCCCTGTCCCTTGAAGCGGGGTCACGAGGGCAGGTTGTGTGTGTGTGGGGTGGCGTGGGGGGCTGGGGCCCTGCACCCTGGCCCCCGCCATGCCCCCTCCTTCCTCTCCCCTGGTGGGTGGGTGGGTGCCTGGCTTTGAGGAGCCCTCGCTTAGCTCTCTACACCCTGTGTCTCCCTTCCAAGGAGCTGGTGGTGCAGAAGGGCTGGCGGCTGCCGGAGTACACGGTGACCCAGGAGTCGGGGCCGGCGCACCGCAAGGAGTTCACCATGACCTGCCGCGTGGAGCGCTTCGTTGAGATCGGTAACCGCACAGAAGGGGGCGCCCACAGCACCCCAGCGCTGGCCACGGCGGCCCTGCGCCTCACGCCACCTGGCTTCTCTGCATACTTTCCCCCGTCGCTTCTGCCTGTCCGGGTTCTTAGGGCCCTGGGCACGCCCCGAGCTTCCCTTTCCCGGGGCGCATGTGGCGGGGTGGGGTGGGGGTCCTTGATCCGAGCACGGGCCGGGCGGAGGGAGGAGAGCACTGTCCGGCGTCCTAACCGCGTGGCCCTCTCCCCACGCGCAGGCAGTGGCACTTCCAAAAAACTGGCCAAGCGCAATGCGGCGGCCAAGATGCTGCTTCGAGTGCACACTGTGCCTCTGGACGCGCGGGACGGCAATGAGGCTGAGCCCGACGATGACCAGTTCTCCATCGTGAGTAGCTGATGCCACCGCCACCTGCTTCCGGCCCGTCTTCTGCCCGGACCCAGGGCTCTCCTGGGCCAAGTGCACCGGCCCCGGGGCAGGACCCTGCAGGTTGCGGGGTGGCGAAGGCTGATGGCCATGTGACAGCAAGCGCTCTGTCCCTGGCCACTGGCTGTGTCTTCCTCACTCGGTCCCCGTCTTACCAGGGTGTGGGCTCCCGCCTGGACGGACTGCGGCACCGGGGCCCCGGCTGCACCTGGGACTCCCTGCGCAATTCTGTGGGCGAGAAGATCCTGTCCCTGCGCAGCTGCCCCCTGGGCTCCCTGAGCGCTCTGGGCTCCGCCTGCTGCAGCGTCCTCAGTGAGCTGTCCGAGGAGCAGGCCTTCCATGTCAGCTACTTGGATATTGGTATGGCGAGCTGGAGGGCGGGGGCCGGTGGGTACCGGCCCAGAGCAAGCCTGAGGGGGATGTGGGCACCCCGCTCCCTGCCCACCGCCACCTCCCCCTACTCTCTCGGTCTGCAGAGGAGCTGAGTCTGAGCGGGCTCTGCCAGTGCCTGGTGGAACTGTCCACCCAGCCGGCCACCGTGTGCCACGGCTCTGCGACCACCCGGGAGGCGGCCCGGGGCGAGGCGGCGCGCCGGGCCCTGCAGTACCTCAAGATCATGGCGGGCAGCAAGTAGAGCCCCGGCCGGCCTGGACTCACAGACGCGCGCGCTGTGTCCCCCGGGTGCCCTCTGCAGGCACCATCGCTACCTCTGACACAGACTGCCTGCCTTGAGGCTGGGCGCCAGGGGGCGAGGCGCCAGGGACCACAGCTTCAGCCGGCCGCCGGCCCGGGCCACACGCTTGTTTGGTGGTGGCGAGGAGTGGGGACGAAGCTGAGGGGCTGGGCTCTGTGTTGGAGTCCAAATAAACGTGTTGCTCCTTGGCTCCCCGACAGGGTCGTCTGCTGCGTGCGGGCGGGGCGCCCTGCCTTAGCTCCCCGGTCCCCCCCACCCCGAACACTCTCAGGCCTGCTGGCGCTGGCCTCGGGGACCCCTGCTGGCTGCACCCCTGGAGTCTGGTTTTGGAGATGGGGGTGGGGGCAGTGATGTTTGCCTCGGGCTCCCTCCCAGCCCTTTAAAGTCTCAGATGCACACATGTGGATTCGCAAGGCAGAGAGCTTTATTCGGGGAGGGGCGGGGGACACGCGGCACTTCTGAGCGTGGGCCTTGCATGCAAACACATCGAGGGCTGGCGCGTCACTTCTTCCCGAAGCGCTGGGGTGCAGCCAGGCTCCAGAACTGGGAGCTCAGGCCCTCCCCAGCCCGGGGACTCAGGCGCTGCTTGCTCCACGGCCCCTGGGCGTTTCTGCCAAACCTTGGGAGAGAGAGAGCTGTCATCTGCACCGAGCCCCTGGCCCTTCTCGCTGCCCGCCCCGGTGAGCCTGTGTCCCTCTCAGCCTCACCTCTGGGGTTGGAACAGGAAGGCTGGGCTCCGGCCAGGTCTCTCCATGGCCTGGAGCAGGGTGTGCAGGAGGACCCTGGAGGGCTGGGTGTCTCGTGCTGGGCCGGGGCCACCGTCTTCTTCCTGCGGCAGAGGGGCACGGGAGAAGGAAGACGCACAGTGCCCTGGGCTCCCGAGCCAGGGGTGGGGGTGGCTTCCGGGGGCTGAGGACCTCGAGCGCAAGGCTGTGCCCAGGCAGAGGAGGATGGTGACCTGGAGCTGGGGCGTTCACTCACCGTCAAGTTCTGGTCTCCATCCAGGTCCCCTGGTCCTTCCGCCTGGCCCCAGTCGGTTAGCAGCAGCAGCAGCCCCAGCAACACGACAGCCTGTCTGGGATCCATGCCGCCCTCTGCCTCGGCACAGCCTCTCTGCCTCTTATACCTGCTGGCCCTCTGGCCCCCACCCCCTCCAGCAGCCTGGGGGGGAATGGAAGTGTGCACCGCCATTAAGAGCCACCTGGGATCCCCTCCCAGGGCCCCCCCAGGACGTCCTGCTCTCAGCCTCCCACCCCCAGCCCCTAAGCCTGGAGTTACAGACTTTATTAGATGCATAAATCCTGTCTCTAGAGCTCAAGACGCATCATTAATTGCAGACGCTTTGTCACAGCCGGGCCCTGGGGGGCCTTGTGAGAACCCCCAATCCCTCAACAGGTTGGAGAGCTTCACTCGATCACCTCCCATCTCTCCCTAACTCGTACACGAAAGCACAGAGAAACCCCTGTCAGAGGGGCTGGGTATGGTGTCCTGGAGTCCCAGGGAAAGAGAACTGGCCAGGGGAAGGGGCGGGCGTCAGGATCACACCCTGTGTGCCGCTTGGAAGGTTAAGCTGGAATCATCACTCTCACATTTGCCTGTAGGTAGAAAAGTGAGACCAGAGAAGGAGACGACGAGACAGTTTTGGAGCTCAGAGTCGGGGTGGCTTCAAACCCTGGTGGCAGGCAAGTTTGCCGCCGCTGAGCACTGCTTGGGACTGGCCTCCCACGGAGCTACCTGCGGCAGCTGGAGCACTGCTGCCATCTTGTGGCCGTTGCTCTGCACTGCCAAGTGCTTGGCCACTTTGTTTTCCAGAAGGAGCTCTTTGCAGGGGCACCTGGATGGTGAGGCAGGATGGAGGGGTCCCAAGGCCCTGACTCCGGAGCCCCAGAGGGGCAGGAGGGACACCATAGGGCTGGACTGCCCTCGGTCCCACCTCCCTGTGTCACTACAGCGTCTCCCTGGCCTGGCTCTCTGGTGTATCGGAGTAGGAAGGTGACCAGCTTCCTACTGGCTGAGCAGTTGAGATGCTCAAGTCCTGTATCGGGGAGCCTGAGTTTGATCCCCAGCCTCACTCTTTTTTTTTTTTTTTTTTTTTAATTTGACAGGTAGAGTTATAGACAGAGAGAGAGAGAAAGGTCTTCCCTCCGTTGGTTGACTCCTCAAATGGCCACTAGGCCAGCACTGCGCCGATCTGAAGCCAGGAGCCTAGTGCTTCCTCCTGGTCTCCCATGCGGGTGCAGGGCCCAAGCACTTGGACCATCCTCCACTGCCTTTCCGGGCCACAGCAGAGAGCTGGACTGGAAGAGGAGCAACTGGGACTGGAACCCGGCACCGCAGGCAGAGGGTTAACCAAGTGATCCACTGCGCGCTGGCCCATCAGCCTCACTCCTAATTCCGGCTTCCTGCTAGTGTGCAACCTGGGAGGCAGCAGGTGGTGGCTCAAGTACTTGGGTCCCTGCCACCCACGTGGGGGACCCGGGTTGAGTTTCTGGCTTCTGGCTTTGGCCTGGCCCAGCACTAGCCATTGCAGGCATTTGGGGAGGGAGGGAACTAGTAGATGGAAACTGGGTCTGTGTGTTTCTGCCTCTCAAGTAAACAAAGTAAATAATACCATAAAGCAGTCCTGCTTGGGAAGCATGAGAACTGCCACTCAGGGTTGTGGTGCAGCTTCCTTCTAACCCGAGCATCCTCCCGAGCCCCGCACCAGTGAGGTTCCCTGGTCTGCACAGGAAGCCTTTGGCTGAGCCGTGGACAGGCTGGCTCTACCTCTGTGCACTTCAGCTGCTTGTCCTGAAACGCGGGGAGGTTAAATAAAAGGAGCTACTCGCCAGGGTGCGCGTCATGAGGCAACTTCTGTGATCCGCTCAGCATTGGATGTGGCTGATGCATCCTCAAAGCGTTAGCTGCGCGCCAGCGCCTGGAACTCACCAGCTCCTGCAGGTGCACGCTAGTGCGGGGACGCCCGCCGCCTCCTGTGGCTCCGGCCAGGGCGCTTGCTCTTTGAGGGCTTTCCTCTCACGTTTGAATCCACTCCACTGTCTTCCTCGCTCAATGGCAGATGCCCCTCTCTTGAAAGCAAGGCATCTAGGAACCAACTTAGACTTCAGAGGTGGAGATTGGAGGTTTCGATCTGGATGTTCCAGATCCTGTGTTTCTGCCACGGCAGAAAGCCAGGCCGCACCTTGTGTGGGCTCTGTCCCATGTGGTCCCAATCCTGACAGGCAGGTGTCACCATCCTAACTTGTGGTTATGCACCCAGTCTGTGGGAGACAGCACAGCCCATTGGTGGGCAGTGGCGCCCGCCTCGCACAGGGGTGAGAATGCGGGTCTGGGTCAGACGGAACCCCGTTTTAACCCTCGCTCTCGCCCTGTGACTCTGACCCTCGGTTCCTCATCAGCAAATGAGGCATCCTGGCCTCCCACGTGGCGCGGCGTGGCGTGGGCACTCGGCACTCACTCACTGCCCCAGGCTTCTCCCCAGCATTTCTCTGCCACCAGTGGTGTGTGGGGCTGGGCGAGACTGCACGCATGAAGGGGCCGGGCCAGGAGGCCCTCGGGGAGAAGCCGGACGGGCCGATTATTCCAGCTTGGCACATGCACTGTCCCACCTCCTGAACCTTGCCCTCTCAGCGTCGGCATCCGTCTCTTGGCAGCTGCCTCTGACCCTTCTCTGGAGACCCCGTGCTCCTGACAGTGACGCAGTGAGGCCACCACTGCCTTGCCCGCCCTCCAGGGGAGGCTCGCGCCACTTGTCTCCCTGACCCCAGCCACAAGCAGCTGCTCAAGCCATGTTGCTCTGAACGGGACAGCGCAGAGGCGCCTGCTGTCTCTTTTGTCAGATTCTTCAGCCTGGCTTATTGTTCTCGCTTGTGACAGGAAGCACAACGGGACACAGAGGTACAAGCGTGAGTGAGCAGCCGCCCGCCACCTGGGCCTGAGCCTCGGCGCAGGGCACAGGGCCCGCTTCGCTTGGGCACTCTGCTTGTCCTCAAGCCGCCGCCCTCACTCCCCGGCTGTGCCAGTGTGGGGAGGGGTGGGGTGCGAAAAAAGCATCGAAAGAAGCCACTGCCTACAGTCACTCTCCCAGGTTGTGCGCGCGCCTGGCCAGGCCACCCACCGATCGGGTCCCTTGCCCTCTGTCCTGCCATGTTATTTACTAAGCCATCCGCCTTCTCTAGACTGTCTTCCCTGTACAAAACAGTGGGGGCCCTTCCTGTCTGAAGAAATGCGGGCAATGGAATCCCCGCCCCCCAGAGCGACTTGTAGTGAACAACGTGACTTGTAGGAGAGAGCAGAGAAGCAGCAGGCGGAAGTGGTTCTCTCGATAGTTTAATGTTATATTTGCAGCATAAATAAGGCACAATATATGTCGGGCCAGGTTTGGGGGAGGAGGCATGGCTGGGGTAACTGCTAAGTGGCAAGGGGGAGGGAGGGCGGTCAGGGACAGACGGCGAAGCCCCTGCCGTGCCCCGTCCGTCCTGGGAGGTTGTGAGAGCCTGCTCACAGGGATCAGTCATGCTGGATGGGGTGGCGGGGGGAAGGGCGACACGATTTGTAACAAAACAGCCTGCAGCGCTGCGTCCTCCCACCTGTCAAAGCCCAGCCCGGAGACTGCAGAGGCCCAGCCCCGAGTGAGTCCTTGGGGAGATGGAGAGGTCTTGCTACATGTCAAAAATACATAGCTGAACAGAGACACAGCCCTAGATACACGCTGCCGCTCTGCAGGCCCTACGTCGGGTGTGGCAGCCTCCGCTCCTGGGGCTCCTCCCTGCCTGCAAGGTGTGTGGGGGACCCCAGGGGCCGCCAGCGAGCCGGCCGGGCCTGAGGACTCAGGGGACGTGCAGTGACCAGTCTGCGAGGGGAGACGGGACGCCTCCGGGCCAGATGCAGGCACAGCTTCTAGGGAAACCCAGAAGAAAGACAAACCTAAATGCTGAGACGAGGGCTGTGGTACCGGCGGGGCGGCTGCAATGAGCGTGGAGGAAGGGACTGTAGGAAATGGAGAACGCTTTAGTGACACCGCGGAGGATGGTGCTTCAGGGTCCTCGGTGCCCTACACGGAGTCCCCAGCGCGCCCTGGAGGCGGCGTGTCTCGCACTTTAGTGTGTACTGGAGTCGGCTGCAGTGCCCGCATCGGAACCAGTTTCCCCTCCGCAGGTCCGAGACGGGCCCAGGAATGTGCACCTGGAGCACGTGCCAGGTGCGTGATGCTGCTGCTGGCCCTGGAGTGTGTCCTGAGGATCGCTGCCCTCAGGTACAGTCCATACAACCGGTGCTCACGGCTGCCTACGGCCAGCACGCGGCTCACCAGCGCTGGTGCTCCGAGTTCCTCATTACAAAACTAGATTGAGCCCTCATGGCGACAATACAAACTGCACCCACAGTGGACTTAAGCTGCCCCAACCTGCCCCATTCTCCCCAGCCTCTGCTCATTCCAGGGTAGGATCTGACCTCAGAGAGGGACAACGTCACCGGGGCAGGGCTTGGTCAGCAGCTACCTGCACCCACCCCTAATCACCCTGAGTGCCTGGGTGCGAGCAGTAACGTGGAGAAACAAGTTCATCATTATGAGAGGGATGCTGAGGGCTATGGGAGGCTGTAGTGCAATGGGGGGTCCCCTAATCTGCCCTGGGCCCCTCACCTGTCTGGCTCCCTACATGCCTTGACTCCCCCCACCCTCCAATGTAAGTTAGAGCAAGCAGATAAAGCATGTCAACACAGGCCTGTGTGATATCGTTAGGAGGACTGGAATCTAAACAGACTGGTTACGAAATGAAAAAACAAAAGAAATAATATCTTTCTTTTCTCTGTATGCAAAGTACAGTATTAATGGAAAAAAATGACTTGTGCATGGGAAGAAGTTTCAAGAGAAGGCAGACTTCTGCTGGGCAGCGCTGTCTCGGGCTAGCACCTTTAAGGGGCCTCTCCGGGTGGAGCAGGGGGCCTCAGAGGCCACAGGAAGAATTTTTGGTGCCCGCCTGGCGCCTCAGGCTGCAGACGGCGCACAGCTAGGGCAGCAGTCCACCCACCAGGGTGGGCGGTAGCGAGGGCCCCAAGAACAGAGCCCAAGCTACAAGAGGAGCAAGGTGAGGGGCGGCTAGCCCAACTCCCCTGGGAGTTACAGCCACAGCTGGCTGGCCGGGAGCGCAGCTGAAGGGAGCCAGGGCTGGGGTGTCCAGTCAGCAGGGGACGGCGTAGAGCAGGCACGCCCTGTCAGTCCTCCTCCGAGCAGAGCCCGGCTGTGGCGCCCCCCTCCACGCCATGTGCTCACTTGGAACGGTGCTGAGGACTCTGCACGCTCAGCTCCTCTCTGGAAGGGCCTCCCATGGGCCCCTAGGAGGACAGGGTCCTCAGGACAGGGCTGGCGGCAGGAGCAAGGGACGGGAGGGCCCCCTCGCCTGTGAGAAAAGCTCTAGGCTGAGCTGTGGCGCGCCCGGAGAGCTGCCGGGCCCTGTCCCCTCTGCCTTGCAGTTTGCGCTGCTTCATGACTACGGTTCTGGCAGTGCCCCTCATTCAGGTGCCTGAAATAATCTCCCTTCCCACGGGTGAAAGTGAAATCAGGGCTCAAGAGGGTCAGACCCTGGCGCTCAGACACGAAACAGCCTCTGAGCGAGTCTGCTGTCGCACGCGGGGCTGACTCGCGGAGACTGTGTGCCGGGACGAGCGGACTCGGAACTTCAGAAACACCTGACTGATGGGGGAAGAAAAACAGTCCAGGGCCTAGGGAGGCTCCTTAGGAGCCATAAACTCAGTCAAGCTTCCGGGCAAGGCTGCGAGTGGGAAATCGAGACAGTAAAACATGAAGCAAGACTGCAGCCGAGAAAACCCCAGGGAGCGGCTGTCTGAGGGAGCCCTGAGCAAGGCGTAGCTGTGGGGTTTTAAAGGCAAGCGCAGTCCCTGGAGGTGGTGGCCTACGCCCTGACCATCTGCCGCGGCATTTGCCCTGCTGGCTCCCTCAGGGCTGCTCCTGCAGGGTCCCCCGGGGTGGAGGATGAGGAAACCACCAGGTGTGGCTTGTGCTGCGGCAGCGCTGAAAGCAAATGCCGCGGAGGCCGGCACCTGTGGGCGGGCCTGCCGAGTCTTCACTGCCAGCCAGGGAGCTTGCGCCAGGCGCGCCCTCTCCTTCCCTCATGGCAGCCACTTTTGGACAGACAAGACAAGAAAGGAGGCCGGCTGTTCTGCATGCATGTTGAACACGGAGGCAGGAGACGGGAGGAAAGGACACCCTTGGCCTGGGCAGACGGCGGAAGGTGGCTCTGGGACAACTGGAAGGCCTTGGCGCTGCAGGGCTGCTGAAGCTGACCCAGCTACCCACAGGCCACTGGCTCGGGACCGCTCCTGACGGCCACGGTGCGAACTGCATGGCACAGAGCCCGAGGGGGATGCGCGGCCCCCATGAAGTGGGAAGAGAGGGGTGAGCCGGTCCCCGTGCCACACAGCTCTTCCGAGGGGCAGTGCCTGTGGGCCAGGCCCTGGCTCCTCTGCTGAGGCCTGCACAGCGCCTTCCTCTCCTTTCCTCTGTCTAATCTTACAGTCAAGAAAACCCACTCAGGGGCTGGTGCTGTGGCACAGCCACTTAAGCTGCCACCTGCAACGCCAGCATCCCGTATCAGAACACCAGGTCAGCTCCTGGCTGCTCCGCCTCCAGTCCATCTCCCTGCTAACATGCCTGGGAAGGCAGTGGAAGACGGCCTGGGTACTTGGGCTCCTGTTGCCCACGTGGGAGACATGGATAGAGCTCCTGGCTCCTGGCTTTGGTCTGGTCCAGCCCTGGCTGTTGCAGCCATCTGGGGAGTGAACCAGCAAATGGAAGATCTCTGTTTCTCTACCTTTCAAATAAATAAAAACACATCTTTCAGAAAAAAGAAAACCCACTTAGGACCTTGTCTATCATGCTTGGGGGTCCTGGGCTTCTATCATGGAGAAGCACTGGGTCTGGGCGCAGAGCGTAGAAGCGAGTGGAAGATGCTGTGCAGGATCAGGGAGACCCAGAGGCTGGGCTAGGACCCTGGTGAGACAGAAGTGAGCAAGTGAGCAGTTCCGGGAGGCGACGGGCGCCCCTCCTCCCAAGAGACAGATGTGTGAGCCTGAGAGGGGGACGAGCAGGGGAGCACCAGAGTCCCCTATGGGACAGCCTCTGGCAGGGCTACACACGAGCCAGTGTCACAAGGGTAGGAGAGGTGGGGTGTGAACAGGAGGCGCCCGTGTGCACGCTCTGGCCAGGGAACTCCTGCCAAACGTACAAGAACCTGACAGAAGGAGCTTTCAGCTGGCTGTTCCCGGCTGCCCTGATGATTGACGTCTGGAGGGGGAGGGAGGGAGAGGGAATCAGCCAGTCAGATCCTGGGCTCATTCCCTTGGTACTACCGAGCAGTATCTTTCCTTAAGGCCACAAGATGAGGTTGCCAAGGTTTCGTGGGGGAGGTGGTCTTCTGACTCCATCACTAGCCTCGGTCAAGTCAAGAGACAAAATGAGGTACCCAAATAGCTCTGGAAATCGATGAGAAAGGACTAGAACTGTCGGGGTTCTGCTGCTTTCTGCTCTCCCTTCGGTGGCAGGTAGGGAGGAAGAGCTGGAACAGACGCGGTCTGACGCTCTCCACAGGGGAACGTTCTAGCCGAGTGGAGGAAGTGGGGAAGGGGTAAACAGGCAGCTGCCGGGGGACAAAGCCCTGAGTCTAGGGGTGGCTGGGGCTGGGTCAGCGGGGGACTGCCGTCAGATCCAGCCTCCCTCTATCTAGCAGGAACAAGCTGACAGTCATGGCTTAGTGAGAAGAAAGGGAACTGAGAAAAACCCCACACCTAGAACTGTAAGGGTTAGTGTTCAAAGAGACAGGTACACGTGCACGGAGCAGGGGCCATTGTTCGACCATCTGGAGGGGCCTTTGGCTGTGGGTGCATCAGAAACCCCGCCCTGGGGGTTGATCTGTGTGGCTCTGGGGCTGGGAGGCCCCTAGTACAGGTGTCAAACATACATGACCATGCGGCTGAAGAGGAAAGCCCCACCTCTGTCCATACTCACAACACACAATCTTTCCCCCACGTGGCCATGTCCAAGGCAGATGGAGGCGGTAAGATGACATCTCTCGTGGCTCTTGGGCGGGCAAGCTCTGGCTGAGGACCTGTCCACCGGGGGGCATCATCTGCCCGCAGACTGGGACTGTGGGGTCATGATCACATGCGGCTGCAGCGGCAGGCCCAGTTCTGTCCTTTGGCTGGCCATCTGGGTGAGGACTGAGGTGGCCACGGCTTCGGCTGCAGAGCGGACACTGAGGCCATTGCTAGGGGCTGTTGCTGAGCTGTGCTGAATGACAGGGGCTGGAGAACCCGTTGGCTCTGAGCTTTCCTTGGGGCTTTCTGCCGGGAAGGAGCAGAGAGCAAGCGGTTAGAGAGCATTGTGGGCAAGAGGCAGGACTGTCTGCTGCCATCATTCTAAGGAGCCTGCAGGAAACTCATCTTTTTTTGGGGCAAAGCTCCCTCGAGTCCTGGCTTCTAGGTCATGGATGTGTTAGGGTATGGGAAGTTGTGAGAAGGGAAGCAAGAACTGGGCCAAAATGAAGGCCATCTACCCCAGCAAAGTGACCCTTCACACCCTGAGGCCCCTGGCTGGCTCCTAGTCTGTGTGTGGCTCTCTGCCCTCTCTGGGAAGCCTCTTCCGCTCATCACATATTTAAATGAGTCTCTTTTTAGCTACCCACTCTGCTGATTTCCACTTCCTGGCCAAGGCTCAGTTAACACATGAGACCACAAAGAAGGTTGCTGGCTCTTATCGATGACTTCAAACACTTCCCCTGAGCGCCACGCCACCAACAGTGAACTAAGCTCTAAGCTGCAAGCAAAGGCGACTCCACGTGTGTTACTAAACATCACCCAGCGCCCACTGGTGCCGAAACGGTCACGTGTGGAGGCCGGGAAACTTCCGGCAGCTGATTCTATTTTGACCTCCTGGTGAGTGCCTAAGGCTCCTTCAGGATTCAGACATCGCCCCCCGGACCGATGTCCTCGCCTTACTCGGGGGATTAACTGTCCCACCCTCTGCTTTCAGAGCACCTGTTCATTTATGCGGCAAACATTTACCGAGCACCACCCACGTGCCAGGCTCTGGAAAGCCCATCTTCAGGAAGCGGCCAGTGCAGGGGCTCCTAGACTACGGTATCTTTGCTGACCTCATTCACTGCGAGTCTCTCCAAGTGGACACTGTTCCTTCTTGTCAGTGTCAAGTACCTACGAGAATGTCTACAGTGTACAGCCCCTCTCTGCGGTAATGAGGAAGTGGTCTAATGGACTGGCTGCGCGTCAGAGTCCTCGCAGAACACTGCTGGGCCCGGACTGCCTGCCGACGGGCGCTCTGTCCCCGCAGCCCGTGAGCAGGAGCTGCGCAGCCGACCACTACCACACTGTCTCATCTGGGCCGACAGGCCACGGCACGCAGCTGCTTTGCCTTCCCAGTCTCTTCTGGGTTCCTTCTCCTCTCTTTAGCCTCTAAAAGTTGAATGCTCAGTCCTGGGATGCCTTCTCTATTTCTAGCTCTGCCACTCCCTAGGGGACTTCATCCAGTCCCACAGTTTAAAAATGAACTCTGTGGGGCTGGCACTGTGCTATAGAAAGTTAAAGCCCTGACCTGCAGCGTTGGCATCCCATATAGGCATGGCCTTGAGTCCTGGCTACTCCTCTTCTGATCCAGCTCTCTGCTATGGCCTAGGAAAGCTTCGAAGGATGGCCCAAGTGCTTGGGTCCCTGCACCATGTGGGAGACCTGGAAGAAGCTCCTGACTCCTGGCCTTGGATCAGCTCAGCCCCAGCTGTTGCAGCCATTTTGGGGGTGAACCAGTGATAGAAGACCTCTCTGTCTCGACCTCTCTCTGTGGCTCTTTTAAATAAATAAAATAAAATAAACTTTTTTAAAAAAAGAAACCCATGGTGCTGATTCCTAGCCCTTCTTCTGATCTGTGCACCCACATGAACAAATGCCTGCCCAACAACACGTGCACCTGCAAGTGTAACACGCTTCCTAAAGGAAGCCGGTCCAAAACGAGTCCCTGGTCCACTTCCCAGCCAGCTCTGCCCACACTTGCCCTTATCTCAGTTAATGACCATGCCCTTCCTGCAGCTGCCCAGGCCAAAGCTTGGGTGCAGTTAAAGATTCTTTTTCTCATTTGAACAGGGTTGCCTATCACCACACCCCATCACTCTGACTTCAAAATGTGTCCTGAATCCAACCCTTATCACCACATCCACTGCCACCAGCCTGGTCCAAGGCTCTGTCATGTCTTATCTGTAAGATTTCAGTGGCCTCCTGTGCACTGTCTGCTTCTGCCCCTGCACTGTGCTGTCCCTAACAGAGGATTCTGCTCCAAGAGGAGATCAGTGGTGTCAGGCTGTGTCCCCCATGCCCCTCCCTGTGACGGAGCAGCCCCTAAGAGAAGCGCTCCCATTCCCTCCCGGCCTCATCACCAACTCTCCCCCACCCCCAGAGTGTGCCAGGCGCACGCCCACCCTGGTCTCTGGTTTGCAGTGTCTCCTGCCCACAGTACAAATGTGTGGCTGGCTCTCTCACTTCCCTTGGGGCTTTATTCAAAAGGCACCTCATCTAAAATTTCAATCCCGTTGCCAACATTTCATATTACCCTTCCCTGTTTCATTTTTTTCCTCCCAGCATTTACTGTAATCTAACACACCATATTTTATCTATTTATTTTATTTATTGTCTGTCTCACCTACTAAAATATAAGCTCCTCAAGGGCAGGAATTTAATCTCATATATTTGGTTCCCTATTACATCCCCAACATGTAAAATAGTGCCCGGCAGAGGCCAGGCACTCGATCAATATCTGCTTAATGAATGAATGTACCCTGAAGTACATATTAAAATTTAAATAGAGAGGTTTAAAACTGGTGATGTGGTTACTCTTTTTCTATGGGAACACATCTCTGAAATGATAAAGTCAGTTAGTGAAAATATAATTCAATATAACAAAATTTGATAGTCAACATTTCTATGAATTTATTTAATTTGCAAAGGAAAATTGGCACTTATTAGCTTTTACTATCCATAAGCAAATTATTCACAGTAACTTTAATTTCAGAACGCAGCTTGTCCTGAGCACAACTCTGTGCCATTTCTTTCTAGCCCTATTTTATTGTGCTCATAGATTATAAACTGAAATCAACATCAGCCTATCATTAGAAAGATAAAACGTACCCCAGCCAGGGCAGCCATTTAGTGTAGAGGATAAGATGCCTGCATCCCCCGTGGAAATGTGGAATTCCACACGCGCCTCCAGCTCCTGCCATTACAGACCTGGGAGGCAGTGATGCTCAGGTCATTGGGTTCCTCCCACCAGCGTGGGAGACCTGGATTGAGCGTCGGGCTCCGGGCTTAGGCCTGGCCCAGTGCTGAATACTGCAGCCATGTGAGGGAGTGAGCTGATGGACAGGAGCTCTGTCTACTTTCTCTTTGCTTCTTAAGTGAATAAATAAAATTTAAAAACATATAAATATACTCTAAAATCCCAAGGCAATAGCTTCTGTTTATATCTTTTCTAGGCCAAGACACTGAATCTAAATCTCGGCTCTACCACTTTCCAGCTGTGTAACTTCAGTGACCGAATCTGAGTGTAGTTTTCTCACAAAGAACAGGAAGTAACGCCTATCTCATGAGAGAGAGCAAGCTGGGGAGATGTAGAGTACCTAACACAAAACAGGCACCCGACAAATCATCAGATTCCACCAATGTTTTAAAACAGCACCCTGTGGTGCTTAGTCCAAAGAGGTCTATGGATGCCTCATTCTAGTAGCAGATCTGAGGGTGGATGGTGTCTTTTGCAATCCCTGGGGAAGAGACTGCAACTCTAACAGTTAAGCGATTTTTCTCCCTGGCTTAATGCTGTCACCCGCAACTATGATAGATAATTAAGATAACTCTATGGTGTTGTCAATTTTTTTTTTTTTTTATAACTGGTTGTTCCACAAGGGCTACTCACACATCGGCCTGACAAGTCCCAGAACTCATTCAGGTTGGGACTATGACATCGCAAACAGCTGAGACACTCGCTCGGTCCACGCAGATTACTGCTTGGGCTGTGAGCCGCTCACCTAGATAGCCTTGAGTCTTCTTCTGTAGTGCAGTGACAGGGCAGTCTTTGTGGGCCAACAGCAGCTGTTTCAACTGAGCCACCTCGTTGCGTAGTAATGTGACTTCATTCTGAGGAAGGGGGGAAGAACAGAGCATCAAGAAAATTCACCCTCCATTCCTGGATCCCTGGTGGCTGTCCCCAAAGTAGGGACAGGACGCTCCCCTGATTGTCTTCCCTGAAGTGAGACAAGATGGCCGAGTCAGTAGCTATCCCAGGATTATTATGGTCATGAATTCAGTGATGGGGGAGTTGCTCACGGTGAAGAGCAGGGATTTATGAGAAACAGGATCTGGGAAAAATATGATTCTACCAAAAGTAATGATGGATATACGCTTTGACTAAGAAAAGCCTACTTCTAGGAATCTGCTTAATAGATCTACCCAAGTGCACTCAATGTTCATGGCAGCACTGCTGTTCTAGTAAAAAATCAGAATAACATCAATATCTGTACCTTCTAATTATACTATAGAATGACTACTGTACAGCTATTAAAAGGAATGAGGCTGATCCCCATGTCCACGATTAGTCTTCAAGAGACACTGCTAGGGCCCAGCACTGTGGTACAGTGGGTGAAGCTGATGCCTATGATGCTGGCATCTCATGCAAGTTCTGGTTCCGGTCCCGGCTGCTCCACTTCTGATCCAGTTCCTTGCTAAAGCACCTGGGAAAGCAGCAGAAGATGGCCCAAGAGACTGGGAGACTGGATGGAGTGCCTAACTTGCTCTAGCCCAATCCTGGCCATTGGGACCATTTGGGGAGTGAACTAGCAGATGGAAGATCACTCTTTCTCTCTCTGCATTTCCCTCTCTCTATAACTCTGCCTTTTTTGTTTGTTTAAAGATTTATTTACTTATTTGAAAGGCAGAGACTTACACAGAGGCAGAGGCAGAGAGAGAGAGAAGTATTCCATCTGCTGGTTCACTCCGCATTTGGCCACAACAGCTGGAGCTGGGCCAATCTGAAGCCAGGAGCTAGAAGTTTCCTCCAGGTTTCCCCCATGAGTGCAGGGGCCCAAAGACTTGGACCATCCTCTGCTGCTTTCCCAGGCCACAGCAGAGAGCTGGATCAGAAGTGGAGTGGCCGGGACTTGAATTGGCACCCATATGGGATGCTGGCACCGCAGGCGGCAGCCTGCCTGCTACTTCACAGCACTGGACCCTATAAAAGCAGAGTCCTTTTTTCTGCCATTCTCTTCCTGGAAGCTAGATTTGGTGTATGCCTCTCAGACTATTCATATTTCAGAAAATTTTTTTAAAGATTTACGGGGACCAGTGCTGTAGGTGGGTAATTCTGCTTCTCAAATAAATAAAATAAATCTTTTTAAAAAATTTTTAAAATTTATTTGACAGGTAGAGTTATAGACAGTGAGAGAGAGACACAGAGAGAAAAGTCTTCCTTCTGTTGGTTCACTCCCCATATGGCCGCTACAGCTGGTGCTGCACTGATCCAAAGCCAGGAGCCAAGTGCCTCCTCCTGGTCTCCCATGTGGGTGCAGGCGCCCAAGCACTTGGGCCATCCTCCACTGCCTTCTCGGGCCACAGCAAAGAGCTGGACTGGAAGAGGAGCAACCGGGACTAGAACCTGGCACCCATATGGGATGCCAGTGCCACAGGTGGAGGATTAACCAAGTGAGCCAAGGCGCTGGGCTCCATAAATCTTTAAAAAATGATTTTTTTATTTATTTGAAAGACAAAATTACAGAGGCAGAGAGAGAGAGAGAGAGAGAGAGAGAGAGAGAGAGAGAAAGGGGTCCTCCATCTGGTGCTTCACTCCCCAGATGGCCACAATGGCCAAAACTGGGCTGATCTGAATCCAAGACCTGGAGCTTCTTACAGGTCTCCTACGTGGGTGTAGGGGGCCAAGGACTTGGGCATCTTCTACTGCTTTCCCAGGCCACAGCAGAGAGCTGGATCAGAAGAGGTACAGCCAGGACTTGAACTGGCGCCCATATGGGATGCTGGCACTGCAGGCGGCGGCTTTACCCGCTACAGCACTGGCCCAGTAAATCTTTTAAAAAAAGAAACAGACACATAGCCTCTCCGACTCCTACATAAAAACTATAAATGAAAAAAAAAATTCAGAAATACAAATAGTCTGAGAACATGCACCAAATCTATCTTCCAGGAAGAGAAAGACAGAAAAAAGGACTCTGCTTTTATTCTGTACATTTCTGCAGGTACACATGTATATACTTAGATATGTATGTAAAACAGACATGTATTCATTAGTTATCTTTGCAATTAAATATTTTAATGAATAATCAGAAGGAAAAGTATTTAAGAGAATGTCTGGACTAAAATTGCACTATTTGTGCTCATGGAGGTTTTTTGCCTCTTTCTTTCATTAGGTTGCATTTTCTGAGGTCAAATGTTTTCCTCTGAGTAACCACGGACCCCAACCAGATTCCACTGATGATTTTAGGAGCACCCTACTACTTAAAGGAGCACCCTGGGTACTGAGCCATGTACGGACGACTCATGCTAGGGGCAGAGATTTCCACTCTGACAGCTGAGATTCTCTACATCTCTCTGGCTTGACTCCGGGAGCTATTCTCATGACAGAATTATCGCCTCTTGCACGCACTGTCCCACTTGTCCTTCTCGGGCTCGGCGATCACAGCGGTCACCCGGGACCCACTCACACTCAGCTGAATGTTCTGGGAAGTGAGCTCCTCCGCCTTCTTCTCCAGGGAGGACACCCACAGCTTGCGCTTCTGGCGGCAGCGGGAGGCTGCGGCCCGGTTGCGTTCCAGAAAGCGCTGCCGCCGCTCATCTGGGTCTTCATCAACCGTGCGCCGCCGTCGGCCTCCGGTACTAGGCGTGGGCTGGGCTGGTGAGACCTGTAGCCCAGAAAGGAAGACGAGTTACTTGATGGGAACATTAATCTTCTCCACATCAAACCCGACATCAGGCAGCTGAGTACCGCTAGGAGAAGATACGGGGAAGAGGTGTGCGTCTGTGGTAACCAGCACTGCTTCCTGTGGCTTCTCTTTGGAAGCGGTCCCTTGCTCTGCCCTCGGTTCCCTGCAGCCTTTTCACTCCCATATTACTCCCAAACCACAGCTCAGGTCTGGGACAGACAAAATGAACCTAGGGTCACTTTCTGCTTCTATCGGCAGGGAAACCAGAATCAGGAGGAGTCGGGGAGCTTACGCGAAACAGAAACAAAATAGTTTGAGAGTCACTGAGAGAAGCGATGTGTGCAATGACGTGCTGTCACAGCTTTCAGCAAATGTTCCTATTCATTTCACTAGAGTGAGGCACAGGCTGCTACGGGCAGATACAGATTAGCATATTCTTTTTATTTACAATCAGTTATTAATCATCTTCAGCAGCCCTCCCAGCCTTTGTTTGCTTCATTATAAAAAGAGAAAAAAAATGGGGCTAGCGTTGTGGCGTAGCAGGCTAAGGCACTGCCTGTGACACCAGCATCCTATGTGGGCACAGGTTTGAGCCCCAGCTGCTCTACTTCCAATCCATCGCCCTGCTAATGTGCCTGGGAAAGCAGCAGAGAACGGCCCAAGTGCTTGGGCCCCGCAGATATGTAAGAGACCTGCATGAAGCTCCTGGCTCCTGTCTTCAGACAAACCCAGCTCCAGCCACTGCAGCCATTTGGGGAGTGAACCAGTGACGCAATATTTCTCTCTCTCTCTCTCCCCCCCTCTCTTTCTCTGTCTCTACCTCTCTGTAACTCCAACTTTCAAATAAACAGAGAGAAAGAAAAAATGTCAGTCAGACTGGTGATATAGGATTGTCTTCAGGCTGAAGTCCCCAGTCACTAGTGGCCTTTTGGATCACCCTCCCTTTCTGCCAGCTGGTATCCATTTAGTGGAGGCAGACCAATTTTATAAGAGTGGCCAAAATTAAACGAAATGCAGACAGGTCAACCATCTGCAGGAAAGAAACTACATAGTATAAAATTAAGTCAAGGAGACATTTTTTGTATTTGTTCTATTAGGGAGATCTATATTAGTATCTACCAGACAGCAGAGCTCATGTCAGTTCCATGAAAATAAGCATGAGTTTATTTAAAAAAAAAAAAAAGCCTTATACTCCACTCCAGATCCTATGGTATTATATTCTCCACTAATATAGACGATGAAAGGATGATTTAGTATCCTAATATTATATCTCCCAAAAGAGAAAGAAAAAGGAGAGGAAATTTTAAAATTGAATTGAATGAACTAGAGGCCCTGGGTACTAAGGGAAGACACTTCCTTCCACAAATGCACAGTAAGTGCTGAGAATTCCAGCTGCCTCTCTGAATCCTCTAGGACGAGGATGGAGAACGGAGGCGGCAGGTGCCTGTCCTCCACAGGCAGTTATGAGAGAATGGGAGCATGGGAGGGAAGGGAGTCCGTGGCTGTTGAAGAGGAAGCTGCGTCCTTTCCCCCGAGGGAGAAGGCAGCACAACCTGGGCAGGGCGCTTCACCACCTCCAGGACTGCCTTCCGTGGGGGCTGCAGGACAGGGAGCAGGCTCGGCTTCCAACAAGAAGCCTCAAGTGAAAGCCTGTGTCGTTGGCCAAGCTTTAAGGTAGCATATGGCAATGAAATGTTTAGACATGTGGTGGAGACGGATGAAGCAGGTGGTGACATCAGGATAAGAGAGGCTGGGCAAAGAATCTAACTCGGGAAACCAATCTCAGGTCGCTGTCACCTGTCCAGTGCAGACAATATGAAAACTAAAGACTAGTTTGTTTCCAGAGAATCTTGTTAAAAGTGAGATTTCCTTGAGAACAGAATTGGGCAACTAAAAGGGACCCCTCTTGCTTTTATAGCATTTTAATTTATCTGTGATAAAAAGGGACTGCATTGGTAATGGAGAAGGTATTTTTTGGGTGTGCTTTTTTTTTCTTCAAGGTTTATTTATTTATTTGAAAGTCAGAGAGAGAGGGAGAGACAGAGCGAGAGACATCTTCCATTTGCTGGTTCACTCCCCAGATGGCTACAGTGGCCAGGGCTGAGCCAGGCCGAAGCCAGAAGCCAGGAGCCAGGAGCTTTACCCGGGTCTCCTACATGGGTGGTGGAGTCCTAACACATGGGCCATCTTCTGCTGCTTTTCCCAGGTCATTAGCAGAGAGCTGGATTGGAAGCGGAGAAGTTGGGACACAAACCAGTGCTATCTGCTACGCCACAACACCAAGCTTTTTTTTTTTTTTAACTGAGCCATCTTAATGCCATAATATCACATTATATTAATAAACAGTTATTATCTGGTTTTGTTGTAAGTTGAATCAGGTAAGGTTTTTTTGGGTAAGATTTCATGGACTGGAAAGAGACCGGAGGGAGCCTTCTTTGTTTAGCAGACAATATGGCCTGAAGCAAAGTTCTGTCACATTCTAGAGGATTCTGCAGATATATTAAACCATCATTCACACATGGAAAAAACAAAACTGAGACCTCCCTGCAGGAGTTCTACATTATTCAGTCTGTTTGCACGGGAGTCTGACACAAGGGCAGATAAAGACTGCGCGCTCTGCTCCAGCCAAACTGTCAACAGGAGCCGCAGGAGATGCCCAGGAGCTGCAACCCATGCTCTGACCTACGAGGAGCACAGCTGGTGACGCGGCCGGCCCCCCAGCCAAGGGCCCCACTGACCTGTGGCTGGGCAGGGGACGGGGCATCAGGGTGCTGGATGAGGATCTGGCTCTGCTCTGGACGGGCTGTCACCATGGTGCTGGCAGTGCTCACCACCATTCCGCAGCCACCATTGATGGAGGACACCTGGTGGGTTAGGGAGGCTTTTAGCCTCTGCATGAAAAGATAAGAAAAAAATCATTTGTTAAGGGTGAGGTTCTATCAAGGAGGAGACGGGTGGGCTCAGACTTTATTACTGACCTTACACATAGCTAAGATTTCCATTCCAATTTTCCCTTAACAGAGGGATTAAAAGAAAACGTCAGGGGGAGAGAATCATGCACCTGGATGCCTAAAATGTCTGCTCTGCTCCCTGGCTGTCACCCTGGGCCCAGCTGGGGGGCGGGGGCTGCTGAAGCCTAGAGTCCAGATGACAGCCCTCTCCTGGAACGCGGCCAGCTGCTGGCTACACAGCTATTCACCTCTTGGCCAGCTCCCCTGCCCACTCACCCACCCTCCATCTGTCAGCTTGGAACTAAAATGGCAAGTGTTCCATTCCAAACAATCTGTGCTGCCTCTTTTCACTGCCACAGTCTACATGCCAGGATCTGAAGGTGGGGAGAGGAGACGGGAGTCATGAATCAGGGCCTTTTCTTTTCCAGACCAACAGCCCCAGAAGCTTCCTGAGCTCAGCTCACTTGAGACAACTCAGCTGACACTGCTTCTTTCAGGGAGGGAAACATCACGCAGGCTGGGAGGCACTCACCATCTTGGCTTCCGATGGCATAGGGTGGCCAGAGGGAGAAATGGAACCACTGCTGGTAACTGGTGGGCCAGGGATACCAGGAATGTTGGGCACCATGGACACAGGTCTGGCCAGCTGGATCAAGAGAAGGTTGGAAAACCCAGAAGGGGACATAATACTATTGGTGGGCAACAGTTTTCCTAAAATGAAGTGCTTTTGAACTTGGCATGTCAGGGTCTGTTTTGTGCAACCTGCCTGTAGGGCATGCAGGGACAGCTTGGGAAACACCTTCCCCCACGGAGCACCACAGGGTAGGGAGTCCGATCCTTCAGTGCTGGGACAATGTCTGTGCAAAAGGCTGGGGCTGTACCTTGAGGACAGTGGTAGGCAATTTAGGAGGTACTATGTGCCAAGCGAAATGAACCAATCAGCAGGCTGGCCAAATCAATTCCTAGACAGGAGCCAATTGTCCAGATGAGTCTTTGTCTAGTGTTCCACAGAGCTGGACTGGCAGAGGTTAGTGGAGTCTGGGCAGGCTGCCACGCTCGGCTAATACAGAGCAGAGCTTGCATTTCCCTGGGGCTCGTGTGCGCTTTCGGCCATTCAGGTGGAAGGGAGGGACTAGCGTGTCGGTAGGGCTGGCTGCCCCGACTGCACAGCTCACCGATATGACAGAAGGCATCTGCACCGGAGGCCCTGGCAGCACTGGCATGGTCTGTCCATTAGCAAGGTGCATGACGAGGGGGAGGGAGCCCGTGGGAGACCTGGAGAACACACGAAGTGAAACACTCACTGTACAGACCTTTGGCCTATAGATGCTGCTCCTATAATTACAGCACATTGTTCAGTCTTGTCTAGCTAGGGAAGGCAGAGGGCACCACTTGATATCCTCATGAATGCGGGAAAAGCAAAGGATGCCACTTAAGTTACCTTACAGATGGAGAGCGAAACAGTGAAATCTTTACACCTTGCCCATTAAGCAGCTCAGATGGTGGGAACTAATCCTAAGTATTAATGGTTTAGAACAACTAAACAGACACCTCTACCACTGCCATGCATAAACTCTGCTGACCACAGCTGTCATTTTGCAAAGCTGACTTAGGACATACAATGCTCCCATTTTCTTCTGTACCTTCCCATGCTTTGCTCTACCCTGTCCAAAAAAGAGGCTGTCCTTTTTAAATTTTCCTAGTGGGTCCAGAGATAAATAAGCTCCAAGAAGCTGAAACCTGACAACAATTCCTCGACCATAGGTATCTGGGGAGAACATTTCAAGTCATCCCATCAGGAAATGTGACGGGTCAGGCCAGGAGTGAAGACACACAGAGGAAATCAGACGCAGCAAAGACCATGAACGCTAACAGACTGAAGGAGACACTGGATTAAAGAAGGCCCCTCACTCCGTGGTGCCCAGTAAACCTCTAAGAGAGCAAGGCCAAGAACTAATTACACTTCCCTGCATGGCCTCTACTATTGTGATGAGCTTCCTAGAGTTGTAAGGATTTTTCTTAGATTGAAGAAGTACTAACCCCTCAAATTAAGGAAGGATTACCCTCAAACAGATATTCGCTTATGTACTAAAAAGGTAAAAGAGATTTTGTTAATGGAGAAAAAAATTTATTTTGAGGGACAATCTCAGTGACTTGTCTTTCTTGGGTATTTAAAAACAGTCCCTGTTTTATCAAATTCTTTTACAAAATACAAAGATTCAGGCTTCGCTGTTCCTCCCTGAGCTTTACTTACCCCATTTGCCTGTTGGATGGTGGAGCCTGTGTGATGACGGAGGTTGGGGAGGGAAGGGTTGGATGAAGTGGATCATAGCCCAAGTGGAGAGGCAGGGAGCCAGGACGCACAATGGTGGGTGTGGGGGTAGAGATCACAACAGGTTTTGGGGCAACCTCCTGGGGAGAAGAGACCAACAGATCACAAAATGCTCTAAGGGCTGCTTAAAGGAAAATACATGGCTGTAAAATCCAGTACAAAGTTATGGGAAGAGCATTACAGCCACTTACACACATCATGTCCTGATTCCATCATGACCACAGACCTACACGTCACTCACCCACTGAGCAGGAATGCTGAGTTACCATCTCCTAGTCATCTCCCTTTCAGGCGATCACTATATAAGTGAGATGACAGTTCTGAAATCTTTGGGAGAAGCGGTATAATACCAAATAAATTCAGGGATTATTATAATTTTTCACAATCCACATACCCTCATTCTAAACTTGATGGCGAAATATCCTCTGACATCTAGTAGGAAAAGGCAGGCAGGTACAGTGGTGATAAGGCAACCCAGTATCTCCTATAGGCCTCTTGGAAAAGGGCTATGGGAACATGAACAATGATCATATTGTAATAAAACTGACTGCCTCTCCCTGTTAAACCGTGAGGCTCACAGTCCACCAGCGGCCAGTGCTGCCTTGAAAGCATGTACAGTCTCCAGGACTTGGTTGCGGATGAAATGGGGACGAGGTGGGCTTGTAATGTTTACAGAGGCGGTAGTTTTGAGAAATTACCAAGTCAAACTGGAGGAACTAAGATGAGGTACAGATGCTGTATCTGCAGTGGATGTTAAATTAATAACCACTGTAGAGACTGGGAGGAGGTGTGAGGTGCTCCTAGGGTTTTGATAATACATTTCTAATCTAGATGCTGCTTATGTATGCTACTAGTGAAAATTCAGAGCTGTATACTTAGAATTCATGTACTTTTCTGTATGTATACTGCAATAAATTTATAAAAAATACTTCATAGGCCGGCACCGCGGCTCACTAGGCTAATCCTCCGCCTAGTGGCACCGGCACACCGGGTTCTAGTCCCGGTTGGGGCGCCGGATTCTGTCCCGGTTGCCCCTCTTCCAGGCCAGCTCTCTGCTGTGGCCAGGGAGTGCAGTGGAGGATGGCCCAGGTGCTTGGGCCCTGCACCCCATGGGAGACCAGGAAAAGCACCTGGCTCCTGGCTCCTGCCATCGGATCAGCGTGGTACGCCGGCCGCAGCGCACCGGCCGCGGCAGCCATTGGAGGGTGAACCAATGGCAAAGGAAGACCTTTCTCTCTGTCTCTCTCTCTCACTGTCCACTCTGCCTGTCAAAAAAAAAAATACTTCATAAAAGGTTTCCTTTAAAAATAACAATGGGCCGGCGCCGTGGCTCACTAGGCTAATCCTCCGCCTTATGGCGCCGGCATACCAGGTTCTAGTCCTGGTCGGGGTGCCGGATTCTTTCCCAGTTGCCCCTCTTCCAGGCCAGCTCTCTGCTGTGGCCAGGGAGTGCAGTGGAGGATGGCTCAAGTGCTTGGGCCCTGCATCCGCATGGGAGACCAGGAGAAGCACCTGGCTCCTGGCATCGGATCAGCGCAATGCACCGGCTGCAGCAGCCACTTGGGGGGTGAACCAACGGTAAAGGAAGACCTTTCTCTCTGCCTCTCTCTCTCACTGTCCACTCTGCCTGTCAAAAAAAAAAAAAAAAAAATTTACGGGGCCAGCACCATGGCGTAGTGGGTTAACACCCTGGCCTGAAGCGCCGGCATCCCATATGGGCTCTGATTCCAGACCCAGCTGCTCCACTTCTGATCTACCTCTCTGGTATGGCCTGGGAAAACAGTACAAGATGGCCCAAATCCTTGGGCCCCTGCACCTGTGTGGGAAGCCTGAAAGAAGCTTCTGGCTCCTGGCTTTGGATTGGCATAGCTCTGGCCGTTGCGGCCAGTTGGGGAGTGAACCATTGGATGGAAGACCTCTTTCTCTCTCTGCCTCTACTCTCTCTGTGTAACTCTGACTTTCAAATAAATGAATAAATCTTTAAAAAAAAAATCAGAATCCTAGGAGATACTCCCTTTAAGACACTTCCCTCTGGGAAGACTTTGTTTCTAAACTGTTTATTGTCAAATTTATGAATTGTGTAATTTTTCTTACTTATCTAACTGAAGTATAACACATAAAGTGTATTAGTCTGAAGTCATTATAACAAAATTACTATTTATATATGTAAAATTAGGATGGAGACCATTTCCAGTACTCCAGAAGGTTCTCCTGTATCCCTTCCTAATCCATACCTTTTCCTCATAGGAAGTAGACACTGTTCTGAGTTTTATCATCATCAGATAGTTTTGCCTCTTCGTGAACCTCAGGTAAATGCAATCATACAGTATGTACTTTTGTCTTTTTTTTTTTAGTTTTATTTTGAAAGGCAGAGAAAGAGAGAGACAAAGAGAGATCTTCCATCTATTGGTTCACTTTCCAATGGCTGTGATAGCTGGGTCTGGGCCAAACTAAAGCTAGGAGCCTGGAACTCAGTCCAGGTCTGCCACAACCCAAGTACCAGGGACAAGAGCCATCACCTGCTGCCTCCCAGCAGCAGGGTGCGCATTCGCAGGAAGCTGGAAACCAGAGCCTGCAATATGGGATGTGGGCATCTTAAGTGCTACATGAACATCTGCTCACATATGACTTCTGTTGTGTTTAATACTAGGTTAGTGAGGTTCACCCACGGTTCTCAATAACCATCACTTCACCTTAATGCCATGTAGTATTCCATTTTAGAAATAGTCCACAATTTACTCATTCTTTTGTTGATGGCCATTTGGAACGATTCCAGGTTTTTTTTTTTTTTTTTTTTTGCTATTAATGAATATAATTGCTAAGAATATTTTTATGTACTTTGAAAAATTGATTTATTTATTTGCGAAATAAATAAGAGAAAGAGGGAGAGACACAGAGAAATCTTCCATCTGCTAGTTCAGTTCCCAACAGCCAGGCTGGGCCAGGCCAGAGTCAGGAGCGGCTCTTGTGTGGCCGGGGCCCAAGTACTTGGCCATCCTCTGCTGCTTTCCCAGGTACACCAGCAGGGGGAGCCAGATAGGAAGTGGAGCAGCTAGGACTTGAACCAGTGCCCACACAGGATGCCAGCAGCACATGCAACAGCATCTTTTATGTAATTTTTAAAAAAAACCATTTACTTATTAATTTATTTGAAAGGCAGAGTGAGAAGGGGAGAGGGACAGAGATCTCCCATTTGTTGGTTCACTCCCCAAATGGCCACAACATCTGTGGTTTGTCCAGGCTGAAGCCAGGAGCCGGGAAATCCATCAAGTCTCCTACGTGAGCGGCAGAGGCCCGAGTACCTGGGCCATTACCTGCTGCCTTCCTAGGTGCTTCAGAAGGAAGACAGATCTGAGATGGAGGACCTGGGACTCGAGCTGGGCCTGGGTATGGGATGTGCACGTCCCAAGCAATGGCTTAACTTGCTGCACCCTCAATGCCTACCCCTCTTACATACTTTTAGGTAGACACAGGCATACATTTCTCTTCCATATAACTATAGGCTTTTTGTAGAAGTGGAATTTCTGAATGGAGACTAGGTTTAACATATAAATTAAACAATTAACATTCCTTTAAATACAATTAATCCTTCTATATCACATGCTACTTATATAACTAGTGAATCAAAGCCTGATCTATCAACATTAGGGGTGACTCCTGGTAGAGAATTTTACCTTCTCCTTTTGTGGCGGGGAACAGGGGCTCGAGGCAGGGCTGTCAGGAGGGGAGGAGTCCACCTCCACTGGCTCCTCTTCTTTGATTTTTATATCTGGCGTGGAAGGCAGGGACATGTCAAGGGGTCCAGCTGAAGCCTGTTATAGAAGAGAAGTGAACAGGGTTCAACCACATGATTCCCTTCAGGCTGAATCGATAGCTTTCCAGTTACAAGATACGTGAATACACGTCTACTCATCTACGAAACTCAGCTGTTGGTCAAACCACTGAACTGCAAATCGAACCCAAGATCATGCAGAACACTGGCCAATCATTATATCTTCTCAGGGCTTCTGCTTCCCTAACTATAAAATGAAGTAAGAACTGCTGCAGCTTTGCTGAGCAAACACTTACAGAGACCTGAAAAAAACAAAAAACAAAAAACCCACAAAATGGTATCACTTAAATCCATGCAAATGTTCTAATACTTTCAGGGAGTTGAAGTGACTCCTGACTCAAGTGCCTGCCTATTCCCAACCAGCTCTGCTGCCACCTGAGAGCTGTACTTACTTTCTCTGCCAACCGGAATGACTGGCTTACCCAATTATCATAAGCAAACAGAGACAAATTGGCTATTACAGTACTGCAAACAAGACAGGGAAGTTCTTTCCTGGGGATTTTTTTTTTTTTTTTTGACAGGCAGAGTGGACAGAGAAAGAGAAAGGTCATCCTTTACCGTTGGTTCACCCCCCACAATGGCCACTGCAGTCGGCGCACCGCGCTGATCCGAAGCCAGGAGCCAGGTGCTTCTCCTGGTCTCCCATGCGGGTGCAGGGCCCATGGACCTGGGCCATCCTCCACTGCACTCCCAGGCCATAGCACAGAGCTGGACTGGAAGAGGGGCAACTGGGACAGAATCCGGCACCCTGACCGGGACTAGAAGCTGGTGTGTGGGTGCCGCAGGCGGAGGATTAGCCTATTGAGCTGTGGCGCCAGGCTTTTCCTGGGGATCTTGCCATGCTTGATGGTGATCTCACCCCAAAATCTGAGGTTTCAGGCAGATAGGATTCTGGGGTGACAGAAAGGAAAGGCTGATCAACAGAACGGCAAAAAGAAACGAGAACTTGGTGTTAGGAGGGGGACTGGAGAAAACCAGAAAGTAACAAGAGTCCTTTTCTGGCAGTGGTGCGATCTCACAGATCTGTGGAGCTGTCAATGGCTTTGCAGGGAAAATAAACCATCCTAGATAACAGCTTTGAACTGTACCAGGACAGGAAGTGACCTGGCAGTTCAGTGTCGTGACAAAGTGGTTCTTTTGTTCTATTCTTCCCATATCCTGGGCTGCTGGGGGAAAGAGGACCTTTCTTCTTTCTTTTTCAAAGATTTATTTATTTATTTGAAAGGCAGAGATTCACAGAGAGAGGGAGAGACGGAGAGAGGTCTTCCATCAACCAGTTCACTCCCCAAATGGCTGCAATGGCTGGGGCTGCGTGAGGCTGAAGCCAGGAGCCCAGAGCTTCTTCCAGGTCTCCCACGTGGGTGCAGGGCTCAAACACCTGGGCCATCCTCTGCTGCTTTCCCAGGCCATCAGTAGGGAGCTGGATCGGAAGTGGAGCAGCCGGGACACAAACTGAAGCCCACAAGGGATGCCGGCATCGCAGGTGGCAGCCTTCACATTATGCGGCAACACCGGCTCCAAGAGGACTTTATTTCTAACCCTTCTGTTGCTACCTTTATCCCTAGAAATCTTGGTAGCTAACTGAGTAAACGGAAGATAACCTGACATCTACTACTACACTAAAGGAGGTAGTCCTGCTTCTTCCTCCCAGTCCTCTGAGAGAGCACAACAGCAAACGTGGTTTCACTTCTGCCTCGTTTCTTCCACAGTGCCATCTGGCCCCACGTGGCTCACTCTGGGATCACTGCAGTCCTGAGACCGGTGGGAAGGAGAGACTTCTGAGTAAGTACAGCCAGGGCTTCAAATCCCCTAGGAGCAACTCCTAGCAAAGCTGCGGTTCAGGAAAGTTTCAGGCTCGTTAAATTCTCCCGGAGTCTGTGCTTCTCATCAAGGGAACGGGGAGACCACCCCTGTGCTTGCCTGAAGAACCATCATGGCACACAGATGAGAGAAGGCCTGGCCAGCTCAGCGCTGTCTCCCCAAAGGGTCAACCGGGCCAAGACGGCCGTGGCATAGACTTGGAGCTTTTTAAGGGAGGCTCATTCCTTGAATTTGCCAATGAGTTTATTATCTAAGTCCTCACATCCTGGTGGAAACGATCTGGCTACTTTTACACTTTTTGGGTGGAAATGGGACACAAAGGGAGGTGACGTAGGGAAGCTATAAAACAAAATTATACCACATAGGTTGAGGCAACTGAGAGATGAGAGATTTAGGTCTTTAAAGGAAAAAGATTGATGAGAAGACTGTGGCTTGTTCTACCATTCAAAAGAGAGCTGGGGCGGCGCTGGGGCACAGCAGTTGAGCTGCTGCCTGCGACACTGACATATATGGGCATTGGCTTGGGACTCGGCTGTTTCACTTCCAATCCAGCTCCCAGCTAATGGCCTGGGAAAAGCAGCGGAAGATGAACCAGGTGCTTGGGCCTCTGCCACCTACATGGGAAACCTGGAAGAAGCTCCTGGCTCTGGCCTGGCCCAGCCCTGGCTATTGCAGCCATCTGGGGAGTGATCCAGCGGATGGAGGATCTCACTGTTTCTCCCTCTCTGTAACTCTGCCTTTCAAATAAATAAATAAATAAATAAATCTATCTATCTTAAAAAAAAAAAAAAAAGGTAGATACATACATATGTGTATATGTCACTGAGTGTCCCTGCTTTCTTTCAGTCTGAGGGAGACAGCAGGAAAAGCAGCCATAGAGGGGCCGGCACTGTGGTGTAGCGGGTAAAAAGTCGCCGCCTACAGTGGCGCCATATGGGCGCTGGTTCAAATCCTGGCTGTTCCACTTCCAATCCAGTTCTCTGCTATGGCCTGGGAAAGCAGCAGAAGATGGCCCAAGTCTTTGGGCCCCTGAACCTGCGTGGGAGACCCGGAAGAAGCTCCTGGATCCTGGCTTCTGATCACCATAGCTCCGGCCATTGTGGCCAATTGGAGAGTGAACTAGCAGATGAAGACCTCTCTCTCTCTGCCTCTCCTTCTCTCACTGTGTAACTCTGACTTTCAAATAAATAAATAAATAAATCTATCTTAAAAAAAAAAAAAGGAACTTGGAAAGAACTTCAGCGATAACAGATACTCTACATCTCAGTGTCTTACAATTAAAGCTGGATGGAAAAATCATGCTTTGTTATCTGGATTTACCTAGTATCTCCCTCTTAGAAGGAAAGCACTCTCATGGATACTTTTCATAAGTCCTGAATTTTCTATGTTCTGATGGGACTTCATGCCTCACTACACCATGCAACTGTGAGGTTCATATGTTCATATGTGTATATACATATATACACACATGTGTCTGTGTGTGTTGGATAGATATTGGGTCTTTTTTGAATTATTACAGAACATAATTAATTTTAAATAGTGACTAATAACACAGAATTCTAATTCTAAAATAAACTTTGATTTTTCAGTCTCTTATTCCATGGGAATAATCTTGCTCTGACTCTGTTTTTTCAACTCTTTCCTCTGGTTTTCAAACTAAGGGATTCTCTAGGGAACTAGAATATATAAATTCTAAGACTGAAACCACAGCACTTCAGGATTAGAAGGAATTCCAACATTTTCTTTTCCTCTCCAATGTCTGTACTGAGTGGCCTACATATAATTGAATACACTGTAATAGCTTCCATCCAGTGGTCCTACTTCTACCCTTGGACCACACAGAGTTAAGTCTGATCCCCTCTTTACATGAAAGCTCTTCAAGTATTTGAAGACTGCAAATTTGCTCACACTAAATTTCTTTTCCAAGAAAAACTGTCTCACTTTTCTTACACATTCCTGATGTGACATGATTTCTAGCTCTTTCACTGTCCTGGCTGGTCTCCTGTGAAATGCATTAAGAATATCCTCCTTTAACTTTAATGCCTTGAACAGAACTAAAAAGTTACCTGAAGGCAAGAACCACACACACTGAAATGAAGAGTAGAAATTCAGGGGCTGGCGCTATGGCATAGTAGGCTAAACCTCTGCCTGTGGCGCCGGCATCCCATATGGGCTCCGGTTCATGTCCTGGCTGCTCTACTTCTGATCCAGCTCCCTGCTAATGTGCCTGGGAAAGCAGCAGAGGATGGCCAAAGTCCTTGGTTCTCTGCATCACATGGGAGACCTGGCAGAAGCTCCTGACTCCTGGCTTTGGATTTGCTAGGCTTCGGCCGTTGCAGCCATCTGGGGAGTGAACCAGTGGATGAAAGACTTCTCTCTCTGAATCTCCTCTCTTTATCTGTAACTCTACCTCTGAAATACATAAATAAAATCTTAAAAAAAGAATAGAAATTCAATAAATACTTGTTGACTAATGGAATAAAAAAGATTCCAGGTAAGAATTCCAATCAGCTCAGAAACAACGTGGAATCTGGCAAAAATACATTAACCTAATAAAATCTAGGTAATTTATAATCTTTTTTTTTTAAAGATTTATTTATTTGAAAGAGTTATACAGAGAGAGAAGGAGAGGCAGAGAGAGAGAGAGAGAGAGAGAGAGAGAGAGGTCTTCCATTCACTGGTTCACTCTCCAATTGGCCGCAATGGCCACAGCTGTGCCAATCCGAAGCTAGGAGCCAGGAGCCTCTTCCGGGTCTCCCACGTGGGTGCAGGGGCCCAAAGAATTGGGCCATCTTGTACTGCTTTCCCAGGTCATAATAGAGAGCTGGATTGGAAGTGGAGCAGCCGAGACTGGAACTGGCGCCATATGAGATGCCGGCACTGTAGGCGGCAGCTTTACCTACCATGCCACAGCGCTGGCCCCAGTAATTTATAATCTTTTAACACCAACATATTCATAACAGATATAACTTTAATGTCTGTTTTTATTATTTATTTTTACCTTATTTGAAAGGTAGAACAACAGAGAGAGAGAGAATAAATAAGAGATCTTCCATCGGCTGGCTCGCTCTCCAAATGCTTGCAATAGCCTGGGCTGGACCAACCACACCAGAGGCATGGAATTCCATCAAGGTCTCCCACATGGGTGTCAGGAACTCAAGTGTCTGAGGCACTGTCCGCTGCCTCCCAGGACGCAGCAGCAGGAGACTGATGGGCAGCAGAATCGCCAGGCCTCAAGCCAGCATCCTAAGTGCTGCTCTACCCTCTACGCCACAACCCCTGTCCTGGAGATAATCTTCAATATTTTACACTCATTCATTTGAAATGCAGATAGAGATTCTTCCATCCACTGGTCAGAAAGGGCTGGCGACAGCTGGGGCTGGGCCAGGCTGGACTGAACCTGCATCTCCCACCTTGGTGGCAGGGACCCACAGACTTAATCCATCACCTGCTACTTCCCAGGGTGTTTATCAGCAGGAAGCTAAAATCAGGAGTGAAGTGAGGACGCGACCCAGAGACTGCAACATAGAACACGGCCATCTCAAGTGGTGTCTTCACCGCTGTGCCAAATGCTCAACCCAGAAATAAAAAAAATAAATAAAATAAAAAATAAATAAATAAATAAATTACTGAACTAATATTCTGCCCAGAAGGGCAAGAAGACTAATTTTTGGTGAAGACAGACTTGTGCTGATCTTCTATCTGGACCCCCTGAAGACCTGAATGGCTGACTAGGGTTAGTGAGAGCTAGCTGGTTCTATAAAACCAAGGCCATGATTTTAGGCTCTAATCAATTTTAAACAGAGTATCCCAAGGCACAGTGAAAACAGCCTTGGTCTGAACATCACCAGGTTTCTTTTTCTTTTTGTAAAAAAGTCCTGCTTCTTGCCTTTTTCTCGTCTTCGTCTGCAGCTTTCTTGAATTCATGTTCAAAGGAGCTCGCTAGTTCATTGAAGAGCCCCACTTCCTCACAGTTCTTCAGGAATCTAGTTGGAGTAGGAGTTTGATCTGTAGACACAGAAAGAAAAGGAACCTTTTAGTTCTGATGTGAAGTTAACATTTAGAAGCATAAGGAGAATGCATTTGTATTGCATTTGGAGCCAGAGAATCTGTGTGCTAGGACAAATTTGCTTTTCTGAGCTCTGGCAGGGGAAGGCTGGTGCTGGGCCACCAGAGGGTGCCTGTGCTGTGCGGCCTCAAGGCCAGCAGGGGGAAGCCAGGACAAGATTTTGCTTGATATCCAAGTACACACCTCTTTCACGGCCGGCTTAACCTTCTCCACCCCCAAACAAACCACCCATGCAGGTGAAGTAGAACGCCTCCAGATTTGAATGTCCAGTACAGTTCAACAATATTTCCTGTCCAAGTTTATTCCCTGCTAGATCTGAAGTGAGCAGGCATAAGCAGATGGATGTTCAAACCTAACGAAGAGCAGATAGAGAGCATCAGTGGCTGCATGTGCCTGCTGGTGCAGCCAGACAAGAAGTGGTGCCTGAGGTAGGGGTCTGTTACCTTCTGAAGGCACGCCAGGCAAATCCAGGGGAAGGGGATTAAGACAGCAAACATGAACTAGAAAAGGAAACTGCAGACAATAGGGCTCATTTCACAGAGACCTGTGCCCAGAGTAAATTCCGGAAACCAGGATATTTGAATTTAGATTTGCCAGCCACAATATCCCCACAGGGGCTGTATAAATCTTTCCTCAACCCAGTGCCACTGCCCTTGGGAAGAGGAAGGCTGTTGGTATCACTGGAAACTTTTCCAGCAGCCTGAATTGTAGACTGGAACTTCTCTCTCCCCATCCTGGCTTTTGGAATTGAACCTAACTTTAATTTTTTTTTTTTTTTTTTGACAGGCAGAGTGGACAGTGGGAGAGAGAGAGAGAGAGAGAGAGAGAAAGGTCTTCCTTTGCCGTTGGTTCACCCTCCAATGGCCGCTGCAGCCAGTGCACTGTGGCCGGTGCACCGCGCCTATCCGATGGCAGGAGCCAGGTGCTTCTCCTAGTCTCCCACGCGGGTGCAGGGCCCAAGGACCCGGGCCATCCTCCACTGGACTCCTGGGCCACAACAGAGAGCTGGCCTGGAAGAGGGGCAACTGGGACAGAATCCAATGCTCCAACCGGGACTAGAACCCGGTGTGCGGGCGCCGCAGGCGGAGGATTAGCCTATTGAGCTGTGGTGCCGGCCGAACCTAACTCTATTATGATGGTTTTCTCACATGCTCCTCACCTCAGGGATTCATCTCATACCCCACATTATAAACGCTAACAGAAACAGAACAATATTTATATTATACTTATTATATTTAAGGGTTGAAACCTGGGGTTAAAATCGCTCTTTGTAGCATGATCAATTGGAAACATTATTATCCAGTGAGATTTTTCCAACGAAACAGCATTTTTAAAAAAAATTTAAACAAAACCTCTTCTGAATTGGGACATTTAGAAAAGTTACCACTACCTCCCAAAATAGTTTTAAAAGGTTTTCTGGCAGTTTGGGTTGGCTAACGATTAAGCCACTCTCCCTTCGTCTCTGGGTGAGCAGAGGTAATATCATCCTTTATGCTTAGAGAGTACTTCAGTGAGGGCACACACAAAATCACAGCTCAAGTGTAACAGGAAGGGGCAGCTAAGGGCATGGCCGTGGCAGAAGAGGGGCTTCTGGACTTCTGACCTGAGGCTCGTGCACATTTGTCCCATACCTGCTGGCACATGTTCATTTCTGGTTCTAATATTTAAAGGCTCCCCTGTGCTAAACCTAACTCCTCACCTTCCAGGTAGCCTCGTGCTGTAATTGGCACTGGTTTCTGAACAAACGGCCTGAAGATAGATGAGAAAACCCTGAGTCTGCTCTGATGTTTCCTAAGGAATTGTAGGTGTTCACTGAATATGGCACTGCATGCATACACATGTGTGCATATTTAGGGGAGGGGCAGGAGTACGGGAGTACTATCCATAGAAGACATGCCCTGGAAGCTTAAGAGAATGTTTCCTAGTTGAGGACACAAAAGTAACACACATAGATGGCATAACAGCATACAAAAGTAAATGCCATGTATAGCAGAGAGTAACATTACTGCCGAAATTAAATAAAGACACAGTAGTGACACAGTAGTTAGGGCAGATCTCAAGAAATGAAATGGTGGGGCCAGCGCTGTGGTGCAATGTGTTAAAGCTGCCGTCTGCAGTGCTAGCATCCCATATGGGCACTGGTTTGTATCCCGGCTGCTCCATTCCTGATCCAGCTCCCTGCTAATGTGCCAGGAAAGCAGCAGAAGATGGCCCAAGTGCTTGGGCCCCTGCATCCCTTTGGGAGACCCAGAAGAAGCTCCTGGCTCCTGGTTTTGGCCTGGCCCAGCCCTGGCTGTTCTGGCAATTTGGGGAGTGGACTAGTAGATGGAGAATCTCTCTCTTTCTCAGTAATTCTGCCTTTCAAATGAATAATTATGAGCTGGCACTGTGGTGTGGTGGGTAAATCCCACCACTTGTGGTGCCAGCATCCCACATAGGTGCGGTTCAAGTCCCAGCTGCTCTACTTCCAATCAGGCTTCCTTCTGTTGCCCAAGTACTTGGGCCTCTGCTCCCATGTGGGAGATCCAGAAGAAGCTCCTGGCTCCTGGCTTTGGATCAGCCTAGCTCCAGCCATTGAGGCCACTTGGGGAGTGAACCAGCAGACAGAAGACCTATCTCTTCCCTCTGTCTCTCACTCTTTCTCTGTAACTCTGCCTTTCAAATAAATAAATAAATATTTAAAAAGAAAAAGGCAATCATAAGCTATGCCTTAGGGAATGGCTTTAGGTCACAAGTGGGGAACGTCCGGCCCATAACCGTATGTGGTCCCTGGAATCATTTGGTCTGGCCCTGCCAAGGCAATCACAGGCAGGACTCAAAATTCAATACATCTATAGCAGGCTAATTTTTAAGATGATAATATCATATGGCCTGGGAATGACGTTATAAATATCCAAATAGCCCCTGGGAGAAAACTGGTTCCCCACACTCCTGCTTCAAATGGTAGAAAGACAGACCATATAGAGACTAAGAGGAGTAATGTGATACAAGGCACAGAGAAGGAAGGGTATTGGGCACCATGTATGCATGAGGGAGAAAAGGTGTGTCTAGATCAAAAGAATCATTTTACACTTTTAAGCTGTGTATAAAGTTGGCTGGGTACAAGGACTGTGAAGAATCTGGAAACTCAAATACAAATAGCCTTCAAGTAAGAGAAAGCAGGAAGATAAGGACAGGTTTTGATCACAAGAGTTGAATTTAAGGAAGACTAGCTTTTTGAAAGAATGCAAGATGGATTAGAATGAAAGACTAGTCAAGAAGGCCAGGTAGAAAACTTTGAAGGAATCCAAGCATAAAGAGGGTAGTAACAGAAAAAAAAGGAGGGAACAGGACAGCAGGACTCTGAATAAGACAACTCCGATTCCAAGGATACTGGCATCAGTGACTACAAAGGAAGGAGCCGGTTTAGAGGAGTAAGAGGTTACGTTCAGTCACTGACAGGAAGATATGAATGAAGCCCAAGCAAAACTGTTCAACACGTGACTCGCCAGGTCTTCACTGGAGATGGGAGAATTACCAACCCAGATAGGACACCTGAAGTCATATGCACTTCAAAACTGATTGCAGATAACACAAGAGCGCTTTCTCTTCTCGAGACTGTCCTGTGGCAACATCTCTCACCGTCCCTGAAGACTGGGCACTGGCCCACCCACACACTTGGAATAACCTCTCCAACTTGATAACCTTGTCCTGAATGCACCTCTTACAGACTTTCTTTATTGATGCTACTTAATACTAATTCTCTTAGTACTCATATTGTTTTATTATCCACTTGCATTTGTCTGTACACATGAAATTTTTTTCAGGTGTACAGGCCCTGACTTAACGAAGTACTTTTACCTACCTAGACTCCTATACTCACACTTTCCCATTCTCCCCTAAGATCTCGCCCACGTTTTTTTAAGGACCATTGATGGCAATGGCTCTACTGATGTCCTCCTCTCTGAGATTATAAATCTACATGCTCCTAGCAAACAAAGTACCTGGTGCTCACAGTAGATACTCAATAAACATTTTCCGAGTTAATAAGGAATAGATCTGTGAGGGCACATGTCTTTCATTGCATGTAGAAGTACGGAGAGGAGGTTCTGGCTCTTCTCCATGTCTAGGTAGCATTTTAGCTCGTAGAAGACTGCTCCTTACCTGAGTTATAACTGATGTGATAACCACCAACTAAATACCTTACTGAGTAAATGCAGCTGCTTAACTTGAACTAAATCAGAACCTCTTGTGACTTCAAAAGGAAAAGCCCACCGTGGTTTGTGTGTCTGTCTACCTGAAAATGACACGACAGGGCTGCTACAGGATTTGAGAGCAGTTGTTGAGAGTGCTCCCCTGAGGGCAGCACAGGCAAGCAGGACAACACCTAGAACAACTGCTGAGAGAGTCCAGCTCATCTAAACTGGCTTAGCAAAGGCCAGCCGGCTCAAAGTCTTGTTTGAGCTTTAGAAATGTACCTTCAATGGTGTCTGGGTTCACAAGGGAAGCTGAATTTACGAACTGACAATCTGCCTGCTGGAGGAAACTGACACCCAGTGGAAGAGAAGCAGCCGGGCTAGGTCTAGGTCGGCTTTTGCCTTCTTTTGTTCCCCTCTTTGCTGCAGGCAGGGAGGAGTGTCAAAGGCGTCTTGTGTCTGTAAATCTCACAAACTCTTAAAAAGTAGAAAGCGAGGGAATCGACTGAAAAAAGCTAAAACAAAACTTCAGCACACCTACACCCAAAAACCACAGAACCCGATCTTGTTTTTAAAAACTGAGAGTGGAGGGCACAATAGAAACTTGGGAGCTTTCAGTGTTCCTTTTCCCTGATTAAATGCAGATCACATAAGGGCTCTTAATGGGCGGAGGAGAGCACAGCTCTCAGTACATCTGGTCCCTGGTATTAATCTTAACTGTCTGGTGATATCAAGGCACGTGGCTTTTGGGGCAGCAAATACCTGCAATGATGACTGAGTCCGTTCGGGCTGGGCCAAATTTCAATGTCATCTCGTGCTTGTGTTTGTGAACCGCCAGGTGGTCCTCGTTTGTAAATCTCTGAAACGGAACAGAAATGGAGATGTGAAAAAAAAACAAACTCCGATTTAGTGACCTTTTACAATGTCCCACAAACCTTCTGTGATGAGGTTGTTCCTGGAAGAGGGACTCGAGATGGAGTGGAAAGGAGAAAAATTGGAAGTGGTGGGAAAGTGAAAAGGATGGGGAAAGGGTGATAGAAGGCAGGGAGAAGAGCAGGGGGAGACCAGGGTGCCAACTGCTCTGTTACATCAGGTCCAAATAAGAGGAGTGGACAGATTGCTGGTGAAGGAGTCCAGGCAGGAGGTTCCAAATGAAAAAAACAAAACAAAACAAAAAAAAAACCCACCCAAAACCATTTAGGCAAACTCGTAGTGAACAAGGGAAAAACAATTTTTAATAATAATAATAAAGAGAGAAGAAGGGAAAAGCTGGGCACTCATTGGTCATCATAAAAATAGGAAATTCAGAAGGAAGCTCTCCATGGTGGGGCTGAATTGGACTATTTTATGAGGGGCTAACAGGAAGATAAATTATGCAGGATTAGGAGAACCATTTAACTTCCTGGCCCCCACAGTGGTACAGCAGGCGCCTGCGCGGCTATTTGGCTCAGGGTTTTAATGAGCCAGGATGGAGCTGTAGAGGATCGAGGCCCAATGGCCAGCAATAATGGCACACACCAGCCCCATCGGCCAAATGCTGTCTCCCCTCATCGGGCAGCCCGCCTGGGCCCCATCAGCCATAAAGGGGCCAGTACAATGCTGCTGGCTGTATAATGGTAGAATAAAAATGCAAGCAAAAGAAAAAAACATGTTTTAAGAGTAGGGAGGAGCCTGTAGGCAGGATGCGGGAAGAGAAAAGGAGATGGCATAGTGATTGTATTTGTTTAGGGGTTTGGGTGAAAAGAAAATGAAGAGGTGAGGCTGAGTCTACCCTAGTTTATGACTAAATGAGACAGAGTTACTGGACAATAATTTATGCTCCCATCCCTTAAAAAGGAGGAGGTGAAGGGAACAGATGAACAGCAGTAATTCAAGAGAATGATTCCCTGCTAAGTCCCTTTGAGGCTGCTGGCCGTGTTCCTTCATTAAAACATGCCTGTGGGCCAGCGCCGCGGCTCACTAGGCTAATCCTCCACCTGCCGCGCCGGCACACCGGGTTCTAGTCCCAGTTGGGGCGCTGGTTCTGTCCCGGTTGCTCCTCTTCCAGTCCAGCTCTCTGCTGTGGCCTGGGAGTGCAGTGGAGGATGGCCCAAGGGCTTGGTCACCCACATGGGAGACCAGGAGGAAGCACCTGGCTCCTGGCTTGGATCGGCACAGCGCGCAGGCCGTAACAGCCATTTGGGGAGTGAACCAATGAAAAGGAAGACCTTTCTATGTCTCTCTCTCTCTCTCTAAATCTGTATGTCAAAAAAATTAAAAAATAAATAAATAAAACACGCCTGCAACACAGCAATAGCCTGGATGCTGCTGTGATCCGTAGCCCCTTCCACAACGAGGCTCCCAATCTCCAGCCTGCCTTTTTGTTCCCCTAAATAGTGATTTCTTAGGCCCATCTTTTAACTCTCTTCCCTAGATGTGCACTTCCTGCCAAACACGACACCTTTAGCCCTCTTTTCCGCAGCTCTTCTTGACAGTACGCCAAAAATACAGGCATTGCCCCAGCTTAATTCCTACCCAGTCAGGAAAGCAACACTGAACTGTTTCAACCTCTTTATTTTATCTAAAAGTAGCTGATCCCCAGACTCACAACTAAAGCCAGCTTTTTCCCCGCCTCTAAGATTTTATTTATTTATTTAAGAGCTAGAGTCACAGGAAGAGAGGTCTTTCATCTGCTGGTTCACTCCCCAGACGGCTGCACCTCTTCCAGGCCAGCTCTCTGCTGAGGCCCAGGAGTGCAGTGGAGGATGTCCCAGGTCCTTGGGCCCTGCACCTGCATGGGAGACCAGGAGAAGCACCTGGCTCCTGGCTTCAGATCAGCAGCCATTGAGGGGTGAACCAATGGAAAAGGAAGACCTTTCTCTCTGTCTCTCTCTCTCTCTCTCTCACTGTCTAACTCTGCCTGTCAATAAAAAATAAAATAAAATAAAAATAAAAAGGTGGTTTCTAATGAATTCAGTACAAAACTGAATAAATTGTTCGAAAATCAGCCAAGAACTTTAGTTTTCTATATTGTTAAACTCCAACAACAACTTTTTCATTTACAGATTTCCAGAGGAAAAAAAGCAGGGAGGGGCTAGGGGCAGCTTTACCTACTACACCACAGTGTCGGCCTCTAATTTTTTTTTTAAAGATTTATTTATGGGGCCAGTGCTGTGGAACACTGTGTTAAAGCCCCACCCTGTAGCGCTGGCATCCCACATGGGCGCAGGTTCGAGACCGGGCTGCTCCACTTCTGATCCAGCTCTCTGCTATGGCCTGGGAAAGCAGCAGAAGACGGCTAAAGTCCTTGGGCCAATGCACTGGTGTGGGAAACCTGGAAGAAGCTCCTGGCTCCTGGCTTCAGATCAGCTCAGCTCTGGTCATTACAGTCATTTGGGGAGTGAACCAGTGAATGGAAGAATTCTCTCTCTCTCTGGCTCTACCTCTCTCTGTAACTCTTTCAAATAAAATAAAATCTTTAAAAAATTTACTTATTTACTTGAAAGGCAGAGTTAGAGAAAGAGAAGGAGAGAGAGAGAGAGAGATCTTCCATCTGCTGGCTTACTTTCCAATGGCCACAATGACCAGGGCTGGGCCAGGCCAAAGCCAGGAGCTTTTTTTTTTTCCAGGTCTCCTACAAGGGTGCCGGGGCCCAGGACGTGGGCCATCTACTGCTGCTTTCCCAGGAAAGCATTATCAGGGAGCTGGATCGGAAGTGGAGCAGCCAGGACTCAGATCGCTGCCCATCTTGGGATTCTGTGCTACACTGGACCCTAGAATGTATTTCATATATTAATAAAGAAGCAGATGTATTATCAAATATTTTTTCATACATTTTTAAAAAATGAGAGGCTAGCATTGTGGCACAGTGCATTAAATTGTCACCTGCAATGATGGCATCCCATATCAAAGAACGGGTTTGAACTTGCTATTCTGCTTCTGCTCCAGCTCCCTGCTAATGCGCCTGGAAACCAATAGGAGATGAGCCAAGTACCATGGCCCCTGCTACCAACGTGGGAGCCCTGTATAGAGTTTCTGGCTTTAGCCCAGCCCATCCCTGGTCATTGTGGCCATTTGGGGAGTGAACCAGTAGATGGAAGATCTTTTCCCCTCATCTCTCAGTCTTTCAAATAATAATAAAAAATCTTTAAAGAATATTTTAAAGCCAGGGAGACAGAGAGAGACACAGAGCTTCCATCTGCTGGCTCACTCCCCAAATGCCTCCAGTGGCTGACTCTGACCCAAGCTGAATCTGGGAGCCGGGAGCTGGGAACTTAATCCAGGACTTTTATGTAGATGGCAGGAACCCAACTACTTAAGACTCCACTGCTGTCACCCAGAGTCTGCATTGGCAAAAAGTTAGAATTAGCTGGAGCTGGGAGTTGAACCCAGATACTCTGATACACTGGCACCTTAACTGCTAGGCCAAATGCCCACTCTCATACATTTTTGAATTTTAAGGAGCAGGACACTAATTGGGTCTTGGCTCTAGTCATCTCTCCCTGCTATTTCTATTTCTTTTTCTTTTTTTTTTTTTTTTTTTTTTTTTTTTTTTTTTTTTTGACAGAGTGGACAGTGAGAGAGAGAGAGAGAGAAAGAGAGACAGAAAGGTCTTCCTTTGCCATTGGTTCACCCTCCAATGGCCACCACGGCCAGCGTGCTGCGGCCGGCGCACCGCACTGATCTGAAGCCAGGAGCCAGATCTCCCATGGGGGTGCAGGGCCCAAGCACTTGGGCCATCCTCCACTGCACTCCTGGGCCATAGCAGAGAGCTGGCCTGGAAGAGGGGCAACCGGGACAGAATCCGGCGCCCCGACCGGGACTAGAACCCGGTGTGCCGGCGCCGCTAGGCGGAGGATTAGCCTGTTGAGCCCCGGCGCCGGCTTCTCCCTGCTATTTCTAATGTAATTCTTATGTTCTAGGGCAGAAGAGGGAGAATAAAAGTTTACTGAGGCTTTTTGTCAAAGTAAATGCCAATCTGGCTATTGTTTTGAATGCTCCTTATATTTTCTCTCTCTGATGCTATCTCCAAGGCAGCAGAGGGCTAGTATCATTCAAAGCAGGGGTTGAGGCATTGTGGTACATTGTGTTAAACTGAAGTTTTGAATTGAACCACTAGTTGGAAGGTCTTTGTCACTCTGCCTTTTAAATAAGTAGAACTTCAAAATGGGGCCAGGAAGAATCCGAGGCATACTGGATTAGGATGGTAGTTTGTATATATTGAGAGAGAATTTGTATCAAAACACAGAAAGATTTAGCATTGCATTTACTAAAGTAAAGGAATCAGGACAGTTTCATAGCATAAAAGGGGGGAAAAGAAGCATTATGTACAAATCTGCACTCCTTCCAGAGACAAAGATCATTTGGATTTCCACTATCCATTAATGATAGCCAAACACAGCCAGTGAGCATGTAAATGAGGCTAATCTGAACTGAGTCTGTACTGGCAACACTGGGATATACACACGCAGCACCAAAACATATAGGGAATATTCACTGAACACTTAGTGATTTCTTAGGAAACATCAGAGCAGGCTCAGGGATTTCTCATGTATTTTCAGGCTGTTTCTTCAAAAACACAGCCAGGCAATGAAAGTCAGAGGCCACTTGGAAGGTGAGGAGTTAGGTTTAGCCCAGCGTGCCTTTCATATATTAGAACCAGAAAAGGACATAAACAGCAGGTAAGTACTGCTTGGGATGCCTCCACCCCATATCACAGTGCCTGATTTGGCTTCTGACTCTAGCTTCCTGCTAATATGCACCCTGGGAAGCAGCAGGTGAAGGCTCAAATATTTGGTTCTCTGCCACCCACGTGGGAGACCTCAACTGTGTTCCTGGCTTCCACCTGATCCAGTCCCAGCTGTTGCAGGCATCTGGGGAGTGAACCAGCGATGGAAGATCCTTCTCTCTGTTTCTTTCTGTGTGTTTCTCTGCCACTCAAATAAATATTTTTTTTTAGAAATTTATACACTGAATTTCAAAGACAGCACAATAAAGAATACAAAATAGTTCAATAATTTTTATGTTGATTATATGCTGAAATGACTATTTCAGATATACTGAGTTAAATTTTTTTTTACCTTTTCTTTTTTTTTTTTCTTATAACTTAATCTTTTACTTGAAAGGCAATTATAGAGAGAGAGAGAGAGAGTGAGAGAGCTCCTTCATCTGTTGGTTCACTCCCCAAATGGCTGCAATGGCTAGGGCTGGGCCAGGCTGAAGCCTGGAGCCTGGTGAACTCCATCCCTGTCTCCCATGTGGGTAGCAGAGGCTCAAGTACTTGGGTCATCCTCCACTGATTTTCCAGGCACATTAGCAGGGAACTGGATTGAAAACGGAGCATCTGGGAGTTGAACTGACGCCCGTATGGGATGCTGGCATCACAGCCAGTGGCTTAACCGGCTGAGCCACAGCAGTGCCTTTTTTTTCTTCTTTTTACCTTTTTAAAAAAATTTATATAAAGGGAACAGATTTCATGTAGTTCATATACAGTTTTAGGGACATAATGATACTTTTCACCCTCCTTCTTCCTTCTTTTCTTACTTTTCTTCTAATTTTTACAATGACATACTTTCAACTTACTTTATGATCACAAGCTTAATCCTCCACTAAAGTTTTATTTATTTAAAAGGCACAGTAACAGAGAGGCAGATATAGACGGAGACACAGATAGACATCTTCCATCTGCTGGTTCACTCCCCAAATGGCTACAACAGTAGGGTTTGGGCCAGGCTGAAGCCAGGAGCCAGGAGCTCCATCTGGGTCTCACACATGAATGGCAGGAACTCAAGAACTTGAGTCATCATCTGCTGCTTCCCAGGTGCATCACCAGGGACTTGGACTGGAAGCAGAGTAGCCAGGATTTGTCCCAGCTCTCCAAATTGGGGTACATGCATCCAGGTGGTAGCTTAGCTTCCTGTGCCACAATGTCTACCCCAATAAAATGTACTATTAAAACTAATTTCATTTGTTTGCTTTTTAACATGGCTATTAGAAGTTTTCAAATTATATATGTGGCTCACATTTGTGGTTTGCAATATAAATATATTTGAAAGGCACAGCAACGAGAGAGGGAGAGACACAGAGAGAGAGAGAGAGAGATATCTTCTACCCACTGGTTCACTCTCAAATGGCCACAACATCTAGGTCTGGGCTAGGCAGATGTCAGGATCCAGGAACTCTATTAGTGCCTTCCACATAGGTGGCAGGGGCCCAAATACTTGGGCCATCTTTTACTACCTTCCCAGGTGCATTAGCAGGAAGCTGGACTGGAGGTGGAGCAGCCAGGACTAGGATGACCACCCTGATGTGGGATGAGGGCATTGCAAATGGTGGCTTAACATGCTGCACCACAAAGATAGCTCCTGCATCACATTTCTTTGTGATAGCTCTAATCCAGCTAGTATAGCTTGAAGATCCCATGGAATTTTAATCATGTGCCAGTCATGAATCTTCCTGTCCAAATTTATACTATATAGCAGTGGTTCTCTACCAGAGGCAACTCTGCCACTCCCCTCCACCCCGGAAACATTCATAGCCACTTTAGCTTGTCACAACTGTGGGGGATGCTACTTGGGATAGAGGCTTGGAATGATCATAAATACCGAATAATGCACAGGACAGTCAGCAAAGAATTATCCACTCCAAATGTCTACTGTGCTTCCATTGAGAAATGCTGCTACAGAGAAGAAAGAAGAAAAAAAGAAACCCTGCTATATTGGAGGAAGAAAGAAGAAAAAAAGGCTGTTTTTAAGTTTCCTTTGCCAGACTACCAACACATGTTTTTGGACCTGAAACTTGGAAGGAAAAACAACACAGGCAGAAAACTCTCAATCTCATTTTATAAAATGGCTGATGCACTGCAAATCTGCAAATCCGTAGGAGAGGAATTAGGAGGATGGAGACAGAAGGCACGGTAATAGAAAGAGCACATTAAATGGCATTCTCATGCACTGCTCTATTAGTAATAAAGAGATTAATACAGAAGCAGCTAATCAAAGCAATTTTGGCTACATCTGATATTTACTCCCTAATGGAGGGGGAAAAATAGCAAGAAGAAAGATTTTCTTAGTTTTATAAATGTTAAGAAGCATAAAATAGAATGTCAGGAATATGAGGGAGTCAATGTGAAAACTGGTATTAGCAGGGCTGGCACTGTGGCATAGTAGGTTAAGCCTCCGCCTGCAAGTGCTGGCATCCCATATCAGCCCAGGTTCGAGTCCTGAGTGCTCCACTTCTGATCTGGCTCCCTGCTAATGGCCTAGGAAAGCAGTGGAAGATGGCCCAAGTACCTGGAAGAATCTCCTGGCTCCTGGTTTCTAGCCCGGCTCAGCTCTGGCCATTGCGGCCATCTGGGGAGTGAATCAGTGGATAAAAGAACTTTCTCCCTCTCTCTCTTCCCCTCACCCCCTGTCTGTCTGTAACTCTGCTTCTCAAATAAATAAATACGTCTTTAAAAAATAAATTAAAAAGAAAAACTGGTATTAGCTACAGAATAGACAGGGCACATAGAGTTTTGTAACAATTTTCCATTTCTAAGATACTTCATTCCCACTCATCTTCCTGTAATAGGGGAATCTAAAATCCTACCTCCTAGAAAACTAACTGAACAGAGCTCAGTGAGGAGTTAGGAAAGGCTTGATGAAGTACAAAGATGGCGGGAACTATAAACCAGGAATACATTTCAAAGAATAAAGTCTTATGATTTTTAGTTTTTAAATGGAGGTGTATAGCAATGCACAAATCTTTAGTGTGTGTCTCAGTAAATTTTTATGTGTACATGCACCTGTGTAATACCACGCAAACCAAGATAGGAAATGTTTCAGGTACCTCACAAGACTTCCACACATATTCCTCTGCTCTTAACCTTTTAAATGAAAAAAGTTCTGTAAAATGGCATACTGCCTGGCATGCAGCAAGTATTGGGCTAGTTCCCTTCTCTTTCCCTTTTTAAATCTAAAAGAAAACAGATACTGTAGTAAAAAAGTAACTTTTCTTTGCAGACTAACTCTCAATGTTTAGAGACAGTTCTTTCCCTAATCCTACTTAGACTGGTTCCTGAAAGTATTTTGAAATAGTAGCACTGAAAAAGGCCACAAAGACAATTCAGGCCAAACTAAAGCTCAATTTTTGCCTTTTGACTTTAAGCCAGGCACAAGCATATGGGCATTAGGAATGTTACAGTTTCAAGCTAGATCCTTGGTAAAGCATTGTGACCAATGGCATTTTTGTGCAATATGCACTCAACTCCTAGCCAGATTCATTCCTGAAATGTTGTTTTTGGCCACCACAACTCAAGTTTCCGTGTGGATTTGCCTCACATTTAAAAATGCTGTTATGTCCTGACCTACGGATGAATTCAAGTCCCCTTCCGTGTCTCAGAAGAATAGACGGGGAAGGAGACAATCAGATTTCTTTAGCTTCTAGGAAGTGAGCCTTGAATGCCTAAATTATCAAGGAACAATACAAGGAATTGAGCTTACATTTGTGATATGCTGAAACCTGAATATCCCTTTTTCCAAAGTTTCTGGGCTTGGCAGTGCTCCTGAACAGAACCACTTTCCTCTACTACACTATCTACGCTGGGGCATATTTTGACAAAAGAAAATGGTCTGAGAAGGCCACAGAAACCTGAGACGCTGTGCGGAGCAGGCTCTAGAATGTAGTGATAGGACTGCTGGGCAGGAAGTGGGAAGAGTACTGCTCTTCTGAACATGATCTAATAAGCACTTCGGTTACACACACACAAGGATTCTAAAAGAAGAAACTTTTAGGGAGGTGTGCAACACTCTTGGCAAGGCTTCTCCAACAGTCTTGGTAAGTCTTTTCCCCCTCACCGCAGAGCTTCTATTCCCGGTGGCCGATATCATTCACGTTTAGGAAAGCAGGACGGAGAAGGGAAGAGTCTAAATACATGCACACACACACCCCAAAGCCAACATAACTTCCAATTCTACCTGAGTCAGTCTACACTCCAGCTCTCTACTTCACGATGCTGCTGTTTACTAAGTGAGTCACACATCCTGCTTTGAATGCTTCATGGTTCTTGAATGAATCATTTCAGAGCACAGAACTGTTCAACAAATAAATACACCCGCAGCAGCAGCCGCTCGTATGCTGCATGTGTGAGCAAGGTAATTTATAGAGGAAAAATAAGAACAGGAAACTTCTTCCCAAAATACCCTAAGAGAAAATGTTGTCACGGGAATGAGGCAGACAAACTAAACAGAAGAGGAAAACACTACACCAACTGGCACCTACAGTAAATTCGTTTGTGCACTGAGGAATTTGCTTTTTGGGGAAGGCTGCTTGTGTATCTTTAAACAGGAGATTCTGGCAGCTGACAAATTCCTGCTTCAGTGATTGGGTAAAATTTTATAGAGTGGGATGAGAATAACTGTTGAAAGCCTTTATCATTCTCAGGTGCTAAGATCTCGACAGGACGTACTTTCAAAAACATCTGATGACTTTCCTTCTGCATTTCCAAAGTAAATTTCATTACACAAATAAGTGAGAACTGGTGTATCTTCCTCCCAACACTGTGTGACACCAGATTCTCTTTGTTATAGAAAGGTACCTAACACAATTCCAGTTTGCTAGAATTACACTTGCTGTTGTAGCAAAACGTGGGTGCCATGACTGCGTGGTTCAATTCACTATTTTGTTGCCAACTAAAATGCCCTGTGCACAAAAATGCCAATTTATAAACAGCATCATTCCTCAAACAGCAGTGGTCATTTCAACTACCTCCTTTTGAGCATTTTCTTTTAGGATTACCGGTACTTGAATTTTATAGGCAGAATATCAGCATTATATAGGTGCCAAACAGTGTTAGGAATTGGATTCTTTCTTTTATAAACTGTGCCCTTACACAAACAAAAGAAAAAAAAATACAGTGTGCCCTGGAATATATGGAAGGGTATGTTACAATCAAGGAAGCAAGTCAGAGACACGGCAACAGTAAGAGAATATTAACGATGCAGTCCACGTTGAACGGTTGAGTCTTCATAGTTCTGATCTAAGATGAATATAACTGCAATATTCTACTTCACACTGGCCAGGAATATAACTATTCTTCTAAGAAGCATAAGTTTCAAACACTCAGCAATACCCAGCCATTCATTTATATTTTGGTTCCTTGTTCCCTCCTACTTATAACAAATGTGAAAATTCATGAACCCCATGGGTGGTGTCTCACACCAAGTAAGTTGCAGATGCCCAATACATCACAGCAGAAAGCACACTGAGATTCAAAGGTCAAACAGGCCAACTCCAACAGGGACTGACAATGTAGTAAAGAGGAGGTATAGCAGTATCCTCTTATCTGTGGTTTCACTTTCCATGGTTTCAGTCACCGTGGTCAAAGACTGAAAATATTAAATCACTAATCTCAGAAATAAACAATTCCTAAGTTTAAACTGACGCCCTTCTGAGCAGTGTTAATGAAATCTCATTGTCTTACCCTGCTCCATCTCACTCAGGAGATGAATCATCCCTTTGTCCACAGAATTCTCCCTAAATATGCTACCCATCCATCAGTCACTGGTAGTTGTCTTGGTTACCTGACTGTCAAGGTACTATAGGGCTCGTGTTCAAGTAGCCCTTATTTAGGTTACCTGACTGTCAAGGTACTATAGGGCTCGTGTTCAAGTAGCCCTTATTTACTTAACAGTGGTCCCAAGTTATAGGAGTAGTGATGCTGGCAATTTGGATGTGCCAAAGAGAAACGGAGAAGGGCTGCCTTCAAGTTGAAAGGTGAAAGTTCTGGAGAAGGAATTACATGCTGGGACTGTAAAGATCTACTATGCAATAAGATATTTTGAGAACAAGACCACATCCACATAACTTCTTTATAGTACATTGTCCTATTTTATCATTAGATACTGCTGTTAATCTTTTATTGTGCCTAACTTATAAATTAAGCTGTATCATATATGTGTATATATAGGGGGTTCAATACTATCCATGGTCTCAGGCATCTGTGGAGATGGGGGCATTTTGAAATGTTATTACCCATGTATTGATAAGGGGTAGACTATTATATTATTCCTTACCAGTTTAGGTTGGGAAAGGTTAGATTTTTTTGTTTTCATTCTATTTAATTTTTCCTTATTTATTTATAGGAAGGGCAGAGACAGGAAAACAGACCAGGACAGGCAGAAAGGGAGCTGGCTCCCACCTGCTGGTGCATTCTCCAAATGCTTGCAGTGGCTGCGGCTAGGCCTGGTGAGACCAGGGAGCTGGGAATGCAATCTGCATCTCCCATGTGAGAGTGAGGAACCCAGACATCTGACCCATCACTGCTGCCTCCCAGGGTCCACACGAGCAGGAAGCTAGTCAGGAGCCACAGCTAGGCACTCCAATATGGGAAGCAGGCATCCCAACTGCTAGTCCAAACGCCTACCCTTTTTCTCTTTTTAATAGTATTCATTTATGATTTTTTCTCCCCTAAGAACATGAACTAAATTGGGTGCAATTACTCTAAAACAGTACACCTTTATGGGTTATCAGCCGTCTGGCCTTGATAAGATTGCTGTCAGGGTGGGCATTTGGTGCAACACCTTTAACCACCACTTGGGATTCCCACTTCCTATAGTGGAGTGCTGGTTTGAGACCCAGCTACCCCATGCTTCCATTTCAGCTTCCTGCTGATGAGCCTGGGAAGTAGTGGATTATAGCTCAAGTGTTTGGGTCCCGGCCACCCACATGGGAGACTTGGATGGAGTTCCTGGTTCCTGGCTCCTGGCTTTGGTCTGGCCCAGTCTTGGTTGTTGAAAGCGCTTGGAGAGGGGGTGGTACTGTGGTGCAGTGGGTAAGGCCACCACCTGCAGCACCAGCATCCCGTGTGGGTGCCAGTTTGGAGTCCTGGCTGCTCCACTTCCAATCCAGCTCTCTGCTGTGACCTGGGAAAGCAGTGGAAGGTGGCCCAAGACCTTGGGGCCCTGTACCCACATGGGAGACCCTGAGGGGGCTCCTGGCTCCTGGTTTCAGATCAGCCCAGCTCTGGCCGTTGCGGCTGTTTGGGGAGTGAACCAGTAGATGGAAGACCTCTGTCTCTGTCTCTGCCTCTCTGTAACTCTGACTTTCAAATCAATCAATCAATATTAAAAAAAAAAAAAAAAGGAAAGAAAGATACCATTTGGGGAATAAACCAGTGGATGAAGATCTATCATTCTTTCTAATTAAGTAAGTAAATTTTTTACAAAGAAGATTGCTGTCAACTGATGCCTGTATAACTGGAATGCCTGGGAGAAGGATGTAGTGAGGCAAACACAGGGAAGAAGAGTTTTTTCTTCACTCAGCCCCCATTCTCAACTCTTTCCTTGTTTGCCTCCCTCCCATTCTAAAGGCTGAATGCCAGATACACACTTTACCAGCCTCTGTAGCCAGGCTTAAACTCGCCACAGAGTTCAGGCCAGTGAAATACAGAAATCTATTGGAGACAGGTGGTGGGCACCACTTCTGGGGAAGCTTCTGTCTCCTTATAAAAATAGGGGAAGCTAGAAGAGGAAAGCTCCTGGTGCCATCTCTTCCTGTTTTCTCATTCTCTAATAGTGGGACAATAAGAATCAGGATTGGCTGGCGCTGCGGCTCACTAGGCTAATCTTCCGCCTTGCGGCGCCGGCACACTGGGTTCTAGTCCCGGTCGGGGTGCCGGATTATGTCCTGGTTGCCCCTCTTCCAGGCCAGCTCTCTGCTATGGCCCGGGAGTGCAGTGGAGGATGGCCCAAGTGCTTGGGCCCTGCACCTGCATGGGAGACCAGGAGAAGCACCTGGTTCCTGGCTTCGAATCAGCGCGATGCGCTGGCCGTAGCGCACCAGCCGCGGCGGCCATTGGAGGGTGAACCAACGGCAAAAAGGAAGAACTTTGTCTCTCTCTCTCTCTCTCTCACTGTCCACTCTGCCTGTCAAACAAACAAACAAACAAACAAAAAAGAATCAGGATTAAAGCTAAATGCTAGGGGCCAGTATTGTGGTGTAGTAGGTAAAGCTGATGCCTGGGATGTCAGCATCCCATATGGGCGCCAGTTCAAGTCCTGGCTGCTCCACTTCTGATACCACTCCCTCCTGGTGCACCTGGAAAAGCAGTGGAGGACGGCCCAAGTCCTTCGGTGCCTGCAATCACATGAGAGACCTGGCTCCTGGCTTCAGCCTGGCCCAGGTATGGCCGCCGTTGTGACCATTTTGGGGAAAGAACCAGTGGATGGAAGATATCTCATTCTCTGTTTCTCTCCCATTATCTCACTGTAACTCTGCCTTTCAAAGAAATAAAATAAATCTTTGAAAAAAAAAAAAAAGTAAATGCTAAAAATGGTGTAGCAGAGAGGCAGAAAGAATCTAGGGCCTTGAAAAATTTGCTTAGCTGTGGAAAGTCTTTTTTTTTTTTTTTTTTTTTTTTTTGACAGGCAGAGTGGACAGTGAGAGAGAGAGACAGAAGGTCTTCCTTTTCTGTTGGCTCACCCCCCAATGGCTGCTGCGCGCTGCGGCCGGCACCATCGCGCTGATCCGAAGGCAGGAGCCAGGTGCTTCTCCTGGTCTCCCATGCGGGTGCAGAGCCCAAAGACTTGGGCCATCCTCCACTGCACTCCCGGGTCATAGCAGAGAGCTGGATAGGAAGAGGAGCAACCGGGACAGAACCGGTGCCCTGACCAGGACTAGAACCCGATGTGCCAGCACCGCAGGCAGAGGATTAGCCTAGTGAGCTATGGCGCCAGCCCTTTTTTTTTTTTTTTAAGATGCATTTATTTGAAAGGCTGAATTACAGAGAGGCAGAGGAAGCAGAGGGAGAGCCACAGAGAGAGAGGTCTTCCATCCGCTGGTTCACTCCCCAAACGGCTGCAATGGCCAGAGCTGGGCTGATCTGAAACCAGGAGCCAGGAGCTTCTTCCTGGTCTCCATGCGGGTGCAGGGGCCCAAGGACTTGGCCCATCTTCTACTGCTTTCCCAGGCCATAGCAGAGAGCTTGATCGGAAGGGAAGCAACCAGGACAGTCTTATTCAAGGACTTTCTGTGTTACAAGTGTTCACATAGTTTTAAACTACTTTCAGGTACTTCAGTTGAAACCATGCCTGACCACAGCTTCTTTTTGATTTCCTATCTAAGGAACCAAGAAATGGAATATAAGAAAGTATCTTATTCTACATCTTCATGAATATTCATCAACTGTACCTTAATGCAGATTTCCACTTTCACATAGTATACCAAATAAATTATTCTATCTCATCATCACCTACTGTCCCAGTGTTTCTTGGAAACATTGGCTCTAAACTGTGTTTTTGGGAAAAACAAAATAGTAAGAGAGAGCCATCCTGTGATATTGCCCTTCAAGCTGAGGCAGGTTAAGATCACTCTGCACTGCAGAATGGAGTTCTATTAGAGCTGTATCTTTTCTTACTCCTGACTGCCCCTCTCCCTCAGCACCTGATGTCTGGCTCCTTATGAAATTCCAGGGCACTCTTGGGAACCATGCTTAAGAATTAACAAGGACAAATGCATTATCTTTCCTTAGATGGCAGCTATTTACTTGGATGGATTAAATGCTCAACAAACTTTAAAAGTCCAGAGGGTAGGAGCAAAGAAATCCCAACAGCAATTCAGCCAGGTTCCATCCTGCGTCAGTGCATGGCTAATTGCTTTCTCTACAGCTCTTGCCTAATGGCAGACCTTTTAGTACTCTACTTTCCAGATGGAGCCGCTGAGTGTGTGTGTGTGTGGGGGGGGGGGGGTAAACCATAAGAATTCCCAGAGGGAGAACTGTAGTTCTTAACAAAACATGGAAATCTTTAAAAAAAAATCAAAATAATTATCACACAACCCTATTAAGTTCTTGTTGACACTATGCATCTATATTTTTAATCTCATCTTTTCATAAATTCTTATTAGAATACTATGAGATTCAATCCTTGAAAAACATACCAAATAACCTCTTTTATTTTGTATTTTTATTTCTTATAAAGATTTATTTATTTAAAAGTCAGAGTTACACAGAGAGAGAAGGAGAGGCAGAGAGACAGAGAGAGAGAAAGAGAGAGGGAGTGATCTTTCATCTGCTGGTTCACTCCCCAGTCGGCACTAATGGCTGGAGCTGTGTCAATCTGAAGCCAGGAGCCAGGAGCTTCTTCCAGGTCTCCTATGTGGGTGCAGGAGCCCAAGGACTTGAACCATCTTCTACTGCTTGCCCAGACCATAGCAGAGAGCTGGATCAGAAGTGGAGCAGCCGGGACTCGAATTGGTGCCCATAGGGGATGCTGGCACTACAGGCGGTGGCTTTACCCACTAGGCCACAATGCCGGCCCAATAACTTCTATCTTTTAATTTGTTACACAGCATATGTTGTAATTCCTTTATCTCACAAATGGGGGGGGGGGGACAAAGATACAGTGTGAAAAGTACATCCCTTAGGATCAGCATCATGGCACAGTGAGTTGAGCTGCTGTCTGCAATGCAGTCCCAGCTGCTTCACTTCTGATCCAGCTCCCTGCTAATGCACCTGGGAAAGAAGTGGAAGATGTTCCAAGTGTTTGGGTCCCTGCCACCCATGTGGGAGACCCAGATGAAGCTCCTGGCTCCTGCTTGGGCCTGGCCCATTCCTGGCTATTGAGGCCATTTAGGGAGTAAACTAGCAGATGGAAGTGTACTCTCTCTCTCTACCTCTGCCTTTCAAATACAATGAATAAACCTTTAAAAATTCAGCAAAGTATAGACTTTAACCACCAAGTGAGGAAACTCTACTATACCAAGCTTTTGGCTTGAGCAGCTGAAAATTTCATTGTGGAAAAGCAATAGTCAGTACTTCTGAGTGTAGGAGTTTTTGAATGCTTACCATGAGCTGAGCAGAGCTATAGAAGAAAATATGGAGCCTACTGTTTGGACTTCATAGGCCACTGGGACACAAATAGCTACCTTCAAACCAGGCAAACTGAGCTCCAATTAGGAAGGACCCTGAGGATGTCCCCATAGCATTTCATGACCTAAAACTCTGCCAGCTCTGACTTTTAGAGCTGCCCGCTTGCCCTGGACATAACCAAATGACAAGATCATACATTGCAAATAAGGGTCTTCTGCCCATTCAAAGGCATCTTACTGGAGTGGATGTGAATCTGCACGTCTGCATGGCTCCCTCCCAACAAACAGCATAAACAGGCTGCTGTTGCTCACTGCCTGGGTGTGGATCTTACTTTTTTCCTCTACTATGCTGTCCTGTCTTCAATAAAACTCTTTTCTGCTTTTAAACGGCTGCTACGTTGGCTTCTTCAAACTCCAAAATCCTAAAACTAACCCTTACAATAACCAGAACTCTCTCCTATCTTTAAGGGCTTATATAATTTAGTAAAGAGGCCAAAAGGAGATCTGAAGGAAGGAAGGATCCAGACTTTACTCTGTAAAACTAAGCACTTAATTGACAGTCGGAGCAACAAGGACATACATGTACACTCACTTCAAAAATAACCCGAAAATTCTGCTTCAAGCTATCAAAGCTTAAGTGTCCAGAAACTCAGTAACCACATAATAGGGTACAGTTTAATAAAGAAATGGGCAAAAACAATGGCTCAAATGGTTTGGCAGGGCTCTTGAATAAACCACAAACTGGTAGTATACTCTGATTCTGCCTTTGCCTCCTTAATTTAATCCAGAAAAAAAAATTCCTAGCCTGATTTGTTGACATATTCAGCTGCTTGGTGATCTTTGTTTCCAATTTGGAAAGTTTTAAGAATTTTAGGCTGGCGCCGCGGCTCACTAGGCTAATCCTCCGCCTTGCGGCGCCGGCACACTGGGTTCTAGTCCCGGTCGGGGCTCCGGATTCTGTCCTGGTTGCCCCTCTTCCAGGCCAGCTCTCTGCTGTGGCCCGGAAAGGCAGTGGAGGATGGCCCAAGTGCTTGGGCCCTGCACCCCATGGGAGACCAGGATAAGTACCTGGCTCCTGCCATCCGATCAGCGCGGTGGGCTGGCCGCGGTGGCCATTGAAGGGTGAACCAACGGCAAAGGAAGACCTTTCTCTCTGTCTCTCTCTCACTGTCCACTCTGCCTGTCAAAAATAAATAAAATAAAAAATTTAAAAAAAAAAGAATTTTATTGTTTGAGAGGCAGAGAGAGCGAGCGAGAGAGCACTCTCCTGCTATCTGCTCCCTCCCCAAATGCCTCAATGACCCTACCAGGGGCTGTTGCCAGAGCTCAATCTGGGTCCTCTGACGGGTAGTAGGGACCCAGTTACTCAAGCCATCACCTGCTGCCTGGCAGGGTGTGCATTAGCAGGAAGCTGGAATCAGGAGCAGAGCTGGGACTCAAACTCAGGTACTCCAATATGGTATGGAGGTATCCTAATAGTCATCTTAACCACAGCCAAGTGCTCACTCCAACCTGGAAAGTTTTGATGAACTAACTTTATTTTTATCAGAGGAGGCACATAAGAAAGTCCTTCAATTTAGGGTGTTTGCTTTTTTAGGCACAAAAGGTATTTTTTAGAATGTTGGCCAGTGACTAGAGGTCTACATTAAAAGAAGGCATGCAGGCAGGGGAAAAGAATGGAATCTATGCTGCCTAAGAATAACAGTCACAGTGATCCAACAGAACACGGGCTCGGAGACTGTCCCGGCCAGCCTCATCTCCTGCTGATCTCCACCACAGCTTAAACTTTGTCAATAACAAGTTACCTGCATTTTTTTTTTTTTGAACACACCACACAGCTTCAATTTTTCACACCTGCTGCTCTCTTTATGTGCCGAATGTTCTTTATGTTCTCTGGCAAAATATTATTTACCTTTCAAACCTGCTAAAGTTTCACTTCTTCCTTGAAGAAGGTGTCATATCCTCCACGAGGCCTTCTCTGACAGCCACCAGACCTTTCAGCACTTGTGAATACTTGTATTACTGTAGTTACCACATTACAGGATGACTCCACTTTGCCAGTGAAGTCTTACACATCTTTCTATCACCAGGAGCAAGCACAGTGTCTGCACGTTGTAGATACCCTAATAGTCTTAAAGCTGCATTGAACCCACAGAGACTGACAGGGATCTGACTGAATTGAGACTATTAATCACCAGCTAGTTAATCACTGGAGGCCTCTTCCCAGGCTTCTCAAGTTTGGAGACACAAACACTTTGTGTGCACTAAGTCTCTCACAGAGACATTTTTTAAGAAATCCAAACTTAGTTTTTGATAGTGGTCTAAAATGATAACAAATTGTTCCAATTACATAGAACGTCTACCCTATTATATTAAAATGCAGACAAACTAGGAGGTGCTTATGGGATCCTACTACTCTTCATATCACATTGCAACAGCTACATCTTTTCAGAGAAGACAGGAGAGAAAGGATAAATACTAAGGGCATTACACATACTAACACATACTAGGGAGGAGCTAAAACTTCTGAATTCCTATTACTCATCTCCACATAGCAACACACTTCAGCAAAGTGCAGGTTTCAACCATAGTGTGGTAGCTGAGGATGGCTCCTTCAGTAGTTAGTAGAGCTGCCATTACAAAATACCAAAACCGGGGTTGTCTAGACAACGGGAATGACTACTTACTCTGCACACTAGAACTCCAAAATCAAGGTGTTAGCAGCTTAGTTTTATGTTAAAGATTTATTTTATATATTTGAAAGGCAGAGTTACAGAGAGGCACAGAAAGAGAGAGAGAGAGAGAGAGGGAGAGAGGGAGGGAGGGAGGGAGGGAGGGAGAGAGAGAATATCTTCCATCTGCTGGTTCACTCCCCAAATGGCTGCAACAGCCAGGGCTGGGCCATGCCCAAGCCAGGAGTCAGGAACTTCATCCAAGTCTCCCACATGGGTACAGGGGTCCAAGCACTTGGGCCACCCTGTGCTGCTTTCCCAGGCACATTAGCAGGGAGCTCACTGGTGTTGCAGACTGCAGCCTTACCTGCTATGCCACAACACCAGCCCCAAGGGTTAGTTTTTTTCTGAAGGATGCAGGGAGAAGCTATTCCATGCATCTCTCCTAGCTTTGGGTGGTGTGTCAGCAATCTTTCATGCTCCTTGCTTTGAGGCAGCATAAATTCAATCTTTACATGGTATTTCTTTTTAAAAATTTTTTTTTATTTGACAGGTAGAGTCATAGACAGAGAGAAAGGTCCTCCCTCCATTGGTTCACCCCCCAAATGGCTGCTAAGGCAGGTGCTGTGCTGATCCAAAGCCAGGAGCCAGGTGCTTCCTCCTGGTCTCCCATGCGGGTGCAGGGCCCAAGCACAAAGAGCTGGACTGAAATAGGGGCAACCGGGACTAGAACCTGGTGCCCATATGGGATGCCGGCCTCAGATGGAGGATTAACCAAGTGAGCCATGGCGCCGGCCCCTACATGGTATTTCTTTTTAAATTCATTTATATGAAAGAGCTACACAAACAGATTTCTCTCTCTCTCTCTCTCTCTCTCTCTCTCTCTCTCTCTCTCTCTATATATATATATATATATATATATATATATATATAAACTGCTATGCCATAATGCTGGAGCCTACATGGTGCTTGTGTATGTGTGTGTGTGTATTTCTGTTCAATTTGTTTCTTTATAGGACACCAATTATATTGGATTAGTGGTCCACCCTATTCCAGTATAACTTCATATTTATTATATGTGCAATGACCTTATTTCTAAATAAGGTCACATTCTAAGGTACTTGGAATTAGGGCTTCACCATATAAATTTTGGGGGACACAATTCAATCCACAACATCTTGTAAATATATGCCCATATCCTAATTACTATATAGGGATTAAGTTAAAGATTTTGAGATGGGAAGATTATCTTAATGCCATAACAAGTGTCTTTTTTAAAAAATATTTATTTATTTATTTGAAAGGCAGAGTTACAGAGAGGCAGGAGCAGAGAGAGAGAGAGAGAGAGAGAGAGAGAGAGAGATCTTTCATTCGCTGGTTCACTCCCCAAGTAGCCGCAACTGCCGGAGCTGTGCTGATCCGCAGCCAGGAGCCAGGAGCTTCTTCTGGGCCATAGCAGAATGGAATGGAAGTAGAGCAGCTGGGACTCAAACCAGCACTCATGTGGCATGCCAGCACTGCTGGCGGCACCTTTGCCTGGTGCCAGCCCCCATAACAACTGTCTTTAAGGAGAGTGGCAAAGAAAGATTAGACATACAGAGAGGAGGAAATGTTATTGAAGACGGAAGTGGAGACTGGCATGGTGGGGTCCACATAAGCACCGCGGCGTTGCTGTGGGAGTTCTGGTGTTGGTGGTACAGGAGGGGTGGCGGGCAGGAGGCATCTGCGCCTCATCTAGCAGCGAGGTGGCAGATTCTTCAGGAACAGCAGAGCTCCTCGGTGCTGCAGCTCTGTGTTAGAGCCCTCTCCTCTCTGCGGGGTCCAAGCGCCGGCTTCTCTTCTCTGCTGGCTCTGTCAAGAAGTGCTGCTGCTTTTCTGTGCCAGGTTCTTTGTCTTGTGACCATGCAGAATGAGGAAGGAACAGCTGGTAGGGCCTGGCCTGAAAGGCGCTGTCTACCCTAAAGGGCTAGCTGCCTACTGGGCTGCTTGCCCACAGCTGTCTCCACCCCACCCCCCACCACCCAAGATTTAGTCCATTTTCTTTTCTTTTTCTTTCTTTCTTTTTTTTTTTTTTTTTTTCTGACAGGCAGAGTGGACAGTGAGAAAGAGTGACAGAGAGAAAGGTCTTCCTTTTGTCGTTGGCTCACCCTCCAATGGCTGCCACGGCCAGCGCGCTGTGGCCGGCACACCGCGCTGATCCGATGGCAGGAGCCAGGTACTTATCCTGGTCTCCCACGCGGGTGCAGGGCCCAAGCACTTGGGCCATCCTCCACTGCACTCCCGGGCCATAGCAGAGAGCTGGCCTTGGAAGAGGGGCAACCGGGACAGAATCCGGCGCCCCGACTGGGACTAGCACCCCGTATGCAGGCACCTAGTGAGCTGCGGCACCGGCCCATTTTCTTTTCTTTTTTAAAAGAGTTTATTTATTTACTTGAGAGACAGAGAATTAGATAGAGAGATGGCAAGACAGAGGAGAAAATCTTCCATGCACTGGTTTATTTCCCAAATGGCTGCAATAGCTGGACCTGGGCCAGTCTAAAGCCAGGAGCTTCTTCTAGGTCTCCCACGCGTGTGCAGGGGCTTCACCCAGGAAGCACGAGCAGGGAGCTAGATGGGAAGATGCTGGTTCAAGCCCTGGTTCTACTACTTCTGATCCAGTTTCCTGCTAATGCATCTTGGCCCTTGCTATCTGGAAGGAGTTCCTGGCTGCTGGCTTTGGGCTGGCCCAGACCAGGCCATGGCAGCCATCTGGGGAGTAAACCAGTGGATGAAAGATCCCTATTTCTCTACTTTTCAGATTACATGAAAATAAATTTTGAAAAATTAAATTGATTTTGGTACAAAAAAAAATTTTTTTTTTTTAACAGGCAGAGTGGACAGTGAGAGAGAGAGAGACAGAGAGAAAGGTCTTCCTTTGCCGTTGGTTCACCCTCCAATGGCCGCCGCGGCTGGCGTGCTGCGGCCGGCGCACCGCGCTGATCCGATGGCAGGAGCCAGGAGCCAGGTGCTTTTCCTGGTCTCCCATGGGGTGCAGGGCCCAAGCACTTGGGCCATCCTCCACTGCACTCCCTGGCCACAGCAGAGAGCTGGCCTGGAAGAGGGGCAACCAGGACAGAATCCGGAGCCCCGACCAGGACTAGAACCTGGTGTGCCGGCGCCGCTAGGCAGAGGATTAGCCTAGTGAGCCGCGGCGCCGGCCCAAAAATTTTTGAATCCATGCATATGAATCTTTAAAATGGTCATGGAAAATGTGTTATTATGAAAAAACTATGTGCATAGATTTCAACATTTTTTTGCACCAAAATAAGCATCTCCTTACTTCATTTTCCACAAACTTTGAAGTACTTTTATAAATGAAAAATAAAGGGGTAAAAGATATACTATACTAAAAGTAATCAAAAGAAACAGAGTTGCTACATCAGTTTTAGACAGAGTAGACTTCAGAGCAATGAAAGATATCAGGGACAAAGATGGACATTATATAATGATAAAATGGTTAGTACTCCAAAAAGGTATAATAATCCTTATTTGTGTATGTACCCAAAATCAGTGAGGCAAAAAACTGATAGAACTGCAAGGGAAAACAGAAGAATCCACTAATATGAGTGAAACTTTTAACACCTCTCTATCAGAAATAGACATGATCCAACAGGTAGAAAATCAGTAAGGGCATTTTTAAATTTAACAGTACCATCGTACAACTGGATATAATTAAAATCTATAGATAACGTCATCCAGAACAGCAGATTATATGCTCTTCTGAAGCTCATATGGGAACTTGCATCAAGATAGACTGCAGAACACACCTTAACAAATATAAAAGAGAAATCATACAATGTCTGCTCTTAGACCAAAATGTATTAAACTAGAAATCAATTACAAAAAGAGAGCTGGAAAATATGAAAAGACCTAGAGATTAAACAACATACTTCTAAATAAAATGTGGGTCAAAAAGAAATTTCTAGCAAAACTTAAAAAACATTTGAATCAAATGAAAACACAACTTTATCAAAATTTATTGGATGTAGCAAAAGCAGTGATTAGAGGGAAATGTTTAGCATTGAATTCTATTATCAGAAAAGAAGAAAGACCTAAAATCAATATTTAAATGTCCATCTTTGGAAACTAGAAAATGGATAGCAGATTAGAAAAAAAGAGCAAATTAAATCCAAAGTAAGCAGAAGGCATAGTAAAAATAAGAGTAGACATCAATGAAATTGAAAATATAAATCAATGAGAAAACCAAAAAAGTCAAAAGGTGGTTCTTTGAGACGATTAATAAAATCAAGAAGCCTTTAAGGTAGGGGAACTAAGGAAAAAAATAAATTATTAATAATGAAAAATAAGGCCGGCGCCGCGGCTCACTAGGCTAATCCTCCGCCTAGCGGCGCCGGCACACCGGGTTCTAGTCCCGGTCGGGGCGCCGGATTCTGTCCCGGTTGCCCCTCTTCCAGGCCAGCCCTCTGCTGGGGCCAGGGAGTGCAGTGGAGGATGGCCCAGGTGCTTGGGCCCTGCACCCCATGGGAGACCAGGAAAAGCACCTGGATCCTGGCTCCTGCCATCGGATCAGCGCGGTGCGCCGGCCACAGCGCACCGGCCGCGGCGGCCATTGGAGGGTGAACCAACGGCAAAAGGAAGACCTTTCTCTATGTCTCTCTCTCTCACTGTCCACTCTGCCTGTCAAAAAAAAAATAAAAAATAAAAAATAAAAAAAAAATAAAAGAAGGAATCATCACAGAGTCCATGGACATTAAAAGGACAGGGAGGCAGATTATGAACAAAAGATCTTAGATTTCTTGCTAAGATCAGGAACAAGGCAGGATGTCCTCTTTGCCACTGTTTTTCAACATCATACTGGAACTCTTAGCTTAAACAACGAATGGAAAATAAAGGTATACAAATTAGGAAAGAAGAAATAAAGCTGTCTTTCTTTACAAATGACATACTTATCTATACAGAGAATTCAAAAGAATCAACAAAGGGTCAGCAATGTGGCACAGTGGGTTAAGAAGCCATTTGCAACCCCAGCCTCCCATATCAGAGTGCCACTTCTTCAGCTGCTGTTTCTGATCCAGCTTCTTGCTAATGCACCTGAGAAGGCAGCACAGACGGCCCTAGTACTTGGGCCCCTGCCTCTCATGTGGGAGACCACGATAGAGTACTTGGCTCCTGGATTCAGCCTGGCCCAGATCTGGCTGTTGCAGCCATGTTGTGAACCAGTGAATGGAATAGCTCATTGATTCTCTCCTCTCTCTCTCATTCTACCTTTTGAATAAATAAATAAATCTCTTTTTTTAAAAGATTTACTTTATTTATTTGAAAGACAGAGTTACAGAGGGAGGTAGAGACAGAGAGGTCTTCCACCCGCTGGTTCACTCCCCAGATGGCTACAATGGCAGGAGCTGTGGCGATCCGAAGCCAGGAGCCAGGAGCATCTTCCGGGTCTCCCATGTGGGTGCAGGGGCCCAAGGACTTGGGCCATCTTCTACTGCTTTCCCAGGCCATAGCAGAGAGCTGGATCAGAAGAGGTGCAGACAGGACTTGAACCAGCGCAAGGGTTTTAACATGCTGCACCACAGCACTGGCCACAATAAATAAATCTTTTCAAAAAAGAATCTTTTAAAAAAAGATTTATTTATTTATTTATTTTCTCAAAAGGCAGAGTTACAGAGAGAGGTACAGACAGAAAGAGTCTATAAAACTTCCAGATCAGAAGAAAACAGAGGGAAACTTTGGTGACCTTAAATATGGCAATGATTTTTCAGATATAACATTAAAGTCATGAATCATGAAAGAAACAAATTGATACGCTGAAATTCATTAAAATTAAAAACTTCTGCTCTGTGAAAGAAAATGTCAAGAAAATGTGAAGACAAGCCACAGACTAGGAAAAAAATGTTTGGAAAGGACACATCTGATAAAGGGCTGTTACATAAACTGTATTAAAAAAAAAAACTCATGAAACTCAACAATCAGAAAGTGAACAATCTGGTTTAAAAGTGGGCAAAAGGCTTGATTAGACACCTCACCAAAGAAAATAACGCAGATGGCAAGAAAGCCTATGAAAAGATGCTAACATCATATCATCAGAGGAATGCAAATTAAAACAGGAACAAGATACCACTATACACTTATCAGACACTGACAACACCTAATGCTAGCAAGGATATGGAGCAGTAACAACTCTCATTCATTGCTGGTGGGAAAGCAAAATGGTCTAACCACTCTGGAAGACAGTTGGCAGATTTTTTTTAAAGATTTATTTATTTATTTGAAAGTCAGAGTCACAGTTACAGAGAGAGGTGGAGAGAGACAGAGAGAGAGAGAGAGAAGAGAGATCTTCCATCTGCTCGTTCACTTCCCAGATGGCTGCAACAGCCAGGGCGGGGCCAGGCCGAAGCCAAGAGCAGGAGCCTCATCCGGGTCTCGTACATGGGTGGCAGGGGCTAAGCACTTGGGTCATCTGCCACTGCTTTTCCCAGGCCACCAGCAGGGAGCTGGATCAGAAGGGGAGCATCCAGGACTTGAACTGGCACGCATGTGGGATGCTGGTGTCACAGGCGGCAGCTTTACCCGCTACGCCACAATGCCAGCCTGGGGAGACTTTTTTTTTTTTTTTTGACAGGCAGAGTGGACAGTGAGAGAGAGAGAGACAGAGAGAAAGGTCTTCCTTTGCCGTTGGTTCACCCTCCAATGGCCGCCGCGGCCGGTGCGCTATGGCCGGCGCACTGCGCTGATCCGATGGCAGGAGCCAGGTGCTTCTCCTGGTCTCCCATGGGGTGCAGGGCCCAAGGACTTTGGCCATCCTCCACTGCACTCCCTGGCCACCGCAGAGAGCTGGCCTGGAAGAGGAGCAACCGGGACAGAATCCGGCGCCCCGACCAGGACTAGAACCCGGTGTGCCGGCGCCGCAAGGCGGAGGATTAGCCTATTGAGCCAGGGCGCCGGCCCCACAACGATATTCATAGCTCATAATTGCCCAAACTTAAAAGCAACTGAGATGTCCTTCAGCAGGTGAGTGAGTAAATGCACTGTGACTCATTCAGACAACGGAATATTATTCAGCAATAAAAGGAAATAGTTATGCGGCCAGCGCTGTGGTGTAGTGAGCTAAGCTTCCACCTGCAGTGCCAGCAGTGCCATTTAGAGTCCTGGCTGCTCCAATTCTGATCCAGCTCCCTGCTGGTGTCCTGGGAAAGCAGAAGATGGCCCACGTCCTTGGGCCCCCGCACCCACGTGGGAGAACCAGAAGAAGCTTCTGGCTCCTGGCTTTGAATCAGCCCAGCTCCGGCCATTGCAGCTATTTGGGGAGTGAACCAATGGATGGAAGACATTTCTCTCTCTGCCTCTCTCTGTAACACTGCCTCTCAAATAAGTGAACAAATCTTAAAAAAAAAAAAAAAAAAAAAGCTATTAAGCCATGGAAAGACACACAGGAAGCTAAATGCATATTACGAAGTAAAAGAAGTTTTATCTGGAAATATATACTATATGATTCGAACTGTCTTGACACTGGAAAGAGTAAAACTATGAAAACAATAAAAAGATCAGTGGTTACTACAGTTCAGGGGAGGAGTGAGGGACAAACAGGCAGATAACAGAGGATTTTTAGGGCAGTAAAACTATTTTGTATGATACTACAATGGCAGACACATTTGTTAAAACCAATGCAACAGACAATGCCCAGGGTGAATCCTAATGCGCAGTGTGAGTCCTAATGTAGAGTATGGACTTTGGGTGACAATGTATCCATGGAGGTTCACCCAGTCTAACAAATATATCACTGTGGTTTAGTATATTAATAGATGAGGAAGCTTATGTTTGTGGAGACAGGAGGTATATGAGGGCTCTATATACTTTCCATTTGCTGGGAATCAAACTGTTTTAAAAAATAAAATTTATTATTTTCATAAAAAGCAAAAGAGTAGAAATTTTAAAAATGGAAAATCACTAAATAAAAATAAATCCCTTATTGCATATTTTCATAGAGTACCCAGAAAAGAGCTTGAAAAGTTAAGCTGGAGCACTCATCACATATTATTCCACTGTTCAGATGGATGCACACAGCACCGCAGAAAGTCCAGCTTCCAGGCAGAATTGCTGTATCCTTGACAGAGCTCCAAACCAGTTATGTGTTAGCCACGGATTTTTCTATCATCACCTCCCCTTTGTTTTAGAGACAGCATCCTCCACCTTCTATTCATGCAGTGCAGGAAGAAATCACTTCCCAGAAAGGTTTATCCCATTGCATTTTACTAGATAAAGGAAAAACAAAAAGCCATTCTACTCTGACAATCTGATTATGGTCCATGGAGGAGCAAAATGCCTCCCTTAGGACTAAAGGAATCGCCAACAAGGTACAGTATGCTCAAACCTTTAACTATTGCTCTGCCAACAGTTGCTATGTTTGTGTACACACTCTCTCTCTTCTGGACAAATATGTTTAACTAAAAGTACAAATCTCCATAAGGCCCTGTCTAGCTGGAGTTTCAAGGGCATACAAAGTAATAGAATGCTGAAATAAAATCTCTTTCACCTTTGCAATTATCTAGGTAAAACCTAGAAGAAAAGAAAAATACTGAAAATAGAATAACTATTTTGGATCTAATGTGGTGTTTTATAAAACTTTATATACTTACTTAGATCTCTGAAATCGAATAACTATTTTTTTCTGTGTTCTTAAAAAGATTTATTTATTTACTTGGAAGGCAGAGTAATAGGGGGACAGAGGGAGGCAGAGATCTTCCATCTTCCAGTTCACTCCCCAAATGACCATAATGGTCAGGGCTGAGCCAGGCCAATGCTAGGAACCTGGAACTCTACCCAGTCTCTAACTTGGGTAGCAGGGGCTCAAGCATTAGGGCCATCTTCTGATGATTTCCCAGGCACATTAGCAGGAAGCTGGATGGGAAATGGAGCAGCCAGGACTTAAACTGGCACCCATGTGGCACCCATATGCAGACCAGGGCTTTAACCCACTGGCTACAGCGCTGCCCCTCCACCAACTTTCTGAAATGCTTTCAGATCTGTTGGCAATGGTGTTAATTCTGAATATTAATTCTGGTGTTAATTCTGAATATCATGCTAAAAGCCTTCCCAGGCTTCATTTCATCACAGAGTCAGTTTATTTCAACAGGTGAGAAAATTAATATTTAAGGCCAAGACTGGAAGATGTAGTAAAATCTAATAGGGTAGGGGCTGCTGCTGTGGCACAGTAGGTTAATCCTCTGCCTGCAGCGCTAGCATCCCATGTGGGCACAGATTCAAGTCCCAGCTGTTCTTTTTCCAATCCAACTTTCTGCTATAGCCTGGGAAAGCAGAAGATGGTCCAAGTTCTTGGGCCCCTGTACTCATGTGGGAGACCCAGAAGAAGCTCCTGGTTCCTGGTTTTGGATCAGCCCAGATCTGGCCACTGAGGGCATTTGGGGAGTAAGTCAGCAGATGGAAGACCTTTTTCTCTCTCTCTCCCTCTCACTGTCTGTAACTCTAACCCTCAAATACATAAATAAATAAAATCTTAAAAATAGGGTATAAAAATGTTGCAGAACAATCCCCCAAACTAGCTGCAGGCAGTGCTACAGAACCCCAAAGCCTGGGTCCATTTGCCCAGTGCACAGAAAGCCAATCACTGGCATTAGGGTGATGGAAGAAAGTAGGTATTTATTGCAAAGCACAGAGCAAGGAGTTTAGCGGTGATTGCTTAATTCCTGGGTTCCCTGAGGAGTTAGGGGTGAAGATTATCATAGATCAAAATTGAGGCTGAGAGGTATATATCCAACTCGCATCCAAGCTCCTGGTTGGTCAGTGATACTTGTGGTTTGCCTTTGATTGGTCAGTGATGCCAATTTTTATGGTGGCCAAGTGGGCTTCAGTAAGACTCAAAGGTTATATGTAGGTGGTGGTTACACTCTGGCCCAGACCTGAAATTTTCCTGCCTGTTTGACTTTGAATTCCCTAAACAAATCTGGGTTCCTTAAACAAACCACTCTGGAAGATACTTCCCAGCAGGGTTTTATCTATTGGAGATGCAAATAAGAGCCAGTTGTATCACATTCTCCATTCAGCGAATTGTTTTAGCCATCCTAAGGGAAGGGCAAGGAAACCCTGAGCTGAGGGTAGGAGGCTAGATCTGCTGATGTCTTGCCAGCGCTTTTAGGGACACTTGAATAGGAGTTGGGTTTCAGGAACAACACTGTGAAAAAGAGATCTTACCCAATAGCAATGAGTTAGAATTGAGGTAGATAAGACATTTGAATTCCTGAACTTCTTTATTCTGTCAATCTAAACTTTCCAGAGTAAGAAAAAGAGGAAATAACTTTTTCTCTCCAAGAAGAGTTAAGTTGGGTTCAGTGTTTATGGGGGCCTTTCTTAGGATTTAGACTTCTCAACTAGCTTCTAATAAGAGAAGATGAGATAGCCCAAAACAAAACTGAGATCTGTTTATCTTTGACATCTTCCTGAACTATCTCCTTCGTTCATGGAACATTTCACCTATCATTTAATATTCCCCTAACCCCAAATAAAAGTTTCTATTTCTTTATGTAGCCAACATTGCAACTGAGGTTAAACTAATCCATACTCAAGTGTGAATGACAGACTCCATAAAGTGCTCCACAGTTTTTCAAGAACTTACTAATTTACATGATTATTTAGTAAAAGTGTAGGGGTTTGTTTTTGGACGGGGAATTTTTCCTGCTGACCTTTAAACTGTACAGATTATTTTCGGTCATACATATATAAGGCTATCTATGGGAGACAGGAAGAAAAGGGACTTTATTGTCCTCAACCTCATCATAGGAAGAGGGGTCACATGTTGTACTTCTTGCTTTGCCAAGCCTTATTACCTTGATTCCCCACATGCAGCCCATGTAGTGTTCATTCTGTCCTTGCTCCTAACAACTAGAACCAGGAAAACTGTCACTAGGCAGGCCAATTCCTATATCAGTGAGACTCCCAACAGAGAAGAAAGGCTGATCACCTAAATCTTTCCTGGATAAATTCTTGAGTTTCCTAGGGATTTTAGAGCTGTGGAGTCTCCCATAACTAATTTTCTTTCTCCTTTTTCCATTTCTAACCATATGGTTCTCTGCTCACAAGTTTTAAGAAACGAGATGTGGGCATTGTGGTACAGGGGGTTAAGTTCAAGTCTCGGTTACTCTGCTTCCAATTCAGCTTCCTGTTAATGAGTCTGGGAAGCAATGGATGATGGCCAGCCACATGGGAGATCAGGATGAAGTTCCTGGCTCCCGGCTTCAGCTTGGCTCAGTCCCAGCTCAGTCCCAGCTGTTGTGGGCATTTGGGGAGTGAAGCAGTGGATGGAAGAGTTCTTTCTCTCCTGTTTCTCCACCTTCCTCTGTTACTCTACCTTTCAAATAAATAGATACATCTTTTAAAATACAAAAATAAAAAATGGGAGTATTGTATGATTCCTGTTACATGACATTCTAAAAAGAGGCAAGGGCAGAAGACAGTAAAAAGATCAATGCTTATCATCGGTTGGGAAGAGGAGGGGAGGGACACAGGGATGAACAGGCAGAGCACAAAGGATTGTTTAGGTGGGTGAAATTATTCCATGTGATATTATAACTTTTTAAACTTTATTAAACTTTCTTTAAAGTTTTTTGTTTTGTTTTGTTTTGTTTTTCTTCAATTAAAAAGATCACCCCTTAAATGGTTGTAAGAGTTAGGGCTGGGCCGGCCAAAGCCAGAAGCCAGGAACTCCATCAGAGTCTCCTGTGTGGGTAGCAGGGGCCTCAGTAATTAGTCCATTATCTGTTGCCTTCCCAGGTACGTTAGTAGGAAGCTGGATCAGAACAGAGCAGCAGGGACTTGAACCAGCACACTGATATGGGATGCCAGCATTACAAATGGTGGATTAGCATGCTGTGCTATGGTGCCTGCCTCTTACTTAATTTTGAAAAATATTTGTTTTATTTGAAAGGCAGAGACAAAAGATAACTTCCATTGGCTGGTTCACTCCCCAAATGCACACAAGAGGCAGGGCTGGACCAGGCTGAAGCCAGGGGTCTGGAGCTCAATCCAGATCTGCCATGTAGAAGGAAGGACCCATGTACTAAAGCCATAATCTGTGGCCTCCCAGGTGTGCACCAGAAGGAAACTGTATTGAAAGTGGAATAGCCAGGACTTGAACCAGGTACTCTGTTATGGGATGTAGGCATCTCAAATGGTGACTTAACAGCTGTACTAAATGTCACTTCTATTATAATTATGGATACATGTTTTTGTATCTTTTTTTTTTTTTACAGGCAGAGTGGACAATGAGAGAGAGAGAGAGACAGAGAGAAAGGTCTTCCTTTGCCGTTGGTTCACCCTCCAATGGCTGCTGCGGCTGGTGCATCGTGCTGATCTGAAGCCAGGAGCCAGGTACTTTTCCTGGTCTCCCATGCGGGTGCAGGGCCCAAGGACTTGGGCCATCCTCCACTGTACTCCCGGGCCACAGCAGAGAGCTGGCCTGAAAGAGGGGTAACTGGGACAGAATCCGGCGCCCCGTCTGGGACTAGAACCCAGGGTGCCGGTGCCACAGGCGGAGGATTAGTCTATTGAGCTGCGGCGCTAGCCCATGTTTTTATATCTTTAGCAAAACTCATGTAACATACACAGAGAGTGAACCCTAACGAAATCTATGGACTTTAGTCCATAATAATGTATAATATTAATAATGAATAAATATATATGATATTAAAATAATATATAAGTATTGGCTCACCAATTGTAACAATGTAGCATACTGATACAAAATGTTATTAAAGGGTAGAATGAGGGGATAGATTTAATTATGCACTTTTCATTAAATTTTTCTGTAAATGTATAATTTTCTTTTAAAAGATTTATTTATTTGAAAGAGTCAGAACCAGCGCTATGGTGCAGTGGGTTAAAGCCCTGGCCTGAAGAACCGGCATCTTACACGGGCACCGGTTCTAGTCCCAACTGCTTCTCTTCTGATCCAGCTCTCTGCTTATGGCCTGGGAGAGCAGTAAAAGATGGCCCAAGTCCTTGGGTCCCTGCACCTGTGTGGGAGACCCAGAGGAAGTTCCTGGCTCCTGGCTTCAGGTTGGCACAGCTCCAGCCGTTGCAGCCACTTGTAGAGTGAATCAGTGGATGGAAGACCTCTCTCTCTCTCTCTGCTTCTGCCTCTCTGCAACTCTGCCTTTCGAATAAATAAATAAATCTTAAAAAAAAAAAAAAAAAAGACACCTGCATCCCATACTGGAGTGCCTGAGTTTTAGTCCCAGCTCACTCCCAGTTCCAGCATCCTGTTGATGTTTTCCCTAGGAGGCAGTAGTGATGGTTCGAGTTCAGTCTCTGCCACCCACATGGGAAACCTGCATGGCGTTCTCAGTTTCAGTATGGCCCAGCCTGGGCCACTGTGGGAACCTGAGTAGTAGACCAGCAGACAGGACCTTTCCTGTTCTCTGTTTCTCCGTCCCTGAAATAAAGTTTTTTAAATGGGGGAGGGGTATGGAGCACAAGCATTTGATGCAGCAATTAAGATGCCACTAGGGACTTTCCCATCCTATTCATGCATGCCTGGGTTGAAGTCCCAGCTCTACTTCTTCTATTTCTTTTTCTTTTCTTTCTTTCTTTTTTTTTTTTTTTTTAAGACTTATTTCATTTATTTGAAAGGCAGAGTTAGAGAGAGGGAGATACAGAGAGAGCAATCTTCCATCCACTGGTTCACTCCCCCTGCTGGCCACAAAAGCTGGGGTTAAGCCAGGCTGAAGCCAGGAGGCAGGAACTTCATCCATGTCTCTCACATGGATGCAGGGGCCCAAGGAGTTGGGTCATCTTCCACTGTTTACCCAGGCACATTAGCAGGAAGCTGGATCAGAAGTAGAGCAGCTGGGACTCCAACTGGTGCCCATATGGGATGCCGGGGCTGTAGGTGGTGGCTTCAACCATTAGGCCACCAAGCTGGCCCTGCCAGCTCCACTTCTGATTCTACTTTCCTGCTAATGTACACCCTAGGAGGCAGCACATGACACCTTAAGGGTTGAATTCCTGCCACCCACACAGGAGTTTCTAGCTCCTGACTTTGACCTGGTAGACAGCCCCAGCCATTGTGGACAGGAACCAGAGGATGGAAAATCTGTCTGTCTGTCTGTCTGCTCTCCTTGTCTCTCAAAAAGAAAACAAAATGACTTGGAGGGAACATGGCTCTGCTGACCCCTGAATTTGGGACTTAAAAATTAATAAATAAATAATCCCCATCAGGTAGTAAGAGTGAAGATAAGCTGTATAAGAAAAAGGAAAGAGTAAAAAATTAAACTCTAGGGCTCAATCTCAATCTAGAGAGGCCAGCAACTAAAGCAAGGCAAAGAAGCTTGAGAAAGAAGAAAGACAACCTTCTCTGTGGCATTTTGGAGTGACTTGTGTGCAAAACCTCAAATGAATTTATTTTCCTCAGAGAAAGAGAAGAGAAGCTAAGATGCTTACAAGAGACTCTGAGATTCTTAGCAGAAAAATCACCACCATTAAGCCTCCGGCATACTTACGGTGTCACCCTGATGCCTCATCCGTTGGCTAAAGAATCAGAGCTTGTCCCTGTACCCACGACTGCAACCGGTGCTGGTGTCAGTCTTTATGGTAGATTGAGCTATTTTTCAGGGAAATCCAGGGATAACTGCCCAGTACCAAAGAGGATCTGACCCTGGGGAGGGGAAGGGAGGTGGTCCTTTTCACCACAGGATGGTTCTCTCTGGAATAACATAAATGGCTCTTTGAGAGACCATGTCTTTGACAAGCAGAGCTGCAGTTCTGACAGCCAATCTGCTGAATGCCAAACACAGCACTCAGTTTTCTACAATGACTCAAAGGACACGGCAAGGCTGCAGATTTATTCTGCTGACTTTCCCTGCAGAGCCATTCAAGTTTTCAAAGGCAAAGAACTCCTTCCTTCCATCCCTGGGAATTGCAAATTCCACTTCGGATCTAAAGACAGAGCTATGTTTGCCCAAAATCTGACATCATCAACGCGAAAAACAAGATTTAAAAGCTGAAATGATGGCTGGCAAATTTAGTCTTTACAGCAGAAGTTGGTTCGGCACTTCAAGCTGCCGGCATAATCAACAGACATACAGGGCACATGGTACGCCAGACTGGGAATGAGCTAATTTCACAAAATTCATTCTCATTCTCTCTGTACTTTCACATGACAATTGCAAATAGACCAAAGTCTTACCAAAGCATAATCTTGGATAGCGTATGTCGCTGCACAAAGAAATTTCAAAGTAAAAACATAAAGACACTGTTACAAAGACATAAACCCCAAAGCTTCCATCTTTTCTTCATGATGCTTTTCCTTTTGAAACTCTATCCTTACCAGGAAAATTCTGTGAGAAAATTCTGTGTAAAAAGCAAAATCTCCCTACAATAAACCATTAATAGCATTCCTCTCTCAATTTGTATGTCATTTCTTCAAAATGAGATTATGAAAGAGAAAAGCTTTCTACACATCCTAACTCAGAAGCAGCAGCCATGTGCTTTGATGGGAAAGACAGTCCCATGATTAAGCAGAGTCAACCCTCAACAGATAAAAGAAAAACAGGCTTAAGAGTTAAGATACTCAATTTCTGTTTAAAACATTTTTGGTAATTTTATGATAAGCAAGCAAATAAAAACACTAAAATTTAGAGGTAATAAGTTCTATTTTGACTTTTAAAAATGTACTGAGCAAGTACCCTGGAGTAGGCATTGAAGCAAAGGGATCAGCAGTAATAAAACATAGCACAGAAAACTATGTGCAGAAAACCCGAAGAAGGTTTTTCTCCCCAAACAAAATACATAGCCTTTTTATAAAAATTAGAGAGAGGACAGAAATAAAGATGTCTGCATTATAAATAACACTGGTAAACAATTAAATGTTAAATTTTTAGACATAACCAAAGGCCTGACATTTAACCAAATATCCACTGATGCTTCAAATGCAATCCTTTCAAAGGAGTTTATCATTTGGCTATAAAGACTCCATTAACACCAAAACCTTGATCTGAATGTAACCAAACTCCAGCTGAAATTTTTTTTCTTCCTAAAGCATTATAATTTAAAAGGAGTAGTATTGGGTTTTAAGTCAGTGGAATATGTTTAGAATGCTGCTGTTGGCCCAGTCTGGATCCTTTGAGCAGAATGTTGGGGTTCTCTTTCTTCCCTTCAGAAAGATCTCTAGAGAGCACCTCTTGCACCCTGCTCATAATGCACAATTTGTTGGCATTTCTTCTCCTTCCTAACTGGCTGGGAGGAGAGAGAGCTCCATAGCCACTGTGCGTGCTTAGTAATGGCGCTTTTACTTGTCATTGTACAAAGCCTGTTAAATATTTACAACACAGACAGCAATATCTAGTCCTAAACACCCAGTTGTGAGTTTGAATTTTTTCAGAAATAAATCTATGACAAGTTTTCCCCAGCAAAACGCCAGAAGACTTTACTAACAGCTTCAAGAGACCCAGCGGGTCCAAAGGAGCAGTTATAGGCCATCTGGTGATTACTTATTATTATTTATACAGCACTTTAGATGTACACACAGATGTGTTATGAATCCACATGCAGAGGGGCCCTAACAAGGACTTCAGACAGAACGCGACTGCTGAGCAAGTCAGTCTGCATTAAAGAAACATGCTAACCAGAGAGAGGGAGTGCACTGGCTGGTTTTTAATCTGCTGCATTAGCTCTAAGACTGTTTGATAAAAAAAATTAAGAATTTCATATAATCGCAAAATCTTGTGAGGCAACAACCTAGCTACATGTGGTGTTCCAAGGGTGGTAAAGAGGGCTAAAGGAAGGACAGGCTCTCAGATCCAGAAGGCTCTTTATACACTCAGCAGTTTGTAGAAGGGACCAGAAAAGAGCCCTTCTGCTTGGGAAGATCTGTGATACAAACACACAGGATTTTATTTTTTTTTTCCTACCAGAAATGCTCTAAGAATAATTTCTGGGCTCCCATTCTGAATACTAAGCTGTATCCAGGGAAAAATGTAGTGAATACATAAAAAGTGAATACATAAAAAAAATTTCACCTTAATTTCCTGAGAATACTTCCAATTAGGTTCACACACCTTTTTTGCTGTTGCCAGACTGGAGCAAGGATGCTTTTAATCTGCTATGTACTTAGTAACACCCTAATAAATACAACATAAAAAAACTAAAATAACCAACCACATGTTTCTAAGGGGAAGTTCAAGAGTACCAGATCTGAAAAGAAACTTGAGCTTAATTCCTTGCTCCTAGCATGTCTGTATTTTAAAAATTCCAGTCCCAGTTTTGTCTATAGGAGATGTAACAGTTGTCTGCTTCTATAACAGGGTTACAGACAAAACTGCAGTGCACTGAAAATTACTGCAAAGTCAATGTATTACAAAAAATAAGGCTAGCATTTGGCCTAATTGTGCACACTGCACTGTATTTTCAGCTGCCTGACAGCATGCAGCCACTCTTACCAGATGGGAACTGGATGAATTATTGAATGAAATATGAATTATTAAATAAAATTTGAATTTTTTTAAAGTCCTGGCAGGGTGTGGGGAAGAAAGGCTTGTTTGTTTGCCTGAAATTGCCTTCACCTGTCGAAGCACGTAAACACAGCATATACCACCACACTGGCCTCCATCAACCAAACCACTTCTTCTCTTGCTATTCAATTCAAGATGCTCCCCTAACATAAAGAATTAGTAATCACCACCAACTCATTTTTCCTTGCTTTTCTTTCGTGCTCTTGCCAGTTAATAGGGAAACTTGCCAAAGGGACAGAATGAAAGACCCAGAGGCCCACAGTACCAGTACAGCCCATTTAATGGGAGTGCTGGGATAACAGGAATCATCTCTATAGATCTGTGTTATGTAGGCAATAAAACATATACCTTTGCAGCATGCCAGCATTTAACCAATCATAGGAGCTATTTGTTGCCTCATATATTACAGAGCAATAGAGATTTAAGGGATAATGTTCATGGAAGCAGAGGACACGAAGCAATAAACAGCTTTGGAGGTTGGTTAAATGCCAAGTGAAGCCAGGACTACAGCACCATAAACATTATTCCAATTATATGACAAGATAAGGAGGTATAGGAAGCTGCCCTCAATCCCACCACAACCAGGGTTCTGTTGCTATTCTTGGCCTTAGAAAAGAAAAGCAGGCTCGGAGGTTATGAGTTAGTCACACGTTTGCTGTCTCAGAAAGCTATGAAGATAATCTGGTACCTAAGTGTCCTCTGGAAGAAAAAGAGAACACCTGATAGTACATATCTTCAGGGGCAAAAAAGAAGAAGAGCCCCTCAGGGTCACAACGGACAGACACATAACCAAAGGATTTTTCTTTTTGAAAAAATTTAGATATTTAACTTTATTTAAATATTTTAGATAAAAATTTTGACAGTCACCAATCATAATTTGTAATTTACCTAAAATTCTATTAGATAATTTTAGAATAATAGAATATGTGTACTAGTAGGATATTTATTTAGAAGATAATTTTACTGAAAAGACAAAACATTATGAATTAAATTTGATTTTTCATTTTTTTCAATTTACACTTTTAAAAAACAATTTCTTTTAACTATTTAATATTTTATTTATTTTTTTATTTTTTATTTTTTTTACAGGCAGAGTGGACAGTGAGAGAGAGAGACGGAGAGAAAGGTCTTCCTTTGCCGTTGGTTCACCCTCCAATGGCCGCCGCGGCCAGCGCGCTGCGGCCGGCGCACCGCACTGATCCAATGGCAGGAGCCAGGTACTTATCCTGGTCTCCCATGGGGTGCAGGGCCCAAGCACCTGGGCCATCCTCCACTGTACTCCCTGGCCATAGCAGAGAGCTGGCCTGGAAGAGGGGCAACCGGGACAGAATCCGGCGCCCCGACTGGGACTAGAACCCGGTGTGCCGGCGCCGCAAGGCAGAGGATTAGCCTAGTGAGCCGCGGCGCCGGCTAATATTTTAAACATTAAAGCCAGTCTTCTTTATATTTTAAATTTTTAAATAGTTTTTAACAAACACACACACACACACACACACAAAAGGAAATTATCAATTCCCAACTTGACTCTCACTGGGATTAAACATGACAATAGGTCTGATCTGATTTCATCATCATTTAAAAAAATCATCTATTATTTTTCACTTTATGTTTCTGTGTGGGAGCAAACTGTTGAAATCCTTACTTAATGTATACTAAGCTGATCTTCTGTATATTAAGATAATTGAAAATGAATCTTGATGTGAATGGAAGGGGAGAGGGAGTGGGAAAGGGGAGGGTTGTGGGTGGGAGGGACGGTATGGGGGGGAAGCCATTGTAATCCATAAGTCGTACTTTGGAAATTCATATTCATTAAATAAAAGTTAAAAAAAAAAAGAAATTTAAAGTGCAAATATTCTCAGTTCTGCTAAGGAAAGCCTCCTATAAACATTAGACAGAGCCTTGTTCCCGAATATTCAGGTCTCACCATGACTATGTTTATCTCTTACAAAAGGTTGTCTTCAGTGTTTGAAAAATATATTGCCTACTTTGCTAAGGAAATATGAAATTTGTTTTATGTAATAGTGAATCAAAGAGTTTAAAAAGTTGTTTCCAATTAATATATTCTGTTTAATGTTTAATAAGGAAATCTCATGTGTGATTTTCATTTTTCAAAGAATAATGTTCATTTCCAGAGTGATAATTTTCATTTTTATTATGTTTCCTGTCACAATGTTTTAAGAATTTTTTAAAAAATGAATCATAAATAAACTGCTTTCATTAAAAAAGCCAAAAAAAAATAGTTTTTAACAGATTCAATATAGTTTGTAGATACAATTCTAAGAATATAATGGAAGTTGATCCAGAGTAGTTATGACAGAAACCTTTCTCAATGGCTAATAATGGACTGATATTAACTGTCCATGAGTAGCTTCTCCTTGGAGGAAATGTCTTCCAGTTCTTAAGGAACAGACATTCTAAATAAGCTAATATGAGGCTTGATTATACAGAAAGACTATTTAATCTGCATAATTTACTACAAACCAGTGCCATATGTCTGAGAGAAAGGTATAGGAATCTGAAATTTGTTGACTCCTGCTAATAAAAACTAGGTGAAAAGCATTCAAGAGCCAAGTCATCTAAGGGTGGGTGTTGTGGCACAGTGGCTTAAACTGCTGCTTGAGGTGACTGAATTCCATATGGGACTGTGTGGTTCAAGAGCCGGCTACTCCATACTTATTTTTCCCCCTAAAAATTTGTTTATTTATTTGAAAGTCAGAGCTACAAAGAGGGAGAGACACACAGAGAATCTTCTATCTGCTTGTTCACTCCCCAGATGGACACAACAATAAGTGCTGAATCAGGCCAAAGCCAGGAGCCAAGAGTTTCTTCCAGGTCTCCCTTGGGTTATCTTCCACTGCTTTTCCCAGGCCATTAGCAGGGAGTTCGATTAGAAGTGGTGCAGCCAAGACACGAACTGGCATCTATATGGGATGCCAGCATCCCAGACAGTGACTTTACCCACTTTGCCACAAAGCCAGCCCCTATTCCATACTTCTGATCCAGCTTCCTGTCAATGTACCTGGGAAAGAGAAGGTGATGGCCCAAGTGCTAGGGTTCTTACCACCCATGTGGGAGATACAGATGAAATTCCTGGCTCATGGTTTTGACCTAACCCAGCCCCAGCTGCTGTGGGCATTTGGGGACTGAACCAATGGCTGGAAGATCCCTCTCTATAACTCTGCCTTTCAAATAAATAAATAACTATTTTTTTATTTTTTTAAAAGAGAAGTCATGCCACTTTATCCACATAAAATAACATGTTGAATTCAACATTAAAGACAGAACATAATATTTTTTCCTGTCTCCATATATAATAGAACAATTTTTTAAAAATTGCTGAGGGGTGGATTTTTTTTAGAAAAGATTTTGTTTATTTGAAAAGGCAGAATTAGAGAGGGAGAGACAGACAGAGAGAGATATTCCATCTGCTGCTTCACTCCAAAGTGGCCACAACGATCGGGTCTCCCAAGTAGGAGTACAGGGGCCCAAGCATTTGGGCCATATGCCGCTGCTTTCCTAGGCATATCACCAGGAGTTGGATCAGAAGTGGAGCAGCCAGGACTTGAACCGGCACCCATAAGTGATGCTGTGACTTAACCTGCTGTGCCACAAGCCTGGCCCCTAGAACAACTTTATTCAATTAAAAGTTTCCCCATATGTTATTAAAAATCTATGCGTAAGGGTGGGCATTTGGCACAGCAGTTATGATGCTGCTTGGAGAGTGCCTGCGTTCGAATTCCAGCTCCGTCCCTGATTCCAGCCTCCTGGTAATGCACATCCCGGGAGGCTTTCCAGATGGCTGGGTCCCTTCCACCCATGTGGGAGACTCAGATTCAGTTCCTAGTTCCTGGCTTTGGTCTGACCCAGTCCCAGGCATTGCAGGCATTTGAGAGATGAATCAGCAGATGGGAGATTCTTTCTCTCTCTCTCTCTCTGTTTCTGTTTTGTCACAAAACAAACAAACAAAATACCATGGTTTTTCATAATATGCATTTTCCATGACCTTTCTGAAGACTCCCATCTGCATTTATTTAAAAAAATTTTTTGCACCAAAATACACATATCTTTTAATCCCATTTTCCCACCAACTTTCTGAGGTTCCCTTGTATTTCTATTATCATAGAGGAAACACCATTTTATAGGCATAATGTTTTTAAATAGATGCTATGTCATAAACATTCCAAAATGCATACAGCTTGAATTCAACCAGTCTTCTGCCATTGTTGCCTTCACAACAGTGTCCTGTTCTCAGGAGGCAGCTCTACTAACCACTCTTCTACCCACATTCCATAGAGACGTCTTAGCAGGAAAACTGCTTTCCCCAAGATCCTCTTTATGAGGGTGACGAGGCCTCAAGAGAAACACTCAACAGAAGAAAAATAATAACAGGGCTAAGAAACCATAGCACCTGTCTTTTCTGGTAAGAATGTAGACACTACAACCTTCGGCAGCCATCTTTTTTTAAAAGTACATGCAGCATATTTAGCACTCAGCTGTGTCACATCAGACGAACTGTTGGGAAATGGATCATGAACAGAATCCAAAAATAACAGCCATTAAAGACCTAGCAACCAAAACATGTTTACGTCTCTATTGAAAGGCTGGTGGTTTTGATTATATAGTGGAGAGCATAACCCACTGGTCTATTTTGGGTAAGTTTTCCTTCCACCTTCCTTTAACACTAAGGCATAGGATGGTTTCAGTTTAGAGGTACACTAGGTAAAGTCTATGCAGGCAACAAAAGATATTGAAATAATCCAAGATTCTGATCTTTCTTTGCTTTGTAACACACAGTCTCCTGAACTGTAATTTGCTTTCATTCCTTCTTCCTCTACCTGGTAGATAGAAGCCACTGAGCTTTTTGAGACTGCTATGGTAGGTTCCAAACATGTCTCGCAAAAATTACCATGGTCCTTATTACCCCTCCTGGGACATACAAAGCCTTTTTATTATTCTATCATTTCTGGGATGAAGAATTAGAAGCAATGACAAGTCGATTATAAATAGCTTAAAGGTCTCAAGGGAGCTCCAGAATGAAACCATTCTCAAAAGATATAAGGAAGCTGGATGACAGACCAAGGGCAGTTAACTTCACTTAATTTTTCTTCTCTGCTGGGTTTTCTCTATTTCATATGACATAAAGTAAACCTTATAAGGACCCCACTCTTAAGTTACTTGTTAACAGGCTTTGGGAGGAACTTGGAAGAAGACTGAATGTAACTTGAGAACTATCATCTCACCTGACCATAAAGTTCTTACATACAAAGGAGGCAGAGAATCACACTACCTAAAAAGTCAAACCTAAAAAGTGTTAAGCTGTAGCTACCAATTTTTTTTTTTAAATTAAAGTAACTTGAATCCAAAAGAGAGTGGTAACCTCCCTGAGTTCTACATTCACTCTCTCCCTGAGAGAAAAACAGCATTCAAGACCTAAGCCAGAGGCTATAATGAATCCTAATAACCAACCTACAAACAATTCAGAAATGGGAGGAAAAAGAAGGGGAAGGAAAGGCTTAGGGCAAACAGAACTCAACAATGCAGGGAGGAACCAAAGTAAAAAGTTCCTACTATTTCCTACTTGGGGGTGGTGGTGGTGGTGAGCAGAACAAAAACAAAGAAACAAACATAAATTTCACAGATTCCTGCAATCTCTGAAACCCCACAAATTGAAGTGAGTGCTACTCTTTTTGACAAAGCAGCTGCAGAGATGCGACTTGTATCTTCCTGAAGGAGCTAGAGATGCTTTTCCTTATTTCTTGTCTTCCTATTTTTATTTCTTTGAGAAGTCCTTGTCTGGGTGGTTTTAAGCACACAACATATAAAAGGGATATAGGAGTTAAGAAGCTTAAACAATAAGTGAAGAAAAGCACTGGTAAGAATGGGAAAAATAAACCTTTTCACAAAAATGTATAGTTTTCTTTTTTTTTTTTTTTTTTTTTTTTTTTTTTTTTTTTTTTTGACAGGCAGAGTGGACAGTGAGAGAGAGAGACAGAGAGAGAAAGGTCTTCCTTTGCCGTTGGTTCACCCTCCAATGGCCGCCGCTGCAGCCGGCGCACCGCGCTGATCCTGGCAGGAGCCAGGAGCCAGGTGCTTTTCCTGGTCTCCCATGGGGTGCAGGGCCCAAGCACCTGGGCCATCCTCCACTGCACTCCCTGGCCATAGCAGAGAGCTGGCCTGGAAGAGGGGCAACCGGGACAGAATCCGGCGCCCCGACCGGGACTAGAACCCGGTGTGCCGGCGCCGCAAGGTGGAGGATTAGCCTATTGAGCCGCGGCGCCGGCTAAAAATGTATAGTTTTCAAGTAAAGAAGTGAAAAGGATGCCAGATGTGGGAGTCACAGAAATAATATCAAATTCAAATACAAAAATTTTAAAAAATCATTTCAGATATGTATTTTAATAAGACTACCTGAAAAGTGAAACAAATTCACTCCATTTTTTTCAACTGGATTATTTTGTAGATATATAAAATATAATATAAACCACATAAGGAATCAGTTAATAATAAAGTTGAAAACTTTGCCAATGAAAGAAATACACCTTAGGACACAGAATCCTGCAGTGTACAATGGCCCTGCTAGCACCATTTCTGAAATTTTCAGCATTTATTAGAATTTGGAATGATCTTCCTCAGTCCATTCCTTGTCAACCACCACTTCCACCTCCTCCGCCTCTCAAATTCCAATTCTTAGAAATCTCTTTTGTCTAAGTATTGACAATGTTTAATAGAACTAGTCTGCAATATCACATACCACCAGTAAGTGTCACTAGACAGTCACATGACATTTCTTTACTGAGCTGAAAGCCAACCCTTCAGGGTCTATAAAATGAATTAATGAAGGCAACCCTTCAGGTTCTGTAAAATGAATTAATGAAGGCAGTTAAAACCTTCTTTGAATTCATTTTTTCATCCTTTGTGGAACATGGCAATAGGAGACAGTCTGAAAAAAAGAGTTAAGAATGTATAAAATGAAAAAAAAGCAATTGCAATAAAGTTATTTAAAAACATATGATGAAAAATACCTGACATGATGTATACATATGCAAACAATTACACAGCAGCAGACACACAGAGAACAAGGCATTTCATGGCATCACTTAGGGAAAATGCTTATGTAATGCTGTGAGAGCTCAGGTTCTATGCTGCATTTTTCTTTCCCAAATAGGAATCTGCCTTAGCTGTTAGCAGTAATTTTCTGGATCAGCAGTCAAAGGAAACATTTTTTTTCTTATTATTTAAAAAATCCAAATAGTCTGACAAATTGGGGTTCACAATGAATGGATACATTCTCAGCTGCTTCTCCAACTATGTTCAACTGACTTTTATATCCATGAAGGTTGAGGAGAAGATATTTCTAAACTTGCTTTGTATTTAGATGGATCGCTTTAGAATGGAGGAGAGAGCAACATGTATTCTTCAACACTACGTGCCAGGAAACAAACACCACTAGTAGAATAACAATATGGCAGAGAGCAAGGCAGATTTCATTATGGTAGAGTGCCTACACCTCCTCATAACTTGGATTTACACACTGCAAATCCTCTGATCTGATTACCTCCAGTGATCACGTAAAATACCGGCTTTAAACTCTTTGCCTTAGTGATAAAACAGCCACTTTGATTCACAACGAGACATTCACAATAAAGTATATTGTAAACGTACCTGTCCACAGCCCGGGGCATTGCACACAAACGGTCTGTCGTCTCCCATATTTCATATAGCAGAGCGGAGCTGAGGAGTAGGAGGTAGGGAAAAGTTATGTTAAATACGCTAGAGCAGAAAAAAAAAACAGTGCTTCAAAAATATCAAGCCTAGAAACAGGTGTTCCAGGAATGCCATCTATCAGAGCTGTAAACACAGGCTACTTTGGGGAGACCCATTAGACAGGTGGCATATGATCCACTGCGCCTCAATTGACTTTTAATTAGAAAAATTTTGACCTAAATAGTTGAGGAATTTCAACCTTTGCTATGTTTTCCCTCTTTCTGCTACAGTATACAACACACTTCTCCAGTCTGCTGAATTACAACCAGTGCAGTTCCCTATGTCAATAAATCCACTGAACGCTCAATGCGGAAGCCATATTTCTAACCTAGAGAAGACCAAAATTTGTCATTTAATTAATTAAGGGATTATAGGAGGGGTGCTCCATTTTACAGGGCTATAATCTGGCTCCCTGGTGTATAAACTACGAGACTGTTGGCAAGGGTCGTTTATCCCAGATTATTGCCAAAGAAAACAAAGCACCCATCCTATTGGGCTACATGGGAAATGATTTTCATTAATAAAAAAATAAAAATAAAAACCTCCTCTCCCCACTGGGAGCCTCCTTCTCCCCCCACCAATCGTCTGTGGCAAATGGAGAAATATCGGTGCCCTCCACCCCTCCCCCGATTCTATTTATGGCGAGGTTTTTAAAAGCAGCAATAAAACAAATGTCGACTCTTTGGGGGTTTACTGGGTGAATATGTTCCGGCTGTTTGTGCTGCTCTCGGCCAGGGTTCTTGGGCTGCTCTGCTGCAGCCAACAGATGTGCACTGCTGCAGGGGATAAAGAAATGACACTAAAAGGCATCACTGCCCACCCCCTCTATGTCTCTGAAGAATTTCATAGAATGTATACTGTTTTTGAAATTATCCAAGCTAAACTCTTGAAATGTTGATCGAAATTCTTCATCAAAGAATAGTAATTCCAATCTCAATGTGCTGGGGGAAATTTCTCATATTCCAAATAGGAATAAAAATAGAGATAGAGATGGTACGGTTTAGAATGCAAATCACAGTTAACTCCTAAAAGATATTTTTCAAATAGCCTTCCATAAAATAGAAAGGTATCCAAAAGAATACGAACAAGAAAGATGAGAGAGAAACTACAATTTGAATAAGCCTAGACATAACTTCAGAACTGAAACCAAATTTAAAATTTGTATCTCAGAAATGTCAGGCCAATCTCAGTTAGGCCGATGTTAAAATAAAATGTTCATATGCTAGAATGAACCTAGTAATCGAAAAACCATGCTTAAAACTCAGAGAGTAGTTAGGTAACATCTCTTCTACTCTCTTAGGACTCACTCTGGGGTTAGAAACCAGTATTTCTGGTTGTCTAATCAGTAATTCCACAACTAATCGGTGTTTAAAATTGTGGGGTGCCCCATAAAATAGAAGGGGCTTTTTGGTCATCTTTCAGCGTAACGGGAACACGGTCTAACTATGAAGGAAACCGACGCTGCAGCATTGCTGTAATGGAAAGAGCCTGTATGTACACACGTGTACACAGATTTATATCACATTTAGCCAGGATAAATTGCTTCAATAAATTCTGTTCCTAGGAGAGGCTAGCTCAAGCTGATGATTGGGTACTGGGAAATGAGAGCTTCATTCTTCTTCACACGGCCCCAGGGCAAGGGGGTTTTCTGGTTGGTTTGTTTGTTTTAAATGCACAATGATTTTTTAGCACTTTCTAGAACCTCAACACAGTGCCAAAAACAAAACAAAACAAAACAAAGACCAAGTAAATAAACACAAACACCAAAGCCATTATGGCTGAAAACACAGAGCCTTTTTGGAATAAAATTCCTAACTGTTGTGCTGAGATAATTTCACTTCCCAAACCCAGAACCTATTTTCCTAAAATGCTAATTTTATTTAATGCATTTTCAACCAGGAAGTAAACTATAAGGGCTAGAATAGACAAAACACAAGGACCTAGGAGGATCCTTTTCTTTTATCTTGGTTCTCATTTTCCTACCTATTTTGAGGCAAGAAAGGGTTTCCACTGAGATGTGAGGCAGAACTGGTACAGAAAGTGATTAAATAAATTCTGGAATGGTGTTCCTCAAACTACAAAATTCAAAATTTAACTTGGCTTTTGCACAATCACATTACAATATATGGCTTCCAAATTTTATGTAATGGCATCCTTATTAGAAAATAGAGGTGAAAAACTATGCCTTTCTAAAAAAATGAGGGAGAAAAAGCATAAAAATCTAACAGAAGTAAGCATTTTCACTGCTCTTAAATATTCAACTGACATCCACTTACTAGGATTTCCTGCTTCCTTCCCAATTTGGTGGCCTTTGTTTTACCATTTTCACTAAAGGGAATGAGATCACAATAGAAGGAAGAAGGGTCTCTCTCTTAAATACCCACAATTGTTCTTGAATCATTCCCTCAATCTCTTGCACCTTGTAATTTCTACCACTCTTATTTTTAAATTTTTCCAATTTAAAATGCTTTGTCTTTTTAAAAAATTTAAATATTTAACAAAAAGAATGATATCTTCCCATTAAAAAAAAATTCAGCTAACAAACACCTTTAAAAAAATTCACTTTCAGTCTGCTGCATCAATTGCTACAAATAAGTAGAAATAAGCAGTGACAGTCTTTAACACTTAAACCCATCTTAAATCACCAGACAGGTCAAACTGCTGCTGTTTCAAAACAAAAAGTAACATATTTCTGGAGTATAACCAGACTGAGACAAAAGGTGAAATCCTGAATAACGATGTTGCCACTCACTGGAACTTAACTCACAGCTCACTTGCACCTGTACTACTTGACAAGTAGATCCCGTGTGTGGGCATGGCATTCACTGTGTGTCATTTCCCTCTCTATCCATTCTTCAGGATGAAACACAAGCATTTTACAGAACTAAACAGAAAATGGCAGGAGAGGGAAACACACATTTAGAGGCAGTGGCAAGGGTAACTAAGATTAGTACAGGAAAACAAAGAGGAACTAAGGCCTGTCCTAGGGGCCAAGCTCTGTGGAGGGAAAGGCTCGTGTATGCACAGTGACCAGAATGCACAAATGATAAAAACCAGTGTTTACTCAAAAGAAAGTTATCTGAATACTGGGAGAGAGTTTCAGAAAACCCAAGGTTTAGGAACTGATTTTTAATAGTTGAGATTATTTCCCCAAAATCAGTTTTTTTCAGAGCCAAAGGTAGACTCTAAAATAGTCAACGTGCAAGTAAGAAAATAGATTCTTTCTCTATGCAGCTATTGATTTATATATTGTTACAGGACGAGGATGGAGTCTGTCGCTGAGAGCTACAAAACCCAGTTGTGATGTGATGATTTCTCTAGTAATCAAATGACATTAATAAGAAGCTCAGCTCTAAGAAAGGAATAAAAACTATGTACAAACACATTTAGGGGCCTTTTGTTAGGAACCTAATGACAAAAAGCAGACATGGATAGGTCTAAAAAGTAGGGATGTATACACACCATCATTATCAAAGATTAATGAAAATCCAGAAGGAATTTAAACTGGCCATTATTCCTTGATTTGAAAAACACTACAAAGGAACAATTAACTGCCAGGCAAAAATGGACATTAAACTAAAAACAGTAAGTCCTTGCCAAGAAAACAATCTTTCACTTATCTGGCATGAGAGAAGTCAGGTTAATTATGGTTTGTGGACAGCATTGAGGCACAGCAGGTTAGCTATGGTCTGTGATGCTGGCATCCCAGATGGGTGCCAGTTCAAGTCCCGGCTGCTGCTTTTCCCATCCAGCTCACTGCTACTGCACTTGGGAAAGCGGTGATGGTGGCCCGAGTACTTGCACCCTGCACACATAGAGGACAGAATTCCAGGCTACTGGCTTTGGCCTGGCCCAGCCCCAGCCATGGCAGCCATTTGGGGAATGAATTAGCAGATGGAAAATAACTCTCTCTCTTTATCTCTCTCTTTCTCTCCATAATTCTGCTTTTCAAATAAATGATTAAATCTTTTTTTAAAAATAATTATGGATTAATGTGCAAGATTAATTAGGCTGAGGTTGATCAGTATAGATATAAGTTAGAACCTTGGCAATTTCTCTTACTGTCTATGGGTATTTATCAAATTCTTTTATTGGCAACTCCAAAGCATAGAAAAAAACCACTGGGACCGGCGCTGTGGCGCAGTAGTTTAAGGCCCCAGCCTGCAGCATTGGCATCCCATATGGGCACCAGTTGAAGTCCCGGCTGCTCCTCTTCCAATCCAGCTCTCTGCTATGGCCTGGGAAAGCAGTAGAAGACGGCCCAAGTGCTTGGGCCCCTGCACCCGTGTGGGAGACCTGGAAGAAGCTTCTGGCTCCTGGCTTCGGATCGGCTCAGCTCTGGCCGTGGCAGTCATTTGGGGAGTGAACCAGTGGAATGGAAGACCTCTCTCTCTCTGGCTCTATCTCTTTCTGTAGCTCTTTCAAATAAATAAAAGAATTCTTGGGGCTGGTGCTGTGGCTCACTTGGTTAACCCTCCACCTGCAGTGCCAGCATCCCATATGGGCACCAGGTTCTGGTCCCAGTTGCTCCTCTTCCAGTCCAGCTCTCTGCTTTGGCCCAGGAAGGCAGAGGAGGATGGTGCAAGTGCTTGGGCCCTGCACCTACATGGGAGACCAGGAGAAGCACCTGGCTCCTGGCTTTGGACTGGCGCAGCGCTGGCCGTAGCAGCCATTTGGGGGGTGAACCAACGGAAGGAAGACCTTTCTCTCTGTCTCTCTCTCTCTCAGTGTCTAACTCCGTCAAGTAAAAAAAAAAAAAAAAAAAAAAATCTTAAAAAGATAGAAAGAAAAAAACACCAAAAGAAAGAGGCGGTTGAGTCAAAAAAAGATTTAACAATGAGAGTTTAAAATTAATAATCACAGGGTGGTGCCGTGGCTCAATAGGCTAATCCTCTGCCTTGCGGTGCCGGCACACGGGGTTCTAGTCCCGGTCGGGGCTCTGGATTCTGTCCTGGTTGCCCCTCTTCCAGGCCAGCTCTCTGCTATGGCCCGGGAGTGCAGTGGAGGATGGCCCAAGTCCTTGGGCCTTGCACCCGCATGGGAGACCTGGAAAAAGCACCTGGCTCCTGGCTTCAGATCAGCGCAATGCGCTGGCCGTGGCGCGCCAGCCGCGGCAGCCATTGGAGGGTGAACCAACAGCAAAGGAAGACCTTTCTCTCTGTCTCTCTCTCTCTCACTGTCCACTCTGCCTGTCAAAAATTAAAAAAAAAAAAAAAAATTTAATAATCACAACTTACTTTTTGTATCAAACACATTATTTTTTAAAATACAGTTTTATTGATAGCTCCAAATGTATTTTCTTTTTTTAAGATGTATTTATTTGAAATAGAGAGTGACAGAAATGGAGAGACAGGAGATCTTCCATCCACTGGTTTATTCCCCAAATGGATGCAAAGGCTGGGGCTGGGCCAGGCTGAAGTAGGCAACAGGGCTCCATCTGGGTCTCCCACATGGGTGGTAAGGGCCCAAGCATTTGGGTCACCTTCTTCTGCCTTCCCAGGTACATTGACAGAAAGCTGGATTAGAAGTGGACTAGCCAGGACTAGAACAGGTGCTCTGATAAAGCATGCTGGAGATGAAGCAGTGGCTCAACCCATAGTGCCACAACTATGGCCCAAGTCAGTTGTGGGTTTTTTTTTTTTTTTTTTTTTTTGACAGGCAGAGTGGACAGTGAGAGAGAGAGACAGAGAGAGAAAGGTCTTCCTTTACCGTTGGTTCACCCTCCAATGGCCGCTGCACCACGCTGATCCGAAGCCAGGAGCCAGGTGCTTATCCTGGTCTCCCATGCAGGTGCAGGGCCTAAGCACTTGGGCCATCCTCCACTGCACTCCCGGGCCACAGCAGAGAGCTGGCCTGGAAGAGGACAACCGGGACAGAATCCGGCGCCCCAACCGGGACTAGAACCCGGGGTGCCAGTGCTGCTAGGTGGAGGATTAGCCTATTGAGCTGCAGCGCCGGCCCTGATCAGTTTTAAAATTCGTTAACTCAGGGCAGGTGTTTGGCACAGTGATTAAGTTGCCACTTGGGACACCCACCCTCACATCAGAATGCCTGGTTCCAGTCCTGTCTCCACCATTTCCCATACCGCTTCCTGCTAATGTGCACCCTGGCAGACAACGGGTAATGGCTCAAGTACTTGGGTCCCTGTCACTCACATGGTAGACCCAGACTGAGTTCCTGGCTCCTAGCTTCAGCCTAGTCTAGCCTGGCTGTTGTGGGTATCTGGGGAATGAACCAGCAGACAGAAGATAATCTGTTCTCTGCTTTTCAAATTAAAAGAATGAATGAACAAAAGAAAACATTTAAAAAATATTTTTTTTAATTCACCAAATAATTTTTTCAGTGCCTACCATATACTCTAAGCCCCAGGTATTTGGTAAGGTCTCTGGCCCTCACTGAGCTCATTTACATTCTAAGGAAAAAAAATAAGACAAGCAAGTAAATAAAATAATTTTAGATAAAGAGTAGATGATTACTATTAAATAAATGAAATGGTGATGTGTCAGTGATTACGAGAGGGCTATTTTAATTTCATGACTAAAAAGGTAAGGGCTGCATTATCTGGGATCACGGGGGAATGGGAGGACTGGTGTTCCGATGCAGAGGGTAAAGCCACTGCCTCTAACGCGTGCATCCGATATGGGCACCAGTTCATGTTCCAGCTGCTGTACTTCGATCCAGCTCTCTGCTAATGAACCTGGGAAGCAGCAGACGTCCGTAGTGCTTGTGCCACTGCCAACCATGCAGGGGACCCAGATGAAGCTTCTGGCTTCGGCCTGGCCCAGCCCTGACCACTGCAGCCATTTGGGATCTGGGGAGTGAAACAGCAGATGGAAGATCTCTCTCTGTCTTTCTCGTACCTGTAACTCTGCCTTCCAAGTAAATAAGTCAAATAAGTCAATCTTAAAAGTGGGGGGGGAGGGGGAGACAAGGGAAACAGGGTGGACTACAGAGACCTATGTGAAAATTTCAGGAAGTATTTCTTCTCATAACAGCACATACTCAATTAATGTTTATTGATCTACTATTTAATAAGCATTCAGAGTTGATATCCAACCTGATATTTCAAGTTTTGCAGAAAGCTCCTGGATCTACAAAATATTTGCTATGCAAGTATTTATATATTTAAGGCTATACATATTTAAGATATATTTTAAATATGCACTTATGATTACTTTGCACACAAGGTTCTTTATATGACGACCTTCAACCAATTCAGCTTTACTTATCACTCAAGTAACATAAAAGAGGCTTTAAAGTTTTTTAGTGTGCTAAATATTGAAAGGAGGGATGTATCTAAGAAGTTAACTCTAAATCAGACCTTGGAAACAAAGCCTTGGCCACAGCTATTAAGATGTATATTCAGGGACTGGTGCTACTGTGGAGCTTAGCAGGTAAGAGGTAAAGCTGCCACCTGCAGTGCCAGCATCCCATATGGGCATCAGTTCGAGTCCCAGCTGCTCCATTTCCAATCTACCTTCTCTGCCATGACCTGGGAGGGCAGGAGAGGATGGCCCAAGTCCTTGGGCCCCTGCCACCCACATGGGAGACCCAGAAGAAGCTCCCAGCTCCTGGCTCCTGGTTTCAGGCTTCAGGTCACCCCAGCTCCGGCCATTGCAGTCATTTGGGGAGTAAACCAGCAGACTGAGGACCTCTCTCTCTCTCTCTGCCTCTCTGTAACTCTACCTTTCAAATAAATAAATCTTTAAAAAAAAAAAAAGTATATTCCCAGGATCAAGTGTTAAGACTCCAGTACTGGGGCTGGTGCTGTGGTGCAGCAGGTTAAAGCCCTGGCCTGAAGCGTCAGCATCCCATATGGGCGCCAGTTCTAGTCCTGGCTGCTCCTCTTCAGATCCAGCTCTCTGCTGTGGCCTGGGACAGCAGTAGATGGCCCAAGTCCTTAGGCCCCTGGACCCACATGTGGGACCCAGAAGAAGCTCCTGGCTTTGAATTGGCTCAGCTTCGGCCGTTGCTGCCATCTGGGGAGTGAACCAGCAGATGGAAGACCTCTCTCTCTCTCTCTCTGCCTTTCTCTGTAACTGTCTTTAAAATAAATAAAATAAATCTTAAAAAAAAAAAAAAAAAAAAGACTCCAGTACCTAGGTTTAATTCCCGGCTCTGGCTCTTGATTCCAGCTTCCTGCTAATGCAGACCCTGAGAGATAGTGATAATGGCTCAAGTAATTGGGTTTCTGCCACTCAGTTAGGAAACCTGGATAGTGTTTCCAGCTTTTGGCTTCTGTTCCCGTCCAGCCCCAGCCATTGTGGACAACTGGGGAGTGAATCAGCAGGTAAGAGTTCTCTTTCGGGTTCTCTCTCTCAAACAAAGGGGGGAGGACAGTTGGCACCTTTATATGGTACTTTTAGGAGTACATATTTGAATAATCTTTGGAAATCAATTTGACAATATTTATATTAAGTGTCTTAAAATGTTTTATATTCTTTGAAGAAACTATTCGTCTTTTTTTTTTTTTTTAAGATTTATTTATTTACTTGAAAGTCAGTTACACAGAGAGAGGAGAGGCAGAGAGAGAGAGGTCTTCCACCCGCTGGTTCATTCCCCAGATGGCCGCAATGGCTGGAGCTGCGTAGATCTGAAGCCAGGAGCCAGGAGCCTCTTCCAGGTCTCCCACATGGGTGCAGAGGCCCAAGGACTTGGGCCATCTTCTACTGCTTTCCCAGGCTATAGCAGAGAGCTGGATTAGAAGAGGAGCAGCCGGGACTAGAACCAGCACCCACATGGAATACTGGCACCTCAAGCCAGGGCTTTAACCCACTGCGCCACAGCGCCGGCCCTAAATTATTCGAATTTTAGGACTCGATTCTAAGGATAAAATCAGAAACACAGACCACTTATATATTAAAATGCCCATCACAGTCATATTTTTGACTGAAAAAAGAAGAGGTGGTAAAATAAATGTTTAACAAGAATGGCTAAATAGAAATTAAAGTACTGCCTCACAATGAACTATATTTAAACTGTTCAGAATAAAATTTTGAAAACTAAGGACATGAAAAGATGCCATATACCGAATGAAAACAAAAGATGCACATGAATTCTCAATCTGTTAAAAAGAGCAAAATAACAAGCATAGAAAATGATGAAGAAATTAAGTTAAAAATGTTAAGAGTTACCTCTGGATAATGGTAATACAAGTGATTTTATTTTTCCCTTTGTTCCTCTAGCATTTTTCAGTCTCTATAATGATTATACATTGCTTTTATTTATTTATTTATTTCTAAAGATTTTGTTTATTTTTTGAGAGTCACAGTTAGAGAGAGAGACAGTCTTCCATTTGCTGGTTCACTCCCCAAATGGCCATCATGGCTGGAGCTGAGCAGATCCAAAGAGAAGAGCCAGGAGCTTTTTCTGGGTCTCCCATATGGGTGCAGGGACCCAAGCACTTGGGCCAGCTTCCATTACTTTCCCAGGCCATAAGCAGAGAACTGGATAGTAAGAGGAGCAGCCAGGGTACGAACCAGTGCCCATATGGGATGCTAGTGCCACAGGCAGAGACTTAACCTACTACGCCACAGCGTCAACTCCTATCCATTGCTTTTAATAAGTATAAGTTATGTGATCTAATAATAAAAAAGAATGTTAACTTGATAAAAATACACCTTTGAATTTATAAAACATGTCTTTGGAAAAAAAATCTTTGAATTTAAAAAGGCCAATATCTGCCAGACACTTTTTAAAAAAGATTTACTTATTTGAAAGGCAGAGTTCAGCTCCTGCCAGACTTTTCTGAAGCACTAGACAGTAAATTTTAAAATTATACAAAGTACGGGGCCGGTGCTGTGGTGTAGCGGGTAAAGCCACTGCCCACAGTAGCAGCATCCCATATGTGCTGTTCTAGGCTGGCTGCTCCACTTACCATGCAGCTCCCTGCTAACAGGCTGGGAGAGCAGCAGAGGATGGCCCAAGTGCTTGGGCCCCTGCAGCCACATGGGAGACCTGGGAGGAAGCTCATGGCTCCTAGCTTTAGATCAGCCCAGCTCCAGCCAGTTCACCTGGGGAGTGAACTACCGGATGGAAGATCTCTCTCTCTAGTTCTGCCTTTCAGATAAATGAATAAATCTTTAAAAATCAAATTGGCAAATTAAGTTCAAAATAGATAAAAAATCCTTTCTGGGGCCGGTGTTGTGGCATAGGGGGTTAAGCTGCTGTCTTTGAAGCCAGCATCCCATATTGTTCAAGTCTCAGCTGCTCTGCTTCTGATCTAGCTCCCTGCATGGGAAAGCAGCATGGGAAAGCAGCCAAAGATGACCCAACTTCTTGGGCCCCTGGGAGACCCAGATGGAGTTCCAGGCTTCTGCCTTTGGCCTGGTCCAGTCCCAGCTGTTGTGGCGATTTGGGGAATGAACCAGCAGATGGAAGATCTCTCTGTCTGTCTTGCCCTCTCTTTGTGTCATTTTACCTTTCAAATAAATAAAAAAAATAAAATAAAATAAAATAAAAATAAAAAAAAAAACTTTTCATAATTCCATAGTTTCATATACAAAGACATGGTGGAAATTTAACCATATTGATATAGAGGGTAAACCAAGCAGTTCAAGACAGTTTCTCCTTTGTTACCTGTGGGGACCAATTTTTAGACTCTTAAGAATGCTACCTAAAAAAGTCTTACTTATAGCATTAAACAACTAGAAATTGCTCCAGCTACGTATCACAAGCAGAATAGAGAGCTGAAACCAAACTTAACAGATACTGAATGACTTTCAGTTCAGATATAAACAAGCTGAAAAATTTAGGCAGGCACCCCAACAGAGCTATATGTACTCCATTTCCTTATGATGCTAAAAAGAGAGAAATCAGCCGGCGCTGTGGCTCACTAGGCTAATCCTCCACCTTGCGGCACCGGCACACCGGGTTCTAGTCCTGGTCAGGGTGCCGGATTCTGTCCCGGTTGCCCCTCTTCCAGGCCAGCTCTCTGCTATGGCCCGGGAGTGCAGTGGAGGATGGCCCAGGTGCTTGGGCCCTGTACCCCATGGGAGACCAGGAAAAGCACCTGGCTCCTGGCTTTGGATCAGCGGGATGCGCCGGCCACGGCGGCCATTGGAGGGTGAACCAACGGCAAAAGGAAGACCTTTCTCTCTGTCTCTCTCTCTCTCTCACTGTCCACTCTGCCTGTCAAAAAAAAAAAAAAAAAAAAAAGAGAGAGAGAGAGAGAGAAATTAAATACAAATAGTTTTCTTCTAAAAACACAACTTCGGGGGCTGGTGCTGTGCACAGTGGGTTAACACCCTGGCCTGAAGCACCAGCATTCCATATGGGCACCGGTTCTAGTCCGGCTGCTCCTCTTCTGATCCAGCTCTCTGCTTATGGCCTTGGATAGCAGTAGAAGATGGCCCAAGCGCTTGGGCCCCTGCACTCACATGGGAGACCCAGAGGAGGCTCTTGGCTCCTGGCTCCTGGGTTTGGATCAGCGCAGCTCCAGCCATTGCGGCCATCTGGGGAGTGAACCAGTGGATGGAAGACCTCTTTCTCTGTCTCTACCTCTCTCTGTAACTCTTTCAAATAAATAAAATAAAACAAACAAACAAACAAACACACAACTTCAAAAACCAAGCTAAATTGCTGCTGCTAAACAAGGAATCCAAAACTATGCTGATCACCACAGCAGTCTCAAGATTTTATTCTCCATAGGATACTCAGTGCTGCTCCAGAAAACTTACTTAAGGAAAAGATTCCAATAAATACGTGAACTGTGAACTATAATACAGGTTATGTGAGTCTAAGAAAACAAAGTAGATTGAAGTTTTACTAAACGGTGGATAATTTAGGAACTAAAATTTCTGTTCACAAATTTTAGATTAATTTTCTATTGTATTATTTAGCATAAAATAGCTTAGCATGTATTATCTCATTAGTAGGTAAATCAATTGCTTCAAGAGAATAATGTAGGCCGGCCCCGTGGCTCAATAGGCTAATCCTCCGCCTTGCGGCACCGGCACACGGGGTTCTAGTCCCGGTTGGGGCTCCGGATTCTGTCCCGGTTGCCCCTCTTCCAGGCCAGCTCTCTGCTGTGGCCCGGGAGTGCAGTGGAGGATGGCCCAAGTGCTTGGGCCCTGCACCCGCATGGGAGACCAGGAGAAGCACCTGGCTCCTGGCTTTGGATCAGCGCGATACGCGCGCCGGCCACGGCAGCCATTGGAGGAAGACCTTTCTCTCTCTCTCTCTCTCACTGTCCACTCTGCCTGTCAAAAATTAAAAAAAAAAAAAAAAGAAGAGAGAGAATAATGTAGAAAGTATATATAGAAATATATAGATAATATAGAAATCATATATACTATAATCTTTAACAATTTTTAAAAATGTGTTAAAAAAAGGCATAGAGACAGAGAAAAGAGACAAGAGATTTTCCATTCACTGGCTCACTCTTCAAATGCCCACAATAGCTAGGGCTGGGCTAGGCCAAAACCAGGAACCTGGAACCCCATTGAGGTTTCCCACATGGGAGGCAGGGACCCAAGTACTTTAGTCACTATCTGCTGCCTCTCAGGGTGAACACCAACAGGAAGCAGGAGGTAGAAGCAGAGCCAGGATCTGACATGGGATGCAGGCATCTCAATAACTGTGCCAAACACCCGCCCCGACTACCTTAATCTCGACTGTTTCACACCAGGGCGATTTTTTTTTTTTTAATTTTAGGAAGGTTTAAGTTACCTGTTTTTTTTTTTGTTTTTTTTTTTGTTTTTTTAAATATAATTTGAGAGGTAGACATACACACAGCCCTCATCTGCACTTCCAATCCCCAAATACCTGCAATGGCCAGGGGACAAAACCAGAAAGCTGGGAAATACCCAGGTCTCCCACATGGTGGCAGAAACCCAATCAATCATCTGAGCCATCACCTCTGTCTCACAGGGTCTACACTAGCAGGAAGCTGGAATCAAGAGCCAGAGGCAGGGATGATACCCAGACACTACAATATGAGGCATGGGTGTCCCAACTGATGTCTTAACCCCTTAGGCCAACATCACTCCCTATATCAGGATTTTTTTAAAGATTTATTTCATTTCTTTGAAGACAGAATTACAGAAGGAGAGGAGGATAACATGGGGGAATTAAAGGGAGAGGGAGAGAATGAGAGATTGATCTTCTATCCACTGGTTCACTCTTCAGATGCTAGGCTTAAGCCAGGAGCCTGGAACTCCATCCAGGTCCAAGCACTTGGGCCAAACCACTGCTTTCCCAGGCACTTTAGCAGGGAGCTGCCAAACAAAAGGCAACAAAGGAGTCAAGAGGTTGGGGTCACTCTGAATCACAGTTACCTGTTCTCAGATACTTTAAACAAGATACAAAAGTGGATACTGTATCTTTTTGTAATTCCTGAGAAAGTTATCTGACAACACTTACCACTGAACTGTGCATTTCCAACAATTTAGCTTATTCTATGCTTACTATATAAGTGAATGTCTAGCAACATGAATTTGAGGGACTATAAATTCTTGAAGCACCACTTTTGCCCAGGAACATTCAGTACAGTAGTCTCCCAGTACCTCCAGGGCAGGGGATACATTCTGCTTTCCCAGGCCATAGCAGAGAGCTGGATCGGAAATGGAACAGCCAGGACTCAAACTGGCACCCATGTGGGATGCCAGCACCGCAGGCGGCAGCTTTACCTTCTACCGCCATAGGGCCTGCTCCCTGCTCCACTTCTGATCCAGCTCCTTGCTAACATGCCTTGGAAAGCAGCAGAAGATGGTACAATTCCTTGAGCCCCTGCACTCAGATGAAGCTCCTGGCTCCTGGCCCCAGCCTAGTCTTGCCCTGGCCATTGCAGCCATCTGGGGAGTGAATTAGTGGCTGGAAAATCTCTATGTCTCCATCTCTCTCTAACTCACCTTTTCAAATAAATAAAAGAAATCTTTAAAAAAAAAAACTCACGAATTGCTTATTTCTGAAATTTTCCATTTAATATTTTTGGACTGCATTTGACCACAGGTAACTGAAACCACAGAAAGCAAAACCCCATAAAGACAGCGAGGGGGGAATACTGTGATATTCATAACTTTAAGCATGTTTTACTATAATTATTTTTAAATTCATAATCTATTTATGATACATATCAAACTTTAGCTTATAGGCCAAATCCAACCTGCCACCCAGTTTTGTGTTGGTCACAAGCTAAGAACAGCTGTTACTTTTTTAAATGGTTGAAAAAATTGTGAGGAGCAAGTATTTCGTCTAGTGGTTAGGATGTGGTTGGGACAGCTGCATTCCATATGAGCTTGGAATGCCAGGGTTCAAGTCCTGATTCTACCCCAATACTATGAACACTGGGAGGTAGCAGGTGATGGCTCAAGTAATTGGGTCCCTGCCACCCACATGGAGACCTAGACTGAGATACCAGCTTCCAGTGAAACCTGGCCTATATCCCCCAAACACATATTTGGGAAGTAAGCCAGTGGGTATAATCTCTGTTTTTGTCTCAAATAAATTTTAAAAACCAGAAAAATTTATGACATATAAAATTATTTAACAAATGTAAATTTTAGTATCCATAAACAAACTTAACTTGAAACACAGCCACACTGATCTGTTTGTGTGTCATCCACAGCTGAGCAGGTATAACAGAGACCTCATGCCTGCAAAGCCTAACATATTTACTACCTGGCCTTAGTCTGTCAACTCCTGGTATACATTTTATTGGTAATCAAAATATGTGATTAGTTAAAATATCCCGGGTGTTTATGGCATAGTGGGTAAAATCACTGCTTGGTAAACCTGCACCCAATATTGGAGTGCCAATTCGAGTTCCAGTTACTCTGCTTCTGATCCAGTTTCTGCTAATGCATGCTGTGAGGCAGCAGATAATGGTTCAAGTTCTTGGGCCATACCGTGTGAGAGACCTGGATTAACTTCTGGGTTCCTGGTGTCAGCTGGGCCCAGCTCTAGTTGTTGTGGGCATTTGGGGAGTGAATTAGCCAAAGGAAGGATCTTCTTTCTCTCCCCCTCCCTATCATTGTTCAAGTATAGGAAAATAAGTAAACGCTTTTTAAAAATCTTAAAAAAAGATACATCAATTCTGACAAATGTCACAGTTTATATGTTAATTATCAATATATTATATTGTGTCTATTCAAGCACTAATTTTTTGATTGAATGTTCAAATGTTAGAAATTAGGTTTCTGTTTCTTTCTTTTTTTTTTTAGATTTGTTTTATTTATTTTGAAAGGCAGAGAGAGAGTCTTCCATCCGCTGGTTCACTGCCTAAATGATCACAATGGCCGGGGCTGGGCCAGGTTGAAGCCAGAAGCTTCATTTGGGTCTCCAATACGGGTGCAGGAGCCCAAGCACTTTGGACATCTTCCATTGCTTTCCCAGACGCATTAGCAGGGAGCTAGATGGGAAGTGGAGCAGCTGGGACTTAAACTGAAGCCCACATGGGATGCTGGTGTTGCAGGCTGTGGCTTTAACAAGCTGTGCTACAGCACCAGCCCCTGAACTCAGGTTTTCTTAAAATAAGGTTAGGGGCTGGTGTTGTGGTACAGTTAAGCCACTGCTTGAGATCCCAAAGTCCCATATGAGTGCTGCTCTAGTCCTACTGCTCCACTTCTGATCCAACTCCTTGCTAATGCACCTGGGTAAGCAGCGGAAGATGGCTCAAATGCCTGGACCCCTGCCACCCATGTGGGAGACTCAGATGGATTTCTTGGCTCCTGGCTCTGGTCTGGCCCTGGCCGTTTGAGGAATGAACCAGTGGATGGAAGATCTGTCTGTATCTCTCCTTCTTGTTCTGCAACTCTGCCTTTCAAATAAATAGTTTAAAAACAAAACAACCTGGGGCTGGTGCTGTTGGGTAGCAAATGAAGCCGCCACCTACAGTGCTGGCATCCCATGTGGGCACCGGTTTGGGTCCCAGCTGCTCCACTTCTAATCCAGCTCTCTGCTGTGGCCTGGGAAAGCAGTGGAGGATGGCCCGGGGTCCTTGGGCCCCTGCGCCCGTGTGGGAGACCTGGAGGAAGCTCCTGGCTCCTGGCTTTGGATCAGCGCAGCTCTGGCCATTGCGGCCAACTGGGGAGTGAACCAGCAGATGGAAGACCTCTCTCTTTCTGCCTCTCCTTCTCTCTGTGTAACTCTGACTTTCAAATAAATAAATAAATTGGCCGGCGCCGCGGCTCACTAGGCTAATCCTCCGCCTAGCGGCACCGGCACACAGGGTTCTAGTCCCGGTTGGGGCGCCGGATTCTGTCCCGGTTGCCCCTCTTCCAGGCCAGCTCTCTGCTGTGGCCCGGGAGTGCAGTGGAGAATGGCCCAAGTGCTTGGGCCCTGCACCCCATGGGAGACCAGGATAAGTACCTGGCTCCTGCCATTGGATCGGCGTGGTGCGCCGGCCGCAGCGCGCCAGCCACAGCGGCCATTGGAGGGTGAACCAACGGCAAAGGAAGACCTTTCTCTCTGTCTCTCTCTCTCACTGTCCACTCTGCCTGAAAAAAAAAAAAAATAAATAAATAAATAAATCTTAAAAAAAACTATCACTTTTCAGATTTTGGTATTGTATCAAAAAGAATATATTTATCCCTTTTCCTACTATATATCTGTGTGATCCCTGTTTTCTTCATATACTTAAGCAAAACAATAACATAACAGATCAAATGCAGAAGCAGATATGAGAATCCAGTTGCTTTCAGTTAAGCCTGATGTTAGAAATTTGAGCTCTTCCTCCTAAGTTTTTTGAAAATACAAAATTCTGTTAAGATGTAATGAGTTTGTTACTATTTTTTTAATTAAATTTAAAAATGTTTCAACTTTTAATGTGCTAAATATCATCAGATACAACCCAGATAAACAAAAGCTCTCTGGAGTCTTCAATAATTTTTTTCAATAATTTTCTAGAGTACAAAGGCATGGGTACTGAGACCCCAGAGTCTGAGCCCCAGCACTTATATACAAACAGTGGAGAACCTGGACTGATCAACCTAGAAGGCTGCACTTAGTTTCTGGATTTCAGGCTCAGACATGCAGGGACAGGTTTCAAAGAAAGGAGTCAGCTGAAGAGATCAAACAGTTTGGAAGCAAATGACTGAAAACAGATGGGTATGAGAATTAGGCTGAAACATAAGTTAGGCAACACATGGCCAGAGCTTAGAACCTATCTGGAAACAGCTTTCTATAGGCAATTTACTCCACTAGTTTTTGTTTTGTTTTTGTTTTTAAGGTTTTCTAAACTTTTGGAGGATTCAAGGAAATATTTTGAACTCTTCCCCAGAAAAGTTAATAAAGCAAAAACAAAGAAGCAACAGCTTGTTGAAGTGACAGCAGGAAGCAAAGTTAGAAATAACTGGAGAACATTATACCTATCTATATTTGGCTTCAATGTGCATTTTAGAAGAAAAATTCCTGGAAACTGGTACAATGTCAAACATAATCAAACAAAAAAGTGTTAGCTTTTTTTTCTTTTTTGGCTCATTTTCAGATAAAGTATGATCACTAAAACAACAAACTAACAGCAATCACCCCCAAAACACTGGTCTTTAAGGATCAATTTAAAATCTTCATGGGCTTAACTTAAATACACAGTAACAGCAAGAACAAAGTTCTGGGAAAGAAATAGCTATAACATCCCACAATGATGATCATGGAAACACTAAGATGTTCCAGCGAAAGAGTTCTATTTTCTATGTCTGTCCACATATCAGAAAGACAGTGAATCTATTTGGAGGTATTCCAACACTCAACGACTGTCCCAAACACAGATGTGTATGATGTTAGCAACTATGCCACCAAATCTTTAAATATGTTAAATAAAACTAACATGGTGCTATTGAGGTTTGGTAAAAAGCTTAAACAAATATTACCAACAAGACAGTTGGTGCTAACACAAATCATTTATAGCAATCATGCTATAATGAATAAACTGTGCTGATTTTTTAATAGTCAAGTAATTCCTACTTCAAAAATAATGGCTGTGCCCTATTTTTTAATCTGAAAAAAAGTATTTTTTAACTGTATGGTAAATTTCAAGCCCCATATAAAATCTGACCTGTGGGGTCCACACTGTGGTGTAGTAGGTTAAGCATCCACCTGCGGTGCCACTATCCCATATGGGCACCAGTTCAAGTCCTGGCTGCTCCACTTCCAATGCAACTCCCTGCTGGTGATGTGGGAAAGCAGTAGAAGATGGCCCAAGTGCTTAGGCCCCTGCACCAGCATGGGACACACAGAGGAAGCTCCTGGCTTCTGGCTTCGGATTAGACCAGCTCCAGCCTTTGTGGTCACATGGGGAACAAACCAGCTGATGGAAGACTGTTCTCTCTGTCTGTAACTCTACCTCTCAAGTAGAATAAATAAATCTTAAAAAAAAAAAAATCTAACCTGTTTAGTGTATAAACATATGCATTATTCAGATAGTAACACTACTATCGGGGACTATGATGAGCAATTCCACACAAAGCAAGCTGGGTTTTGCAAGAAGGTGGGACTGTGGCAGAACAACACTGCTTCTACAGAGACCTAAGCCACAATATCACAGAGTAACTTTTTAAGAGGAATCTTGGCTTCTGTTAGATTGTCATAACACTGATATTTACTAAGGAAAAATGTAATACTGACCAGAAAAAAGAAACTTTTTGCACATTCTGGTTTCAAACTAATGGGAATATTTAGGGTGAAAATTACCAAAAGACAAGAAACAGCTAATAAAGTACAGCTGTGAGTTTATATTCAGTTTTTCTTTAAATGCTTAAGTATTTGTAAATTCTCAAAAAGACTGTGCCACTAACTCACTTTTGGTTTAGTTGGGAAGCTCTAGGAAACGCCTGCCTACAAAGTTTGAAACAGTAGATAAGGAGTTTATCTTATCACACAATCTTTCCTGAGTTCTAACACTCATCCTTCCTCTCCAAGGAAGTTATACAACAAATGTTTACTTTCAAAACTAAACGGTATTTTTGCTTCATTGTATAGAAGCAATATCTTATTGGAAAGACCAAAATAAAAACAAATTTTTTTAAAAAAGGACAAACAGAAGGACAAACAAGAGAATAAAAGGAAAAATAATACTATGAAGAAAGAAAATAACATTCTTTCAACACAAAGTGTTCACTGGGGAAATGTTTAACAAAACAATGTCATGATAAAATATTTTTAAGACATGGAATGACACCAGTGGAAAATATTTGTTGATGTTTATTTTTGTTTTGTTTTTAACTCAAAGGAATGATCATTTCTTGTCATTTATATTCCTTACACTTTGTTTATCCTTTCCCAGTGGGTCAACAGAACCATCTCAATTTCATTTTCTTTACAGTCTATTTTTCTTCCTGCCTCTTCAGTATTAAGTTCCTTTTTTGAGCTTCTGTTGATGAGTGTTTGGACTGGGAAGGACTTTGAGGGGTCTTCAAGCCCATCCTTCTGCTCACCAGGAGAATTCATAACTGACAGTATCAGATGGACAATGCATTCTGTCCCTGCCTCACAGCAGGCCTCCTTAATCTGCACAAACACTTCCACTCAAAATTTGCAATTTAAAAAAATGAAAGTAAAAATTAAAACCTCAAAAGAGGAAGGTGCTTTAAAAATGCATTTATCAGCTGAAATTGCTCAAACATAAATTCAACTGTCAGGTCTAAAATTAACATGCAGGAAAGTTGCTGGCTGCCAACAACTAAAAGTCTTAAGTCCCTAGAGATGCCTTCTGATGTTCTGTTTGGTTTGTAACATCATTTCACCTACAGCCTGGCAAACAGACCACCACACCAAAACACTACACCAATACATGGCAAGTATGTTTGTTTACAGTTGGTGTAGGCTTTTATTCAAAGCAAACAAAAAAAAAAAATGAAAAGGTTGATTGAAATTGGAAATGCCAATAATATGGGGCAGCTACACTGTAACTGTTCTATGAGCTGTAGTTTAATTCCTTAACTTCTAACTTAAAATATTAGAGAATCAAGTCTCTTCCTAAGAGTTTCCAAAAGAGAATTTCTCATCTGATGACAAAAAAATACAAGATATACAATTGTTCTATCATTATTTTAAAGAAAGATAGAAAAAAACGAAAAAAAAAAAACAAAACCAAAAAACCAGGAATCTTAGGAACGGGGAAAAAAACCCTAACTAAAAAATGTGAGGGGGCCAGCACTGGGGCACAGCTGATTGAGTAGCTGTTTATGAAGCCAGCATCTCCTGTTGAAGTACCAGTTTGGATCCCAACAGCTCAGCTTCCAATCAAGCTCCCTGCTAGTGTACCGGGGAGGGCAGCAGAGGATGGCCCTGCCATGCCACTCCTGAGACCTGGAAGGAGTTCTGGGCTCCTGGCCTTGGCCCGGCCCAGCCCAGCCCCAGCCATTGTCGCACCTGGGGAATGAACCAGCAGATGGAAGATCTCTTTCTCTCCCTCTCGCTCTGTCACTCTTTCAAATGAAATTTTTAAATGATTGGTTTCCTTATTTTTAATTTTTTTAAAGATTCATTCATTTGAAAGGGAGAGATACAGAGAGAAGAGAGGGAGGGAGGGAAGTGGGGTGGGGAAGAGAGAGAGAGAGAGAGAGAGAGAGAATCTTCTGTCCACTGGTTCACTCCCCAAATGGCTACAATGGTCGGAGCTAGGCCATGCTGAAGCCAGGAAACAGGAGCTTCTTCCGGGTCTCCCATGTGAGTGTGAGTGCAGGGACCCAAGCACTTGGGCCATCCTCCACTGCTTTCCCAGACACATTAGCAGGGAGCTGGATCAGAAGTGGAGCAGCTGGGACTTGAATTAGTGCCTTAACCTTCTATGCCACAGCGCTGCCCCACCCCACTTCTTTTTAATGTGAGGCAAGGAAGGAAGAATTCCACACTGTAAAACATCTATTATTTATCAGGAAGATTCTGAAATGAATTTAGAAATTTGTTTATGGATACTGGCAAGTTCTGAAGTGATAAGAAGTAATACAGGATAGCTAAAAAGCAACTAATACCTAACTTCATTTCTTTATTTTGTTTTTATTTAAATGCAAGTTGATTCAGTAGGTTTGGACTGGGGTCTTAGATCCTGCTCTTTGTTTTTGCTTTTGTTTTTGTTTGAGAGGCAGAGAGGCAAAGAAAGAACTCCCATCCACTATTCACTTCTCCAAATGCCTGCTGTTGCTGACTAGGCCTGGTGGAAGCAGAGAGCCTGCAACTCAACTCAGGTTTCCATGTGCCTGGTTGAACCCCATCACTTGCATTAGCAGGAGCTGGAGTCAGGTATCAAACCAAGGCACCAAGATGGAATGTGGGCATCTTAACAAACCAGTGTCTTAATTAACCAACAGGCCAAAAGCCTGCCCCCAATTTCTTTTCTTTTCTTTCTTTCTTTTTTTTTTTTTAGATTTATTTATTTATTTATTTGAAAGGCAGAGTCACACAGAAAGAGGGAGAGGCAGACAGATCTTCCATCTGTTGTTTCACTCCCTATGCGGCTGCAATGGCCAGGGTTGGGCCATGTCTAATCCAGGAGCCAGGAGCTTCAACTGAGTCTCCCACATGAGTGCAGGAGCCCATGTAATTGGGCCATCTTCTACTGCCTTCCCAGGCTTGTTAACAGGGAGCTGAATCTGAAGTGGAACAACTGGGACTTGAACCGGTACCCATCTGAGATGCTGGTGTCACAGGCGGCAGCTTAACCTGCTATGTCACAGTGCCAGCCCTATTTCTTTTTTGATAGAGTTTCTACACTAGGAGTTGAGGAATGTCAGAGATAGAATATATTTGGATTTATAACAGGACACCTCTAGAAACTTTGTAGAAAATAAAGATTCGAGGATATAAAACATAAGATGTGATTGATAACTGAATTTTATCCGAAAGATAAAGATTAATGTTACCATAATAATAATAATCTACTAATGTTGTATAACATTGTTCCAGCCTTAAACCCTGAATACATTTTTACCAGTGACCTAAAATGGAAACACAGGCACCATGTTTATCAAATTTATCAATAAAACGAAGATACTGAGAATGGTCAAAAGGCTAAATAACGTTAACAAGCTAAAATAACAAACCCAAAGTAACAGAATGATAGTTACAGAAATAAGCATAAAATTCTCAATTATGTACACCCTCTTCCAGGCCAACTCTCTGCTATGGCCAGGGAGTGCAGTGGAGGATGGCCCAAGTGCTTGGGCCCTGCACCCCATGGGAGACCAGGATAAGTACCTGGCTCCTGCCATCGGATCAGTGCGGTGTGCCGGCTGCAGTGCGCCAGCCGCGGTGGCCATTGGAGGGTGAACCAACAGCAAAAAGGAAGACCTTTCTCTCTGTCTCTCTCTCTCACTGTCCACTCTGCCTGTCAAAAAAAAAAAAAAAAAAATCAACTGTACAAATTAACGTGATCTTGGGCTTTAAAAACAAAGGTACAGGAGCAAGTATTGTGGCACAGCAGGTTAAGTCACAGCTTGGGATACCCAAATCCCATACTGCAGTGCCTGGTTTGAGCCTTGGCTACTTGGTGCTTCTGATTGCACTCCCTAATAATGTGCCTGGGAGGTAGCAGATGATGGCCAAACAGCCTGGGCCTCTGCCACCCACATAGGAGATTGATAAAGTTCCAGGCTCCTGGCTTTGGCCTGGCCCAATACTGGCTGTTGGAAGCATTCAGGGAATGAATCTCTGTCTCCCTCTCTCTTGGTCACTCTGCCTTTCAAACAACGTAAATAAATCTTAACAACGACAACAAAAAGAACAGAGGTATAGGGTATAGTACAAAAGAATCTGTGCTCATCCCAACCCCTATACTTTGTACTGATCAGATTACATTTGATATGTTATATTCAGCTCTAAATAAGGAATTCTAAAACTCAAGCAACTAAGTTGATGAAAAACCTGAACTTTATTTAAAGTTTTAACACTAAATATATAATGTTTACACAATAAAAAAAGTTATCTATGGGGCTGGCGCTGTGGCGCAGTGGGTTAAAGCCCTGGCCTGCAGCACCAGCATCCCATATGGGTGTTGGTTCTAGTCCCGGCTGCTCCACTTTGGATCCAGCTCTCTGCTATGGCCTGAAAAAGCAGTGGAAGATGGCTCAAGTCCTTGGGCCCCTGCACCATGTGGGAGACCCAGAAGAGGCTTCTGGCTCCTGGCTTCAGATCAGCTCAGCTCTGGCCGTTGTAGTCACTTGGGGAGTGAACCAGAGGATGGAAGACCTCTCTTTCTGGCTCTACATCTCTCTATAACTCTGTATTTCAAATTGTCGCTCCCCCTCTTCGTGGAGGAACGACACAGGACCCTGCGCTGTTCTTTCATCTGCTCGGCCCTCCCCGGGTTTGCTGCTGGTTCTTCCCGGGTTGGCTACTATCCCTTCCACCTCCGTGGAAGGGCAGTTCCCCCTGGCCGCATTCCCCACTTCCGCAGGGGAGCGGCACACCGCCGGCCGGCTCTCTGGGGGCTGCACGGGTTCCCTTAGATGTTCCCCATAGATGTTCCTGGTGCATGCCGTCTCTCTCCTCCTTTATAGTCCTCCTCCGCCAATCCCAACTCGGCTGAGTACGCTGCTCTCCAATCAGGAGCAAGTCCTACAGTTAATTGGTTGAACTGGAGGCAGCTGTGCGGAAGCTGTTTACTTCTCTCCCAGCGCCATATTGTGGGAGAGCAGATGCATAGAATAAGTCCTAATTCGAGTAACTTAGTCTAGTCCGGATTGCTCCCCACAGATCCCCCTTTCTTTTTATTTTTTAGCGTTGATACGCGCCTGTCTTCGGTGTCCCACGGCACACACTCTGCTCTACTTGCTAGAGTTGCCACAGGCTCTTACAAGTCCTATCAGGCAAACCGAATCCGGGTCCTCTCTTCGCCATGTTGTGAGGAGGTTTTTAGGCGCTGATGCGTGCCTGTGTTCGGTGCCCTGCAGCGCATGCTCTGCTCTGCCTGCAGGGGACTTACAAGACCTATCAGGCAAACCGAATCCAAGCCTTCTCATTGTTGCATTGTGGGGAAGCTTTACTGATGTTAATTCGTGCCTGTCTTCGGTGACCTGCAGCTCATAAGCTGCTAGCTGCCCGCAGGTGCTCATCGCCTCACTTGATTAGGCAGACCGAATCCAAGCCTTCTAATTGGCATGTTGAGGGGAGGCCTTATTTTTCTCTATTTCTCTATCTCCGGGCATTCCTATCTCTCCCATTTTACTTCTATCTGCCAACATTCCCATTTCTCTCACTCCACTTCCAAACTTCTGTTTCTCTTATCCCCGCAGCTTCCCGCTCTCATTCCATTTCTAAACTTCTGTTTTCTCTTATCCCCGCGGCTTCCCGGCACCTCGCCCCGCCGGCGGGTTCCCGGCTCTGCGCCGCTTCAGCCCGCGCGCCTCTCTCATCTGCGCAGCTTCCCGGCTTTGCGCGGCTCGGCTTTGCGCGCTCCGCGGTCTCCACGCTTAACCCTTTCGCGTCTGAACCACGGCCTACGCCAGCGTTCCCTATCTATTCACGCCCCGTGCTCTCTCTGCACGCGGCGGCTTCCGCGAGTAACACAGCGTAGCTTGCGTCTCCGCCACTAGGATTCAATCTAAGTTCCCCGGGCTAGCCTGGCGAATTCAACCCAGCGTACGTCTCCGCCCCACGATCTGGCTTCCCGTCCTTTGCTCCCCGGGCTAATCAGACGGATCCCAATCTGGCTTACGTCTCAGCTTCTGGTTTCAGCTTTTCGCCCCCTATTCCCGGGCTAACTTGAGAACCCCAAAGTGGCTTTCGTTTCCGCCTCGGCCTGCCCCCCGCGGCTTCAATTTCCCTAACATTTTTCTCTACCCGGTATGTTTCCCCAAACTTTCCTCCAACGATATTCCTCCCTCATTTCTCCTGGCCTCTCCCCACAGTCCGCGTCCGAGTCTGTTTGTTCTAGCTTTCACTTTCGCTTTCGACCTTAGAGATTTCTCCCAGCTTCCCCCCGTAGTCCGTATCCGAGTCTATGCCTAGGCTTTCAATAGCTTCTTCCGGCTCCTTTTTCGTCCGGCTTTTCCCTAGGCTGTTTGCTAATCTCTCTCTCCGGTAATTTCCCAGTTCTTCCCGTTTCTTCCCTCCTAAGTTTCCTATCCGAGTCAGGTTTCCTATCCGAGTCACTTCTTCCCTCCTAAGTTTCCTATCCGAGTCAGGTTTCCTATCCGAGTCACGGCACCATTATGTCGCTCCCCCTCTTCGTGGAGGAACGACACAGGACCCTGCGCTGTTCTTTCATCTGCTCGGCCCTCCCCGGGTTTGCTGCTGGTTCTTCCCGGGTTGGCTACTATCCCTTCCACCTCCGTGGAAGGGCAGTTCCCCCTGGCCGCATTCCCCACTTCCGCAGGGGAGCGGCACACCGCCGGCCGGCTCTCTGGGGGCTGCACGGGTTCCCTTAGATGTTCCCCATAGATGTTCCTGGTGCATGCCGTCTCTCTCCTCCTTTATAGTCCTCCTCCGCCAATCCCAACTCGGCTGAGTACGCTGCTCTCCAATCAGGAGCAAGTCCTACAGTTAATTGGTTGAACTGGAGGCAGCTGTGCGGAAGCTGTTTACTTCTCTCCCAGCGCCATATTGTGGGAGAGCAGATGCATAGAATAAGTCCTAATTCGAGTAACTTAGTCTAGTCCGGATTGCTCCCCACACAAATAAATAAAATAAAGCTCAAAAAATGTTATCTAAAAAAGAACTAAAAGAACTTAGGATATTTAACCAGAAAGCATTAACCCTACTATTCCAGCATCCTATATACAGGACACCTATAAAGACTTAAACTGGGGCCGGCGCCACGGCTCACTAGGCTAATCCTCCGCCTAGCGGCGCCGGCACACCGGATTCTAGTCCCGGTTGGGGAGCCGGATTCTGTCCCGGTTGCCCCTCTTCCAGGCCAGCTCTCCGCTGTGGCCAGGGAGTGCAGTGGAGGATGGCCCAGGTGCTTGGGCCCTGCACCCCATGGGAGACCAGGAAAAGCACCTGGCTCCTGGCTCCTGCCATCGGATCAGCGCAGTGCGCCGGCCGCAGTGCGCTGGCCGCGGCGGCCATTGGAGGATGAACCAACGGCAAAAGGAAGACCTTTCTTTCTGTCTCTGTCTCTCTCTCTCACTGTCCACTCTGCCTGTCAAAAAAAAAAAAAAAAAAAAAAAAAAAAAGACTTAAACTGAGCAATAAATATACCATTTAGGGTAACTTTGAAATAAATACTATGTCATAGAAATATTCACAGAATTTAAAACCTTGGACTGATTTTTAAAAATGTATTAGTTTGAAAGGCAGAGTGACAGATCTTTCATTCACTGGTTCATACTCCAAATGTTCCCAACATACTTCAAAATACCAGACAACAGCCAGGAACCAAGAATTCCATCCTAGTCTCCCACATGGGTGTCAGGGGCCCAAACATTTGTGCCATATCCTGCTGCCCTCCCAGGCACATTAGCAAGAATTTGGATTGGAAGTAGAGTAGCCGGGCCTTGAACCGGCACTCTAAAATGGGAAGCTGGCACTGCAAGCAGTGGTTTCACCTACTGTGGCCAGACACTGACCCCAGGACTTAGTGGTTTAATGGGGCATATATATCATCAAACATGCGAAGTCTGCGTGTAGACAAGGAATCGGGTTTATTTACTGTGGCTTTAGATGACAGAACTAAAGAGCTTCTGCACAATGTAAAGAATGTTCTAAAAGTAGAGCCCCCCTGGGATGGAAGTTATGATACTGGGGTATAGCTGTTGTTTGGAATGCCCAGATCCCATATCAGAGTGCCTGGTTCAAGGCCCAGCTACTCCACTTCTGATCCAGCTTCTGGCTAATGCATACTGGGAAGCAGCAGATGATGGCTCAAGTGTTTGGGCCCCTGTTACCCACATGAGAGATGTGGATTGAATTCTGGACTCATGGCTTTGACTGGCCAGGTTCCAGCTATCGTGGGCATTTGGGAAGTAAAAGAGTAGGTGGAGCTCCCTCTCTCTCTCTGTCACTCTGCCTTTCAAAATAAACATTTAAGAATAAAAATGTAGGGGCCGCAGCATTGTGGCGCAGCAAGAAAGCTGCCACCTGTGATGCCGGCATCCCATATGGGATGTTTATATCCTGGTTGCTCCACTTCAAATCCAGCTCCTTGCTAATGGTCTGAGAAAAGCAGCGAAAGATGGCCTAAGTGTTTGCCACCCACATGTGAGACCCATATGAAGCTCCTGGCTTTGGCCTGGCCCAGGGCTGGCCACTGAGGATATCTGGGAGGTGAACCAGTGGATGGAAGATCACTCTCTCTCTCTGTGGAACTCTGACTTTCAAATAAAACAAAGAAAAGTATTTAAAAATAAATCGGGCTGGTGCCGTGGCTCACTTGGTTAATCTTCCACCTGGGGTGCCGGCATCCCATATGGGCGCCGGTTCTAGTCCCGGCTGCTCCTCTTCCAGTCCAGCTCTCTGTTGTGGCCTGGGAAGGCAGTGGAGGATGGCCCAAGTGCTTGGGTGCCTGCACCCATGTGGGAGAACAGGAGGAAGCACCTGGCTCCTGGCTTCTGACCAGCATAGCTCTGGCCCTAGCAGCCATTTGGGGGGTGAACCAATGGAAGGAAGACCTTTCTCTCTGTCTCTCACTGTCTAACTCTATCTGTCAAATAAATAAAAATTTTTAAAAATTAAATAAATAAAAATGTAGCGCTCTAACAATGAAACATGGTATCTGCGAATGGGGACCTTTCCTTAGAGCATTCAGAAGTTAAAAGCCCAATGATCAGGACTGGCTCTGTGGTGTAGCAGGTAAAGCCTCCACCTGCAGTGCCGGCATCCCATATGAGCACCGGTTTGAGCCCTGGCTGCTCCAGTTCCCATCCAGCTCCCTACTAATGAACCTAGGAAAGCAGCAGAAGATGGCCCAAGTGCTTGGGCCTCTGCACCCATGTGGGAGACCTGAATAAATTCCTGGCTCCTAGCTTCAGATTGGCTCAGTTCCAGTCATTTTGGCCATTTGGGGCGTGAACCAGTGGGTGGAAGATCTTTCTTTCTCTCTCTCTCTCTCTCCCTCTGCCTCTCTGTAACTTTGCCTTTCAAATAAATAAATAAATCTTTTTTTTTTTTAAAAAAAAAAAAAAAAGGTCATCAATCTGGAGTTCTAAATATGATGTTTTCATATACCCTGAATATATGTGATCCCAAAGAAGCCTCTTGGCAAAGGGCAACATTTATTTTTATTTTTTAAGGTTTATTTATTTATTTAAAAGAGTTACAGAGAGAGGGAAAAACAGAGAGAGGGAATCTTCCATCCATTTATTTACTCCACAGCTGGTGGCAATGACCAGGGCAAATTAGGCCAGAGCCAGGAACTAGGAGCTTCTTCCAGGTCCCCCAGGTGGGTGCAGGGGCCAAGGGACCTAGGCCATCTTGTGCTGCTTTCCCAGGCATTAGCAGGGACTGGAACCAGAAGTAGAGCAGCCAGGACTCAAACTGGCACCCATATGGGATGCCAGTGTCACAGGCAGCGGCTTAACCTGGTATGCCACAACACCAGCCTCGGAAGAGAACATTTAAAAATGAGTGCACATCAGAGAATCTTACAATTGTTTTCTATGACATGTTTTTAAAGAGACAGAAGACTTTTCATGAACTCCAAAGTCATAGACCCATTTTCAGAGAAACCAACAACAACAAAATTAACATTTTTTTTCTTTTTTAATGAATGCTGCATTTGATTTTCCCTCAAAGAAACAACATCTGCATCTGCAGTACCTTTGTCAAGAGACATGGGCAGCTACAGGCCAGCCTGCCCAACAGTGCAAGGAGAGCGCTCTCCGTCATTTGCATGGCAGAGCCATTTGCCCCACCTAAGACTTCCTTGAAGGAGGCGGCTCCTCCATATCGGACAGGGATGCCCGCCGCCGTGGAACACGACTCCCTCCCACTGCAGCCTGGGGGAAGCTCAGTCTTGACCCGCAGAAAGCAACAACTTGCGAGGATTTCAGAGCAGCTGTGGTTGACCAGAGTCGTGGACTGCACATTGAGGCAAAGTAGTAGCGTTAAGAGTTGGTTGAAAAAATAATTTTCATTTTGGGTTAGAAGCGAGGAAAGAGAGTGAGACATGGAAATGGTAGGCGTTGATGTGTTAAAGTCAGGAAAACCAGAGGTGTTTAACAACACTGACACTATCGCAGAGCGTAAACTTCGATCCACAAGTTGAAAAATGAGCAGCTCTCTCTAGCTTTCTACCTGACGGCAACATTAGTGAGAAAAACAAAATCTCGTACTTAATACACTTAACAGTGCCCAAGTCAAAGCCATCAGAAAGTCTCTGGAAGACCAAAAGCAAGGGACTTTGCTCTCTCATTGGATTTTTTTTTTTTTAATGTGTCAGGCAAATGGTGAAAATGTTCTGAATGTTCAATAGCAAAGCTCTTAATGTAAAATACTAGCCCAACTCAGTAGCTAAGGGGTCAGGAATTAATTGGTCTCAATGTGCTGTAGGGGCAACTTCCTACCAGGAGCAAAAGCTTCAATTGGCTGCTGAAAATCGAAAGTTATTACAAAACTACATCATCTGGTCTCTCTTCATATAATACCTTTACTGCTATTTCAGATATTATTTTACTTCTCAGAAGTAAAAGTAGAGAAGGAATGCAAAAGAAAAATCTATGCCACAGCAAAAACAATTAATCGGCTGCTATTAGTCTAGTGCATTATTAAACGATACACAAAGGGCAAAGGCCTTTCCTTTTTCTGTACAGAATTAAGAACAAACTGGTAAGACTACTTAGCACAGCTGCCAAACTCTTCTTTAGCTTCTTTTCTTACAAACACGGTACATTTCGCAACAGCCTCCACTTACCTTGCACTCTCCATGTTTAAGTACAAATTGTGTTTGATTTCCCAAACCCTCACCCTAACATATTATGACATATCTTCAGTTTCTGAGTCTAAACACAAAGGAAGAAACTGAGAAATTTCCACTTTCCTGAAACACGCGTCTATTTTATTTACACCGTTAAAAAAATACAGATAAACGGACTGCAGCCATCCATTTAACAACTCTTCAAGAACGCATGAAGAAGATACTTTTAACAAAACAAACTTAATTTTAGTGTCTTTGTGCTTCCAATGTCTGTAAGGACTGATGCTTCTACAGGCATTGCACTACTGCAAAAAATGTAAGCGTGGGAATTGAAAGAACTTGCGGGGAAAACTCTGCACACCAGCTACGAACCCAGGCGTAAGGTGACAGGGCTAAACCAAGCTCTGCTCACGGGAAACCAACGGCTGAAGTTAGGAAAGGAGCGAGGCGGGAGTCTGGGTAGGAGGTGCGCCGGGGAGTAAACACTGCAGCCCGAGAACACAACAAGCAACCCCGAGCGGCGTGGAGGCCCCCCCCGGGACTGAGTCCCGAGCCCACGTCCCCTTGTGAGTCTGGAAGCGGGGAGAGGAGGAGGAGGGGTGCAAGCGCCCCGTTTCTCTCCTCTCCCGCTGTGCCCGCGTTCCTGCAGGCGGGGCACCCGTCGGGGGGCCAGATCCCCGGGTCCCGGCCTGCCCGGGACACCTGGCTGTAGCCAAACACCGCCCCCAACTCCTCTCAGCTCTCAGAGCCTGCCCACCGCCGTGCCTCCTGGCCAGCTCAGCCCACCCACACCCCTTCTTCAACTCATTCACTTCATTTTCTCCAAACCCCTACTTTCTTGCCCACGTCGCATCCCCGACACTCTTCTGATGAACTCGACAGAAACGCTACGACCCTCGTTTGCAATCACTAACCCCGATCTCTCCAGTCAGATCCAGCGCCTGTCTCCACCTGATCAGGATCCTGGTTCTCACCTACTTATTCCTACTTCCTGGCTATTACTTCTGCCTTTTCCAACGCCAAAGCCTCTAACCCCACTCTTGGGGAAGCCCTTGGGTCTGGTTCGCTGCCCTTCCTCTTCCTCCCATTTCCAGGACCCTTCCATTAGGCTCCGCTGGAACACCTTTCCCACAGGATTCAAGTGCCCCCTGCATGCCACGCCCTGTGCCCCCCGGGGCTACTTACCCCAAGTTCTCCCCACACTTCAGGCCTCTGGCCCCGCCTTCCCCCCCAAAGGAAGGAGGCGGGAGGAGGGAGCGAAGAGGGGCGTCACTCCGCGAGGTAAACTCGACCTCCCATTAGCGCTCACCGCCGCCAATCGTGGCTGCCCTTTCTCTTATTGGCCGCGCTTAGTCTACGCCCCACCCTCTTCCTCAGACAGGGCCCGGCCACCGCCTCAGCGCCCCCGTCCAACACAGACTGGGAGGGGAGACCCCGGCCCGGGACGCCGTGACTGGCCAGAGTTGAAGGGGAGACTCCCGTCAGATCATGGACTAGCTAACGTGAACAGGACTCACCCGCTGGTAGCTCCGACGCCTCCCGCCCGCCCGCGCTCGGTCCCACAATCTGTCTCCAGCTCCTTCTTTCCCCCCTCAGCGGAGCAGATACTTTCCTCCCGTCCGGCCAGACGCGCTCACCTCTCGCGAGAAGTGGGGGGTGGAGGTGGGGAAGGGCGAGATCTGTGGGGGCTGAGTTGGAGAGGGGCCGAGGGGCGGGGCTTGCTGTGGGCCGGGCTGGCGAGGGCGGCTGAGCGAGTTCTGTACACACAGGCCACACGTGTTCGGCTGTGGAATCCGGGCTGTGTGTGTGTGTGTGTGTGTGTGTCGGGGGGCCGGGGGACGGCAAAGAAAGGAAACGGGAGGAGAGGGAGCCTTGACAGGTGCATGTCGTGGTGGAGATGCAAACAGTGGGGTATGAGATGTGTCAAAGGAGCACATTTTTAAAACGAGACAAGGTTATACCTCGGCCAAGTTGTATAAAGGGTTGGGGCGGAGGCGAGGCGGGTACTCAGGGTCCCAAACGGGTGAGTAGTTGTGTGCTCTTGTTTGCACGTAGAGTGCCCACCCTGTGGCAGCTCAATGTGCGGTGGGGGATGGAGGGAAGGGAGGGAGAGGTAAGGGTTCATTCAACCCAGGAAATGGCTACTTAAAAAAGCATGTGCTGGTCGTTTCTACTGCCTTTCAGGGTCCTCATAGGCTTAAGGGCAGAGTCACTTAAAATGCCCCTAGTCTTGGAACTGGAGTGGAATGCTTTGGGAAAAGCAGCCCTCCTGCGCGGTCCACCCGCTGCCATGTAATGGCCCCCTGGCCTTGGACCAAACGCTTTTTCCACAGTAGGGCTAGGATCCCATTTTACTCAGAGTTGCAGTAAGCAAGGGAGATACATGAAACTGCTAGGGAATTAACACTATAGATGTGTGTTTGTATGTGTGTGTAATATATGTATTTTTTACTCAATAAGTGCTTTCACAAGACGTAATAGGGCTCACCGTGTGCTAAGCACTGTTCTAGGCTGTGGAGAAGAGCAGGTGGACCAGGGAGGCCCCTGCTTTGGGAGAATGGCTATTTATTGTAGGGGATGGAGGAAATAATCAATAAGCCCACAGACCCAAATTGTCAAATAGTGGAGAGTGCTTGGGGGTGGGGGAAGAAGACAAAGTGACTGGGGTGGGAGAGAAACTTTTTACTCCTGTTGTTAAAAGAAGGCCTCTTTGAGGAAGTAGTGTTCAAACCATGAGGTTGACCACGAGGAGATGGCCCCTGGGGGAGATTTGGGGGGAAAACATCAAATGCAGAGGTGACAGTCAAAATCTTATTGTGTGGTTAAAATGATAAGCTTTATGTTATGTGTGTTTTAACCACAACTAAAAACTTAAAAATGTTCAAATTAATAAGGAGAGTAGGCTTGCAATATTGCTTATGGAATCTGTGTTTGGCTTTCTGAGCTCCCCACCTGGGATCTTCCAGGTCTTCACTGCACCCTCCGGGATGCTAGTGGTTTTTCCCTAGAGAACAAAAGTGAGAGAGAGGCATAGAATCTCTCAGGTTCTTTCCCATCTACTCTCCCCTGAAACAATTCCTACTTAAAAGAATACAGTGATAGGGGCTGAGTGCCCGTTTGCGCCCCAGCTGCTCCACTTCCAATCCAGCTCCCTACCAATGTACCTGGGAAAACAGTGGAAGATGGCCCGAGGACTGGGGCCCCTGCCACTCACAAGGGAGACCCTGTTGGAGTTCTGAGCTCCTGGCTTCACCCATTATTTAATTTACATCTTTAGAATGGAGATATAACTCACAGATCCTAAAACTCACCTTTTAATAGTGCATAGCTCAGTGATTTTTATATATTCACAAAGTTACACAACGGTTACCACTCTCTAATCCCAGACTGTTCTCATCACCCAAAAAGAAACCCGTGCTCACTGCCAGCTGCTCATGATTTAGCCTGCACCAACCTCTGGCAATCATGAGGGTCTGTCTCTGTGGATGTGCCTGTTGTGGATTTTTTTTTTAAGATTTATTTATTTATTTGAAAGGCAGAGTTACAGAGAGGCAGAGATAGAGAGAGATTGTCCATCTGCTGGTTCACTCCCCAGATGGCTGCACGGTTGGAGCTGGGCTAATCTGAAGCCAGGAGCCAGGAGTTTCTTCCAGGTCGCCCACGTGGGTGCAGGGCCCCAAGCACCTGGGCCATATTCTGCTTTCCCAGGCAATAGCAGAGATCTGGAACGGAAGTGGAGCAGCTGGGATTTGAGCTGGCGCCCATATGAGATGTCAGCACTGCAGGCAGCAGCTTTACCTGCTATGCCACAGCGCCGGCCCCATTTTCACTTAGTCTAATTACTGATAAGCTAGTATTTATACCTGCCGTTTGATATTTATTCTCTGTATACCTTTTCCCCCTTCCACCATTACTGTTGTCTATTTATGTTAAATAAATATTTCTAGTGTGCTATTTTAATTCTTTTGAGATTGCAATAAATTCTTAATTTATAGTACTCTATTGTGGGTTAATAACAGCTTAGTTTTAACAGTATACAAATGATGTCCAGCTTTATTTTCCTAAATCCTCCTTTGTGCTCTTATCATATGAATCACATTTCTTCAGTGTATTCCTATTAACATAGGTCTACAATGATTGTTTTATACAGTTGCCTTTTAAATATGATAGGAGAAAAACAGTTATAGACAAAATTACACGAAAATATCTTTGTATTTAAGTATATGGTTAACTTTACTGGTGCTCTTTATTTCTTCATGTGGATTAGAATGACTGCCTAGTATCCTTTCATTTCACCGTGAAGATTCCCTTTATTTTTTTTTTTCAAGATTTTATTTATTTATTTGAGAGGGAGAGCCACAGTGAGAGGGAGAGACAGAAAGAGAGGTTTTCCATCTGCTAGTTCACTCCCTAGATAGCCGCATCAGCTGGAGCTGTGCCAGTCTGAAGCCAGGAGCCAGGAGGTTCCTCCGGGTCTCCCATGTGGGTGCAGGGACCCAAGGACTTGGGCCATCTTCTGCTGCTTTCCCAGGCCACAGCAGAGAGCTGGATCAGAAGTGGAGCAGCTGGTACTTGAACTGGTGCCCATAGGGGATGCTGGCGCCCCAGAGCTGGCTCCTCCCTTTAGTATTCTTCTCTTTTTAAAAATAAGATAGTCTCTCATTTCTTTATTTGAAAGGCAGAAAGACTGAGAGAGACAGACAGAGAAGGAGTGAGAGAGGTCTTTTATCCACTGGCTCATTCTCTAAGCGCCTGCAATAGCCAGGGCTGGGCTGGACTGAAGCCAGGAACTCCACCTGGGTCTTCTACATTCATGTCAGGGACGAAAGCACTTGAGCCATCATTTGCTGCTTCCAGTGTGCACATTAGGAGGAAGATGGAGGCCGGCACCGCGGCTCACTAGGCTAATCCACCGCCTTGCAGCGCTGGCACACCGGGTTCTAGTCCCGGTCGGGGTGCCGGATTCTGTCCTGGTTGCCCCTCTTCCAGGCCAGCTCTCTGCTGTGACCAGGGAGTGCAGTGGAGGATGGCCCAGGTGCTTGGGCCCTGCACCCCATGGGAGACCAGGATAAGTACCTGGCTCCTGCCATCGGATCAGCGTGGTGCGCCGGCCGCGGTGGCCATTGGAGGGTGAACCAACAGCAAAGGAAGACCTTTCTCTCTCTCACTGTCCACTCTGCCTGTCCAAAAAAAAAAAAAAAAAAAAAAAGAGGAAGATGGATAGATGGATTGGAAATGGAGTGGAACCCTAATCCAAGTACTCTGTTATGGGATGTGGCTGCCCAAATGGCACTTTTTTTTTTTTTTAAGATTTATTTTATTTCTTTGAAAGGCAGAGTGACAGAGTGAGAGAGGGGAAAAAAGAGAGATCTTCCATCTACTGGTTGACTCCCCAAAGCTAGGCCAGGCTGAAGCCAGGTGTTACATTTGGCATGTGAGTGACAGGGGCCCAAATACTTAATCATCTTCCCCTGCTTGCTTGCTTGCTTACTTTTTTTTTTTTTTTTAAGATTTATTTATTTGAAGGGCAGAGTTAGAGAGAGAGACAGACAGACAGACAGACAGACAGACAAAATGAGATCTTCCATCCATTGGTTCACTCCCCAAATGGCTGCAATGGCCAAAGGTGCTGGGCCAATCCAGAGCCAGGATCCAGGAGCTTCTTCCAGGTCTCCCACAGGGGTGCAGGGGCCCAAGGACTCGGGCCATCTTCCATTGCTTTCCCAGGCACATTAGCAGGGAGCTGGATTGAAAGTGGAGCAGCCAGGACTGGAACTGGGGCCCACATGGGATGCCGGCACTGCAGGTGGTGGCTTTACTCGCTACTTCACGGTGCTAGCCTAGGATTCTAGTGTATTAACCAGTATCTTAACCACTAGGCTAAAAAAAAAAAAAAAAAGGCCGGCGCCTTGGCTCACTTGGCTGATCCTCCACCTTGCGGTGCTGGCACCCTGGGTTCTAGTCCCAGTTAGGGCGATGGATTCTGTCCCAGTTGCTCCTCTTCCAGTCCAGCTCTCTGCTGTGGTCCGGGAGTGCAGTGGAGGATGGCCCAAGTGCTTGGGCCCTGCACCCACATGGGAGACCAGGAGGAAGCACCTGGCTCCTGGCTTCGGATCGGCGCAGTGCGCCAGCCATAGCAGCCATTTGGGAGGTGAACCAACGGAAGGAAGACCTTTCTCTCTGTCTCTGTCTCTGTCTCTCTCTGTCTCTCTCAGTGTCTAACCCTGCCTGTCAAAAAACAAAAAACAAACAAAAAAAACCACTAGGCTAAATGCCTGCCACTGAGTCCCTGATGACACACATTTGTTTCATACCTTAAATATGGTTTATTTAAATGTATTTTTAAAAAAGATTTACTTATTTATTTGAAAGGCAGCTAGAGAGAGAGAGAATTTTCCATCCGCTGGTTCACTCCCCGACAGCCAGGGCTGGACCAAGCTGAAGCTAGGAGCCAGGAGCTCCACTGGGTCTCTCACGGGTAGCAGGGACCCAAGCAGCTGGGCCATTCTCCATAGCCTTCCCAGCGTATTAGCAGAGAGCTGGATTGGAATTGGAGCAACCAGGACTTGAACTTGTGCTCTGATATGGGATGCCAGCATTGTAAGCTGTGCCAGAACGCCAACCCCCTAAATCTTTTTAAATGGCTAACTTTGGGGCATGTGTTCTGGCACAGCAGGTTAAATTGCTGTGAGGGACAATAAAATAAACTGTACATTTTTAAAGCATATAATTTGATAATTATTTTTAAAGATTTATTTATTTTGAAAGGCAGAGTTACAGAGAGAGGGAGAGACAGAAAGATTGAGAGATCAAGAGAGATCTTCCATCTGCTAGTTCACTTCCCAGAAGGCCACAACGGCCAGTGCTGGGCCAGGCTGAGGCCAGGAGCTCCATCTGGGTTTCCCACATAGGTGACAGGGGCCCACACACTTGGATCATCTTCTGCTGTTTTTCCCCAGGCTGTCAGCAGGGAGCTGGATTGGAAGTAAAGTAGCCAAGAAATGAACCAGTCCCCATATGGGATTCTGGTGTCATAGGTGGTGGCTTAACCCAGTATGCCACAATGCCGGCCCCTAATTTGACAGTTTTTAACCTAAGTGTATACCAGCGAAGCCACCACTACAATCAAGATAATAAACCTATCAATCACCCCCATGAATTTCCTGCTCATTTATCTATCTTTCCCCAGCCCACCCCTTTCCCAGCAGTCCCTGGGCAACCGTGTACCATCTTGCTATTACTACTGATTGGTCTTCATTTTCTAGAACTTCATATAAATGAAATGAAATACACATTCTTTCTAATATGACTTATTTCACTCATCATAATTATTTTGAGATTCAACCATGCTGTTGCATGTATTGATAGTTCACTCCTTTTTATTATTGAGTGACATCCCATTATTTGGATATATCACAATTTCTATACAAGTCTTTCTGTAAATATGCTTTCATATGCTTTCTTTGGGAAATACCTAGAAGTAGAATTGCTGAATCATCAATTTTTTTTTTTTTTTTTAAAAAGACACATTTATTCAGCGTCATGATCAGACTATTACATTTAGCAATCAACAGCATGGGTGCAAAAGAAAAAAAAAAGAAAAAACTACATTAAAACCCTTTGTTGGAATGCTTTACACTTTCCACAGAACAGAAACTAAAATAACCTGTTATACAATTAGTCACAAATACAGTCCTTGAGTTTTTTTGCCCATACACATGAGTATTGTCTAAAACATGTCTTCTTTGTAGCAGCTAGGCCCTGCCACCACTGTGCTTGGCTGAGTTCACAAATCTGTTGTAACCTGTAGCTTCCCTGTCACTTCTCTGGCTCTCCTCTCCTGCTAAGCTTTGTTTCCTGGCAGTTATTAAAACCTTCTGCCACTGCCATAGCTGCTGCTGCTGCTAGAACCACCATAGCCACCTTGATTTCGTGGTTTGGCAAAATATTGGCCGCCACCACCATAGGGGCCAGAGCTTCTGCCTCCAAAATTTCCTCCCTTCATGGGTCCAAAATTTGAAGATTGATTGTTGTAATTGCCAAAATCATTGTAGCCTCCGCTGCCTCCAAAATTGCTTCCGTCATTACCAAATCCATTGTAACCATCCCCACTGCCACCATAACCACCTCCACCGCGGCTGCCGCCGAAGCCACCACGACCACTGAAGTTTCCTCCACGACCAAAGTTGTCATTGCCACCAAAACCACCTCCACGACCACCACCAAAGTTTCCAGAACCACTTCGACCTCTCGGGGTGGACGAAGCGCTGGCCATCTCCTGCTTCGACAGGGCCTTCCTCACTTCACAGTTGTGGCCGTTCACAGTGTGGTATTTCTGAATGACAATCTTATCCACGGAGTCATGGTCGTCGAAGGTCACAAAAGCAAAGCTCCTCTTCTTGCCACTGCCTCGATCAGTCATGATCTCAATCACCTCGATTTTCCCGTACTGCTCAAAGTAATCTCGGAGGTGATGCTCTTCAGTGTCTTCTTTAATGCCACCCACGAAGATCTTTTTCACAGTGAGGTGGGCACCTGGTCTTTGGGAATCTTCTCTCGACACAGCCCTCTTTGGTTCCACAACTCTTCCATCCACTTTGTGTGGCCTTGCGTTCATGGCCGCATCCACCTCCTCCACGGTGGCGTAGGTGACAAACCCAAAGCCCCTGGAGCGCTTGGTGTTCGGGTCTCTCATTACCACGCAGTCCGTGAGCGTGCCCCATTGCTCAAAATGGCTCCTCAGGCTCTCATCGGTCGTCTCAAAGCTCAGCCCTCCGATGAAGAGCTTCCGCAGCTGCTCGGGCTCCTTGGGCGACTCTGACTTCGACATGACGGCGGTGGGAAGAGAGAACTCGACGATGCTTCCTCGGCGGCGTCCGCAAGCAGAAAGTGAATCATCAATTTTTTAAGAAGCTGCCAAACTGTTTCTCAGAGTGACTATCTCTTTTTCAGTCCCATTTGCAGTATGTGAGATTTGTACTTGCACTAATAGATGTGGGATAATCTCTCATTGTGGTTTTAATTTACATTTCCATGATGACTAATGATGTTTATCTTCTTTTATGAGCTTATTTGACATCCTTATACATTCTTAGTGAATCATCAGTTCAAATTATTTGCCCATTTTTTTTAAAAAGTGGGTTGTTTGTCTTCTTTTTGACTTGCACAGGTTATTTATATATTCTACATACAGACAAATCCTTTGTCAGATATGTGCTTTTTTTTAGATTTTTTTTTAAATATTTTTCTCCAGTTTATGGCTTGCCCTTTTACTTTTATAACTTCTCTTTTTCTTAAAAATAATTATTTATTTGAGAAGCTGAGAGGTGGAAGGAGAGGTGGGGTTGGGCCTGGGCCAAAGCTGGAAGACAGTAATGTAATCCAGGTCCTCTGTGTTGGTGGCAGGAACCCAGTTATTTGAACCATCTCTGCTGCCTTCCAGGGTCTGCATCGGCCAGAAGGTAGAGTCAAGAACCAGAACTAGAGCTTGAAATTGAACCCAGGGGCCGGCGCTGTGGAGCAGTAGGTTAATCCTCGGCTTGTGGTGCCTGCATCCCATAGGGGCACCAGTTCTAGTCCCAGCTGATCCTTTTCTGATCCAGCTCTCTGCTATGGCCTGGGAAGGCAGAGGAAGATGGCCCAGCTCCAGCCGTTGCAGCCATTCAGGGAGTGAACCAATAGAAGGAAGACCTTTCTATCTCTCTCTCCCTCTCACTATCTGTAACTCTACCTCTCAAATAAATAAATAAAATTAAAAAAAAAGAAGGAAAGAAATTGAACCCAGATACTCTATGTGGGATGCAGATTTCTTAACCCCTAGGCTACATACCTGATCCCTTGTAACTTTTATTTTTTTTTAAGATTTATTTATTTACTTTGAAAGAGTTACACACAGAGAGAAGGAGAGGCAGAGAGAGAGAGAGGGAGAGAGAGAGAGAGAAAGAGAGTCTTCCATCCACTGGTTCATTCCTCAGTTGGCCACAACGGCCCAGAGCTATGCTAATCCGAAGCCAGGAGCCAGGAGCTTCCTCTGGGTCTCCCACATGGGTGCAGGGGCCCAAGGACTTGGGCCATCTTCTACTGCTTTCCCAGGCCATAGCAGAGATTGGAAATGGAGCAGCCAGGACTCGAAGCAGTGCCCATATGGGATGCCGGTGCTGCAGGCAGCAGCTTTACCTGCTACGCCACAGCACTGGCCCCTGTAACTTTCTTTCTTTCTTTCTCTCTCTCTCTCTCTCTTTTTTAAAGAAAGGTTAGAAAGGTTATAGGTTGGTTTTTTTTTTTTTTTTCCAGATAGAGTTAGACAGTGAGAGAGCAAGGTCTTCCTTCCATTGGTTCACCCCCCAAAATGGCCGCTAAGGCTGGAGCTATGCCGATCTGAAGCCAGAGCCAGGAGCCAGGTGCTTCCTCCTGGTCTCCCATGCAGGTGCAGGGGCCCAAGCACTTGGGCCATCCTCCACTGCCTTCCCGGGCCACAGCAGAGAGCTGGACTGGAAGAGGAGCAACTGGGACTAGAACCTGGTGCCTATATAGGATGCTGGCGCCACAGATGGAGGATTAACCAAGTGAGCCATGGCGCCGCCCCCCACCCCCTTTTTAAAAGAGAAAAAAGTTGGTGTTGTGGGACAGGGGGTTAAGCCACCTGCTATGCAGGCATCCCATGTGAGAACAGATTCCAGTCCCAGCTGCTCCAGTTTCAGTCCAGCTTCCTGCTAATGTGCCTGGGAAAGTAGCAGAAGCTGGCCCAAGTGTTTGGGCCCCTGCTACTCATGTGAGAGACCCAGTTGAAGTTCCTGGCTCCTGGCTTTGGCTTGGCTCACTCCTGGCCACTGCAGCCATTTGGGGAGTAAACCAGCAGATGGAAAATCTTGTCTCTCTGTAACTCTGACTTCAAATAAATAGATACATTAAAAAAAAAAAAAAAAAAAAAAAAAAAAAAAAAAAAAAGGTGAGCTCAGGGATTTGAATCCCAGCTGAAGCACTGCATAAATGACAGAAAGTTCTGTATGAGAGCTTTATACGACGGACTGAATTACAACGCAAGATGAACTCTGATTTGCAAGGTAGCTACTGTTAAAGTGAGGGCATTAAGCTGGAAAGGATAGAACCCGCTAAGTTGGGTTGGGAATGTATAGAAGGACTCTGATTGAAACTGGGAATGGCCGGCGCCGCAGCTCAATAGGCTAATCCTCTGCCTGTGGCACCAGCACCCCTGGTTCTAGTCCTGGTCGGGGTGCTGGATTCTGTCCCGGTTGCCCCTCTTCCAGGCCAGCTCTCTGCTGTGGCCCGGGAGTGCAGTGGAGGATGGCCCAAGTGCTTGGGCCCCTGCACCTGCATGGGAGACCAGGATAAGTACCTGGCTCCTGCCTTCGGATCAGCATGGTGTGCCGGCCGTGGCGACCATTGGAGGCTGAACCAACAGTAAAGGAAGACCTTTCTCTGTCTCTCTCTCTCACTGTCCACTCTGCCTGTCAAAAAAACAAAACAAAACAAAAACTGGGAACGTCAGGCTCTTAAATGTTGGTGTCTCTTCTTTGACAGTGGATGAGGCCTCCTGCCCCAGTGGAAAGCAGCCACTCCCTACTTTTCCAGTCCCATCTGACAGTTATGATTCCCCTGAGGAGCCTCCTCCACCTGCCCTGTTTGCTATAAGCTCTGTAACGAGATTCCAGCAGGTCCCTAAAGGTATGGGATAGAAAGTGTGAGCCATGGGGAGACTTCTTGAGTGTTCTAAATTAGACAGGAAGCACTCTAAGTTAGACAGGAATGTGGAGAACATAGAAGAAAAAGAAAAGATACTAAGGGATAACAGTGGAGGAAGGGATTCAGAGCCTTAGGGAAACTGGAATGTTAGCCTGGATTTTGTCATTTAAGACCTACTGAACCATACTGGAAGGGTCCAGAAGGCATACCTTTTTTTTTTTCTTTGTTTGTTTTAAAGATTTATTTATTTATTTGAAAGAGTTACAGAGAGACAGAGGCAGAGAGAGAGAGAGAGAAAATCTTCCATCTGCTGGTTCACTGTGGGGAGCAGCTCGGACTAGACTAAGTTACTGGAATTAAGACTTATTCTATACATCTGCTCTCCTCTGTGGGGAGCAGCTCGGACTAGACTAAGTTACTGGAATTAAGACTTATTCTATACATCTGCTCTCCTCTGTGGGGAGCAGCTCGGACTAGACTGTTACTGGAATTAAGACTTATTCTATGCATCTGCTCTCCCACAATATGGCGCTGGGAGAGAAGAAAACAGCTTCTGTACAGCTGCCTCCAGTTCAACCAATTAACTGTAGGACTTGCTCCTGATTGGAGAGCAGCGTACTCAGCCGAGTTGGGATTGGCAGAGGAGGACTATAAAGGAGGAGAGAGACGGCATGCACCGGGAACATCTATGGGGAACATCTAAGGGAACCCGTGCAGCCCCCGAGAGACCCGGCCGGCGGTGTGCCGCTCCCCTGCGGAAGTGGGGAATGTGGCCAGGGGGAACTGCCCTTCCACGGAGGTGGAAGGGATAGTAGCCAACCCGGGAAGAACCAGCAGCAAACCCGGGGAGGGCCGAGCAGACCAAAGAACAGCGCAGGGTCCTGTGTTGCTCCTCCACGAAGAGGGGGAGCGACAGTTCACCCCCCAAATGGCCGCAAAGGCTAGAGCTTGGCAGATCCAAAGCCAGGAGCCAGGAGCCAGGAGCTTCCTCTGGGTCTCTCAAGCAGGTATAGAGGCCTAAGCACTTGAGCCATCTTCTGCTGCTTTCTCAGGCCATAGCAGAGAGCTGGATTGGAAGAGGAGCTGCTGAGCCTGGAACCAGTGCCCCTGTGGTATGCTGGCACTGCAGGCAGTGGCTTTACCTGCTACGCCACAGCGCTGGCCCTCAGAAGGCATACCTTTTACCACTGCTGTGAAAAGTGAATTTTTGAGGGAACTCCAGCATCCTTGAGCTCTGCGATCATCCTTCTCTAGGCCAGACTTTTCAGTGGGAACTGCAGTCGCTGAACCAGAAGACCTAAATGCAATAGGGCTAATTGGATCCTGGGATGCTAGGGGCCCAGTGGTAACCCTGTTCCATGAAAGGCAAGGTGGGCATGGACAGCAGAGTCAAAGCAGCAATCAGAATGGTCTCACTTGCCCATATCTGTATGCACTTGGCCAGTTGATCATAGTGTCCTAGGAGTGAAATAATGGGAGCCTATTATATTCTCATTTTTTAAAAGATTTACTTATTTATTTGAGAGGCAGAATTACAGAGAGAGGAGGAGACAGAAAGAGAGGTCTTCCATCTGCTGCTTCACTCCCCAAATGGCTGCAATGGCCAGAGCTGGGCCAATCCGAAGCCAGGAGCCAGGAGCTTCTTCCAGGTCTCCCACGTGGGTGCAGGGGCCCAAGGATTTGGGCCATCTTCCACTACTTTCCCAGCTTTCTCAGGCCATTAGCAGAAGCTGGATTGGAAGAGGAGCAGCCAGGACATGAACCAGGTCCCCTGTGGGATGCCGGCACCACAGGCAGAGGCTTAACCTACTACAGCACAGTGCCAGCCCCCTGCTAAGTTCTTACCTGATTTGTATAAGCAGAAAGCCCTAGGACAAGAGCTCACAGAGACTGAAGAGTCCCACAACAGCTTTCTGTAAGCTGCAGAGCCAGAAAAGCAGGCAGAAGAAACCTGAGAACCAGGGAGGCTGATAATGTGCACCCCAGTCTGACGTTCAAGGCCTCAGAGCCCCTGCAGGGTGGCTGGTGCTGGGCCAAGAGTCCAAGGGCCAACGAACATGGAGTCTGATGTTGTTCAAGGGCAGCAGCAGGAGAAAAATGCACCCCACCTGGGGGAAGAACTAGAGAGAATTTTCCTCTGCTTCCACTCTGCTGTTCCATCCGGGCCCCGCAGCTGATTGGATTGTATACAGCCACACCGAGGGTGGGTCTCCCCTAATCAGTTTACTGACCCACATGCCAATCTTCTCTCAAAATACCCTCACAGGCACCCAGAAGTATACCAATTCTCTAGTCATCCCTCAGTCGTCGCCTAAATTTAACACTCACATATGGGCTGTTAAACATAGATGCTTAGGCACCAAGGCAACCTGCTGCCACAACCACTGTGTGCTCAGTGTGCCAGCAACAGAGACTAGCTCTAAGTCCCCAAGGTGACCAGTTCCCTAGGGTGACCAGTTAGCTACCTGGTAGCGGACTAATTACATTGGTCCACTTCCTCATAGAACAAGCAGGGTTTTCATTCTTTTAAAGATTGATTGATTTGAAAGGCAGACTGACAGGGAAAGAGGGAGAGGAAGAGAGAGATCTTCCATTCACTGGTTCATATCCTGAATGGCCACAACAGCCAAGTGTGGACCTGGAGCCAGGAACTCCATCCTGGTCTCCCACATGGGTGACAGGGCCAAGGTTCTTGGTCTGTCTTCAGCTGTTTTCCCAGACAGATTAGCAGGAAGCTAGATCGGAAGCAGAGCAGCCAGGATTTGAACCGGTGCTCTTATATGGGATGCCAGCATCACAGGCTATTGTTTAACTCTCTGTGCTACAACACTAACCCCCAGTATTTTATTCTTAGTGGAATAGACATTTTCTGTAGATTCAGATTTGCCTTCCCTGCATGCAATGCTTGTGCCTAAACTATCTATGGAATTATAGAATGACTTCATTACCATCCTGGTATCCCACCAGCACTGCTTTTGATCAGGGAACTCAGATTACAGCAAAAGAGGTCTACACTCATAGGATTTGCTAGTCTTGCTATGTTCCCTACCATCCTGTGGCAGAATGGTGGAAAGACCTTTTGAGGACTTGCTAAAGTTCCAGCTAGTTTGCAGTACCTTGAAGGGCTGGAACAAGATTCTTCAAAAGCCTATGTGTGCTGAATTTATGTCCAGTATATGGTGCTGTTTCTTCCATAGCCAGTATCCATAGGCCCTGAAATAAAGGAGTAGAAGTGGGAGTGGTACCACTCACCATGGGTATGAATGCCAAGTTGACAAGAGTGGTTAATTTTCTGTGTCCACCCTGATTGGGACAGGAAGTGCCCAGATATTTCGTTAAACATTATCCTGGGTGTGTCGGTGTTTCTGGATGAGATTGCCATTTGAATGGGTAGAGGGAGAGAGGCTGGTAGCTGTCCCCAGTGGGTGGGTCTTATCCAATCCATTGGAGATCTGAGTAGAACAAAAGGTAGGGTGAGGGGGGAATTCACTCCGCCTGATTTCCAGCTGGGATAGTCTTCTTTCATGCTGAGACCTGAACTTGCACCGTCTGCTTACCTGGTTCTCCAGACCATTGCACTGCAATTTCTACCATTGATTCTCACGGTTCTTAGGTGTTTGGTCTTTACAGGAATTACATCACCAGCTCTTCTGGGTCTCCAGCTTGCGCATGGCAGGTGGTGGGATGTCTCAGCCTTCATAACTGTGTGAGCCAATTCCTTCTAACAAATTTGTAACACACACAAGCCTACTTCAAAAGGTTTGGAATAAAAAAAATAAGCTTATTTTGATGCAAAAATATTTTTAAGTCCATGCATAGGTTTTTGTTCATAATACCTATTTTCCATGAACTTTTTGAAGCACACACATGTTATATAATCTTATATATGTATATCATATATGTACACACACATCTGTACCTGTGTATATAAGGAGAAAGAGGGAAATAGTTTGTGATTTTTGTGTCGTATTTGAGAATTCTTTGCCAAACCCAATGTTAAGAAAAGTTATGTTTTCTTATAGTTTTTTTTTTTTTTAAGATTTATTGATTTACTTGAAAGTCAGAGTTACACAGAGAGAGAAGGAGAGGCAGAGAGAGAGGTTTTCCATCCGCTGGTTCATTGCCCAAATGGCCGCAACGGCCAGAGCTGTGCCGATCCTAAGCCAGGAGCCAGGACCTTCTTCTGGGTCTCCCACGTAGGTGCAGGGGCCCAAGGACTTGGGCCATTTCTGCCTTCCCAGGCCATAGCAGAGAGCTGGATCAGAAGTGGAGCAGCCGGGACTCAAACCGGCACCCATATGGGATGCTGGCACTGCAGGCAGCGGCTTTACCCATTATGCCACAGTGCTGGCCCCTTCTTATAGTTTTACTTTATTTTTTAAAAATTTATTTAGGACCCGGTGCTGTGGCACAGTGGGTTAAAGCCCTGGCCTGCAACACCGGCATCCCATATGGCTGCTCCTCTTCTGATCCAGCTCTCTGCTATGGCCTGGAAAAGCAGTAGAAGATGACCCAAGTCCTTGGGCCCCTGCACCCATGGAGGAGACCCAGAAGAAGCTCCTGGCTCCTGGCTTTGGATCAGCTCAGCTCTGGTTGTTGCAGCCATTTGGGGAGTGAACCAGCAGATGGAAGACCTCTCCCTCTAGCTCCACATCTCTCTGTAACTGTCTTTAAAAAAAAAAAAAAAAAAAAAAAGATTTATTTATTTATTTGAAAGAGAGTTAGAAATCTTCCATCCACTAGTTCACTCTCCAGATGGCTACAACAGCCAAGGTTGGGTCAGGCCAAAGCCAAGAGCCAGGAGCTTCATCCAGGTCTCCCACATGGGAGGCAGGGGCCCAATCATTTGGGCCATCTTCCACTGCTTTCCCCAGGCACATTAGCAGGGAGCTGCATCAGAAGTGAAGCAGCTGGAACTCAAACCGGCCTCCAGCATTTTATTTATTAAAGAAAGCAGAAATAGAGGTGAAAGAGGGACACAGAGCCCAAGCTTGATATGAAACAGTTATGGCCAAAATGTTACTAATTTTTAATCTTATTAAGGAGATGCCTAGGTATCTATTACCTTATTATTTGTGCTTTTCTATATGTTTCAAATTATTTGCATTTTCTATTTTTAATTCATGCCAAAGATAAAGAAAGGATGCAAGGATAGTGTGAATAGGGGCTGGCACTGCAGCACAGCCAGTTAATTGAACTTGCTCCCCTATCAGAGTGCCAATTTGAGCCCCAACTGCTCTGCTTCTCGAACAGCTCCCTGCTAACGTGCTGAGAAGGCAGCAAAAGATGGTGCAAGGGCTTGGGCCGCTGCCGCCTGTGTGGGAGACAGGGCTGGGGTTCTTGGCTCCTGACTCACAGCTTCAGCCTGGCTCAGCCCTGGCTCTTGTGGCCATTTGAAGAATGAACCGGCAGATGGAAAATTCTCTTTCTCTCTCTCTCTCTCTCTGCCTTTCAAATAAATAAATATTTTTTAAAAAATAGTAGGAATAACTTTTTCCCCCGGAATTGTTTGTAAGTTGATAACTTGATGCCTTATTAACTCTGAATACTCTTGTGTACCAAAGTAGGACATTCTCCTAGGTAACTCAGTAAAGCCATCAGAACCCTGGAAATTAATATTAGATATGTTTACCACCATATCACCTATGGACCCCATTAAAGTTTCGCCAGTTGTTCCCAAAATATCCTTTAGAGCAAAAAGAACCATGCCAGAATCCATGTTACACTGGACTGTCCTGTCACTTTAGTCTCCTTCCATAGGGAAGCTTCTTGGCCTTTTTTTGACATTTGTGACCTTGGCGCTTGCTTTTGAAGTTTGCAGCTCAGTTTTGGATGCCCCGCAGGTGTGCATGTCAGCTGTCTCCCTGTGATTTGGTCCGGGTTGTGCGCTTTTGTCGGGAGTCACAACAGAACGGGTGTTCTGAGTGTGTTCTGTCTGTTCTGATTTGCCACAGGCCTGGTAGTGTTTGCTTTGAACCCTGGCTTGCAGAAATGTCTGCCAGGTTTCTCCACTCTGAAGTTAGTTTTTGTCCCCCTGTGATGAGTATTTTGTGGGGAGGTATTTTGCGACTGTGGAACATCCTCATCACGTTTCCAACTGCTAGGTTTAATATTTGTTGATATTTTGTGGCTTAATTATTACTGTCATGGTTACTAAACGATATATTTTAATTCCATTTTTTCTTCCTACATTAGTTACTTGTCAGTTTAGAGGAAGAAAAGGCTCTTTTCTTCTTCCAATTCGTTATTTATTCCTATCAGGATGGCTCATGGGTTCTTGTTTTATTTAGTGGGTCTTAATCTTTTACTGTCATTAGTTTTATGTTCAAATTGTCCCAGATTTGCCCAGTGGGAGCCCTTGGAAGCTGGCTGCTGTATGCTTTGTCATGTCTCTGTTCCTCTTCTTCTTTTTGTTTTTTTTTTTCAAAGATTTTTATTCATTCATTTATTTATTTATTTAAAGATTTATTTATTTGAAAGGCAGGATCACAGAGACGGGGAGAGAGATCTTCCATTCACTAGTTCACTCCACAAATGGCTACAGGAGTCAGATCTGGGCCAGGCTGAAGCCAGGAGCCAGGAGCTCCATCCGGGTCTTCCTCATGGGTGACATGGGCCATCTTCCACTGCCTTTCCACACCATTAGCAGGAAGTTGGACTGGAAACCGAGCTGCTGCGACTGGAACTGGTACCAGGATATGGGATTCGGGCATCAGAAGCTGTGGTCTAACCCACTGCGCCACCTAGGAAGGAAAGGAGGTAAGGGAAGGAGGGCGTGGAGTGGAGCAGCTGGGACTCGAACCGGCACCCATATGGGATGCCGGTGTTGCAGGTGGTGGCTTTACCCACTACACCACAGCACTGGCCCTCATGATTAGTCTTTAACCAGGATGAAGCCTCCAGTCATCTTGATTGCTGATTGTCCATCCTAAGAGCACTGTTACCTACTCTTGTACTAAGACAGAAAGGAAATTAGGTTTCCTGATTAGACCAGGTGTGGCTCATCTGTGTCCATGACAACATGTCTAATGGTGCATATGACTTCACCAAAAGGAACTGTGGTGGAGGTTATTAGCCGAACACATTTAATGGAGAATGGAATTTAGAAATGAATTCCACAATAGCCACGTCCAAGAGAGCTCTCCAAGACTCTGTTTTTCACCTCGGACTGTCTCTGAGATGTGCAAGTATCTAGCAGAGAATTTGCTGCAGGTACTCATGGAGAGCTATGCCCTGCAGCTTTTGCTGTATCACATCAGGTTAGAGATGTGAGAGGTGTCTTGGATGGGGTGTGCCAGGCCTGGGCCTGTGCTGGATGCCTAATATTACAGCAGGTTCAGGGAGACTCGAACCCATGCTTGAGTGTAGATTCTGAAGTCCCAGGTCCCAGCCCTCCCTTTCCTACATAGTAGCAGCAGGACCTTCCCACAGTTGCTTAGCCTCTTTGTGCCTCAATCTTTTCATCTGTAAAATGGGAATTCTACTTCACAGAGTTGTCTAGAATATATCCTTAGAAAAGTACCTGACACTCGAGATGGATTCTCTTTGAACCTAAGGACACTTTGGTGTCACGGACTCTCATTTGCACAAATCCAAGGCTTTATACTTAACTTTGTCATTTTTCATTCTTTTTCTTAAGGAGACCTCCCTCCTCCCCAGGGGGGCAGCACTATGGTGTAGTGGGTAAAGCTGCCACCCACGGTGCTGGCATCCCATATGGGCGCTGCTCCACCTCTGATCCAGCTCTCTGCTATGGCCTGGGAAAGCAGTGGAAGATGGCCCCGGAACCAATGTGGGAGACCTGGAACAAGCTCCTGATTCCTGGCTTTGGATTGGCCCAGCTCCAGCCATTGTGGCCATTTGGGGAGTGAACCAGCAGATGGAAGACTGCTCTCTCTCTGTCTCCTCCTCTCTCTGTAACTCTGCCTTTCAAGTAAATAAATTAATTAATTTTAAAAAAGAGAACCTTCCCCCCCAAATTGTATAAACTTCAGGTCCCACTCAGTCTGGGTCTATCCATCTAATACAAAGTAAATATTTTGCAAATGTTAGTTATTACTTACATTAGGTATATATTTTTAAACCTAAAACACCTATTTTTTTTTAAAGGATTTATTTATTTATTTGAAAGGCAGAGTTACAGAGAGGCAGAGGTAAAGAGAGAGAGAGAAAGGTCTTCCATCCACTGGTTCATTCCCCAAATGCCCAGAACTGAGTTGATCAGAAGCCAGGAGCCAGGAACCTATTCGGGTCTCCCACATGGGTGCAGGGAGCTGGACTGGAAGTGGAGCAGCTGAGACTTGAACCAGTGTCCATATAGGATGCCAGAACTGCAGGCGGCAGCCTCACCCACTACGCCACAGCGCTGGCCCCTTTACATTCAATATTAAGAGTGATTCTCCCCAGTTGCCCCTCTTCTAGGCCAGCTCTCTGCTGTGGCCAGGGAGTGCAGTGGAGGATGGCCCAAGTCCTTGGGCCTTGCACCCCATGGGAGACCAGGATAAGTACCTGGCTCCTGCCATTGGATCAGCGCAGTGCGCCGGCCGCAGCGCGCTGGCTGCGGCGGCCATTGGAGGGTGAACCAACGGCAAAGGAAGACCTTTCTCTCTGTCTCTCTCTCACTGTCCACTCTGCCTGTCAAAAAAAAAAAAAAAAGTGATTCTCCAAGATATTTTGTTTTTGTCTTTTTTTAGTTGCTCATCTTACAGAATGCTAATCTATAAGGTAATCCATAATGTCGCCCATTACTTCCATCCATTCCCCCATTTTAAAATATATTAATTGAGTGGCTACTATGTCACAAGTGGTTACAATTCTGTGGCTAAAACAGACATTTGTATAAATACAGAATGAGTATCCCTTACCTGAAATGCTTGGAACCAGAAATGTTTTGGATTTCAGATGTTTTGGGATTTGGGAATATTTTTTCATATACATACTGAGATATCTTGAGGGTGGAACCTAATTTAAGCCTGAAGTTGTTTTATGTTTCGTGTACACCTTAATCACATAGTGTGAAGATGATTTTTTGAAACTTTATTTTAAGGAATACAAACTTCATGCATATCATATATACAAACTTAGGAACATAGTGATTCTTCCCACCCTCCCTCCCTCCCGCCGAAGTAACTTTTTTATAAAGATTTATTTATTTATTTGAAAGGCAGAATTATACACAGAGAGAAGGAAAGACAAAGAGGTAGAGAGAGAGACAGAGAGATTCCATCTGCTGGTTCACTCCCAAAATGGCCACAACAGCTGGTGTTGGGCCAGGCTGAAGCCAGGAGCCTGAAGCTTCTTCCTGGTCTCCTCTATGTGGGTGCAGGGGCCCAAGGACTTGGGCCATCCTCCACTGCTTTCCCAAGTATATTGGCAGGGAGCTGGATCCAAAGTGGAGCAGCCTGGACTTGAACTGGCACCCATATGGGATACCAGTGCTATAGGCTGGGCTTAACCCTCTGTGCTATAGCACTGGCCCCTGAAGGTAATTTTATATAATATTTGAAATGTTCTTGTTTGTGTGTGTTTTAAATTTTTTTATTTGGGCCGGCGCTGTGACTCACTTGGTTAATCCTCTGCCTGCAGCGCCGGCATCCCATGTGGGCACCGGGTTCTAATCCTGGTTGTTCCTCTTCCAGTCCAGCTCTCTGCTGTGGCCCGGGAGTGCAGTGAAGGATGGCCCTAGTCCTTGGGCCCCTGCACCCGCATGGGAGACCAGAAAGAAGCACCTGGCTCCTGGCTTCAGACTGGTGCAGCGCCAGCCTTAACGGCCATTTGGGAGTGAACCAACGGAAGGAAGACCTTTCTGTCTCTCTCTCTCACTGCCTATAACTCTACCTGTCAAATAAATAAAAAAAAAATTTATTTGAAAGGCATAGTGAGAGAGAGAGAGGCAAATGACACACACATACCACAGAGAGAGAGACGAGGGAGGGGAGAGAGACTTCCATCTGCTAGCTCCCTCTCCAAATGCCCGCAACAGCCAGGGCTGGGTCAGCCCGAATCCAGGAATCAGGGTGGCAGGGGCCCAAGCACTTGGGCCATCATCCACTGCTTTCCCAGAAGCATTAGCAGGGAGCTGGATCAGAAGTGGAGGAGACAGACACAGGCTTCCCAAGCAGTGGCTTGACCTGCTGTACCACAGCACCGCCCCGGTGCCTGTGTTTTGACTGCAACCCATTCCATGTCAGGCATGGAATTTTCCACTTGTGTCCTCATGTTGGTACTCACAAAGTTTCAGAGTTTGGAGCATTTCAGATCTCAGATTTACAGATGGGGCTGCTTTAAAAAATTATACAATGGTGCTTCAAAAAGTTTGTGGAAAAGTGAGGTTAAAAGATGTGCTGCAACACAATTGAAGTCTATGTGTAGTTTCTTCCTAGTACATACTTTCCACGAACTTTTTGAAAAGCCCTTATATGTACAGCCACATGGAGGAAGACACAAGAAACTAGAGGGGGTTGGTAACGTTAGGCTATGTTCACGCTGCTTTAATGGGTAAGTATGAGATTTGGAAGCTGGAAGAAACCACATATGCAAAGGTCTGGATTCCTCTACTGTATACATCTCTATCAATACTTACATTATGCCAGGTACTATTCTGAGTACTGGGGATACAGCAAGAAACATGGCAGGCAAGGGTGGGGCTTTCCTTGTAGTAATGGCAGCACCAAACAGGGTACTGCAGCAGAGTGTCCTGTGAGTGCATGGGATGTGTGTCTTCTAAAGCAAATTGCGAGAGAAGTCTTTTCAGAAGGGAAACATTGAGGAGAGCTTTGAATGACAAGAAGGACTCCAAGTTGGAGGCCTTGCGCTGCCTGATGTCAGGATTTACCATAAACTTGCGGTCATGAGACAGCAGTGTGGGGGTCAGGATAAACCCCAGGACAGTTGTTTGGCACAGTATTTAAGATGTGTTTTGGGAAACCCACATTCCACACTGGAGTTCTTGGTTTCAAGTACTGCCTCTGCTCCTGATCCAGCTTCTTGCTAACGCACACCTAGAGACATCAGGCGATGGCTTAAGATCTTGAGTCCTTGGCCACCCAAGTGGGAGACCTAGATAGTTTGTGGCTCCCATCTTGAGCCTGGCCCAGTGTTGGCTGTTGTAGAATTTGGAGAGTGAACCAGCAGAGGAAAGATCTTGCTCTGTCTCTGTCTCTCCTTCTAATAAAATGAAAGTAAATTAAAAATCTTAATTATTAAAAAAGGATAAACATATCAATGGAAGAAAATAAACAATTCAGACACCAGCCTAACTGTATATGGTCAATTGAATTTCAAGAAAAGTGTCAAGTTAATTTAATGGAGAAAAATATTCAAAACTGTCATAGGGAAACATTTAGACAGCTGTATGCAAAAGGAAAAAAAAAAGAACTTTAATTCCTACTTCGTACCAGATAAAAAAGCTATGTTGAGGGGCGGGTATTGTGGTGCAGCTGGTTAAGCCACTGCTTGGTGTGCTGGCATCCCAGTAGTGGAATGCCTGGGATTGAGTCCCACCTTCACTCCCATCCACTTCCTGAGAATGTGCACCCTGGGAGGCAGCAGGCAACACTCCAGTGCTTGAGTCTCTGCAGCCCACTTGGGAGACCTGGATAGAGTTCCTGGCTCCAGGCTCCTGGCCCTGCCCTAGCTATTGCAGGTATTTGAGGGTGGATGGGAGTCTCTCTCTTTCAAATAAATAAACTTTTTAAAAAAGTTATGTTGCAATGGATGACAGACCTAAACAGAAGCTTAGAACTATAAATATTCTAAAAGAAAACATAACCAAAAATCTTTGCAATTTTGGGTTAGGCAGAGATTTCTTAGGACACAGACACACACAAACACAAACTATATGAAATTGATATATTTGGACTTTATCAAAATTAAAAACATCTGCTTTCCAAAAATTCCCTTTTTAAAAACATGAAAAGACACTGGAGTAAATATTTTCAAAACACACATGAGATAGTAAAGAGCTGGTATCTAGAATAGCCATACACAAAAACCTTTTACAATGTAATGATAAGAAAACAACTAACCTATTTTTTAAAAATATTTATTTGAAAGACAGAGTTACAGAGAGAGGTTGAGACAGAGAGAGAGGTCTTCCATCCACTGATTCACTCCCCAGATGGCTGCAACTGCCGGAGCTGCACAGACCTGAAGCCAGGAGCCAGGAGCTTCTTCCAGGTCTCCCATGCGGGTGCAGGGGCCCAAGGACCTGGGCCATCTTCTACTGCTTTCCCAGGCCACAGCAGAGAGCTGGATCGGGAGAGGAGCAGCTGGGACTAGAACCAGGCCAGGGCTTTAACCCACTACGCCACAGCGCCGACACCCAAACAACCTATTTTTAAAGTTGGTAAAGTATTTGAACAGACATTTTAGCAGGTAAAACAATACAGTTGACAGGTAAGTACGTTAAAAGATGCTGAATATCGTTCATCATGGTGAGAAGCAAATTAAAACCACCCTGTGATCCCAGTGTGTACCCCCTAGAGAGGCTAAAGTGAATAGAGACAGTGCAGAGGGGAGGGTGAGAAGCAACCAGAATGCTCAGACACTGCTAGCGGGAATGGAAAATGAGGTCCCTCCTTCGGAAAACAGTTTGGCAGTTCTTAGAAAGTTACATCTCCACCTACCATGTAGCCCAGAAATGCCATTCCTAGATGTTTATCCGAGAGCAATAAAAACAGGCCCCAACAACGGGCTGTACATGCATACTCACAGCAGCTTTATTGTAATGGCCCCAAACTGGACACCACCTAGTGGGTATCACTATCAGCTGGGAACTGGATAAACAGTTTACAGTTCATCATGCAATAAAATATTAGGCAGGAGTAATGCATGCAATGGCATGGATGAATCTCAAAACGTGGTAAATGAAGAAGCCAGACACAAAAGTCTTCATACCACATAATGCCATTTAATGTCTTTCTGGAAAAGGCAGAAGTAGGGACAGGAGTTAGATCAGTCACTGCTGAGGGCTGTGTGCAGGGGGATTGACTATACAGGGGTACACATAAATTGTTGAGATGGTAAAAAGGTTATGCATTTCAGTTGTGATCATTACATGATTGTGTATATCTGTCAAAATTCAGCAAATTGTATGCTTAAAAATGGTGAATTGGGGGGCCGGCACTGTGACATAGTGGGTAAAGCCACAGCCTACAGTGCTGGCATCCCATATGGGCACCAATTCAAGTCCTGGCTGCTCCACTTCTGATCCAGCTCTCTACTATGGCCTGGGAAAGCAGTGGAGGATGGCCCAAGTCCTTGGGCCCCTGCACTCACGTGGGAGACCCGGAAGAAGGTCCTGGCTCCTGGCTTCGGATCGGCACAGCTCCGGCTGTTGCGGCCATCTGGGGAGTGAACCATTGGATGGAAGACCTCTCTTTTTCTCTCTCTCCTCTCCCTCTCTCAGCCTCTCCTTCTTTCTGTGTGTAACTCTGACCTTCAAATAAATAAATAAATCTTTTTTTTTTTTTTTGACAGAGTGGACAGTGAGAGGGACAGAGAGAAAGGTCTTCCTTTTCTGTTGGTTCACCCCTCAATGGCCGCTGCGGCCGGTGCACCGCGCTGATCTGAAGCCAGGAGCCAGTTGCCTCTCCTGGTCTCTCATGCGGGTGCAGGGTCCAAGCACTTGGGACATCCTCCACTGCCTTCCCGGGCCACAGCAGAGAGCTGGATAGGAAGAGGAGCAACCAGGACAGAATCCAGCACCCTGACCGGGACTAGAACCTGGTGTGCTGGTGCCACAGGCGAAGGATTAGCCTATTGAGCTGTGGCGCTGGCCAATAGATAAATCTTAAACAAAAAAAGGATGAACCTTGGGTTTTGTCTGAGAGGTGAAATTGAGTAACAGATGGGAGAAGTCACGAGGAAACCAAGGTCTGAAAGAGCGTCCGAGCATAATGTGTTCAAGAAGCTGTTCCTATGTGGAGTGTATGGAGATCGGATGGGTGGAGAGGGCGGTGAGAAAGTAGAGTGGCCTGAAACAGAATCCCTGCTCACACCACAAGGCGTCTGGACTTCATTTGGGGTCTGTTTGTCCACTGGAAGTCACTGTAGGATTTTAAATAGGAGGACGATTGATCAAATTCATATTTTACAAAGATAATTAGTAGCAGCAATAGGACGTTTCAATTGAAGGGGAATACAGAAGCCAAACGGCATTCTGTGTCATCTTCTGATCTTTGTCTTTTTAAAGTTTCATTTATTTATTTTTTAAAATATTTATTTATTTGAAAGTCAGAGTTACACAGAGAGAGGAGAGGCAGAGAGAGAGAGAGAGAGGTCTTCCATCCGCTGATTGACTCCCCAGTTGGCCACAATGGCCGGAGCTGTGCCGATCCGAAGCCAAGAGCAAGGAGCTTCTTCCAGGTCTCCCAAGTGGGTGCAGGGGCCCAAGAATGGGCCCAGGGCCATTCTCTGCCTCTCTTCCAGGTGCATCAGCAGGGAGCTGGGCCAGAAGTGAAGCAGCCAGGACTCGGAGTGGTGCCCATATGAGATGCTAATGTCGCAGATGGCGGCTTAACTTGTTACACCACAATGCTGGCCCCGTAACTGATTTTTAGGAAGCAGCACAGTACAATAGAAAGAGCATAAATGGCTTTGGAGCCAGACCCCAGTTCAAATCGGCACGGCATTTGTCATGTTATGGATAGAATTGTGTCTCCCCTGGTGTCCCCTCCCATCCACATGTTGAAGTCCTAACCTCTGTACCTCGGAAATGTTTGCAGAAGTAATTAGTTATGGTGATGACATCATACTCAAGTAGGGTGGGCTTCTAATTCAGTATGTCTAGTATCCTTAAAATGGGGGAAATTTGTACACACACACATGTAGACAATGCCATGTAGAGATGAATGCATACACGTAGCCCAGGAAAGCTGAGAATTGCCCACCAACCACTAAAAGCTTGGGGAGAGTGTGGAAGAGATTCTTTTTCACAGTCCTTAGAAGGAAACAACTGGCCGGGACCGCGGCTCACTTGGCTAATCCTCTGCCTGCGGCGCTGGCACACTGGGTTCTAGTCCCGGTCGGGGCGCCAGATTCTGTCCTGGTTGCCCCTCTTCCAGGCCAGCTCTCTGCTGTGGCCAGGGAGTGCAGTGGAGGACGGCCCAAGTCCTTGGGCCCTGTACCCCATGGGAGACCAGGAGAAGCGCCTGGTCCTGGCTTCGGATCAGCATGATGTGCTGGCCGCAGTACACCGGCTGCAGCGTGCTGAGTGCAGCAGCCATTGAGGGGTGAACCAATGGAAAAGGAAGACCTTTCTCTCTGTCTCTCTCTCTTTCACTGTCCACTCTGCCTGTCAAAAATTAAAAAAAAAAAAAAAAGAAGAAGAAGGAAACAACCCTATTTCTACCTTGACGAAACAGTACTTTCTATTGTTACAGCCCTCAGTTTGAAGGGCAAACAATATACCATCTGTGCCACCTTGGACACAGTGTTTAATCTTGCTGATCCCTGGTGTCCTACCGCAGAAAGTGGACGTGATTCTGTCTCCCTGACAGAGTAGTCACGATGAACAAAATGGCGTTTGTTAAGCGTGGCACGAGCAGGTGCCATGTAAACATTACTTTGCACTGGTGAGACACTGATGTTACCCAAGGAAAGTGAGAGCTCTCTGGAGGGTTTGGAAAAGCTTGACTGCAACTGTTGGGGTCATGTGTAACTCAGCCTGCAAGTCCCAGGCTGGGTCGGGTGGCTTTGGAACTCTTTCTTCCTGTTGGATTCCTGAGAGGAGCCCTGGCATGGCCTGCTCTCTGGAACTGCAGCTTCTCTGGGATAGAACATTAGGACAGGGACCAAGAGCACCCTCAGAGCAGGAAGATGGAGGCCAACTAAAGTTACAAACTGTAGCAAGGCTAGGGCAGGGTGGGAAGGAGCCAGACAACGCTGGAAAGAACGTGCCAGACGCCTTGGGCAGCCCCACTCCCTGCCAGCCCCACTCCCTTAGGTAACCGAGTAGGGTCCAGGGTTGTCCTTTCCTCCACTCCGAAGGGAAACCCAGCAGAGGCCTCACCAGTCTCTGGAACGCTCAGTCCTTTCGGGCAGGGAGTCCCTTGCCAAAGCAAACAATCCCAGCTCTACGATTGTGCTCTGGCTGGGGTAGGGGAGAACAAAGATCCCTTTCTTTGCTTCCCTAAATCTATGTCTGCAGCCAAAGGCGCTGTTTACACAATCTTCCCTGGTGAAGAATTTGTTCCTTTTCTCTCTAGGTTGCAGCTGGAAAAGATTGATTCTCTCCCTGCCTATTGCTTTTTTCCCTCGTCCCTAGGCAGGAAAGAGGTCCAATATCCAAACCACCTACCCTCAAGAGAAGCACACTTAGGAATAACTAGGGCCTTTTGTGATGGGACTGAAAACCACAGTTTTGGTGGCAGAAAGTCTACCCCAGGAAGGGAGGGCGGCAGGGGAGACCGGGAGCCTGGCTCTCTCCAGCCCAGCTCCCATCTGTTCCACCCCTCTCTCAGCCCTTAGGCGTTTGCAGGCCCATTTCCACAAGGGACGCAGATCCTCAAAATCTAGGGCAGAATGGGGTCGTGCCTTTGAAAGGACGATAAGGTGGTTGAAAATGGTTTTTAGGAGATGATTTTCTTGAGTTTATCATTAATTCCAGCAATGCACGACTCTTCCCCCAAGCCCCCAGAACAAAAGCAGGAGGCAGAAGAGGAAACCCCGAAGTGGTGCAGTCTAATTTTAGCACTGGCAGAGAATCCCAGTGTTAAGTTACGCCTGGTAAACTGGTAACTAGGAAACAGCAGAGACAGAAAACTTACACAATCTAAGTCTCCAACAAGAAGCTTCGAAACCCAATTTCATTAATTTCTATGGCATCTCAGGGAGGAAGACGAGCTTTGCCGTGTCACACAAGGGAGGAACCTGGAGCACAGGAAGAGTTATCCAAAGCCATCGAGTGTGCGTTAGTCGATCCTAGGACTCTAGGACTTGCAATCTGGTGGGCTGCGCAGGGCCAAGCTGCTGTTGGAAAATTGTATGGGTCTTTTAGAATGCACAGATTTTCCCTGAGCTAAACGTTCTCCCCTCTCTGCAGTCCCCAGGGACTACTCTCCTGTTGCTAAGGGAGCTATGGGCTGGCTGTTTGCTGCCCTTTGCAGCTCTGTTTTGGAAACCTGAAGTCCCTGCTCCTACTGCTGGGCGATGTGGATGGCAAAGCAATGGAGGGCGGAGGGGCCGTGAGTCTGTTTAGGTTTGAACAACCCCCCCCCACCCCAGGCAAGATATGCAGTTTGTTTCTGTAAAAGCGGCTACACAGTTCCTGGAAGGCTGTAATCCACCATGGTTAAAAATATCCATCTTGGGTACAAAGCTGAGCCAACAAAGCTGAGCCTACGCAGGGACCAAGAAAACAGCAGTGGGGTAAAATGAACCCAGGAGTAGGCAAAATGCTACCTATTTGCAAGATGGCAGCAGCGATAGCAATTATAAGAAAAACAAACCCATTGCCTTCACTGAGAAATCTCAAAAATGGTCCGCTCTGGTCTCGTCTTCTCCTCCAGTGACATCCTGGCCCCTGGACGCAGTGCGGGGTAACGCAAGGCGCTTTGGTCATGGGTTACTATTCTACCCCTTCCTATCTAGATAACCTGGAGAACTAGCGAACCGAGACTTCGTTCTCTCATCTGTTAAAACAAGGGGAAAATGGCAGGCATGGTGCTATAGTGGGTTAAACCATCGCTTTGGATGCCTGCATCCCATACTGGAGTCCTTGGGATTGAGTCCTGCCTCTGCTTCTATCCAGCTTCCTGCTAACGTGCCTAGGAGGCAGCGGTGGATGATGGACAAAGTGCTGTCATGGGTTTCTGTCACCCATGTGGGAGACCCAGATGGAGTTCCCTGCTCCTGTCATATGTCTGGCCCAGCCTTGGCTGTTGTAGGCATCTGAACTTGCAAGATGTCTCTCTCTCCCTCTATCACTCTGCCTTTCAAATATATAAACTTAAGAAATAGCTGTGGTAAAATGGCATAGCATACACGCTTGGTTTCAATGTCTTTCCTCTGCTAGCTTTCCTGAGCTAGATCAGACCCAGTGACGTTAGGAGGCAGAGGGTCAGGTAGGTCAACTTCTGGAGTTTCTGTTCAAGACCCAGATGAGACTTGACTCCTACTGCAGATTAGAATGTTGCCTTTGTATTAGCTTTCTAATTTGTCAAAAAAGATTTTATTTATTTTATTTGATAGGTAGAGTTAGAGAGATACAAGGAGAGAGATATTCCTTCTTACTGGTTTACTCTTTGGATGACTACAAAGACCAGGGCTGGGCCAACTGAAGTCAGGAGCCTAGAACTCCATCTGGGTCTCCCACGTGGGTGGCAGCAGTCCAAGCACTTGGGCCATCCTCCACTGCTTTCCCAGGCACATTAGCAGGGAGCTGGATGGGAAGTGGAGCAGGCGAGATCTGAACTGGTGCTCAAATGGAAAATGCCAGCACTGCACGCTGCTGCTTAACCTTGGTGTGCAACAGTGCCAGCCCCAGCTTTCTATTTCTGTATAACAAATTACCACACTTAGCAGATTAAAAGAACAGCCATTTGTCATCTGATTATTCCTCAACTATGTCCGTGTGTGTGTGTGTGTGTGTTTTCTCACTTTTTTTTTTTTTTTTAATAGGCAGAGTTAGACAGTGAGAGAGAGAGACAAAGATCTTCCTTTTTCCATTGGTTTACCCCCCAAGTGGCCGCCATGGCTGGCGGGTTGCGCCGATCTGAAGCCAGGAGCCAGGTGCTTCCTCCTGGTCTCCCATGCGGATGCAGGGCCCAAGGACTTGGGCCATCCTCCACTGCCTTCCGGGCCACAGCAGAGAGCTGGACTGGAAGAGGGGCAACTGGGACAGAACCAGCGCCCCAACCGGGACTAGAACCCGGGGTGCCAGTGCCGCAGGCAGAGGATTAGCCTAGTGAGCCGCTGCGCCGGCTTCTCACCTTTTAAGTAAACTTTACCACTTTGTGCACTATATGTGTCTGTGCTTAAGTAGACGGTGGGGACCTGGAATAATTCATCTCTACCTCCCCCACTGCACTTGGAGATTGTGGCAGTGAAGTCTGCTGATTTGGGGTCGCTGACAGCTTTCGGAGGCTCCTTCCTGGTCCCAGCGCAGGGCCCACTCATCTTCAGCAGCGGCGCATTCATTCCCTTCTTCTGTGTTCTCCTCTGCCACCAGCCTGAGAAAGCCTGCACTTTTACAGGTGCATGTGATTAGATCAGACCCACTCCATCTTAAAATCCACAGTGCCATCTCCCCTAACCAGGGCAGTGACAGCAAAGTCACAGGCTCTGAAGATCAGATCCTGGCATCTTTAACAAGTCACTTAAAAAAAATTCTGCCTCCCACAGTACTCACTGAAAATATTAAGAAATGATGAGTGAGAGGGGGAACTGGGAATAGATCATCATCTCTAACCCAAACCTCTTGCCTGGTATTCTATCCATACCATCTCCTGCCATTTCTTTTATTTATTTTTTCTCCTGCCATTTCTTTTATTCATTCATTCATTCATTCATTCATTCTTCTCCTGCCATTTCTGAAGTGGCTACTTTGGTCACAGTGTACTCATGTTCATAGTGCTTTGAGGTAGATGCTCAAAAGTAATTTCAAGAAATGACTGGAGACTAAAACATCTTTCCATGTTTTAGTTTGTTCTCATCAAATGGTGAGAACAGCAGGCTGCCCAGAGGTGTGTCCTAAGCACACACGTTGGAAAATGCATGCCATGTTGAGATGGGCTCAATAAACACAAAGTTTCACCACTCAAAACTTGGAGGACTTGGGGCCAGCGCTGTGGCGTAGCAGGCTAAGCCTCCACCTGCAGCGCCAACATCCCATATGGGTACTGGTTTGAGTCTTAGCTGCTCCATTTCCGATCCAGCTCCCTGCTAATGACCTGGGAAAGCAGTGGAAAATGGCCCAACTCCATGCACCTGCATGGAGGCCCTGGAAGAAGCTCCTGGTTCGGATCAGCCCAGCTCTGGCCATTGTGGCCATTTAGGGAATGAACCAGCGGATGGAAGACTTCTCTCTCTGCCTCTCAAATAAATTTTTTTTAAAAGATTTATTTGAAAGTCAGAGTTATAGAGAGAAAGGAGAGGCAGAGAGAGAGAGAGAGAGAGAGAGAGAGAGAGAGGTCTTCCATCTACAGGTTCACTCCCCAATTGGCTGCAACGACTGGAGCTGCACCGATCCAAAGCCAGGAGCCAGGAGTTTCCTCTGGGTCTCCCACACAGGTGCAGGGGCCCAAGGATTTGGGCCATCTTCTACTGCCTTCTCAGGCCACAGCAGAGAGCTGGATCGGAAGTGGAGCAGCCAGGACTCAAACCAGTGCCCATATGGAATGCCAGAACTGCAGGCAGTGGCTTTACCCACAACGCCACAGTGCCAGCCCCTCCAATAAATCTTAAAAGAAACATCTTGGAGGACTGGGGTAACATTTGCTCACCTGTGTGATGCTACCATTTCCCTTTTCCTGTTTCAGAATTCAACTGGAGTCCTCCATCTCATCTCGCTTCTCTTGAATGAAGGTAAACCTGCCCTAGACTGGTTCCTGGATACCAACTCAGCCAGATCACCAGTAATGCTCCCAAGCAGCTTTCTCATCCTGATGACCTTGAACTACTAGATCCATCCTGAGAGGGAGGCTGGAGCTGGGCTCCTCATTACTGCTGTTTAGCATTTAGAGGACTTTCAAAGGGCACTGTTTACTTCTAATTAGGAATGGTGCAAGCCTGTTGACACTGCTCCCTTGGTGCCCAAGAAACACAATCAGCTGTTGAAGAAACTGAGAAAGAAGCAGAGACAAACAAGTCTTGCTGCCTCCAGCATGGCTGGGTTCTACTCTCCAGATGCCTTCTAGCCAGACTTCAGCACGGGCGGAAACCAGGGTCCCAGAAAGTTCCTGCTCAGTGATCCGCCCCACGTTACAGGAGCTAGAGATTGGGAAGGGTCTCCTGACCTCACAGCAGGTGCTTTTTTTTTTTTGACAGGCAGAGTGGACAGTGAGAGAGAGAGACAGAGAGAAAGGTCTTCCTTTTGCCGTTGGTTCACCCTCCAATGGCCGCCGCAGCCGGCGCACCGCGCTGATCTGAAGCCAGGAGCCAGGTGCTTTTCCTGGTCTCCCATGGGGTGCAGGGCCCAAGCACTTGGGCCATCCTCCACTGCACTCCCGGGCCACAGCAGAGAGCTGGCCTGGAAGAGGGGCAACGGGGACAGAATCCGGCGCCCCGACCAGGACTAGAACCCGGTGTGCCGGCGCCGCTAGGTGGAGGATTAGCGCTGGCCAGCAGGTGCTATTCTACAACTCCAAGGACGGGCTTTCATCACCATGCTATCCAAGGTGAAGAGATCTCCAGAAGATCTGTTCTTAGACCCTGTTTCTCTACTAAAACATAGCACTCCCCTAGCCCAGGGTGTTGGCAATTTGGATTGCCCGTAACTCTCTCCCCGGGGCCTGAAGCTGAGAGGATTCAAGGCACCTGGACTCCTAAGGAAATTTGCTGGCAAGCTTCTTGAAGAACCAGTCATCACTGACTTCAGAGAACAGAGATGTGCAGGCCACCAAGCTTGGCTGTCTCTGAGCACCTGCCTTGTTGAGAGGTTAGCCCAACTCAGTTCCCAAGAAGGTACCAGGGTGACTCGGGACGGGGAGGGCCAGGGCAGCAGAGCCTCCTACCAGTAGCTCTAATTTAAGGGAGGGCTCTTCCTCATTCCCTAAGAGGTAGATTCCAGAGAATCTATATCTGGAGAAGACAAAGCCAGGACCTGTTCCTGTGAGGCCCATAGCCCAGAGGAGTTGAGGATGGTGTGACAACTGGATACATCCCTCTCACCCTCCAGGACAACTGCAGAAGGGCCTGGGGGTTGTGGCGAATGATACAGAGCAACATGCTTCCAGAGCCCGTTTCCCGGGGGTCAAGTCCCCGTCGTGAGCTTTAATTTCAGTTACTTACTAAACACCTCTACGGTCATCTCCATCATCACTTCGGAAAGAACATGAATTGACACATCCAGTCACTTCAGCAAGAGATGACCTGGGCTCGCTTATCCCTGCCTGTGAACGCCTGGGAGATCCTTTGACCTCCCAAGGTCGATTTCCTCACTTGTGAAGGGAGGGGGGTTGGAACAGACGATTAAAGTTGACTAAGTACTTGCTCTATTTTTTAGGGCTACAGAGATGTACAGACCAGTACCAGATGAAACCCGTTGCTTACCAGCAAGCTTCCCTGGGTGCCCGATGTATGAAGAGTCCACAATCATCATCTGCACACCTGTTGCACAGAAAGGTGCTATCCCACAATAGCTGTTGTTGCTGAAAATCTGCTTTTCTACAGTCCCAGGTACTCCCAGACCTTACTGGCTGCAGCCAACATTGTAACTGCAGCCTGCAGGTGCCTTAGCATTCATTATTTAAAGGACACATCTGCAGCCACCATCTTTGAACAAGTGATGTACGTCAAGATGCGATTTGTCAGCGGGCGGGCTGCTGTCCAACAATACTGCCTCAAGAAACTGACCTCACACTTGGAAGACAGAGTGCCCTGGGCACACCCATTCTCAATTTATCATGGCCCCTGATTATTATAAAGGAGATACATGCTCTACAGTCATTTATGGGGCTAATACTCATTTGATGAGGGTGAATGGAGATCAGAAAATGACTTCATGGATGTAGACGGCATTTAAGCTAAATAAGGCTACTAGAGCTTGAAAAAGAGCAAAGTGAGGAAAGACTTAAGGAGAGAGATGGGCAGAGGCACACGGCAAGGCTGCAAGATAGGGAAGGAACGCTTGAAAAATGACCACTAGTGAGGAAGCGGAGGCAGTGTTTGGATGGGTGATTACAGAACCAGTCCTGTAGGTCAGGAAGAGTCACCTAGCAGCGCTGGCTAGAAATGTGTGTGTGTGTGTGTGGGGGGGGAGCCCGCAGGAAAACCTCCGTGAAGCTCCACAGTAGACCTGGCGGTGGCAGAGCCGGAGAGGACGTGGCAGCATGAGAGCAAGCCCAGAGTCGGCACCTGACGTCAGCGCTCTGAGGCGAGCAGCAGCTGTGTCAGGTGATAAGGACGCAGTCTTCCCGAAACAAATGACCACAGCAGACCCGCGTGGCGTTCCAAACCAGCACACCGCGCTTCAGGCCTCGTACTCTCGACCAAAGCACTGGGCAAACCGCGGGGAAGGAACGCACACAGGACACTCAGCAGGCACCTTATAATACAGTATTTATTTGTCTTCCCTCTGTCAAACCCTGAGCCAACCACTTGCCCCAGGTGTCCTGGGAAGGTACAGGAACGGAAATGCACAGGGCAGACGAGGATGGGACAAGGACCTGCGGGAGGTGGCGACGACTCTTTCACATGGCGAAGAGGATGAGAAAGGCCACCATCAGGCAGAAGAGCCCCATGGCCTCCGAGAGCGCAAAGCCCAGAATCGCGTAGGAGAAGAGCTGCTGCTTCAGGGAAGGGTTCCTGGGAGAAGGGGGGGAGAAAAATTGAGCTTCCAGTCCACACTAAGGAGAGGGCAAACATCTAAGCGGCTCAGAGAGACCTCTCTCCTCCAAGCTCATCTGAGGTTTTAGGGGTGATGCCATCATGCCCTAATTCTTGCCCTGATGCACCAAGGACTCTTCAGGGATTGAATGAGGGGGGAGTGGACAATGACCCAAGCACACATATTATCTTGTCAATGGACCACCCACATTATGACCATAATTTAATACCAGTGAGGCTAGTGCTATGGCATAGAAAGTAAGGCCGCCGCCTGCAGTGTTGGCATCCCATACAGGCGCCAGTTCGAGTCCTGGCTGCTCCACTTCTGACCCAGCTCTCTGCTGTGTCCTGGGAAAGCAGTGGAAGATGGCCCAAGTCCTTGGGCCCTTGCACCTGTGTGGGAGACCTGGAGGAGGCTCTGGCTCCTGATAAGACACAGATTGGTCCATTGTGGCCAGTTGGGGAGTGAACCAGCAGATGGAAGACCTCTCTCTTTGCCTCTCTGTAACTCTTTCAAATAAATAAATCTAAAAGAAAAAAAACAAGAAGGAAAGAAAACAAAGACCTATGGGCCTATCCAAGGCCCACACTGTACAGCAGAGGCATCGAGTGACAGGGTTATTCTAAAGCAGTGAGTTAAGCTGTGGAACTGCAAGACAGGAAACACAGAAGCCAAACTACAACAGCACTAAAGCAGCAGGGGCATTTTAAAGGCTCGTGGTCTCCCCTTCATTCACTTAAGACAGTCTTCGGACACAGCCTCACAACTTCATGGGACACAGAGAAAACCCCGTTCCAGAGCCCAGGAGAGTCAGTGACCACCTTCTTTCATTTCAGAATAACCAAAAGTTTCAGAGCTTTAAGCTAAAAATGGCCAGTGGGGTTTATGATATGCGTCAACATAGAATAAAGGACTCCTGGGGCCAGTGCTGTGGCATAGGTTAAGCCTCTGCCTGCAGTGTCGGCATCCAATATGGGTGCGGCTGCTTCACTTCTGATCCAGCTCTCGGCTGTGGCCTGGGAAAGCAGAGGAAGATGGCCCAAGTGCTTGGGCCCCTGCACCTGTGTGGGAGACCGGGAAGAAGCTCCTGGCTTCAGACTGGTGCAGCTCTGGCCATTGCGGCCATTTGGGGAATGAACCAGCAGGTGGAAGATCTCAGTCTTTTTCCTTCTATCTCTGCCTTTCAAATAAATAAATCTTAAAAAGACTCCGATATATAATTTGGAGTTCTCATTCTGTGACACCTCAGCTGCAACAGGGAAGGCGGCACAGCACTGGCTTTTAGCAGAACTGTCAGGTGTCCTGCTTACCCATCTCCCCAGGACGTTAGGAAAACATACAGGTCTAGAGAGTACCGATTCAGTTCTGACAGAGCTGCTGGGGACCAAACAGTTCCTGGTGCCAGCAGGGAACTGCCTGCGGGAGGCGCAGCGGGTGGAGTCACCCCACCACCTAAGGCTCTAGCCCAGAGGCAGCAAATTCTCTCCGTGAAGGGCCAGGTCCCATCTTAGGCTCTGTGGGCCATTTACGGCTTGTCATCTTTCTTGATTTTGATTTTTTTTTAAAGATTTTATTTATTTATTTATTTGACAGGTAGAGTTACAGTGAGAGAGAGACAGAGAGAAAGGTCTTCCTTCCGTTGGTTCACTCCCCAAATGGCCGCAATGGCCGGAGCTGTGCCGATCTGAAGCCAGGAGCCAGGTGCTTCCTCCTGGTCTCCCATGCAGGTGCAGGGCCCAAGCACTTGGGCTATCCTCCACTGCCCTCCCGGGCCACAGCAGAGAGCTGGACTGGAAAAGAAGCAACCAGGACTAGACCTGGCGCCCATATGGGATGCTGGTGCCACAGGCGGAGGATTAACCTAGTGTGCTGGCCCTTGATTTTGTTATTCACATAATTCTACACACTGATGGACACAATGTAACATTTTGTGACATGCACACTTTGTGTAAGGATAAAATCAGGGCAAACATCAGATGTAGTGAGAGCAGTCAAAATATTTTAGCTACTTTATTTTTTTTGACAGGCAGAGTGGACGGCGAGAGACAGAGAGTTTTTCCTTTTCCGTTGGTTCACCCCTCAGTGGCCGCTGCGGCCGGCACACTGAGCTGATCCGAAGCTGGGAGCCAGGTGCTTCTCCTGGTCTCCCATGCAGGTGCAGGGCCCAAGCACTTGGGCCATCCTCCACTGCCCTCCCAGGCCACAGCAGAGAGCTGGCCTGGAAGAGGGGCAACCGGGACACAATCTGGTGCCCCGACCGGGACTAGAACCCAGTGTGCTGGTGCCGCAGGCAGAGGATTAGCCTAGTGAGCCGTGGTGCTGGCCCTATTTTAGCTACTTTAAAATTAAAATAACTTTTAGAAAAATGCAGAAACCATTCTTAGCTCAACCGTACAGAACCAGGCTTTGGCTCAGCTTTGGCCCTCAGGCCTTCGCCTGCCAGTCTCTGCTCTAGACCCAACAAAAGTTCAACAGGACGTCTTTCAGTGACGTAAGTGCTGCCTCTGCACTGCTGCTGTGGCTGTCTCTAACCACACGTGGTTACCGAGCAGTGGAAATTTGGTCAGTGTGACGAGGAACTGAAAACCCAAGTTCGTTCGATGTGTTGTTAATTAATTAAAACTCAAATTCAAAATAGCCTCATGTAGCTACTGCAAAGGATACTGCAGCTCTAGACCCCGGACCTCTACAGACCCTTTCAGGGGGCAATGGGGGCTCAACTTCTCTTACCTGGCATAACCAATGATGAGGCTCCCAAATACAGTCCCGATCCCAGCCCCAGAGCCAGCCACCCCGACTGTGGCAGCCCCGGCCCCAATGAACTTGGCTGCTGTGTCAATGTCCCTTGAGACAACGCTGGTTTGGAAGCTACGGCTCTGGAGAAGTGGGGTCAGGGGACATGGGGCTGCCACGCTGCTGAGGCGCTGTGAAGAAGAGGCAGGTAGAAGGTCAAGTTTTTTTTTTTTTTTTTGGGGGGGGGGGCACCGGTTTTTGCTTTGGAAATGTTTGCGCAATTTAAACCCTTTGTACTGTCAAGTCTCATGGTTTCTTTCCCAAAGGGGAAATTGGTTCACTCACTGAAAACTCCCCCAAAATGCTGGCAAGCAGAATCTTTTAATGTAGAAGGCGGACTTCAAATACTATCAAGATTCAGGGGTGGTCTGGAAGTGTTACAACTGAGGCCCTAGCCTATTCCTGTCGCCCCATGGTGATCACATTCCTGGAACAATTAGATGCTCCCACAGAAGTCAGCCGACTAGGCCGTTACAGCAGTTAGCAGTTCATCTGGGCGCGTGTGCTGCCGGTGGCAAACGCCCAGCACTAGTGCATATATCCTATTAACTGCCCATCATCCCCACCTACAGCCAACGGCCTTGATCCTGGACTAATTGTAGTCCAGAATGCTTGTCCTCAGCGCGCACTCCCCCTACTGGTTCTAGCAGGTAACCCTCCCCACCGCTCACCCTCCAAAACCAGTTCCAACTCCACCTGTTAAGGTACCTCATCTGTCAGCGGCTCAGGTCTCTTGAGCACCACTGCGGACAGCGGCCGGCTCAGCAGCTGCGAGGTGCTCCTGGCCTGGCGGGAAGGACACAGGTCAGGAAGGTCAGTGGAGGCTGGAGAGGAGTTTCAGAACCTCACCAAGCAGGATCTTCCGCCTGCCAGTGCCCCTGCCATGCCTGTTCTTACAATCCTGCATCACTCATCTTTACTTTTAGTACGTTCTAGGTTCAAGAACCTCAGCATTCCCTTGCTTTCAGGCTTTGCTCGAAGGAAAGCCTGTCTACTTCCTCTTGGACCCCAGGAGGTTTTCACCCTTGCTCTATCTTGCCCAGAGCTTCCAGGAATTAGGAGAAACCTGAGCCCCAGAAGCACATTGGTAACGGCCAGCTCAGGACAAAGAAGGCCAGGACGGGGCCATCCCCCTGGTGGCCTCTGCTGATTGACCCCATGCCAGGGCCTCCAAAACAGCAGCAGGGGTGACAGCCAGGCTTCAGGGCCAGAGATCCAGATTCCAATCTTAGCTCTGCAGGAGCTGTGTGATCTCAGGGTAAGTCACTAAACCTTTCTAAGCCTGCTTTCTCATCAAACGGAAAACTCCTGCAGGGTTGGTAAACTCAGTGCCAGGTACCTACTAATAGCACGGCCCTTTTCCTCTTGGGATGAACCAACTCCCTGCACCATCCAGTCGCTTTTAATTTCGCTCTTGCTTCTGAGTCAAACACCTTCCCAATGCATATCTAAGCTTCTCCAATACAGAAGATCCGACATAAAGCTATGTAATCTACTTTCTGGGGACCAACTCGGGCTGGTTCCAATTCACAGGCACACAGTTTCAGAAGTAGGAGCAGGGTTTCCATCAGTGCCCCTAAGACTGGAGATGAGAATTAACGGCCCCCGAGGTATATGGGCAGGGGGACATCTGCCAAGGGCTTTTCCTTCCCCGCAATCAAATGTATCCCCCATAGCCAGCTGTAAAGAACAAGGTGCAACAGCAAGGCAGAGGGACGATGCCCCTTCTTAAAAACCCTCCCAGAGGGGCCAGCACTGTGGCGCAGTGGGTTAAAGCCCTGGCCTGAAGCACCGGCATCCCATATGGGCGCCGGTTCTAGTCCCAGCTGTTCATCTTCCTATCCAGCTCTCTGCTGTGGCCTGGGAGAGCAGTAGAAGATGGCCCAAGTCCTTGGGCCCCTGTACCTGCACAGGAGATCCGTTAAGAAGCTCCTGGCTTCGGATGGGCACAGCTCCGGCCGTTGCGGCCACACCTCTGTCTCTACCTCTCTAACTCTGTCCTTCAAATAAATAAAATAAATCTTAAAAAAAAAAAAAAAAAAAAACCCTCCTAGAAAAAGCAGGGACTCACCAAAGAGGGCGTGGAGACGAACTTGGAGCAGGCATACATTGTCAGGCTGTCAGGGGCTGTAGCACCAGAGCTGGAATTACAAGAGCAGTATTGTCACCACTCAACTACATCCTTATCAGTGGCTCTAGAAAGATTCACTGGCCCAGAGGGCAAAGGGAGGGACTGCAAGTCACCAGCAGGGATGGAATGAGAACCCCACCCCATTCCCAGATTTCCCCTGTATATTCGAGTGACATCTCTTGGTCTGAACCAAAGTTGTCACTTGGTCCAGTTACTCATTTCCACAGCCTTGGGATTTGGGGTTGTCAGATCCATCTTCCCAGAGTGTCTGTCCTTTGCCTAAATTTTTTCTCAGCCCTTCATTGTTTGAGGCGGGGGGGGGGGGGGGGGATTCCTTTCATGGCTAGAGTCCACAGGCCTTTAATCTTCTCACTGAATGACCTGCAAGCGGCTGGTTTCTCAAAACACCTAAATTTCCTACGTTAATTAACAAGGCAGATCAATGAGGAACTCTGCTGTTACTCTAATTAGCAATGACTGTTGAACTGTTTTCACCATCACACCATGGGGAATTAAACTCTGTAGCCCCAAGATCTAAAGTCCTCACACCTGGTTGGTACCTAAATTGGTAGAACTCAAGAGAGAAAGTGAGTTAAGGACCTAAAGGCAGGGAGGGTTTCTCCAAGCAAAGGGAGAAGCTCAGCAGGATGAGAATTTTCTAGGGGTGGAGATGGAACATGTATCCAAAATGTCTATTCTTAGGGGCCTGATGCTGGCATCCCACCGGGTCCTGGCTGCTCCACTTCTAATCCAGCTCCCTGCAAATGTGCCTGGGAAAGCAGTGGAAGATGGCCCAAGTCCCTGGGCCCCTGCACCCATGTGGGAGACCTGGAAGAAGCTCCAGGCTCCGGCCTGGCCCAGCTGCAGCCAACTGGGGAGTGAACCAGCGGATGGAAGCCCTGTGTGACTCTCCCTCTCAGACAATTTCAAATAAAAAAAAAAAAGTAAAAAAGAAAAGAAATATATATTCTTGAGCCTCATTTTAGACCTTCCTGGTCAAGATCTCTGGTGATAAGGCCCAAGTGCCCTGTATTTCAAATAATCTATCCTTCTTACAGATAAGGGGTACATTTACTTAAAGCCCAATTTTATTTATTTGAGGGGCACAGAGACAGAACTCCTGTCCACTGGCTCACTGCCAAATGCCTCCCACAGGTGAGGCTGAAGCCAGGCTCCTGGAACTCAATTCACGCGTCCAACGCAGGCGGCAGGGACCACTGTTCTCCAGCCTGCTGTCCTCCCAGGGTGTACATCAGCAGGAAGCCGCGGCTTGCATCCAGGCACTCCCATAGCAGGATGTGGGGTTTGCAACCAGGGCTTAATGGCTAGGCCGAGTGCCTGCGCCTTCACACCAAACCTTTTCACTCCTGAGGTCCATGCTTTCTAACAGGCCCCAGGCTGACACACGGAGTGAATGCTAACGCTTGTTAAACACCACTTCCTTAAATGAAATGGACTGACTGTCCCACGTTCTAACACCTATGAACCTGGCCAGCATCTTACTCTCAACTCTCATCTGACCTAGAACTGATGTCTGCCCATCCACGAAAGGCTAACCCAATTCTGTGCCTCACCACTCGGGTTTTCTTGGGTCAAAATCCAATCATTCGCTTGACGTTTTTATAAAAGGGGTGACATTTTTCTTAAGGCAATTAAGCCTTAATATCATTTGTAAAATGCATTTCATAGGGGAATGAAATGTGAACTTAAAAATTAACATGTGCACAGTTTAATGTGGCGCTGGCATGTAATAAACCCAGCACAACGGGTAACAATTAAGCCCGGACTGGCCACTTAACTCTAGTACTGCAGGGCTGTTAACCCACACCTCGGGCAAGGACACCACTCAAGAGAGAATCAGAGCTCCTACTTGCTTGGCTTCACCACACCTGTGACGGAGGCCCTGCTCTACCCCGCACTTGGGCTTTTTCCAGCTTCACCCGAGAGCCGGGAAAGCAGAACCAGACCGGGGGGAGGAAGCAATGGCTGCAAACCAAGCGGCCTGTCTCTGCGGCCCCGGCTCTCCCTGGCCAGCCACAACCCCGAGGGGCTGCCTGCGCCACATCCACGCTTTACTTCTAAAACCGACCAGGGGGAAAGGGCGCTCGGGACACTCAACCACCATCACTGTTCCGCGCCCCGGAGCAAGGACAAAGCCACGTGTCGGGGTGAGAGGAGGAAGCCGAGACAGGAGCGGGCAGCCCCGGGGGTCGTGACAACTCTGGGAAAGCCACAAGGGCGAGAAGGGAACGTCGGTGAGGTCGGGTCGGAGCAGGAGGAGGAAGGGCACGCCCGGATCGGACTTTCGCCAGCCCCGCGGCACGCTCCCGCCGCGAGACGCCCAAGATGGCGCCAGGCCCGCGCGGCTGGAGGTCACCGGCACGCGGGCAGGGGCGGCTCCCGGGCGCCGGGGAGGGCACGAGGGCCGGAGTGTGGGACCCAGCACCGTAAGGGCCCGAAAGCATCCTCGCGCCGTGAGCAGCCCCCGCGCGCGCGTGCGCGGCGCACACAGGGCACGCGGCCCCAAGGCCTTACCTGCTCCCAGTGCAGAGAAGACAGAGAGGGGAGGGGGAGAGCGGGACACCGGCAGGAAGGCTCTGCGCGTGCGCGGCCCGGACCAACAAGGCGTCCGCCGCCACGGATAGAGAGGTGGCAACGTTGAAGGTCGGGCCCCAGGAACCACAGCGCCGCCTGCCAGCTCCGTGGCGCCGTCCGGCAAGTGGCGCCACCTGGCGTGAGAGAAGAGGAACTACAGGAGAACTACTCGGGAGGCGACCGAGTGCAGAAATGAGGCCAGTTCCGCAGAATGAGCTGATCCACAGCTTGGCCTGCGGTTTGGGCTGCGCAGCGTTTGGAATCTTGGACTCCTTTCCGAGCGTGCGCAGTCACATTGCAATTAAAAAAAAAACCACAAACTCAGAAATGTAGTGTTAAATAGCATGCAATCGGAATTGGGGTTCAGTACCTAAAATGTAGCAGGAGGAAAAGCTGTCTCTGGACCTTGGTACCATTGTATGGGAAACAGTTCAATGGGTGAAGTCAGCAAAATACCCCACCTGTTTCTAGTGACTTCGCCGTTTCTTCCCTTTTCCTATTTTTTTTTGAATGCGGTTGATAAGCGTTGAGAAAACTAAAAGAGGCTAAATACCATAAGTATTGGGACTCTTGCCTGAGTCCTAAGAGCATAGGAATGACCAGCACGGGTGACAAGCAGTAAGGACACGTGCCCGGGGCCTCTGCCCAAGTTTCACCTCCAGGAGCTGTGCTAGCCACGCAGCATCCTCATGGGGGTGCCCTCTGCAAAGCCCCTCGCCCTCTCTCTCTCCTGGAGGAAGCAACCGGGGAAGGCTTCGGGGCCATCATCTCTTCCCCTAGGCCCCTTTGTCTCTCCCAGTCTAGGCCCTGAGCAGCAAGCACTTTGCATGAGGGCGGCAAGGCCAGCCCAGCTTCCAAAACCAGCCGTCCGTCCCGGGCATTGCGCCTGGACCCAGTGCAAGAAAAGACAGAGTGGGGGTGGGGGGGAGGCTCACCATAAAAAATAAATAAATAAATAAAATAAATAAATAAAAAGCAAGCCGCGGCTGTAAATAAAGCCAAATCCGCCTCCCTCGGAGGGGCCGTTTGTCCTCCGCTCCTTGGCCCCGTCCTCCCCGCCGCCCCCTCCCGGCTCCCCGGGCCCCGCGGCGCCCCGGGCCCCGAGCTCCTCCATTTAATCGGATTTGGGAGAAGGGGAGGATAAATCACGGCAGCAGCTTTACGGTCCCGGAGGAGAGGCGAGCCGCAGCCAGGCACACCCCGGCCGGCGATAAAAACCGGCGCTGAAAGCCCGCGGAGCAATTTCCCGGGACCCCGAGCGACGCCATTACAGGAATGTAATTTTGCCCGGATGAGGCCCCGAGTTTAATTATCCTCGCGGAGGAATTTCAATGCGGCCAATCCATCTTGCAGGCGGGCGGCAGAGGGATTTATATGGGCCCGTTATTTCACACGGATCCTCCATCTGCATTTTTATGGCCCTGAGCTCCTGCGAGGAGGGGTCGGGTGGGGTGGGGGTGGGAGAAAGAGCGGGGAGACGCGGGCGCGGCGAGGCGGGTGCGGGGTCCCCGCCTTGCCCAAGTCCCGCTCGGCTCGGATTCTCACAGGTTCCCCCCTCCCCCGGAAGGCCCCAAATCCGTCGCCCCGGGCCGGGCAGGCCTGGAACCGGGGCTCCTTGGGTCTCATCAACAGGTCTTTACCGCGGCGCCGGGCTGGGAGGGGTCCATCCCCCGGGGGGCTCCCCGCCGCTGCACGCGGGGGGCTGCAGCTTCCTGCTGGGGGGCTCACACTCGGTCCCCGCGGCCGGTCCCTGACCCCCCCTAAGGCTCTGGATGCAGTCGCTCCAGCTGTGACCTTGGGCAATCTGTTTACCCAAGAACAGTAACAGTGCGCACCCCACAGCCAGTGGTGGGCTAATATAGGTGAGACTTCCCTTGGTATCCAGTAAGAATTAAAAAAAAAAAAAAAAAAAAAGGTTAGCATCGTCACCATCATGGCTATTATTATTAACAGTGAGGCACGTTGCAACTCAGCTCTACACTGCTCCCTAAAGACTGTTTATTGCAAGATCCTGGCAGTGGGAGTCCCCGGACAACGATCACAAAATTTTTTCAGCTACTGCATGAATCACGCAAAACAAGTTAGCTGACATGTTGGTGGAGAGAGATCCGTGGGGAGGCTGAGAATGGGGTGTGTGTGTGTGTGTGTGTGTGTGTGTGTGGCTGCAGGGTCTGAAGCAGCATTCAGATGGAATTCAGTTAGATAATAAAAAGTGCATAGAGGAGAGCGAAGGAGCGGTGAATTTAAAGAGAGCAAAAGATGAGCTGAGCGTCTGGAATCTTCACCACGCGTGGGCCTGGGGAAGGGGCCTTCTTTCCTTCACCGAGGAAAAGCGCGCCCAGGATGGAAAGGGTGTGCGGCCAGCAGTAGCCTTTCCTACCAGGCCATGGGACAAGGACGGCCTGATTGGCCAGCCTTTCCGAGGGCTGCCAGTGGCAGGTTCTCATTGGTCGGCAGCCTCCCTGCACGGTGCTGAGAAAGGAGATTGAGTTTTTCTTCCTCAGGATTGGTTGACTGCCCTGGGGAGGGGGTGGGGACAGAGCCTCGTTTTCACTGACTGGCTAAGCTAGGAGGGTGGGTTCCCAGCCGGCCCATCAACATTCTGGGTGTTCTTTGCCGCAAAGGTCACCAGGAAAGAGGTTTGATTGGCTTCTGCCTTGCCTGCCTGTGGACAGGAAGCGCATGCAGTAGCTTAGAGCAGTAAAAGCAGGAGGGGTTGAGGCTGGCCACAGTTCCATTTCAAAGCCCAGACGGAGGGATTCAGGGCTCTATGTTGATGGGAGGTGGGGGTGGAGAGAAAGGCAAGGACAAAAAAACACAACAGAAAAAAAGAAAAAGAAAAAAAAATACTGCTGGGGGGCAGCAGAATGGGGTCGAGACTGGGAACATGTTAATCAAAGGTTAGGAGGTTTCTCTTGGACTGGAGGAATCCTTTTGTGTGATCTATTCATGGGACGTGGTGACCCCAGTTAACCTGTTGTATATTTTAAAAATGCTAAAATGGATTTTTAACATTCTCATTTCAAAATCATGAGACATCGGTGTGGGGTGGTGGATATGTTACTTAGCAGGGCGGACTCTTAATACAATGTATATATAGAGATCAAAAAACCATCAGGTTGCAGACTCACAAATATACACAATAATCATTTGTCAATTAAAATTGTTAAGAACTGCCAGACAGAAGAGCATGAAAAATTGTAGTTCCTCCTGGATGGCTCAGGATGGGTTTCTCCTGGCTGGCGGGCTGGGTGGGTGGGCTCTGGGCAGTGGCCTTCCTAATCTCCCTCGCTCAGTTCCCCGTACAGGACAGTGAACCATCTTCTCTGAAAGACAGAAACAGTAGGCGGCGGAGGAGAAACGGTTACTGGTATCCCGGCTTGTGAGGGAGGCATCGGTGAAGAGCTGGTGGCAAAAGGGTTCTTTGTTAAGAATTTTCTGGGGAAGAAAATTCTTTGAATTTGCATGAATAATCTGTACACTGGCTTCATTTCCACGTAGAAGACATGATTAAAATTTTAATCTCTGCCGAGCCAAGGAAGACACGCAGGTAGAATAGAAAGTAGAAGCCATTGTGATATGCTATGAACGGCTAGCTAAGAACTGGAGTTGAGACTTTTGGGGACACTACTCATTGATGATGTGACCTTGAGAATATCAGCTCACTGGATTGCAGTTTTTTTTAAATTTCTTACGCTTCATTACTTTTTCCTTATTTATTTATTTATTTATTGACAGGCAGAGTTAGACAGTGAGAGAGACAGAGAGAAAGGTCTTCCTTTCCATTGGTTCACCCCCCAAATGGCTGCTATGGCTGGTGTGCTGTGCAGATCCCAAGCCAGGAGCCAGGTGCTTCTCCTGGTCTCCCATATGGGTGTAGGGCCTAAGCACTTGGGCCATCCTCCACTACCTTCCCGGGCCACAGCAGAGAGCTGGACTGGAAGAGGAGCAACCAGGACAGAATCCGGTGCCCCAACCGGGACTAGAACCCCGGGGGGCTGGCGCCACAGGCCGAGGATTAGCCTAGTGGGCTGCAGCGTGGGCTGCTTTTTCCTTTATTAAAGCCTTCTGTGAGTAAACAGTGGAGTCTCTGTAGCATTTTCTTTTTAAGATTTATTTATTTATTTGAGAGGCAGAATTACAGAGAGGCAGAGGCAGAGAGAGAGAGAGAGAGATAGGTCTTCCATCCAGTGACTCACTCCCCAGATGGCTGCATTGGCCAGAGCTGCACTGATCCAAAGCCAGGAGCCAGGAGCCAGGAGCTTCCTTCAGGTCTCCCACACGGGTGCAGGGGCCCAGGGACTTGCGCCATCTTCTACTGCTTTCCCAGGCCATAGCAGAGAGCTGGATCAGAAGTGGAGCAGCTGGGACTCAAACTGGCACCCATTTGGGATGCTAGTGTTGCAGTCAGCAGCTTAACCCGCTGCACCACAACACTGGCCCCTTTTTCCTTTTTTAAAAACCATTCTAAGTGTGATGTGATACTGTTCACAGGCATCTTGGACTGTCTGTCTCCATTCAACATTTCTTTGTAGATTTCACCCATGTTGCTGTGGGTAGTTGGTTCGTTTCCACCGACTTGGTGGTTAATTCCCCTGCTGATGAGTACTTAGGTTTGTCTCCACCTTTTTGCAGTTACAAATGATGCTGCTTTGAACATTTTGGTACATTTCTCCTGGTCGACATGGGTAGGAGTTTCTTCAGGAATAAATGCGAGAGGATTGCTGGGTTGTAATAGATGAGTATCTGACTTTTCTGAATAAATGCAATTTGTTTTCCAATATTTATGCCCACCGATGTATACAAGAGTCTTGGTTGCCACCCTACCCTTGCCAATTCTTGGTCCCTAGTTAATCCGTTGGGTGTAAAATGGAATTTCCTGGTGGCTTGGATTTATATTTCCCCGATTATTAACGAGGCTGAGAATCTTTTCGTGTATTTATTAGCCATTCTTGTTCCTTCTTCTGTGAAATGCCTGCTCAAGGGTGTCTTTTGTCCATTTTCCTGCCCCGTTATTTGTCATCTTCCTATCGGTTCTCAGAATGAACAGATATGTGTATCATGTCCTAGGACCGGTGCTGTTCACCGCCGGGCGGAGATGGGATGAGATTTTAGTGGAAGCTTCAGGATGGATGATTGCAGCTCCAGCTCAGAGTCTTCATTCAGTTGGATCAATTAATTCTTAATTCATTCATCAAACATTTATTGACTGTCTAGACAGACATCACGCTAGTCATGGAGAATAAAAAGATATCCCACATTTGCCTACCCCATACCCCTTCCAAAATCTAATTTTGTCCAAACCACTAACATCTCTCGCTGATCCACGATAATAACGTCTTAGCTGGGCTCCAACAGTCTACTCTCCCTCTAGAAAAGTGGCTAAACTGATCTTTGCAAATGTGTTCAGATTACGTTACTTAGAATCTCCGGGTAGCATTCTGCTGTTGTGGAAGCATTCCCAGAATCCAGCTACAGGGGGCTCCCTGTATCCCGACACACTGAGCGGAGCTGCTTCTCCCTCTGCCTGGAACATTCTCACATGCCCAGGCTCACGCTCACTTCCTTTAGTTCTCATCTCAAATACCACATTTGTCCCACCAGCTCAGAAGTTTTGTCCCAGGCACCTTATGTTGATGGGACCAAGTTAACCCAGTTATGGTGTTTAGAGGCAGGCCCTTTGGGAAGTGATCGGGTTGGATTATTTCACTAGGGTGGAGCCTCATGAAGAAACTCTGCTGATCTTAAGTTTTTTTTTTTTTTTTTTTTTTTCCTTCCATGTAAAACACTATTTAGGGGCCGGCACTGTGGCATAGTAGGTTAAAGCCCTGGCCTGAAGCGCCGGCATCCCATGTGGTTCAACCCAGCTGGGTTCAAGACCCAGCTGCTCCACTTCCTGTCCAACTCTCTGCTATGGCCCGGGAAAGCAGTAGAAGATGGCCCAGGTCCTTGAGCCCCCGCACCCACGTGGGAGACCGGGAAGAGGCTCCTGGTTTCGGAATGGCACAGCTCCGGCCGTTGTGGCCATCTGGGGAGTGAACCATCGGATGGAAGACCTCTCTCTCTCTCTCTCTGCCTCTCTCTCTGTGTAACTCTGATTTTCAAATAAATAAATAAATCTTAAAAAAAAAAAAAACAAACCACTATTGAGCCGGCGCCGCGGCTCACTAGGCTAATCCTCCGCCTTGCGGCGCCGGCACACCGGGTTCTAGTCCTGGTTGGGGCGCCGGATTCTGTCCCGGTTGCCCCTCTTCCAGGCCAGCTCTCTGCTGTGGCCAGGGAGTGCAGTGGAGGATGGCCCAGGTGCTTGGGCCCTGCACCCCATGGGAGACCAGGAAAAGCACCTGGCTCCTGGCTCCTGCCATCGGATCAGCGCGGTGCGCCGGCCGCAGCGCGCCGGCTGCGGCGGCCATTGGAGGGTGAACCAACGGCAAAGGAAGACCTTTCTCTCTCTCTCTCTCTCACTGTCCACTCTGCCTGTCAAAAAATAAAAATAAAAAAAAAACCCACTATTTATTTATATTTAAAAGGGAGGGAGAGAGAGAAAGAGAGAGAGATAGAGATAGATCTTCAATCTGGTGGTTTACTTGCCAAATGGCCTCAACAGCCAGGGCTGAAGCCAGGAGCCAGGGACTCCAGCTGGGTCTCCCACGTGGATGGCAGGGGCTCAAGCATTGACCGGCATCCTGTATTGGAGCGCAGGTTCGAGTCCTGGCTGCTTTGCTTCTGATCCGGTTTCTTGATATTGTACCTGGAAGGCAGTGGACGATGGCCCATATGCTTGGGGCCCTGCAGCCCACAAGGAAGACTTGGATGGAATTCCACACTCCTGGTTTGGCCTGGCCCAGCCCTGGGCATTGTAGCCTTTTGGGAAGTGAACTAGAGTTGGAAGATCTTTGTCTCCCCTTCTCTCTCTGTCATTCTGCTTATTAAATAAATAAATAAACAAATAAATAAATTTTCCCCCAAACCCAAACTTGGTTCTGTACTCAGTAACCCTACATTTGTGTAAGATTTCCCCTTGGGGCTGGTGCTGTGGCACAGTGGGTTAAGCCGCTGTCTATGGTGCTGGCATCCCATATGGATGCTGGTTCTAGTCCTGGCTGGGCTGTTCTACTTTTCATCCAGCTCCCTGCTAATGTGCCTGAGAAGGCAGTGGAAGGTGGCCCATGTATTTGGGCCCCTGCATCCATGTGGGAGATCTGGAGGAAGCTCCTGGCTCCTGGCTTTGGCCTGGCCCAGCCCTGGCTATTGCAGCCACTTAGAGGGTGAGCCCGCAGACAGAACACCTCTTCTCTCTCTCTCTCTCTCTCTCTCTCTCTCTTTCTCTTTCTCTTTCTCTTTCTCTTTCTCTTTCTCTTTCTCTTTCTCTTTCTCCCTTTCTGTAACTTTGCCTTTCAAAAAATAAATCTTAGAAAAAAAGGAACAAAGACAGAAAAACCTTTCCCCTGGTCTCTACTCTGTTCCTAATAGAGTAGACCAGTGACACGGAAATCTCCATGTAGGTATCCCTGGACCTGTCCTTCTGTTTCCAGACTTGCTTGAGTCACTAGGTCCTGCTTTGTGTACTTGACCGGGGCTTATCCAAGAATAAGGATCTTCCCCAGCATCTTCGGAGAGGCTAAGACAGGGAGCCATGGATGAGAACCAAAAGCAGCCCAAGGAGTCCCAGGCAGAAAGGACAGAGGTTGGCAGGACAGGCAGTGGAACAGCGACCAGGGTGCCCTATGGTCACTGACATCCTTGCAGCGAGCCCTCAGAGCTGCGACAGGCAGGTGAGAGGAAGCCGGCACCTGCTCTGGCGGGGAGCTGCCAGAAGCAGCTGGAAGGTGGATTGGGGGAAAGGCTAAGGACGGAGAGGGAAATTTCTTGGTGGGCAAATCTGGGGCTTTCCCAAAGGATGGAATGGGAAGGACAGCAGGACACGAGTCGCGGTGTTGTAGGGAAATGAGTGGGCTCACCCCAAATATTTGTGGGGTGCAAGATGAGATAAAAACATAGGCCCTTAGAGGTGCTCGTGAAACCTAGCAGAGACGCCCATCCCATACTGGAGTGGCTGGGTCGGAGTCCCAGCTCCCCTCCCGACTCCAGCTTCCTGCTAATGCACACCCTGGGAGGCAGCAGGCGATCGCTCACATGGTTGGTCCCTGTCACCTGGATTGTGTTTCTGGCTCCTGACCTTAATCCAGACCAGCCCTGGCTGCTGTCAGCATTTAGGGAGTGAAACTGCAGATGGGAACTCTCTCTGTATCTGTTTCTCAGCCTACAAATAAATAAAGTTTATCTCTATGTGTGTGTATGAATATGCTTATACATACTTATACACACCCACGTACCAAATGTCTAGATGTATAAAAGTTGTGTGTGATAGCTTCCGAACTGTTCAATAAAGCACGTTCTACCATCTTATCTTGACAAATATATCAATGTCAGCAGAAAGGTTTGTATTTAGAAATCTGGGACTCCTGACTCCTGCAGCACCCCCCTTCCAGTCTGACCCTGAGGTCCCCATCCCACTCCTGGCTCTGTCCCACTCAGTTCAGTGCACAGCTGAGCTCCACGCAGGCCAGCAGAACTCAGTGTGGCCCCTGCAGCTCAGTCTGTGCTCCCAGAGCTTGGGCTGCTCTACTGCTTGCAGGGGATTCTGGGAATTGGAGCCGAGGAGAGAGGAGGCACAGGCTGTCGGCAGACACATCCCCGGCCTTGATTTCTCTTCACTCTGGTGGAGAAGGAGACCCTCTGTAAGGGGCACCCAGGAGAGAATTCCTCTTGCCAGGTCCAAGGGCACAGACTTTGAAATCAAATGCACCAGGTTTCATTGCTATTCTGGTATCTCTTTATTCTTCTGGGAGCCTGGGAGGATTTGCTGCGCCTCAGTTTTCATACATGTAAAATGGGCATTATTCAGGGTTATTGTGAGAAGTAAATAAGCTAAAATGTAGAAAGCACCTGATATTTGGTTTTTAAAGAATATCTTTTGAAGATTTATTTTATTTACTTGAAGGGCAGAGTGATAGAGAAAGAGAGAGAGAAGAGAGAGAGAGAGAGAGAGAGAGAGATACAGATAGAGAGAGAGAGAAGGCGATCTTCCATCTGCTGGTTCACTTCCCAAATGACTGCAACTGTCAGGCTGAAGCCAGGAGTCTGGAACTCTATCCGGGTCTCCCATGTGGGTGACAGGGGCACAAGCACTGGGGCCATCTGCTGCTGATTTTTCAGAGACATTAACAGGGAGCTGGATCTGAAGCAGAGCAGACAGAACTCAAAATAGTGCTCTGAAATGGGAAGCCAGCATAGCAGCCAGCTTAAATCTGCTGCGCCACAATGCCGGCCCCTTTTCAAAATACTTACTGATGTTTATTTATTTGAAAGGCAGAATCTCTCTCTCTCTCTCTCTCTCTCTCTCTCTCTTTCTCTCTCTCACACACACACACACACACACACATACAGATGTTTTCCCGGCAACTGAGTCACTCCCCAAATGCCCACAACAAACTCCATCCACGTGGATGGCAGGGGCCCAAGTACCTAGACCATAATCACTGCCTTGCCACGCACATTAGCAGAAAGCCAAATCGGAAGCAGAGGAGCTGGTACTAGAACTGACGCTCCAGAATGGCATGAGGTTGTCCAAGCGGCAGCCTAACCTGCGATGCTAATGCCTGCTCTCAGTAAGTTGATTGTATGCTGATGAATGAGAAATGGAAATGGCTTAATTGCTTTTACAATCTGTTTTGCTGAGGGTGGCAGCTGGTTGCTGCTTTGATTCTTGTTTTTCAGGCTAAGGCAGAGGAAGAAAAGGTACGAAGAATCCCAAATAATAGAAAATCCAAACAGCACTTCTCGGCAACCATGAACATCATCAGAGACGTGTGGTTGCAAACAAAAAACGAATTCTTTCCAGTGTAGAGGCTGGCCCTCTGACGCTGGCTCAGTCACTGTTCTGAAACAGGCACAGAGATCTCACGCCATGCCGTCACTCCTGCTCCTTGGGTCTGCTCCTCCCGTGTTAGCATCCCTGCCACTCGTCCTGAGCTGCATCTCCCATAACTTACTTACTCGCTCATTGTCGACTGCTTTATATTGTTCTCTTTCATGTTTGCAACTCTTGTCTCCCCAACTAGAATTTAGACTTCTCATGGGCTGGGACTATATGTCTAATTCTCTTCCATTTCCCAGGATTTCTATATAGTCATCCGTTATACATTTATTAAGTTCCCATACACCTGAACTGTGTTAAGCGCTGGGGATACAAAGATTATATGTGTGTATAGGTACATGTTGTATATCTTTTATATGTAAAATGTGTGTGTGTGTGTGTGTGTGTGTGTGTGTGACTGGAGGAGCTAATAATGTAATGGGCTCATGGTTTGATAACTGCCTATAAAATTGTTGAGCACATAATGGGACTTCTATATAGGTTTGATGGATTGATGAACCATTGTGCTTTTTCAAATAGTCATCCAATGAGTGAATTCATTAATGAAACAACTGAATAACGAGCCGCTGATACAGCTGTGCCAGGTGGTCCCCTACCCTATGTACCTACATCTAGCAGACTTAAAATTAGAAGATTCCTGCGAGGGGGAGAAGTGATCTTTAGAGCAATCAAAGCAAAAGCCTACTGACTTTTGAAAAGTAAATTTAAGGTTTATTTATTTATTTTTTATTTATCTAAAAGCCAGAGGAAGAGAGAGAGGGAGAGAGGGAGAGAGGGAGAGAGAGAGAGAGAGAGATTTTCCATCTGCTGGTTCACTCCCCAAATGCCAGCAACAGCTGGGACTGAGTCAGGCTGAAGCCAGGAGCCAGGCGCTCCATCCAGGTCTCCCACAGGGCGGCAGGGGTTCAAGCACGAGGACCACCTTCTGCCGCCTCCCAGGATGTGCGTTAGTAGGAAGCTGGGTCTAAAGCAGAGGTGGTTCTCCATTTCTGGCACTCAGCTATGGGACATGGGGCATCCCAAGTGGTGGCTTACCTCACTGCTTTTTAAGGCTGTGTTCACTCTTGATTTAACCACAAAGCATTTTGCTGGCATTAGTGAGTACCTTTCGCCAATTGTGTCGTTCGTGTTGGTTGGCTATGAAAACTGTGTCCATCACAATGACACTTACTATGTGCTAGATGGTTGCTGGCTTCTTACATGAATTAATCTAAATCCTGACCACACTCAGTGAGGAAGATACAGACAGTCTCACTGCACACGACACTATCCAGACAGTGAATTCTCCAGCCAGCCCAGCCCTTGGCTCCCTGTGTGAACTCAGAATCCTCTCACTTCTCTGGGCTTCAGGTCCTTCTGATCACATCGACAACAGCACCAGACTTAAAGCTGACTCCTCTGAGCAAGTTCCCTGCTCAGTCCACCAGCCTCAGCTGCGTAAGTCTTGGGGTGACGCCCAAATCCCATCTTTCCTGTCTCTGTGTGATCAGGGATATAGCTACAGGAAAAGAGGGCTACAGAAGAAGGACCCCGATCCCCGTTTCTTTCTGTGAGCCCATCCCTCGCTTCCTGGTTTAAATGAGAATTTCCCAGAATTCAGGACGCTTGCAACCCAGGGTACTTCAGAGAGACTGGGCTGTGACTGAATGGCAGGGGGTGGGTCCGTTTGTCTGGGCGTGGAGCTTGATGGACATCAAGAGAGTGAGACCAGGCGACGAGAAAGAACAGGCCGATGCCAGCTTCTCTGAGGTGCCTCTGCGTAGAAATCCACGCTCTCTATGATCTCCACGTCGTTCCTTCATCCACGGGCTTTTTGCTTTCCGTGTGCTCGAAGGGTGGTGATTATCCGAACGAGTGTGCAGAGTTGGCCGGCATCAATCAGAGTTTTAAATTGGCTGGCCGAAATAAAAGCCGCTCTGCTATACCCTCCCATCCCGCCCCGTGTTGGTATCTGGCTCTGCTCTCCCTCCTTCCTTTCCTTGTCTGTGTGTCAGGGGTACCTGTGCACCTGCCCGAGTCCTCCCGGGGCCTCTGTACTACCTGCCAGCCTGGCTGCACCATCTTTGTGTCCCGGCTCTCACCACCTTCCCTGGCCTCCAGCTTCCTCTTGTGTTTCAGAATCATAGGCATGGTTCTCTCCCACGCTCCCCCCCGCCCAACCTCCATCCCTGCATAAAATTTTACAGAGAAGGGAGGGTGGTGTTAATTCACCATCTTGCTCTCACCCCCACTACCCCCCAACACACACACACACACAGTGGTAGGCAGATTTCATTTCTCCCCTGAATTTATGCCCCCAAATATCAACCCAACACACTTCCTGCCTTTCTGGGGACCCACCTGAATTTCGGAAGCATCTGTTATGTCAGGCTGCAGCCCAGAGCCTAAGAAAAGCCGCCAGGCTGCGTGCTACTGGGTGTTCCCGAAGGTATTTCCTGAAGGGAGCTCTGACTGCAGGGTAGAATTCTAACCGGTGTGTGTGTGTGCGCGGGCCTGGATGAGGGGGATGTTGGGCTTGGCAGAATGAGCAAAGTGTCCAGTTTTAACCCTGGGGTGTCGGGGAAGAGCAGGACACCATACACAACGCACAGACACGTGCTAAAGAATTCACGCAGGGATATGCCTCGGCTTCAAAAGGGAGACTTACAGGAGCCGCAGCCGAGGGCCAGGCCCGGGCTCCGGAGCCCCCAACCCCGGGCGCACCCCTGCGGGTCCGGCTCTCTCCGCACCGCCTGCCCTGTCCCTGCAGCTCGCGCCCCCTCTGTCGCCCTCCCAGGTCCCTGCCTCCACACCCTCTCCTCCCCAGCACCCCTGGACAATCTCTTGACGTCTCTTCAAATCCAATTATGGAGTTAATTGACGTGCGAACCGGGAGGCAAGCCGGAAGGGGCGGCTCGGAGGAGGTATCCTCCGGCCCCGGCAGGCCCCGGCCGGGTGAGATTTACTGGGCCTCGAACGCGGCGACCGTTCAAACCTTTGATGAATCATGGTTTTCTCCCGGCCCCATAATTTAGTTGCTTTTTTTTTTTTTTTGCCCCCTCCTCCCTGCCTGTTTTTATCAGTAGAAACAGAGACGGAGTCCTCATCAGCTTCAATTACAAATATTAAGCCCCCGGACAGCACGGTGACGGAGAGGCGCCCAGCCCCCCGCGTCCGCCCCGCTAAATCATCGCCGAATTAATCGGCGGCTGGCGCGCGTTCCGCCGTAAACGGTGGCATATTGCGCGCGGGCGGCTCGCCTCTCCCGCACCGAGCCCTCGGGAGCCGAGTGCGGCAAGGGGGCGAATGCAGGCGGGGGTGCGCGGGGCTGCAGGGTGGGCGAGCCGCGGGTGCGTGGGGTCCGGGTTGGGGCGGAGGAAGGGATTTACGCGATCAACTGCAAGGTGCAGGCTCCGCAGCGGCCAGTTTGGGCGAGCCTGGGCTCAGGTGTTAGGGGCTGGCCATTCTGACTCCTGGAGGTAGGGGCATCTCTCGCCCTGCGGAAGAATGTGGGGCAGGATTTCTCCATTTCCTGAGCACATAGAATTGGTCCTACAGCTCAGGCGAAGGCTTGAAGTCTTAGGGGGACCTCAAGGGACCTTGAAATACTCCCTGGAGGGTTTTCAGATTTGAAGAACCTCGAAGAAGCCAGACTTCTCTGAAAGTGTATTATTTTGGTGTGTGTGTGTGTGTGTGTAAAAGTTGTAACTATTTGGCTCTGTCCCACTGAAGACAAGGAAAAAAAGGGCGAGTCGGTCCCGTGACCCTATCCGTCCTAGAACAGCGAAGGAACTAGGGGAGAGAAATGTCATTCCAGGAGTCTGGGTGTGCAGATAGTTTCATATTCACCTGTCTTCTCCAGCCTTGCCATCAATCTCCCGGATTCGATTTCTGCCTAGCAACATCACAACCAATCAAGATGCAATTAAACCTGCCAGCTCGGCTTATCCCTCCCTGGGATTGGCTGCTCGCGGTGTGCGCATCCCAGGTTTTCATTGGCTGTCGGCCACCTGTATGGAAATGAGAATTACCAGGGACTCGGAGGCCCTTCTTAGCGGGCCAGACCTGTGGCTTGCGGCGCCGATGTCTGCGAGCTCAGGGCAGAATTCCTGGGCTTGCCCCTCTTCCCCCTAAGAGATCTCTCGAACTTTCCCCTTTTTTCCTTGCGCCCTTCTCTGGGGCCCAGTCTGAAAGAAACTCGACCCAATAGCCCAGACATAACGTGGATTTGCGTGCTTTTGGCATCTTCTTCGCGTTCACTCGGTTCGCTGTCTAGATTTTGCCTCCTCCCTCCAGCGCCGCCAAGGCTCCTGCCCCCTTTCTGTCTTCCACGTCTGTTCCTTCCAGTCTCTGCGCCCCCTTCCCTCGGGCTCAGCTCCCCTAATTCCCGATAGCCTCCTCCTCCCATTCAGGACCTAGTCATCTTAGGAAACAATCTGCTCTAGGAGGGAGTTGGGGGAAGAGGACCACCTCCCCCCCCAAAAAACCCCTCCATCCTCTCTCCCCATCCATTTTCTCCGAGGGAGCCGAGTTTGACAGCGAATTCATTCTGAGCGGGGAGGGTGATTTATTCTTCAAATATACCGACAAGTGCGGGCATGATGGAGCCCATTAAAATGTTGGGAGATTGTTTTTATGATTGAAGTCTGTATTACTCCAACCATAAAGAAAGAGAGCAAGGAGTCATTAGCATTTTCATGATGGTGTATTTCTGCTTGTCTCCGCGCCATCACTCATCTTTACTGCCCGTCCCTTTGCTCTCGCTCTGCTACAACGAGGAGAGACTGCAGCCTGGGTTGGGGTTGGGGGTGGGGGAGGCAGGGGCCAGAGATCCCCCCACCGCTCTGCCCTTCACGCCAAATCCTCATCCTCTGTGGGACGCGGATGAGGGGCTGAGAGACTGGACACAGAAGATGTGCCTCAACTTCCTGCTGTCGGCTTGTGTTCCTGAACGGTGGGAGCAGGGGCTCCTGCCCAAATGCTCCTTGGAGACCTGAGCAGGCTGGGGTGGGGGAAAGGGGTGTATCCCTTCTTTTCTAGGGTGCTTCCCTTCCTGACCACACACACCCCTGACAGGTCTCCAGCATTATCCACCTGGAAGTAGATCCAGGAATTCTTGGCTGATTGCCTTGGGCTGCCAATGTCAGAGAAGGAGAGGATAAGAGGGAGGAGACTCCAGATCTCTGGGTTTGGGGACTGAGTTGGCAGGGAGTTGGAAGCCTGCACGTCCCTAAAGGGCCCTTTAACTTTGCTCTCGGATGAGTTCAAGCCTTCTGTCTCCATCCGAATCCCCCAGCTGCTTCTTCCTCTCCAGTTCCCTACATCTTTGAGTCTTTCTACTCAGTCCTTTGCAACCAGACTCTTCAGTACCTCAAGGATCAAATTCATGCCCTCTTTGCAAAGTAGTGGGGACCAAAATAATCATTGCCAAAGTGGGAACTGGGAGTAAGGTGGCTGTGGATGGAACACTGCCCCCAAGGAGTGTCAGAGTCTTTTTGTTAAGACTAAGCATGCTAGCACTCACTCCTGGTTGGGCACGGTTTGTCTGCATGTCCTAGTGCCTTAGCACGGCACTTGAGCCGGCACCAGTCTGGATAAAGGCTAGGTTAGCAGTGATGGGTGAGGGGGAAGTAGATGCCATTGTGGGGAAGTCAAGTGTAGCTCCGAAGACATTAACGACAGTGATTAGTGGGCCACTAGGTTTCTGGTCCCATGTCTTCCCCCTTGTTTCTGACAACACTCTGAGAGGTAGCTGTCATGACCGCCCTCTTCCAGATGAGGAGGCTGAGGCTCGAGGCTAGGGTCGGAGAGGGTAGCCAAGGACACTTAGCTAATTAGCACAAGATCAAGGTCAGACCTTAGGCTGTTTGCACCATTTGATGCTGCCTGAGAAGAGTTGCAGCGTCTCTGAATTAGAAGCCAGGGTGACTTAGAGCACCCAGTGCCCCAGCTGGATTTTTCAGGAAGTGGGGAAGACTCTGGTAAGAGCTAGAAGATACTGACAGCAATGTGACCAAGGGTACTCATGCCTTGGTCTCTGGGTCGGGGCTTTCGGGTAGCAGTTAGCAAGCCTGGGATTGAACCCCTTCTAATCATTCAGGGAGTGTTTATTGTGCACCTATTAAGCATCTTCTTTAGATCAGCCACATCTTCTCCCGTCACACCTCTTTGCCTTCCAAGATGGGTACCTACTAGGGCTCTCAGGTCCTGAGCAGGGAGTGTGGGGGGGTGGGAGGCCCCCTACCGCCTGCCCAGCGCCCAGAGGTGGTGGTGACATGGATCCAGATTTACAGCTGCCCTGGCACAGATGCCATAAAAACAAACGATCCTTCTCTGTACTAATTTCTGTGTAATTAGATCTCTCTTGGCATGGAAAGTGGGGAGAGGGGGTGGCCAGCAGGGGAGGGTGCCAAGGACTCTTCCCAGTGTCCTCCTTGGGAGGAGGGGGGAGGGGTTTCAGGACACACATGGCTTCTCCGGGGGCAGGGGGACACATGGATGTGCATGTACTGTGACAGTGATGGGCGATGCAGTGATGCACCCGTGGAAGCTAAGAGGTAGGTGAGACTTGACGTGTCCCAGGATGGGGACAGACAAGCCAGCGAGCCCGTACAGAAATATGGAAATCTTGGGGCTGATGCTGTGGTGGAGCGGGTAAAGCTGCTGCCTACAGTGCTTGCATTCCATATGGGTGCTGGTTCAAGTCCCGGCTGCTCTACTTCCCATCCAGCTCTCTGCTATGGCCTGGGAAAGCAGTGGAGGATGGTTCAAGTGCTTGGGCCCCTGCACCTATGTGGGAAGACTTGGAGGAAGCTCCTGGCTCCTGGCTTCGGATTGGCACAGCTCTGGCCATTGAGGCCAATTGGGAAGTGAACGAGCAGATGGAAAACCTGTCTCTCTGCCTCTTCTTTACTCTCTGTGTAACTCTGACTTTCAAATAAGTAAATAATCTTAAAAAAAAGAAATCTGGAAAGCCAGCAGAGCACCTCCCAGCTACTCTGGGTCCCCACGGAAGGTACCACCATGCTCAGGGGAGCTGCACACCGGGTTCTGGTACCGAGGGAGCTACCAGGACTCCTCAGTACCAGTTCCTTCAGACTCAGCTACGTCCAAACCCACACAGGCAAAACAACACACGCCTGCGTGCCTACCTGCAGGAAAGCAGATACAGGCTCTCTGAATTAAATGCAAAATGTAGGGAATCTACACATCCCAGGAGCTCAACAAACATTTGCTCCCCCCGCCCCCGTTGCTCACCCCCTTTTTAGAGGCAGAAAACCAAAGCATGAAAAAAGCTGTTTCCTTAAGTAAGCTTTTCTTTCAGATGCTTGAAGATAAAGCCAAGAAAAAGACGAGAATTGCAGTAGAGATCAAGAAAATGGTGGGGATGGTTAGAGAGGGAGTGATCCCAGACTCCTGCCTTTTCCTTGTTGGTGTTATTACTGCTGCCCACCCCACCCCATCGCAGCAAATCGTGACCATGGGTATGGCAGATGCCACGTGCATGGACCCTTCTAAGTGCTAAGCTAGGTGCTCGTCACACCTAGCCAGGCATGCTTGTGGAGGGACCTCAGAGGGCCCCTTCCCAAGTCACCCTCCCGCAGGTGGTAAGCCTGCCAGGGAGTCAGCCAGCCCCTGCCGAAATGGAGCCCTTCATGCCCTACGCCGTCTGCCCCTGTCGCGGCATAGCTGTAGGGGTTAGAATGTTCTGGGGGGTGGAGTGGAAATCCGTCTCCTTTCTAATTTCAGAATACACTGTTTCTAACGACCTGTCACATCTCCTTGAGTTATTCTAATGTTTGAAGACCTGTTCACTCTCAGCACTAATCGTCCCCCCACATGGTAATAACAATTAGATAACCGCTGAAAAATCAGGAGATTTCGATCTCCGTGGATGACTGTCATGTACTTATCTTAAGCCCTTGTTCTAATGGGTAATTCCTGATTAACCTGAGTAATGAGAATGTATCACAATATAGAAAGATTTGTCATGCCTTGTTATTGCTTCATGCGGCCACCCTTCCCGATACCTGCGGTGTCATCAGGATGTCTCTATCCCAATAAAACGCGATGGTGATGTGCTTGGCTAATAAAAGGAAACGAGCGGTGTGTTAAAATATGTTTAAGACAATTTGTGTGAGTGGTGTGAGCAGACCCCGCCTCCATCATCGTTGTCAACATCACTCCAAGTTTATTTGCCTTTCTGAAGTCCCTACCTGACCTTGAGGGTGAGAGGCACGGGGCTAGCCACTCACGATGGCCCTGTGCAATGGGTACAATTTATGCCCTGATGGATGGGGAACTTGGGTTCCAGGAAGGTACCCTGCCTGAGGTCAGATAGCCACGAGCCAGGTATCAGGCCTCTCACCCAAAGTCTGATTCCAAAGCCTGTGCCCTTTCTCCTCCCCCGGGGCTGGTTAATTTTCCTTGGATCCCAAGCGCCGCGCTGAGAGCATCTGTACTCCCACACGGGCACCGGGCAGGACGTAAGCTGGGCTTCCAGGGACGGGAGCCGGGAGTTCAGAGCCTGAGCTTTGTGGCTTTTGTGCTCAGTTCCATTAATGCTTTCTCACATAACCATGGGCAGCGCTACACGCACCATCACTGCTCTGCAGAGACACACTCAACACGCACGGTGTTACATGCAACACGCATGCAGACTCACGCGGCCGGGCTGCACCTTCTCATCTCCCAGGCGGTGGCGTGCGCAGCCAGCAGGGGTCGCCGGCGCACCAGGAATTATCGCTTTCCAGGTCTACCTCCTTTGGCAGGACGGGACCGCAATGTTCCTCCTCTCAGGCTCTTAAGATCTCTCACTGATCCTTCCCCTTCCCCGTCTGCTGCCCCAACCCCAGCTCCCCAGACCCTGGAGGTTTTAGCCGTGAGTTGGGTTAAGTAGCAGCCTAACTTGTCGAACTCCAGTGGAGGCCAGGCTCAAGGGATTGACGTGGTGGGTCCTGCTTTGGGGCCAGCCAAGGATCGAGGTGGAGGCCTGGGGTGCCCATCTGTTCTTTCAACCTGGGCCGAGGAGGGCTCTCCCGCCTAGCAGGGCCTCCCAGAACCCATCTCAGCACCCATCACTCCCTGCTTCGATTGGTTTCAGCATCCATCACTCCCCCAGGGCTCTTTAGCTCCCTCCCCTGGGGAGGGCTTAAGAATGAAGTGATCTGTGGCCAGCGGATTGGGATGAGATGCTCCGGTTTGGGAAATGCAAGGGGGGCACCGGGTACCATTACAATGGAACCAGGGGCCACAGGTTTGCTTTCTGCAGGAAGGCGGTGCAGACACAGGCTGTGGAGGCAGTGATGGCGGGCTTTGGGGAGGGGCGTCTGCTCTTTCCCGAGCCTCTCCTTCCCCTGCGGTAGCAACAGCGCCCCAGCTCTTCCATCCCCCATCTCTCGGCCGCCCCCCTCCTCTCCATCTGCCGGAGCCCCGTGATTGGCGGCTGCCTGCTGCAGGGCCGGCTAGGTTTATGGCTTTGCAGCAGCTGGGGAGAAAGCAAGGCCAGAGACAGGGAAAAAAAAAATGGAAACCGACCAAGAAATCAAGACGGATGAAAGAATGAAAGAGAGGGAGACAGAGACAGATGCAATCAGACCCCAGGAATAACAGAAGCTGGAAATCAAGATGGCGAGAAGGACAGACTGAAACAGAGACAGACACACAGAAAAGGACAGGGATGCTGATGAGAGATGAGGAGGGTGTGGTAGGACTGGGGAGAAGAGGGAGAGAAAAACACAACCAGCACAACCTTTGGCTAAATCCCGAGAGTGGGGATCTGCAGGCTCACAGGGGGCCGGGCGTGGATGACAGTAGGTAGGGGTGGTACAGGTACTTGGGGACTCCCAGGAATTACCCCGCGATACTGAGGAGGGTGAGAGATCTTGCAACTAATCCCAGCTCCCCCACACCTGTGCTCCCATGCGCCCATGCTAGCAACTTCCATGTCCGCTCTGGCAGTTTTTTTTTTTTTTAAATATTTATTTATTTACTTGAGAGGTTAGAGTTACAGACAAAGGAAGAGACAGAGAGAAAGGTCTTCCGTCCACTGGTTCTCTCCCCAAATTGCTGTAATAGCCTGAGCTAAGATGATTGGAAGCCAGGAGCTTCCTCCAGATATCCCACATGGGTGCAGGGGTCCAAGCCCTTGGGCTATCTTCCACTGCTTTTCCAGGCCAGAGCAGAGAGCTGGATTAGAAGTGGAGCAGCCAGGATTCAAACCGGTGCATATTTGGGATGCTGGTGCTGCAGGTGGGGGCTTAGCCCACTAAGCCACAGTGCCAGCCCTGTCCAGCAGCTTTAAGGCAATTGCAGACACGTCCTCTCTCTGAGTGCAGCCTGTGCTCTGGTGTGGAAGGGGCTTGTTCCATGAAATGAGTGGGAAAATCAAAGCCTGAGTTTTGGCAGAGTATTTGAAAGTCAAAGCTACACAGAGAGAGAAGAGGGAGAGAGGGAGAGAGGGAGAGAGAGAGGAGAGGGGGAGAGAGAGAGAGAGAGGTCTTCTATCTGCTGGTTGACCTCCCAATTGACCACAACGGCTGGAGCTGTGCTGATCTGAAGCCAGGAGCCAGGAGCTTCTTCTGGGTCTCCCACATGGGTGCAGGGGCCCAAGGACTTGGGCCATCTTCTACTGCTTCCCCAGGCCACAGCAGAGAGCGGGATTGGAAGTGGAGCAGCTGGGACTAGAACCGGTGCCCAGAAGGGATGCTAGCACTGCAGGCAGCGGCTTTACCCACTACACCACAGCGCCGGCCCCCAGAGTTTTTAATATTAGAGATGGACCTATGAATGGCCCCATAGATGAGCCGGCAGAGACTACCAGTGAGGGGCGGGGCCAGGGGGTTCCTGCACTGAGAAGTTGGGAAGCCATCTCTATCTTGTTTTTTTTTTTTTTTTTAAGATTTATTTATTTATTTATTTGAAAGGCAGAGTTACAGAGAGGCAGAGGCAGAGAGAGAAGAGAAAGAGAGAGAGAGGGAGAGAAAGAGAGAGAGAGATAGAGGTATTCTATCTGCTGGTTCACTCCCCAAATGACTGCAATGGCTGGAGCTGAGCCGATCTGAAACTAGGAGCCAGGAGTTTCTTCCAGGTCTCCCATGCAGCTGCAGGGGCCCAAGGACTGGAGCTGTCTTCCACTGCTTTCCTAGGCCATAGCAGAGAGCTGGATGGAAGTAGAGCAGCTGGCGCCCACAGGGGATGCCGGCGCTGCAGGTGGCGGCTTTACCTGCTACGCCACAGTGTCGACCCAGAGGAAGAGATCTCATAGAGCCCTTGTGGTTTTGGGGTTCTGTGAGCCCATCAATGTGCCCCTAGAGTTTACTGTTTCCGTATTCCTCCAGAAACGCAAGGGTCAGAGGTAAAACGAGACAACCTCAAATTACAAAGCATCTACCAGGCGTTAGCAGGGAACTGGATCCGAAGTGGAGCAGCTGGGGCACAAACTGGGGCTCATTGTCCCAGGCGGCGGCTTCACCAGCTCAGCCACAACACCTGCCCGTGGCCCTGGATTCCTCCATTTCTCAGCTTCCTCTTTTCTGAAACTGGAAATTGCCAACATTGAGACAAGCACTGCGTCCTGGGCATCACCCAGGCTTTAGAGCCCTGAGGCCCTGGTTATCGGCCCTCCTGCAAACCACGTGCTCTCTCTGGCCCTCATCTGCCAAATGGGGATAGCCGTGATCATATGTGCAGAAGGCCAGGCCCAGAGCCTGCCTTTCAAATAAGGAAAATAAACAAACATTAAAAAGAACAGACCAGGGACCGGCACTGTGGCCTAGCGGGTTAAAGCCACCACCTGCATCCAAGTGCTTGGTCCCCTGCACCTGCATGGAAGACCCGGAGGAAGCTCCTGGCTCCTGGCTCCTGGCTCCTGGCTCCTGGCTTTGGATCAGCACAGCTCTGGCCATAGTGGCCATCAGTGCAGTGAAGCAGCGGATGGAAGACCTCTCTCTCTCTCTCTGTAACTCTGTCTTTTTTTTTTTTTTTTTTTTTTTGACAGGCAGAGTGGACAGTGAGAGAGAGAGACAGAGAGATAAGTCTTCCTTTTCCATTGGTTCACCCCCAATGGCTGCTGTGGCCGGCGCATTGCGCTGATCCGAAGCCAGGAGCCAGGAGCTTCTCCTGGTCTCCCATGCGGGTGCAGGGCCCAAGCACTTGGGCCATCCTCCACTGCACTCCCGGGCCACAGCAGAGAGCTGGACTGGAAGAGGAGCAATCGGGACAGAATCCGGTTCCCCGACCAGGACTAGAACCCGATGTGCCGGCACTGTAGGTGGAAGATTAGCCTATTGAGCTGTGGCGCCGGCCAACTCTGTCTTTCAAATAATTAAAATAAAATAAAATAAAATAAAATAAAATAAAGAACAGACCAGAACAGAGCCCAGTCCTGGGAGTTATAGGCATTTGTCTTTTCGCCCGGGGTGGGGGATGGGGGATGCTGGGAGTTTGGAGCGATCTAAGGACATGGCGGAACCTAAACACATCCAGGAGCTCCTTTCTGGGGCAGAGTTTAGCCAGAGCTGTGCAACAGAACTTTAATATGAATCATGCATCTCATATATGATTTCATAGTAGCTATCTTTGAAAAAGAACCAGGTAAATTAATTTTAATAGCATATAAACAATATACAAAAAAGCTCATGGAGGACTTGTACTATGGAAAGACTATTCAAGGATTTAAAAAATTTTTGGCGTCAAAATAAATTTACCTTTTAATTCCATTTTCCATGAATTTTTTGAAGTTGCCTTGTAATTTACTCCAGCCAAAAATAGATCCAACATACTATCATTTCAACCTGCAGTCAATGTAAACTTTTTTTTTTTAAGATTTATTTTATTTATTTGAAAGACAGAGTTATAGAGAGAGGTAGAGACAGAGAGAGAGGTCTTCCATCCACTGGTCCACTCCCCAGATGGCCGCTACGGCCAGAGCTGTGCCGATCCTAAGCCAGGGGCCAGGAGCTTCCTCCGGGTCTTCCATGCAGGTGCAGGGGCCCAAGGACTTGGGCCATCTTTCACTGCCTTCCCAGGCCATAGCAGGGAGCTGGATTGGAAGAGGAGCAGCCAAGGACTCGTATTGGCGCCCATATGGGATCCCGGTGCTTCAGGCCAGGGCTTTAACCCACTGCGCCACAGCACCGGCCCCCAATGTAAACTTTTTTAAGAAAATTATTTATTTATTTTGAAAATCAGAGCTATAGAGAGAGGGGAGAGAGAGAGAGATTGTCCATCCACTGGTTCACTCCCCAGATGGTTGCAACAGCTGGGGCTGGGCCAGGCTGAAGCCAGGAGCCAGGAGGTGCATCTGGGTCTCCCATGTGGGTGCAGGGGCCCAAGCACTTGGGCCATCTTCCACTGCATTCCCAGGTGCATTAGCAGGGAGCTGGATGGGAAGTGGAGCAGCCGGGATTCGAACCAGTACCCATATGGGATGTCAGTGTCGCAAGCAGTGGCTTCACCCACTAGGTCACCATGCCAATCCTAATAGATGTAAAATCATTGCGGTATCACCTAAGTTGTTTTGGGGACTAAGTCTTTGAAATCTGCTATCCAGTTTGCAGTTACAGCCTCTCAGTGTGGACGGGCCGCATTCTGGGTGTTGGGGAGCATGGCTGTTGTGGGTTGCCACTGTCCCTGTGGACAGCACAGGTTGGCTGTCCATCACTCTGGAGTGTGCCTCTCCCTGGCCAGCCCTGGGCAGCAGGATCTCTGATGTAGGAGGCCCTACAGTCCCTTTCCTACTTTTGATTTTACTTATACCTTGGTTCAGGAGCCCTCTTTAAAAATGTTTTTTAAAAATTATTTATTTTCATTTTATTTAAAGCTTGGGTGTGGGGCAGAGAGAGAAACAGAAACAGAGAGAGAGAGAGAGAGAGAGAGAGAGAAGAGAAGAGAATCTTCCATCTACTAATTCACTCTTTAAACTCCCAAAGCAGCCAGGACTGGACCAGACCAAAGCCAGGAGCCTAGAGCCTGGAATTCAATCCAAGTCTCCCGCATGCGTGGCAGGGACCTAGATACTGGAGCCATCACCTGGTGCCTCCCCTGGTTCACACAGGAATCAGAAGCTGGACTCAGAAGGGGAGCTGGGAATTGAATCCAGGCACTCTGATATGGGATACAGGGGTCCCAGGCAGTGTTTTAATGGCTGTACCCACCGGCTGGCCAAGAGGCTGACATTTTTATATGAGTCTCAAGACGTACTCCTAATTCTCACAGAGCAGAAGAGTTGGGTCTATTGTGTGTAGCTGTGCTGTGACTTCCACCTCCAACGGTGGCCTCGAGCCACAGCGACCCCTTGGCTGCTGATCGGTGACTTCCAGGAGTCACTTCCCTGGCCCCTGCTGCACCTGCTGCTGCTGGCCCTCCTCCCACCCCCATCTCTCCCGAGCTGCCTCTCTGACCCAACCTTCATAGTTCTCTCTGCCGTGTTGATGTTCTCCTGGCTTCTGCCCGCGCCCCCTCACCCTCCCCTCTGCGTGTGGGAGACCTGGGTGAGCTTTCTGCGCTCTCAGCGCCTGCACTTACAGGGACTTAAACCCTATCTCCAGCTCCGCATTCTCCTGGGCTGTGCACTGAATGATCTGCCCAACGGCCTGCTTCCCGCAGAAGAGCTCACAGACATCGGGAATCCTGCAGACGGAGATTGCCCTAACCACCTTTGCGCTCAAATGCAGCGCTCCATTTGTGTTACTTATTTAGTGGCTGGCATCGTGTGTTATCTGGTCATTGAAACAGGACACCTGGGATCAGCTTCACTCGCTTCTCATAGCTCCTCATCACCAGGTCTCAGGAGTTCTGTCTCTTCTCCTCTTGCCCTGCCCAAGCTTGCTGTGCACTGTTTTTCCCCTGGGTTTGTCCAGTAGATTCCCTCCTGGTTCCCCGGGACTTTCATGGTCTGGCACTAGACTGAAAGGTCCATGAGGGCAGGCACCCCGTCTGCATTGTTCACGTCCTCAATGCCCAGAGCGGCACTGGCACCCAGCGGGCACTCAGTACTTGTTTTTATTTATTTATTTATTTTAAAATTTATTTATTTGAGAGGTATAGTTACAGACAGAGACAGAGAGAAATGTTTTCCATCCGCTAGTTCACTCCCCAAATGGCTGTAATGGCCAGAGCTGGGTTGAAAAGCCAGGAGCCTCCTCTGGGTCTCCCACACCGGTGCAGGGGCCCAAGCGCTCGGACCATCTTCCACTGCTTTCCCAGGCCATAGCAGAGAGCTGGATTGGAAGAGGAGCAGCCAGGACTCAGACCTGTGACCATATGGGATGTGGGCGCTGCAGGCCAAGAATTAGCCTACTGCGCTGTGGTGCCAGCCCCTCAGTATTTGTTGAATGCATGTGTGAGTAATGCCAGAAGCCAACATCCCCTCCCCTGCTTTCCACATTTTGTGCGATCCTCACACCCGACTTGAGTATTTAGACTTTGGAGGGAGTGAGGTCTTTGTATTTTTTTTTTTTTAAAGATTTATGTGAAAGGCAGAGTTACAGAGAGAGACAGAGAGGGAGAGAGAGAGAGATCTTCCATTTACTGATTCACTCCCCAAATGCCACAATGGCCAGGGCTGGGCCAAGTCAAAGCCAGGAGCCAGGAGCTTCTTCCAGGTCTCCCACATGGGTGGCAGGGGCCCAAAGACTTGGGCCATCTTCTACTGCTTCCCCAGGCACATTAGCAGGGAGCTGGCTTGGAAGTGGAGGAGCTAGGACTCGAACCAGCGCCCATATGGGATGTTGGTGCTGCAGGTGGAGGCTAAGCCTCTCTAGGATCCCCTTCTTTCCCTGTGTTTGGCAACTGTGAGTTTGTTTTCAAAAATGTACTCATTCACTTGAGAGGCAGAGAAAGGGAAGACAGGTAGAGGGAGCACTCCCTACTTGCGGCTCCACTCCCCAAGTACCTGCAATAATGGCACCGTGCTGGGGCTGGAGCCAAGAGCCGGGAACTCAACCCCGGCCTCCCCACGTGGGTGGCAGGGATCCAGTTACTTGGGCCATCACTGCTGTCTTCCAGCATCTGCATTAGCAGGAAGCTGGAGTTGGGAGCCCGAACCGGGACTTGAACCCAGCCACTCCAGTATGGGGTGTGGGCATCCCAACTGTGAGGCCAATCAGAGCGCAGGGCTGTGGACTACACCCTCTTTGTCTCCCCACCCCTCCCCCCTGCTCTGGCCCCTAGGGCGCACTCCATAATGTTTCTGATTGAACAGATTCTTCCCTAGCCCAGTTGACCCCACATTTTTCTCTCTCAAGCCACACGTAGTCCTTCAGTGATACTGGGCACGCTTGATTATCTAAAGCCAGTTAGTGAGTCCACTGATGTCCACCATATTATTTTTTTTTTAAATTTTATTTATTTATTTGAGAGAGGCAGAGTTAAAAACAGAGAGAAAGTGAGACAGAGAGAAAGGTTTTCCATCCGCTGGTTCCCTCCTGAAATGGCTGCAATGGTTGGGGCCTGGCCAGGCTGAAGCTAGGAGCCAGGAGTCTCCCCCGTGGGTGCAGGGGCCCAAGCACTTGGGCCATCCTCTGCTGCATTCTCAGGCCATTAGCAGAGAGCTGGATTGGAAGAGGAGCAAGAGTCACAAACCGCACCCATATGGGATGCCGGGGCTGCAGGCAGCGGCTTTACCTGCTACGCCACAGCGCTGGCCCCTCACCGTATTATTCTTTATATATGTATCTTGTACGTATGAAGTTATTTCATTAAAAAAATGTGAGATTATTTTGGGAGGGCTGAACATATGTGCCAGTGTCTGCATTCACACAGACCCTGTGCTCGGGCTGCTACAGACTGGAGAGCAGAAATACATGTCCACGTGACGTGGCGTGTTCTTACCAAGTGTCATGGGTGGTGTCTCAGAGGATAACTGAGGGAAGTCAGGGAAGCCTTCATGGAAGTGGTGTCCTCTGTGCTGAGAGGAAGGCGTGTGCTCAGAGGCGTGCAGACGCAGTACACGCGTCCCTGTGTGTTGCTACTTGGTCTGACTTTCCATTTCACACGGGGGCCTCAAGTCCAGTGCAGGGCCACAGCCCCTACGTGGCTGTGGGGAGCAGGGATGAGCCGCTCCAGAAGGAAGCATTAAGGCTGAGCGCCAAGTGCTGCAGTGAGGAGGCGCCGGGGTGGAGGCTGGGGCCGGGGCTGGGGCCGGGGCTGGGGCCGGGGCCGGGGTCAGAGCCAAGTCCAGCTGTCTTGCTTCCTGAGTTCCCTCAATGTGGGGGCGTGCCTGGGAAACTGGGGTAGGCAAAGCACGAGAAAGGCCAAGAAACATCCCCAAACCGCTGCAGGACTCCGGTTCTGAAAGTGCAGGCTGCACCCCCGAGAGACAGCCAAGGGGCAGAGAGGGGAGCGGCTGGCAGCTCTAAATACTCCCGCTCTCTGCTTCGGGCGTGAGCGCCTGCGTGTCAATGGCCTTGGGCAGCCAGTGCGTGGCTCCTGTGGGCACGTGGCTGGGCAGGGACTGTGGGGTGGGAGCAGAGGACCGGGGTCCCCGTATCTGTCTCCTGTCCTCTTTTGCACTAGGTGGGGGGCACCCTTCTGGAAGCCTGGATGTGTGGGCCCCAGATTCTAGCCTCTGCACCACTCTCCCTCCCGCGACATAAATCACAAGTGATTTCATTAAACGCACCTCCTACTGGGGATGTTGGCTCATAATTCCTCTCTGATTAACCCCCACTACCCCGGCAAGTTTATAGGCCAAGAGAGGGAGGGGGAGAGGGGGAGGGCAAAACGAGGGAGGGGGTGATCCCAGGCGAGTGATGGATGCCTCTGTCAGCCCAGCTCGTATTTATTAATAGTCTTAATACGGGAAGCAATAAAGGAAGAGAGGGATTCTATTAATTAAATCATTGTTATAATTAACTTTCATTAAAGGAGGATCAATAGAGAGAGGTTGAGATGGAGAGAGGAGAGATCCATTATCTCTAATTTCCTTGGACGGGATTCAGGGAACGAGCAGAGGTTGCTAGGAGACAGAAAGGAAGGAGGAAGGATGTGAGACTTTACCCAGGTGGGGCTGCCGTGAGGGTGCACAGGAGGGGTTCAGGTGGATGGGGAGAGGCAATGGAGGGGGTGGCCCCCCCAGGGGCCCTGGCGGGAATGCAGGGGCGGTTGATCAAGGAACCCCCGGGATGGAGAGTGGGGTGGGGGCTGCGGGCTGCAGGCACGGGCTCGGGCACAGCCTGCTGAGCGTCTGGGTGAGCGCGCAGCTCCTTAATAAATGCTTTACGATGCTGTGGCTGTGTCTGTCTAGCCTGCGAAGCTGCTTGGAGTGGATGGAGTGGATGGATGTGCTTGTGTGACTGCAGCGTGTGCGTCCGCCTGTGTGAGGAGGCGAGGCGGCCGAGGGGGAGGGGAGCTGGGGCCAGGCGTTCTAGAAAGACCTCCTCAGCTGTGGGGCTCAGGGCATTCTGCACCGACCCCCAAAGGAGTGCACTCTTGGCAGGAACAATGCCTGTCCTTTGGCCCAAGTACAGTGACAGCTGCTCTGGAGGGTGACTATGGAAGCCCCCCCCCCCAGCATGCACCCACCCCTGGGTGCAGCCACTGCAGAGCCACACGTTCTACCTCCTCACTGCAAGGTTCCGGGAGCCAGGCCTCCCACTGTGACCAAGCTCTTCCTTTTTCCACGGTGGCCAGCGTGCCAGCCCCTACCCCTCCCTCACCAGAGTATGAGAGCCAGAGGCCGGGCCACCTCGCAACAGGAACACATTGATGACACGGGCGCTAGTATCATATAAATATATTTGTCCAAACTACACATCAGGGGGAGGGATATGGGCGTGGGAAGCTCTTATTGCTGTGGGGGACGTGGAGAGGGAGGAGGGCTGGGAAGCGGGGAGCCCTGGGGCCACTTGCTCCCCATCCCTCACAGAAGGCACAAATACATTATTTCTTTCCACGTGAGGCTATAGGGGTGGGGAGGGGCAGGAGTCAGGGGACAGGAATCCTTAAAGATACAAAAGAAACTTCCAAACTGGATCTCTAAGGCTGTCGGAAAGGCTGGGAGAGGCTGGGTAGGGCGCGGAAGGCAAGGGGGCAACAGGAAGAGGAGATGCAGCTGAGAACCCAAGCAGGCCTGGGGCGGCCAGGATGCCCGCGCCACTGCCTCTCTGCAGGCCCAAGAAAACTCAGGTGAACAAACAAACTCCAAATAAGAGAGGGGGAGGGGTGCCCCTGGAATTGGCTTTGGGGCATCAAAGAAGAGAGTGCGAGTGTGAGTGTGAGTGTGAGTGTGTGAGCTCGGCGGCCCTGTGGGAATCAGGCAGCCAGGGCTAGGAGGGACCCACGTGGTTCCCCCCAGGGAAGGCCTCCTCCACCCTGGTTCCGCCAACACCACTTCCGGGGTGAGCTCAGCTGCTGGGGAGGGTGAAGTTAGGAAACCCGGACGAAAGCAGGGCCCACGGGAGCGGTTCTTAGGAAACAGAATATCACGGCGCCCAGGGTGACGGGGGAGGGGCGTGAGACCTGAGTGTAGGGGTGTAGGGGTGTGTGTGTGTGTGTGTGTGCATGCACGCGTCCGTGTACCAGGGGAGGTGCTGGGGTCACTCAAAGGTGAAGGGGTCCTGGGTGCTGAAGAAGAAGTGTCCGTCCATGTGGTCCTCCAGGGCGTCCTTGTCGCTCTCGGCAGGGAAGCGCTCCTTGCAGATGGGGCACTCCCTCCACGGTGGCGTGGCAGGGTCCCCGGCACTGGCCTCGGCCAGGGGCCCCACTGCAAAGCCACTGGAGAGAGACAGAGGGGGAAAGGAGAGGGCTGGGTGCCCCGCTGCCTTCTTGAGCAGTGGGTCCCCTCGCCCTATCCCAAACGCGGCATCAGGGCCCCTTCTCTGCCCACATCCCTCTAGGCACCAGCCCGGAAGGAAGCCTTGGTTTCCAGGCACCCATCCGCTCCGCTCCGCTCTGGGCTGGTCTCTGCAGTGCAGGCCCAGCCCCCAGCCTCTCTCCTCCCTCCATCTCCGTCTGCTGCCTAATGAGGCCGAAAATGAGTCTGACATCGTCTTTCATCTTCCCGCTGCAGCCGAGGAGCGTGGCAGCAGCCCCCCTCCGGGCCGCAGCCCAGCTCCCCTGCAGCCAGAGCTGGGGGCTGCGCAGTGCCAGCTCTCTTCCTCACGCCCTGGCCCCTCTACCCACGGCAGAAACAGGAGGGCAGAGTCTGAAGCCCGAGTTGCCCGCCCTTGCAGACTCCCCGCCCCCAGGGTCCATCAAGGAAGCCAGCAGGGACGCGGGACCCCAGTCTTCTCTCTGCTCCCGTCCCTTGGGGCCTTGGTCACCTCCCTTCCTCCCCCCAAGGAGCCTCGGTTCCTCCCTGGTGGCTGGGGAGGGGGCTGCAGGGCAACCTGGCGCCTTGGGAGACGGCGCTAGAACAGCACAGCAGCCAGTTGAAGGCAGGGCCTCAGAGGGCGCCGATCAGAGCGGGAGCCTGAGCTGAGGCCCCGGGACTGCGAGAGGCAAGTCGGCTCCTGGGGCCAAGGCTCCTGTAGCCCCCTTTCTTGGCTGAGGCCAAGGAGGCGACTGCAGGCGGGGACGCCCCCCTTCTCCCCAGGGGCGCTCACCTGGCCATGTCATAGAAGGCACTGCCCAGCTCAGGGAGCAGCAGGTGGGCCTCCTCACCCCCGCTCTGCACAGCCGCCATCAGGACTGACTTCTCGTCCTCAGCCTCCTGGGTGCCAAAGAAACAATCAGGGTAGGGTCTCGGGGGGTGTCCCGAGGCTGGGGAGCAGCACCCTGGGACGGGTGAGCCAAGAGCTGCCAAGGCTGGGCCGTGCCCACAGGGGCTGCGGGAAGGGGTAAGGAGAGGAGAAGGGCACAGGGCTGCAAGCAGTGAGGCTGCGGGACTGGACGGGGCCTGGGGGCTGCGTCCGTCAGCGGTCCCGAGGATGGGCTGCGCCTGCCTCCTCTCCCAGAAGTCACGAGAGCCCTGCACGGCTAAGGCTTCCTGCTCTGGAGAGCGGGACGCTCAGGTTCGGCCCCAGCCCCTCCCAGCTCACCGAGTCTGAGCTGCTGTCCTCAGCCGGGCCTGAGAGGTGCGGAGCGATGGGAGCCGGCTGGCTGATGACGACCAGGGGAGAAGCTTCTCGGGGCCCGGCAGGAGAAGGGCTCGGGTCTCCACGCTCGCACAGGCCATAGGGTGGGAGCCTCATGTCTTCTGGGGACTCGTCTTCGGAGTCTGTCAGGGCCGCCGGGCAGCCTGGGGGAGAGGAAGCAGGTGGGCGGAGAGAGAAGCATGCACAGTTAGAGGGCCGACAGCTCTGTCTGCCCCGGATGAGGGGCGACAGTTACACTCTACAGGGGTGTACAGGGAGCTGCCAGGGCGGCTCCCGTGCGGCCCTGACGGGGAGGACTGGGCAGAGGGGTCATGAGACTGGGGTGTACGGACTCAGCCCTGCCGTGGCCTCCTCGTCCTCCGTGGCAGCGTCCTCATTCCACTTCTCATCAGCCACCTTCTCCAGGCGGGCTTCCAGCTTTCTCATGTACTCGAGCAGCTCCTGGAATGGCAGGGCGGAGGGACAGGAGCTGCAGGCTGGGCCCACAAGAGCCTTTCCTTGCATCTGAGATGAGAGGAACTCTTGGCTCTACGGGATTGGATGCCTCCCCCCAAAGGTGGGCCCACTTAAGGACAGGCCGCTTCCCCTAGGGGCTCTCCCTTCTGCTAGTGATCCTCCCCTGTCCTGCCGGGTCAGCTGCTATGAGCAGACAGCACCCCGCCAGCCCCTGGACCCTCGGAGAGAGCCTGTTGCTAAGCTGAGAGGCGACGAGAAGCGGCCCGGCCTCCTGCCCTCCAGCCCTCAGCTCTGGCGCCCGCAGCCTGAGCCCTGGGTTCTCACCTGCTTCTCCTCCTGTAGCTGCTCCTTCTCCTTCTGCAGCACGCGCAGGGCCGACCGCAGCTCAGTCAGCTCCCGCTTGCTCTCTGACAGCTGCACCTGCGGGAGAAGCCACGTGGAACCCGGAGCCTAGAATGTTATTCCGACAACTCTGGAGCCCCGACCAACCACCTGGAACCAGGTCTGCCCAGGTCTCCGCTCCCCTCCTGCTGCAGCACACACAGGGAAGCCCCAACTCTCTTCCCCCCTCGGGCCTCCCGAGTCCTAGTGTGGACCCTGGTGACGACCTCTAGGCTGGCTGCACAGGCCCTGGCTGTACCAAGGGGACATGATTTCCCCTAAGTCGCCCCGATCAGGCCCAGATGTGTGTCCTGAGAACGGGAAGGGATACAGCAGGGAGGGCTGGGAGGCATGCCAGTGAGACTGAGACACTGCCCCACACTGGGGTGCGCACTTAGCACTTCTGAGCCCATGCCCACAAGAGGGGGAGGGGGAGGGGAGGAGAAGGAGGAGGAGGAACACCGCCCCCTCAGGGGACCCAGCACAGGACTGCAGGCCGCTGCCTCACCAGGCTGGAATCTTTCTCCCGGGCCAGTTCCGTCTTGAACACTTGACTCTGGGCCCTCTCGTCCTGAACCACCTTCTCCAGTCGTAGGACCTCTGCGCTCAGCTTCAGGATCTTGTCCTTCTCTGCCTAGGGGGTGGCACAAAAGAATGGGAGACCGGGGGTGGAGCAGACGGATGCCGCTGGCAAGTGCGCCACCCCTCGCCGCATCCGCCGCTGTATTTCACTGAACTGCGTTTGCAGGAACTTCCTTTTTGCCTTCCTCACTTGCTAGACCCCCGGAACAAAGGACAGGGCCTGAGAGTGAACTGCTGTGTGGATAAAGAATGGGTGGCATGGCACGGCCTGGTGCCTGGGACGGTAAACGTTTTTCTGCCCAGGATGGGAACCAAGGCTGGTGCTATGGCAAACAGCACTGGGATGCCCTGGTTAGGGATGGGGCATGCCTTCCTCAAAGCCCCTCTCCAGGGTCTAGCATTGTGGCGCAGTGGGTTCAGCCTTTGCTTCTACCACCAACCCTGGCCTTTTGTATTGGAGTTCTGGTTTGGGTCCCAGCTGCTCCACTTCCAACCCAGCTCCCTGCTAACGTGCTTGGGAAAGCAGGGTAAAATGGTTCAAATACACATGGGAGACCAGGAGAGGGTGGTTTCTGGCTCCTGGCCTCAGCCTGGGCCAGACACAACTATTGTGGTCATTTGGGGAGTGAGCCAACAGATGGAAGATCTCCCCTCTGTGTCTCTCCCTCTCTGCGTCATTTTGCCTTTCAAATAAATACATAACCCTACCTCGAAGTCCCTCTCTACCCCAGAGTCCTCTGAGGCTCTCAGCCCCTTCCGTCTCCTCCCAGGGAGCCTGAGTACGTGCAGCAGGCCCCACGGAAGTGGGCCGGTAGCTGTGGGGACGCCTACCTCCACGCTCTGCAGCAGCCCGGCCCGCTCCTTGCTCCACTGGCATCTTTCCTCCTTCACGTGCAGGCTGAGCTCCGCCAGCCTGCCGCTGACTTCGGCCACTTCCAGGCGGCTGCGGTGCAGCTCGGCTATGGTGCGGTCCCTGGCTCCTGCTGCGCTGGCCAGCTCCTCCCCAAGGAGCGCGGCCTTCTGCTGGCTGGACGCGGCCAGCTCCTGGACCCCTCGAAGCTGTTCCTTCAGAGGCTCCAGCTCAGCCTCCAGGGGAGAAAAGGAGACAGAGATCAGAGCTCCCAGAATCACCTGCAAACCAGGGAGGCCCCTGGGCTCTCTCCGCCCACCTGGCACCAGGACCCAGGCCTGTGCTGTTGTCCCAGAGAACAGTCACTGCTTCCTGTTGCCCAGGGGCCTTCACTTACCACCCGCTGCTGGGTCTGGCTGAGGGCACCCTTCATCTGGGCCACCTTGTCCTTCAGGCGCTGGGCCTGGGCGCCCTGTTCTTCCTGCCGGCTCTTGGCCTCCTGCAGCTCCAGGTTTAAGCGCCGGGCCTCCTGTTGTGCCATCTGGAGCTCAGCCTGATGGGAGCAGGAAGTGGTTGAGGAGAGAGGCATTTGTGTTGGAGTGGTCAGGGAGGGGGAATGATGATGAGAGAGGCCGGGGTTCCTCTTGCCCGGTTTAACACAAAGGCAAAGAATCAGCTCCTGCCCTGCAGCCTGCCTTGGGTTCTCACGTAAGAGGGACTCAGTCCTGGACAGCTCGTCTCCAGCTCCCCAAAAGCCATGCAGTGCAGGCTGAGCGTTGCTGACCTGGAAATCTGAAATTCAGAATGCGCCAGAATCTCAAACTGTTCCAGCCACCGACAGGTCGCCATGAATGGGAAATCCCACACCTCACCTCATGTGACAGGTTGTGGTCAAAATGCAGGCATCCTGGAATATCATATAAAATTATCTGCAGGCTGGCACCGCGGCTCACTAGGCTAATGCTCTGCCTTGCGGCGCCGGTACACCGGGTTCTAGTTCAGGTCGGGGCGCCAGATTCTGTCCCAGTTGCCCCTCTTCCTGTCCAGCTCTCTGCTGTGGCCAGGGAGTGCAGTAGAGGATGGCCCAAGTGCTTGGGCCCTGCACTTGCATGGGAGACCAGGATAAGTACCTGGCTCCTGCCATCGGATAGGCGCGGTATGCTGGCCGCGGCGGCCGTTGGAGGGTGAACCAACGGCAAAGGAAGACCTTTCTCTTTGACTCTCTCTCTCACTGTCCACTCTGCCTGACAAAAAATAAATAAATAAAATAAAATTATCTGCAGGCTGTGGATGTAAGGTGTATGAGAAGCCTAAATGGATCTCGTGTTTAGCCTTGGGTTCGACCTCTACGATATCTCATCGGGTACATGCAAATATGCCAACGTCAAAAGGAAAAGCAATTCGAGACACTTCTGGTCCACTCATGTTGGATAAGGGACACTCAATCTGCTTCCAGCTTCACAGCCTGGGGTCTCAGATGAAGGCATCCCCTGTGCCATTTCTGCTTTGCCACTCTTCCTCTTACAGGAAAACGACAGTCTGGGTGTCCTACAGGCTCCTCCAACGCCGCGTGTGCTACCTCCTGCCCCCTTCCCGCCGCTTCAGCTCTCATCTCGGTGCAGGGGACTAGCTACTTCCTGCATCACGCAGGCCGGCTGCCTAGGTACCATGCTCGCCTCTGTTCTCAGGGGTCCCCAGAGAGCCTTTCACGTCTCCATCCTCCATCTTGGCTGCCACCATTTTTTTCCTCCATTGTCGCCATGCCCATGTTATTTCTTGCACTACTGCATAACCGCGTAACTTTCCACAAGCCGTGAGATGAATCTTCTTTAAGTACGTGTCGCCCCTCCTTGAAAACCATTGACGCTTCTCATCGTTCACAGAGTGCGTAAACTCAAGACCTCCGCCATCTGACCCAGGCCTTATCTCAAACCCTTCACCGCCAAGTTCAATGGCTCTGAGGTTTTGGCTTCCTAAGCACTTGCTCACGTTTTCCTCCATTTCCCATAATGGCTTCCCTCTCATCTCTGTGTAGTCAATACTACCTGATCGTCACTGTCAAGCAAAAACATTTTCAAATCATCTTCCACAGAAGCCCCCGATCCTCAGGAAGCAATTTAGAGTTCCTGTGCATTTCTGATATGAACTGCAATTATGTTAAAAAAAAAAAAAAAAAACAAACCCTGAGCCGGCGCCGCGGCTCACTAGGCTAATCCTCCGCCTTGCGGCGCCGGCACACCGGGTTCTAGTCGTGGTTGGGGCGCCGGATTCTGTCCCGGTTGCCCTTCTTCCAGGCCAGCTCTCTGCTGTGGCCCGGGAAGGCAGTGAAGGATGGCCCAAGTAATTGGGCCCTGCACCCCATGGGAGACCAGGAGAAGCACCTGGCTCCTGGCTTTGGATCAGTGCGGTGCGCCGGCCGCAGTGCACCGGCCGCAGCGGCCATTGGAGGGTGAACCAACGGCAAAGGAAGAGCTTTCTCTCTGTCTCTCTCTCTCACTGTCCACTTTGCCTGTCAAAAACAAAACAAAACAAAACAAAAACAAAAACAAAAACAAAACAAAACCGTAGGGGCAGGTGCCAAGGTGCCGCTTAGGAAACCTGATCCTGTGTCAGAGGGCCTGGGTTTGAGTCCTGGCTTGGCTTCCAATTCTAGCTTCCTGTGAATGCACACCCTGGGAGGCAGCAGGTGATGGCTCACGTACCTGGGTCCTGCTACCCACATGGGAGACCCAGATGGAGCTTCTAGCTCCTGGCTTAGGCCTGGCCCAGCCCTGGCTGCTGAGGGCATTTGGTGAGTCAGTGGATGGGAGATCTCTTTCTGCCCTTCAAATAAATTAGATAAAAATTAAAAATAAAATTAGTTTATAGTAGTAAAATTTTGTTTTTATGTATTCAGTGAGGTTCCACAAAAGATGTAAAACTTCAATAGTGGGCGGGAAAGACTTTTGCTAAAAAGGTTTAAAAGTTCTAGGTTAGGGGCCAGCATTATGGCACAGCAGGTAAAGGCACCTCCTGCATCCCGTGTGGGCACTGGTTCAAGTCCTGGCTGCTCCACTTCTGATCCAGCTCACTGCTAATGGTCTGGAAAAGCAGCAGAGGATGGCCAAGTCCTTGGTCCCCTGCTACCCATGTGGGAGACCTGGAAGAAGCTCTTGGCTCTTGACTTCAGCCCGACCCAGCCCTGGCTGTTGCAGCCATTTGGGAAGTGAACCAGAGGATAGAAGATCTCTCACCCTCTCTCCTACTCTCTTTAACTCTGCCTTTCAAATAAATAAGAAAATTTTAAAAATAAAAATTCTAGGCTAGTTTATACCCACCTTATTTTTTAAATTTATTTGGGTTTACTTCCCAAATGACCACAACGGCTGGGGCTGGGACAAGCTGAAGCCAGGAGCTTCTTCTTAGTCTCCCACATGGGTACAGGGGCCCAACAACTTGATCCATCTTCTGCTGGTTTCCCAGACACATTAACAGGGAGCTGGATTAGAAGTGGAGCAGCCAGGACTCTAATAGGCGCTTATATGGGATGCTGGCACTGCAGGTAGTAGCTTTGCCCATTACGCCACAGCACCAGCCCCCTATAGCCACATTTTTTAAAAAGGTATTTTTATTGGTATCTTTTCATGTTTTTGTTCCCCTATTTTTTTAAGTTTTATTTTATTTATTTATTTGAAAGGCAAAGTGATAGGGGAGGGGGAAATGGGGGGAGAGAGGGAAAGAGATTGATTTTCCAACCACTGTTTCACTTCCCAAATGGCTACAATGGCTGGGGCTGGTCCACGCTGAAGCCAGAAACTCAGAACTCCATTCAGGTCTCCCACAGAGGTGGCAGGGGCCCAAGTACTTGAGCTGGCATCCACTGCCTTCCCAGGACCATCGGCAGGAAGCTGGATTGGAAGCAGAGCAGCCAAGACTCAAGCAGCACTCTGATATGAAATGCTGCTGTTGCAAGTGAAACCTTAAACTGCTGCACTACAACATCAGCCCCTGTTCCTCTGTTTTTATTTGTTTGAAAGACGTGTGTGTGTGTGTAGAGATAGAAAGGGAGGGAGGGAGAGGAGCACACGGGCATGCCTGCACACACATATGCACACACACACAGTGGTCTTCATCCATTGGTTCATTCCCCAGCAGGGGCTGGGCCAGGCTAAAGCCAGGAGGCAGGTCTCCCACATGAGTGGAATGGACCTAAGTACTTCAGTTGTTACTGGGCCTCCCAGAGTGCATTTCCAGGAAACTGGAATTGGAAGTGGGGCCAGGCATATGGAAGTTCTTTAAAAAGTTCATGGAAAGAGTGTATTATTAAATACCTATGCTGGCACGGGGGGCATAGTGGGTTAAGCTGCAATCTGCAGTGCTGGCATTCCATACAGGTGGCTATTAGAGTCCTGGCTGCTCCACTTCCGATCCAGCTCTCTGCTATGGCCTGGGAAAGCAGTAGAAGATGGCCCAAGTGCTTGGGCCCCTACATCCCTGTGGGAGACCTGGAAGATGCTCCTGGCTTTGGATCAACCCAGCTTGGGCCGTTGCGGCCATTTGGGGAGTGAACCAGATTTCTCTTTCTCTCTCTGTAATTCTGCCTTTCAAATAAATAAATAAATAAATAAATAAATAAACTTTTTAAAAATTAAATGAGTTGATATGAAAATTAAAAATTTAAAAGAAATTATTGAGAGGAGAGAGAGAGAGAGAGAGAGAGACAGGCAGAGCGAGCGCCCGTTCTCTGGTTCACTCCCCAGACGCTTGTGATAGCCAGGGCTGGGTCTGGGCCTGCGCCAAAGCCTGGAACTCAATCTTGGGATCCAGTAACTTGAACCGACACCACTGCCTCCCAGGGTCTGCATTCGCAGGAAGCTGGAGTCGGGAGTCGGAGCCAGGAATCAAACCCAAGTACTCTGATGTAGGATGCAAGTGCCTGAACTGCTGGGTAAACATCTGCTCCCTGCAGAGTTGACTGACGAGTCCCGATCTGGGTATATGTATGTGTTCCGCAGTAGAATGCACACAGGGTCTTTGCATTTTTATCCCCCCTGCTGCCCAGCACTCAGGAAGGACTCAGGGAGACCCCTCAGGCCGGCCCACGGAGAAGGCACAGCAACTCCGCCCCTTACCTCGCTTTGCTCCTTGTCAGCTTGCACCTCCTTCAGCTGGCCGAGGAGCTTCTCCTGCTCACGAGTCAGGGCCTTCACTGCATCTCTCACCCTGTGAGGCAGGGGACAGCGTGCAGGGCAGTCCGGTCATCAGAGAAGGAATGGAGGACTTGGGTCTCTGTCTTATGCTCTGCTCCCTGTGTCCTCCAGGCCCAAACCTCCATTTCGGCCTGGAATGCCCCACCCCCCTGACACCAGGATGAGCCAGTCTTCAGTCCCAAGAACAACCCAAGATTGCCGGCTCTACAACGCAATCTAGAAGTGGTTTTTCCTTTCTCTCTAGGTATCATTTTAAGGAATCTCATACTGATGGCTCCCTGGTTGCTTTCAGTCAACCAAAGATTCCAACCAGTCTTGTCTACACAAGGGGCAGTCACTTTTGGCCCAGGTCAGAAGTTAGCAACCTTTTTTTCTGCGAAGGATCTGACAGTAGGTGTGTTGGGCTTTGCAGGCCACCTGGTCTCCATGGCAACTACTCAGTGTTGTCACCGTGGTGTGGAAGCAGCCATAGAGGTGGAAGAGAGAGATTTACGTAGGTGTACATGGCCAAGCGTGGCGATCCAATAAAACTTTACTTATGAACACTGGGATTTAAATCTATAATTTTTCACATGTCACAAAGTATGGTTCTTCTTATCATCTGTTCTTTAACAACTGAAACATATTAAAAATCATTGTTACTACAGGCTGTATCAAAAGAGGTACAGGCCAGATGTAGCACACAGGTCATAGCTTACCGACTCCTGGTCTGGACAGTGCCCAACCTTTCCTAGGCACTCAGTCTGGTCTCTGCATTTCTACTCCATGTACTAGAACATAAACATCTAGAATCTCTATAAGGCAAGGCTTAACATACCCTGGAAAAGATTAACTTGCTTATTATTCTGGGCCTTGGATTGAAGGCCTCTTTGCTTTAAGGAGTTAAAAAAGAAAATACTAAATCTCCCAATACTGAATGAAAAAGACATAACTGTCATTTTGGGGCCGGTGCTGTGAGTTGTGGTTCACTGCGTTAAGATGCCACCTGGGGCCAGTGCTGTGGCACAGTAGGTTAATCCTCCACCTGCAGCGCCGGCATCCCATATGGGTACCGGTTCTAGTCCTGGCTGCTCCTCTTCCCATCCAGCTCTCTGCTATGGCCTGGGAAAGCAGTAGAAGGTGGCCCAAGTGCTTGGGCCACTTCACCCATGTAGGGGACCTGGAAGAAGCTCCTGGCTCCTGGCTTCTGGTTCAAGTCCCAAGTCCTCACTGCTCCACTTCTGATCCAGCTCCCTGCTAATGTGCCCAGGGAAAGCAGTGAAAGATGGCCCAAGTGCTTGGACTCTTGCCTCCTGGATGGAGTTTCTGGCTCCTGGCTTTGGCCTGACCCAGCTTTGGCTGTTGTAGTCATTTGGGGAGTGAACCAGTGAATGGGAAAAAAAAAAAAATCTCTCTAACTCTTTCAAATAAATAAATTAATCTTTTAAAAAATGGTAAATGATAAATGAAAAAATAGGAAAGCTTACTCAGTGAAACTCTGAAGAACAGGCACGAGAAGTTACCAATATTTATGCTATGTGATAGGAATAACATTTTTCTATGAGAGAAATTTCTTCTATATGGCCTGCGAGGTCTAGTTTAGGCCCCATGCTTGGCAGGAGGGTGGCGTTTGGCTCCATACAAGAGCTACAAAAGGCACAGCCATCCAGCGTGGACAGAGGCTTTCTGTCTCTGGAGGGTGGTTGTCTCTTAGACACCCTCTTACATGCCTGACAGCCCTCCCAGTGTGAGAGTCTATGATTTATACCATTTTTCCCCCCCAAGGGAGAGATTCCAGAACATTCCTGGGAGACCAGTTGTAACATTGCTCAGTAGGGAGAACAGCGTCCAGTCCTATTTTTCCTGGGTAAGAGTTGGAATCCCCCACCACCACCTGCATGGACTGTCCTATCCGGTTCTCTTCTTCCTAGTCCTCCACCCACAGCTCTTGTGTAGCTTCTGCGGCACAACCAGCGGTGGCTGTGATTATTTCTGAAGGTGGGAGATACAGGAGAGCCTTAGGAGGGATGGAAGAGAGCTAGGCAGGAAAAAGACATCCCCAGGACCTGCAATAGCCTGAGTGAGGCTGAGAAGGGGAGGCATGTCTGCCTGCACCAGGAGGCAGGAATGCGGAGGGCGTGAGGCCCTGGGGTCCCCTCACCTGTCCAGCTCCACCTCCTTCGTCAGTACTTTCTCACTGATGGTCTGGATGTCGTCTTCCAGCTCCAGGATGCGTGCCACGTGGTCGCCCTGCTGCCGGCTCAGGACGTCTCGTTCTTCCGTGACCTCCCCATGGGACCGTGCAAGGCCCTGGAGTTAGGGGTTCCCCCAGAAGATGAGGGAGGTTATCGCTCATCTCTGGAGAAGCACGCCCAAGTTTTCACCGCTTCTGCCCTCCATCCCGACTCCCTCCTTGAAAAAGAAACTGTAAGGGCACACGCCCTCACCTGTGACTCCGGCCACCTTGCACCTTATCCCAGCGCGTCAGCGCTCAGAGCGCTGTCTCCTTACACATCGGGACGGATCTCCTGGAATCTCAGGTCTCAGCCCACTCCCTGCCCGCTGAGCCTATTCCTGGGATGCCAGCAGCACCCGAGAAGCCCACCGCCATCTCTCCTTCACTCTCTGTTGGGCACGCGGCCAGCCTCACCCGCTCCTGGCCCGACTCCCACCTTGTACTGCTCCAGGAGCTCGGCGTGCTCCTGCCTGCCAGCTGCCAGGGCCGTCTCGAGCTCCTGCACGCGGCTCCTCAGCTCCGTCACCTGGCCCTCCAGGTGCAGCTTCCGCTGCATCAGGTCATTCCGTTCTTGCTGGCTCTCATCCAGCTGGTTCTACGGGGGGCAGGTGGGAAGCGGTGTGCTTAGCGTGCACCCAGTTCTGAGGGTCCACCCCTCTTGCTCTGCGGGTGCACGTCGGGGTTGGGAAGTTACATCAGCATGGGCGAGGAGGGCGAGCAGGGGGAGGCCTGGTGCGACTCCTGGCCACCACGCAGCCATTCACGCCAGCTTACAGTTCACTGTTACCTGCCCTTTCCCCACACCAGGCTGGGCCCTTCCTCACCCAGCAACTGCGAGAGTCCCTCATCTGGCAGAAGTCTTTCTCTGCGGACGCAGACAAAAGAGATGATTCCCCAAGTTTCACCCTATTTTTTCTGCAGTCAGATACACTTGGGCTCAAATCCCAGTACACTTTTTCCCAGCTAGGTGACTTTGAACACGTTGTTTCATTTCTCTCAATCTGTGTCCTCATCTGCAAAGTGATCCCTTAGTCTTGGTTGTAGGTTTTGTTTTGCTAATTAATCTGAGAGGCAAAGAGACAGAGAAAGAGATGGACAGAGAGCTCCTACTACCTGCTGGTTCACTCCCCGAATGCCTATAATGGCCAGGACTGGAACCAGGAGCAGGAACTCAATCCAGGTCTTCCACGTGGGCAGCAGAAACCCAATTATGTGCGCCATCGCCACTGCCTCCCAGCATCTGCATCAGCAGGCAGCCGGAATCTGGAGCTGGAGCTGGAGCTGGGTGTGGTCTTGTGCTGTGGGACACAGTGTCTCACCGCTGGGCAAACATGCCTGGCCCCAGGCATGAGGTTTAAGTGAGAAAAACTAATTCGAGAACAGAATACAGTGTAGCAGGTCACACATCTGATTTATGTGACATAAAAACATTTTCCTGTTCTTGTGTTGACTCCACCTATTTTTTTAGACTTGGGGTTTCAGAGGGCAGAGTTTGTTTAAATCACAGAAAAGCTACTCATTCTCGCCTTCTGAAACCTCCTCAGGCTTACCCTCCTGGCTGGGGAGTGTACTTCCTCCTCACCCGGCCTTGAACTTCCTTTAGGAAGTCTGCCTTGCTAATATCTGTCTCCACTCCTTAATTCTTCTTATATATGATCAATAGAAAGAGACCACAAGCCACATAAATAATTTTACCCTTTCTAGTAGTCACTTCAAAGGTAAGAAACGTGTGGAATTAGTTTTAATATTTTATCTAATCTACTCTATCCAATATGGTACATCCTTTCAACATGTAAGCAATATAAAAGTTACTGAGATCTGGAGCCGGTGCTGTGGCGTAGTACGTTAAGTCTGCCACAGTGCTGGCACGCCATATGGGCACCGGTTTGAGTCCCAGCTTCTCCATTTCTGATCCAGCTTCCTGCTTATGGCCTGGGAAAGCAGTGGAGGATGATCCAAGTGCTTGGGCCCCTGCGCCAGTGTGGGAGACCCAGAGGAAGCTCCAAGCTTCAAATCGGCCTAGCTCCAGCCGTTGTGGCCACTGGGGAGTGAACCAGCAGATAGAAGACCTCTCTCTCTGTCTCTCCCCCTCTCTGTCTGTAATTCTGCCTCTCAGATAAATAAATAAGTCTTTAAAAAAATAAAAAATGACTGAGATCTTCCACATTATTTTTTTACACGTACTAAGTCTTCAAACTCCATATAGCATCCCTCAGCATGGACTAGTCGCATGTGGAGCACAAAGGATCACACGTGGCTGGGTCTCTGGCATCGGATGGAGCGGGAAGGGGCCCTGCCTATCTGCTCTCCCTCCTCCCTGGTCTTGGAGGCAGTTCTCATCCTGCCTTTCTCAGAACGTTCCCTGGCATAGCCTCCTTGGACCCTCTGCATCAGCCTGTAGGGCCTGGGGCAGGATGTGGTAAGAAAGGCCAGTTCTTATGAAGCCCTGGGCTACGCTGGCCCGTGGGGGCGTGCTTACAGTCCGTCTACATTACACGGAGACTTTCTTGCAGGTAGGACTTGGTGTAACTCCCGGTGAGGTCTTTTGTTGAGGCTACACGTGGAGGAAGCAGGAAGTGGAGGAATCCCCACCCCCCATGCTGTCCTCCGGCTCCCTCTTCCAGGGGCAACTCTGTCGCTCTTCTCTCACCTGCAGTACGGTAGCCTTGGGGACCACGAGCAGGATGTCAGAGCCGCCGTCCGCCTCCTCCAGGGTCACCAGTTCATCCATGGGCCTCGGCTCTCGGAACTGGAAAGGGGGGCTCTGCCCGCACACCCGGCCCTGGCGGTTCACATAGCGGAACTGGTAGAGCTGGGCTCCCGGTTTGGGCAGGTAGCTGGCTGTGGGGAAAAGGCCGGCCCCGGGCCCCCAGTGTGATCCCAGGCACGTCCCCCCGCCCTTGGTGTATGTAGCACAGTACCCACCGCCCCTGGCTTCCTGCTCCATGTTTTGTTTCTCCGTCCCATGGAGCAGTTCTGTTCCTTGGGGTAGCCCTCTCCCTTCTCTGGTTAGCGCTTTCCCTCCTCTGCTTCCCAAAGCTCCGCCTCCCTACCAGACGCTGTGCTAACAGCTTTGCCTACAGCCAGCCTCTTTGCCTTCTAGGATGACAGACAGAGAGGCTAAGTAACTGCCTAAGGCCGACCAGCTTTTGCACAACAGAGCCGAGATCTCAGTGCAGCTCTCATGGCCACCTTCTCTCTCCCCTGCCTCCCAGCTACACGGTGGACTCCCTCTTTGTCCAGGCAGGAGCAGGACCAGATGCCCTGTGAAGTCCCCGATTCTGCGCTAATCCCACAGTGCCACGGCTACTAAGCCCTGTTGGATGTGGTCTCACGGTGGTCGTTTGTATTTACTTTTCCTCATCCTCTGCCTGCGTTTCTGTCTGTCCACCACCCTCATTCAAAGCTCCGTTTCTTTGGCTTGGCCCTCCCCGTGTGCCATCTTCCCTGTACCTTGGAACTGGACACTGGCGTGGATGGGAGAACCAGTAGCCGGATTCTCGGGCACCGAGGACCACACAAATGTATGGTAATCCCGGACGCAGGCCGCCTCCACCTGTGAGAGCCCAGGACGGGAGAGGTGGATGGTGAGGGAGGAAGGGACTAAGGGACTGCACGAGGGGGACAGGATGGTAAGAGACAGGGCTGGCGGCCAGACACTGGTGTGCCAGCAAGGAGCAGGCTACGGTGGGGAAACAGGAGCTTTGCATATACAGACGGCTCTGTGATCTGTGCCATCTCTCTCCCTTCTCCCCTCTCCACCAAGAAACCCACCCGATGTTCCCCATATGCCAACCAGCCCATGACCCACAATCCTGAGCCACAAGGGGTTCCAGGGATACCTTGAAGATGCCAATCCAGTCACTGGCGCTGGGCATGGTACCCGGGGGAAGGGTGTAGTGACATTCCACCTTGGTGTTGGGGATGTAGGTCCGGGCGACATTCAAAAAGGTGACTCCACCCCGGGATGGTGGCCGGCTTAGAGATGACTCCTCCATGCTGCCCTCCTACAAAAGAAATGGGTGATTTCCCGGAGCCCGCTCCCCCTCTCCTTACCCTCTCTCTGCCCACCCACTCACAGCCCTGCTACCCTTCCTGGAGACGAAGGCACACCTCACTTCCAGTGCCCGAGGGTTGTGAGATCTTTGAAAGGCATCACTCTCAGTCTCTAGGACATAGGTCTGGCCTTCCAAGTCAGTCCCCACCCCCTCCTGTGACGTGCCCTCCCGGGCTCACAGCCCCTTCCTAGAGTTTAGGTCTACTTCTCACCGCGCCTTGGACCACGTCTCAGGATTCAAGGCTCTGCCCCCTCTCAGTCCCTCCTTTTCCCCTTCCTAACTACCGTGAACATTCCAAACCCTCCAGCCTCCACTCCCCACCCCACCCCTTCTGGCTCTTGAATTCAAACTGAGGTGTGGTCCCTGCCTACTCCTGAGCTTGTTGACCCAGCTGCACCCAGGACTGAATTGGGACACACGCAGTTTCTGCAAGGAGCGGCTGAGTTTTGAGCTGGGACTGCGGCTGGGGGTGGCACTGGGGGGGCCAACAGCGTGAGCTCTCCGTCCCCTCCCCTTCTCTGACGGCCGAATCCTAGTGAAGCAGAAAGTGCCTGCTCGCTTCTAAGAGCCAAATGGGAGGGGAGGGTGGAAGGGAAAGACAGGTTTTGTTCTTCAACTTCATTATTCCAGGAAGTCGAGAATTCTGGAGGCGGCAGCTTCAAGGGTGGAGCGAAAGATGCAGCAGGAATGTGGAGAGATGGAATGTGGGGGCTGGGAGAGCCCCACCCCTGGGCCAGGGACACACGGGGAAGTGTCACACAGGGGCCCGGAGCAGGGGAGATGTGCATTTAATGTTGAGCAAAGCGGGGGAGAAAGAGAGAGAGAAAGTTGAAAAAAGAACCTAACATCATTCTCTCCAGATCCGGCCTGGGGCAGAACTAGAAACCGGGCGGGCTGAGCATTCCCTGGGCTCTGGCATCTCCCTCCCCATCTTCTCTCTGCTCCCCTTAGCCTCAGTCCTCAGCCTGAATCCTTCCATCTACCTGGACTGCTAGGGACACCTTATAGGATAGGGTGAGAGGAAGGCACGGTCCACGGTAGCTGGGGAGAGTTCATTGGAAAATACGACACTGCACACAGACTGAAAATAACACCCATCCAGAGAACCCCACAGCCCAGGGCTGCAAGACGGCGCTCTTCCCGGTCTCTTCTCTCTGCCCACCAATCTGCTTCCTGTGTCAGCCGGGGCCGCGGCGTCCAGTCAGCCAGCGAGAGCCACTACCAGCTGCACAACCCCAACATCACCAGCCCACACCAGGCTCAAGTCAGGAACTTTAAAAGAAAACAAAAGTAAAGGCGGGCCGGCTGTACCAAGGGAGCAGCTTCTCCCTCCCAGACACAGACGGCACTGGACACAAGTGGTTCCTCTGAGTTTCCATCTCTCTGAAAAATCCCTACTTTTTATAAAACTAGTCGTGTTCTCTGCAAATACAACCTGGTGGTCTTCTAAGGGAGGGAGAGTGCGACATTGTCCCCCGAGATCTAAGCCCGAGCAACCCCCAAAACTCTTCTAGGATAAGCCCCAACAGCTGCAGGCATCGTGCACACCCCAGAGCACCCCAAGTGTAGGCATGGAGCCAGATTCAGAGGGTCACGTGCTGGGGGGCGCGCAGCCCCCCGCTCTGCAGGGCTCCGGAGCTCCTCGACATTCCACAACTGGGAAGTTATCCCTCCCCAGGGGCATGCAGCCAAGCACAGGCCTTCGGATTTCGGGTGAGGCTTGCGAGGGCCAAGTCGTGCCCGGGAGAGGACGGGCGAAGACTTCAGCCCCCTCAAACTCCCTCATGAAGCTTTACGGAGAAGAACTGAGAAGAAGGTGAGGACATGAGGAAGCCCCCCCCCCCCCCCCCGCCTCGGCTCACGGCCCCCTTAATCCAACAACTCCCCAAACAGTGGGGGTCGCTGCTCCAGTATGGAAAGTGTTAAAACCGAAACGCTCCTGCACCCCCCGCTTCCACAGTTCGCTCCGATTGTCCTGTCACAGTCTGGGAAAGGGGGGGACTCCCCCCTCGTCAGATCGCCCCCCACCACCAATTTAGGCCAAGTTTCTTACCCCACACACGGATCAGCTGTTCCCCTCACCTTTCACCAACAACAAAAACAGCACTCCGACTCCAGGAGGGGAGGGAGCGGGCGAGCGCGAGGGCTTCTGGGTTTGTAGTTCATCCACGCGCTCCGCCGCGGAGCCTGCTGGGTTTGGGACTACACGTCCCAAGAGGCCGCGCGCAACGGGGCGTGGCCGAGGGCGGCCGCGACCGCGGCCTCCCCGCGGCGTCCTGGGAGGCGTAGTTCCTAGTTGCCTGACAGCAGGAGGGCGTGGCCACCAAAGGACTTCACAGCCCAGGATCCCTTAGGAGGGAGCCGGCTGCATTAGGGGTGGCTGCTGGTTTGTAACGTGCATTGTTGGGGGTGGGGAGGATTTACGGCCCTAACGCCTTCTGCGTAACGATTTACAGTGGGCTGGACGCTGTGAGGTCCGCCCTCGACTTCACTTTTCACAACCACCTGTGTGACAGGCATTCTAGCCAGCCCCACGTTACAGAGGCAGCAAGCCTAAAGCTTAGGGCGGCTCAAGAGCCGGTCTAGAGTGTTAGAGCCAGGGAAAGATAAAACATTGCTCATTAGCTGGGGGATGAGGGATGAGCCTTGCATAAAACTACTTTGCACACTGACCGGTTGTTTTCAACAAAACCCGCGGTGAGGAAGGGAGTGCGTTTCCTGGGGGTGATGGCAGGAGGAGAATTGACCTTCAAAGGGACCTGTCACAACAAGCCACTTACAGCAGGTTTGCCCAAGCCTTTTAAGTGGCTTAGATTAATTAAGATAACAATGCACGTAGTATTCTCTCTCCACCTCCTCGAGTTAAGGGATTACCTACAATCTAAGGATAGATTTTCAGTTCTCCACTGCCCTAACTTACGGAGCCTCTGCCTTTTCCAAGTGGATTTGTTTTGCTTCTGTGACTGAGCGGGCGCAGGATCTCCAAACACTAAGTTGGGGGGCTGCACACGGCACAAACATTAGGGTGACATATCTGTGTCATTAGTCAAGATTTATGAGTTAGGGAAGAAGCTGCTGGATGAAGAGACGGCTCAAGGTCCTGGGGTAAGTTAAGAGTGCGATCAGTTCAAGGACTCAAATCTTAACTGTTTTTGCTTTTTTATCTTTCACTCAGAATAAAGGCCAATAGCCAACAGCTGAGTCGCAAAGCTAAGAAGAACAGCTTCTATTTTTTGAGTGCTTACTATGTGTTTAGATCATGCTGTGAATTTTTCCATTTAACACAAGGCCTTATACAGTAGGCCCTATAATTATCCCCGTTTTCCATGGGATGAGCTTGGGGTACACACAATTAGGTGACTTGCCTGGGCTTAGCCAGCTGGTTGGTAATTGAATCGATGCAGGCAGTGGACAAGGAGTCAGTCTGCCATATCCCACCCTGGAAAACACTGACTCCCGCTGTTCTAAGGAACAACACTGTCCATCATTAATCGGGACGAATGTTCACTGAGAACTTATGTGCTCAGTGCAAGACACAAGGCAATATGAAACAGATCCATTCAACAAATGTGTCAGGTACTATGCTAGGTATTCAATAAATTATATGAAAAAATGAATTTAAAATATAGATATTTGGAGGCTGGTGCTGTGGCATAGCGGGTAAAGCTGCCACCTGCAGTGCCAGCGTCCCATATGGGCGCCAGTTCAAGTCCTGGCTGTTCCACTTGCAATCCAGCTCTCTGCTGTGGCCTGGGAAAGCAGTAGAAGATGGCCCAAGTCCTTGGGCCCCTCCACCCAAGTGGAAGACCCGGAAGAAGCTCCTGGCTCCTGGCTTCGGATTGGCACAGCTCCAGCCGTTGTGGCCAGTTGGGGAGTGAACCAGCAGATAGAAGACCTCTGTCTCTCTCTGTTTCTCCTTCTCTCTCTGTGTAACTCTGACTTTCAAATAAATAAATAAATCTCTAAAAATACATAGATATTTGAATGATAGAGTAGGGGAGTTTGGCCGGATGGGGTTGGGGAAGGACAAGCTTCTTCTAGGGAGAAAGCAAAGATTCCTAGGTGGGGATGAATATTAGGAGCCTAGAGAGTTACCTAAAAATAGCTCGCCCATTGCAACTTTTTTTTGGGGGGTGGGGGGATGGGACAATCAGATGATTGGTGGTGGCTGTCTGAATGTGTGGCAAGGACTCCGAGGAGTTAACTAGGAACGCCTGCCCTGTGTTCCAGGTGGAAGACGGTGGTTGTAGTAGAATGGCTCCTTGTTTTAAATCACTCCCTCTCTCCTTGCTCAGTGCTGCATGGCGTGGGGTATCCTAAAGGAGTGTGTGTCTCATTTCACTGGCCTTGGGCTTTGGTCACACTGTGCGTTGTGGCTGCTGGGGTGTGAGCAGATGTACCCATGCCGTATCTGAGTATGTGAATGTCAACTTTGTTTTTCTTCTTTGCCACTTGGATAGGCATCTTGCACCGGACGGTGGCTGCTTCTGCCTGGGTCTTGGGATGGGAAGACCTCTGGAGCAGAGCTGTAACCCACCCTCAATCCACACATACACAAATCACAAAGAGACCTCTGTTCCAAGTCTTTGAGATTTGGGGCAGTAAAGCCAATAGCCATTGCTGGATTTTTTTTTTTAAAGATTTACTTATTTATTTGAAAGTCAGAATTACACAGAGAGAGGAGATTACACAGAGAGGGAGAGATCTTCCATCAGATGGTTCACTCCCCAATTGGCCGCAATGGCTGGAGCTGCGCAGATCCGAAACCAGAAGCCAGGAGCTTCTGCCAGGTCTCCCACGTGGGTTCAGGGGCCCAAGGACTTGGGCCATCTTCTACTGCTTTCCCAGGCCACAGCAGAGAGCTGGATCAGAAGTGGAGCAGCCAGGACTTGAACTGGCGCACATATGGGATGCCGGCACTGCAGGCCAGGACGTTAATCCACTGCACCACAGTGTTGGCTCCTGGATAATTCTTTTTTAAAAGGACTTATTTATTTGAAAGGCAGAGTAAGAGAGTGAGAGAGAGGGAGAGAGAGAGCTAACTAGCTCTTACATGCCTTTTCACTCCTCAAATGCCTCCAGTAGCTGGGGCTGTGCTGGGAGCAGGGAATGCCAGTCTAGCTCTTCCACGTGGGCTGTAGGGACCCAGTTAACTTCAGCCATCCCCACTGCCTCCCCAGGTCTGAAGGTGGAGACAGGAGCCGGAGCTGGGAGTTGAACCCAGGTATTCTGATTGGGACATGGGTGTCTTAACTGCTTGCTACGCTAAATGGCTGTTCCCTAAACACACATTCCCCACCCCTCACCCCTGTTTCATTTGAAAGGCAGAGAGATGGTGAGAGAGGAGGGAGAGAAAAGAGAGATCTTCCATCTGCTGGTTCATGCCTCCCTCCCACCCCCACTCCAAATGCCCACAATAGGCCTGGGATGGGCCGGGCAGGAGCCAGGATCCCCAGACCCAGGCCCAGACCCCAATCTGGGTCTCCCACACGGGTGGTGGCAGCGACTCGTGCGCTTGAGGAGCCTGATATCATAGTAATAGCATCACCTGCTGCCCCCCAGAGCTGTGCATCAGCAGGCATAAGACAGTCTGACATGGGATAAGCGTGTCTCCGGCAGCGTCTTAACCATTACACTGGCATGATGGCTGGTGATGTTTGTAGCTTTCCAGTTTCAAAGACCTTTTATCTTTTTTTTTAGAAGAGTTTTCTGATTTCCCTCCTTTTTTTTAAAAAAAAAAGATTTATTTATTTATTTGAAAGTCAGAGTTGCACAGAGAGAGAAGGAGAGGTAGAGGTAGAGGTAGAGGTAGAGGTAGAGGTAGACAGAGAGAGAGGTCTTCCATCTGCTGGTTCACTCCCCAATTGGCCACAATGGCCAGAGCTGTGCCGATCTGAAGCCAGGAGCCAGGAGCTTCTTCCAGGCTCCCATGCTGGTGCAGGAGCCCAAGGACCTGGGCCATCTTCCACTGCTATCCCAGGCCACAGCAGAGAGCTGGATCGGAAGTGGAGCAGCCAGGACTTGAACTGGCGCCTACATGGGATGCTGGCACTGCAGGTGGCGGCTTTACCCACTATGCCACAGTGCCAACCCCGACCTTCTATCTTCTTGAACTCACAACCAACCAAACGAAGTGAGTTGTATTGTTATGATGATATTATGCTCTGCAGCAAAGAAACCAGATCTCAGAAACACTGAATACCTCGGCCAAAGTCACTGGCAAGTGCGAGATTTCAGGCAAGGGCTTCTCCCTCTCAGATGCTCTGCTGTGCCCTCTGCATCTGCCACGTGCAGTCCGCAGGGCCTCAAGCCTGGTTCTTACCATTTTGCCCTCATTGTCTTAATTTGTAGTTAGGTCGATTCAACAGGTGCAAGAAAAAAAAAATACTCTCTGGTCTCGGTGTCTTAACACGACAAAGATCCACGCGTCACCCAAGTCTCCTGTGGAAGTTTGTAACCGTGTGACTGGGAGCTGCGGCTTACCCCTGTGGCTCAGGTTGTCCGGGAAGAAGGGACACGGGAGCAGGTGCCGAAGGTTGTCTGAGGCTTGGAAGTAGCACGTTGCTTCCGCTCGAGTCCCTCGGGTGAATGGAATGAGATGTCGCCTTGCCTCCTTGCAAAGGGATTGGAGATGGAATTTAGCTGGGCGCCCATTCCGCCTTCTCTCAACATGGGTGGAGTCCACATTCTAGAGTTGGCACAGTTGTCTGGGGAGTTTAAAAGAAGCCTCCGGAGAGGAGACCTTGACCTGGCCACATGTTTATGCCTGTGTCCAGTACATTCATTCCACGTGGATGGAATTGACAGAGGGTCACATGTCACCTCAGGGAGACAGAGAACCCCACCCCCAACATCCCACCCCACCCAGCGCTGGGGAACAGCTCAGTTGACTAAGCCGTGGGCGAGGCCGCAGGCTCTTTCCTTCAGGGTAGTGTTATAATCTAGTTATGGATCCTCTTCGTTTTCGCTTTCTGTTGATGAAAAGTCAGAAATATTTTTACCTTGTCACAGAATAAACAGCCACATTGTGGTCACAATTTTTTTAAAAAGATTTATTTATTTATTTGAAAGTCAGGGTTACACACACACACACACAGAGAGAGAGAGAGAGAGAGAGAGAGAGAGGTCTTCCATTCTGCTGGTTCACTCCCCAGTTGGCCGCAACGGCCAGAGCTGTGCCGATCTGAATGAAGCCAGGAGCCAGGAGCTTCTTCCCGGTCTCCCACGCGGGTGCAGGGGTCCAAGGACTTGGACCATCTTCCACTGCTTTCCCAGACCATAGCAGAGAGCCAGATTGGAAGTAGAACAGCCCGGTCTCGAACCGGCGCCCATATGGGATGCCAGCACTGCAGGTGGAGGCTATGCCCACTACACCACAGCACCGGCCCCATGGACACAATGTAGGTGGCTGATGTCCCGTGCCCAGCGGTTCTGTCACGTTTCTGGCGTCATCAGGGCACTTCCCTCTGGAGGTGGGTGTTTGGCTCAGCAGTTCAGGCCCTCGGAGGGCCCTGGCTCCGCTGCTACTTCCAGCTTCCTGCTGCGGCTCTCTCTGGGGGACAGCGCAGAGGACGGTCTGAGGACTTGGGACCCTCCCGCCATGTGGGAGACCTGGATTGAGTTTCAGGCTCCTGACTTTGGTCTGACCCAGCTCTGGTTGTTGCGACCTTGTGGGCATACGAAGGGGAGGGGAGCAAGATATTGTGATTTAAAACTTTTTTTAATTAATTAATTTTTAAAGATTTATTTTTAAATTTTTTGAAAGGCAGAGTTACAGAGAGACAAGGAGAGACAGAAAAAAAGATTTCTGCTCTCCCAGCTTGGGTCTGGCCTGGCCTGGGCTATTGTAGACATTTGGGGAGTGAACCAGTGGATGGGAGAGCTCTCTGTCTCTTTTCCTTTCAAATAAACAACAACAACAACAAATCTAAGAAAGAAAAGTCATGTTAGTCAGATTTTTTTCACTACACAAAATACCTGACAGGAGTTATTTATGAAGGCAGGAGTCTAAGACCAGGTGGCCCCATTGGCCTGGCACTTGTAAGGGTAGCGGATGGTGTAACAGGTGCAGAGAAGGGTCCCATGGCTGGCCAGGGAACAGAGAGACCAGGTAGACGCAATTCAGCTTGCGTATTTGAAGAGTAGACGGACACACGTAGAGAGTCCCTCACAGACGGACACGGAGAGTCTTCCACTTACCAGTGCACTCCCCAAATGCCTGAACAGTTGAGGTTGACCAGAATTCCATCTGGATCTTCCACGTGGTGTCAGGACTCCCAGAATTTGAGCCATCACCTGCTGCCTCCCAGGCTGTGTGCCGCCGGGAAGCTGGCATCAGAGGTGGAGCCAGGACTCGAACCCCAGCACGCTAACGGGGGATGTAGGGCATCCCAAGCAGTGTCATAACCCCTGTGCCAGACTCTCACACCCTAACTGGGCTTTTACAACCCAGCCTCTTGCAAGAACTGCCTACTGAGAGCGCCCCTCCCAGCCCCGGGCCTGAGGACCTCGCACTGGGCCTACCTCCCAGACACGGTAAGTGGATCAGAGTCCCACCTCTAATCCACCAACCGCTAACATATGGCTTTGAGGACCAGGCTTTCAACACACAGGCTTTTGGGGGTGTGTGGAAGCAATGGCTCGAGTAGTTAGGTCCCTGGTACCCACCTGGGAGACCTGGGTTGAATTCTGGCATCCCAGCATTGGCCTGGCCCAGCCCTGGCTATTTCAGGCATTTGGGGAGTGAAGCAGTGAACATGTATTATGTATAGAATGCATATACTGGCCAGCGCCGCGGCTCACTAGGCTAATCCTCCGCCTTGTGGCGCCGGCACACCGGGTTCTAGTCCCGGTTGGGGTGCCAGATTCTGTCCTGGTTTCTCCTCTTCCAGGCCAGCTCTCTGCTGTGGCCCGGGAAGGCAGCGGAGGATGGCCCAAGTCCTTGGGCCCTGCACCCCATGGGAGACCAGGAGAAGCACCTGGCTCCTGTCTTCGGATCAGCGCGGTGCGCCGGCCGCAGCACGCCAGCCGTGGCGGCCATTGGAGGGTGAACCAATGGCAAAAGGAAGAGCTTTCTCTCTTCTCTCTCTCTCACTGTCCACTCTGCCTGTCAAAAAAAAAAAAAAATGCATGTACTAAGAGCATACATGCATGTGTATGTGTGCATATAAATATATATGTCTGTGTCTTTTTTATTGATTTATTATTTTATTTATTTGAAAGAGAGTTACAGAGAGAGGTAGAGACAGAGAGAGAGGTCCTCCATCCCCTGGTTCACTCCCTAGATGGCTGCAACGGCTGGAGCTGCGCCCATCCAAAACCAGGAGCCAGGAGCCAGGAGCTTCTTCTGGTTCTCCCATGCAGGTGTAGGGGCCCAAAGACCTGGGCCATCTTCTACTGCTTTCCCAGGCCACAGCAGAGAGCTGGATGGGAAGTGGAGCAGCCCATATGGGATTCCGGTGGGTGGTGCAGGCTGGGGTTTAACCCACTGTGCCACAGCGCCGGCCCCGTGCACGCCTATGTGTATGTGTATGTGTATGTGTGTGTGTGTGTGTGTCTGTCTTTACCTGTGATACCTCTGTTTCTCCCAGCCCCTGAATTTCTTTTTTCTTTTCTTTTTTTTAAATATATGTGTTTTAATGCTTGCATGGTTTTATTCTTAAAAATATCGATCCACCTGGAACTTCTCAAATGTTACAATTTCCTACAAGGCAAAAGTACACAAACTGCAGACATCGGTACAGAAAACAGTAATGCATACTTACCAAGAACATTAAAACCAGAGAGCTTTGAATCCTCTTTAGGGTTTTAATTGCTAGAAAAGCAGCACCAGCCCCTGAATTTCTAACACATGCTCCACCTTGTCCTTTGTGACAAACTCATCTACAAATGATAGCCAAAGATCATGCACCTTTTCCATGACCTTCCTGAAGCCCCTCCCACATGCGTATAAATTAGACCCGAGAGAGACAGGTTTGGGATTGCAAAGACCCCATGCTCCTCTGCTCCTCTGCCCCTTACACAACATTTGCACATGAATGAGTGCTTACAAAAGGCACGGAGCTGCCCAGGTCTCCAGACAGAGCAATTGGCATTATTTTATTTTTTTTTTGTTTTGTTACATTCTTAGAATCCCTGGATCCCATGGTGTAAGGTTGGGCTGACCTCCGCCCTGGCAGTTCATGGTGACTTCCTGTTGTGCCTGGGCAGTGGAGCAAGGGGCGGCTGTGGAAGGGGCTGGAGGGAGACCGGGCTTAGTGTGGTCTCAGCGGGGTATCCTTGTCCGTAGGTCTGAGTCCCTCTTTCCGTCTCTCTGCACTCACAGATTGCCTGGCATTTTGGAGGGTGGAGTGCCTGGGCACCTGGCCCACTGCTTCCCGCCCCAATCTGCCCTGGGCAGGAGGAGCCACATGGTGCTGGCCATCCATCCGCCTGGCCTCTTGCCCGTCTGCTACGGCCTCAGCTGCTGCGCTGGCGCAGGCACCAAAGAGCTAGCCCTTGCCTTCTCCCGATGCTGCCTGGGCTGGAAGTGGCAGAATCAGAGGGCGTGGGGCGAAGAACCAAGGCCGGCATCCCTCGCTGCGGGGAGCGGCATGTCCGTGCCTCTAGGGGGCACTGCCGAGGCCCTGGGCTGCTCAGCGGGCGGGAGGGCGGGCTCCGGGGACCTGCACGTGGAGGGTCAGGGTCTCGTGGTTGTGGGCACACCCCCAGTGAGAGTGCGGGCAGGGATCTGGGCCCGCGGGGAGGGGCCTGTAGTTAGGGTGCCCCGGCAGCCCCCCAGGTGGGCCTGGGGCTGAATGTGTCCCTGCAGTGGGAGAGGGGAGGGCACTGTGGCTCGGCGGGCTAAATCGGACTCTTCCTGCCTGAGCGCTGGTTCAGAACCCCGGCCGCTCGGCTTCCGTCCCAGCCTCCTGGGAATGCCTCTTGAGAGGCGGTGATGGACGATGGCCCAGGAATTGGGTCCCTGCCACCCCCGTGGGAGACCTGGGATGGGGCTCTAGGCTTCTGACTTTGGCCTGGCCCAGTTGTAGGCATTTAAAGGGGTGCACCAACAGAAGGAAGATCTCTGTCTCTGTAGCTTGGCCTTTCAAGCTGATGAAAATAAATAGACATTTAAAAATGCAATCCGTCCCGTGCGGGAGCGACATCTATGGGTGCTGTGGATGCAGAAGCGGCCCTGGCACGGACCAGCCGTGTCTGCTCTATGGGCACACGAGGGCCATCCCCACGGGCCAGCCCCGGTGCAGAGAGCCGTGCAGCTTCTGCTGGGGACCCAGGCATGGGGGATCTCTGCAGGTGGGTGGTGCCCAGCCCCGGGAGTGCGGCATGTCTGTGGGGTGTGCTGGCCGTCCGTGCCTTGCTTTTTCACCCATGTGGATTGTGTGTTCAAACACGTCAGGTCCCCAGGGGTGGGGGAGATGCTGGGTGGCAAGGGGGCGGGAAGCCTGAAAAAGATGGAGAATTTATGAGCTGCTTTTGTCCGGAGACAGTCGTAATGAAGAAAATTCAATTTTCTGCAGCTCGGAGAGTCAATATGTTAAATCTTAGAGAAGCTGTGGAGTGACAGGAGAATGGCAAAGTCAATGGGACGTGTGCGGGAGGGCCGTCTCCCCTCTGTACCCTTGAACCACAGCTGGGGACAGGATGGCATCAGGCACCTGAGTTCCACAACTGTCCCTCTCCCTCTCCCTCCTCCACCTCGATAGCCATCTTCTCTTGCCTGCTTCTTGGAGGGAGAGAGGCTGCCCTTTCTCACATGCCGTTCTACCCTCACACTGCCTTACCAGGAAGTCCTTCTTGTAGTCTAACCAGCACTCCCTCTTGCTGCAGTTCCTAATTTCACAGCTCAAACTGATTAGCAGGGATGTTTTCTTTCTTCCTTTTCACCCACCCTCCTCCCTTAGCTCCTCCACAGATGGCCTATTTCTCAGCAAGTTTCCATATTCCCGGGACCAGTCTTCACCTCCTCCTCCCTTCCCGTCTCCTGTTCCCCGAGGTAGAGAGGCTGGGGATTCTGCCGTGTGCCCCAGTGTCACCAGGAGCGTGATTAGCTGAGCTACTGGCTGTGTAATTGGCGTGTGCCTGCGTCCCAGGGGTCCCTGTGGTGAGCAGTGAGATCAGGCCCATGGCTGGTTGCACACGTTAATTAATTAGTGCTCCTCTGGAGTCGAGGAATGGAGAGCCAGGCGAGGAGGAGGTGGTGGTGGTGGTGGTGGTGGAGTCTCCAAACCCGGGAGCCCAGCTTTTTAAACCTCAGGGGTCATTCAAGGTCTTGTTGGATAGGCAGAAGCACAGGGCTAGGGGTTCCACAGGCAAAGGTCAGAGATGTGGGGGCTCTGGCTGTGGGGTGTGGGGCCAGCCCCGGGGCTGTGCGTGTCCTGGAGGCAGAGGGAGAGGAGGTACCCCCATCCCTGGGCAGCCTGGGAGTCTTCTCCCCAGGTGGCCAGAGAGGAGAGGGCAGCGGGGAGGGGGCATGGCAGACCTTGCCAGCCCTTGGGTCCCCCTCCCTCAGGCCGGTTCCCACCAGTCACGCACTCACCAGGCAGAGGTGCCGAGGGCTTGGGGCCCCTCCCGCCTGGATGACTGCCTGCTGCCCAGGAAGGTACCCAGAGTCCTCCGCCTTTGGGGTGACCTTCGCGTCCAGAAGCCTCTGCTGAAACCGGAGGCCTGGAACCCAGGTCTCAGGGAGAGAGCCCACGGGACACCTGCAGAGGTGGGGGGAGGGGAGGAGGTAGGACAGGACCCGGCCCCCCAACCTCCCGGGACAGGAAGGCTTAAGGCGAGAGGAGGGGATGAGCTGCCTCTGGGCAGGTGTCCCACACCTGGTGCTGGGAGGGACCGGGCCTCGGGGGGCCTCGGGTGTGGCAGGGGGAAGGGGGAAGGGGGAAGGGGAGGCCGCGCAGAGCCAACAGGCAGCCGCCGAGACGAGGGGACGCTTCGCCTTCCATGTGGAGGCGCGAGTCCGTTCTCGCGCACGGTAATTGCTAAATTACCCGCCATCTGCTCAGCTCGCTGACATAAATTATCCGCGCGCAGAAAAGGCGCGGAGGCGGCGCAGAGCCGCGCGGGGGAGGTGCGGGCACGGGGGTGGGGCGGCGACCTGCTGGGGGACGGTCAGCACTGGCCTCCGTCCTGCCCCCTCGGGAGGGGGGACAGGGGCTTGGGGGTGGCGGAGACCGAGACACCGGGCCCCCGCGAGGTCCCAGGGCTGCCCAGGCCGACCCTTCGCGCGCTGGGCCCTGGAGCCCTGGGCACGGGGCGGGGGCGGGGCTTGTCCCAGGTGCGCCCGCAGCGCCTGGACAAGGGTTCGCTTGGGTCCCAATGTCCAGGAAGCCAGAAGGGGCGGGGAAAGAGGGCGGCCGCCTTCCTTCTCTTGGGGTCTGAACCGCACCTTCCCCCCCTAGATTCTCAAGGGCAGGTGCGGTGTGGGCGCAGGTGCAGGGAGGGGCGAACTGATGGGGTGCAGCGGGATGGAGAGAGAGAAGGGGTCCCAGGGAGATGGGTGCAGCGCTCCGGAGAGGTTGCCCGGACAGGTGGGCCACGCTGGGGAGGGGGCTCCGAGGGAGGCGGAAGAGTGCTGTGGGGCAGTGCGGGTGGACACCCAGAGGCGGGCAGGTGGCAGGTGGTCAGGTTGGAGAGCGGGCAGAGGAGCAGAGTGGGAGACCCAGGAGGCGGCAGGGGGCTTCGGCTGTGGCAGAGAGGGCCTGCACTTTTTGGGGGGGGGTGTCCTTGGAGGGTGCCCGGAAGTGAGGGTGACAGCCCCAGAGCCACTTCCCTGGGTTAGCCCTGAATCGAACGGGGAGCAGCAGGAGTGGGGGGGTGCTAGCCCCCCCAGCTCGAGGCACCTGCAGGGGTGTGCCCGCGGGGGCGGGGCGGGCCCGGGGCCGGTTCCAGCTCGGAGCGCAGGAGCTGGCGGGGTTTCTTCGGAGTGATTGTTTAGTATGCATGCGGCGACGCAATCTCTCCCACATCTGCTTAGCACAGCAAGTCCTGTCATATAACTGTCTCCCGCACTGTCTGTCCATAAAGAATGTCTCGGAATTGGTGTAATTCAGAGAAATTAATGACGACTTTCCGCGGGACGGCTCCCTGGGGGATGATTAACACTTCATCGTCCATCTGATGCGCGGAGCCCGGCGCTCCATGGCGAACATTTGGGCCGTGGCCAGCCGCATTAAAGGTTATTACGGAAAGCGCGACCTGCAAACGGGCGAGAGAGGCCTGATGGACCGGGTGGGCGGGGAGGGGCCGAGACGCGAGCGGCCCGAGCTGGTCAAGTCCACGATGGCGCTTCCCGAGGTGTGCGCACCTGGGGGTGGTGGTGGTGGTGGTGGTGGTGGTGGTCTCTGCATCCGGTCCGCCTCCCGCGGGCCTGGCAGGGTGCAGGAGCCGCAGGGGCTGGGTGGGCCACGGGCGCGCTTTGCGTAGGTGGGCCCTTGCGGAGGGAGGCCTCCGCTGGCTAATCCTGGCCGCCTGAAACCAGCTTTAACAAGGTGCTGAAACCCAGGCGCAGGGAGGAGAGGGCGCGAGGTGCCTGAGCACTTTAGGGAGAGACAAAGGCAGGATTTGAACTCAGGGCTGTGACCTCGGAGCTCCCTGGTTTTTTCGTCCGGGGCCGTGGGGCAGATCATCTGATGCTTGCCTGTGTTCTGCCTCAGTTTCCCTCCCACACAGAGCGCCAGGCAGATAGGTGTGCCAGCACGTTTGCGGGGTGAGTGATAGGTAGTTTTGCAGGTGCTACTTCTGTGGTCCGGGCCAGAGGGGAGACACTGGTGGTGGTGGAGGGGCTGTAACGTGGGGGCTTCCAGGGCCATGTGTCCCCCCACCCTGGGACATAAACTCCCCCGGGGGTGTTCTGTGTGCCCCTGTTCACCCTCCAGACTTCAGAAGACTGTGTGTGTGTGTGTGAGATGGGTGTGTGTGTGTGTTGTGTGAGTGTGCGTGTTTGCCTGTCATTGTATGAGTTTATGCGCCTGTGCGTTGCATGAGTGTGTGTGATCATGCATCTGCATGCCTATGAGTGTATTTTGCAGGTGTGTGTCTGCACGGGCGCACGTGCGTGTTTGAGTGTGTGTCTGCACAGGTGCAGGTGTGTGTGTGCGTGTGCACAGGGAGCCTGCAGACCCCCTGGACAGGTCTTTGATTTGCCCCTAAGCTGCCAGCAGGTTCTGGGATGTGGCACGTGGCGGGCTGCAGTGGGAGGGCGGGAGAGGAGAGCGCAGCTGCTGGGAGGTGGGGACTGGGGGGTGGGGGCTGCGGCTGCAGGGAGATGGTTTCAGGGTCCTGGGGCCCAGGCTGCTGGGGACTGGGGCCTGAGGCCTGCTCTGACCCTCGAGGCTGATGGGAGGCTGGCCAGGGTGGGAGCCTGGAGGGCTCAGACCTCGCTCTTCCCCTTTGCGCACAACCCTGGTTTTGAGGATTGGTGTCGGTTCCTGCTTGGCACCCCATCCTTGTCTCTTGGAGGCCTCTGGTGCTGCCGTGTGTACACCAGGGCAGTGTAGAAGTTCCTGGTTCCAGGCCAGCGCCGCGGCTCACTAGGCTAATCCTCCGCCTGCGGCGCTGGCACACCGGGTTCTAGTCCCAGTCAGGGCGCCGGATTCTGTCCTGGTTGCTCCTCTTCCAGTCCAGCTCTCTGCTGTGGCCAGGGAGTGCAGTGGAGGATGGCCCAGGTGCTTGGGCCCTGCACCCCATGGGAGACCAGGAGGAAGCACCTGGCTCCTGGCTTCGGATTGGCTTAGCACGCCGGCCGCAGCGCACCAGCCGTAGTGGCCATTTTGGGGGTGAATCAATGGAAAAGGAAGACCTTTCTCTGTCTCTCTAACTCTTCCTGTTGGAAAAAAAAATAAAAGAAGTTCCTGGACAAATGGACTTAAAAGATAAGCTTACTGGGGTGCCAGTGTGTTTGAACCTCATGCATACTCCAGCCCCCCATACTATGCACGCTCCACAAGCTTTTTGGAGACTCCTCATACTCTTCATGAACACCAGGTGGGGCTTGGGGGCTGCCTGTGCTGGGAGGTCCTTCCTCAAGTCTCACCTCCAATCCTCTTGCTGCATTAGAAGGAACGAGGCCCAGGCTGAGTGTGTGGGCCTGGAATCTTCAGTCCCCTCCCACAGCGCCCCCTCAGCATAAGGGAGTGTTTTCTCTGGCCCCGGCGGCGTGTGGGTCCGCCCATTCTCGGGGCAGTCTCAGACTGACTTTGAAAGCCCCAGCCCTGGACTGCTGCCCCTGGGGGTCCCTCTTGCGCCCACGTGGAAGACCCCAGATCCTGATCCTGTTCTCGGGGCTCGCGGGGGAAGAGAGGAGGCGTACTTCCCCCAGGTGGTGACACCTCCCCAGCCCGCAGCAGGGGCTCCAGGTCTCACCCCTCACACCTGCTGCCTCAGCCCCCCATTCTCCCTCATCAGGACCCCCCCAATCTGGTCTCTTAGCTCCACCTAGGCGCCATCCTCCATCCCCCCATGCTCTCTGTCCCCAGCCCAGACCCTCTCCTCTCCTCCTCTCTTTTCATACCAGCCTCTCAGCCCATTGCAATTTGGCTTCACACTCTCCTCCTCTGGGAAGCCCTCCTTGATTAATCCTCCTAGTTCTAGATCCCAAAGTTGCTCTCTCTAGAGCAAGAGACCCATTCTGGTGCTTCTCTTTGCTAGCCATGTGCCTCCCTCTGGGCAGCACGGCTCTCTTCCCTCTGCTTCTGTGTCCTCCACCCCTCCATTCTCCAGGACTCGGCTCCATGTCGCAGGACGACCTGGACAGCGTCCCCCAGGACTCGGCTCCACGTCGCAGGATGACCGGACAGTGTCCGCAGCTTCCTGGGAATGGCCGAGGTGATGGTGGTGCAGCCATTGCCTGACCATGCCCCGCTGCTGCACTCTGGTTTAGATCTCCCCCCTCAGCTCCTGGTGCCCTCCTTCCCCGTTCTGGTGGTCTCTGCCGACCCACCCTCCAGACTGCCGCCCTGCAGCCCGTGCCCGGGACGGGGCGGGGAGGGGTGGGAGGCCTGCTCTGGAATGCCCTCCTCCCACACCTGGCCACCTGCTGCCCCATCAGAGCTCAGCACACAGGCTCCCTCCCTTGCCTTCTCCCACTCAGTCCTCACCCAGCCCATGTGTCCCCCCAAATTCTGAGTCCTTCTAGAAAGTTCCTCCTTTCCTGAGCCCCTAAGGGTGCCGAGGTGTGGGGTGAGTGGGGACCAGGTCCGGCGGGGCAGATCCTGGCTCCGGGGAGGCACCCAGCGCGCAGCTCAGCACCAACCGATGTATTGGTCGCCACCTCGTGGCAGATAGTGGGAACTGCAGGGCTGGGGTCTCCACGCGGAGTGAGATCCTGGGGTTCAGAGAGGAGTTGTGTGGTGTGAGGCGAGCAGGCCTCGCACACCAGCCATCTCCACAGTGGGCTCCTGAATTCCTAGTCGACCAGAGGAGAGGTGTAGCAAGGACACTTCTGGTTGGAGAGGTATCATTGCAATTTGTCTGAGTGTTCGAATCCCCCCCCCCCCCCAAAAAAAACTAAACCAAACCAGAACCCTATAAGGGAAAGTCTGAAACAGAGGTAAGAGCAGCAGAGGTCTGACCGGTGAAGAGCTTCCTGATAAGCCCCAAAGTGTATTTGGATGTGACGGCTTCTGATTGTTTAAAAAAAACCATGATTTGAAAGGTACACATGCAGGCGCCACGGCTCAATAGGCTAATCCTCTGCCTTGCGGCGCTGGCACACTGGGTTCCAGTCCTGGTTGGGGCGCCGGATTCTGTCCTGGATGCCCCTCTTCCAGGCCAGCTCTCTGCTATGGCCCGGGAGTGCAGTGGAGGATGGCCCAGGTCCTTGGGCCCTGCACCTGCATGGGAGACCAGGAGAAGCACCTGGCTCCTGGCTTCAGATTAGCGCGATGCGCTGGCCGCAGTGGCCATTGGAGGGTGAACCAACGGCAAAGGAAGACCTTTCTCTCTGTGTCTCTCTCTCTCACTGTCCACTCTGCCTGTCCAAAAAAAAAAAAAAAAAAAAAAAAAAAAAAGCACACACATGCACGAACACACACACACACACACACACACACACGCACACAGATCTCCTAATCTGTGGTTTGCTCTCCAAATGCCCACAATTGCCAGGGCTGGGACAGGTTGAAGTCAGGAGCCAGGAACTCAATCTTGGTCTCCTACATGCTGCCTCCCACGTGCACATTAGCAGGAAGGGGAAACGACAGGTGGAGCAGGGACTTGGACCCAGGCACTCCGACATGGGATGTGGTTACCCCAAGCAATGTCTGTTTAAAAGAAAAATAAATTTATTTATTTGAAAGGCAGAGTTATGGAGAGAGATGGAGAGACAGAGATCTTCCATCTGCTGGTTCACTCCCCACATGGCCACAACAGCCAGGGCTGGGCCAGGCTGAAAGCCAGGAGCCAGGAGCTTCTTCCAGGTCTCCTACGTGCATGCAGGGCCCCAAGCACTTGGGCCACCTCCTGCTGCTTTCCCAGGAGCATTAGCAGGGAGCTGGAGTGGAAGTGGAACAGCCAGGACTCGAACTAGTGCCCAGGTGGGATCCCCCCCCCCACCGTGATGTCCTAACAGCGGCGTCTTACCACAGGGAGCGCCAGCACCTTCTCCGGGCTCCTGATCCCATCCCTCGATTCTCTGGTCCCATTCAGAAAAATCTCGGGTTGCCGAGCCCTCCCACCCCAGCCTGGGCAGTGCCTCTCAGGGAGGCACGTTCTCCGGGAATCCGCCAGTCCTACTCGCAGGGCTGCAGGTGGAAAGACGCTCCCCCCACCCCCCGCCCTGCGCACCCGGCAGAGCTGCCGTGGGAAGCTGGGAAGTCGGCCCTGGAAGGTTCTGAGGGAGGACCGCTTGGCCTCAGTTTCTCCCCCTGTCACCCCTGGCAGATGACAAGAGTGGGCCAGAGTGGCGGTGTCCCTGGTCATCGTTGGGCCCCGGCACTCACAGGGGCTGTTGTTCCCCCTCTGCCCTCCCTCTCCCAGCTCTTCCTGGGGATCCTGGCCAGGGCCCCGGCCCCCCCCCCCCCCGCCGGCGGCCCCCCCCCCCCGCCGTTTCTCCCCTGCCTCATTTGCTGCTGCTGACCTTACTGAGTTAAATTAAAAAGCAATGTTCTGTGTGCAGCTCCAGCCCCGTGGAGCCTGACTCTGGGAAGACGGAGACAATTACCGGCCCCTCCGTCTCCCTCTCGTCTGGCTGCCTTATAATTTTTCCCCCCGCTGCCTGGTATGCAACATTTATGTTTTTAATAACACCAGAATGGTTTTGACCTTGGGAATTCGTAGCGGAATGGGCACTGCGAGAGGCGCCCGCGCCACTGGCGTTTGTCTCAGCCTTGGCAGGGAGGGGGCGCTGGTGCTTCCCGGACGCCGGGGAAGGCATGGGGCTGCCCTGGGGGGGTCCCCAGAACCGCAGTGGAGAAGGAGATGCGTGGGGAGGAGGGAAGAGAGGGGGCGACTTGTGTTTTTGCAGATTTCTGCTGGGGTGGGAATGGTAGAATGAGGGGTTTGAGAGGGTGCGGCGTCTTCTTGTTTTAAGGGGAGAGTGCTGGGTGGGGAATGGCATGGAGCGGAGGGAGGGGTGTAGGAGGGGAGGGAGTTGTGTGGAAGGCACAAGCTCCGCCCGGAAGCCCCAGTCCACACGCATGCCCCAGCCCCAGTTGGGCTCCTTCCTCCTCCCCTGCTCCAGGGAGAGTGGTGGAGGGGAGGGGCAGCCAGAGCTTGGGAGGTTGTTCTCGGCGAGGTAGAACCCCAGGCTGGCCTAGGGGTGAGGGTGCCCCACCAGCGGCCCTGCAGCCACCAGGAACAGAGGCTCACAGGGGAAAGGAAGTTGCTTCCTCACCTTTCCAAATTTGTTTTAATTTGAGAGAGAGAAAGAGAAAGAGAGAGGTCTTCCATCCGCTGGTTCACTCCCTAGATGGCCGCAACGGCTGGAGCTGCGTCGATCTGAAGCCAGGAGCCAGGAGCTTCTTCCGGGTCTCCCGCGCGGGTGCCAGGGCCCAAGGACTTGGGCCATCTTCTACTGCTTTCCCAAGCCATAGCAGAGAGCTGGACCGGAAGTGGAGCAGCCGGGACTTTAGCCAGTGCCTATATGGGATGCCGGCACTGCAGGCGGCGGCTTTACCCACTACGCCGCAGTGCCGGCCCCATCATTTGTTTTAATCCTGGGGGTCTGCAGGTTATGGTTTTATTTCAGGAGCAGCCGTCAGCACGATGAGAATGCTGGGAGAAGCAAAGAAACCTGGGTTCCGGTTCTGGCTGCAGTTACTGGGCCCCGTAGCCTGGTCGGGCTTGGGTGTCACTGGCTGTGATGTGATGGAAAAGACACAGGCCCTCTGTGTTAGCGGAATGGGAGCAGGGTGGGGGTAGGAGGGCTGGGGGTGGGGGAGAGCCGGAGGGGCTAGAGAGCCGGATCAGCGATGGTAGTGGAGAGGATTGCCAGAAAGGTTTCCTAAATTCCCATATTCATGGATTCTTGCTTGAACTAAAGACCAGCCCAGCCTGGCCTTGGCGGATCCCAGACACAGGGTCCCGGGCCTGGGTCGGGCTCCGCAGGGAGCGTTGTTCTCTGCCGCCCTCTAGTGGCCACCGGGTCCTTCGCAGGTCGCTGCGGAGAAGCTCAGGTGGGAAGTCGGCAGAGCTGCGTGCCTCGCCCCCTGGTGGACATCGCGTGCATTACAAGAAACGGGCCGACCCTTTTCGCCCGGTTTCTGGAGGCCTTAGCGACCTCAAAACTGGAAAGATATTCCAGAAACTTAACGCTCTAGGCCTCTTGCCTCAATGTTTAGGTTCTGGGTTTGGGAAAAGTGCCTGGGAAACAAGGGGCTGCGTTCCGTGGAGGGGGGGCCAATTTCCCTCCGCCCCTCCTTGGGTTCATCTGCAGCCCCCGCCTGCTGCTGTCGTCGGAATTTTCGCCGAAGCCGGGGCCCCTTGACGCTCCTGGAGCACCCGGGGCTGGGACAGCGCAGGCATCGCGCGTCTGGGCTTCCTCGAAGCTGCACCTGCGCCCCGTGCCTGCGTGTCGGCGGGGAGATGGATCGGCAGGAGCCGGGAGGCAGGGACAGGGATGATGGAGGGAGATGGCGCGCGTGACAGATGCCGACAGTGCTGTTATTTGCCGGCTCTGGAACCCCGCCCTCGGCCGCCTCCCCGCCTGCTCACTAGGGGTGGTCTGCCCGGGGGCGGGGAGCCCTGCGGCGGCTGCGAGGGCCGCAGTTGGGAGGCCTGGGGTTGGCGGTCTGCACCGCAGGACGGGGCAGGGGCGAGCTGGGCACGGGGAGGTTCACTTGCGGGAGCGGAGGCCCGCCGAGGCTGGTGCCCGGAGCTGCCCGCGCCCACAAGGCTCACAGGTGCTTCGAAGGGGGTCGCAGAGGGCACGCGGGCCCCGTGGCTCCAGGCGTCAGGGTGAGGAGGGGGCCAGGGGCTGCTGAGCTGCGCAAGCCTGGGCGCACCGTTCCCGGGCCCCTTCTGTTCCCACCCCCCCGGCCTCCCGCCGCGCCCCCACTCTCCTAGTCTTAGGACGTGCGGGGACCCAAGGGAGAGGGGCGCTTCCAGGCCCGGCACTGGGGCGGGGGCCGCCGCCCACCCCGAGCAGCCGCGGGAGCGCGCGGGCAGGCCGGTGCTGCAGTCGGAGCCCGCGCCGCATCCTAATGAGCGCTGCGGAGGCTGTGCCGCCGCCGTCAATCTTCCACACAAAGGCCGCCCGCCCCTCCCCCGCGGGCTTCGTCCCGGTACCTGCGGGGCGGTGCGGGACCGTGCGGGGCAGGCAGGGGCCAGGGAGACGGACACGCACACCGCGCGGGGCCAAGAAGACACAGTGGTCCCGGCACCCTGGGGATGAGAGGACACGGGGACAGACAGGCTGCAGACACCACGGCAGGGACCGGCCTGAGACAGGACGTGGGCCCAGGCCCCCCGGGGTGCGGGGAGGCCGAGTCCCAGACCCAGAGCCCCAGACACACGGACACACGCACCCGGGGCTGGGAAGATCGGGGGAAGTGAGCCCAAGGCGCAGACCAGGGAGGGAGGAGAGGCGAATCCGGGGGTGGGGGTGGGGGTGGGGGCAGCAAGCAGGAGCAGGCAGAGTTGCTGAGCGGGGATGCAGGCGCTGGGTGCGTCGGGGGCGCTGCGGGCCTCCCAGCACCCCGCGGGAGGAGAAGCTGGTGGGTGGGCAAGAGCAGGGCGGTTCCCCTACAGTACAGCCCTGAGCGATCCTGGCGAGGCGTCGGGCAGAGAACAGAGAGGGAAGTTAGAGACAGGAAAAGAGATGGCAGAGCCTCCCAAAAAGAGGAGAGAGAGAGAGAGAGAGAGAGAGAGAGAGAGGGAGATCGGTACTAGACAATGGAGTAGAAAGACGGACGGGGCAATGGGGCAATGGGAGAAGACAGAGGTAGAGGAAGATGGGGTGGGGTGAGGTGTGTGCAACAGGGCTGGGCAGGGCGGCAGGGCCCTAGGGGCTGGTGGCTGAGGACCTGGGGAGAGGGAGGAAGAGCAGGCAGGGCACCTGTCTCTGAAGGAAGCAACCCTGCAAGCTGTGTTGGGGAGGCAGACAATGAGGCCTTTTTGTTTTTAGGGTGACCTTGTCCCCCCTTTTTGGGGTTTAGTGCAAAGACCGTTCCAAGCCTCTGTCTCCAATGCAGCCCTGCGGCCCCTGCTGCATGCAGCCCCACTCTGGTCACTCCCGGCACTCACTCTCTCTCCGGTGGGGGGGGGGGACCATCCTCGGAGCCTGCAGTGCCCCTCCCAGCATGCCCTGCAGAGGCTGACTTTCATCCGGCAAGGGGGGGGGATCTCATTTCCAGGCAGAGCTGGGTGTTAGGAGCCGAAGCTGGAGAACCTGGTGAGGACCGGCTGCGGAACAGCATTTGCGGTGGGGCAGGTGGCTGCGGGAAACTGGAGTGAGGGGTGCCCTCCCCCTGCAGCTCCGAAAGGCCGTTTTGTGCAGCTTTCGACAGAAGAGAATCACCCAGAGGCCGTGTGAGGCCCAGTTTGGTCTTCCCAGCCGACTGCTATAAGCAGGAGTGGTGCTCCCAGCCTGGCACTTGCAGGGGGGAGGCCTGGCATTTTGTGGGAGTCTGTGCTCACCTGGGGTCCTGCCCTTGGGGAGCTCACCAATCACCAACCTCCTCCCTGCCCACATAAAGCTGATGGGTGCAGAGTGACTCCCCCGCAGCACAGATCCTTGGTCAGGCCAAGTTAGTTCATCAGGGAAGGCTGCCTGGAGGAGGGGAGCTATGAGCGGGGCATGGGAGGGAAGAGGGTTGGTGCTGAGGCTGAGGGCGCCTTGGTGGCCTGGAAGGAACTGGGTTTCAGACCCAGCATGAAGAGGAATGGCGGCGGGGTGGGTGTGGAGGCAGGTTTTGAAGGTGGGCAGGGAGAAGGGGACCGGCTGGAAGGTGTACCTACCTGCCCCAGTTATCTGTGTTGTGTGTGTGTGTGTGTGTGTGTGTGTGTGTAGGGGCCTGGACATCCAAGTGGCTTTGTGCCATGTGGCTTTGTGCCCCAGGCTCTGTCTCTCCATCTGTGCCTCTGATTGCCATGTGGCTATGTCTGAGCGCCTCGATTCATTCGTGTTTCCATGTGGTCCTGTGTCGCACGGTACCTCGGTTCCTTGTTTTGCGTTTTATTTGGCCGCACGCAGAGGGCAGCGAGTGTGTGTGTGTGTGTGTGTGTGTGCGCGCGTGCGCGTCTTCGTGGCTGGAGGAGTGGGGCCGGTGGGGGAGTCCTCGTTGCCGCAGCACCGCCGTCTGTCTCTCTCCCTCCACTGGCTCCATCTGCCCTCGCTGAGGTCGTGACAAGGAGGCAGACAGCAAAAACAGTAAACAGCCACCGCCAGAGAGTCCAAAAACATTGTAAGCCCCCACGCGGCCTCCGCCTGCGAGAGACACGGGCATAAACAGCTAGAGGGACAGACGGCCAGACAGACCCCGAACCCAGCGCGCACGGGCGCTCGGCGGGGGCGCGCTCCACGCAGCAGGTGCGCTCGTGCGCACACGTCCTCCCTGGCGCACCAGCCACGCGCGCTCGCTCGCGACCTCTCGCCCCTGACTCCTGCCTTCCATCCTCTCCAAACGCCTGCTCGGACCTGGGCACCCACGGCTGCAGGGTGCACGCGCGGGGGTGTCCCCTCTCACTGCTTCCCCAGCCCCGCCGCCTCCCACCTCTTCCGGCCCGCGGCGGTTGCGGAGGAGATCGCCCGGCGTTCGAGAATTCATTAGCGGGGGGCGGATGCGAACGCAGCGCGGTGGAACGTTTTAATTAGGCCTGAACAATAAACAAGCTAAACGAGGCGCGCACGGCTCCCTGGCGGGCCCTCAGCCTCCTCCGCGCGCCGCGCGCTCATTACGGCCGCAGCCAATTTCATGCCAGCGCCGAGCCGGGCCGGGGCTGGGACGGGCCGGGGCCGCGAGTGCACCCGGTGTGTGCGGGGGCGGCCGGGGTGAGGGCAGCGCTCTCCGGCGGCGGCTTGGCAGGGCCGGTGCGCGCCCCCGTTCCTGCGCCGACCATCTGCCTTCCTCGGTGTCCTTGGGATGCACGGGGCCCTCCCACGCCAGAGCGGCCGGGCGGCCACTGCTGCTCCGCGCCCCGCTGCCTGCAGCCTTCACTCCCCCTGGTTGCCGCAGTGCCCGCGGCTTTCGCCGTGCGCCCGGAATGCACACTTTCCGCTCGGCGCCCGCCTGCCGGCGCCTCCGGCTTTTACCGACCTAGATCTAGTAGCTGCTTTTTGCGCGCCGCCACCCGCGGCCGCCGCAGCTTCCCCGACCCCAGTCTCTGCGCCCAGCCGCTCCCTGCGACCCTTCCACCTTCCGCCTTGCTGTTTGTTTTTAGGGTGTCCCTGCTTCCGCCCGCCACCAAAAGGCTTTTTCTGGATCCACTCACGGAGCCTACGAATTTGAATTTGTTTCTTCCTCTGCTTCCTTTATTTGTATTTTTAAATTTATTGTTTTATTTTTATGCATTTACGCGTTAATTAATTAATTAATTAATTTTTTGGCCAAGCTGCAGGCATAGCTGGCTGGCTCTGTCTGCCAGGACGTCCGTGGTTCTGAGTGCCCGTGGCGGGGTGTCTTAGGCTGAATTTGAACCCCAGCCCTGTTCTTCCCCATGTAGCTTTGTAATTTGAGCTCGCTTATCTGCGTGGTGTAGGAACTGATTTTAGGGGCTTCCGGAAACTGTTGTTAGAATTAGCGCTGTGATAGGGAAGTAACGTGAGTGGCACTTGGTATGTACTTAATTAAAAATATATATTTATGTATCTGTTTAAAAGGCAGAGTTACAGAGAGACTGAGGCAGAGAGTGAGAGAGAGAGAGAGGTCTTCTATCTGCTGGTTCACTCCCCAATTGGCTGCAACGGCCAGAGCTGCACCGATCCGAAACCAGGAGCCAGGAGCTTCTTCCGGGTCTCCCACGCAGGTGCAGGGGCCCAAGGACTTGGGCCATCCTCCAGTGCTTTCCCAGGCCACAGCAGAGAGCTGGATCAGAAGAGGAGCAGCCAGGACTCGAACCGGTGCCCATATGGGATGCCGGCACTGCAGGCGGTAGCCTTACCCACTATGCCGCAGCACTGGCCCCAAGTATGCACTCAATCAATACACATTAGCTCTTACTGCCCCCCCCCCCTTTTTTGGACAGGCAGAGTGGACAGTGAGAGAGAGAGAGGTCTTCCTTTTGCCATTGGTTCACCCTCCAATGGCCGCCGCGGCTGGTGCGCTGCAGCTGGCGCATCACGCTGATCCAAAGGCAGGAGCCAGGTGCTTCTCCTGGTCTCCCCCATGGGGTGCAGGGCCCAAGCACTTGGGCCATCCTCCACTGCACTCCCTGGCCACAGCAGAGAGCTGGCCTGGAAGGGGGGCAACCAGGACAGAATCTGGCGCCCCGACCGGGCCTAGAACCCGGTGTGCTGGCGCTGCTAGGAGGCGCTGGCCCTCTCCCTTTTGCCATCCCTTGATCTCCTCCTCCATCTTCCTGGCCTGGCATTTTGAGACACTGGAAGTTAAGGGCTACATCGACCCCCGAATGATGGAAAATCTGGATTTGGTTTGCTTCTGCCTTACCCATGCCGTAAGGCCTGACCCCCGGGGATGCTGGGGAGAGTCTGAAGGAAGGCCGTATGAGATTGCACTGAGCCGCAGGACGTGGGGAACCCGGGACCAGCCCGCTGGACGGAGCCAGTTCACACGCGGGGACCAGGCGCAGGTGTTTGGCTTCCTGGTTATGGCCCCAGCTGGGAGACCTGCAGCCCATATCAGAGTCTTTGAGTACCCCTCCTCCCCCGCAACATCCTGCGTGGGAGTGCCTGGGCTTCTTTCGAGGGGCACTGCCACCCACGGGGGAGACCTGAATTAAGGGAGCATTTGGGGAGTGAGCCAGTGGGTAGGAGCTTAACTCTGTCTCAAATAAACAAACAAATGACAAGCTGTTCATACAAAGCTGGGAGAGAGGATTTCAGAAACAAACCTGAGCCCCGAACCTCGGGGTCTGGGAGGCTGTGGATAGATGCAAGCGGGATCCATCCTGTTCCAGCTGTGCCCACACCGGCTGCAGAGGTGGGGTCAGGGCGCTGGGTCCTACTGGGGGCTGCAGTGGGCTGAGGAGCCCAGCCTGCCCAGGACCCCCACATCCAGACAGGGACCAGCCCCTTGGAACTGCAGACCTCTGTCCTCTCCCCTCCGTTCATGTCTCTCTGTCTCTCTGTCTCACACACGCTCACACACGCACACACACACACACACACACATGTGATTTCTGCGCTGGAGATGGGTTCCTCCACCTGCCTGCCCCCTGGCACTCACACCTCAGGGAGCAAATTGTGGGCCCGTAATTCCCTGCTCCAGTCTCATAATCTCAGTTCCCTCCTGAAAAGCAGGATCAGTGCGGTGGCACAGATCGCCCACTCTGTGTCCTTGGTGCTGGGTGCTGGGAGGCAGATTAGAGGCAGGAGCGCTGCATGGGCCTGCCCGAGGGAGCTCCTGGGCTGGTGGTAAGATGAGGTTGGCACCTGAGAGCCACAGAGGCCCCCCACCCAGAACTCCCCCCGTGGAGGGTGTGGCCGGGAGCCAGGGGACAATCACTGAGCCTGTGACATCAGGGAGACAGGGCATAACCAAAGGAGGACGGATGGCTTCAGTTGGCACTGGGAGGGGGAGTTAGCACCCTCCTGGGGTGGCCTAGGGGGCCGGTGTGAGCAGAAGCGTGTAGGTGTGCACGTGTGTGTGTGAGGGGGAGGCTGAGGGATGGAGGAGGCAGGGTGTGGCAGGGCAGACTGTCCCTAGGAGGGCCCGAGGGCTCCCGTGATGGAGTGATGGTGGTGGCGTAAGTGTGGGACAGCAGCATGGAGTGTCCCACTGTGGGAGCCCCACAGGGCTCTGGGAGTGGGCAGGCAGGACCCTGAGCAGCCGGCGTGTCCTCGTAGGATGGAGCGAGGATGGATGAGCCTGGATTTCATGGGCTAGTGAACCACGGCTGGGTGGAGACAGCTGTTGAGGCTATGAAATGTGGACGCCAGCAGCTGGAAGGCAGGAGAGGGAGACAAGGCAGGCCTGGGGAGGGCTGGGGCAGGGGCCAAGGCTTTGAGACCTCTGTCCTGGCCCCCTCTGCCCCCTGCTCCCACGGATTGAATTATTGTAGAATTATCAACGCTACAAAGTGTTTGACAAATGATCTTGCCTTCCCCTTTTAGGGGGTGAGCTGTGACTTCCCCATTTCCCAGATAAGGCCTGGGACAAGTTCACCAGCTCAGCTCGACAGGCGGGGGTCCTGGGAGGCGGGGTCTCCATCCTGTCTGCCTCTGGCTGCTTCCTAGGGCAGCACCTGCAGGAGCTGGCACCGGGATGAGTGGCTTGGCTCCTGGCTGTTGGCAGCTCTGTGACCCAAGGCAAGTTACTTAACTTCTCTTAGTTTCATTATCCAGAACATGACAGTTCTAATCCTGGTGTTCGTGGTTTGTTACGGAGGATGAAGTGAGACTTATGCAAGAGGAGGGCGGTGCTATTGCAGATTTATGAACCTAAATGTGTTGGGCTTCGAAAAACCACCCTCATCTTCAGTGTTGGTACCTGCCTTCTGCCTGGGTGTTCTCTCCATTCCTGCTGGGGACCTCAGCCTCCCTCCTCCCAAGCCCTTGGTGCCCCTCCAAGCTGCCCAGGAGCTTCTTCCAGGTCTCCCACATGGGTGCAGGGACCCAAGCACTTGGGCCATCCTCCACTGCTTTCCCAGGCACATCAACAGGGAGTTGGATCGGAGGTGGAACAGCTAGGCTCAAACTGGTGCCCATACGGCTTTACCCTCTATGCCATGATGCGGGCCCCCTGTCCACCTTCTAAGCCTGGAATGCTGGAGGGAAGACTCCAAGCTGGGGGTCTCGGGGGTGGGGGGGACTTTGGCCTACTTGTGTAATTCTCCTGTGTCTTGTGGGTCCGGGGAGGGGGCCTGGAGGGGACCCGAGGGGACACACCTTTCCCTCCAGGAGCTCAGGGCTGGGGGGGGGGGGTGGTCGTGGCGGCATTTTCCTAGGTTCCCAGAGACTGTTCTGCCCCGTGGTGTGGGACCTGTCACCTGGAGGTCAACCCCCCAGGAAAATGAGACAGGGCTTTGCTTTTCCTGTTTGGGGCGTGTGTGTGTGTGTGTGTGTGTGTGTGTGAGACAGAGAGAGAGAGAGAGAGAGGGATGGGGAATGTGAATCCATGGAGATTCTATCACATTTCTCATTTGTCTTAGCAGTTACTGAAGAAATCTTTTCTAAAGGCTTTCTTTGGCTGAAATTAAGCCCATCTCCTTAGTGGCGGTATTATCTAAAGTCCAGGGCCTGGTTCAACGTCTTTTATAAAAGATGTGCCCGTGTGTGGTAGGGGGAGGGAAGGAAGGGGAGGAAGGAGAAGAAATGTAATGGCCCAGCTCCTGGCTTTAATTACCTCTGAGCCCTGAATGTTCTGAACTTGATTAACCTCCTAAGTGTCCATGGGCGTGGGTGGGCCTGGTGGGTTTTGCTCCTGGAGGGTCTTCTGCCCCCACCCCCCGCCATCCACTGCACACTGCGGATCCTGGCTACAGGTGGCACTGTGAATCACACCTCCCTAGGCCAGGAGTCTCACTGGCTCCTTCTCCCCAAACCCCAATAGGCTGTGGCCAGCACCGCATTTTTGGATAACCCGCTTAGCTGTTTGGGCGGGAGGGGCTCCTGTGCAGAGTGCCCGCTCCTCTCCAGGTCTTACTAATTGCAAACAGAGAAAGCCTCCCTCCCCTGTGAGCCTGTCCCCGGCTCCCTGGCTTGCTGGAGGGAGCCGGGAGCTGGGGGATTTGAGGTGCAATTTCCTGTATCCTTTTCATTTCCTGCTGGGGGTTGGGGAGAGCTATAAGCAAGGTGGGTGGCTAGGGCTCAGAGGCCGGGCAGGTGGGGGATGGGCAGGGAGGCTTCCTTTCACACACTCTTCTGCCCACCTCCAGGGGAGTTCCTTGGGCCCCTTCGGATCCTCCTATCTGGTTCTCCTACTCCGTTGAGGCAGGGAGACCCAGTAGTGAGCAGGGGGAGATGGCCCAGGATAGGTGAGGGGCCAGGAAGGGACCTTAGCCATCCACTGGACCCTCCCAGGTTTCAGACGAGGAAATGGAAGCCTTGGTGAGGGTGCATAGTGTCCCCGGTGGTCGCTCTCTAGTGGTGGGCTGGTGTATCTGGGGTTTGCCTGCCTCTGGCATGGTGGGTGTCAGGTCAGTGACTGCAGGGTGTGAGCTGGCGAGGGGGGGACCAGAGGCACAGCAGGCAGTGGGACTCTAGGGAGGGCTCTGGGCAGCCAGGGCCTGTGGGAGCGCCGGGTGGTCCTAACTTAGGGAAGAATTTGGGAGTTGTTTCCGGAAGCAGAAGCATGGGGGGAGGGTAGGCACTGTGGCCCTTGTGAACTATGAGCCCTGCGTCTCTTACCCTCTCCCGCGTCAGAGGTGGACCAGGTGGGGGAGGGGTCCCGGCAGAGGACAAAGGAGCCAATTATTGAGTGGATTAATTGATTAATTGTCTGGAAGCTTCCAGTGCTCCTCCAGCAATGCCATCCCCTCCCCCGACCCCAGCCAGGCATGGCCTCGGTTGGCCTGGATTATTAATTAGGGCTTGGAGTCATTTAACGATGATTTCATTATCGACGTGCTGTCTGTCTCGGGCTCAGCCCGGTTGCCAGGGCGACTCTGATCGATTGCCTTCCGGTCTCCTGCCTCTGCCCAGCCTGGCTGTGGACGACACCCCCTAGCGGCCGACGCTGGGATTGCAGAGCATCCAGGGCAAGGCTCGAAAACCGCCCTGGGGCAGAGGTAGGGGACGCGGGGTGGGGGCGGGGGGCTCCTGCAGCTGGTCTGGGGCTCGGGTTGCTGAACTGTGGCCCCTGTTCCGGAGGTACTGACCTACATGGCTGCTTCCAGGGACGCTGGGGATCTGTCCTTGTCCCTGGCTTGTGAAGTTCCTCTGATCCTGCCCCCTGGTGGCCTTCCACCCACACACCACTTTGGGATGGCTGTAGGAAGGGGTGGCAGGCAACCTCAGTTTAGCCCCGAGGCCTTAAGCCAGCGTTAAAGCCCTTCCCGCTGCTACAGGGACTCCTGGGCTCCAGATGCAAGACTCCCAGGCTGTTGGGTCTGGGTTGCGCGTCCAGCAGGCTAGTGGGGAGCCATTCCCTTTTAGCTTACCCATGTTGATGTTCTTAGGGCCTGCCTTGGCCGGTCTTTGCAGGGCTCGGCTGCTCCCTCAGACTCAGGGAAGCCAGGGCGAGGGGAGGGGGCAGGGTTCAGGTTGCCATGCCGTCTCAGGTCTTCTAAGAACTTGCTGCTTGCTCCCTAACTGGCCTGTTAAAGCCTGGCTCCGTGCGTGCACACTTCTCTCCGGATTCTATGCCTCGGTCTCATTGTGGGGGCTTGTTAGTGGGGTGTTGCTTAAAGGCAGAGCTGGGGCCATAAAGCTCTTAGGAAAAAGGGTTCAGACTGGGGGTGGGGCTGCCACTCAAGGTGACAGCTCAGGAGGTGTCTGAATTGTTGACCCAAGGGTGATGGACAGTCATTAGTCTTCTGTGTTGCTTATGCTTTTTCTAAAAAAATTCTATTTATTTTCATTTATTTCAGAGAGAGTGTCTTCCATCTTATGGTTCATTCCCCAAATGCCTGCAGCAGCTGAGAGGGGCCCAGGCCTAATCCAAGAGCCAGGAACTCCATCCCGGTCTCCCAGTAGGTAGCAGGAGTCAAGTACTTGAGCCATCGCCTGCTGCCTCCCAGGTGTACATTAGCAGGAAGCTGGATTGGAAGTGTGGAGTAGCTGGGACTCGAACCAGGCACTCCCCTGTGGGGTGCGGGGGTCCCAGTATGCCAGACGCCCTCCCCTGATTTTGCTTCTGGGTTGCATGCTGCTTATTTAGCTCACAGATGCAGACATCCCCCCAGTCCTTACGCCCTCAGGTCTCAGTGAGCCCTACGCAGTCTGTCCCCAGCGCTCTCACCACGTCCTGCCTCCCTTGCTCATCTGCCTGTTTGGCTGGCCGTGCCAGGCTGTATTCACACTGAAAGCCAAGGGCCGCAGTGCAGGCCTGGGGGGGGGGTGCGGCAGGTAGGGCTGTGTCTGCACGCGGGCTGGGGGTGGGGGTGTCTCTGAGATCCACCCCCTCCCAGGGCTGGCGCTGGGAGAGCGCCTGGGTGCAGCTGTGGCTGCAGCTTCACCCCATCAGCTTTCCGGGCACATCCGCCCCTGAGCTGCACCTGAGAGGGAATGGCTCAGGAGCGGGCGAGTGAGATTGAAGAGGATCATAAAGAAAATATATATCCCCTCCCCGGCCTCGCTCCCCCCTCCTCTCAGCACTCGCCTCCTTCTCTCTCTTTGTCTCGCTCCCTCCCCCTCTTCCCACCCTCCGTGGTTCCTTTGTTCCTCCTTTGCCTCCCTCACCTTCCTGTCCATCCATCCGTCAGGCAGGTCTGTTTGTCTGTCTGTCTGTCTCTCTCTGACTCCAAACACATTTTGGCCTGGATTTTTCCAGGGTCATGTTCACCGTCAGTCCCCGGCTATGTCCCCCCTCCCCTGCTGGCTCTGTCCATCTGAGGGTCCCTCGTGCCCTCGTGTCTGTGTGAGTTGCACTGTCTCGTGCACATCCCCTCCCCTCCCCTCCATCTCCAGTGGCTGCCTCCCCCGGCCCTGTTCCTGTCCCTTGCTTTGCTTCTCTCCCTGTTTGCTTCTGTCTCTCTCTCAGCCTCTCTCCTGTCTGGGGCTGCCGCACCCCTGCCAGCCTCTCCTTGTCCCCCTCCTACCCCTCAAGGTTCAGACACTTGCTGTGAATCACCTGGATAGGCTCCAACTGTCAGTCCCCCCAGCTTGCACCCCCTTCTCCCCGGGAGATTTACGACCCCGACTCTGCCTCCTCTGCAGTCCCCCCCAGGCACGAGCCAGTTCTGTTCATTACCTGGTGATTATCTGGGGGCCCGGGCATTTCCCACCCTCCACCCCGCAGGCACTGAACAGCACGGGGAGAGAAGGCGAGGGATTGCTCCTGGGCCCCCCACCCCGCCCCGCGTGCAAGGACACGGGACCCTCCCCCGTGCCCGCCCCTCCTGCCCTGAAGCAGTGCACATCTGGGAAAATCCCAGCTTGAGGCAGGGGAGACGGCCCAGGACTGTTGGAAGCAACATAAATCAAAGAGCCAGATGCTGCCCCCGCTGCCTGCCCTGCAGCCAGCCTCCCATGCCTGCCTGTCGCCTTCGCCCGGGAGGACTTGGGGCTCTAGTGCCACCCCTGCGCGACTCGGGGGCCCATGCCCTGGGGATTCTGGGGTCTCCCTTGGTGGTGGCGGGCTCTTCACTCTGCTCTCAGTGTTCTGTCCTGGTGTCGTTAGTGTAGATTCTGCCTCTGCGGGTCCTACCTCTCTCCTCGCTCTCTGCCCCGTCGCCCTGTAGCTGGGTCCTTCTCGCTCCCTGTGGAGGGTCTGCCGGATTGGCCGCCCTCTCGGGACGAGGCAGAGCCCTTGTCCCTGAGGCCAGCCCCTGCTCGGGCTGCCGGCTTGTCCACTTCCCTGACAGTACCAGTCTTACCCTTGTTTGGCAATTACCATCTGGGGAAGGTGGACACAGTGTCCTTGGGGCATGAGTTTCAGGGTCTAGAACGTCCCACTTTGTCACTTGTGTCCACCCTGGAGAACAGAAGCCTGCCTGCAGGGACTGATCTTTTTTCCTTGTTACCCCCTCCCCCACTGCGATGCTGCTCGGTTGTCACACACTGTTCACGGATGCTGTGGACGCTGAGTGACTTTCTCAGAAAGCGCACCTGGAGGAGCCCGAACCCACCCTGCCTTTTTAGCTTGACTTCTGGGGTTGATGTGATGGGACATGTGGGTGGGGGGTGGCAGCGGAGGGTCCTAGTGCAGTATTTTGGGAGAGCTTGGAGGACCAAGGGTCCTATCCTAATTTTTATTATTTTATTTATTTATTTATTTATTTGACAGGTAGAGTTATAGACAGTGAAAGAGAGAGAGAGACAGAGAGAAAGGTCTTCCTTCCATTGGTTCACTCCCCGAATGGCTGCTACGGCCGGCGCTGAGCTGATCTGAAGCCAGGAGCCAGGTGCTTCTTCCTGGTCTCCCGTACGGGTACAGGGGCCCAAGCACTTGGGCCATCCTCTACTGCCCTCCTGGGCCACAGCCGAGAGCTGGACTGGAAGAGGAGCAACTGAGACTAGAACCCAGTGCCCATATGGGATGCCGGTGCCACAGGCGGAGGATTAACCAAGTGAGCCACGGTGCCGGCCCCATCTATCCTAATTTTTAAAAAAGATTTGTTGTTTTGTGTGTGTGTGAGAGAGAGAGAGAGTGAGAGAGAAAGAGAGATCTTCCATTGCTGGTTCACTCCCAATGTGGTCACAGCAGCCAGGGCTAGATCTGGCTGAAGCCAGGAGTCTGGAACTCCACCTGGATCTCCCAGGTGGGTTCAGGAGCCCTACCACCTGGGCCATCCTCTGCTGCTTTCCCAGGTTGGATTAGCAGAGAGCCAGATGGGGAGTGGAGCAGCCAGGACTCACATGGGCTGCTGGCGTCGCAGGTTGTGGCTTAACCCACTGTGCCACAGTGCTGGTCCCTCTATCCTCAGTGTGAAGCCTCCTGAGTGGAGGTTCTCTCTCCCTGTATCTGAGACTGACCCCCGAATGGCTACAGGCGAGGCCCCACCCCCTCCAGCTGATCAGGAACTCCTCCTTCCCCGGTCTGCACACCCCCAGGACACCTGCTCACCCTCCCGCCAAGCTCAGAGTCCAGACTCCACCTCCCCGCCCCAGCAGGCCTGACCCTGCTGCCACTGCCCACCCGGCTTTCCTCCCAGGCTCTGGCCTATCCCACCTCCCTCAGTCCTTCTGCTCCCGCAGGTCCCTGCCCCGGAGAACCTCCCCGACCCCAGGCCTCACCAGAACCGATGCAGAGCCCGAGGGGAGCAGGGCTGAGCCCAACGTGGTGCTGGCAGGGAGGGTTCCGGGGTGCCGGGCCGGCCTGTGGACTGGGGAGTGGTGGGCCTGGGGCGGTTTGGAGACCTTAGCCTTTCTGTAGGTCCTCCCTTCTTCTTTGTCGCACCCCCATTTTCCCGCCTTTCGTCTCTCTCAGGGTGTGGAGTTGGCTGCACTCAGCTTCCCTTTCCCACAGGGCCCAGCACGCATTTTGAATGAAGGAAGACTTTCCCACCCGGGCCGGCTGCCTCCTTCGGGTTTTGCCCCGTTCTCTCTCCGGATCCTGCACCTGTCAGTGTCTCTGCCTCTCGGAGCAGGTGCTGATGGCGGGCGAGGTGAGGATGAGGTAGGTGGTACCCAGCTGTGGGCGAGGACCCAGGGGGAAGTGTCTTCACAGCTGCTTCAAGTAATGGTCCTGTGTTTCTTTTGTGACTTGAAAAAGCAGCGGTGGCTGAGGGAAAGATGACCACATTCTGCTGGGCTGTGGCTGCCTAGCAGTTTCTAAGATGCTGTAAGGGGGCCGGCGCTGTAGCATAGTGGGTAAAGCTGCTGCCTGCAGTGCTGGCATCCACATGGATGCCACCGGTTTGAGTCCTGGCTGCTCCTCTTCTGGTCTAGCTCCCTGCTAATGAGCCTGGGAACGCACTGGAAGATGGCCCAAGTGCTTGGGCTCCTGCACCCATATGGGAGACCAGGAGGAAGCTCCTGGTTCCTGGCTTCAACCTGGCCCTGCTCCAGTTGTTTCGGCCATTTGGGGAGTGAACCAGCAGATGGAAGACCTCTCCTCACTCCTCTCTTTCTCTGTAACTGACATTCAAAAAAAAAAATGCTGTGTAAGGGCTTGTCTCACATCCCAAGCATATTGTAAACGAGCCAGTACTCAATAAACCTCGAAACTTGATGGCTGTCTCCTCTCTCTCGGAATCCATCGATTTTATGTGCATGATAGGCATAGTTATTGATTGACAAGGGCCTGGCACAGAAGCTTGAAGTGAGACCGCCTTCTTGGGTCTCCGAGAGGCCATTTGCTGCTGCCACCACAAAACACCACCAAAACTTTGTAAGTCCTGAGTCCGTTGGCGTCTAAAGCTGCTCTCCACCCCACACAACGTGGTCAGCACCCCGACACCAGAAGCGCAGACAATACCTCTCCACGCCTGACACCTGCTTTATCGTCTGCACGTGGCAAATGTCGACGTCTCGGCTGAGTTGCTCTAGCCCTCCAGCACATCTTGGGTGACTTCTCTCCATGATCAGTTACCACGTGACGGGGTTCTGAAATTTAAGTAGAATCAGCTGGAAAGTCCCATTTCCTTCAAAAAGTATATTCCCAGTGAGCAAAAAGTGATTTCTGAATTCTGTCCTTTTGGTTTTTCCCCTGTCGCTTTTTTCTTTTTCTTATCACAGAAGTCACGAGGCAGATGGGACGAGAAAGAACCCAGGGCCGAGGGTTAGGAGGTTGGGGTGCTCGAGTGGGGGGTGGGGAGGCAGGGGTCTTGCTTGGGGATATTTCGTATTGATCTGTATTTGGATAAGAACTCAAGACCCTGAGGCACACATCAACCTGCTTCTGGCTGAGATGAGCTGGTGTTTTTTTCTGAAAAATAAAAACAAAACTGACCTTCCAAGGGCAATGGTGGGAAGGTGGAGCAGGTGCCCGGGGAAGGAAGCAAGCAGTGTTCCCCTGTGACAGGCGACAGAGAGAGAGGCAGCCGATAGCGTACCTGGGAGGGCAGAGCAGGAGGGTAGCCAGAGAGAGGGCTGTGTGCACTGCACTGCACTGTCTGTGGGTGTTGAGAGCCTGGAAGAAGAAAGGGGCCACGGGCTCTGGCCGCTCACCCCTGCTGCTCTGAAAGACAGGCTGCGGTCGCCATGGGACCCTGGGTGGGTTTCTGCACTCTGCAGGGTGGGAGGGAAGAAACAGGACCGAGGCTTCTCAGCAGGAACTCTTGGAGGGAATGAGTGGGTCAGGGCTGGCCGGATGCCAAGGCCCTCGGTGTGGAGAGTAAGGTGGGCGCCAAGACGCACTTCCTCCCGCTGCTGTCTTGGGAGGACTTTTCCTGGGAGCTCTGGATTGAACCGAGGGGAACAGAGAATCACCGGGTGGAAAGGCGAGAAGAAATGGGTTTTCACGTTGACGTCACTCTGAGCACATCAGGGCACCTTTGGAATGTCTTCATCTTTCACACCTTTGGGGCTTTCCCCTCTCCTTCCTGCTTCGGACTCCCCCCGCCCCCACCCCGTGATCACTCAGTTCCCCAAGGGCGCTAGGAACAGCTGTCCAGGCTCTCCTGAGTTGGCAAGGTGAGGCTCTCTTTTCTTGGCGTGATGCAACTGTTAAGATTTCTCAACCGAGCCTGTGACTGCGTCCAGTCCTAGGTGGAGAGACTTGGATTGGACTGTTCCTCTCTGCACTTCTTCCAAAGGTCTCAGCGAAAAACACTGGGTGCACGCCTGGGGGTCCCCCCGGGATGGCACCAGCTAAGGATCGTCGTGTGAGTCCGCGTCTCCTTCTTTGACTAAAGTACCTGGGAGGAGCTTCTGGGGAAAGCAAAGGTTCATTTCCACGTGCAGTTTGGAAGCTGCGGTTTAGGCCTGGACAGCCCTGCAGGCTGGCATTTGGCGGAGTCTGGTTATGGCGGGTATGGGGAAATGACTACATGGTGGGCTGGGAAGCAGGAAGGCCGACTTGAGCTCTGATGATAACCTTCCGGTGAGAGCCGCCCTCCCAAGGCAGGACTGCAGTGACTGCCCCTCGTCCACACTCCACCTCCCCACCTCCCAGCTGCCACCCTTATCCATCAACCATCAACCTTAAGACCTCAGGGTTTAAACATCCACGTGAGTTTCGCAGAGGCGAGTTCCACTCAACCCACAGCAGTTCTCTACCCAAATAATGAAGCAACGATGCTAGCTAGCTCCGGTCTGCAGGCAGCAGGGACTCCATAAATACGGAGGAAAGGAAAAAAAAGTCTTCATCTGGATGGATATTGTCTACATCTTTTTTTTTTGGAGGGGGGGAGTCAGGGAGGGTTGGGGGAGAGAGAGAGAAAGAGGAGAGAGAGAGAGCGAGCAAGCACTCTCATCTGCCTGCCACAGCCCTTGGGGGCTGAAGCCGGGAGCCAGAAACTCAATCCGGGTCTCCCATGTGGGTGGCGGGAGCTATCACTGGAGCCATCACTGTTGCCTCCCAGAGTCTGGTTAGCGGGAAGCTGGAGTCAGGAGTCAGAGCTGGGTACTGAACCGAGGCACTGCAGCGTGGGACATGGGTGTCTTACAACCATCAGACCAATCAGCAGCCCCGTCTCTATCGTTTTGGTGCACATTTGGCTGGGAAGGTTTCGGTCTACCTGGGAGTGGGTTTTTGGCCAACTCAGACTTCAGCCTGTGTCAGGCAGAGGGGAATTAGAGAGGTGTAGGCTGGGAAGTGGGAAGGTGGGGAGGCAAACTGGATGGGGAACAGGCGGTTTGGGAGCTGGGGTGGCTTTCAAGTTCAAGGCTTGGTGGCAGCCAGTAACATTTATGGAGGTTTACAGTTTCTGGCCTCCGTAAAAGAACATGAAGCAGCTTCTACCCTAAGGAGTTTTTATTTTGGAAAGGGAGACAAAGTATTCTCCCAAGTAACACTGACACAGAGCACAGTACAGGGTGGGTACTGGGTGGGAGAGATGCCTGGTAAGCAGTGAGCCGGGGTCCTTCTCCAAAGACTCCTGGGAGATGAGCGTGGAGATTTCTTTTCTTTAGCCCTAGCCGCACTTGGTTACTTCAGCTTTCTTCCCAATCTTCCAGGGAAACTGCTTGGCTTTCCCCAGCGGAGAAGTAGCACACGAATTACTATGGAAACGGTTTCTTTCTATTCTTTTTCTATACTGCCCAAGACTGAGAATTAGTATATATTTTAGTATCTAGATCTGTATTACTATCCATTGTAAATATATTTACAAATCTCATTTCTTTGAAAGGCTGAGTTGGTGGGGTGGGATGGGGGGGGGAGAGAGAGAGAGAGAGAAAGAGAGAGAAATACCTTCCATTCACTGGTTCACTCCCCAAATGCCTGCAGCTGTCAGGGCTGGGTAGACTGACGTCAGGATGCCAGGAGGCAGGATCTCCATCTGGGTCTCCCACCTGGGGGCAGGGACCCAAGTACCTGAGCCATCCCCTGCCACCCCAAGGATGTGAAAGAGCAGGAATCTGAATGGGAAGCAGATGAGACATTTGCTCCCAGGCGCTTTGCTCTGAGATGTGGGCAGCCCGCCACTGCCGCCCCTAGGGCGAACACTGAACTAGACCTGCGTAGTGGGCAAAGCTGGTCTTACTGATTCGAGAGTGTGTGAGGTCCTTTTGATTTTGGTGGGCGGCACGGGAGCAGGGCCTCTGGGAGGTTTGCTTTGTTGGACGGGAGCCCAGGCGTCACACCCGCAGGATGGAGTTGCAACGGATGCTTCCCAGGGAAGCGGTATGACCAAGCGCCCCCTATGGGGCAGTTCACCCCTCTTCCACGCAGCCTTCTCAGACTGCTCTGAGGTGTGCTTGGGCCCCTCCTCCATCTTGTGATGCTGGAAAATGAAGCCCTTACCACACATGTCGCCTGTCAACTGGGATGTCATCTGGGATCCTGAAATGTGCATATATTTGGTGGGAGTGTCTTACTGTTCTCTTGTGGTTTAGGATTACCCTGAGTGGCTCTCCTTCACTCGCTTTGGAGAATGGGAGCGAGTGAACGAAATACCCATCATTGTGAACTCCCAGAGATGGGGGTTCTGTGTGTGCCCCGAATTGTCTTGCATGGTGTCTTGCACGTATTTATTACGTGTGTGGTGGTGAGGTGGCGATGTTGGTGGTGTTCATGACTGGGGGGGGGGGGGAGAAGATGTTGCTTTTGCTTGAATTCTCACGCAGGAAGAATCATTTCTGTGCCTGGATTTTCTCCTTTGAAATGAACCATCCTAGTCACTTTTCACTGGGTTGAAATCTGAAGTTTCTCTATTTATTTGCTTATTTGAGACGTCTACACATCTGCACAGAGATAGATATGGATAGATGGATAGATCCATCTGCCGTCCAAGGGGTTACTCCCCCAGTGTTGGCTCCAGCAGGAGTGGGCCAGGCAAAAGCCAGGAGCTGAGAATTCAGTCCGCGACTCCCAAGTGGGTGGCAGGGACCTACATGCTTGATCCGTCCCTGCTGCCTCCCGTGGTGTATTTTAGCAGGAAGCTGGAATTGGGAGCAGAGCCAGGACTTGAACCCAGGCCTTCCATTATGGGATGGAAGGTGTTCCAAGTGGCATTTTGATGGCTATATCAAATACCTTCCCCAAATTTCTCTCTTCAGACTCACCTTGAACTTAACAGAATGCAAATGTAAATGTATCCCTAGGCACTGCAGCATGAATAGTAGCACATACAGATGGTAGTTTTGGGAACCATACAGTATAAGGCCAGTATGGGGCAGGCACTTGGCAGGGCAGCTAAGACACCGCTAAGGACGTCCGCACTTCATGTTGGAGTTCCTGGTTTGAGTCCTGGCTCTGCTTCCAATCCTTGGGAAGGGAGCAGGTAATGACGCAAAGCTAGACCTAACCCTGGCTGTTGTGGGCGTTTTGGGGGAGTGAATCACTGTGCAGGAGCTCTCTCTTTGTCTCTTTCTGTCTCTCTGCCTTAAAAAAAAAAAGCAAGGACAGGGCATGGATACACCCTTTGTTCCCAGTTAGAAATCCCGGTGCAGACAACACCCAACCCCTCTTCCTTTCCGGAGTCCAGGCCTGGATTTAGTCATTGTGGTTTGGCATAGTCTCAGATTGCCAAGGCAAAGCGTTTGGTGACTTGTTTTCCAAACTAAATAAAGCAGTGAAAGAAGTGAAACCCTGTGTTGTTCGTCCATTCAGGCCTTGGGCATCAAGGGGACAGCGCTGGGCAGGGTGACACATGTCACAGATGACGTACGCTGCCCCAGCCAGTTTGGGTTCCCTCCTCTCCATTTCTGCTCAGTTGTGGCGGAAGTGACTCACACCTGTGTTCTTGCTGCAGATCCCCGACGTTGCCAAGTTGGGTGGAGGGTCGAGGGTCTTCCCCTCTCCCCACCCCGGCTGTGGCCAGTTAATTAAGGCAGGGCAAGCAGGAAGCTTCCTCGGGCAGAAGCCAGGCCCCTCCGTGCCCCCTCACTCCTGCCTGGCTAGCGTTCCAGGCTGGTGGCTTCTGCCGTTCTTTTTTTTTTTTTTTTAATATTTATTTGTTTGTTTATTTATTTGAAAGGCACAGTTACACAGAGAGAAGGAGAGGCAGAGAGAGGTCTTCCATCTGCTGGTTCACTCCCCAATTGGCCTCAACGACTGGAGCTGTGCCGATCCGAAGCCAGGAGCCAGGTGTTTCTTCCAGGTCTCCCATGTGAGTGCAGAGGCCCTAGGGCTTGGGCCATCCTCCACTGCTTTTCCAGGCCATAGCAGAGAGCTGGATCAGAAGTGGAACAGCCGGGACTTGAACCGGTGCCCACATGGGATGCCCGCACTACAGGCGGTGGCTTTACCCACTATGTCACAGTGCCAGCCCCTGCCGTTCTGTCTTAGGGACCCTGTGCCAGAGCTGGCGAATCCAAAGGAAAGGGGCAGGAAAGCGGTTGGCCTGGTGGAGGAGGCTGAGGGCCAGCTGCCCAAAGGGCAGACCCAGACAGTGAAGGGAGGAAGTGGAAGCGGTGGGCGGAGCTGTGTCACCGATAGCACAGGGGCGCAGGGGCGGGAGGGCACACCGGGAGATGAGGAGCCCCCCGCTGTGGCTGTGGTTGGGTGGGCTTCCTCAAGGAGGGGTGTGTTGGACACCGTTTGAGGAAGAGCGTGTGTGAGCACCACGGTGATTGACAGGGAGAGCTGTGTGTGTGGGGAAGCTTTGTCCTGTCCACGCACAGGACCCTGGGGGAGGTGGCTAGTGGGAGTCAGGCTTAGAAGGGAAGTGGGAAGAAAGCTCTGGAAATAAATGCCATCTTGGAAGTTTGGATTTAACAGAGAGCAGGAAGCTACGATCTGTGTGGGAGAGGGCAGTGGGGTGTGTGTGTGTGTGTGTGTGTGTGATGTGTGGAGTGTGTGGTATCAGGTGTATGTGTGTGGTATGTATGTGGTGTGTGTGTGTGATGTGTGGAGTGTGTGTGTGGTATGTGATGTGTTTGTGTGGTGTGTGGTACGTGTGGTATGTGTGTGGTATGTGTGATGTGTAGTGTGTATGTGTGTGTGTCATGTGTGATGTGTAGTGTGTATGTGTGTGTGGTGTGTAATGTGTGTATGTGTATGTGATGTGTAGTCTGTGTATGTGTATGTGTGTGTGATGTGTGGTGTGTGTGGTCTGTGTGATGAGCTGTATGTGTGTGATGTGTGTGGTCTGTGTGATGTGTAGTGTGTGTATGGCATGTATGTGTATGTGTGATGTGTAGTGTGTGTGGTATCTGTGATGTGTGGTCTGTGTGATGTGTAGTGTGTATGTATATGTGTGTGTCTTGTATGTGTGATGTGTAGTGTGTGTATGGTATGTGTGTGTGTGGTACCTGTGATGTGTGGTCTATGTGATATGTAGTGTGTATCTGTGTGTGAGTGGGGGATCTGTGATGTATAGTGTGTGTGTGGTATGTGATATGTGTGGTGTGTGTGGTCTGTGTGATGTGTGTATGTGGTCTATGTGATGTGTAGTGTGTATATGGTGTGTATGTGTATGTGTGTGTGTGGTATCTTTGATGTGTGGTCTATGTGATGTGTAGTGTGTGTGTGTGAGTGGGGGATCTGTGATGTGTGGTCTGTGTGATGTGTAGTGTGTGTGTGTGGTATGTGGTCTGTGTGGTGTGTGTGGTCTGTGTGATGTGTGTGTGTGTGGTATGTGGTGTGTGTGTGTGGTATGTGTGGTGTGTGTGATATGTGTGTATGTGTGTGTGGTGTGTGTGTGTGTGTGTGTGGTATGTATGTGTGTTTGGTCCGTGTGTGTGTGTGTGTGTGTGTGTGTGTCTCCAGGCTTCAAGGAAGGTGTGATTTCCCAGAAGAAGGGTAGAGGGCACTCACACTTCAGTTATCTGCAGCCACGCAGCCGCTGGAGAAGGCTGAGTACTCTGCTGGCTGCCAGGTAGGTCTGAGGGGAGCCTGCAGGCCAGGAGGCGGGCCCCTGGATAGACAGTATCTGCAAACCATAGGCGCCTACTAGAGAGAGTTCAGCTGGGGACAAAGTGCAAAGTGTCTCAGTGGCTTCTGGCCAGTCAGGTTGAGCTCAGGGCCAGCGTCGTGTCCCTGCATAACCGAAACCAAGGATCTCAGCCAAATTTTTGTGCAATGTCTCTGAATAAAATCAGGATTCTCAGGGCCTCCTTGATGAAACCCCTTGGCTTTGGATACATCTAGTATTTTCTCCCTTTTGCAACTAAAGTACAAAGATGATCGTTTCTCTTCTCTGTGTTCCTGCTCTGAAAACATCCCAAATACCCATTATTCCTTGAATCCATATTCAATTTTTTTTTAAAGTGCTGATCCCACCCTTCTTTTTTTTTTTTTTTTTTTCAAGAAGCACCTGCTCCAAGATAGGAATAACAAACATTTATTCAGAAATGGGTCGTACAGTCATCCCCTTCCCTCCTGCTGGACAAGAGACGGACAGCTCACGAGGGCAGAAGCTGGAGGGCGACGCTCGGCCCTGTTCCCCAAGATGACAACCTGTGAGCAGGGGAGGCAGCAGCCCCTCCTGCCTCAACGTACCGTACGGTCACCCAGGGCCAGGCGTGTCAGCCGAGCTCAGGGGAACTGCGCTAACCAGAGCTGCACGGCCTGGGAGTCTCAGGCAAGGCCCTGGCACGTTTCCACCGGCACCCTCGGCAGAGTCCACGCAGAAATCAGACTGCTGCCAGTGCCGGAGAAACCCAGGCCTGCTGCTTCCGGGTGCTCTCGTGGGCAGGAAGGGTCGGGTGGGAGGAATGTCTTCCAGTGGCTGACAAGAATTAGGTCTGTACCCACTGACGGGGGCAGGGGAAAGAGCAGCCATCTTTGAAGAACCAGGAAGTGGAGCGCGGCCAGGAAGCCTTCCTGGACCTCCCTGGCCTGGGCACCTCAGAGCTGGACTGAGCAGGGGTCAGACGCTGGCTCCGTGCTGCCTGCTGGATTTCTAGCTGTGGGAACCCCGACCTCCCCAGTGCGCCGCGCCGGGCCAGCACCAGGCGAGTCCTGAGAGGCTCTGAGTGCCGTGCCTGCTCCCTGCACTGCTCGCCAGCTGCCCCCCAGCTCTGCCTGCTGGAGCCCCTCTGATCCCCACAAACCAGCAGGGTGCTGCCGAGTGACAGCAGGGGCTTTACACTGTTCTAGAAACAACTGAGGCAAGAGACAGAAGCAAGCTAACAACTCTCATTTAAATAATCCCCCAAAGCCATGACGTTGAAAAGGAGGCGGAGCTCTGGACAGGCCCAGCTTTTGCACCCAAACCGGGGTGTGCGGGGCTACACTGGATGAGGACTGTGAGGCCAACACGTGTTGCAAGGTCCCCAGCAGGCCAAGCGGACACAGGGAGGACACAGGACGGTGCAGGATCTCACTCTGGGCTGCTCCAGACAGCCCTGGCCTCCACTCCCGGAGCCCGGTGCAGTCTTCCTGGCAGGGCCTGGAGCCCCTCGTGCCAGGACAGGGGGCCCGTGCCCGGATCCCCACCCATCAGTAGTGGTGGGCTCGTGGCTCCCACCAGGATGGCGGGGTTCCCACGCACAGCTCTGCAATGCTAAGTAATGAAGGGAAGACACTGTCCCTCACTCCTGCCGCAAGCCAGCGGGGTGAGAAATCTGCCTGGGGCTGAAGGGAGGGGAGGAACACCCAGAGAAACTCAAGCCTACCTTAGTGATGGTGTGGAAGGGAGGAAACGCACTACAGGACATGTTAACATACAGGAGGGCGCAGGTGAACACAGCGTGGAACGCCGGCCCCGTCCAGTGAGGAAGCTCCACCCCTGGCGGCCTGCCCCGCTCAGGAGGCTGCAGTCCAGCGGCCCCTTGGTCACGAGCTTTGCCTGGGGAGACAGGGCCACCCTCCTCTGCCTCACCCCCCTGCTCAGAGTTTGATTTTGAACTCTGTGGGCTGTGTGGTGGCTGAGGCCCCGGAGGACTTGAAGAGCGCCTTCAGGATGGTGTCAGGGTCCACTTCCGCTGCGGGGCTGGAGGAGGCAGCGTTCACCCTGCGGGGCAGCTCAGGGTCACACACAGAGAGAGGGGGGGGGGGAGAAAAAGAGAGAGAGAGAGGTCTTCCATCCACTGGTTCACTCCCCAGATGGCTGCAGTGCAGGGGCCCAAGGACTTGGGTCATCTTCTGCTGCATTCCCAGGCTATAGCAGAGAGCCGGATCAGAAGTGGAGAAGCCAGGACTTGAACCGGCACCCATAGGGGATGCTGGCACTGCAGGCGGTGGCTTTACACAGTATGCCACAGCGCCGCCCCCTGGCCTCTCCTTTCTTAGCACCTAAAAGAATCCTAAGGAGACATTTTGGAAATGGATTTTAGCATAGAGTGATTTAGATGGAGCTCTCAGGTTTAATGATCTCCCCACTCTAGCCCTGGCTCATGAGGATCTACTTGGGAAGAAAAGATAGATTTTGGAGGGAGTAAAATGCACACAGGGCTAAGAACTGATCCAAGCCCTCCTGTCACAGCCGTGCCCTCAGATTGTTTTTTCTTGGTGGGTGTGGGAGCTGCCAAATAAAGAACACAGGCATGGAAGTTATGAGGAGCCAAGTTCAAATTCCAACTCTTCTTATTGACTGCACTTTTTTTTTTTGATAAATGAGTCTTTTAAAAAGATTTATTTGAAAGGCAGAGCTGTGGAGTTGGAAGGTGAGTGAGCTGTCTTCCATCCACTGGTTCAGTCCCCAAATGACTGCATCGACTGAGCCGAGCCAGGCTGAAGCCAGGAGCCAGGAACTCTGTCAGGATCTCCCACGTTGGGAGCAGGGACCCAAACACTGGGGCTTTCTTAACTTACTGTGCCACAATGCTGGCCCCGATTATGTGCTCTTGAGAAAATTATTCAGTCTCTCTTAGTCTGTAGAATGAATAAAACGTATCTCATCGGGTTGGTTTTTGCCTTAATCTTTATATATTTATTTTAGAGCCAGAGAGCCAGAGAGAGAGAGAGAGAGAGAGAGAGAGAGAGAGATCCTAATTGTTGGTTCATTCCCTCAAAAATCCACAGCAATCAGGCCGGCTGGGTGAGGCTGAAGCTGGGAGCTGGGATCTTATCTGGGTCTCCTGACTGGACCGCTTGAGCCATCACCCCCTGCTGCTTCCCAGTTGCTCATTAGCCGGAAGCTGGAATTGGGAGCAGAACTGGACCTTGAGCCCAGACACTCTGACCTGGGATGCAGGTGTGCCAACTGCTAGACCAAATGCCCACCCCTGCTTGGGTTGGCACCAGGGTTAAATGACGTAATGTATGCATATTGCTTGTGGCTCAGCAACTCCCTGTCTCCGGGTAACCCTCGTTCTCATACATATCCCCGCTACCCCGGTGTGCTAGGCTCCGTCTCTCTCTACCTGCAGCCTCTGCACAGCTCCCCCCATGCTTCTTAGCATTCACGCCTGGGGCCCTTGATTTATTAATTTGTGTGAGTCCCACAAAATGACAATAACAGTATGTACTTTTTATAACCATATTAACACGAGCCAAGGTTGTGGTTTCTTTCCAGGCGTTTTTACTTGCTGACAATTTTGGTTGTAAATCAAAGACAAAGAAGTCCTAGCTTCCCACCCAGCTTTCTGATCTGACGTTCCTAAGTGGGACTGGATTGCTCTGGGTGGGATTTTCTTCCAACCGAAAAATCGTGGTCAGTCTGTTTCTAATGAGCATTCCTTTACTGCAGAACAATTTTTTTTTTCGCAACTTTTCAGTTCTAAAAATATCAAACCTACAGAAAGGTCATGAGAGTCGTGAAATTAACACCCATCTATCTTTCACTAGCATTGCCCAACTGCTGATATTTTACCAAATTTCCCTGCTCTCTCTGTCATAGGTACCGTACACACACACAGGCACACTCATATGTGAGAACTTCAGTGGGCGGAAAACTGGAATTAAAAGATGTTTATTTTGGTGCTAAAAAATCAAAATCTATGCACAGTTTTATCATAATATGCATTTTCTGTAAACTTTTTGAGGCCCTCACCTATGTGCGGATTTCTAAATAGTCTAATTCCATTTTCCATGAACTTTTTGAAGTCCTCATGGATACCTTACAGTCAATGTTCATATTCTGATAGTGTTTTTCATAGTAAAATTTTCCCCCCTCATCCAGGGTTGAGCCAGGGTTCCCGCTGCCATTTTTTGGCGTCTCTCTCTCCTCCGACCTGGAGAGCTCCCCCAGCCTCTGTTCATTTACAGTTTCGAAGAGGCCAGGTCTGTTCTTTGCACAAAGTCACTCAGGCTGAGTTATTTGTTATTAGGTTCATTTGTCCATTTTTACAGTATTATTCAAAAACATTGTTTAAAATAGGAAATTGAGGCCCATGTTGTCGCCATTATTTTTCTACCTGCTATATCTCAGGTCCATTTTTAGTGTAAATTTCTGAGTTTAAAGATCCAAGACTTCCTTAATGAGGCCCCAGAGAAGGGAGCAGGAGGCAGGGTGGGGGCGGGGGGGGGGCCCGCTGCGGTGTCCACACTGTGTGGAGACAGGAGGAGGGCCCCTGGGCTTCTCAGCGGGAAAGGCGCAAGGAAGACAGCGGTAGAACCCGGGAGTCCACGCGCTGCCTTCTTGCAGAGAGCGATCCCTTGCGTAGCTCTCTAGATGGTACCGCACGTGTCTCGCCTCGCCCCGCGCTGAATCCTACGGCTGTCATAGTGAAAATTGATTGCTGTCTGTCCTCCTTTCCCAGGGGGGACCGCCCGGTAATCCTGCCCTCTTCCCCCTCCCCCGCCGCCCACCGCGCCGCGCACCAGTGTATTTGCTAACATTTATAAACGGTGGTTGGGCGGCCATTCTCTCCAGATTATTTATTGTTGGGAGAATCCATAACTCGTTGGACTTCTCGTTTTGATGTCGCCTGGGGGAAGTGAGGTTATGAGAGGTACTCTCTGCCTCTCCAAAATGCGGTTTCCGGCTTCCCCCGGGGGCCCCTTTCTCTCCCTGGCTCGGATCAGCTCCGACGTTTCTGACAGCCCTCGCGGAGGCATCCGGGGCTGGGGACTGAATTCATCTACTTCCTTTCGCGCTGCTCCTGCTCCTTCGCGGAGAATCTGCTCAGCGCAGTCTCCATTTGGACAATTGATGGGGGAAAAGTGCCCTTTATCTCTGCCAGCTCTGGGCTCGGCCCAACGAGGGAGGCGATAATAATCTAAAACAATGAGTGGTGGTCAGCGCCCTGGCGTAGTGGGCTAAGCCTCTTCCTGCAGTGCCGGCATCCCATATGGGCGCTGGCTCAGGTCCCGGCTGCTCCTCTTCCCATCCAGCTCTCCGCTTCAGCCTGGGAAAGCAGTGGAGGATGGCCCAAGCCCTTGGGCCCCTGCACCTGCGTGGAAGAAGTTCCTGCCTCCTGGCTTCAGCCTGGCCCAGCTCTGGCTATTGCAGCCATTTCGGGGGTGAACCAGCAGATGGAAGATCTCCCTGTCTGTCTCTCCCTCTCTCTGTCTGTAACTCTACTTCTCAAATGAATAAATAAAATATCTTAAAAAAAAAAACAGTCAGGATATAAAGCCCACTTTTGCTTGATTTCTAAGTGACTGGAAGCTAAATAGATTCCATGAAGGGGGCGGCTTGGGAGAAAGTGACCTGGCACACTCGTCTCCTGTGGTGAGTACAGCTGCACAGGGAGGCAGGCGGCGGAAGGCCTCAGAGGACTTAGCTCTCGCTCTGCTGTCTGAGCCGCGGGGCATCTGGAGAGAACTCTCCAGAACCCGTCTCCGTGCTGTGTTTGCAGACGCTGGCAGAGCCTGAGCCTCATGCAGCCACCGCACTCTCTGAATTCCCATGGCACCCAGAGGAAGAGGCCTGAGGGCTCCTGGGCCCTTTGAGCTCATCCCCTACTCTGTCCTCCTCACTCACTCTGTGCCAGCCCGGATGGGCCAGGCACCACTTCACATCTATTAGGGTAACTGTTGTTTAAAAAACAGCCAGGAGCTAGCACGGGTTGGTGAGAATGTGGAGAGATCGCTGGTGGGCATGTAAGATGATGCAGCCTCTGTGGGAAGCAATACTGTGACTGCTCAGAGACTCAGCCGTAGAGAGCACTTGGCCTAGTGGTTAAGGTGTCCACAGCCCACGTTGTACTGCCTGGGTTAGAGTCCCGGCTGTGGCTCCTGACTCCAGTTCCCTGCTAATGCAGGCCCTGGGAGGTGGCAATGGAGGCTCCAGGGATTGGGCTCCTGCCACCCACAAGAGGGACCTGGATTGAGTTCCTGCCTCCCAGCTTTTGTCTGGTCTAGCCCTGGTCACTGTGCACGTGTAGGGTGTGAAGATGTAGAAGGGAGCACACACATGCACCCATGCACACACACACATTCTCTCTCTCTCTGCCTCTCAAATAAATAAGCAAATAAAATTTAAAAATTCAAACACGGGCCGGCGCCGCGGCTCAATAGGCTATTCCTCCACCTAGCGGTGCCGGCACACCGGGTTCTAGTCCCTGCACCTGTATGGGAGACCCAGAAGAAGCTTCTGACTTTTGGCTTGGGCCCTGGAAAAGGACAGGCATTCTGATACAAGGCACAACGTGGGTGAACTTTGAAGACATTGTGCTGAGTGAAATGAGCCAGTTACAAAAGGACATAGAGCGTATGAGTCCACTTACAGGAGGAACCTGGAGCAAAGTCACAGAGACAGAAAGCAGAAAGGTGCTTTCTGAGGGCTTGGCGGGGAAGAGGGAAGGAAGAATACACTTTTTTTTAAAGACTTGTTTATTTATTTGAAAGACATTTACAGAGAGAGGTAGAGACAGAGGGAGAGGTTTTCCATCCGCTGGTTCACTCCCCAGCTGACCGCAACGGAACTGGGAATTGAACCCGGGCACTCCAGTGTGGGGCACGGGCACCTCAACCACCAGGCAAGCACTGGCTCCACAGACTGCCTTTCTGACTTGGTGTTGTGAACTAGTGTCTTCCGGACTGTGCACGCATAGCTCAGAGCAGTTTTCATGATGGCTTTTGCACGGTTTACCTTTTCTTGTGTGCTCTGAACTGTTTGCAGTTGGAAAGGCTGGGGTGCTGCATTCACCACGGTTACTGTTGTGTTAAGCGCTCACCCTGCACTCAGCGCCTCTGCTGGCCTTTCCGACTGTCTGGCCATAGCCACAAGCGTGCCTAAGTCAGGCCCTTGGAAGTGCTGGGGAAAGCTCACATATCCCGGAAACTTGATACTTGTTTGTTCGGGAGACATCGTTTTAATTGGCTTTAGTTTTTTTCATTCTCTGGAAATTTGAAATTTGAAAACTTAGATAAAGTGGCATCAGGAAGGGAGTTGAGTTTGTGTGCAAAGGGACTGATAGAATCTCTGGCTTATTATTATTGCTTTTAAATCTCACTTCTCTTCAACTTTGAGGCTTGCAAATGGTTATTTAGTAGCTCCACTGGTCTTCCTTTCCCAGGTCTTCATCAAACTTGTAGCAAAGCAACCTAGATCCAAACTCCAGTTGAAACTCTTTAGCAGGATCCCTGAGCCCAACCCTCCTGATAGGCAGAGTGGCTGATAACCCAACCCAGGGACTCAGTGCAACTTATTTCCCTGAAGTCCGGAGTGAGGACAGTGCCCTTCTTAGAGACAGAGGAATGGACATATTGACCTCTGGGATGAGAGAGAGTGGGTGGGGTTGGCTGGGAAAAGCCCAAGAGTCTGCAATTTAGTGGGTGGATTGTTGGATTTGACATGAGTTCTTCTTGGCTACTTGGGGTGGAACTTTTGTTTTGGAGTTTGGAAAGAGCTCAGAGACAGGGAGAAACACAGGGAGGGGGAGCGAGGCAGCCGGGGGCATTTTGGAATCCGTACAAGCGAGCTCCCTGTTCCCTGGACTTTCTCTGTATTTCTTTAAGCACCTCCCCTGCGCCAAGCCCCTCCTTTGGGAGAGACTGTTTCCTAATTAGACTGCGATTCACAGACCCAGGGCCTTCATTAAGAAATATCCCCAGGAAATGCTCTTTAAATAGAAGATCGTGCACATTCTAATTTCCCGTTCCCACCTGTGTTGGGCCCGTCCTCTCTTTCTAAAAACGTATTTCCTACTTCTAGGAATCCTAAGATAGAAAAGGCAACCGATACAGTCCCATATGGCTTTGCTTGGGTTGCTTGGTACAGTTATGAGCAAAGTTGGCAGTGGGTGTGTGGAATTCAGGGGGAGGAGGGACGTGCATCCTGGCCCTGCCCTCTGGAAGCTTTCCACTATAAAGGAATTTCGGGGACACACCCAGGACACCACTCGATGGGAGGGGGAACGTCGCACAGAGGCTGGCTCTGAGTTTGGAGATGAGGGAGTCAGGATGGTGTAGGGAAGGAGCCCACAAGCAGGGGGGACATTTGCAGCCTATGGTTAGGAAGAGCTAGGACTGGACGGAAAGTCACTGGCAGGGCAAGTGCACAGACCACTTGCAGGAAGGGCGAGTTGGAGCATGAGGTGCGGATGTGTGTGGCTGCAGGGCTCGGTTAGGAAGAAGTGCTGGGCTTGCGGTTCTGGGCAGGCAGAAGTAGGCAGGGTTCTGACAGCTGGGCTGAAGAATCCAGGCCCAGTAGAAACCATCAGAATGGTTGCCAGTCACTGCACAGGGAGAGCACGTTTCTGAGAATCACACTGGAGGCAGCTGCTTCCTTTTTTTGTGGTCTGCTAGGCTGCAGCTGGCTTGCTCTGGATCCCTGGTCGTGTGCTTGCTCTTTCTTCTCTGAGTCTAGCTAGTTATTCATTCGTTCTGCCTGCCTCTGTTTGAGTCACAAAATAGGATTTAATTCCCATCGGTTTGGTCCTGTGTCATTCATTCAACCAAAGTGGGGGGGGGTGGCAAGATCCTCCTGCATCGTCACAAGTTGAGGGACCCAGAAAGGTAACCTCCCAATATGAGCTCATGCCATTCCTTGGTTGAAGTTCAAGTGCACTGAGCTGAGTTCATCACTGAATTTGGGCCTCAGCCCACCAGCCTCAGTTCATGTAAGGATCCTTGTCCTTTCCCGGGTTGTCATTTCCCATCTGCCTCTGTGCACTTAGTAGGTGCCCTTCCAATCTCTGCTCTAAGCATATGTGTTTATTTAGATGCATTCATCCACTCAACAACTATAAAGCACATGTCACATGTCAGACGTAGTTTGGAGGGCTGGGAAAACAGCAGTAATAAAACAATAAAAAGCTCCCTGCCCTCATGTTGCTAACTTTGGTGACACACATCACTAGCAGACAATTGGGTGAAACACACTCAATGGCAACAAGTGCTTCGGAAACAGAAGAGCAAGGCCAGGGATGAGCTGTGTTGTGGGCGGTCAGCAGCGGATCACAGATTCTCATGGGGCACTGATGGAAGGCCCCCCGGAGAAAGTGCTGGTGCCTCAGATGCAGAGGGTGAAGCTGCACTTGTGATGTCTCAGCCCATATGGTTTTTTTTTTTTTTGACAGGCAGAGTGGAGAGTGAGAGAGACAGAGAGAAAGGTCTTCCTTTGCCGTTGGTTCATCCTCCAATGGCCACTGCGGCTGGCGCACCACGCTGATCCGAAGCAGGGAACCAGGTGCTTCTCCTGGTCTCCCATGCGGGTGCAGGGCCCAAGCACTTGGGCCATCCTCCACTGCACTCCCTGGCCACAGCAGAGAGCTGGCCTGGAAGGAGGGCAAGCAGGACAGAATCCAGCACCCCGACCGGGACTAGAACCCGGTGTGGGTGTGCCGGCGCCACAAGGCGGAGGATTAGCCTATTGAGCCGTGGCGCAGGTCCCCATATGGGTGTTGGTTTGAGTCTTGGCTGCTCCCTGTTAATGTGCCTGGGAAAGCAGTGCGTGATGGCTCGGGTCCTTGTGTTCCTGCTTTTGCTTTCTCCACTTATTGTTACAGGGATCTGCCCGTGCTGCTCTGCACACATCCACTTCCGGATTTCCCACCACGGGCTTCAGACAGCAGCTCTTCTGTGTGCAGTCCCCAAGTCAGAGACCCTTGGGTTGCTGCCAGTATTTTCCTCTCACAAACAGTGCTGGGATGAGTGTCCCTGTGTGGGCCCACAGGGCTTCCTTGGGGTCTCCCAGGGAATGCGGGCTGCCGGGTTTGAGGCCATGTACACAGCCATGTGTGATAGCTTGTGTCTCCTCTTTAATTCTCATCGTGGCCCAGTGAGGCAAGTATTGCTATTCCCATTGCATGGGTAAGCACATTGAGGTTTAACGAGATGGAGCACGTGACCTAAATTTCTGTAGTTCAGGAGAAGAGCCAGGGCTCAAACCCAGATGAGTTGACTTGATAGTCCTTGAACTTACCACTCTAGTTGCCTCTTCCAGAAACCATGTGAGGCATCTATAGGCAAATACTTTTTTTTTTTTTTTAAGATTTATTTGTTTATTTGAAAGTCAGAGTTACACAGGGACAGAAGGAGAGGCAGAGAGAGGCTGGTTCATTCCCAAGTGGCTGCAACAGCCGGAGCTGTGCCGATCTGAAGCCAGGAGCCAGGAGCTTCTTCCGGGTCTCCCACATGGGTGCAGGGGCCCAATAGCTTAGGCCATCTGCCACTGCTTTCCCAGGCCATAGCAGAGAGCTGGATTGGAAGTGGAGCAGCTGGAATGCCAACTGGCGCCCATATGGGATGCTGGCACTGCAGGTGGTGGCTTTACCCACTACACCACAGCGCTGGCCCTGGCAAAGACTTCTTATGGCTGTGCACGCTCGCTTCCTTTTTTCATCGTTTTCTCCCTTCCGGGCTGGTTGGACAGGAGACAGAATTCTTGTGGTTCAAGGAGCCATGACAGTGGAGCTGTGGCCTCCCTCTGCCTGTCTGCCTGCTCCAGGCGTTGGGATGTTGAGGGGAAGCCGGGCACAAGTGCGAGAGAGCCCCAGGGAAGGGGCTGCCATGTGGAGCAGTAGTTCACCTGGAGTCTTGGCATCAGTCTTTGTTCAAATCCTGGCCCCCGTATTGAATCTTAGGTAGACTGTATTAAGTACATACTACGTGCTAGGTACTGAGCTCACTACTTTACAGTCCATAGTGTGCTTAATCCTCCCAGTGATCCTGTGAGATATTTGCTTTTGCATTGATTTTACAGTTGTGGAAGCAAGAACACACAGAGGTCGAGTGTGTTCACCCAGCTATGAGGTGGTGCAGCTGGAATAAGAACCCCAGCTTCTGTCTGCAGAGTTCTTTCCTAATCTGTGGGACAACTTTCAGAATCTCTTCCCTTTTAAATTTAGGACAATTTCTCTTTAGCAATTTTTTTTAAAAAGAATTTTCTTTATTTGAAAGGCAGAGTGACAGCGAGAGACCCAGAGATCTTCTGTCTGCTGGTTCACTTCCCAACTGGCTGCAACAGCCAGGGCTGGGCCAGGCCAAAGTCAGGAGGCAGGAACACCGTCTGGGTCTCTCATATGGGTGGCAAATACTTGGGCTATCCTCAGCTGCCTTCCCAGGTGCATCAGCAGGGAGCTGATTGGAAGCAGAACAGTGGGGACTTGAACCGGGGCTCTGATATGGGATGCTGGAGTCACGGGGGGTGGCTTAACCCACTGTGCCATGACACCAACCCCTAGGACAATTTCTCATCGGTTGGGATGGTTTGGAGCAGTCATGGGAAATAAGGGGCTGCTTGGTAAAGAGCTTCAGAGGACGAGGCTATGAAGTTTGAAAATGCTCCCCATGGGGCCGCGGCTGTGGCGCAGTGGGTTAACACCCTGGAATGAAGCATTGGCATCCCGTATGGGCTCCAGTTCACGTCCCGGCTGTGCCACTTCTGATCCAGCTCTCTGCTGTGGCCTGGGAAAGCAGTAGAAGATGGCCCAAGTTCTTGGGCCCCTGCACCCACATGGGAGACCCAGAAGAAGCTCCTGGCTTCAGATCGGCGCAGCTCTGGCCATTGCAGCCATCTGGGGAGTGAACCAGCAGATGGAAGACCTCTCTCTCTCTCTCTGCCTCTCCTTCTCTCTCTGTGTAACTCTGACTTTCAGGTAAATGAATACATCTTAACAAAAAATGCTCCCAGGTATTTTAATTATGCTTTCCTTATGCCCATTCCCCGCAAGGGACAACTCCTGGCTTGGGTGACGTCCTATAGAGATGACAGGAGCTGAGCATGGTGGCTTCAGGAAGGTGGGGATCCTGTCCTCGGGCTGAGATAACTCCCACAACCCGCAACAGCAGCCCCACATTTCTGAAACAAGTCTCCGCAAAGGCGTGTGGTTCTTTATCACCTATGTGTGGCTTGTACCTGCCATGAATTATCTGTGGTCAAGGTTTTATCACAGTTGGTTTTCGTTTCACACTTTTCATTTTGATTGCCTTCTACCAGGAATGTAATGCCATTTATATATTTACCTGAGTCAGATTTATAAAGCTGCTGGGCTGCAGTCTGTACCTCAACGTCGGGGAGATAGGAATTCTGGATTATCTGTTCGTTCAGGTTTCGTCTTCTCTGTTTGTACATTTGTTCAGCAAATATTTATGGAGCCTCTAACCCACAGTCCCGGGGAGGAGACAGACAGCCGAACTGGTGTCCGGATGCTTTATGGGGGACAGGGCAAGCCCGGGAGCTCCGAGAGAGTATGCAGGAAGGGTACCCGATCCTGAGAAGTCGCTACTCTGGGCATTGGAAAATAAGCGAGCGTTAGCTACGTGAAGGCAGCCGAGAGCGTGCTGGAGGCGGGGAAGCAAGGCGGGCCTGGAATTACACGAGAGAAGAAGCCAGGGGAATAAGCTCAGGTCAGACTATGGAAAATCTGGAAGGGCCTTGCTAAGGCTTCTCTTGAGGGCAGACTAGGGTTTTAGGTGGGCAGAATGGGTCGATCGGCTTCGTCAGATTTGTAGTGTGGAAGGCTGAGAGTTAAGAATTTGTTCTCTGTTGGACTGTTTTTTTCAAGTGAGCTGAGAGCTTGGGTCGGGGGTTTCTGGAGGGAAAGCTCTGGTCCCATGACCCGGAGGGCCCTTGGCACAGGGGACACTTCAGCCTGGACTCCATCTTTGCATCTTTGAAAACTTGTCAGAATTTCCTGAAATTCTCTCGACACCAAAAACCTGCGTGGGGGTGCGGTGGGGACGGGCGCGTGTGGGTCTCCTGCCTGAATTTGCTCCGTTCCCCCCACCCCCACCCCCATTTCCGGGGCTCTACTAGGGAAGCCTTGCTCCCCACCAGGAAGGGACCATTTGAGTAGCAGCAGGGGAGTCGAGGAAGGAGGAACCACACGCGGGGCTTGTTCATTAAGAAAATATATCTGGCATAGTCAGACAATGGTTTGAGCGAGTTAAAAATAACTCCTCGTGAAAAATTAATAGGGAGTTATAAGTGAGTGTTTTAATACAAGCTCCCAGCACAGGGCAGATTCTCCCGGCGCGTGGTGTCAACAGGGTGCAGGCGGCCAGCGAGGAGAGAGGCCTGTGCGGGAGCAATGAGCTCGCCTTCTCCCCTGCAGCACCCAGGGGAGAGAGGACCCAGGAGGAGCTGGGTTTGCTTGTGAGTTACCGAGCGAGGTGATGGACCGCTCCCTCCGCCTGCCCCCTTCCCATCCCACACTGCACACTGCAGATATCAAAATCGCAAAATCGCAGTGAATGTTGCCTGGTTGTTTTAGAGCGAGGTTTGTGGAATGTCAGGATTTGTGAAGGTCCTTCCGTGGCCCTCTGCTTCCTCGGGAATAAGCCCTTAGCTGGCCGCTGGGTCTGTGTCTCTAGTACTCCCTTCCCTTCTAAGGCCAGATCCCCTCTTCCTGGGAGGTACTCGGGCAGCCTCTGCCCCTCTCTCCCTCTTCCCAGCAACTCACAGTGCCCCGTGGTCCTGGATGCCGTCTGCACAGCTAAGTGTGTCACACAGAATGGGGAGAGAGGGAGCTGGCTACGGCTGGAGGCTGAAGGCTGAAGGCTTTAAGAGTGGGGGAACCAATATTTGTATTTTAAACCCAGATTATATTTTAAAAATGGTTGTGTAATTGCAACGAGGCCCTCTAGGCCGTGAATTAATGTGTTGTAACTCACGCCCAAGCACTGCGCAAACATCCCGCGTGTGAATTATTGCACAATAAATCCATGCCCTGTTGTGTCTTACAGCTTAATTAGTACATGAAGCTACATGAGCTAGGCGAGCACAAGTGGGATTATGTCATGTGGTGCGTAAAAAAGCAGGATGTTGGGAGGTATTTGGAGCTCTCTCTGGGGGGACAGCTGGGCTGTCGCCGCTCTGACGTCCGTTGGTGGCAGCGTCTGAGATGTTTGGGCTGCAACAGGTGACTTGTTCTTCCGTGGGAAGCTTCTGGGCTCTGCTTGGCTGTGGAATTGTGGGGTTCAGTGACTGTCGAGTGTGCACCACATCCTAGGCGTTGTGGAGGGACAGCACATGCGAGTGAAACATGGCCCCTGTCCCTAGGGAGCTTGTATTCTAATAGACAGAGGCAGGCATGGCCACAACACAAAGGAGACGGCGGCAAAGCGCCCATAGGGACAGAGAAGCCGTCTTGGGGAGGCAGAGTGGAGGATGATGGGTTTTGGCTGGCACAGAGGTGAGCACTGGCCGGCGCCACGGCTCACTAGGCTAATCCTCCGCCTAGTGGCGCCGGCACACGGGGTTCTAGTCCCGGTTGGGGCGCCGGATTCTGTCCCGGTTGCCCCTCTTCCAGGCCAGCTCTCTGCTGTGGCCCGGGAGTGCAGTGGAGGATGGCCCAGGTGCTTGGGCCCTGCACCCCATGGGAGACCAGGAAAAGCACCTGGCTCCTGGCTCCTGCCATCAGATCAGCGCGGTGCGCTGGTCGCAGCGCGCTGGCCGTGGCAGCCATTGGAGGGTGAACCAACGGCAAAAGGAAGACCTTTCTCTCTGTCTCTCTCTCTCACTGTCCACTCTGCCTGTAAAAAAAAAAAAAAAACAAAAAAAACAAAAAAAAACAAAAAACAAAAAAACAAAACAAAACTCCACAGAGGTGAGCGCTGATCATGGAATCAGAGCAGACTGTGCTGCCGTGTGGCCAGGGGTGGGGTGCGTGGGGAGAATGGCGAGGGGTTGGCTCTCTTAAAGGACAAGTAGGATCTGGCCACATAGAGTGGGTGGTGGGGCTGGGCAGTGGGTGCTAGTGGGGGAGAGTAACACTAGGAGAAACACAGCAAGACGAAGCAGTGTTCTAGGTGCCCTGAGCAGGCTGTGTAGCCTGGACCTGGGCTGTGTGGGAGGACAGCATGGACAGCTGGGTTTGAGCCAGACCTTTGCTGTGAACACAAAGCACTTTTTAAAAAGGATTTATTTTATTCATTTTGAGAGAGAGAGAGAGAGAGAGAGAGAGAGAGAGAGAGATCTTCCATCTGCTGGTTTACTCTCCAAATGGCTGCTGGGCCGATCTGAAGCCAGGAGCCAGAGGCTTCTTCCAGGTCTCCCACGTGGGTGCAGGGCCCAAGGACTTGGCCATCTTCTACTGCTTTCCCAGGCCATCAGCAGGAAGCTGGATCAGAAGTGGAGCAGCTGGGACTCAAACTGGCATCCATGTGAAATGCCAGCACTGCAGGCTGGGGCTTTTTACCTGCTGCACCAGAGCACCGGCCCCCACAAAGCATCTTTGCTTTTCCTGCACTGACCATACTATAAGTCCCTGGAGTTGGTTTTCCCATTTGGTGAGATCTGTGTGCTCATGTTCTTGGACTTGAACATTTCTCTGCATTGCTCCACCTGCCCAGAAAGTGCACAGCAGAGAACCAGGTGTTCTAGTCTTTCTTGTTTCTGCTAACTTGCAATGGGACCTTAAGCAAGCCTGGACCTTCAATGCTCTGCTTCTTTATATATATATATATATATATATATATATATATATATATATATATACAATATTCATTTATTTATTAGAGGGGGCAAGAGAAAGAGAGACAGGGAAGTACCACCTAGTGGTTCACTCCCCAAATTCTTGCAATGGCTTCGGCTGGGCTGGACCAGCTTGAAACCAGCAGTTGGGAGTTCAATCCAGTTCTCCCACATGGGTGGCAAGAATTCAGTTACCTCAGTCACTACTGCTGCTTCCCAGAGTGTAGCTGGAGTCAGGGCTGGAGCTTTGTTTGTTTATTTGAAACTCAGAGTTATGGGAGAAAGGGAGAGACAGAGACAGAGAGATAGAGATCTTCCATCCATTAGTTCACTCCCCAAATGGCCACAAGAGCCATGGCTGGGCGAGGCCAAAGCCAAGAGCCATTAGCAGCAGGGATCTGGGTCAGAAGTGGAATAGCTAGGACTGGGGCTGACACAGTGGCTCACTTGGTTAGTCCTCTGCCTGCAGTGCTGGCATCCCATATGGGCACTGGGTTCTAGTCCCTGTTGCTCCTCTTCCAGTCCAGCTCTCTGCTGTGGCCCGGGAGGGCAGTGGAGGATGGCCCAAGTGCTTGGGCCCCTGTACCCACATGGGAGACCAGGAAGAAGCACCTGGCTCCTGGCTTCAGATCAGCGCAGCGCTGGCCGTAGTGGCCATTTGGGGAGTGAACCAGTGGAAGGATGATCTTTCTCTCTGTCTCTCGCTCGCTGTCTATAACTCACCTGTCAAATAAAAAAAATAATGGAACATCCAGGACTTGAACTGGCATCCATTTGGATGCTGGTATCACAGGAGGAGGCTTTACCCGCTATGCCACAGTGCTGGCCCTTAACCAGTATGTTAACCATTAGGCCAAATGCTATTCCTTTGCTTCTTTATTCTTTTTTCCTTTTTAAAGATTTATTTTATTTATTTGAAAGGCAGTTACACAGATAGGCGAGGGAGAGAGAGCAAGAGAGAGAGAGAGGTTTTCTATCTGCTGGTTTATTCCCCAAATGGCCACAATGGCTGGATCTGGGCCAGGTGGAAGCCAGCAGCCTGAAGCTCCATCGAGTCTCCCACATGGGTGGCAGGGCCCGAAGTACTTGAACCATCTTCCACTTCTCTCCCAGGCACATTAACAGGGAGCTGGATTGGATGTGGAGCAGCCAGGACTCGAACTGGAGCTGAAATAGGATGGCAGCATTGCTGGTGGTGGCTCAGTCCACTGTACTGCAATGCCCCTGATTCTTTGTTAAGATGAGAGGAGACAATGAGTGATTTCTAAGGCTTCATTTAGCTAAAATAACCTTGGATTTCCTCTGGTTCTTCTGCCTTCTTACTCTCTCAACTACTGCAAGCCATCTGAAACGGCGTCCTGCTGGTTTTTCACTAAAACCCATGGTTGGAACTTTGAGGGGGGTGGGGCGGCGCTGTGGCACAGAGGGTTGACGCCCTGGCCTGAGACGCCGGCATCCCAGGCATCCCATGTGGGCCCTGGTTCGAGGCCCGGCTGCTCCACTTCCGCGCCAGCTCTCTGCTGTGGCCTGGAACTTTGGGAGTGCCATAGGTAGCACCACTTCTCCCCCTCCTATATTTGGAACAAACTTAGAATCAGGACGTGGGAGGCAGAGAAATCATTGAATCACCAGCTTCAGGGCGGCAGCCCAGCACCCTGGTCACAGGTCTGGCTGTACACCTGTCTGCCTCCCACCACCTACCTGGAGTCTGCTTTTGTTGGCTTTTTGTCATCTATGGGCAGGCTGGCTCTGAACATCACAGCAAACGCCAACGCCAAAACCCGAAGAGGGGCTGGGCTGGGGACCACTGATTTCTGTGTCTTCAACTTGCTCAGCAGAGAAGTGACGCGAAGAGCGAGGGGCCAGAAAGGCAGGGTCACTCTGCCCAGTGCTTCTCTAACTTTGTCAGATCCTGGAGGGCTTGTACAACACAGACAGGTGGCTGTACCCCACCACCCACCTTCCAAATTCAGTAGGCCTGGCTGGGAGCAGTGTCTGCCATTTCCAGTGAGTCCCCAAGTGATGCCAATGGCGGTGCCTTGTTCCCTGCCCCACGGCACCCAGCCCGGTGCTAGGCCCGTAACAATTTTTTTTTTTTTTTTTTTTTTTTTTTTTTTTTTACAGGCAGAGTGGACAGTGAGAGAGAGAGAGACAGAGAGAAAGGTCTTCCTTTTGCTGGTGGTTCACCCTCCAATGGCCGCCGCGGCCGGTGCACCACGCTGATCCGAAGGCAGGAGCCAGGTGCTTCTCCTGGTTTCCCATGGGGTGCAGGGCCCAAGTACTTGGGCCATCCTCCACTGCACTCCCGGGCCACAGCAGAGAGCTGGCCTGGAAGAGGGGCAACCGGGACAGAATCCGGCGCCCCCACCGGGACTAGAACCTGGTGTGCCAGTGCCACAAGGTGGAGGATTAGCCTAGTGAGCCGCAGCGCCGGCCCCGTAACAAACTTTTAATGATCGTCTGTTGCATTGCGGCTGAGTCGTGTTCCTTTCCGTGGTTCATTCTCCCTTTCAGGCCGGCGCTGTCGCACTCCTCTAAAGCCTGGGAACCTTCCTCCCCATCCTCTAGCGTCCAAACTGTGCCCAGCTGCTGCTCCTAACCTGCCTTTGTCTGGCTCCACCGGAGTCGTGCTGCCGCTGCCGGCTGATCCATCATAGTGCGGTCTTGTTCCGGGCAAGCCCTGGGTTCCCTTCCTCCCTAGCCGCCCCTCCCTACCCCCAGTGAGAACAGTGGCGTTCATTCACACAGCGACAAGGGATAACACCACCCTGGGGCAGGTCCCTCTCCATCCATTCCCATGGAATTCAGGGAGGGGCAAGAGGTAGTGACCTTGATGGGAGGCCCAGCCCCCTCTACCCGCTTCCACGGAATCCCAGGACCAGACCGGCTCCAGCGTGGGCACCGCAGGCATCTTTCCTGAAGCAGTTAGGCCTTTATGCTCTGGCAGAGAAGAAGGATCAATGTTTTTCTTTTGTGTTTATATGCAGAGCCTGCCCTGGGAAGGAGGGGTGGGAAGCTACTTTCTTCCTTCTGAGATTTCTCCCCAACGGGGAGCAGGTGCCACTGCAGAAAACTGCCAGAGGCCAAGGTAGCCATGTGCTTGCCAGTTGCTTTAGATGTCTTTAAAATGTTGCTATTCATATTTCTGTTTATCTTGGGGAGAGAGAATCTCCCATCTGCTGGTTTACTCCTCAAATGCCTGTAAAAGCCGGGGCTGGGCCAGGCTGAAGCCAGGAGTTGGAAACTCAATCCAGATCTGCCACGTGGGTGGCAGGGATTCAAGTATTTGGATCATCACCTGCTGCCCCCTCAGTGTGCCTTAGCAAGAAGCTGGAACCGGGAGCAGAGCCGGGCCTCGAATCCAGACACTCTATTATGGGATGTAGGCAGTATCCCAGCGGTGCCTGCCCTGCCAAACGCCTACCCCTCGGAGTCTTTCTGAGATATTGGTGCAAAAACCTTGCAACAGCATCTGAGATTCTTTGGGGCTGAGCATTTTTGGAAAGACTGGACTGAGGTAGGGAGAAGTGGAAGTGAGACAGGGATTAAGATATTGTTCCCTTGGAGGGGGCTGGTGTAAGCAGAAACAGAGACACTTTCCAAGAGAGGCTTCCTGGAGGAAGAGACCTGCAGGGCTAAAAGGGAGATGGCAAGACTGGCAAGCACAGGGGACAGCGATGCCAGGAGTCGCAGAAGACTGGGGCTCTCACGAGGGATGTGAGTTTTCACGTCAGGAGTGGAATCCGTGAGCCAGGTTGGTGTTGTGTGTCTGGGCTGTGGAGGGAGACCACTGAGTCTAGAAGGGATGAAGGCCGATTCTGAGTGCTCTCCAGAGGACAGACGGGCAGGTGGCGCTGGCCAGGTGGACTCTTCCTGGGAGACCTTTTTTACAGAAACTTCCATATGCACTAAGCCCTCTGCTCTTCAAAGTATTGGTCGATGGACCGGTAGCACGAGCATCACCTAGGAGCTTGTTAGAAATGCAGACTTAGGCCCTCACCCGGGCCTCCTTGCGTTTGTAACAAGCTTACCAAGTGATTTGTGTGCTCTTTAAGGTCTGAGAAGCACTGGTCTGGGTGCTGGACGATCGGTATCCGGCTAGGGATGGGCATGGTGGAAAGGAATGGGAACTCGGGAACTGGGAAAAAAAGAGGAGGGGCCTGGGCTGGGGGAACTGAACTTGGGGAGGAGGGAAGAGTGTGGGCCCTGGCTCACCTCCCTGTCTCCAGGCCTCCCACACCAGTCACCAGCCAGGGTTTGGCTTTCTGCCCACTTTGGGAAAATGCCTGCTGTGCCCACGCTGGAGTCGGCCGGCTCCTCAGGGGCTCCCCTGGGGCGAGAATTGCGTGGGTTGGGATGGCTGCCAAGTTTGTTTCCCTTATTTCACACGGATGGACTGCAAGGGGCTGGGGAGGTCATATCAGTCATGCCCCTGCCTCAGGCTTGTACTGTCCCTTAGTCAGGTGAGTGACAATTTGATGATACTAACGATGCTGATTGAGGAGGCTCTGGGGGTGGAGGGATTGAAGTAGGAGTTCTTAACTACCCCTGATGGAAATGAGGATATTTTTGTCTTCCAAAGGCTTTCGGGAGAGCCCAGATGACTGGCAGAGGCAAAATGAATGCTTTTTAAAGGATCTTGTGGTGATTTTTAATGGGCTAATGACAGATAAAATATATGAGACACAGAATTCCAGAGCTCTGGAGTCATAGTTACCAGGTGAACATTTGAGAACTTTTCTCAAGCTTTTGAAGGGTTTGCGTACTGTGTCCCCAGGAAGAATGAGAAACAGGGAAAGGTCGAAGGTAGAGATTGAACGCGAGGGAGAATTTCCTGAGGTTGGAGGGAAGATTGGCCGTGCGCATGGGCTCCTGCCCCCAGACAGGGAAATACACAAAAGCACTGCTATCCAAAGGATTCCCCAGTCAGTTGTCTACATGCAAAGCTAGGTGGATGTGCGGCGCATTTAACGTGATGGGGCACAGATAGAAGGCAGTGAAAACAAACTCAGCAAAGCATCGAAACAAAGCAGGGCTTGTGTCTAGGAAGATAAAGCTGCCATTTATGGCCCAATAGGCGATGTAGGCTTCCACGGCCTCGCTCCCTCCCCAGGTCTATCTTGTCTCATCAGAGATTTTCGGAACTGCTAAGAGAAAGAAAGTCATCTTCATTTGTTATATCTTTACTTCTTCAAAGCCTAATATAATGATGACAGCAACAGCCACCCTTTGTTGAGTGCTGTGCCCTATGCAGTGTTGTCAGTATTTATGTAATTACCTGGTATATGGGCAGGCATGTTATAGCCGAGTTTCTGGGTTTAATACCAATCTCTGGCTCCTGACTCCAGTTTTCGGCTAATGAGGACCCTGGGAGGCGGTGTTGCTAGCTCAAGAAATTGGGTTCCTGGGAGATACGGATTGAGTTCCTAGCTCCCAGCTTCAGCTTTGGTCTGGGCCTTGGCCCAACTTTGGCTGTTGCATACATTTAGGGGTGCGGAGGTGACAAGAAGATGGGAGGTCTCTGTCTTTCAAGTAAATCTGAAAAACTGCAGAAAAGCAGAATTCAAAGAAAAGTTGATGTTTTAAAAATTACCTAGTGTAACACCCCAGTCCTCTAAGGCATTACGATCCCAACTTTATAGAAGTAAAACTAAGACTCAGAGAGGTGAAGTAGTTTGTGCAAAGTGCTAGAGGAGCCAGCACGTGCACCAAGTTTGAGCAAAACTTGTTCTGCTAACTCCAGATTACACGGGCACAGAGAAGCGGCTCAGGTGATCATTGGAACCTGATGATGCATTTTGAGGTACCCAAAAGAAAGTGGGCCATTCCAGTAGTGAACAATGAACACACAATTTCAATTTGCTGTTTGGAATTCGGTCAGAGACACACTTAGGAACACATGCAAACTTCTACTGAGACATCCTCTCATTTACCTGCACCGGGCCCCACCCTGAGTCAGTAGCTTGGGAAGGCGGAGAGGCTGGGGGTAAAGCAGCTCATTGGAAGTCACGTGTGTATGCATACCAAGTGTCACTCCCCCTCTTCGTGGAGGAACGACACAGGACCCTGCGCTGTTCTTTTGTCTGCTCGGCCCTCCCCGGGTTTGCTGCTGGTTCTTCCCGGGTTGGCTACTGTCCCTTCCACCTCCGTGGAAGGGCGGTTCCCCCTGCCACTTTCCCCACTTCCGCGGGGGAGCGGCACACCGCCGGCCGGCTCTCTCGGGGGCTGCACAGGAGTTCCTTCAGATAGATGTTCCTGGTGCATGTTGTCTCTCTCCTCCTTTATAGTCCTCTTCCACCAATCCCAACTCTGCTACCCACACGCCGAGTACGCTGCTCTCCTCCAATCAGGAGCAGGATCAGCTCCTGCAGGTCATCACTCAAGTTGGCGAGAGGCAGTTGCGTAGAAGTTGTTACTCCCTTCTCAGCGCCATATTGTGGGAGAGCAGATGCATAGAATAAGTCTTAATTCCAGTAACAGTCTAGTCTGAGTTGCTCCCCACAACCAAGTGCACATATGTGTCTGCATTTGCCTGGAAATACACACCCAGGAAAGGGTATGGCTATCTCGGTAGGGCTATAAACAAGAGTGTATTTGTTAGACATTTTGCAAATGGTATATATGTGTGTGTGTGTGTGTGTGTGCATGTGTACCAATCTCAAATGACTTCAACCAGCCATAGGGAACTGGCTGCCTCTGCCTCTGGTCCTGGCTGATGTGTTTGTACCAAACCTTGATATTTATTTTTCATCTCCTCTCAAGGGAACCTCAATGAGTTTTCTTTCTGGGAAGTTTATGGCTGTGATGCTGGGCTGCTTTGGGGCCCCTATAAATCAGCTGTAATCAGAGGAGGTTTGCAGAGAAACAGACACAGCAGCCGCGACACCATCTTCTCCTGTGCTTCTCTTCTGAGCCCAGCGCACCGTGGCCCGTCCGAGCCCCCACCCACACAGCCACCTTCCCTTTTCCTTGAGCCCCTGGTGGATGCACTCAGAGGAACCACTTCAGGTGCTCTGATTGTGTCCCTGGGGGACTCCGTGCTCCTGCCAGCCTTGAAAGAGGGGGAGTTGCCAAGTATACTGATTCAGAAGCACAGAACTGGGGCCAGTGTGTGGTGCAGCGGGTAAAGCTGCCACTTGCAACGCTGGCATCCCACATGAGCGCCAGTTCAAGTCCTGACTGCTCCACTTCCGATCCAGCTCCCTGCTAATGCTCCTGAGAAAACAGCGGAGGCTGGCCCAAGTGTGTGCGTCCCTGCACCCACATGGGAGACCCAGAGGAAGCGCCTGGCTTCAGCCTGGCCCTGCCCCAGCCATTATGGCCATTTGGGAAGTGAACCAGCAGATGGAAGACCTCTCTCTCTCTCTCTCTCTGCCTCTGTAACTACCTTTCAAGTAAATAAATCAATCTTTTTTTTTTTTTTTCAAAAATAGTCCAGAGTTGAGATGTGTGAAATTGGTCATTTGAATGGTGATTCTGTTTTGTAAAGGAACCAGGATGAACTTTTACCGAAGCAAGGGCAGTACAAGGAGTGGAGTGCCTGCGTTTCCTTCTTTAGGGCACTGTCAGAGAAGCCCCCCCCCAACCTGAACCCGAGGGGGAGGCAGCCCCTCCCCCACCTCCCAGGGCCACTGGCTGGGAGATGTTTTATGAGAGCTTTTTATGACAAACTTTACTTTAAACCTGACATTTAACAGCATCTCCTGTCCAGGGTGGGAGAAAATGTGGGTATTTATTGACATCTGGTGTCAGAAGATGGAGGAAAATTGACTCCACAGAAGGGCGGGAGAGCTTACCCCAGGTATGCAAATTACCCGGCTTAATTTGTATAGCGTATGCTCTCCTTGGTAATGAGATTAAGAAATCATCGCACTGTTCATAAAGAACTCAGCGGGGGGAGAGGAGGGATGAGGGACACGCGTGTGCAGGCGGCACGGGCTGCCTGTCCTGTTTGTGTCCCGAGGATTCCTGGGGACTCACAGAGCCTGAGCTGGGACTGCCTCCCCTCTGCCCCAGCCAAAGCCGCAACTTGACCTTGGTATCACTGGTTTCAGCGTTTAACTCTTTCAGGGCGAGAAGAAGTTCAGTATTAGTCTTATCCCTGGAATTCCTTGCTTCCTGTCTCAGACGACTGGAATCCTGCAGTCATCACGGCCCAGCCTAAATGCTGCCTCCTTCTGGAAGCTTCCTGGATAACCTCAGCCAGAGCAGTTTCTTCCCTTGGAAGCCTCACCGTCCATGGTCTTCCGTTGTGGTCGCTGTGTGTCTTCCCGTTCTCACCTGTGAGCTTCTGCAGTTTAGGGCAAGTGTTCTGTGTGCTTTTAAATCCGTTTCTACACAGTCCTTAAGCATTAATGAGCTAATGAGTCGTACACTATTGTAGGGGCGGGAGTCATGGGGAGAGATGTGGAAGGAGTTTTGGAAACATTGGATATCAATCAAAGATATTACTATGTTTTTAAATATTTTTAAAAAATTATTGATTTCATTCTATTTGAAAGGGAGAGAGAGAGAGAGAGAGAGAGAGATCTTCATCTACTGATTCACTTTCTAAATGTCATCAACAGCTGAGGCTGGCCATGCCGAGCCAGCAGCCTGGCTGTCAGTCCAGGTCTCCTCTGTGGTGTCAGGGGCCCAAGCACTGGAGCCATCACCTGCTGCCTCCCAGAGCACCCGTAGGGAGCTGGAATGGGAACAGGGGCTCAGACCCAGGCCCTCTGAGGTGGGAGGTGGGTGTCCCAAGTGGCTCCTTTAACGGCCCAACCAAATGCCTGCCCCAAGATATTGTTGGGGCCGGCACTGTAGCACAGTTTAAAGCCCCGGCCTGCAGCGCCGGAATGCTATAAAGGCTCTGGTTCCAGTCCTGGCTGCTCCACTTCCGATCTAGCTTCTTGCTAACGTGCCTAGGAAAGCAGTGGAAGATGGCCCAAGGCCTTGGGTCCCTGCACCTACGTGGGAGACCTGGAAGAAGCTCCTGGCTCCTGGCTCCTGGCTTCAGATTGGCTTAGCTCTGGCCATTGCAGCCATTAGGAGAGTGAACCAGCAGATGAAGACCTCTCTCTCTCTCTCTCTGTAACTCATCTAAATAAAATGAAATCTTTAAATACATAAAATCTTTTAAGAAAGATATTATTGTTAATAAAATATGGATATGATACCTCTCTCTATGTATAATATTAGGAAAATTTTATTCTACTGGCAGATTTATTCCCTTAAAATTTATTAATCATTCATTATTTCATTCAAATGTAAGTATTTTTTTTAAAAATTGTTTTATCTATTTGAAAGATTTCAGGGTAGGGGGAGAGGAGGTCTTCCATCCTCTAGTTCACTCCCCAAATTACCATGAAGGCTGGGGCTTGGCCAAATCAAGTCCAGGAGCCAGGAGTTTCATCTGGGTCTCCCATGTGGGTACAGGGGACCAAGGACTTAGGCCATCATTTGCTGTTTTCCTGGGCACATAAACTAAGAAATGGACCAGAAGTGGAGCAGCCAGGACTTAAACCGGCACCCATATGGGATGCTAGCATCGCAGACAGCGGCTTAATGCTGCCCCTATAGAGTTCTTTTACTAGTGGGAAATAGACAATAAGCAATAAAACAAATGCACACAATTACAGGCTGCGATAAATACTCAGAGGAAATCAATAGGGTCTTGTGGTAGAGACTAACATGGAGTCCTTTTAGATAAGGAGATTGGAAAAGGCCTTCTCGTCACTCTCATGTATGCCATGTGTCTCTCCTGCTATGCCTTAATTCAGTTTATAACCTGAGCAGCAATGACAATGCAATAATAGAATAACAGCCTTCCCAGCAGGGGGCGTTTTTGTCAACCTATCCTTTCTTCCTTCCTTGGTCCAAGCTCCCAACCTCCCCTCTGCCTTGGGGAGAAGGGGAGTCAGGGCCCCCCCTTGCCTGAGGATGGACCCTGCCCCCTCTTCTGTAGCCCAGGAGTCGTCGAGCAAAACAGGTGTGAAGAGCTTTGATCTTGCTGGAGACTTGGAGCCGGATCAAGGTGGAGGCCTCTGAAATCATGCCCCGGGATGTGAGAAGCCGGGGGAGAGATGGAGACAGAGGCAGGCAAAGGAGACGCAATTACTGTCACGGAGACTCCCGGAGACTCCCGGCTCATTCTCAGCAGTTCTGGGCTCTGTGCTTCCTGGGAGAGCTGGCCAGGGCCTTTGGGTTTTGGGGGAGTAAACTATGACCCCTGAGTGACGTCATAGACCCACTAGGTCATATTTGACCTTTCCTGCTAGGAGGGTGGAGACTCCAGGGCTGCGGGAAGCCCGTGGCCGGCCCATTCCCAGCCTCCATTGCGGGTCTTTCCCTTGACTAACCTTCCCGGCCCCCTCCGCCTGGTACCAGTTGGTGGCCTTGGTTCATGCTTCCTGTGGGATGACACACGTTGGTTGCTAGTCTAGAACAATGGCTCCCTTCTCACAAAGGACTTTACCTTCTTGGTCACACAGAGGGACACGCCTGACTGCTTCCTAATTGAAGTGTAGCCCTCACTCCTCTTCAGTCCCCTCACCCCATTCTTTGCAAGTGGTATACTGCACAATGACAGAGGCTGCACCTGCGCTTCGGGACGAACCCTACTTCTTTGCTCCCTAGCGCAGACACTCACACTGCCGGCTTTGAGGCGGTGCTGGTTGGAAGAGGAAGACCTCTAATTCCTTCTGGCTGCTAAGGGCATACACAGGACAGACTTCTGATGACCAGAGAGGGACAGGCACTTTCAAGTAGTGGCACCTGCATAGACTTTGATGTCAAACAGCCAAGTTCAGGGCTGGCACTGTGGCGTAGCCGGTAAAACCGCCACATTCAGTGCTGGCATCCCATATGGGCACCGGTTTGAGTCCTGGCTACTCCACTTTGATCTAGCTCTGTGCTCTAGCCTGGAAGAGTGGTGGAGGATGGCCCAAGTCCTTGGGCCCCTGCACCCACGTGGGAGACACAGAGGAAGCTCCTGGCTCCTGGCTTCGGATCAGCCCAGCTCTGGCCGTTGTGGCCATCTGAGGAGTGAACCAGTGGATGGAAGACTCTCTCTCTCTCTCTCTCTCTCTCTCTCTGCCTCTGCCTCTCTGTAACTCTGCCTTTCAAATAACTAAAATAAATCTTTAAAAAAAAAAAAACAAACAGCCAAGGCCGGTGCCGTGGCTCACTAGGCTAATTCTCCGCCTGTGGCGCCAGCACCCCGGGTTCTAGTCCCGGTTGGGGCTCTGGATTCTGTCCCGGCTGCTCCTCTTCCAGTCCAGCTCTCTGTTGTGGCCGGGAAGGCAGTGGAGGATGGCCCAAGTGCTTGGGCCCTGAACCTGCATGGGAGACCAGGAGGAAGCACTTGACTCCTGGCTTTGGATCGGTGCAGCGTGCTGGCTGTGGCGGCCATCTTGGAAGTGAACCAGTGGAAGGAAGATCTTTCTCTCTGTCTCTCTCTCTCACTGTCTAACTGCCTGTCAAAAAACAAAAACAAAAACAAAACAGCCAAATTCTTGTCCAAGCTCATTGTATCTAACACAGGAATCACGCACAAATAATCACACCTCTTCTCCCATCTGCCCTTGGGCCAGAATTGGTGATTATGAGCAGGTGTTGGTTTTAGATCTAGTAAGGGACTTTATGCTGTGGGTGCAAGGTTAATGCGATGGGACAGAAATGACATTGGTTGAAAGAGGAAAGGAAAGATGAAAGCAAGGATGTATTCGGGTTGGGGGATGGTTCCGGTGGCCCAGGCTGTGAGCAGGGACTGAGTGAGGAGCCTCTGAGATGGACTGAAATTCCAGTTCCTGGCTGGAGGTCCTTTGTGGAGTCTAGCCCAAGGCGAGCGGCAGTGTTACTGGTTCCCTTCTCAGGCAGATGGGGAGGGCATGCAGCTCAGAGCAGGGCAGGCCAGGTTCTGGTGCCAGGAGGGCATTAGTGTGAATGAATATGGCAGATTCCTCCCAAGGACCTGTGTTCAAAAGATGGCGCCATGGGCCAGCACTGTGGCACAGTAGGTTAATCTTCCGCTTGTGACACCAGCATCCCATATGGGTGCCAGTTCTAGTCCCGGCTACACCTCTTCCAATCCAGCTCTCTGCTGTGGCCTGGGAAAGCAGTAGATGACTTGGGCCCCTGCACCTGCATGGGAGACCAGGAAGAAGCACCTGGCTCCTAGTTCCTGGCTTTGGATCGGCATAGCTCCGGCCGTTGCACCATTTGGGGAGTGAACCAATGGACGGAAGACCTTTCTCTCTGTTTCTCCCTCTCACTGTCTGTAACTCTACCTCTCAAATACATAAATAAAATCTTTATAAAAAAAATGGCGCCACAATGCCAGCCCCTTTTAAAGTATTTATTGATGTTTATTTATTTGAAAGGCAGAGGGACACACACATACACATGGGTGAGGAGGTAGAGAGAGACAGACAGAATGACACACACACACACACACATACACATACACATAGAGAGAGAGAGAGAGAGAGAGAGAGAGAGAGATCTTTTATCCACTAGTTCACTCCCTAAATGGCCACAATGGCTGACACTAGTCCAGGTGGAAGCCAGGAGCCAGGAACTACACTGGGTTTCCCATGTGGCTGCCAGGGGCCCAGATACTCGGGCCATCTTCTGATGTTTTCTCTGGTGCATTAACAGGGAACTGGGTTAGAAGTGGAGCAGCCAGGGCTCGGAACCAGCACTCGGATTTGGGACGTCAGTGCTACCAGCTGCAGCTTAATCCGCTGTGCCACAGTGCCGGCCTGCACGTGCCTTCTCTGGCCCGTGCTGTCCCTGCAACTCAGCCTCAGCCTTCTGGCTTCAGGTAGTGGGTAAGTAGTTCAATTTTTGAAGTTGGGTGGCTACAGAAGCATGGGACTCTTGGTGATTGGTTCTGTTTTTATTTGTTTACCCAATTCCGAGAGGACCAGGAATAATGATGTGATAATACTAACAGCAACTATTTTTTTTTTTTTTTTGACAGGCAGAGTGGACAGTGAGAGAGAGAGACAGAGAGAAAGGTCTTCCTTTTGCCGTTGGTTCACCCTCCAATGGCCGCCGCGGCCGGCGCGCTGCGGCCGGCGCACCGCGCTGATCCGATGGCAGGAGCCAGGAGCCAGGTGCTTCTCCTGGTCTCCCATGGGGTGCAGGGCCCAAGCACTTGGGCCACCCTCCACTGCACTCCCTGGCCACAGCAGAGAGCTGGCCTGGAAGAGGGGCAACCGGGACAGAATCCGGCGCCCCGACCGGGACTAGAACCCGGTGTGCCAGCGCCGCAAGGCGGAGGATTAGCCTTGTGAGCTGCGGCGCCGGCTGCAACTATTTATTTTTAAAAGGTTTATTTATTTATTTGAAAGGCAGAGTTACAGAGAGGCAGAGGGAGAGAGAGGTCTTCCATCCACTGGTTCACAGGGATGGCCACAATGGCCAGAGCTGGGCCGATCTGAAGCCAGGAACCAGGGGCTTCTTCCAGGTCTCCCACACGGGTGCAGGGGCCCACGGACTTGGGCAGTCTTCTACTGCTTTCTCAGGCCATAGCGGAGAGCTGGATTGGAAGTGGAGCAGCCAGGACTCGAACCGGTGCCCATATGGGTTGCTGGCACTGCAGGCAGCAGCTTTACCCACTAGGCCACAGTGCCGGCCCCTAACTATTTATTAGGCACTGTACTGTTAAGTACTCTATCTGGAACAAGTGGCAGCACTCTCCTTTTACAGGTGTAGGGAGGCCACATTCTTTACTCCTGGAATTGGGTTTCAGCCCAGAGTCCTGCTCTTCCCCATCACCGTGCCATGTTTTTAACTAATTATAAGTTAGTTTCATTTTAGAGCTCTTTAGGCTGAAAATCTTATCACGGGAGTCCCTGCTGGGTCTGAAGCAGCCTCAGGGAAGTTGGAAGTGTTGACTTTCGGCAGTGGAAGATTCTGGCAGGTTCTGGAGGAGGCCCGAGTGGCTGCCTTCTCCTTCCCCAGCGGCAGTTCCAGGAGGATGGGAGACAGCCTGGGCGGCTGCACCTAGAGCAGCACGTGCCGTCTCCTGGGAACCAGGGTTTGGTGAAGACAATGCCTTTTGTCAGTGGAGCCGCGGGGGACCTGTGAGAGCTCAGAGCACCCTGTGAGCTCCCGACCCTCTGCACCAGTCTCAGAGAGAGGGTGACCTTGCTGCTGATGGCGCAAGCACGTCCATCCGGGTTATCTGTGGTGAAGTTCCAACTGGCTTCATGCAATGACCCTCTCTCCACCCAGACAAATTCTCCCTGCTGTATACTCGCCTCACCACCCCAAGAGATGGATGCCTAGTAGTTATTTGAATGACATGGAATTAATAAAGTATGTTTTTCAGTAAAATATCAGGTGGAACTTTCTGGAGTCCCTGCCTCAACTGAGTGGACAGCCATGACTGTTTCTGCTGTTAAACGATCGAGGTGTCTTTTTAGCCTGCAGTTGATCCTGAAACAGGACGGGGCTTGTGTTGTGGGAATACATAAAATTTCAGGTCAAACAGTGCGACTTCCGGACGTACCCTCTCGGGGAGGTGGGTGCACTGTGTCCCCGTGTCCACCCTCAGAGCGACCACAAAGGACCTGCTGTGCACATGAGAGCTTCCTTTTTTGTGTGTCAATGTTTCGTTGCCTATTTTTGACCATGCCATCAGAAGGACAGGGGGTCGTCTGTGCAGAGCAGCCCCCGGGTCTAGGCGTGTGGGACTCACAGGCACGGATTGTGGCTGGTTAAGGTGATGGTACCAAGGTGCTTTACAGACCTGAGAGAATTTAAGTGAAGGGAGGATGTGCGAGGGGGCAGGCTGGAATCAAACAGGCAGCCTGGGATGCTCCTCCGGCCTGGCTCCTTGGCAACGGTTACTTAGCAACTCCCATTCACCTCTCTTGGCTGCCTTCCTCCCCCCGCCCCCCCCCCCCCGCCCTTAGCCACTGCAAGAAGCTAGAGAGCTTGAAGTGAATGACAATTTGGAGAAACAGCCACAGCCTGAAGATCTAAGAGGCTCTAAAGAAGATGGATAAGAAAATCGATGCATAATAAAAACCGCAGGCACAGCCACCTTGGCGGAGGGCGGGCGGCTCCCTCCCCGCTCCCTCCTCAGGCTCTCTCAAGGCCCCCACCTTAGCCCTGCACCCTCTCTTTCTTTACAGCCACCTTTTCCTGGTATAAGGAGGCTGGTTTGCCTTTGGGGGTGGGTGTGGAAAAAGAAGCGGGGAAGCCAGGAAGAAAGAGAACAGTAAATGCGGATGTGTGGATGGGTGCCTGGGTGAGGGAGGGAAGAGGGTTGTCAGAGACGCTTTGCACGGACAGAGGTGTGAATTGTGCCGTAACAGAATACCTTCAGTGGGATCACAGGGGGAGAAGGAAAGGTGTGAAGTCACCCTCTTGGCAGGATATTAAAGAAGAAAATATAACCAATTTTTCTGGGAGACCTGGGCTGCAGTATGCATACGTGAGACACTGCGTGTGTAAACATCTATTATTGCCACACAGTAGGAATGTTATTTTCCTGTCTTTCTTAGAAGCTGGGGCCAGAGGAAGAGACATGGTGGAAATTCACATTGGCCTGAGAGTTGAGTTCATGAGCCGGTTCTGTGCTGATCGAGGTTTGTGACTCAGGCTCGTCCCGCCCACCCTGTCAGGTCTTTCAGCTAGTGCACTGCCCTCTGCTTTGAAAGTGGCACAGTGGGTAAAGCCGCTGCCTGCAGTGCCAGCATCCCATATGGGCACCGGTTCGAGTCCTGGCTGCTCCACTTCCGATCCAGCTCTCTGCTGTGGCCTGGGAAAGCAGAAGATGGCCCACCCAAGTCCTTGAGCCCCTGCACCCTATGTGGGAGACCCGGAAGAAGCTCCTGGCTCCTGGCTTTGGATCCACGAAGCTCTGGCTATTGCGGCCATCTGCCACCTGGTTCAGGCTGTGACCCTGCCATATGCTGTTTGTTCATTTCTTTCCTATCAAAGCATCCCAAAGGTTCCTGCATTTCCAGGATGGCTTCCTGGATTGGGGAGAGCTGGCCACTTCCTTGGTCTCACTGTGGCTGGACTTGGAAACCCTCCACCCCCAAGTCTCTGCTCCACACACACCCTGGCCCACCACGCCCATTTTCCACACCCTGACCCCCGCCTTCACTTTACACACATCTTGGTCGCTACTGTGTTGCTGTTGAATATTTCAGTGTCTGACCTTCCGAGTTTTTCTTTTTTTAGTCTGTCCTTTTATTTAGCCTATCTTTGTGGCTACATTACGAGTCCTTAAAGTGCAGGAGCACCGTCTGTGTAATTTCCCGCCCCACAGGTAGGAGCAGACAAGAGAAGCCAAGAGACTGTTCTCTTCTGTCCTGTGGCTTCTGTTTCACATCTGCCTTCCGCATTCTCACCTTGCTGGTCTCCTCCCACCATTGCCCACCCCCTCCTCCCTAGGTTACTCATGCCTTTTTTTTTTTAATAGCTGAACTTGAACTCTTCCTGTACTTGATTCTGAACATGTTGTTGAGGGGGAGGAAGAGCTCTTTGTTAGAGGGAAGCTACCCGAATCAGAGCCTGAGAAATGCACACAAATGAAATTGTAAACTGGGTGCCAGATGCTAAGAGTACCGGGGGATAAAAGAGGGGCTGGAATTTGGCTTACTCATGGAAGCCTTCCTGGAGGAGGAAAATACTGAGTAGGGTTTGGGAAAAAAAAAAAAAAAGAAGAGATTGTTAAAAAAAAAAAAAAAGGTTGGGGGGAGGGATATGCCAGGCAGAGATCCAAGGGTTTGGAGCTAGAGAGCGTGGGAGCAGGTTTGCTTTGTGAAGATCCAGGAGCGATTGGAGGGTGGAATCGCAGCCCGATGTTCAAGCATGAGGCCTCAGCTGGAGAGTGAGGGTTTGGAATGAAGGATGAGAACCAGCGCCGGCTCCCCAGGAGACGCGAGCTCAGGGTGACCGGGAAGGTGAGGTTGCCGAGTGGAGAGTGGCTACGTGGAGACCGGAGACTTCTGCGTCTGACCAGAGGCCTGGTCAGTGGCCTGGCTGGGGCGTGGGGAGGAGAGGGAGGTGGAGGCCTCACGGGTGGGGAGGGGCTGGGTACAGGGAGCCATTGTTTCGCCAGAGCTTGCATCACTGACTTGTGCCCTTTGAACAAAACCTTCTGTTTTCAGCTCGAGCTGACTCATCGCTGGCCCTGCCACCCCCCCCCCCCAACTCCTGGGGGAGCCCTTGAAGCCCAGGTGAGACCAGTGCTGCGGGCGGGCGGGCAGGCGGGCCAGCTCCCTGGGCCGGGACTCCGGCCGCGACCCTTTCGTGTTTACCTGTCTGTTTTTCAGGCCCTACCTGCATCTGAAGACCACCGGGAAGAACCTGGATTCGTTTTACTCTCCTTCCAGGATGTGTGGCCCTTGCCTAATTGTAGACCCAGTTCAGAAGCGCTAACCTTTCCTGGTCTCCCCTGGCCACACTGTCCCCAGGCTTTGTCACGGCCTCTGTGAGGTGCTGGCTAAGGTTGAGGAAAGGGATGGGATGTTGAGAACTTGGAACTCAGAAGCTTGGGGGCCTGAGCATCCTAGGGATGGATTAATCGGATGGCAGGAGGCCTGCGAAATGGGGGAGGGGAGGAGGCATCAGTTCTGCACTCTTGGAGTTCCAGGGCTGTCTTTCCGGCTGAGGCTGTCCTGGGAGAACTTGAGCGGGGGCTTGGGATTTAGCAAAAACCTGAGAACATAAGTCGGCTACGGGCTGAGGGCTTCTAGAATGAAGACGGAGAGAAGGCAGCAGTGCGTCTCTCGGCTGCGCTCCGGTGAGCCAGCCCAGGCTATGCCACGTGGCCTCAGCGGCAGCTTATCCCAGCCAAGCTGCCTCTGACCGGCACCCGGCCAGAATGGAAGGAACAAACATTTCTCGAGCATCTACAAGGCGCTAAGCATGGGTCTACTCTTCCCATGTGTTTTCTCCTTCAGCCACATCCTCGTTCAGAATGAAGGTCTCAGGCAACAGCTGGAGGAGCTGAGAGGCAGACTCACTTCCTCCGGCTTCTGAAATGCTGCTTCTTCCACGACACAAGTTAGCATTTACATCCCGGACATGGCCTTGTGCAGTTAGCCACTGCTGTGTCTCCAGTCACACCACGTGCCAGGCCAGGTACGCAGTGTGGTGGGTGATGGACACAAGGGCAGTCCCTCCCCTCCAGGTGCTCGACGTCATTTAGGAAGACAAGTTCACAGACTGAACCCACAGGGCACTGGGTTCTAGGAGCATGACAGGGACAATTAAGTGTCATGGGAATTGGGAGAAAAGAGGGGAAATTGTGATGGGATCATTAAGGAAAGCTTCACGGGAGGGGTAGGATTTTAAGAAAAATGTTAAGGATATAACATTTGGGGACCGGCACTGTGGCGCAGTGAGTTAAAGTCCCAGCCTTCGGCGCTGGCATCCCACATGGGTGCCAGTTCGAGTCCCGACTGCTCCACTTCTGATCCAGCTCTTTGCTGTGGCCTGGGGAAGCAGCAGAATATGGCCCAAGCACCTGTGTGGGAGACCCAGAAGAAGCTCCTGGCTCCTGGCTTTGGATTGGCACAGCTCCGGCCGTTGCAGCCATCTGGAGAGTGAACCAGCAGATGGAAGACCTCTCTCTCTCTGCCTCTGCCTCTCTGTAACTCTGCCTTTCAAATAAATAAACAAATCTTAAAAAAAAAAAAAAAAAAGACGAAGAGGGAGGGTGACAGCTTTGATGCTGAGTAGAGTGAGCAGAATGGCCGGTCCTCCAGCAGCAGCAGACATTAGGAGAGGATGGGTTTGACGGGAATGCAGATGACTTTTAAGGTTAAGTCGACCTCAGGCGGTGGAGCCTGCGCTGGGAACGTTCTGCGTGCACTGGAAGTGGGAGACTGGAGGGAATGTGGGCAGATCTGGAAGGGCGGGTTCAGAACGCACCAGAAGCCGTACCAACAGCTACTGCACAGCTATGAACACTGAGATCATTGAGACAAAGGAAACTAGAAAGTAGAAGATAACCTTCAGGAAGAAAGGTCACTGGGTGGGTTCACCTTTCATATCTCTGGGCACTAACTGCTCCTTGTCTTATTCCTGAGGGGTGGGGTTAAACCCTGCAGAGACCCCCAGAGACCTAATGCTGAGCCCTTCCCTCTTGGAGAACAGATCTTGACCAGACAGGCACGGGCTGGACTTGCATGGCGAATGTCTGACAGCTGGAGACTGTCTTGGATACGTTTGCATGCGATGATTTTTGCCTCCCCAGAGGAGAAGGAAATGCTGGGGCCGTTCTGCTCGGGCTAGCTTGAAGGGCTCACGCTTCAGTGCAAATCTGCCCCGCACCCATGGAGGAAGGACTCGGAACCCCAGTCTGGGAAGCGGGTGGGCGGGGTGGAGCTTCCCTGGCCTTTTCCGCAGCTCCCCGCCCTTTTCCACTTTGCATCCAGAGATCTCAAAGCTCCGAATCCTCCTTGATCTTCTTCCTCGGCCCCTGAGTCATCCTCTGCTTGCTTCCAGTCTCCCAGATGGGAGAGCGGTGGAGACCCATGTTTGGGGATGGGTGCGTGGGGGGTATGTGGGGGAGGAAGCCACGGGGACCCAGGGGCCCCCTAACCGACCATGGGGTGGGGCACGGGGCGGGCATCCAGGTGGCTCTAGGCCACCCTGGGTTTCAGATCCTGCTTTTTTGAGGTTGTTTTATGACTGAAGAGACTCGGGCAAAGAGTCCGAGCTGGAGAAATTGAACAACAAACAAAGCTGTAAAAGATGCCGATAAAATTCCTCCCAGCACAGAATGGTCTTTGGAGCCTCTCAGGAATCTCAGAATGATCTGGAAAGGCTAATGACGTCTCACGGCCAGGCAGCGCCAGGGGACCGATGAGGGATGCTTCCCTGGTCTCCTCTTGTCTCTTTGGAGAGCGGAGAATGAAGACAGGAAGTGTGGGGGTTTTTGAGACCCCATTTTATAAGGGAGTGCCCTAGGGATGTGGGAGCAGGAGAGGGGACAGGGACCCTGAATGGGGGAATAGGAAGGGAGTGTGACAGTGAGCCTGCGTGGGGGTGAGGGGTGGGCGAGTCTGGCTGGGGTAATGGCACCAGCACGCTGGACGGCAGTCAGGGGGTGAGGGGGGGTCTCAACTGGGAGTGCATGAAGCTGGAGGATCTGCCCTTGGGCACCGAGTGGACAGGAGTCTGGCTTGGGCGAGCTATGTGAGCAGAGGGAGCGGGGGTCCTGGGAGAATGCGGTCAGCACCACCTGTGTGAGAGAAGAGACCTGGGGAGCTGGGGGGAAGCCCCAGTCTGGGTGAGTGGGGTCAGCCTCCCCTCCCCAACACCGCCGCCAGCTGTTTTTCTGTTCTTTGTTCCAAATGAGTTGGTGGATTGGCCACAAAGAGAAATCTGCTGTGACTTAGAGGTGGGAGGGAAGGAGCTGATAGGGGCGCGCGTGTGCACGGGGGAGCCGTGGAGACTGCCGGTTTCCATGGTGATAGCCGAAATCTTCCTTTCTCGTCTCCTGGTTTTTACAGGAGATGCCTGCCAAGGAGAAATGCTACCTTTTCATGGCCTCAGGAAAGTGGAGCTCGGGGGGTGTGCGGGAGGCTGCGAGGGGGAGGCTCTCTAGCTAGGCAGTTATCTCTGACCTGTCGAAGAACATTCAAGAAGCTGGCAGGTGGAGAGAAGCAATGCAAAGCAGAGAGCCTTGTCTGCAGGGCGGAGGTCCGGGGCTTTGGGGAGCACCTGCCAGCAGTGCCATCCGGACCTGACTGGGGGCAGGTGGGGCCTCTCTGAAGCCAGAGACTGTGTTTGGACCACAGGGACCCTCCCTGAAATTTCCCATGTGGTGACTGGAACATCTTTCCTACAGGCCGTCTCTCTGGGCTGTCCAAACGGCCTCCACATGGTGCCGCCGCGGGGCACAGGAGACCTGGTCCCAGGTGGTGGGTGTCAGGGAGGGCTGGCAGAGAAGAGCTTGCTCCCCGCCCAGGTGCCAAAGGCCAAGTGGGAAATGGTGAAAAACCCCGACTGTCCAGTTTCTATCCACTTTCGCTGTGAGACCCTGAGAGCTCGGGTGAGTCACCTCCCCCCAAAAACAACACACAACACACCAGGGCCTCAAGCCTGCTTCCTGCCCCAGAGAACCCTGCCTTTTTGCCCCAGTCACCCCCCCTTTTGTAAGCAGCTCTGAGTTGAGGTGGGTACCAGGTGCCCAGCACAATGAGGTCATGTCTTAGGCACAGTAGCTCCTATGTGCTCCCCGAATTCCTTCCACCTGCCTGACTTGTTCAGTGACTTCTCTGCGAGGCAGCTGCCAAGGCCGGCTCCTCCATGCTTGCAGACTTGCTACTGGCTGTTTGTCGAATAAACAGCTGTCTCCTGCTTGTCTGTCTCAGCCGTCTGCCCTTAGCTTCCAGCAGAGCCGCTGACTTGCGGGGGGCCCCTGGGGAGTTACCTCCTCCAGCTGGGGGCCCCAGCGGTTGGAGCCACAGGGAATCTTATTGCCCAGACGGTTCCCCGTTCCCTTCTTTTTTCTCTGCCCCCCAGCTGCTGCTGTGCCGGCACCAGTGCCCTGGAAACCCCTGGTTCTCTTGCTCCAGTGCCTGCTTCTCCCAGGCCCTGTAGCTCTGTGCTCTTGCCCAAGACCCCTGAGCTCGCACCTCCTCCACCGCCACCCCCCCTTCCTTCTCCATCTCTGCCCATCTCCCTGCAATGTCCCTCAGGCTTTCCAACCAGGCTTCTCTCTCTCTCTCCCCCCCCCTCCTCCCTCTCTCTCTCTTCCTCCTTTCCTTCATCTTGTATTTTTTTGGGGTGCCTATTAACTGGCGGTCCTCGGGATGACTTCGAGGGTACAGAGTGGACAACCACACACCCAGCTCTGTAAGGAAGTGTGGGGTCTGGGAGGACAAACATCCGGGTACCAGAGCGAGGTTGACACCACGCGGCGGGTGAAGCCCCTGGGCCTTCCCTTTCCAAGTCGGATCGTCACATTCCCTTGTTAGTGAGTTCCGGTGTCTCCCAACTCCTACAGGCAGGCGATCTCCTCAGTGCTCCAACTCAGCTACTCCCGCGGTTAAGAGCGTTCCTTGGGCTGCAACTTATTCACGTGTGCTTTTTATTTTTTCAAATGAGCATCATAATAATGCTGACTTTGCCATGTGTTGGGGGCGTTTGAATTAATGGGGATATAGACACGAAACTGCGAAAGTGAGATAACATCCCTCTTAACTCCCTGGTTAAACAACAGAGGAGAGTCTGTCTGTCTTACAGGCAGAACAAATGGAAGGATACTTTGAAATACTTCTGAACTGTCTCAACCATTGGTCTCTTTTCTATTTACCCAGTGTTTATAGAAAGGAACTCTTGGGGGGCCGGCACTGTAGTGTAGTGGGTTAAAACCCCAGCCTGCAGTGCCGGCATCCCATATGGTCACTGGTTCGAGTCCCATCTGTTCCTCTTCCAATCCAGCTCTCTGCTATGGTCTGGGAATGCAGTAGAAGATGGCCCCAGTTCTTGGGCCCCCGTACCCACGTGGGAGACGCGGAGGAAGCTCCTGGCTCCTGGCTTTGGATCAGCTCAGCTCTGGCCATTGTGGCCATCTGGGGAGTGAACCAGCAGATGGAAGACCTGTCTCTCTCTCTGGCTCTACCTCTCTCTGTAACTCTTTCAAATAAATAAAATAAATCTTAAAAAAAAAAAGTAATTCTTGGATCTCTATAGCTGATGAGATCCATGTCTCTTGAAAAACGCCCTGGAAGAGGACGAGTGCCCTCACATTGTGATGGAGCTGGAGAGCAGACCTGGGCGTGAAGACATGGGTCACGGGAGAGACCCCCCCCACCCCCCCACGGTGCGGCTCCTCTGCTCGGTCGCTGGAGGCATGACCTGGGAGGGGTCCAAGGATGACATGGGAGAGCGGTAGTGAAGCTTGATCCTAGATGGTGGATTTCCAAGGGAAATTAAGATCTGACTAGGCTGCCCTGAGTCAGAAAATGTCCCTAAGCCCTGCTCCTATTAATGACTTAAGAGCAGCTGGCTCTACTCACTCCATTACCTGCAGAGGGCGGAGGCAGGGGGCAGGGGCAGAGGATTTTCCTGGAACCCAGCATGGGAGGGCTGCCTCCTCCCAGCTCTCTGGGGTCCGTGCTGTCTGGGCTGATCCCGCTGGTCTCCCTCTGCTGCGTCTCCACTGGGTGGCTTCCCGGGCGATATCTGCCTTCCAAGGGTTCCCTCTCCTCGCCCTGCCTTCGGACCTATCCCGACTCCCTTCTCAGCCCCTCCTCTGCCTGTCGGGAGTGTTCTGCAGTTGTCTACCTCGAGGCCCATCCTCTGTTTGGGGGTGCTGGTGGTCTGTTGTTTTCTGGCCCCAGTGTGCAACTCCTCCTCCTTTTTTTTTTTAGTGGTCTTTTCTTTCCCCCTCTCTCTGTGTTGCTCTCGCCAGCACTGCTGCTCAGCTTCCTGGGGCTCTGTGGGCGGCCACGGTTTTCTTTGTGAGAACCTTTTCCACTTTGATGGCTGGGAGGTTCTTTTCGGAGCTGGTTTTCATCCTCAACCGGTTCCTTCATCCCCTCTCTGCCTGATGTTCTCGTGGGGCCGGGAAATAGCTGCAGGTTCCCAAGGACTCTGAGCCTGTGCCTTTTAAGCGCTTGCTTCCCCTGGCGTTAGCGGGTTCTTTCATCTGCAGGCCACTGAGCAGGAGGAGACGCGCGCCTGGTTCCCGCAGAGCTGCTCCTAATGACTCAAGATGAACAGTGAGGCTCAAAGGCACAACAGAAACCTGTCTGTAATGTGCTGGTTTTTCTTTTCAAATCCTTAACACATAAGCAACCTATGCTATGGCAGAAGCGTGAAGTGGGGGCTGAGAGATGGCTCCAGAGTTTAACTTTGCCTATTTTTTTCTTTGCAAAAAGGAGATGAGAGAGAGAGAGAGAGAGAGAGAGAGAGAGAGAGGTTCCATCCACTGGTTCACTCTCCAAAATGCCCACAATAGCTGGGGCTGAGCTGGGCTGCAGCCAGGAGCTGGGAGCTTAACCCTGATCTCCCACACAGTTGGCAGAGACCCAAGTACCTGAGCCATTGCCGCTGCTTCCCAGGGTCTGAAGAAGCAGGCAGCTGGACTCCAAGGGCAGAACCAGGACTAGAACCCAGGCTCCTGGATGTGGGGAGTGAGCGTCTCAACCGGCATTCGATCCACAAGGCCAACTCCCACCTTCAGGAGATCCATGCTCCATTCTGGAGGAGGCCTGGGTTCTGGTCATCTTCTTATGGCCTCTGCCTCCACCGTAACTTTTAAAAAGTATTTATGGGACTGGCGCTGTGGCGTAGCAGGTAAAGCCGCCGCCTGCAGTGCTGGCATCCCGTATGGGCGCCGGTTCAAGACCCAGGTGCTCCACTTCCAATCCAGCTTGCTGCTATGGCCTGGGAAAGCAGTAGAAGATGGCCCCCAAGTCCCTGGGTCCCTGTACCCACCTGGACCTGGAGGAAGCTCCTGGCTCCTGGCTTTGGATCAGTGCAGCTCAGGCTGTTGCAACCAATTGGGGAGTGAACCACCAGATGGAAGATCTCTCTCTCTCCTTCTCCTCTCTCTCTCTCTCTCTCTCCTTCTCTTTCTGTGTAACTCTGTCTTTTATTTTCCAATAAATGTCTTTTATTTTCTGTGTAACTTTTATTTTCCAATAAAATGAAAATAAATACTTTCTATTTCTTTCAAGTAAAATAAATAAATCTTAGAAACAATAGAAAGTATTTATTGTCATCTTATTGGAAAAGTAGAGGGGGTGGGGTGGGGTGTATCTCCTGGTTTGCTCCCCAAATGCACACAATGCCCAGGGCTGGGCCAGGCCTAAGCCAGGAGACCAGAACTCCTTCCAGGTCTTCCATGTGGGCGGCAGAGACCCAAGCACTTGGGCGGCACCTCTGCCTCTCAGTGAGCACATCAGCAGGAAGCTGAATCGGAAGCAGAAGAGCAGGACTTCCAGCAGGCACTGCACCATGGGTACTACGTAACTAAAGCACAGCTCTCAATTCCCTCCCCAGTGCTTTTTTTTTTTTTTTTTTTTTTTACTTTGATAAAGCATGTGACATCAGATGTACCAAAGCCAGGAGCTTCTTCCGGGTCTCCCACATGGGTGCAGGGACCCAAGCACTTGTGCCATCTTCCACTGCTTTCCCAGATGCATTTGCAGGGAGTTGGATCAGAAGTAGAGCAGCCAGGACTCAAACTGGCGCCCATATGGGATGCCGGCATCACCGATAGTGGCTTTACCTGCTTCACCACACCAGTCCTAATCCCTTATTTTTCCTCTTCTCCTGCTTTTTTATTTTATTTTTTTGACAGGCAGAGTGTACAGTGAGAGAGAGAGACAGAGAGAAAGGTCTTCCTTTTCCGTTGGTTCACCCTCCAATGGCTGCTGTGGCCAGCGCTCTGCGGCCGGTGCACCGCGCCTATCCGAAGGCAGAAGCCAGGTGTTTCTCGTGGTCTCCCATGCGGGTGCAGGGCCCAAGGACTTGGGCCATCCTCTTCTGCATTCCCAGGCCACAGCAGAGAGCTGGACTGGAAGAGGGGCAACCGGGACAGAATCCGGCACCCTGACCGGGACTAGAACCCGGTGTGCCAGCACTGCAGGTGGAGGATTAGCCTAGTGAGCCACCGCGCCGGCCTCTTCTCCTGCTTTTACACTCCTTCCCTGATGCGCTCCAACTGCCCAGCCTCTGTTACGTGATATCCCCCCCGCCCAGCCTCTGTGGTTGCTCTTTATCTGTCTTTATCTTGCTCCTTGATCTGTCAGTTAAGTACCTCTCTGGTGGAGGTGCCTCAAGGCACCGAGCTCCTCCTCGCTGAAGTCCACTCTGAGCTGCCCTTCTTCTATTCTAGACCCTTGCTGCCCAGGGTCTAGCAGGCATCAGCATCACCCAGGAGCTTGTGAGAAATGCAGACCCTGGGACTCCGCCTGCAACCTACAGAATACAAATCTGCGCTTCCATAAAGTCTCCGGATGATGGGCGTGCATGTGAAAATTGGAGAAGCCCTGCGGTGGGAGGGGTGATAAATAACTCCTTTTGCAGGTGTGCATCGGTAAAAATGATCTCAGGAACCTCCCCAGACTGCACGCCAACAGTGGAGAGCGTTTTGTGGAGGATACTTTGTGTCCTCTGGCTTTACTGATTGCTTCCAGAACTGGGCTCGGGACCCTGCACTCACACCATGAGAACCGCCTCCCCCCCCCCCAACCCCATCCCCACTGGCTATCTGGCTTGGAGCCAGGTAGAACAGGCACAAGGGGCCCGGAAATTCACTTTGAGGTTGGCTGATGCTGGTTTTCCCAAATTAAGCACTTGTCCCCAAGCAAGCATTTGTCACCCTGGTCTCCCGGTCTCCAAATAACCTGGTTTCTGTCTCCATGGCTGGTGCTGATTCATATTTTGTAGGAGGTTTGATTGTAGCTGGGAATGGCTCAGGAGCTGGTGTCATTCTCTCCGTCTCCCTCCCCCCACCGGGAGGCAGGCAGGAGGGGCAGGCAGCGTGCAGACAGGGTGTGGGAGTCAAACCCGCACTCACACAGCAGGCGTCTCGTCTCACTCCAAGAAGTTGAGTCCACAGCTGGGAAAGCTTGGAGCCAGCCTCTGAGTCGGCTTGGCTCACATCCAGCCTCCCTCTTTTTTGGTTCCTTCTCCCTTTGGGAAGCAAAGGGAGTGGGGGAACATCTTCCCCCACTCTCCCACTTCTGGGTATAAGAGGGAAAGACTAGGGGTTGGGGGGTGGGAGTTGGACCATCCTCAGGCTGGTGCCTGGCCCTCCTCAGTCATCCCCAGGAAGAGAGTACCAGGAGGCACATGCCTTGTGGATTTTTGGGGCCTGAAGGGATTAGAACTGGAGGACAGGGCAGTTTGGGTCAGCTGGGGACAGGTGCTGTGCTGAGTGGGACAATGACGTGAACGGGACATTTCCCCAGAGTCAGGAGCAAGGTCACTGAGTCTCTCCCATGTATTTCTGGGCCCCTGGGTCTCTGGATTTTGCTCTGCTGGTGGAGAAATGTGTTTTCCCATCTTTGCCTGGGGGGTGATTCCTAGAGCAGAGGCCGTCAAATATGGCATCCTGAGCAAAAGACCGCCCCCCCCAACATACCCTGGGATCTGAATCTTGGGTGTTACTGCATCACGGGCCGGGACGAGGAGCGGCTTGGGGGTCTGGTGACCAGGTTCAGGAACAGGGACTCTAGTTTCCAGCATTTCAGTTGTGCCGAGTGAGTGGTAGCGCCTTTTACTGCTCTGTCCTCCAGGGTGCCATGGCGTTGGCTGCCGTCCACCACCAGGACATCTCACGCTTCTGATTCCTATCAGTTCTGCTGCTGGACTCTCAGACTCATTGCTGTGGCATTCGTTCCAGTGTTTGTATGTCCTAATCATGTCTATTTCCCTCAGCAGGCTGAGGGCTCCCCACGGGCAAGGAGGGGCACCCCTTTCTCTGGATCTCACTGCATACTGATGTCAGTGTAGGCTGGGGAATGAGGAGAGAATTTAAGGGACTCCTAACTTTCTAATTCAAAAAGTATCCAATGGGGCTGGCGCTGTGGCGTGCTGGGTAAAGCCGCCGTCTGCAGTGCCGGCATCCCATATGGATGCCTATTCTAGTCCCAGCTGCTCCACTTCTGATCCAGCTTCCTGCTAATGCGCCTGGGAAAGCAGCAGAAGATGGCCCAAGTCCTTGGGCCCCTGCACCCATTTGAAAGAGCTGGAAGAAGCTCCTTGTTCCTGGCTTGGGGCTGCCCCAGCCCCAGTCTTTGTGGCCATTTGGGGGAAGATCTCAATCTCTCTCTCTCATCTCTCTAACCCTGCCTTTCAAAAAAATAAATAAATCTTGAAAAAAAGTATCTAAGATTTTGATTCTTTTGCACACAGTTCCTTAGCTAGAGAAAGAACAGGCATTTTTTTTAAAACTCCTCAGCTTCTAGATAGATTGTGTTAGTTCAGCCAAGCAAAACTAGACAGGGTGTCTGGCCTAGTGCTTAGGACACCACGTCCCATATTGGAGGCCCTGGGTCCAGTGCCCAGCTCTGCTCCGAATTCCAGCTTCCTGCTAAAGCAGACCCTGGGAGGCAGCAGGGATGGCTCCAGGGGCTGGATCTCTGCCCTGACCCCAGGAGACCTGGACTGGATTCTCAGCTCCAAGCTTTAGCCCTCTCATGGGCCACTGCAGGCATTTGGAGGGTACAGCAGCAGATGTGGACTTTATCTCTGTCTGTCTCTGCTTGTCTGTCTGTCTGTATCTCTGCCTCTCAAATTAAAACAAAGAGGCCAACCGCGTTACAAGGTTGGAACTTTTGGGTCTCTCTTTCGTCTTGGGCTTCTTTCTAGAAAGACTCAATGTTTGGGGCCCTGGGAGGTGGGGGGCTTATTGGTGATGACTAGGAAGTAGAGCACACACGAGGTTTTCATCAGGAGGAGCTATCTCAGGAATCTGGGATGAGCGTGTGTGTGTTGTTATTTCTTTTCCACCAGACTGCATAATTTTTATGACCAATTATTCCATTTGTAAAGACGCTGAGATAACAGAGATCCCATCTCGTGCTCTGTGGCGCACGCCAGGCCTTCACAGCGGTCGGAAGACGCCATTCCTTCTGCAAGAACCGGACGGCTACAGGCTTCTACCAAGATTCAGTTCTAGTAGGAGAGAGAGAGAGATGCGAGTGCTAAGAAAGAACAAACCCGTGCCCAGCAAAGGACGTAGGTCTGGAAGAGAGTAAGTAGGAAACCGCAGCATTCAGTGGAAGGCGACATGGACTGGATAACAGACCTGTGTTCCGGCCGAGAATTCTGGTTTAACGCCGCCCCTGATAGTGTTATTCACACGGAACAAACGAGCAGGTATCTTTGGCTATGGGGTCATGTCACGCCAAGCCTCCAAGACCTGTTTTCCCCACAAAGGATCAATGGCTCTCTGTTGGAGAGGGTTGGTTTTAGGCTGTTTAGAAAAAGAGTAGGCCCAGAATGGGGAATGTTTCTCGGGTTCTCTTTCCCCTTGTACCCAGCTTTGAAGTCAGGACTGTGGCGTGAGCCATGTCCCGGGCAGACCTGGTTGCTGGTCTTAGGTGGGAAGGCCGGCTGGGGGCTGGTGTCTGCTTGCTCCCGCTGAGGGGTCTGGAACCCTCCCCTGCTCCTGCCTCTGGTTTTCTCCAGGGTCTTTCCCATCCATTCGCCCTTTTCGCATCTTTCTGTCTGGTTTTTCCTGTCTATTAATTGTTAAGGCAGGCCTGGGTTTGAATCCCAGTTCCGTCAGTTTGTATTGTATCACTTGCACCCTTTGATCTTATTTTCCCATCTGTAAAGTGGGGATAATAAGACCTGTGTCTCAGACTAATTGTAAGGGTTAAATAGGAGAATGTTTAAGTGAGGGCTTGGCACTTAGCAAGTGCTTAATAAAAGGTGGTTAACAATTTTCTTTGTAATTCCCTCTCTCTGCTCTCTGGCCACCTGTCGTAGGGGATGGAAGGAAGCAGAGAAAGAGAGAGAGAGAGAGAGAGAGAGAGAGAGAGAGAGAGAGAGAGATGCCGGCATAGATGTAAAGAGGATGGGAGAATAATGAGAGAGACAGAAACCAGGGAGACAGACAGAATAGTTCTAGTTAGAGGAATGGGCAGAGAAAACCAGGCAGAAGTGGAGAGGAAGTGAAAGGTACAGAGGTGGATGAGAGAGAGACAGACAGACAGACAAGGGCAGGCAGAGACAAGAGTGAAAGTCAGGCGGGGGCGGTCAGAGGAGAGAGCGGGAGGGCTTCCTGGTGGCACCGGTGTGAGGCCCCTGGGGGAGGAGCTCTCCTGGCACCTTCTTGCCCTTTGCTATTGGGGGCTTCAGTTCCAAACCCCTTGCCCCCTGCCACGCACTGGTCCCGCTCCAGCCCAGTGGGGGCAGGCCTGCCCTGGCCGTGGCACGGAGCAGCCCTGCCCCCCGTTCTCTGCTACTCCTCTCTGCCCACACCATGTTTGTTCTCCAAGTCCATGGGGATTTTTCATTTCAAGCAAAACTGTTTGGAGTGCAGAAGCGTCGCGGTGTCAGTGGCGTGTGCAATAACCAGGTGTAGTTTTACAGTCGCTCCCCTCACTGGAACTGCACTTTCATATATCTCTAGCCGCGACAGGCAATTTTCTTTCAAAGATTGTTTTTTCTGGGGCCTGTGATTTCTGCTCTCGCCTCCAACCTCTGGGATATTAAAACGGGGTCAGTGGCTCTTGGCAGGCTGACCGATTTGTAGTCGCTGCCCAGTGCCTCTGCTCACCCCAGCCCTGCTGCCTTGTGTCCAATCGGGTCATCCCCCCTGCCTCTGCACCCCGTCTATAGTCTGGGCTGGAGGAGAGTGGTTCCTGGGGGTGGAGGTCTCTGTGGAGCAGTGTCGGCGTCCCGGGACGTTGCTGTCGTCCGAGATCGGAGGTCTCGTCACGTGTCCGGTCTCCTGAGCTGAGATCGGGTGACCCAGAAGACTCAACATTCTGAGCCTCTTCCTGGTCTGCCCTAACCTCCCTAAGTTTTGCATCCCTTCCTTTCCACAAAAGTATTGCAGTTTATTTTCAAAGGGGGAACATTTGGAAGAAGTGGGTGAATACAACTGAGGTTTAACACGAGGGATTTCTCTTTTTTTTTCTCTGATAGAAACCGGGGAGGGAGTTAGGGGTGTGCAGTCTCTTTTTCTGGACAACTCAGGGAGTGGGAGGCGGATCCAAGCTGCGCTGGAGAAATCTGGCAAACGAGGAAGGAATGTGGCAACTCTTGGATCCCTGCTTCCCCAAAGAGAGTTTATGGTTCTGTTCCGTGCTGCCAAAAACAATCCCTTGCCCCCGAAAGCCGACTGTTCCAAATTCTGCTGAGGTGGTATCTGCTGGCCAGCAAAATCCCTTCCTTATCTCACCCAGGTAGGACTCCTGTCGTGCAGAAAGACGTGTACTGCCTTTGGGATTGTCCCGCTTGCAATTTCTTTATTCCCTCCGTTGGCCCCTGGCGGGATGCAAAATCCTTCCTGAGATCTAACTCTTGTTCCTCCTGCTTTGGGCACGGATCGAATCCTCTTGAAAAACAACTGGCAACAGCACCTCCCCCCACCCCCACCCCTCCTCACTCCAACCATCCCTTGTTTTTATTAAATAAAAGTAAGTGGAGCTATAAGATGTGACTGGCCTGGATCCCAGCTTCATAAAACAAAACTAACACCCTCTTTATCAAGGGGCTGAGGCATCCAGAGAAGATTTCTTAGGCCATTTTGCTGTCACGTAAATGGGGATCAATATTCAATAAGCCGTTGATGCACTACACTGGCGGCTCACTTAATACTGGCTTCCAGTACAGTAAGTGGCGTTGATATAAGGAAGGCTTGTTTGTACAATAACACAGCAGCCCTCACCTCTTGGATATTGGATCTGGCTTCCCCTAGCTAGGCAAGAAGATTCAAGACCACAAGGAAGCGGGGAGCGTCGGCTTGCCAATTCCACCGCCCCGGGACTGTCTCTCCACAATCTAGTTTGAAAAAGAGCACAGATCCTGGGCTTCCATTAAAGCTTAGAGGGGAATAAGCCCACGTTGCTTGCGGGCGGTTTTCCGATGGCTTCCTGCTTTAACAAATTAGTCAAACTGAAAACCGATGGACAGATGGAATTTATGCCACCATTAGCATGATGAGAATAGATCCTCCCATGTCCCGAAAGCCTGCGGTGCTGAGAAAGGACGCGTGGCTTCCAGCCCCTGAGACTGCTCTAGGGAAGCCTGCCGGCTGCCTGGCCCCCTGGTGGAGGCACTGCTCTGTGACGGCTTGGCAGGAGAGGAACCATTTCAATACGGTCTATTATTTGCTTTCTCTTCTATCAGGTCTTTGCTGGGAATTTGTGTCTGAGGCTTGGCCCCTGCCCTCTGACAGCTCTCAAAATGTGTTATTAAAGAAAAGCCATTTCGTGTCTGTCTAAATGGAACAGGCGAACATCACACGCAATCCACTTCAGAACCAAATCGAGCTTAGAAAACTGATCAAGCGTTGTTGGATCCTCTGTGCATTTGCTCTCCAGTCCCAGTGTTCACAGAGTTTAGGGATTTGGGGGAAGAGAGAGAGTGGGAGCTTATTTGGGTCTCCCACATGGGTAGCAGAGCCCCAAGTTCTTGAACCATCACCTGCCTGCTACCTCCCAGGGTGCAGGCCAGCAGGAAGCTGTAGTAGGAGCAGCCAGGACTCACCCAAGATTGTGACATGGGATGCACGTGTCCCAAGCAGTGACTGTAACCACCGCGCCAAATACCCACCCCAAATCCTGGGGCTCCTCATTTCACTTTGAGGGGACTGCCGGTTTGCAGGAAGCTGGAAGTAGAAGACTTTTGAGCACCGCTCTCTGGGGCTGTGCTGGTGCGGCTCGGACCCACTGTCCCCACGGGAGCCACCTGGAGCCAGACCTGCAGAGAGTTTGGCTTCAGCCTGCCCTGTTGGTGCTTGGGCTGCTTGCAGGGGCTCGGATCCCAGGGCCCAGCAGGCTGCAGGGCTGCTGTTGGAGCCCCCGGTGCATCCTCTGAAGGAGAGATTCAGAAACACCCAGGAATGATCTTTGTCTTCTAAGCCCGGCCTTGGCCTAGCCTGGCAGCCTTGGGAAGAGCAGCAAGGATCCCTGGGAATGCCAAGTTCAGAAGGGACTGAGGGGTTTGACAGCCTGGTTCAGGCTTTTTTTCTTTTTTAAGTTATTATTTTTATTTTGTCTGAAAAACAGACACCCTCCCCCCCCCCCACACACAGATCTTCCACTCTCTGGTTTACTCCCCAAATGTCTGCAACAGCCTGGACGGTGCCAAGCTGAAGCCAAGAGCCTAGAGCTCCACCTGGGTCTCCCAGGCAGGTGCAGGAACCCAAGTGTTTGAGCGCTCGGTGCCTGCCGCTTCCCAGGGTACATATAAGCAGGAAGCTGGGAGCGGAAGCAGAACCGGGACTCAAACCAGGCGCTCAGACGTGAGATGCTGGTATCCCCAGCTCGGACACCTGCCTCTGGCTCACAGCTTTTGCGGCCAGTTTCTAGAACCCCTCAAGGAAGGAGAAGGGGCACTTGCTATTCTCCTTTGCTAAATAAGAGGAAAAGAGATGACAGCTGCAAGTGCTGGGGTTAAACCCTGCAGGGGCCTTGCTGACGGCACACCCGGGACTGATGCGTTTGGTCTGTGTCCTCGCCGGCTTCCTCCTGCTCCTTGTTGTCAGCTGCTCTGGCCCCCTCTGTGCACGAGGTCCACGCAGCGGCTACAGCCGGACCCCGAAGCTGCCCGGTGGAGCTGGGCCTCCTGGGAGATGTGACTGCTCAACAGCTCTCCTGCAGAGCGAGGTCATTTCTCCGCTCTCTGGTTTCTCCCAGCTGCGGGATGCTCAGCAGGACGTCGCGGGGACTGGGGCTGCCAGGCCAGGTGCTGGCCACCTTCCTGCGCAGTCTGCTTCACGTAGGGGGACAGGCCCATTACCGCGGAGCACTAGGGCTCAACGTGGGGTATCCCTGATGGCCGAGCCCCGCTTCTCCTCTGGTTAAACTCAGGTTCAATCATCCAGTCCTCTTACTGCTCACTTCCTGCCTCGACTTGTGTTCTGGCATCCATGTCCCCCACGCAGCAGCTGATGACACCTCTTGGCCTCCCTCATCCATTCAGCACCGCCTCCCCCTCCTGCTGCCCCAGCCTGTAGCCCTGATGTCATTTCCTCCTACCTCGCACACCTCTCTAAGACCTCTTGCCCCAACCTGCTCCTGGGCTCCCTGCTCCTGCACCCCTTCTCGTGCCTTTGCAGAGCTCTCCTCCGCCCCCCCCCCCTCCTCGGAGGCTGTCACCACGGCCCTTGGGCCGTCCCAGGACTGCCGGGAACCGGAGCACTCCCCAGACAGCAGCACGGATCCCAGCCCCGAGGTTGCCCACCCCCCGCCCCCAGCTCCTCGGCAGCGGGCGGACTTCATGCCTAGGTTGTGTGTTGTTTGTGAATCTCAGACTTTGCAGCCCCTGAGGCAGTGGCTGTGTCTTTGCAGGCTCAGGAAAACCTTGGCAGGCAACAAATAATAAATAACACCCTGGTAACACCACCTGCAACCTGCTAATGAGTGTCTTTCCCCTGCCGCCCCCACCTCTTGGAGGCTGGGGTGGGAACCCCCAATTTCCAAGCAGTGGATGCCCCCCTTTTCTTCTGGTTGTCTAGGACACTTGGAGGAGCTGGGCGGAGGGGGTGCCAGAGATGACCTCCAGGACAAAATAAAAACAGAGCTGCTTCTAAGATTTCTTCTGAGGTTAGGGTTTTGGAGGGATGGAGTGCTTTAGGAGCAAGACAACACGTCTGGGGCTCTTTGCGTTTCTTAGAGGGCTTCCGGGCTGTTCACTCCCAAGACCCCACCTCTTCTCTCAAGGGACAGTTCCCTAAGTCGTACATTGGATGCAGAGGCCTCTTCGTCCAAGTCCCTAGGTTAGGCCGCCCGCTCACTCCAAGCTGCCTTCTTTGAGGTGTGGAGTGTTGGAGTCAGCACATTGAAGGCAGCTTCCTTGGCACCACCTGCCAGGGGCACACGTCCATCCACACGTCTTCAAGCTGTTCCCCAAATGCCAATGCCATCATTGTAAAGGACATTTTCTGATGGAGGTTTGATTTGCAAAAAACACATACGCTGTTGGGCGAAAGCCTTGAAACCTTTGTGGTGGTGAGTGTGGTAGCCAAGGGAAGGCAGTGGGCTCTGTCTCTCTGAGGCGGTCTGTCTGCTACCCCATGCAAACGTCCCTGGTTTAGTTTGTGGGTCCATTTTTTCCTAAAGCAGACCTTGAGGTCTGGAGCGGAAAAGCCCGTTCAAAATTCCCATGGATTTCCTCCCGTGCAGCGATCTCTGTGGAAGTGGGCCAGTGCAGGTGGCTACCTGTGCAGTGTCACAGGGGCCTGGAGAGGGGCAGGAGGTGGGACAGGCTGATAAATGGGACTCCCCTTCCAGAGTGCCCGTGTGCTGCCTCTCCTGAGACGAGAGTCTTCTGGAACCATCCTCCTGATGCCCTCTTGTCCCAGGGTAGGTTCCCATCAGTCACCATCCATCTCCCTTAGGACAGTCATCCCTAAGTTCTGCCTGTCTCTTTCCAAATTACCTGTGCCCTCTCCCCCATGGCTCCCGCCAGCTCTCGGGATGTAAACACCTCTGTCTGGTATTTGGGGTAAATGAGCTCTGTGTTGGATTAATTCGACATGACCCTGCTTGTCCACTGCTGGGAGGGGGGGTTGGGGAGGACGGGGAGCCAACCTCCTCTCTGCTCCCCTGGAATCGGGGACCCAGACCTGGGCCAAGCAGGCTCATTTTCCCACGTGTAGGCAGCTGGTGGGCCCCCCGCCCCTGCGCCATTTGGCTCCTTAGGTTCTCTGAGTCACCCCTTGACCCTGACCGTGTCTGTAGGGCTCAGACGGGTCGGCCAACTTCAGCCCAGAGGGCTTAATGAGCTCCTGGCGGCTAAGTGCTTTGAGATCGCTCACATGAAAATGGCTGTCCGTGGGCCTGGGTTATTACTGTCGGGGCAGTGGCGGCAGCAATTACTGTTCGTGATCAGGGCCTCCAGTCCAGCTCCTTCGGTCGTCCCTGGCCGCCTCCCCTCTCCCTGCTGCTCCCTGCCCTCCCTCCATCTGTCGCTGCCATCCAATCCCGCACTCTGAAACCGAGTTGATGACTCAACAGTGACCAATTAGGCGTTAACACATCTATCTCTCGAGCTATCTAGCCATCTTTATGGAGAACAGGATCTTAAATCTCTGCTCATCGGCACAGCCAGAGGCTTCGCCTAAACGGTGGAAAGAGCCGGAGACATTTTTCATAATTAGAATGACTTTTTCCGGGGACAGCCATGACCCCCTGCTCCAGGAGTCCGGAGTGAGAGGGCGGAGCCCGAGGCAGACTGCGAGGCGGGGTGCAGCACCACCCCACCACTGTCTTCCTCACGTGGAAGCCGCCAACACGGCTCCGGGGAGCAAAATTTCCCTGGGGGGAGGAGCAGATCGTGTCTCCTCTGGGAGCGTGTCCGCTGAGATGGGGCAGATACACTCTCCAGGGGCAGAGAGCGAGTGCCAGAGGGCCGGGAAATTAAGGAGCGATACACAGCCCGGCTAAGCTCTAAGCATCTGTGAGTGAGGATGAGCATTTGGGGGTTGGTAGCTCTGGAAGGCTTCCTGGAAGAAGCAGGTATGGGGCTAAAGAGAAGGTCATTCTTGGCGGAAATGGCCTTTGCTGGCGGTGGGCGAGTCTGAGATGTGGACTCCTTAGGCGCACAGATCCCATGGCAGGTCACTGGAGTCTCGTTGTGCTCGCTTGCCTGGGGATTAATGCGCTCCTCTGCCCATCGATGGCGCCTACTGTGCAGCTCCGGCTTTTATAGGGATTTCACGACATCCTACATACGAGACGAGTCAGGCCCGGGATCCTCCTGTTTTACCACCCGCCTGCTCGGCGCACCCTGTTTAATAACTTTTCGCTCTATTTCCACTTCCTTGGTAATGCTGAACCATTCTTGCAAAATGCATTGCCGGCTCCGATTGCGACTGCTGCATTGTCACCCACCAGATCCTTCTCTTCTCGTCCTTCCAGAAGCTTGTGTTGTGTGTACGACCCCTAAGCAGCCCTTTTGAGCCACAAAGAGCTGAGTGTGACCCAGTGAGTGGTCAGCTGCCTGCACTCTTCTCCCGAGCCAAGCAGCGTCTTTCCTTGTCTACCGTGCAGCCTCAATGGTCCTGGGTCTCCACGTGTTAATCCCGCTGCGCTGGGTTTCAGTCTGGGGGTCCATTTCTCACTCTCCCTGGTGCAATTTAGACCCTGCGTCGAGAGGCTCCGAAGTACTCCTTTCATTGTTTTCATTATTTCTTTATTGAAATTGCTTTTAAAAAAGAAACTAGTTTTATTTACTGGAAGGACGGAGAGAGAGAGAGGGAGAGAGAGAGAGAAGACTCAGAGCTCCCATCTGCTGGTTCACTCCTCAAATGCACTCAACAGTCAGGGCTGGGCCAGACTGAAGCCAGGAGCCCAGAACTCAATCCAGATCTTCCCTGTGGATGGCAGGGACCATGTCCCTGAGCCGCGGTCCTCTAGCTCCCAGGGCTCCCAGGGTGTGCAGGAGCAGGGAGCTGGGATGGAAGTGGAGCTGGGGCCGGCGCCGCGGCTCACTAGGCTAATCCTCCGCCTTGCGGCGCCGGCACACCGGGTTTTAGTCCCGGTCGGGGCGCCGGATTCTGTCTCCTGGTTGCCCCCCTTCCAGGCCAGCTCTCTGCTGTGGCCCGAGAGTGCAGTGGAGGATGGCCCACGTACTCGGGCCCTGCACCCCATGGGAGACCAGGAGAAGCACCGGGCTCCTGCCATCGGATCAGTGCGCTGCGCCGGCTGCAGCGCGCCGGCAACGGTGGCCATTGGAGGGTGAACCAACGGCAAAGGAAGACCTTCCTCTGTCTCTCTCTCTCACTGTCCACTCTGCCTGTCAAAAAAAAAAAAAAAAAAAAAGGAAGCGGAGCAGGGACTCTTGTCTGGGATGCTGGTATCTCAGGTGGTGTCTTAACCGCCGGGTTAAATGCCTGCCCCTAAAATTTTTGGTTAACATGTAGGATTTGTATCTTTTGATAGGGAAGACTGCTGTATTTCAACTCGTATATACAGCAGAAGCTGATCAAACCAGGCAATTCACTTTCCCATTTTCTTATCTTTGTGTTGGGAACCTACTAGCTCTTCTCTTTCTGCAGCGTGTAAGATGTTATTACGGACTAGCTTGTTTGGGGAATTAAAATAATCGTATGAGGTCTTTTGTAAGCTCTTCTATGGTCAAGTCAGCACAAGGCTGTAGGTGTCTACAGGAGCGTATCGGGGACCTCGACCTTTGCCGGTCTCCTGTGAGAGCCTTTCTTGGGTTATGACACAGAAAGGATGAGTTCTCGTGTTTCACTGACTCATTCAGCAATTTGTGCTAATTGTGATAGATACTATTCTGGGTGAGGGATGCAAAAAAGGAGTAAGACAGGGCCGGCGCTGTGGCGCAGTGGGTTAAGCGGCTGCCTGCATTGCCAGCATCCCATGTGGGCTCTGGCTCAAGTCCTGGCTGTGCCACTTCCAATCCAGCTCCCTGCTAATGTGTCTGGGAAAAGTAGCGCTGCCACCCACGTGGGAAACCCTGGTGAAGCTCCTGGCTCCTGGCTTTAGGCGTGACCCAGCCCTGGTCATTTGGGGAGTAAACCAGTGCTTGGAAGATCTTTCTCTCTCTCCCTTCCTCTCCTTCTCTTTCTGTAACTCTGCCTTTCAAAAAACAAAAACAAAAACAAAAACAAAAACAAAGAAATAACCTTTTTTAACTAAATGAATATGACAAAGTCTCCACCTCTTAGGCACTTTAAGGTTTGTGGGAAGACAGGCAATAGATCAGAATTCACAGCGGAGTGAAGAGGCAACAGAGGCGTGCACAGGAGACCTGGACTTCTGTGCCCTTGTGGGAGACCCAGAAGAAGCTCTTGGCTCCTGGCTTCGGATTGGCCCAGCTCTGCCCATTGTGGCCAACTGAGGAGTGAACCAGCGGATGGAAGGCCTCTCTGTAATTCTGCCTCTCAGATTTTTAAAAAATATTTTATTTATTTATTTGAGAGGTAGAGTTACAGACAGTAAGAGGGAAAGACAGAGAGAAAGTTCTTCCGTCTGCTGGTTCCCTGGTCCACTCCTCAGTTGGCTGCAGCAGCCAGAGCTGTGCCAATCTGCAGCCAGGAGCCAGGAGCCTCCTCTGGGTCTCCCACGTGGGTGCAGGGGCCCAAGCACCTGGGCCATCCTCTGCTGCTTTCCCAGGCCACAGCAGAGAGCTGGATCAGAAGAGGAGCAGTCAGGACCAGAACCAGTGCCCATAATGGATGCTGGCACCGCAGGCAGAGGATTAACCTACTGCGCCACAGTGCCAGGTCTCAAATAAATTATTTTCAAAAATCTTTTAAAAAGTAATACTTTTTTTAAAAAAAAAAGACTAAGACAAAAATCTTTTTCTGCCACCCACGTGGGAGCCTTGGACTGAGTGTTTAGCTCCTGGGTTTGGCTCATGGGGGGCTGTCGCAGATGTTCAGTGACTGGACCAACACATAGGATCTCTCCATTGCTCTGCCTCTCAGATTAAAAAAGATTAATACCCTCTCTATTAGATTGTGACTTCTTTTCATCTACGCATTCACGCACACATCAGTCACGTACCAAATCCCAGCTGTGTGTGCATCACTGCGCCAGCTCTCCCTTAGAGACAGGTGAAAGGAATCCCTCGCCATCAGGGGACGGCATTGTGGCACAGTGGGGGAAGCCACCGCTTGTGAGCCTGGAATCCTGTATCCAAGCGCCAGTTCGAGTCCTGGCTGCTCCGCTTCCGCTCCAGCTCCCTGCTAATGCACCTCAGAAGGCAGTGGCAGATGGCCCGAAAGCTTGGTTCCCTGCCGCCCACGTGGGAGACCCAGACGGAGACCCTGGCTCCTGGCTTCCGCCTGGCCAGCCCTAGCTGTTGTGGCCTGCCACTCATGTGAGAGACCCGGATTGAGTCCCCAGATCTCGGCTCTCTCTCTCTCTCTCTCTCTCTATCTCCCTCTCAACTAAATGAATAGACTTTAGACAAGGAGTGAATAGAATAAGGATTGAGATAGAAGCAGCTTAGAACACAGAAGGAAAGAGAGAGCACTTTGAATGACTTACCCTCTTCCTCCTTTTGAGTCTGCAAGCGGCTTGACTCAGATCCTAGTGTGTGGTTTATTTATCATCCGGACCCTCAGCAGTTGAAGGATCCGGAATATATCAAGGTTCCTCGGTCCCCGTCTGGACACCCTTCCCAGTTCAGGAAGCAATTAGTCTGAGGCAGATAGAAGGGAGAGTGCAGGAGCAGAATATATCTCCTTTTAAAATAATTTAGTAACAACCCTAGGTAAGTGACCAATAATTTATAGAGTCTATTCTTTTTATAGAGATATTTCCTCGCCGCTCCGCCAGCGAGCTCGCTGGGCTTAGAGGATTAATCTTTGACGTAGTAAATATGCTCAAGTTGTAATTCAGTGGCAGGGATAAAGGGAACTTAGGCTTGTCTTGTACAAGGGAAGGAAGGTAAATGGACCCAGCCCGGTGCTCCTTATCATGTGTGCATCTCAGCTTCCCTCGTGGTGGGGCCGCGGTGGGGCCTGAGTGTCCCTCTCCCGCCATGCCCTCGTCTTACAGGTGAGAAGACTAGGATGCTCGGAGCCCGAGGTGGCGGCGGCCCCATGACCGGAAGCTGTTTCTGGACTCACCCTTCAGGGCTTTTTCATCCTGCACAAGGGGCTGGTACTGTGGGGCAGTGGGCTAAGCCGCCACCTAAAACACCGGCATCCCATATGGGCGCTGGTCCCTTCCGATGCAGCTCCCGGCTGATGTGCCTGGGAGGGCAGTGGAGGCTGGCCCGAGTGCTTGGGCCCCTGCCACCCATGTCGGAGACCCGCATGGAGTTCCTAGCTCCTGATTTTGGCCTGGTCAACTGTAGCTATTGGGGCCATTTGGGAGGAGTGAATGAGCAGATAGAAAATCTCTCTCTGCCTGGCTCTCTATCTGTGTAACTAACTCTGCCTTTCAAATAAATAAAATAGATCTTGGGGAAAAACATTATTCAGGGCTCCTGTGTGCCACATTCAAACTCTAGCCTCACCTGCAAAGCAACCCTGTCCATTTCCCTTCTCTGTCTTCTCTGTCCCTCCATGTCGCCTGTTTCAGCCAAAGCGGCCTCCTTCCTAGCCACCTGGCCACGCACGCTCCTGTCTCTGAAATCCCCCGGAAACTCATTCCTCTTCCCTCCCCTTTTGCCTCTCTCATGCTCCCTCTTCCTGGAAGCCCTCCCTGAGTAACCTCGTCTGTCTTCCCGTGCTTCCCCGAGCTGTCTCTTCAGCTCAGCCGCTGGTTTGTTCTGCTGCTCTCTGGTCACTAAGCATTGCGGAGCCGTGGAACGAGGATTTCTGCTCTAATCACTTAGATTAGGAGCTTCTTAAGGGCAAGGTCAAGAACACACAGGGCGGGGTGGAGGGGGAGGAGGCTCTTATATGATTACCTGAATGGAGCGAGACCCGGGATTGCATAGTCTGGGGAAGTTAAATTACCTGTATCTCTGGGAAAAGGCAAGAACCCAGAAAAGCCCGCCTGACTCAAGACGGGGTAGGAGTGTGGATCCTGCTTGGAGGCGGCGGCATTTGCAACGACATCTTCCCAGGGTTCCCAGTCCTGGGATTCTGCTCCACTGTGGGCCAGCCTGGGCAAAGGGCATAGCCTTAGTCCAAAGCTATGACCAAGCCCGTGTGGCCTGTGTTAAATAACAAGACCTCCCACACCGGGCAGGTGGCCGACCGGCCTGTCTCTGGCTCCTCAAGGAGAGAAAAATGAAGGGAGCTTCCTGTGGGGAGTGCATTGTTAGGTACAGCACCTGCTGCCCAGCGGGTGACCTCGGCCCGGCCGCCCGCCTGGAAGTCTCTACCTCAGGGGAGGGCGGCCCTGGGAGCCATGTTGACCCGAGTTCAAATCACAGAGAACAAACAAGCCCAATCTCTGGCTCCGAGCTGCAGTCAAAGAGGCTCCAGTGTGTTTATTGACTCTTGCGTGTCCCTGCCCTGGAGAACAAACAAACAGCTCATCCTGACTCACGCCTCCCTAGCTCTGCTCGCTCCCATTGCCGGGGTTTGCCGGCAAAACCCCCCTGAAGCCCCCGTGGCACCCAGAGAGCCGCGGCGGCCGGGGTCTCTGTTCATTTGTGCCCACTCCTCCTGTCCGGAGAGGCTTCATCTTTCCCAAGGTGTGCAGGTCCAGCACTGGTGTCCGAGTCACCCGGCTTGGGCTCACTCCATTGCTTCAGGCACATCGACTCGCTTCTCTGGTTCGTGCGTGCATCAAGTGCTTATTGAATGCCTACTGTATGCTGGGCCCTCCTCTCTCACGGCTGGGGCTTGCTGCCTCTTGCTACGGAGAGTGCCGATGCTTTCATCTCTCAACTAAATGGTTTGAAGGCCCCTTCCCTGGCATCTTGTAATAATGATAATAATAACAAATAATAATACCTTTCCTCCCCTTTCCCAGTGTTGAGACAACTTAGTTTCTGAACCCTAACTGTTTCCTTTCATTAAGTCTTTGATGGGCTGTTTTTTACCTCTTGGGGTACCCACCTAGCTTTCATGGAACCCTGCACTCGCCCCCCCCCAAAAGAGGAGGTGCAGCCTTGTACTGGTACGTGTTCTCTCCTGTTGTTCGCCCCTTGGGACCCAGGTTCCTCCACCCAGCTTACGTTGTCTTTCAGCCCTCTGCACACAGAGCCGTCCACTTGTCAGCTCAGAAACAGAATCTAGGATGGATGTCTGAACATGCACACAAAGGCCATCCAAATAATGGCATAAATGTTGGGCTAACCTGTGATTGAAGGGAGCTGAAGGAAGTGTGCTTGACAAGAAAGCAAAGAGGAGCCGGCACTGTGGTGTAGCGGGTAAAGCCCCTCCTATGGCGCCGGCATCCCTTATGGACGCTGGTTCGAGTCCTGGCTGCTCTACTTCTAATCCAGCTCTCTGCTATGGCCTGGGAAAGCAGTAGAAGATGGCCCAAGTTCCCCTGCACCCTCATGGGAGACCTGGAAGAAGCTCCTGGCTCCTGGCTTCAGATAGGCACAACTCCATCTGTTGCGGCCATCTAGGGGGTTAAACAGCAGATGGAAGAACTCTCTCTCTCTCTCCCTCTCTCTCTCTCTCTCTCTCTCTGTGTGTGTGTGTGTCTCTCCCTCTCTCCCTCTGCCTTTATGCAACTCTGTCTTTCAAATAAATAAATAAATCCTTAAAAAAAAAAAAAAAAAAGAAAGCAAACAGCAAAGGTGCCTATGGGAAGTAAGCACTTTGCTCCCTGTGCAGCTGGATGTCTTGGGGGAAGACCTGAGATTCGTCTGGCAGACAGAAGCTGTGGTGTAAGAAAGAGGGTAGTCTCACTGCCAGGGTGGGCAGGGAGAGGAGGGTACCCCAGTTTATGGGGCACCTCGAGGGCTGAAAATTTGTAGAGAAAGTTCTTCAGGGAGTGTGATGGAATAATCCAGATACAAGAATCCACAAGGGTGAAATAAGGAAGCTTTATCTTGAGCCCTTGGGAAAGTTGTTCAACACACATTTCACTCCCAGTGGTGAGGTCGGAACCCCAGGGTACGTGGATAATACAGGCACATGCGCAGATGGCCTTAGGGACCGGCTGGTTCCCTAGTGGGTGGCCAGCTGCTTTTACCTCTTCTGGCGTTGGGTGTGATAGGCTAGGGCCCTAGATTAGGTTCGCCTCTGGGCACTGTCACTTGGAGAAGATAAGAGCAATGACCGAGATGCTTATCTTTGTGGCTTTTCCGTTTTGATTTATATTCTCTCTGGGTGTGTGTCGGCAGTGTATCCGCAGCTTTCTATGTGTATGAATGTGTTTTTATATGGGGATGCATGGGGACGTGTGTCCCGTTTTACATGTGTAGGTGGGTCTGCAAAGTACCTGTTGTAAAAGGGTGAGGTTTCCTTTTATGTACATGCGTGTGAAGTGTGTACAGTACGTGTGCATGTGCACGGGTGCCCCTTTTCTATAGATGAGCCACGTGTGGTACTCACATCCCTGTGTTCTATGATCTTACCTGTACTGACATGTCTGTAGCAGGCTGCATCTACCCGGGCCACTTAGTTTTATTTTTGTCTTCTGGGCTGTAATTGTTAGGTTACTTCAGCATGTATCACGGGGAGCCTGCTAGGTATGTCTGTGGCAGTGTCCAAGTTGTACACGTATGTATGGGGAGCGTGAATGACCTTCTGTGCCTGCCACCAAGTTTACGAAGTCTCTGCGTCTATCCTGATTTGCTCACCTACCGATTTTTCAAAACCTGCACTGCGTATCCTTGCGAGCCTTCCTAAGCACATCTTTTTTTTTTTGAAAGAGCAGGAGATCAAGAGCTAGATTCAGCGTGAGCAGGCGGGGAGGACCGCCGGCCTCCATGCATCAGCCCTTTTCGGATCTCCTGGGGTTCGTGCCGTCTTTCTCTAAACACTTCTGGCTCAAACAGCTCTTGGAGGAATGCCTGCGTCACTCATCCCCCAGTCTGAATAACCGGCCTGTTCTCCCCTCCTGCTCTGTGCAACGCATGGAGAAAGGGTGAGCATGGGCAGCTACGTCAGGAGGCCACGTTTGCTTCTCTTCTCTTTTTGCTTCTGCCTGGCCTCCTCTTTTGTCTCCTTCAACCCCCCATTCCCTTGCAAGAGAGACGCCCGGTCTTCTGTGCCCCAGAGAAACCAGCGGGGAGCTGGAGCGAGACTTGGCTCCCAGGGACTCTGTCAATACCGTTCCTTCAGGAAGACAGCATCTCAGCTGAGCGAGGGAGGCCTCTGCCCTACCAAAAAGTGTGGTTTTTCTCTTGAGGGGGGCGTGGAGGGGGCATTTAATAAACCTGTTTTTTAAAAAAGTATCTCTGCAGCAAGGAAATGTGTTATTATTATAATTGTCGAATGCTAATTATACTTATTATCATAATAACCATTTTGTTGTAACAAATGATGTAATCCTCTTTATTTCTGTCCCCCGCCAGAGGCGAGTGGTGTATCCCTAACAAGAGGGGGGACTGGGAGGGATCTGGATGGGGAGGTGCGAGCCAGGCCCGTGGCAAGTCGGGAGACTGGTCCTGGTCAGTGGCTTTGCTGCGCAGGGCACGGGAGAAGCAGGGCCAACAGAGATGGGGACTGGTTCGCTCCCCAAGCTGCTTCCAGCTCCTGATAGCGTTTAACCCTTCACAGAGACCTTCGTTTATCCGTTTAGTGTTTGTTGTGTTCTGAACTGGATAGAACTGGCCCTAGGGATGTCGACTAAATCCGAGAGGATCTTTACCCACCCCGAGAAGCTCCCGGGCTGGCGGTGGTCACAGGTGCGCCCACTGTTCCCAGGGCGCCAGGACGAGCGTGCTGCAGACAGGTGTGTGGGAGCACTATCGAAATGTGCAGAGGAGAGGGCGTCTGCTGTGTGCACGCAAGTCTGAAAAGTTGTGCGTTTTGGAGGAGCGTAAGGAACTGGCAGCACAGAGAAAGGAAGTGCGCTCTCAGCAGGGAGAAGGAGCCACAGCAATGGAAACACAAGGCCATGAGAAAGCCTGCCTGCTGTTGCTTTTGTTCTTAATAATAAAGGAGCTCATCTGGCTTCGTATCTGACTTTGTCCTAGTCACTGTGTTTATTCACTTCACTGTCATAAGAAAGCTATGAGGTCGTGCCGTGAGGAGTAAGTGAATCCGTGGAGCCAAGATGCTCCCAACGGTGACTGAATTTGAGCAGTCTCTACTATTGTGTCATCGTCACTCTTGTGACTATTAACAGATGCAAAAACTGTGGCTGAGGTCGGGTAACCTGCCTGGTTTCACATGGACAGTAAGTGACAGAGCTGGGGTTTGAAGGCTGGTTTTGAATGCAGGCCCAGTTCTTAGCTGCCCTTATAATTAGGGGATGGGATGCATGCTGGGGAGGGGCAGTAATTTGTAGCGAGACTGCCAAATGGTTTGGGGCCACAGTGTAAGCGGCCTTGTGTACCAGCAGAGGCTTTGAGACACAGGAGTACCAGATATGATCTACATTTGACAAAGACAATTCCGGAAAATAAGGACTATGTGTTGACAACTGGTCCACTGGCCCTTCCCCTCCCGTGTACAGCTGAGGGTTCAGCTTCTGGGATGGCCAGCTCCTGTCCCAGCTCCTGCCCCAGCCCCTGTCCAGCCCCTGTCCAGCCCCTGTCCCAGCCCCTGTCCAGCCCCTGTCCAGCCCCTGTCCAGCTCCTGTCCAGCTCCTGTCCCAGCCCCTGTCCAGCTCCTGTCCCAGCCCCTGCCCCAGCCCCTGTCCAGCCCCTGTCCAGCTCCTGTCAGCTCCTGCCTCAGCCCCTGTCCAGTTCCTGTCCCAGCCCCTGCCCCAGCCCCTGTCCAGCCTCTGTCCAGCTCCTGTCCCAGCCCCTGCCCCAGCCCCTGTCCAGCCCCTGTCCAGCTCCTGTCCCAGCCCCTGCCCCAGCCCCTGCCCCAGCCCCTGTCCCAGCCCCTGTCCAGCCCCTGTCCCAGCCCCTGTCCCAGCTCCTGCCCCAGCCCCTGTCCAGCCCTTTCCAGCCCCTGCCCCAGCCCCTGTCCAGCCCCTGCCCCAGCCCCTGTCCCAGCCCCTGTCCCAGCCCCTGTCCAGCCCCTGTCCCAGCCCCTGTCCCAGCCCCTGTCCAGCCCTTTCCAGCCCCTGCCCCAGCCCCTGTCCAGCTCCTGTCCCAGCCCCTGTCCTTCTCGACTGCCAACTCAGCCGCCCTAGTGGGCCTGCTGGGAGACGTGGGAGGAAGGAGAGGGGGAGCCGCTCTCCAGGTAACAAGCTCTGTGGAGGGAGCCAAACCAAATTCCCAAGGTCCATAACTGGGTAATCCAGATGCGGCCCTGCAGTGTTCTGCGGATGGCCCTTGCTGCCTTCAAGGTCAGAGCCTACACAGCTGCTCGGACTTCAGGGCCGGCTGTGGCGGTGGTGACTCCACTCTCCCTCCAGCAGTAGCAGGAATGGGCAAGGGGCCGCGGGAGTATGTCTAGAACTCACAGTACCCCCACGCTCGGCTTTAGGCTCCCACCATTGGCTTTTACGCTTGTAATCAAAGAAGATATTTCTTCTGTCATCAATGTCCTTGTCCCCGTCTCACCACCCACAGAGGCATAGTCTCCCTCCCTCTGCCCTCCTGTCACTGCGAGTTCAGCCAGTTCGCTGCAGAGGAGTGCATGGGAGGTGACAGCAGCCGTGACTGGCAGTCGCGGTGCACCTGCTGGTGGCCAGCCACTGTTCCAGGCGTGCAGACATTAGCCAGGGACAAACGACAGCCGAGTGAAGGCACGCTGTCCTCATCTCCCCCTTTACAGGTGAGGAGACTGAGCTATGAAAAAGCCGAGTTGCCCAACGTCACGGAGCTGTTCAGTAGCAAGGCCTTTGCCTCAGCACCAGAGTGGCTGAGACCGTCGCACGCATGCGCATCGCCTGCCGTCTTGTTAAGGGGGCTCCCTGCGGAGGTTCCTGATTTTCCTGATTGAGCATTTTTGGAAAGCTCCCTCTCCATGGAGGGAGTGCGGCGCTACGCCTCATCTGCCGCTTCTCCGTACCAACCCCGGTCCGACTCCCTTCGTCGGAGAGTTAGGATATTGGCTTAAAACAGTTCTGCTAAGGAGTCAGCTCATCCTGGGAGAAGAGGAATTTCTGAATGGCCAGCTGCGTTGACGCGGTGCTCCTTGGGCGAAGAAGTGCGCCTCGGGTCAGGGAGGGCTGCTCTGGCCTTCCCCAGGCTGGGTCCGGCCCTCCGTAGCCGCTGACCAGGTCCACTAGTGGAGGCGCCCCTCCCCCTCTTCCAGGGATGTGGGTGGTGGCCTTAGACCTGGGAGTTTGGGGGACACTCCTCCAGCCTCCAGGCTCTCGCTGTAGTCCGGTGATTGACTGTGACAGCCCAGCCGCGGCCATTGCAGGCATTTGCAGGAGTGAACCAGCAAGTGAGACTGTGCTCTCTCTCTCTCAAATAAACAAAAATAAATATGTAAACATTAAATATAAATGTACTGACTTACTCTTTTCATGAAACTTTGCTCTCGCCTACCTTTCTACTGTCTCCTTTTAATCCTGCATTTGAAGGGGGCCGAGGAGGGACCAGTGTTGTGGCCGATGCTGGGAGCCAAGACTGAGATCCAGGTCTCACGGGAGCATGACAGTGCCAGGAGCCCAGTGGCTTGAGCCATTGCCACTGCCTCCCAGGGTCTCCATGGGCAGGAAGCTCGAGTTAGGAATTAGAGCTGGGGTTCAAGTACAGTTAAAGTGCCAGTTATGAGTAACACATGGGGCTAGTCACTAGCTGTGGATTATATAAATGAGAGAATCCCGGTCTTCGAGATGAGGGGATGCCGTATGGAGAGGAAGGTCAAGTTCTGGCCGAGGCATCTAGAAGCCAAGTCAAGAACCCCAGCAAAGCACTTGCAGTGGGGGGCGAGGAAAGCAGGAGCCTCCCTCACAGCCCGGGAAGGAGCCGCCCAACTCACACCTTGGCCTTGGCTTTTTTTTTTTTTTTTTTTTTTTTAACAGGCAGAGTTAGACAGTGAGAGAGAGAGACAGAGAGAAAGGTCTTCCTTCCATTGGTTCATCCCCCAAGTGGCTTCTACGGCTTCTGTGCTGATCTGAAGCCAGGAGCCAGGTGCCTCCTCCTGGTCTCCCATGGGGTGCAGGGCCCAAGCACTTGGGCCATCCTCCACTGCCTTCCCAGGCTACAGCAGAGAGCTGGACTGGAAGAGGAGCCACCAGGACAGAACCAGTGGCCCAACTGGGACTAGAACCTGGTGTGCCGGCACCGCAGGCCGAGGATTAGCCTAGTGAGCCACGGCGCCGGCCTGCCTTGGCCTTTTAACCTCTGGATCTGTGAGACAAGAACTTGCTGTCAACAAGTTTGGGATCCATTGTCGAAGCTTCCCTAGAAAACTAACAAGGATGCTAACTGCGTAAAGAAATGGGGGTGGGGGGATGAACATGTTACTAACGTGGTTAGTTGTGGACTAGAACGTGCACTGTGAGAAGTCCGTGGGGGTTCAGAGAGGAGAGAGAGAGAGTGACATAATGCACATGTTTGTTGACATGTAATAGCTGTGCATTTTTAAGGGCCACCTTGCAATATCGCAATACATGTACACAGTGGAAACCAATCAGACCAGGCAACCCGAATTCCCGCCTCCTTATCTTTTCCCTGTGCTGGAGTCTGGCCGCTCCTTTCTCCGGGTCTTTGTACAGAACGGGATCCATATCAGGTTGCACGGTTGCCTCCCTGTGCCCTGGAACACTAGGCCCATTCTCTCTGTCTCACTGTATGTTGGTGCCTGTTATCCAACTTCCCTTCATCTCCCAGCTTTTAGGAACCACTATTCAAATTCAACTTTTAAACATCTCCCCCTGCGAGGAAGAAGGTGCAGTATTATCTTTTGGTTCTGATTTATTTCTTTTTCTTTTTTTTTAAGATTTATTTATTTTATTTGAAAGGCATAGTTACAGAGAGGCAGAGCAGAGAGAGAGAGAGAGACATAGAGAGAGACAGAGGTCTTCCATCTGCTGGTTCACTCCCCCAGTTGGCCACAATGGCTGGAGCTGCAACGATCTGAAGCCAGGAGCCAGGAACTTTTCCAGGTCTCCCATGTGGTTGCAGGGGCCCAAGGACTTTTCCCAGGCCATAGCAGAGAGTTGGATCGGAAGTGGAGCAGGCGGGACTCGAACCAGTGTCCTTATGGGTAGCCATCACTGCATGTGGTGGCTTTACACGCTATGCTACAGCACTGGCTCCCTGACTTATTTCATCCAACATAAAGAGTTCCAGTTCCATTCACTTTACTGCAAATGTTAGTATTTCATTCTTTTTATGGCTGAATAATAGTCCTTTGTGTATACATACACACCACATTTTCTTTTAGGAATGCCTTTTTTTCTTTTTTTGACAGGCAGAGTGGACAGTGAGAGACAGAGACAAGAGAGAAATGTCTTCCTTTTGCCGTTGGTTCACCCTCCAATGGCCGCTGCGGCCGGCGCGCTGCGGCCAGCCCACCGCGCTTATCCGATGGCAGGAGCCAGGTGCCGGCCCTAGGAATGCTTTTTAAAAAAATGGTATGGTTGGCCAGCACCGTGGCTCACTAGGCTAATCCTCCGCCTTGCGGCGCCGGCACACCGGGTTCTAGTCCCGGTTGGGGCGCCGGATTCTGTCCCGGTTGCCCCTCTTCCAGGCCAGCTCTCTGCTGTGGCCCAGGAAGGCAGTGGAGGATGGCCCAAGTCCTTGGGCCCTGCACCCACATGGGAGACAGGAGAAACACCTGGCTTCAGATTAGTGCGGTGCGCCGGCCGCAGCACGTGTGCTGCAGTGGCCATTGGAGGGTGAACCAACGGTAAAGGAAGACCTTTCTCTGTCTCTCTGTCTCTCACTGTCCACTCTGCCTGTCAAAAAAAAAAAAAAATGGTATGGTATGGGGCCAGCGCAGCAAGTTAAAGCCCTGGCCTGAAGCACAGGCATCCCATATGGGCAGTGATTCTGGTCCCAGCTGCTCCTCTTCCATTCCAGCTCTCTACTATGGCCTGGGAAAGCAGTAGAAGATGGCCCAAGTCTTTGGGCCCCTGCAGCTGCATGGGAGACCTGGAAGAAGCTCCTGGCTCCTGGCTTCGGATTAGCTCAGCTCCTGCTGTTGCAGCCAATTGGGGAGTGAACCAGCGGATGGAAGACCTCGCTCTCTTTCTCTACCCCTCTCTGTAACCCTGTCTTTCAAATAAACAAAATAAAGAAATCTTTTAAAAATGCATGTCCTAGATAAATATATGTTTTCTTTAAAGATTTGTTTATTTATTTGAGAGGCAGAATTACAGACAGAGAAAGGGAGAGTCAGAGAGAGGGGTCTTCTATCTGCTGGTTCACTCCCCAGATGGCCAGAGATGGGCTTTTTCGAAGCCAGGATCCAGGAGCTTCTTCCAGGTCTCCCATGCAGGTGCAGGGATCCAAGCACCTGGGTTATCTTTTGCTGCTCTCCCAGGCCATAGCAGAGAGCTGGATTGGAAGTTGAGCAGCCGGGACTCGAACTGGCACCCTTCAAGCAAGGATCAGAAAACCCTACTGAGAATCACAAGGCCTTTTCCTTGACCAGGGGCTGGCAAATTACAGCCCAAGCCTGTGTGATCTTCAAAATAAGAAAGGTTTTTTTTTTTTTTTTAATCTTTTTAAAGAGTTGTATCAATAACAACGAGGAGGAATACACAACAGAAAGCATGTGTAGCTTGCAAAACGTAATGTATTTACTGTCTGATCCTTTTCAGAAAATGTTCCCACTGTCCGGTCTGGACCGGATTTTGTCATTGTTGGGTGACTGTGGAGAAACCCGGCTAAAGGGTTGAACTGTACTCTGTAAGCAATGGGCTTCACAGGTGAGTGAGGAGGCCAGGCCAGGCCGCAGGAGGAGGATGAACGGGAAGGGGCTGGTTGGCTGACACGTTCGGGATGCAACAGAAATCTTTAATCCGGGATCCAGAGAGCCAGTGGGAGATGTAGATTGGGTGATCATCAGCACAGGACCGATGAAATCACCCGAGGAGAAGACCCGGAGTCGACTTCCTTCGGGGGAGGATGGAAGAACGAGAGAAGAGTGAAGAGAAAAAATGGCCCGAGAGGAAGGAGGGGAACAAGGCGTGAGGAGTAGCACAGGTGGAGTGGCCATCACCGCAGTCAGTGCCGAGAGAGCTCGAGAGGAGCAAAGGCTGGAAAGACGCCCAGGGATGCATCGCCGGCAGCCTTGGGAGGGGCGTGGTACACTTGGGAGCAGGGGGCAGGGGGTAGTGTGCAGGATTCTGGGAGTAGAAGGAGGGACGGAGACCAGTTAGTAGCCTGAGGGGGAACGGAGTCCATAGAAGCAAATCGTATCCTTTGTGCCCACCCTGCAAGGGTATGAGAGATCCAATTAAATACTGGACGTGAAAGTGCTTGAAAAACTACAAAATGCTATGTTACAAATAAAAAAGCACCGTGTTGCTGTAAACTAAAGTAGTTCTAAATTCTATGATCACGTAAGACTATGTGTGCTTTTTCCTCTAAATTTACAGCCCAGAACCACAGACTAGGTTTCCAGTCCTGAAAACCTTTCTAGCACCTGACTCACTTCTCTTCCTATTGTTCTTTTAAATGTGCGAAGCAGAGAGGCGGAGTGAGACAGAGAGAGAAAGAGCTCCAGTCCATTGGTTCACTCCTCAAACGCTCACCGTGGCCAGGGCTGGGCCAGGCCAAAACTGGGAGCCAGGGACTCAAGCCAGGTCTCCCATGTGGGTGGCAGGGACCCAAGGACTTGAGCCACCATCTCCTGCCTCCCAGGGTCTGCATTATCGGGAAGCTGGAGTCAGGAGCCAGAGCCAGGACTTGAATCCAGATTCTTCAATACGGGCCACGGGTGCACGGACCAGTAGGCAGAGTGCCCACTCTTCACGTTCCTGTTGCTTTGACCTCGCCCTAGGGAGCCCCCTGCATTAACCATCAGGCAACCCTGGTTCTCATCCTCCTCCCAAGCCTTGCTTTCCTTCTCTCCTGAGCCTTCACCCAGGCCATTTGCCTTCAAGTTGGAAGCAATGCTGGCTTTAAGGGTTGGCAGATTTTGCAAACAAAAATAACTCGATAAACAATGAGTACTTTTCAGTGTGCGTCCCATGCCACACTTAACCCGTATTTTATTTGCGACTCTGTTTCCCCTGCTCTCTGTTTATTTGCAGGTGTCTTCCTTTGGAGTGCAACTCAGGGCTCACCTCTGCTCCTTGGTGTAATGACTGAATAAAAGCAACGCAGCCTTTTGTCCACAAACAGACCTGGATTCCAATCCTGGCCCCTCATTATTTGCATGTTCTGCGATTCTTGATGAAATCTTCCACTTTCTGGGAATCATAAATTACCATTCAAGGCTCTTGGAAGGATTAAACTGAACCGTGTTTGGTTGTTTGCTTTGGATTTACATATTTAAAAAAAAGATTTATTTATTTGTTTGAAATGCAGAGTTACAGAGAGGCAGAGGCAGAGAGAGAGAGAGAGGTCTTCCATCCTCTGGTTCACTCCCCAAATGACTGCAACGGCTGGAGCTTCGCTAATCCAAAGCCAGGGGTCAGGAGCTTCTTCCAGGCCTCCCATGCAGCTGCAGGGGCCCAAGGACTTGGGCCATCTTCTGCTTTCCCAGGCCATAGCAGAGAGCTGGATCGGAAGTGGAGCAGCCGGGTCTCGAACCTACGCCCTTATGGGATGTGGGCGCTGCAGGGGGTGCTTTACCTGCCACGCCACAGCCCCAGCCCCTGGATTTACATATTTATCAAACCTCCCTTCTCCAACAGGTAATTTCTTCGCTCGGCGTGCGCTCTCTGCTCAGGAGCTCAGTCTGTGTTGCCTTCAGGTGTGTTGCTGGGTAAGTTTCCATCCGGGTCAGAGTGCCTGGGGAGAGAGTCTCGCCTTTCCCAGAAATCCCAGGATGGTCTGTTGGGATTGGGATCGTTCTTTGCAGTATCTAAGGCTGGGATCCACCCACAGTGGGCTGGCTTCAGGATAGGGACGGACAGATGGGCTGCCACCCCCGGCTCTCTGAACAGTTTTAGGGGCTTGTATTCCTGGAGACCTCAAAGGTGAGCCTCCCAGCCCACCCTCCTTGCTGTGCTAGCTTTGCTTGGGTTCTCTGAGTGGGTTGATGGTGAAGAAGGGTGTGGGAACCCCTTTGGGGTGAGGATGGGGAAAGGGGGAAGCCGGAGTAGTCATTATTGTTAGTGCTTTTCTCTGTGACTCAGATTAATTACAAATACCGGGATTCATAAAGAGACAGCGTGCGTCGTAAAGACAGAACACAGGTGGAAAGGCCTTTAGTGGATTTTCTCTTCAACCCCCGAGCTCCCAGCCAGAGGGAGCCCATCTGCCCACTTGGGCTTCTGTGCCTGCCCCTAATACTCCTCAGTGGCAGGTGGGGGCTGGAGTCTGATGCCCCCATGCGTCCCCATGAGCCTGGAGCTCGCTCTTACCCATCCCCATTGTAGTCCCGTGCACTTCTGCCTTCCGCTCCCCCAGCTGCTGGGGCCTGGGGCTGCCCCAGTACCCTGCTTCTTATCTCAAGCCCAGGAAGAAAAAAACCCTACACCTGACCACGCTGAAGGTGGCTCTCCCCCCTCCATCCCCTTCTTCTCTTCTCGGGTCCCCTGGAACTTATATCGCTAGAAGGGAGCGCAGGTTGATGTATTTTTAAATGGCTTTGATTTTATCACCTTGCTTAATGATTTGGCACGTTATTTATTAGATGGGGAGCTTCCCAGAGGGGCCTGGCCCATTAACGTATAAATAATGTGGCAAATAGTTCAATAGAGCTGTAAAAAAAAAAAAGTGATTTAGAAATAAATTGACCTCTGTTTGTTACATGTAAACTAATTCCTCCCCTCCCCCAATAATGTATTTTGTGCCCTTAAACTGGGTTGGTGGGATGGGGGTGGGAGGAGACAAGAAGGGGGCCAGTGCAGATTCTGTGTGTGTGGGGGTCCCTCATGGCCATTTTTTCTTTGTCATGGTTGAGGGTGTGGCGGGTACGTGTGGTTGGGGGAAGGCTATTTATCTGTGGTCTGGGACAGCCAGGTGTTTGGTAGGGGTGAGGGTGGGGGTTTCCTTTCTGGATACAAATCCCCATTTGTGGTCTTGTCATTACGGAGGGGCTGGCATTTAACTCAGTATGAAGAGGAGGAGATGGGGGTGGTTTGTGTGGCAGCGGGAGCTGTCCTGGGGCACTCACATCTCTGCAGTGAGCCCCTTCCAGGGGCGTCTGCCTGCTTCATCGGCTGGCACAGCGGGTGCACCGCACAGAGCAAGCCGCCAGCAAATGTTGATGAGAGATGTTAAACACATATCCACATATCCACCATGCTTAACGGAGGGTGAGAGCTAGTGGTGGATAAATAATGGATACAATAATGAACATTTATTGAGACCTCTGTATACGCTAGGCATGTTGCTACGTTCTTTGCCTACCTAACCTAATTATATCTTCTTGATGTTCAGGCTGCCATAGGAAATATGACACAGATTCCTAAGAGTGCGCAAAAGGAATATGCACATGGCCACCAAGAAACTGGCAAATAGAAGAACCACGAAACCACCACTCAGATTTAAAAATAAAGAACTTACGGGTGGGCACTGGGTGCAGTGATTATATAAGACATAACTTGGGGGGCTGGTGTTGTGGTGTAGCGGGTAAAGCCGCCGCCTGTGATGCCGGCATCCCATATGGGACCCTATTTGTGTCCCCAGTGCTCTACTTGGATCCAACTCCCTGCTAACAGCCTGGGAAAAGCAGAAAATGATGGTCCAAGTGCTTGGGCCCCTGCACCCACATGGGAGACCTGGAAGAAGCTCCTGGCTCCTGGCTTCAGTCTGGTCCAGCCCAGGCCATTGCTGACATCTGGTGAGTGAACCAGCGGAGGGAAGACCTCTCTCGCTCTCGCTTGCTCTCTCTCTCTCTCTCTGTTTCTCGCTTGCTGCCTTTAAATTAAAAGCAAATATTTTTTCTTAAAAAAAAAAAAAAAGTAAAGTGGCCAGCGCCGTGGCTCACTTGGTTAATCCTCTGCCTGCGGCGCCGGCATCCCATATGAGCGCTGGGTTCTAGTCCCGGTTGCTCCTCTTCCAGTCCAGCTCTCTGCTGTGGCCCAGCAGGGCAGTGGAGGATGGCCCAAGTGCTTGGGCTCTGCACCCGCATGGGAGACCAGGAGGAAGTACCTGGCTCCTGGCTTCGGATCAGCACAGTGAGCTGGCTGTGGCAGCCATTTGGGGGGTGAACCAATGGAAGGAAGACCTTTCTCTCTGTCTCTCTCCCTCTGTCTGTCCAAAAAAAAAAAAAAAAGCAAAAACTTACGCAGCATCTCATAAAACTTTGCATGTTCCCTTCTAATCACAATCCCTTCCCTCTCCCAAAAATAACTTTCCATCTTTTCTAGTAGTGCTCAGAATTCGGCTGTAGCTGTGCCGATCCGAAGCCAGGAGCCAGGAGCTTCTTCCGGGTCTCCCATGTGGGTGCAGGGACCCAAGGACTTGGGCCATCTTCTACGGCTTTCCCAGGCCACAGCAGAGAGTGGGATTGGAAGAGGAACAGCCGTGACTACTAGAACTGGCACCTATGTGGGATGCTGGCATTGCAGGCCAGGGCTTTAACCTGCTGCACCACAGCGCCAGCCCCTAAACCATATAGTTTTGCCTGTTGTTGAGCTTTGTACAAATGAACCCAAACTGTGCGTATTCTTTTGTGTCTTGCATTTTCACTCAATGTGTTAAATTCAGCATCCATGTTGTTGCTTGTAGCTGTGATGTGTTTTGCATTGTTGTCGATATTTCATTGTAGGAAATATGTTAACTTACCCATCGTGGTGGAGATGGAGCCTGTGCCCTTTTATTTTTTAGCGATGGAGACTGTGCTGCACTGAACATTCCTGACCAAGCACCCGAGTACACAGGAGCCCACGCTTTGTAAGGTATCTGCCGAGGAGCGCGATTTCCGGGTTGTGGGGCTTGCGCACATTCAAGTTCACTTGGTGGAACCAAACTGCTTTCCAAAGTAGTTGCAGCATTTTTCACCCTGACCAGAACATTCGTGTGCTCCAGTTGTCCTACCACCCTCGCCAATGCGTGGTAGTTTCAAAATTTTCCGATCTAATCTTTATAATATCACCTGATGTTAGAATTATTATTCTCATTACTCAGATGATTCAGAGTATTTAAGTTGAAACAATTTGCTCAAAGGTATATAACTGGTAAATCACAGAGCCAGTATTTGAACTGTAAGCCTGATTCCATAACTTCAACTTTTTTAAAGATTTATTTATTTGAAAGTCAGAGTTACACAAAGGAAGGAACACACACACACACACACACACACACACCTTCCATTCTCTGATTCACTCCCCAAGATGGCCACCACAGGGCCAGGCCAAATGCAGGAGCCAGGAACTTCATCTGGGTCTCCCGCATGGATGACAGTGGCCTGAACTCTTAGATCATCTGCTGCTTTTCCCAGGCCATCACCAGGGAGCTGGATCAGAAGTGGAGCAGCCGGGATGGGAACCAGCACCCATATGGGATGCTGGCATCATAGGTGGTGGCTTTACCCGCTATGCCACAAGGCTGGTCCCCATAACCTCAACCTTTTTTAAATATTTTATTTATTTACTTGAGAGGTGGAGTTACAGACGGAGAGGGAGAGGCAGAGAGAGATAAAGGTCTTCCATCTGCTGTTCACTCCCCAAATGGTTGTAACAGCTGTAGCTGGGACAATCCACAGCCAGGAGCCAGGAGCTTCTTCCGGGTCTCCCAGGAGAGTGCAGGGGCCCAAGCACTTGGACCATTTTCTGCTGCTTTCCCAGGCCACAGCAGAGATGCTGGATCAGAAGAGGATCAGCCGGGACTCGAACTGGCATCCATATGGGATGCCAGCGCTGCCGGCAGAAGCTTAGTCTACTACGCCACAGCACCAGCCCCAACCTCAATTTTTAATAGCAGTATTTACGCTTTGTCCTGACAATGAATCCTTAATTGATCCGAGATAAATCACAAACCAAAATTTTATTATTTTTTTAAATAATGCGTTCCATGCTCAAAGGACTGTCCGTCTTGATGCTTATGATGGCGGACTTGCGCGGTGGGGGAGGCAGCGAGTCACGGCGGGGGCGGAGGGAACGCTTGAAGGCTGCAGTCTGTGGGAGCGCATCTACCCAGGCGATGACTGGTGCACAGCCAAAAGCAGCTTCCGGCCCGATCCAGACCACCTCGCGAGAGATCTGTGAGTTACTCCGGGGGCAGAGGCTCCACCCAGGAGCCAGAAAGTCCTCCTTTGCAGGCTACCTGCTCCTGCTGCTGTTTCAACTCATTCCCTGGCCTTGGGTCCTCGGCAGACAACCCTTCATACGTGATCAAAGGCTCCGTTCTGGTTTCAGGGTATGTTGTTGGCCCGACAGAGTTTCCAATAGAGTCAGGGCTTTAGGGTGTCTTTCATCCCCAGAGCTCAAAGCCTCCCACGGACATTAACCCATTAATCACCGAACTGCTCTGTGAAGTTGAGTAGCAGTCAGCGGGAGCCTCCCCCGCTTCCCAGGTAGAGAAACTGAGTTCATGACTTGTCCGGAACTGCCCAGGGAGTCAGGATGGAGCCAGGCAAGGAACCTAGGTGTCCAGGGAAATCATCGCTTCTTCTGTCAGCGATGCAGGCCTCCAGTTTTCTGCCCATTCATCAGGAGTGGGGAAAACAACAACAAAAAAAGAATGGTGAAAGTAGGCTAGTGGTAGGGGCTATCAGGATTTCAGATTGCTGAGAATAATGGCCTTGCATTCCTCAAAACCAGGGCCAGGGCCAAGGCCACTCATCCTTCTGGCTTCTGTTCCTGGGCTGCTTGGTGCATCGGAGGCCTTTAACGACTGTGTTGAATGAAGGCATGCCCAAGTGAAGGAATCTGTGAAGGAACGGCAGGTTGCGTGAATCTGTCTTAGTGACCTAGTCCCAACTTTCCAAGTTAATGTCAGCATCTTTGTGAATGGTGAGGACAAGCGCAATGTTCTGCTGAATTTCCCTGGGTGAGCTGAGGGCCTGGGTGGGGCAGCGAGAAGAGATGCTTTAGGTGACCAGGCCAGGGATAAAACCATCCTCACTTTGCCCGAGAAGATCTCTACATGAAACCGCATGGCAGGGTTATTCGGAACCGTTCTGAGTTCCTGTCCCGCACTTGCTGAAGGGTTCATCTGGGACAGGCAACTTGACCAGTTATGGCTCTCTTCCATCCCACAGCAACCAGCGGAGCTCAGGCCCACGCGACAGTTGAGAGTGTGGGTTTCATTTTCTCCAGGCATCCATCATCTTGGTGACAGTGAATGAGTGCTTGTTTAGGGGAAGGCAGGAACGTGGCTCACTTTAGGGTGCTCTCTTGGGGCTGGCATGGTGGCATAGCTGGTAAAGCCAGTGCCAGCAATGCCAGCATCCCACATGTGGGCACTGGTTCCAGTCCCGGCTGCTCCATTTCTGATTCAGCTCCTGCTAATGCGCCAGGGAAAGCAGCAGAAGATGGCCCAAGTGCTTGTGCCCCTGCTAGCCACGTGGGAGACCTGGAAGAGAAGCTCCTGGCTTCAACCTGGCCAAGTGCAGGCAGTTGGGACCATCTGAATCCTGAAGAGTGCAGGCCAGGAGTGGGGGGCCACCTCTGAGCCCTTTGGGCCTGGTGCACCTGGTCCCCCTTCCCTCCATCTTCAGCCCCTCCTTGTCCCCTGCTCACCACCGTCACACCTGGCTGTGCCTTCATTTCAGCCACATGTCTGATCCCATCTCTGTCCCTTGGCGGGCTCCCTGCTGCCAGCATTTATCTCCCTGTTTTATGATGTCATTTAATTAGCTCGCACACCGTGGTTTTATGGGACAAACACGGCCTTGTTTGCCTTATAACTGGCTTTCCCGGCTCTTTGGGGACAGGTCAGGGAATCAGCCTGGTGGGGTTTGGAGTTCAGGAAAGCTGGATCTTTAGGAACCTGGGAAATTTGGGAATGATCTGACTTAGGGACCCATCTACAGCAAACTGGAAAAGGGCCATCCCTCGGTCATCCCTGGCTCCCCACCCACAGCGTGGGAATCTCCCTGGTGGGGGAGACGCTAATCCTCTCGCTGTCCCAAATCCCTGTTGCTCCCGTGCATCTCTCACGATTCTAGTGCGTAGACAGAGTGGCCGCCTATAGCATGGTCACAAGCCTCCTGCTCGTTAGCTCCAGGGGGAAGAAAAACAGATCTGGTAGGACACATGTTAAAATGGGGCTTATGAGGCCAGTGCTGTGGCATGGCGGGTAAAGCCGCCACCTGTGATGCCAGCATCCCATATGGGCGCTGGTTCGAGTCCTGGCTGCTCTACTTCCAATCCAGCTCCCTGCTAATGTGCCTGGGAAAGTAGAAGATGGCCCAAGTGCTTGGGCCCCTGCACCCATGTGGGAGACCTTGATTGGATTCCCAGCTCTTGGCTTCGACCTTGATCTGGCTCTGGCCATTGTGGGCATTTGGGCAGTGAACCAGCAGATAGAATCTCTCTCCCTCTCTCTCTCTCTCTCTCTCTCTCTCTGTGTGTGTGTCTCTCAACCAAATTAAATAAATAACTAAAATTAGAGGACAACAATAATAAAGAAGAAATTGACAGAAGAGCACCCTAAATTGTAACAACTCAGAAGAAAGAAAATACAGGGGTTTATTTGAAATTAATATTTATAAATTGAAAATTGGGTATTGAAAACACCGCTCTGCCTCCTTCTGGAACGGCGTGGATCAGGTTCTGTCTGGGACTGAAACTTCAACCAAAATGCTCCAGGAAGAGGACTCTGTGTCTGGACTTATGCTTCCAGAACCTTCCACGTCAGCATGTCTTCAGAAACTTTGGCCCCAGCCCCTGCTGCCACCGCTTGCGACACCTCACAGGACCAGTGATGCACGAAGCCTGTCTTCGGCGTCCCCGTCCCCTCCTCCCAGCGGCTGTGACGTGCATCTCCCCTGAAAAACCATTAGGCTCGGGAAGCGTTGGGACTGGCCTGGGCACGCCTTGGCCCCGCTGGGCCGTGCCATCCCCCAGTGACTTCAGAGCAGGGAGGGCGGTATTCCGAGGATGCTCCAGCCGCCCCTCCTCTGTCACTGAATTGCCAATATATTTTCTCTGACAGTTTGTACAGATAGTTAAGATACCGTGTAATTACTGTTGCGTTTGAAAGCCAAACATGATTTACTTCTGACAAGCTCAGTCATCTTTCGGATGACTTGGGGTGTGTGTGTGTATGTGTGTGTGCGTGCGTGTGTGTTGGTTATGTCAGATCCTAATAGCAGAGTAGGGATTAGGCCCCATGCTTCTGCCATTCACCTTCCTGTACCAGATCAAGAAACATAGGGGTAGCCAAGGGTAGATAGTTCAGAAAGTCCCTGGAAAAATGGACCTCAAAGATAAGTTTATTTTGGTGCATAGATTTTTTTTCCATAATGTATGTTTTTATGAACTTCTTGAAAACCTTTATATGCTTGCAATTCAAAACTTTTTCTCCCCAAGTAAGCTTACCGCTTAAATCCATTTTTCAGGGACTTTAAGTCCCCGTGGACTGAGCCCAGTATGGGGAGATGGCATTCCTCCTCTCAGGGAACCCAGGGCCTGAAGAGTGATGTCCTGCACGCCTAGGTCAGTGAAAAACGCACAGACCTAGGATCCCGGGTAGGCGATGGGGCAGCCAGGGAGGATGGCAGTGCAGCATGCGTCTGATCAGAGCTTTGGGAGAGGAGGTTTAGCGCCGGAGAGAAAGGAAAGGAGGGGGTGGTTGCTGAGGGAGAGGAGTGACCCTCACGGTGCAGGAGAGGCGCTGGCACAGAGGAGCGCTCTTCTTCCTGGCTGTGTCTGAGCAAAGGGTCCTGGCAGAGGATGGGGAGGAGGAGCAACGTCCTGGTGCCTGGAGGGAGGAGGGGCCGGAGGCTGGATCAGACCACCGCTAGGCAGCCTGTAGGGGGTCCAAAGTGCACTAGCGGGTTGGGAGGATGGTTCCCACCTGCTGAAAGAGGTTGCACTTGAATGGGGCAAGGGAGAGGTGAGTGCAGTTGAATGAGGGCCTGGGTGCCCCCAGCTTCTGAGCTCATGACATGGGAAAGAGCAATCGGTCCTTTTCCTGGTTCCTTTCTAATTGCAGCAGGAGACTCCAAGTCTGCATTAGACAAAGGATTATATAAGGTCCCAAAGCCAAGGGCGCCATGGGGTTGCCTTCTGGGCCCCAAAAGAAGCCTGGGCCTGGGCCGAGCAGAACAGGGCTCATCTTCAGCCCCTGGGGTGGAAAGGGTGTGGGGGTGGTTGATGTTCTTAAGTTTTGCTCTCGGCGTCTCTGGCTCAGGCTTCTGTCCGCACAGACCTGCATCCCAGCCCCGCCCCAACTGCTGATTATACCCCTTGAGATGCATCATTGCTAGGAAAGCAGATGTGCCAGCCAGATGTGACATGTTGGAAGGAAAAAAATTTAAAAAGCCCTTACCTCTGAGCCTTGGGGAGAGCTGCTCATCACGGTCTCGCTGTTCTCATGGGGAGGGCAGGGCGGAGGCTGGGTTCCCGCCAGCTTTGAACCCGCCAGGCTCATCTGCAGGAGGCTCTCCAAGCTCTTCAAGGAGCCGGATGTGGGAGCTGGGGAGTGCAGGGTCCGTAGCAGATGGGAGAGGTTTGAGGTGCGTGGTAGCAAGTGGGCTACCAGTTAGTCCCTCTTGCTGGATTGCATAGGGAGGTGCTGATGAGTGCGTGTGTGCGCGCGTGTGTGTGTGCACGAGCACACGGACATATGTGATCTCTAAGCGTGGGTTTCTAGGAATTCAGCCCAGAGGTATCCACCAGCTTCCCCGGACAGGCCCCCATGACCCCCCTGGAATGCCTCTGCAGTTGTCCCCAGGTTTTAATTCCTTTCTGTCATCAGAAACCCAGCTCAGAACTTTCTAGCGACTTGCCCTTTGCCTGGGGGTAGGGGTGAGGAACCTCTTGAGCCTGCTGACAGACATCTCAGTCTGGGAGGCCCTGGCACGCTTTGCTGGGAGCCTCCCCGCCAAGACGGCGCCTGGGGTCCCCGGATGTCAGCCATTCCCCCAGTCACTTCCCAAAGGTCAAGGGGTAGAGGAATAACCCCTTAGAATAGGCTAGGAAGGGACTAGGGGAAGAAATCCCAGGAAGTGTCTTGGGTGGACCAGCGAGTTCTAAGGGCAAGGTCAAGGTGAAGTTGCACAGTGCTGCACCAGGCATGGAGGACATCCTTGATAGTGCAGGTTACCCACAGCCTTCAGAAATGTAGTCAGTTCTACAAAGTCCTCTGCTCAGACCCCTGAGAGGTGTTTCTTGATGACATCTTTGCCTAAATGTCGACATTTCCCATTTTCTAAACTGGACTCCAACTCTTCCAATCCATCCCCAAAGCGGACTTGTGATCAAAGTGCCCTGGGAGCCAACCTAGATCTGAACACGCGTGAGCTGGTGGAGGGCTAGTGTCTTTTCCAGCTAAAGCCCACGGACTAAACCAGATCCCAAAGGAACTCTTCCCCAATCCTGCTCTTAATCCCCATCCTGAAAGTAACCCTCCCTCAAATCCCAATTTGAAGCCTGTGCCTACCTCTCTCCTCCCCACCCCCACTGCCTAGGATGATTTGAGGGTTAGGAGGGGCTGGGGAGGAGAGGGCAAGGTGAGGAGTGCCTCTGGGGAAAAGGAGGAGGAGGAGAGCCAGCCAGAGCGACCTGGAGGAGCCAGTGTGGTATCTGGGAGCCTGGGGCATGCTCCTGGTGCTTGCCAAGCCATGAGTCACAACATCGTTCTCCGTGGCATTTTGGTGGGGGTGTGTCTGGGCTGGCAGCAGGCAAACAGGCTCGGCTCGTCCCCCTAATGGGGGGAGGGGAGGGAGAAGGTCTTCCATCCTGAGGGTCCCTCTTTTCTCTGCTCTTTTAGATTTCACAAGACTCAGGCTCAGCAGGAGGAAATGCGGTGCTTAGAAATTCTTTGTCATTCGTTGCAAATAAATCATTGGAAAGACAAAGTCACTGGGAATGCAGAGTCTTGAAGCTCCCAAATAAGAGAGGTGACCTCGGCCAGCGCCCCCACACCCCCCAGCATCATCCCCTCAGGGACCTGGGGTTGCCCCATCTGGCCACGCCCCCTCCCTCCCACTGTAGTCATTGCCAAGATCCAGATAGGCACCCACCACAGCCAGATACAGATCTTTATGGCGTGAACCTATGCTTGCACGAAATAGTTCCTGGAGCCTTTCCCCGAGCCTGGTACCTGTCCCTGGCTGTCTCCAGGTGCCATGTGTCAGTTTTCTGGCTGGCCATGGGCCCAGCCCTGACCCTTACCGCTGAGAGAAGGAGTCGGACGGTAATGACTGTTTTCTGATGTTGAGTGACGATTAGGGTTATTATTGTTTGTTCCTTGGGGAAGCCAGACAACCATCAGCCTGACTCTAAACACATGTGGTTCAGAGCAGTGACTTGTCCTGAGGGCCCATGGAAGTTCCACCGAGCCCCTTATCCTTAGCCCGCATCTGGAACTGGAAATGCTACGGACGGGCTGGGAGGAAGGAAGGGGCCTGCTCCTTATGCCTGCCCTCTGGGGCTCATTTTCACGGCCTGGAGTAGACTTTACACTCCACAGATCTAGCTCCTAGCCAGCCTTCTCTGCCAGGTGTGGAGGCGAGAGGTACCGTGAGACCAGCCAGGAAGTGACGTGGTTGAGAGACACCCCGCTTCTCTCCGCACCACGCACCTGCCTTCAAGTGACACACCACGCTCACTTCAACCATGTGTTTCAGTTTGTTGAGGATTTCTTTTTTTAAGATTTTATTTTATTTATTTGAGAGGCAGAGTTACAGACAGAGAGAGGGAGAGACAGAGAGAAAGGCAATGGCCGGAGCTGGGCCAATCTAAAGCCAGGAGCCAGGAGCTTCTTCCGGGTCTCCCACGTGGGTGCAGGGACTCAAGGACTTGGGCCATCTTCTACTGCTGTCCCAGGGCATAACAGAGCTGGATCGGAAGTGGAGAAGCCGGGACTCAAACCGGAGAACACATGGGACGGCAGTGCTGCAAGCCAGGGCTTTAACCCATGGTGCCACAACACTGGCCCCACAGTTTGGCTTAGAAAAAGACAGGGCCGGCGCTGTGGCATAGCGGGTAAAGCCACCGCCTGCAGTGCTGGCATCCCATATGGGCACCAGTTTGAGTCCCAGCAGCTCCACTTCCAATCCAGCTCTCTGCTATGGCCTGGGAAGGTAGTAGATGATGGCCCAAGTCCTTGGACCCCTGCACTTGCGTGGGAGACTCAGAAGAAGCTCCTGGCTCCTGGCTTTGGATTGGCACAGCTCTGTCTGTTGCAGCCATTTGGGGAGTGAACCAGTGGATGGAAGACCTCTCTCTCTGTCTCTACCTCTGCCTCTCTAACTCTCTGCTTTTCAAATAAATACATAAATCTTAATAAAAAGAAAAGTTCCCAGTATAGTGTCCATTTATGAGTTTATTTTATTTATTTATTTATTGACAGGTGGAGTTAGACAGTGAGAGAGAGAGAGACAGAGAGAAAGGTCTTCCTTTTTCCGTTGGTTCACCCTCCAAGTGGCCGCTACGGCCGGTGTGTTGCGGCTGGCGTGCTGTGCCGATCTGAAGTAAGGAGCCAGGTGCTTCCTCCTGGTCTCCCATGCGGGTGCAGGGCCCAAGCACTTGGGCTATCCTCCGCTGCTGCCTGGGCCACAGCAGAGAGCTGGACTGGAAGAGGAGCAACCGGGACAGAATCTGGTGCCCCAACCGGGGTGCCGGTGCTGCAGGCGGAGGATTAGCCAAGTGAGCCACGGCGCCAGCCCATTTATGAGTTTATTATCAGCAATTCATCTTTTTCAGACTTCTCCAGCCTAAATAACTCAATTCTCTTGACCTTTTCTTCTCATGTCTAGCCTTACAAAATTTATTATTTGAGGCAGAGAGGGAAAGAGGAAGAGAGAGGGAGCTTCCATTTGCTGGTTCACTCACCCAAATGCTCACAACAACTGCGGCTGGGTCAGGTGGAAGTCAGGAGCCCAGCACTCACTCACTCACAAGCATGGAAGGGACCCAACCATTTGGACCGTCACCTGCAGCCTCCCAGAGTGTGCTTTAGCAGGAAGCCAGGGCTGGAAGTGGAGCTGGGGCTCAAACCCAGGCACTCAGATAAAGGGATAGGAACATCCCAAGTGGCATCTATTTTTTAAAAAAGATTGCTTTTGTTTATTTGTTTATTTGAAAGGCAGAGCTACAGAAAGAGAGAGAGCAAGAGCGAGAAAGAGCGAGAGCGAGAGAGAGAGAGAGAGAGAGTGCACGCGTGCTCTTTGATGTGCTGGTTCACTCCCCAGATGGCTGCATCAGCTGGATCTGGGCCAGGAACCAGGAGCTTCTTCCAGGTCTCCCACATGGGTGCAGGAACCCAAGCACTTGGGCCGTCTTCTGCTGCTTTCCCAGGCACATTAGCAGGGAGCTGGATTGGAAGAGGAGCAGCTGGGACCCGAACCGGCGCCCATATGGGATGCCAGCACAGCACCAGCCCGTTCAAGCGGCATCTTAACCACTGTGCTAAATGCCTGCCCCCCGCTCCAGCTTTTTGAATGACTCTGGTTGGTGCCATTCCCTGTGGGCAGCCAAGGCTCCAGGCACCTGAACGGCTCTCACTTCCTCTGCTCTCCTCTCATTCAGACTGTTCTTGCATTTTTGCTTCCTGGGTAATAAAAGCTGCTAAACAGAACTCTTCCCCTTCACTTCTCTCCCCAGTAGTCCCTCCAAGCATTGCTGCAAGATTTGTCTTCCTAAAGCAAGGCTCTGGTCCCGACATTTTCTGCTCAGGCTGGTTCTCAGCACTGCCAGGCTGAGTGCTCACTACGGGTCGGGTATTAAATGCTTTTGATGCGTTCGCTAATTTAATCACCGTGAACTCTGGAGGGAGGATGGAGGGGCTTGTGAGTTCCCCTGGAACGATGAGGAATCAGGTGCAGAATAGTTAACTTGTCCAGTGTCTCATGACTGGAGAGAGAAGGCACTGAGATCTGAGCCCAGGCCCCATGCTGTTCATCTCCGTGTATTGGAAAATGCCTGGGAGGATCTGACTTCCAGCCCCGAAACACCCAGCGCAGCGCGGCACCGAGTACACGATGGAGAAAACAGCAGTTGTGTGGTCAGCAGGAGGAAGGGAGACTCTTTCTTTCTTTCTTTCTTTTTTTTTTTTTGACAGGCAGAGTGGACAGTGAGAGAGAGAGACAGAGAGAAAGGTCTTCCTTTGCCGTTGGTTCACTCTCCAATGGCTGCCGCGGCCGGCGCACCGCGCTGATCCGATGGCAGGAGCCAGGAGCCAGGTGATTTTCCTGGTCTCCCATGGGGTGCAGGGCCCAAGCACTTGGGCCATCCTCCACTGCACTCCCTGGTCACAGCAGAGAGCTGGCCTGGAAGAGGGGCAACCGGGACAGAATCCGGCGCCCCTACCGGGACTAGAACCCGGTGTGCCGGCGCCGCTAGGCGGAGGATTAGCCTAGTGAGCCGCGGCGCCGGCAAGGGAGACTCTTTCTTGTGATTGTCCAACTTGCCTGGGGGAATCCGCACTCCTGTGCAGAGCTCTCTGCTGGGTGGGGGAATCATCTAGGGACAAGACCTGCCTCCTTCCGAAGCTCCAAACTCAGTCATGAGAGCTGCGCGTTCCTGCCACCGGGCCCCACTGTGCCAGGTTCCGGCACCACTCAGCAATAGTCTGGGGGCTCTGGTTTGCTCCGCTGGTGGGAGAAGCCGAAGAAGGGGAGACCACAGAGACAATAATCTTTGGGGTCTCCAGTTGACCTTCAAGATGGGCTTGGCTGTGAGCCTCCACTGCGTGGTCTCAGCAAGGTAAGGGTGGATGGGCGGGCAGTGAGGATTTACCCGGAACAAAGACAGGAGAGGCAGGACGGCAGGACGAAGCTCAAGGCCACGGAGCCGCAGAAGTAAGACTGGGGCCCGAAGTCTCCAACAAGGCCACCTGCGCGTCTCTGCCTGTTCTGGCCCGGCTTCCATGTCAGGATGACTCCCGCTCCAACTGCCCATGCGCGCGCTGCCTCGCCCCTGCCACCCACACTTTGCTTAAGTGCCCTGCCCGGAAGCAAGAGCTGAGGTCCCAGGTTTTGGGGAAAGTGAGCTGCAGCGTCCCCACCCCCTGCCCCGTTTATGAGCTTAGGGTGGCTCCCACCTTCTCACACCCTCCCTCTCTTTATGTCTCAGTGCAATCTTTGATGTCTTCTTCTCCTAAGGGGTAGGGGTAGGGGTGGAGAGAAGCCAACCCCAGCCACCGAGGCCCCGCCCCCGGCAGGCCTCAGGTGAGGGAAGGGGTTCCGGAAGTGAAGGAGGGGGGACCACTGCACCCCAGCAGCCTTGGCCTCCCTGTGGGGGGTGGGGGGCATCGCGTTGGGTTTGGTCTCTTCCGTGGCGCTGCCGGGAACAGCATGCGCGGCTTTGCAGGCAGCCAGACTCAAGTTCACATCCTGGCTCGCTCCTTGACCTTGATCTTGGGCAAGCTCCCTTAGCCCTCTGAGCTTCAGTTTCCTAACCTGAACTAACACGCTGTGCATTTCACAGAGCGCCGCGAGAAGGCGGTAACTCAGGCTTGGCCGGGCCGCTGGAGCCTCTTACACCCAGCCTCGCTTGCTCCCCTGATTAACAGCGGAGTCCCTGAGAGCTGGCAGGTCCCTGGCTGGCCGCCTTCCGTGCCCCTGCCTCTTCCTTCGCACCGCAGGCCTCCGGCCCCCCTTGGTGCCTGGCAGAGAGAAGCATCCTTGCTAGCATGCCCCTGCCCCTCTGCTGGCTGCACAGCCCCTGTTGGTCTGCAGGTCCCCAAGCCGCCCAGGGGAGGAGCCCCTCTTCCCACTCGTGCCCAGTCTCCCGGCCCCTCCATGAGCGCCATTTGCTTTGCTTTGTTCCTATTCTTATCCATCTATAATTTTTATTTTATAGCTACCCTCTAATGGTCTGGGGCCATCCCTACTGAATCACCGGCTGGTCTTACTTTAGGATTCAATTTGGTTTTATGAAAATTACCAAAATTCTCCCTGGGTGGGTGTAGACCTGGGCAGGGCCAAGCTCTTTCTGCCGGTGAAGCTCCTCCCCACTGGGAGCCTCCCAAGCCTTTTCTATTTCGTGTTCGGCCACAGCAGAGGAGCACACATATGCGTGTAGATGTGTGTGTGCATGGTTGTGCATGCATGTGTGTGTACACGTGTGCCTGTGTGCACACTTGATGTATGTGCCATGTTTGTGTGCGCATGTGTGTGGCCTCCTTGGCCTTGTAAAATCTCAAAAAATGGGTTTCTCACTCCTGCTACTTATTCACATATTTGCTGTTTTGGGGGAGGTAATGTTTAGTTATCTTCCTTTTGCCTTTATTTATGTATTTCTAATTTTTATTTTTAAAAATTTTTTTAAGGATTTATTTTATTTATTTGAAAGACATAGTTACAGAGTGAGGTAGAGACAGAGAGAGGTCTTCCATCAGCTGGTTCACTTCCCAGATGGCCACAATGGCCGGAGCTGCGCCAATCCAAAGGCAGGAGCCAGGAGCTTCTTCCAGGTCTCCCATGTGGGTGCAGGGGTCCAAGGACTTGGGCCACCTCCTACTGCTTCCCCAGGCCACAGCAGAGAGCTGGATCGGAAGTGGAGCAGCCAGGACTAGAACCTGTGCCCATATGGGATGCTGGCGCTTCAGGCCAGGGCTTTAACCTGCTGTGCCATGGCGCCGGCCTCTCTAATTTTTATTTACTTGAGAGGGATGGAGACAGAGGAAGAAACAGCTAGATAGAGGAAGCCAGAGAGACAGGTAGACATAAAGGAAGAGTTCCCCTCTGCTGGTTCATCCCCCAAATGACTGCAGTGGCCCAGGGTGGATGTGGGGCCAAAGCTGGAAGCCAGGAACTCAGTCCAGGCCTCTCATGTTGGCAGTGGAGGCCCAGTCACTTGAGCCATCGCCACTGCTTTCCAGGGCCAGCAGCAACAGGAGGCTGGAGTCAGGAGCCAGGCCAGGTGGAGAACCCAGGCCAGGTGGATTGTGGGATGTGGGCAGAGGTGACTGTGGGAGTGAAGCCGACCTCTCAAGGGTTTTGGGCTGCTTTGCGCCTTCTTTCCAGGCAAGTGGGGTAGGAAAAACTTGGGGGAAGCATATTTACTTTTATTTAATCTTTAATTAACTCATTTAATTAATTTATTTGAAAGGCATAGACAGACAGACAAAGACAGAGATTGGCCATCCACTGGTTCATTCTCTAAAAGCCCTCAACATTCAAGGCTGGGCCAGGCCAATGCCAGGAACCAGAAGCTCAATCTGGGTCTCCCACGTGAGTGGCAGGGGCCCAAGAACTTGATCCGCCTGTCAGCTGCTGCCTCCCAGGGAAGCTGGGTTGGAAGAGCAGTCCAGGCTGGAGCCTGGGCCCCTGACACGGGATGTGGGCATCCTAGGTGGTGTCTTAACCACTGTAGCAAATGCTCACCTTCAGTTTTCCATTGAGATTTTCTAATACATTCCTGCTTCCTTTGGCAGACATCTCCATTAGGGTTTAGAAATTCAGTGCTATGAGGGTTGGGCCCGAAAGTGGCAGAAGAGGAAATAGGATTCAAAGCAAACAAAAACAACGAAATTAGGAGCAGTGATTTGTCCTGTTGATCTCGGTAGCTGATTACTGATCCCCCCCGCCCCACCCCCCCCAGGCCTCGGATCCACACAGATCCTGCCAGAGGCAGAGCTCAGACCAGACCTCTGCCCAGTGCCACGCTCCTCCCCGGCCTGAAACTCATCAGATCCTGTGCTTCCCTCCCCCCTGCCTTACCTGCCCCTCCCATTACCTGGTGACCCAGGTGAGTGTGCTTCAAAAGTTCATGGAAAATGGAATTAATAAGATAAGCATAGGGGCAGGCATTTGGCCAAGTGGTTAAGATGCCATTCAGACACGCGCATGCCATAGGAGAGGACCTGGGTTCAAGTCCCGGCTCCACTCCCTATTCCAGCTTCCTGCTAATGCAGACCCTGGGAGGCAGCAAGTGGTGGCTCAGGTAACAGGATCCCTGTCACCCACCCGGGGACACCCAGCTTGAGTTCCTGGCTTCTGCCTGGCCCTACCCTGGCTGTTGCTGCCATTTGGAGAGTGAAGCAGGATGGATGAGCTCTCTCTTTCTTTGTCTGTCTCTCACTGTCTTTCAAACCAATAAATAATTTACAATCTATGCAGATTAATCCTGGCACAGAAACATTTAAAGTCGTGCATAATTTTTTCATAATATGTCTTTTAAGAGCCCCTCGAATTCCTCTCCCTTCCCCTCTTCTGCCTCTGCTCACCCGCGTCTCAAACATCATGTCCAGACCAGGAGGAGAGCCCTCCACCCCTGGGGGTGGGGGAGCTGGGAGCTGGGAGCTGGGAGTCTTTCCTGGAGAATCCCATCAAATGGGCGCAGAGAGCCTCAGCGTCAGGAGTGTCTGTTTTGTTCTTCAGCTTCTGCTCGTTGCCCTTAGAGGAGCGGGTGTAGAGCGGCTGAGAGAGGGGTGGGCTTGGGGTTGGGGATGACCCCTGAGCCCTGCTTCCCCTTTAAGGAGCTCACTTCTAATCCAGCGGCTTCACTGAGACCTGAAGGCAGCCCGACCTTTGAAAATGACATTTTCTCACCAGCCATCCGTTCCTTTAAAAAAAAAAAATAAGGTAACTGGAAAGAATATGATTATCCTAAAACATTTTATTTTTTAATTAAAGAGGGTTCATTACACTACCCGTCTCATCTCGTCCCAGAGGAGAGAAAGCCTGTGTTCAGCAGGTTTGCTAAGAAATAATTATAGGTTCAGACCTTCCCCGGGCCCCGAAATTCAATTAAACTTTTTTTTTTGTTTTAAGTTGCTTGCAGTCACATGGTATGGATGTGTGCATGTGTGTGTGTGTGTGTGTGTCCCAGCTTTCCTGGTAGAACTTGGGGAACAGCTCCTCCGGGATGTCAGCCCTGGCCTGACATCCGGGGCTGTATGGATGCGAGTGGATTTTAACACCCTGAAGGATGCCCGCCCACCTTTGTTTTTTCATGGTTGGTTTGTTTTTCTCAGTAGGAGCACCCCGATGATCCAGCGGTCCCCAATTCCTGGGACACTTCCCTGGCTTATATATTGAGTCAGGTCAGTGCGCATGGGGGGCTGTCGACCTCCACGGTGGATCCAGATCACACGGGGAACACAGCAGAGACCCAGGCCTACACACCCACCCACCCCCGCCCTACACACCAGGCTGGACACAGCACGAGGCCCAGGCACCAGTATTTTTGAAAAGTTCCTGCAGTGCTTCTGAGGCACAGCCAGGGAGCAGAGGGCCTGGGGCCACGGGGGCTGGCAGCTGGACTGCACCGATCGTACGGGAGTCGGTGTTCAGCAGACACCCAAACCGGGTCGAGGGCCTGCTTCGCTCAGCTCATCATACAGTTGTTTTAAGCATGGACGCAGGGGGCCGGCTGGTTTCCTGTCGCCCCTGTCCAGGCACCGAGTTATATTTCAGTCTAGGTCGGAACAGTCATCCTCATTGTCCTCACTGCCACCTGCTTCATGTGAGACAGGGGGAGGCAGCTCCAGGGCAGGACTGTGCCGTGGACCCTGTGTGGATGACACAGCCTACGTGAGCAGCAGGGAATGCCGGCCAAGCTCCAGGAGGTGGGGCAGGAGCTGAGTCTACAGACAGCAGGTGAGACCCCAGGCTTCGGGCACAAACCTGCCTGGCGGTCAGAAATATGGAAGGGGGTGGGTAGGGCTGTGTGAGGCCAGATTCTTACCAGACAATAAACCAAGACAGACAAGAGAATAGAAATCTAATAAATGAATCAATAAAATAAATAAGTGTGCCTATGAATCCCCATATATGTCAGCATATAACTATATATGAGTTTACATACATTAGTGGTATCTAGTGTGTGTGTGTGTGTGTGTGTGTGTAGATTTCAGTAGTGTGGTGTATCAATCTATTTATGTAGCTATACTAGCCTTGTGGGGCCAAGAGGTAATTATACAGCTCTCTTATATTTTTTTAAAATTGTGGTCATTTTTGTATTTAAATTTTACCAATATCCCAACGCTTCGAGTATTTGGATTTATAAAATATGTATGTGTTTCCTATTTTGTGTGCAGGTAATCTGTTACCTGTATTAACTAACTCTACTTAACTGAAGTGGGTAATTCAGACACAACTAATCTGCTTTGAAAATAAAAGAATCTATCTGGGGCTTAGGTCATCTGAGCTTACTGTGTGACTTTTTTAAAGATTTATTTATTTATTTGAAAGTCAAAGTTACAGGCAGAAGAAGAAGAGAGAGAGAGAGAGAGAGAGAGAGAGAGGTTTTCCTTCTGCTGGTTCACTCCCCAGATGGCTACAATGGCCGGAGCTGTGCCGATCCAAAGCCAGGAGTCAGGAGCTTCCTCTGGTTCTGGGTACGGGGGCCCAAGCACTTGGGCCATCTTGCACTGCTTTCCCAGGCCATAACAGAGAACTGGATGGGAAGTGGAGCAGCCAGGACTTGAACCGGCACCCAAATGGGATGCTGGTGCTTCAGACCAGGGCTTTAACCCATTGCGCCACAGTGCTGGCCCCTGACTTAGCTTTTTTTTTTTTTGAAAGGCAGAGTGGACAGTGAGAGAGAGAGACAGAGAGAAAGGTCTTCCTTTTGCCGTTGGTTCACCCTCCAATGGCCGGCGCACTGCGCTGATCCGAAGGCAGGAGCCAGGTGCTTCTCCTGGTCTCCCATGGGGTGCAGGGCCCAAGCACTTGGGCCATCCTCCACTGCACTCCCTGGCCACATCAGAGAGCTGGCCTGGAAGAGGGGCAACCGGGACAGAATCCGGCGCCCCGACCGGGACTAGAACCAGTGTGCTGGCGCTGCAAGGCGGAGGATTAGCCTAGTGAGCCGCGGCGCCGGCCCCTGACTTAGCTTTAAATATGTCTCTCATCCTCCTAACTGCTTCTCTTTGCTTGTGGGTGAAGCCAGAATGAGGCAGACAAGAAGACAAAAATAAGGCAGCCCTGGGAAGACAGCCGTGTCCAAACCCCGTGGTAGCTTCTCCCGGACAACATCAAAGAAAAAGCAGCTCTCTGCGCGAGTGGTGTTTTAAGAAGTGTATCAACGTGAAGCCAGCTGGGCAGCTTTTCCTGAATCCGCATCTCCGCGCTGCTGGGAGGGTGCGGGGGGAAGGCACAGAACGGCTCTGAGTCCCCTGGCCACCACCCTGTGTCACTCACACAGCCAGCAGGGCCGTGGGTCACGGCGCGGGCACATCGGTGCGGACACATCGGTGCATGGCTTTCCCCTGGTGGTTACCTGTCAGGTGGGTTCCACCAGCAGAGTGAGCTTGGGCAAAGGGCGTCTGCCCAGCGCCTCATGGACTCATTCAGTAAAAGTGTGTTGTGCCCCTACCCCGTCCAAGGCACTCGCTGGGTTCTGGGGTGGAAGAGAAAGAGACCGTCGCCTGCAAGCCCTTCACAGCCTGAGAGGAAGAGATGGACAGTGAACAGAGACAGATAATGTGGGGAATGTGCTGGCAGAAGCAACGCGAGGGTCCCACACTGTGGCGCAGTGCTTGCAATGCTGGCGTCCCATTTGGGCGCCTGAGTCCCAGCTGCTCCACTTCCAAACCAGCTCAAAACCTCCCAGTGGGCGGGGAGCTGTCTTGTTGCGTTACTGTCTGCTGTTTGCTGTTGACGCCAGCAGCCAGCCAGCCTGGCGGCCCAGGTGTCCCGCCCTGGACAAGAGAACTAGAATCCCTCCTCCTGCTGTTTCTCTTCCTGTTGCTTGAAGGAAGGGAAACGAAGCCTGAATGTTCTACATTGAATCAGACAGTGTCCTCTGCCCTCTGCCTCCAAAACACTAGAACTCCTATTTATCTCAGTCTTCCCTCCTGTGAAGTGGGTATAATCATTTCTGCCCTACTTTCTCTTCAAGGTGTTTTTCTAGCACTTATCATAACATATAATTTATATTTGATTAATGTCTGCTTTCCTACTAGACTGTAATATTCATAAATACAGACTGTGTTTATTTCCCCTCTTTTTTATTTCTTAAAAGATTTTTTAATTTATTACTTATTTGATAAGTTACAGAGAGAGAGGGAGAAACAAAGAGAGAGAGGTCTTCCATCCGCTGGTCATTCCCCACATAGCCACAATGGCCAAGGCTGGGCCAGGCTGAAGCCAGGAGCCAGGAGCCTCATCCAGGTCTCCCACGTACGTGGCAGAGGCCCAAGCACTCAGGCCATCTTCCACTGCTCTCCCAGGCACATCCCAGGGAACTGGACTGGAAGAGCAGCAGCCAGGACTTGAACCTGCACCCATATGGGATGCCCGTGTTCCAGGCTGTGGCTTTACCCACTGGGCCACAGCACCGGCCACTTCCTCTCTATTTAATCCCCAGCCTCTAGCACAATGCTTCTACACAGTAGTCACTCAGTAAACACTGTTGAATAAACCAGCGGATGGTGTTTCCAGGATCAAGTAAGACGGAGTCTTGAAATCTCTTCGAACAATTGAAAATGGGTATTTGTCTTTCTGAGCCTTGCCGATTTCACTTGGGATAACGTTCTCGAAGCCCATCTTATGCTCCACATGTTTGACGTTGATTAGTTAATCCTCGTTATTCCTGAATTCCGCCCGTATTTGTGAATTCACCTGCTTGCTTGGTTCTGCTGGTAACCTCGAAAGCAAGACGGGGACAAGGTGCTAGCAAAGTCATCTGGGCATGCGCAGAGCTGCAAAAGTATTTCTTCTTTTGGTGCAGCAGTTAAGTGGCCTCATCTTCTATCAGGGTGCCTGGGTTCAAGTCCTGGCTCTGCTTCTGATTCCAGCTTCCTGCTAATGTGCACCCTGGGAGGCAGCAGGTGATGGCTCAAGACCTTGGGTCCCTGCCACCCATGGGGAGACCCTGATTGAGCTCCAGGCTCCTGGCTTCAGCCTGGTATACTTCTGGCTCTTGTGGGCATTTGGGGAAGGAACCAACAGACAGGAGATGTCACTGCCTCTGTTTCTCAGCTTTTCAAATAAAATGAAACGGCCGGCCCTGTGGTGCAGTAGGTTAATCTCTAACTGCGGCTCCAGTTCGAGTTGCGGCTGCTCCACTTCCTATCCAGCTCTCTACTACACCTGGGAAAACAGTAGGAGATGGCCCAAGTCCTTGGGCCCCTGCACCCACGTGGGAGACCTGGAGGAAGCTCCTGGCTCCTGGCTTCAGCCTGGCCCAGCCTAGGCTATTGCAGCCATCTGGGGAGTGAACCAGCAGATGGAAGACTCTCTCTCTGTCTCTCCTTCTCTGTAACTCTGCCTTTCAAATAAATAAATAAGTCTTTAAAAAAAAGTCTAAGAGAGTAAATTTCAAGTGTTCTCAGCCTAAAAAAATAAGTATTTGAGATGATACATTAATTAGCTTGGCTTAATTATACAACAATAGTATCCATAAATCATAGCATTAGTTTATACTCCGTAAATACATACAACTGTAATTTCTTAATTTGCAAGTAAGAATAAATTTTTAAAAATTGGAAAGGGGAAATGTATAACATTGTTTCTAGTCAACCAGATTGTAAATTCCTTGAGTTTAAGAGCTGAGTATGGGGCTGGCGCTGTGGCGTAGTGGGTAAAGCCACTGTCTGCAGCACCGGCATCCCATATGGGTGTGGGTTCGAGTCTCGGCTGCTCCACTTCCTATCCAGCTCTCTGCTATGGTCTTGGAAAGGAGTGGAAGATGGCCCAAGTCCTTGGGCCCCTGCACCCACGTGGGAGACCTGGAGGAGGCTCCTGGCTCCTGGCTTCAAATCAGCACAGCTCCAGCCATTGCAGCCAGCTGGGGAGTGAACCAGCAGATGGAAGATCTCTCTCTCTCTCTCTCTCTCTCTCGCTGCCTCTGCTCTCTGTATCTCTGCATTTCAAATAAATAAATATTTTGAAAAAAATAAAGAACCGAGTAGAAAAAGCCAATTGCCCATTAGGATGGATAAAAAAATACTAAATCTATGTAATGGAAAATAATACTCTTTATTTCCCACTCAACCCAACTTTTTACCTGTTAGGTCTCTGTAAATAATTACATTTATCACTCTAGTGTTTATAGCCACAATAAGACATCAGCTCGCGCCAGTGAGAGTGGCTTTTGTGCCAAAAAAGACAAAGGAGAACAAGGATTGGTGAGTGTGTGGAGAACAGGGAAAGTGTACTCTCTGCATGTGGGGATGCAAGTCAGTACAGTCATGTGGAAGGCAGTATAGAGGTCCCCCCCCAAAAAAAGGTAAAACAGAACTACCAAGTGAGCCAGCAACCCCACTTCTGGGCAATGAAACCCATCTGTCAGAGAGACACTCACGTCCCTATGTTCATTGAAGCGTCACTCACAATAGCCAAGATACAGAAACAACTTAAAGCCCATTCACTGATAAATGAATAAAGAAAAGGTGGTACCTATACATGATGGAGTATTACTCGGCCAGAAAAAAGGATGAAATCTTGTCATTTGTACCCACATGGATGGAACTCAGGGTCATTTTGTTAAATGGAGTAAGCCAAGCACGGGAAGAAAAGCACCATGTCATCTCACTCCTATGTGGAGTTTAGAAAAACAGGTGATTTTGTAAAAGTTAAAAATACAGTGGTGGTTATCAGAGGCTGGGGAGGGAAGGGGTTGACTGACAGGTAGAGGTTATAGGAGTCAGAAGTTCTGGGTCTCCACTGCACAGTAGGGGGACCATAGATAATACTAATGTACTGTTTATTTCTCTATTTTAAAAACCTAGAAGATAGGATTTTGGATACTTCTACTTAAAGAAATGCTAAGTGCTTGAAAGGTTAAAATATTTACCCGGACTGGATGTTACACAACATAACAAAACATCACACAGTACTCCATAAATATGTACTGTTTTTTATAGGTCTGTTAAACTGTCTTGCATTAAATTTAAAAACAAAGGAAAAATATAATACTTGCAATTAATACTTTGAAAATGAATTTGGCCGGCGCCGTGGCTCAATAGGCTAATCCTCCGCCTTGCGGCACCGGCACACCGGGTTCTAGTCCCGGTCGGGGCGCCGGATTCTGTCCCGGTTACCCCTCTTCCAGGCCAGCTCTCTGCTATGGCCCGGGAGTGCAGTGGAGGATGGCCCAAGTGCTTGGGCCCTGCACCCCATGGGAGACCAGGATAAGTACCTGGCTCCTGCCATCGGATCAGCGTGGTGCACCGGCCGCAGCGCACCGGCCACGGCGGCCATTGGAGGGTGAACCAACGGAAAAGGAAGACCTTTCTCTCTGTCTCTCTCTCACTGTCCACTCTGCCTGTCAAAAATAAAAAAAAAGAAAATGAATCTAAGAAAACAAATCTCACAGTAGCATCAAACATGATAAAGTACTTAGAAATAAATGTGGCAAAAGTAAAAGCTTACACTCTGCAAACTCTGAAATATTGTTGAAAGAAATTAGACGACCTAAATGAAGGTGAAAGCAACCCGTGTTGATGGCGATACTTTCAGAATTAATCTAGGGATTCGACATGATCCCTACCAAGTCCCATCTGGTTTTGCAGAAACCAACAAGCTCTTCCTACAATTCAAGAGATCCAAAACAGCCAAAACAGCTTTGTAAAAGAAGAACAAGGTCGGAGTACTCACATTTCCTGATCTACAGGGACAGGTGCTCTGGCGCCCTGAGTTAAGCCGCGGCTTGCTGCTTGCGACACTTGCATCCCATATCGGAGTGCAGGCTCATGTCCTGGCTGCTCCGCTTCCAATCCAGCTCTCTGTCGATGGAAAATTGGCTGTTTTGATCATCTGGGCAGTGAAGCAACAGATGGGAGATCCGTGTGTGTGTGTGTGTGTGTGTGTGTGTGTGTATGTGTGTATCACCCTGCCTTTCAAAGAAACAAAACAAATCTTTAAAAAAAATGTTTTAAAGTTACTGCAAGGACAGTATGGCACTGGCAAAACAGACATATCCCTCCCCAGGGGAATAGAACTGCGAGTCCAAGAACAAACCCTCACGCTTTTGCATAATTGATTTTCAGCATGAGGACCCTGACAATTCCGTGGGGCAAGAACTGTCTTTTCGAGTAGCGCTGACACAGATTATCACGCGTGCAAGAACTGAGTTGGACTTCCACCTCACACTACATACAAAAATTAACTCAAAGTAGATCAATGACCCCAGTGGGAGAACTGAACTATAAAACACCTAGAAGAAAATAAAGGCAAATCTTGGATTATGCATTATTTGAAAAAGACCCAATAAAAAAGAAAAGCAGATAAATTGAACTTCCTCCAAATTAAAAACTTTTTGCTTCCAAAGACAGCAACAGGAAAGTGAGGAGATGCCCAGAAAGGGATGAAACCTTTGCATATCATACATCTGATAAGAGACTTGTGTCTACCGTATATAAAGAACCCTTACAACGCAATAGTAAAAGGATACATAGCCCAATTAAAAGCGGGCAGAAGACCTGAACACTCCTTTCTCCAAAGAAGACAAACACATGGCTCTTAAAAGTATGCTCAGCCCATGGAAATATGTTCCATGTTATTAGTTATCAAGAAATGCAAATCAAAACCACAATGACACACTATTTACACCCACTAGAATGGCTATAAAACTAATAAGAACAAGATAATAAGTGTTGATGAGAATGGAAAAAGGAAATGCTCAGCTGTCGCTGGTGGACTGTGTCACAGTCCAGCTGCCTTTGAAAGCAACTTGGCAGCTCCTCACCATGTTAAGCCTAGCGTTGCCGTAGGATCAGCAGCTCCACTCCTAGGGGTACGCCCTGCGGAAAGGAAAGGAGGGAGCCACCTAAGAGCTTGTGTATGAACATTCATAGCAGCTGAAAAGTGGGACAACTTGTATATCCCTCAACTCACGACACGTAACTGAAATGTGGATTCTCCAGGCACCAGAATATTGTGACAATAAGAAAGGACAGAAGTGGCCAATGTTGTGGCCTGAGACACTGGTATCCCACATAGGCACCAGTTCATGTCCTGGCTGCTCCACCTCTGATCCAACTCCCTGCTCATGGCCTGGGAAAGCAGTGGAAGATGGCCCAAGAGCTTGGGCCCCTGCATTTGCGTGAGAGACCTGGATGAAGCTCCTGGCTCTTGGCTTTGGCCTGGCTCAGCCCTGGCTGTTGAGGCTATCTGGGGAGTGAGCCAATAAGTGGAAGACATGTGTGTGTGTGTGTGTGTGTGTCTCCCTCTCCCTCTGAAACTCTGCTTTTCAAATAAATAAATAAATAAATAAATCTTTAAAAAAAGAAAGAAGAGAGTATTAAATCATGCTACAACATGGATAAGCCTTGAAAATAGGTGAACTGAAAGAAAGCACATAATGTATGTATTTATTTTTATAAAATTTTTATTTATATTTTCATTTTATTTGAAAAGCAGAGAGAGACAGAGACAGAGATCTTCCATCTACTTATTCATTCCCAAAATGCCCCCAATGCCATGGCTGGGCCAGGCACCTGGAACTCAATCTGGGTCTCTCACGTGGGTGGCAGAGGCCCAGGTACTTGAGCCATCATCTGCCACCTTCCAGGATGTGCAGTAGCAGGAAGCTGCATCCAAAGCGGAGGAGCCAGGACTTGAACCGGGCACTCTCTGGTTGCATTTACAGGAAGTGTTCAGAGTAGGTGATTTTACAGAGACTGAGAGTAGATTAGTGGGTGCCTAGGACTGGGAGTGTTGAAGGGACATGGGGAGTGAGTGCTATTATCAGGTACCTCAAAAAAGTTTACAGAGGCCGGCGCCGCGGCTCACTAGGCTAATCCTCCGCCTAGCGGCGCCGGCACACCGGGTTCTAGTCCCGGTTGGGGCGCCGGATTCTGTCCCGGTTGCCCCTCTTCCAGGCCAGCTCTCTGCTGTGGCCAGGGAGTGCAGTGGAGGATGGCCCAGGTGCTTGGGCCCTGCACCCCATGGGAGACCGGGAAAAGCACCTGGCTCCTGGCTCCTGCCATCGGATCAGCGCGGTGTGCTGGCTGCAGCGCGCCGGCCACGGCGGCCATTGGAGGGTGAACCAACGGCAAAGGAAGACCTTTCTCTCTGTCTCTCTCTCTCACTGTCCACTCTGCCTGTCAAAAAAAAAAAAAAAAGTTTACAGAAAACACATATTATTAAAAATTGTGCCGGACTTTCAAATATTTTTTGCAGTAAGATAAACTTATCTTTTAATTTAATTTTCCATGAACTTTTTGAAGTACCCTTGTAGATGCAGATTTTCTCTTGGGATTATGACATTACTTTTTAAAAGATTTATTTTATTTATTTGAAAGGTAGAGTTGCAGAGAGACTCCCCAAATGGCTATAACAGCCAGGGCTGGGCCAGGCTGTAGCCAGGGTCCAGGAATCTGCATCTTCCACATGGGTACTGGGGTCCAAGCACTTGGGCCATCTTCCACTGCTTTCCCAGGTCCGTTAGCAGGAAGCTTATGGGAAGTGGAGCAGCGGGGGCTCGAACCGGCCCATTACAATACAGTGCCTGCCCTTAGGGAATCTTCAAAGTAATTAGAAATTTGCTATTGCTCTCTTAAAAATCCTGGCTGCTCCATTTTGAAGGTTACTTAATAATTCATATTTAATTTTCTATCAGCGGCTGGGGCTCAGTGCTTTGGAGCTGTGAGTGAAAGTTGCCAGGAGGACATCAGAGAGGAATATAAAGTGCAGAGAGCAAGGGCAAAACGAAACCCAAGCTGCTGAGCCTTCGCGGGGAGAGACCCGGGGAGCCAGCTCACACTCCCAGCCGGCGGGAGAAGCACTGTGTCGTCGCAACTCCAAACACGATATTCTTTATTGAGGTTTCTAGTTTTGGTTGCGGTGTTGGGAACTGAGTTGGCCCAGCCACCTTCTTTGGGTCCAGAGACACTACAAATAGGGACTCCCGACCTCCAGGTGCTTCCTTTAGCCTCCTGCGAGGCACTGAAGACTCGGTTAGCCGACGGGTGTGAAAGAAAGCCGTGGAGAACTTGGAAAGGCGACAAGGAGCTGGGGACCGGGTCAAGGAGACCGGGCTCCAGGAACAGCCCTGCTGTAGACGCCACGGCTTGGGACACGGGCGGCTTGGTGAGGGGCCCACTCCTGCCGTGCGGTCTGCTTGAGTCTAGTCTTGGTTTCCTTCCTCTCTGCAGGATTCTGTGACCTGAAGGAAGCTCTCCTTCCGATGGGGAAACAATACTTGGATTTCAGGGGGTAGAGCATCAACAAATAGGGGGAAAGCACCCTGGGGGCCAGCGTTGTGGGGCAGCAGGTGAAGCCGCCACTTGCGATGCCGGCATCCCATACGGGAGCGCCAGTCGGGGGTCTCAGCTGCTCCACTTCTGATCTAGCTCCCTGCTAACGTGCCTGGGAAAGTAGCAGATGGCTCAAAATACCTGGGTCCCTGCCACCCCTGGGAGATACCAGGACGCAGTTCCTGGCTTGTGGCTTTGGTCTGGCTCAGCTCTGGCTGTTGCAGCCATCTGTGGAGTGAACCAGCGGATGGAAGATCTCCATCCCGCACCTCCCGTCCCCCCCTTCTCTCTCTTTCTGCCTTTCAAGTAAATAAATAAATCTTTAAAAAGAAAGACAAACTTCCCAGCTAACAAAAAACTGAGCTGGATTTTAAAGGACGTTCAGAATGTAATAATACTGTAAAAGAGAAGAACTTCCACCCAAGGTCATCCGCACAAAAGGGACTTTACACCATGACGCTGGGCCCCCAGCCACTGCACGAGGCCACGGCCCAGCAATGCCACATGGCGGCCCCCGGCCCCAGTATGCCGAGTGATGAGATTGGACTACAGGAGGCGGCTAGGGGAGGCCAAACGGCGGCCGGCTGGGTCTCTGCTGCGGAATCCAGAGCGCTCGCAGTCACCTTGGACTCGCAGAAGCCAGCGAGTTAGGAGTATGCGCCGTGCGCTGCGAGTCACGGGGTTACCTGCACCCCAACGGGCTTGTGCTGTGCTCCCCGGCCGGCCCAGCTCTCTGCTCTTCTTATCCCAACTTGCCTAATTGATACCTTGGCCGATGGTGTCATTAACGATGCTTGAATAATAGCCTGACGAGCCGATTTCAAAACGAGAGAGGTGATTAATACGTTGGAAATCCAGCGAGGGGGAGCGGGGAAGGGGGTGTCCCAAGAAGTTAAGAAATGAAGGGAGGGCAGTTCTGCGCCCCTCACCGCCTGTCTGAGGGGCAGACTAGGGCGCAAGAGTCCGACCCCCAGCTTTGCCCGGCATGCTGATCTCCCCCAAGTCCCCTCCCCCGTCCACCCCCCCCCCACTTTCTGACACCTACAAGCTCGTTACATGATGATGACCTATATTTTTATCTTTTTTATGAGCATCAAACACACATCATCCTGCAAGCACATGTGTTGGACGTGTGAGTGCCTTTGATGGTAATTTATTGTAGGGTTCAGTAGCCAGGGCTTAATTGTACCCTAAAATCGCTTACCATTTTGATGCCTCTAAACCATCCCAAAATGCGCCTTTTTCCTACAGGAGGGAGTGGGCCCACCTCTTTTTCCTACACCTCTTTTTTACAATTTTCTTCAGTGGAGTGGAGCTGAGCGAGGGCTTAAGGGAGAGAGTCCCCTGCCGGCTTCTGAAACGCCTTGGTCCCCAGCCTCTCGCAGCCACTGGGCTGTGAGGAAGCTTTGCTCAGCTCCGCAAAACCGAGTTTGGTTTTTCCCTCAGGGTTTAGGCCAGCATGGGGCTTCCTTGGTGGCTCAGTATGGTTGTCAAGCAATTCAGACTTTTTCAGCTTGTGGATGATGGGATTCGATGGGATTCGAAATGCAAATATTGTGTATTAACTGAGGGAGGCTGGGCCGCCCTGAGGCACGGCAGGTCTCCTGCTGTCATTCTAGAATCCTCTCCACTTCCGCATCCCACCGCTCTTTCCTGGGGGGGGGGGGGGGTTGACGGAATTCAGCAGCCTCTGTGGAGTATGAGGGGGTGGGGGTGGGAACAGAGGAGGCGTGGAATCCCCCGGACTAGATGTAGCCCAAGCAGCAGTTCCAGCCTGCTTGCCTCCGCTCCTCCGCCCGGCCCCTCTGCGTCTCTCCGTACAGCAGGGGATTGCGTTACAGGAAGACGAGTCAATGTTTGGAACAACTAGGAATGTGACTCCCATCCCGCGGAAGGGAGAAGGGAGACTGGAATGTCCACCTCTCTTTCTGGAGAGCCCAGTGGCCGTGTCCAGCGCTGGCCGGGCTGGTGCGCTGGATACTGGTTACCTGGGGACACCCTTCTCACCGGCTCTTGCTACCGACTCTCCCTTCCAGCTGCGTTCCTTTGCTCTCAGTCTCCCACACATGACACTCATCACACGTGCTTGTTCGTACTTGTCTCCACTCACTCACACAGGCCAGGCCCTCCTCCTGCAGCCCCAGCTCCTATTTCTCTGTCCTCCCTGCTCGGCCCTTTGCCCGTCCCTCTTTACAGACCGGGCCCTAAACTCACTGCCGCCAGGAAAACTCCTTCGTTAGTCTTGCCTTGCTCCTAGGGCTCTGCTGTTCCAGCTCTGTCCTGGTCTGGCAGTGCCGGCTGCTGTTACCCGCACTTACTTCTGTGTCCTGCCGCCTGCCAACGTCCACAGAGGCACACCACACGTCCTCCGAGTGAGCTTCTTCACTGACAGCTGAACCGTCACCATCGCCTCCTTGGGGGCTGAAAATCTGTCTTCTGCAAAAGGCCGTCCCAGCGAGCCTTCCTCTCTCACGTCCACGGCAATGGAGCTGCACAGACACGGCCGAGCTTGGTGAAGACAGCCGCTTCCACGGTGCAGTGCGTGTGAAACCTCATTTTCCCCATGGTAACCAAAAGCATGTTTGTTCCCAATCTTCTGAAAATGAACCAGCTGTCTGGAAGTGTCCGTCCACATCTCTTAACTACCCGGTTCTCGGCGACGCAGAGCACAGAATGGTCAGGGGCCCCCGTGGTGACACTCCCTGCACGTGCATCTACACCCCCTTTACAGAGCCCTGACTACAACCTCGCAGGTCTGCTGGAGCTGCTGGAGCTTGCTTGCTGTGTGCTCCCTGCCTCCAGCCTGCCACACGCGCCACTCCTGTCATCTGGAGTGCCGTTCCTTTCCTCATCTACCTCATAAGGTCCGATCCTCTACCCAAAGCCCAGCTTAAAACCTCCAAGATGGGGCTGGCACTGTGGCGCAGTGGGTTAAAGCCCTGGTCTGCAATGCCGGCATCCCATATGAGTGCTGGTTCGAGTCCTGGCTGCTCCACTTCTGATCCAACTCTCTGCTATGGCCTGGGAAAACAGTAGAAGATGGCCCAAGTCCTTGGGCCCCTGAACCTGCGTGGGAGACCCGGAAGAAGTTCCTGGCTCCTGGCTTTGGATTGGTGCAGCTCCAGCCGTTGTGGCCATTTGGGGAGTGAACCAGTGGATGGAAGAGCCCCCTCTCTCTCTCCTTGTCTCTACCTCTCTCTGTAACTGTCTCTCAAATAAATAAAATAAATCTTTAGAAAAAAAAAAAAAAAAAAACCTCCAAGAATATGTCCCAGCTGTCAAGTGCAGTTATTTCTGCCTCACCCCAGCTGTCGTGAGGCGCTATCCAGGCCTCTTTTTAAACAGCACATTGTGCCACAATGGTTCATGCATGCATTTATCTTTTACTAGTTTGTAGGCTTTTGGAAGGTGGAGATGGCATATTTTTTAAATTATATATCTCTTCCCATATTCAGGTTTAGAACCACAGTGCTTCGCGCAGTAAGCACTAAAGAAGCATAAGTTGGTTCATGGAGCCAGGTGTCTCTGCTTATTTTGTTCCTATACAGTTGCTTCTCTCTAACCGTGTCGCTGTTTGTCTCTGGGGAATCCTCCGTCTATCTACAGTAAGATGAGAAGGTCTTAACGCAGAGCATTAGACAGATTCGTCCTTGTGCACGTTGTGTGCTGGGCTGAGATGAGCTCTCCTGCTTGGCGGAGGACAGCCGAAGGGGTGTCTCTGCAGGTCCACTCGGTGAGAAAACACGGCTCGCGAGAGGCAGCCGCGGAGGAGTGGGAAGTGGTTTCTGGGAAGGGGACCAGCAGCAGGATTTCCTATGTCAGCAAAGAGGACAAAGTATTTGCTTAAAGAGATTCATTTCACCCTTGGCACCAAGCTCGCTTCTTCATGCGGCAGTAACGTCACACAGCACTCTGAATGGCGGGCACCTGAGGAAGCGCCCATGGTTCTGCTCCTGTCTGCGTGGCAGAAGGAGTGAGTGAGGAAAGAAATGGTTGGGGACTGCTTATGCTCCATATACTTAAGAAAAGACACCTGGGGCTGGCACCTTGGTGCAGTAGATTAATTCTCCGCCTGTGCCACTGGCATCCCATGTGGGTGCTGGTTCTAGTCCCGGCTGTTCCTCTTCCAGTCCAGCTCTCTGCTGTGGCCCAGGAGGACAGTGGAGGATGGCCCAAGTCCTTGGGCCCTGCACCCGCGTGGGAAACCCGGAGGAAGCACCTGGCTCCTGGCTTCAGGTGGGCACAGCTCCAGCCGTAGCGGCCATTTTGGGGGGTGAACCAGCGGAAGGAAGACCTTTCTCTCTGTCTCTACCTCTCACTGTCTGTAGCTCTACCTCTCAAATAAATAAATAAAAATCTTAAAAAAAAAAAAAAAAACACATCTCAGTCTCCCGGATCTCCTCCTCATTCCTTCCAGCAGCTGCTTGCTCCCCCAGCGTCTCAGTTCACCTGGCTTCCAACAAAGCCTTTTCCTTCTCGGATAAACGGTTCAACTGTTTCCCAGTGCATAAGGACCCCTCCGATCTCTGTGGACTCATAGCTTCATCAGTCCCGCTCTCCCGTGCTCAGTGCTGCAGCTCCCTTCCTGCTGAACTCCGTGAGGTTCTCTGCTGCCTCCAGGAAACCCTCCCGCATCCCGCCCAGCGATGCTCTCTGTCCCCACCCTCCCGCGCTGAGTCTCGGCATTTCTCACTGTCTTGCTTGCGACCTTTTCCTTACAGAGAGCTCTTTCCTGGTTATCTCCCTCTCCTTCCCCACGGCTTCCAGTTGACTGGCTTTGGAGAATCAACCAACTTTAGCAAGTGATAATAGAGACAGCTTCAGAACCTATTAGCCTAATCCCTTCCTTTCCATCTCATCCCTTCCTTCCACAAAAACTATTTATTTATTTATTTGTTTAACTGAAAGGCAAAAAAGAGAAAGAGAGAGAGAGAGAGAGCAAGCGAGCTAACCCATCTGCTGTCACTCCCAAAAATGTTTGCAATGGTCAGAGACGGAAGCTGGACGTGAAATGCAATCCCCCATGGGTGTCAGGGACCCAGTCACTTGCGCCATCACCACTGCCTCCCAGGGTCTGGATTAGCAGAGAACCAGAGCTGGGACACACGCATCTTATCTAGCGTCTGAATCCCTGGGTTAAACACGCTCCCCTCCGCTCTTCCTTGAAATCTCGCCTTCCTTCAACAAGTGCTGGCCAAGCATCTGGTATGTAATAGGCACGGCTTGCTCCAGGCTCCTCCCCTGCTTGTGGCTTACGTTCCCTGTTCTCTCTGAGTGGGTGTTTAGACGTTGGTCTGACACTGGAGGTTCCTTAATCAAATGCTCCCAAGCAAGGTGACGGGGTGGCGGGCTGATGGAGTGTGCAGCAGGCACTTCTCCTCCCAGCGAGACATCCTCCTGATCCTTGGCTTTGCTTCTCGTCACTGCTGCCTCTCTCCGAACTTCAAATAGGAGGGCCTGGGGTCTCACACAGTGGCCAGCCGTGAGCCCATCTCAGACACAAGTTAGTACTTACTCAAGGACTCTGCAGAGTGGAGAAGGGAAACTGGGTATTCCAGCCTTCCCCTGTGCATACGCCCATCCACTCACGTTTTTACCCACGGCCGCCTTCTGCAGTTAGGGCACACGGGGAGCAAAGACGCGCTCTCGGCTGGAGTTGCAGTTAACAAAGGAAGATGCTCGGTGGGCGAGGCATCTTTTGATGGGATCTGGGTTTTGCTGGGCGGCCCAGGGAGAGACTGTGGAGATGACCTTCTGTGGACAGCAGACATGTCCAGTCGGAGGCCTGGCTGAGTCAGGCTGTGGGGCTGGTGAGTGAGTTAGCTTGGCTGAAGCACAAACCCCCAGGTTAGAGAAGCCCAAGAATCGGATTCCGCGAGGGATTAGGGTGGACTCCGTGGGCCTAGATGAGCAAGCTGGGTGCACAGCCTCCTGCCTGGAGGTGGAGACATGCATGAACTTCAAGGGGGCTGACATTTTTAGTCTTACTCTTCAGTTTTGAGCAAAAAGGATAAAGTGTTTTGGAACTCTGACTTCTGACTACAGTGGTTCACCTACAAAGACCACAATGAAAGTTTAGTTTCCGGTGTGTGTGTGTGTGTTTTTTTTTTTTTAAGATTTATTTATTTATTTGAAAGGCAGAGTTACAGAGAGGAAGAGGCAAGGAGGTGGGGAGAAGAGGGAGGAAGGGAGAGAGAGAGAGAGAGAGAGAGAGAGAGAGGTCTTCCATTCACTGGTTCACTCTCCACATGGCTGCAATGGCTGGAGCTGTGTCAATCCGAAGCCAGGAGCCAGGAACCAGGAGCTTCTTCCCAGTCTCCCATGTGGTCACAGGGGCCCAAGGACTTGGACCATCCTCTACTGCTTTCCCAAGCCACAGCAGAGAGCTGGGTTGGAAGTGGAGCAGCTGGGACGCAAACCGGCACCCATGTGGAATGCCGGCACTGCAGGCGGCGGCTTTACCTGAACCTACTGCTGACACTTCCACTGTAGTTTCCTATCCAGATGGGCATCGACACTTCCTTGCACTTCTGTTCTGGAGTCATCGAATGAGCCCTCCTTGCATTGCCCAGTCTATTTCTTTCCCAGTAAGGTTTCAAGGTAGTGCAGAGAAGCTTTTGCACTTCAAGCTCTACCTTGAACTTGTGCCTGAGGGACAGAAAGGCAGCCAGGAGCTGCCTGTGCCCTCCCAGCCTGCTGGTAGATGGACTCCAAGCCTGGGTGTTTTTGCCGGCCACAGGGGAGGAGACATCCAGGTCTGCTTTCCCCAGTGTTTTAAAGATGTCTCTCTTTATTTGAGAGACAGAGAGATGCCCCATTCACTGGCTAACTCTCCAAATGCCTGTGACAGGCAGGAAGAGACCAGGCCCACACCAGGAGTCTGGAGCTCCATCTTGGTCTCCCACGTGGGCCATCATCCGCTGCCTCCCAGCAGCACCTGCAGGAAGCTGGATCAGAAAGATGGAGTAGCCAGGACTCACAGCAGACACCCCGATGTGCACTGGGGACACCCCCACTGGCCGCTCAGCTCGCTGGGCCACAAAGCCTGCCCCTAGTTTCTCAGACCTTTGTATTTCCACCTTGAACCTCTGCCAGGGTTTCCTCTGAAGCAGAAGGGAGAGGTGGTAGTTTTCCATAGAAGGTATAAATATGACTGGGGCCGGGAAACACTGTGAGGTATCCACACGTCCCCTTAGGCATATTGAGATGTCTTTTTTTTTTTTTTAAAGAGGCAGAGAGAAAGGAAGAGACAGACAGAGTTCATTCCCATCCACTGATTCATACTCCAAATGCCCACAGTGGCCAGGCCCGGGCCAGGTCGAAGCCAGGAGCCATGAATTCAATCCAAGCCCCCTCCTGGGGTCAGGGAGGAGGTGGCAGGAACTCAGCCCCTGGAAGCATCACCTGCTGCTGCCCAGGGTCTGCATTAGCAGGAGTCAGGAACCAGAGCCGGGTGTTGAACCCGGGCCCTCCAACATGAGATATGGTCATCTCAACCACTAGCCTAAATGCCTGCTGGCACATTTGGATTTTTTTTAAAGATTTATTTTATTTATTTGAAAGCAGAGTTACAGAGAGAGGTAGAGATAGAGACAGAGAGAAAGGTCTTCCCTGCTGGTTCACTCCCTAGATGGCCACAATGGCAGGAGCTGCGCTGATCCAAAGCCAGGAGCCAGGAGCTCCTTCCAGGTCTCCCATGTGGGTGCAGGGGCCCAAGGACTTGGGCCATCTTATTTTATTTTATTTTTTTTGACAGGCAGAGTTAGAGAGAGAGAGAGAGAGATAGAGAGAAAGGTCTTACTTTTTCTATTGGCTCACCCCCCAAGTGGCCACTACAGATGGCGCGTTGCGGCCGGTGTGCTGTGCCCATCTGAAGCCAGGAGCCAGGTGCTTTCTTCTGGTCTCCCATGTGGGTGCAGGGCCCAAGGACCTGGGCCATCCTCCACTGCACTCCCAGGCCACAGCAGAGAGCTGGACTGGAAGAGGAGCAAGTGGGACAGAATCCAGCATTGGGTCATCTTCTACTGCTTTCCCAGGCCATAGCAGAGAGCTGGATCAGAAGAGGAGCAGCCAGGACTAAAACCAGCGCCCATAAGGGATGCCAGCACTCCAGGCCAGAGCTTTAACCTGCTGCGCCACAGCGCCAGCCCCCATATTTGGATTTAAAAGACAAAATCCCAAGAAAGAAACTGTGCTTTGAGAGAAGGGATAGTATTGCCAAAGAAGAATTTTCCAGCAGAGTGGCTTGTTGAGCCGATTGCAGGAAATGGTGCAGACGAACAACGTCCAAGCCTGGCTTGGACACCTGGCTTTGGAGGCACCGCAACAGACAGACAGGACGGGCTCCAAAGCTCCATCCCAGACCCGAGCCCAAGCACTGCAGAAAAACACCTGGGGCACCCCCGACTTTCCAGGTCTTTCTTTCCTGTGGCTGCGGGTCTCTCCCACTCCTCAACACAAAACAAAATTCTTCTTTTTGCCCTTCTGCTTCAGGTTTTGAAGAAGTGAAGTGAAGCTGGTGCTGAAAGCAAATGGAGGGGCCGGCACTGTGGCATAGCAGGTAAAGCTGCCGCCTGCAGTGCCAGCATCCCATATGGGCACTGGTTCAAGTCCCTGCTGCTCCACTTCCGATCCAACAGCTCACCTGCAGGAGACACTTGATGAATGCTAGTCTTTTCCTCCTCCCTCTCCCCCAGCCCTCCAGGGACTCTCCTTTGGAGAAAACTGCAATAGTCCAGCTACTTCAAGAGTTGTGATCCTAGAGTTGGTGCTGTGGCATGGCATGCTAAGCCTCCGCCTGCTGCGCCGGCATCCTGCATGGTTACCAGTTTGAGTCCTGGCTGCTCTACTTCTGATCTGCTACAGCCTGAGAAAGCAGTAGAAGATGGCCCAAGTCCTTGTGCCCCTGCACCCACGTGGGAGACCTGGAAGGAGCTCCTGGTTTCTGACTTCGGATTGGCTCAGCTTCGGCCACTGAAGCTGGGGAGTGAACCAGTGAATGGAAGACTCCTCTCTTTGCCTCTCCCTCAGTCTAAAACTCTGCTTCTCAAATAAATAAATAAATCTTTTTAAAAAAGGCTTGTGGCCGGCACCGCGGCTCAATAGGCTAATCCTCCGCCTGCGGCGCCGGCACACCGGGTTCTGGTCCCGGTCGGGGCACCGGATTCTGTCCCGGTTGCTCCTCTTCCAGGCCAGCTCTCTGCTGTGGCCAGGGAGTGCAGTGGAGGATGGCCCAGGTGATTGGGCCCTGCACCCCATGGGAGACCAGGAGAAGTACCTGGCTCCTGCCATCGGGTCGGCGGTGCGCCGGCCGCAGCGCGCCGGCCGAGGCGGCCATTGGAGGGTGAACCAACGGCAAAAGGAGGACCTTCCTCTGTGTCTCTCTCTCTCACTGTCCACTCTGCCTGTCAAAAAAAAAAAAAAAAAAAAAAAGGCTTGTGATTCTATCCATGCTTAGTAGCAGTAAGCAGCATGGTCACCCTGAAAAATGCTTCTAAGTGTCCTCTAGTCCACAGAGGGAGCCACGTGGGGGACACACACACACACACACAACCTTATAAATTAGTGTTTTTATGGGCTTTCATTTTACAAGGATTGTTACAAAGCCTAATAAGCAAGCTATCATAGAAGAAATTTCAATTCCACTTAGAAAGTGAAGACTTTTGGGGCAGGCGCTGTGGCACAGCAGGTTAACGCTATGGCCTGAAGCACCCGCATCCCATATGGGCGCCGGTTCAAGACCCGGCTGCTCCACTTCCGATCCAGCTCTCTCTCTGCTATGGCCTGGGAAAGCAGTGGAAAATGGCCCAAGTCCTTGGGCCCCTGCACCCGCGTGGGAAACCCGGAGGAAGCTCCTGGCTCCTGGCTTCGGATCAGCTCAGCTCTAGCCATTGCGGCCAACTGGGGAGTGAGCCAATGGATGGAAGACCTCTCTCTACCTCTCCTCTCTCTGTGTAACTCTTTGGCCTGGGCCAGCTCCAGCGGTTGTGGCCATTTGGGGAGCGAACCAGCAGATGGAATGTGTCTCTCCCTCTGCCTCTGTCACTCTGTCTTTCAAATAAATAAAACCAATCTTTAAAAAAAAATGGTAGGAGACTGAAGTTAGACGATAGGGGCAATCAGCAGGGGAATTTGATTTCGGAAATCTTGAAACCAGGTCCGCAGGAGCCAGCTGTCAGCCTGGGATGAGTTAAGTTCAGTCCTGCCCGGAGGCAGAGGGAGGGATGAGGCAGCCAGTCAGAGTCTGGGAGTCTGGATCAGGGCTGGCTCATGGAAACAAAGCAGCTCATTAGGACAGAGGTGGAGAGCAGCCGCGAAATCCCCAACCTGTTTGCCTGGGGCTCAGAGCAGTGGGGAAGCTTTCTGGCTTGATCAATTTTAGACTCTGGTTATAATAACAAAATAACAAAAAAAAAGGGGGGGGGGAGGGATTTCAGTAAAACCAAAATGCAAGGATCGCCCCTGCCATGGAGCTTGGATCTCACTCACTGGGGAGTTGGGCAACTCGGAGCAACACCCAGGAATAATTTAGACCCGGCAGCAGAGAGAGGGCTAAAAACCATTGCTGGGTTTGGGAATTCAGATCCAGCCCCCAGGCCCCGGAGCTTGTCAGGGAGGATTGGTTCATCGAGGGGTCCTCCCAGCCTGGTGGCTATGCAATGCAAGAACTCACTTCTGGGAAGCACTGGGAAAGGCTGGGTGTGTCTGAGCGTGTGCGGAATCCTGGCTTCAATTACAGACTGGCAGGCGGCTTGGCTCGGGAGCCGTCACAGCCCTTGTCATCCTATTTACAAGACTCACAGTCCCCTCTCCAGTAGGTGCCAAACCTGAGGGCCTCTCTGTGCCCGCCACCACCTCCCACTACTTGTGCACAGAGTGGAAGCAGCGGAAGGGGTGAGGGTCTTCCTGGTGTGTGCACCCACTCCCACCAGAGGAAAGAGGGCCCAAGCACTTGCTCAGCTTACACATCTTTTCTACTGCCCTGGTCACGAGGGTGGATTTACCAGTGCAATGCTCTCCTTGTTGGAAAGATCTTCAAGAGGGAGAGAGATTTCTTTCTCTAGAATGGAGGTAGCTCTCTCAAGCTTCCTTCCTACGAAACAGATCTATGGACTGTCTCCTGCCCGTTGAAATCTATGAGATTCTTCTGCTAGCACCATCCTGGGGGGAGTTAGAGAATGTGGGTGTTCAGTCTGCCTTCTTCAGTAGACTGTTGCCAGGCTCTGCCCCTGGAGGTGCCACGAGAGGACCCATAGGCACGGGGAGCCGGCTTCCCACAGAGCGAAACTCGCAGGCAACCAGCCCCGCATTCCTCGCTGACTCATGCCCGCAGGTTGGTGGGCCGGGAGCCCTGGTGCTTCTGGGACAGCTACAGCTGGAAGGTGTCTGCTCTGGTCTCCGGGACTCGCCAGCTCCCTTCCCTGGCCTTGGGCACTCCCTGGCCCATGCGCCAGGTATCATGATGAGATGCAGCCAGTGCTAGGGCAGGAGAGGGGGAGGGAGACCCACCACAACCACCCTGACCCTGAATTACCAGCTTCCCCTGGGGAGATCAGAGCCCAGGTCCCAGGGCATCGCTGATCCCTCCTCATCATCTGAGTCGGGGGTGCCAGCAGAGGCATGTACAGTTTTTTCATTGTTGAGGGTCTACCCTGTACCAAGTCCTGTGCTAAGCAGGTAAGGGTGTCTCTTCCCCAAGGGACTACGAGCAAGTTTCCTGGTGTCAGGTTGAGCAGGGAAAAGGGCCCGGCCAGCCCGCTGTGTGGCCCACATTGCTAGTCCCCAGGTAGCCCAAGAGAAGCTTCGGAGTTCAGAGGTTGACATTGTCCTGCCCGCCCGTATGACAAAACAAGCTTTGAAACTTCTGGGGACTGTAAAAAGTGACCCAGTAGATTTCAGACAGAAGCAAGCAGAGTGACTCCAAAGGTAGATTGTTTCTATTAGGAGAAAGAATTACTAAACCAGAACTAGGTCAGAAAGAAGTTCAGAATACAGCAGAGAGAGACAAAAATATGCAAGAGACAAAAATGTGCAAGAGAGTTGAGAGCTACAGAGGCCAGAATGAGACGATCTCCCCCTCGATGATCAAATTCCAAAACAAAACAGAGAGAGTAGAGCAGAGGCAAGGTTGAAATAAATGGTGACAGAATTTTCTAGAGCTGATTAAAGTTACTAAGAGCCAAGTAAACCCAAGAAGGAGAAAGCAAAAAAAAAAAAAAAATATTTCATGTGTGTTAGGGAAATGCAGAACATGAAATATGATGAGAAAAAGACAATAAGGAACCAGGTAAGATTCCTGCTTTTGGCCACAAAGAATTTGTCCTTCTACCATAAATAACAAGAAAATAAGAGAACATTTCAAAAAGCTAATGGGAGTGGAGTTTTTTTTTTTTTTAAGATTTATTTATTTATTATTTGCAAGTCAGAGTTACATAGAGAGAGGAGAGAGAGAGAGAGGTCTTTCATCCGCTGGTTCACTTCCCAATTGGCCACAACGGCTAGAGCTGTGCTGATCTGAAGCCAGGAGCCAGGAGCTTCTTCTGGGTCTCCCACGTGGGTGCAGGGGCCCAAGGACATGGCCATCTTCTACTGCTTTCCCAGGCCACAGCAGAGAGCTGGATCAGAAGTGGAGCAGCCGGGACTTGAACCGGCGGCGCCCATATGGGATGTCGGCACTGCAGGCGGCGGCTTTAACGGCTACACCATGGTGCTGGACCCAGGAGTGGAGTTTTTAAAAATCCATTCATTTATTTTTATTATACTTGAAAGACAGGCAGAGACCTTCCTTCCCTCAGTTGATTCATTCCCCCAAAGAGCTGGGCCAGGTGGAAACCAGGAGCTTGGAATTCAATCCAGGTTTTCTATGTGGGTGGCAGGGACCCAAGTACCTGAACCCTCACCTGCTGCTCCCCAGGGTGTGCATCAGCAGGAAGCTGGATCCGAAGTGGAGGAGCCTGGACTTGAAGCAGGTGCTCCTGTATAGGGCACGGGCAATCCAAGTGGCCATTTAGCCCCTGTGGCAAATGCCTGCTCTGGGAAGTAGAATTTAAAAGGTACGTTTAGGGGTGGACATTTGACCCAGCCGTTAAAACATGTGTTGAGATGCCCGTGTCCCCTAGCAGAGTACCTGGGCCCCACACCTGGCTCTGCTTATGTGTTCCCTGCCAGTTGTGATGGTGCAAGTGACTGGTTTTCTGCCACCCCCATGGGAGATCTGGCTTGAGTTCCTGGTTTACATTTTCAGGTTTGGTGTAGCCCCAGCCATTGTGGGCATCTAGAGAACAAGCCGTCTCTCAGTCTCTCTCTCTTTCTCTCTCTGTGCCTCTTAAATCAATAAACAAAAATTTTAAAAATAAAAAATATAAGATATTTTGATGCAAAACACTTTGAAATCCTTGCATACGAGGAGCAAAGTCCATGAAAATGCGTACTATGAAAAAATTAAAGTTTATACACTAAAGTAAACATCTTTTAACTCCACTTCCATGAGAATGTTTTGAAGTGCTCGTGTGTGTGTGTGTGTGTGTGTGTGTGGAACAGGAGGCAGTGCAGGATGTGATCCTTGAGAGAGAAACAAACAAGTGGAACCCTGTAATTACCCTGCCTTCCAACCTGGGGGCAGTTTTCCGAGAGCCATGGAGAGGCGCATGGAGCAGGGCCTGCCTGTCTTTCTAAGTTGAGGAGGCAGAACCTAGAGCTCGGGCGAGAGGGCGTGGGAGGAAGAGCTCCAAAGTCTGCCCGGCCCTTCAGGAGTCTTCGACAGAACACCGACTCGTGCGTGGGTTGGGAAAGACTCCGTGACACTGAACAAAGGATAGCAGTAGGCAAGTACTGAGCCAAGCAGAGCTGGGATCCGTCCAAATGCTGTCCACCCAGAGAACACAGCCTTCGTGAGGCATTTGGAGCAAAGAGTAGGAACCTTAGTGCCTTAGTTTTAACAGTAACGGAGCCTGGTCTTACCACCAACAAAGCTTAAAAGCAAGCCCCAAAAGATAATTTTGTCTGCAAGGAAGACAGAAAAATCCAAATATTTTATGCAACGTTCAAAATACCAGAATACAAAGATTTCAGACGTGCCAAAGGGGAGCACACCATGATCCACAAGCAGAAGGAAAAGTCCAGAGAAACAGGCCCAGAAATGACCGAGGCTGTGGGGTTAGCAGGCAATGACCTTAGAGCAGGGTCAGACATAGGTGTGAGGATTCACAGGAAGACTGATAGAAAGAAGACAGAAGGAGAAAATATTTCTAAGTGGACTTTCTCAAACTGAAAATGCCTGCAATGGAAAATGTACTCAGTGGGCTTCCAGCAGATCTGACTTAGCAGAAGAAAAGATGAGGGAACTTGAAGACAGAAGAAGCACACGAACGACTGCAGCACACAGGGAACAGTGTGAACAGCACACAGGGGCCTCAGCGGCCAGGGGACAGCGCCAAGTAGTTTAACCTCCACAGAACTGAACAGAAGAAAATACTTGATGAAACAACCCTGACTTACTAAAAATGAAAAACCTACCGATTTAAGAGACACAACTATTGACCCCAATCTGGCTAATAATAAATCCAACTACACCATGGTGCATCATAATCAAATTGCTAAAGAATTTAGAAGTAGCCAGAGAGGACATATTAAATATAAAGGGGGGACCGGCGCTGTGGCGTGGCAGGTAAAGCTGCCACCTACAGTGCCAGAATCCCATGTGGCTGGTTCCAGTCCCAGCTGCTCCACTTCTGATCCAGCTCTCTGCTGTGGCCTGGGAAAGCAGTAGAAGATGGCCCAAGTCCTTGGGCCCCTGCACCCACGTGGGAGACCGAGAGGAAGCTCCTGGCTCTTGGCTTCAGATCAGCACAGCTCCAGCCATTGCAACTAACTGGGGAGTGAACCAGTGGATGGAAGACCTCTCTCTCTCTCTTTCTTTGCCTCTGCTCTCTGTAACTCTGCCTTTCAAATAAATAAATATGTAAAAAATATATATATATAAAGGGAAAAAATAAAAATTATTGGGGGTGTTTTAGCAGAATCAAACTATTATTTGGAATAATATTTTGAAAGCACTGAAAAAATTTGCCAATCTGAATTCCATATTCAGTTAATTTTTTTTCAAAATGGAAGTATAATAAAACTTTTTTGGAGGAAAAAAAAAGAAATCTTAATGAATTCTGAGTGCCAAAGGAAATTTTAGAGTGAAAGGAAAGGATTCTAGATGGAAACTTAGACCTATAAGAGTTCCAGAAATGGCCAGTATGTATGTAGATAAATATTAAAAGACTTCTTCTCTAGCTTTAAATGTTTCTTTGAAAGATAACTGGCTGTTTAGAAGAAAAGTAATAACAGCGTATTATAAGATCTGTAAGATACAAAGAAGTAAGATGTATGACAACACTAGCATAAAGGAAATGGAAGCAAACTATAGTAAAGTAATTACACATCAATGGATACGTTGTCTGAATACAGACTTTGACAGTTAAAGATGCATGTAGTAAACCCAGAGAAACTGAAAAGGCAATAAAAGGCAAAGACATGGCTATTAAACCAGTAGTGAAGATAAAAATAGAATCTCCAGGGCTGGCGCTGTGGCGCAGTGGGTAAAGCTGCCACTTGAAGCGCTGGCATCCCTTATGGGCACTGGTTCGAGTCCTGGCTGCTCCACTTCTGATCCAGATCCCTGCTGATGGCCTGGGAAAGCAGCAGAAGATGGTCCAGGTCCTTGGGCCCCTCCACCCACGTGGGAGACCTGAAAGAAGCTCTGGGTGGGTAGAAGAGTCTCTCTCTCTCGCTCTCTCGCTCTCCCCCCCCCCATAATTCTGCCTTTCAAATAAATAAATAAATCTTTTTTAAAAAATAGAATCTCAGGGAGCCGGCATTGTGGCATAGTGGGTTGACCTGCTGCCTGTAATGTTGGCATCCCATATGAGCACTGGTTTGAGTCTTGGCTGCTCCACTTCTGTTCCAGCTCCCTGCTAATGTGCTTGGGAAAGTAGCAGAGGATGGCCCATGTGCTTGGCCCCTGCCACCCACATGGGAGATCAAGACTGTGTTCTGGGCTCTTGGCTTTGGCTTGACCCAGCCCTGGCCATTGCAACCATTTGGGAAGTGAACCAATGGATGGAGGATGGGCCATTCTCTGCTGCCTTCCCAAATGCGTTAGCAAGGAGTTGGATTGGAAGTGGAGCATCCGAGACTCGAACCTGCGCCCATGTGGGATGCTGGCATCACAGGTGGCAGCTTTGCCTGCTATGCCCAACAGCAGCCCCCCCAGATAAATCTTTTTAAAAACAATAAAATAATACATAGGAAGTGCCAAGGCAGCATGGCGAAGCTATATTTGTAGCTGCTGAGCTGTCACAGAGCAATAGAGCTGTCACTTTTGGGTTGTCTTGACAAGGCATGGCTTCCTGCAAGTAGGAAAATTTGACAGAGTTTAGACAGACCAAAGGTTAAGTCACTGCAATTTATTGGCTATATAATCTTGGGCAAATTGCCCAAGTTTCCAAATACCAGTTAACTCTTTTGTAAGATGTAGATCATAATAGTACCTGACTCAAAGGACTTTTTTTTTTTTTTTTTTTTTTTTTTTTTTTTTACTTAACCTGAGATGATACATACAAAACTCTTAGCATAATGCCTGGCCTGTAAAAAGCACTCAAGAAATCTTGGCTAGCATTTTTATACAGAGGAAACGTGGCTGCTGCAGAAGAGATAAGCGTGTGTGATACGAAGGCCTTGCAGGAGGAGTGTGTCATGTGCGGGACGAAGCAGAGGGCCTGCGGCGGCAGAGATGCCACTTAGAAAGCCATTGGGTGAGAGAGTGAGGCTGGGGACGTGGGGGGAGGGGAGGCGCAAGAGATGAGTTAAGGGCAGACTGAGGCGCTGTGCTCTGATATGATGAATGACAGTAGCTACTGCCTAACCAAGGGACCGCAGGAAACAGCTTCCATGCGTGGTTGACTTCTTACCAGTGACCGACTGATTTATTATTAGACCAACACCAGGTCCTGTGGGCTCTCCCCTGGCTTTTGTAGCGCTTGGGAGGGCGGTTGGGTGTGTGAGCGACTGCTCAGATTCATGTCTCTATGGGGAGAGGAGCAGCGGAGGATCTCACCCCACCACCATCCTGCTCCACCCCCTCCCCCGCCCCAGAGAAAATTCTGGTTAGGGGCAGACATCTGGCCTTGTGCTAAAGATGCCAGTGTTACACAGCAAAGTGCCTGGATGCGATTCCCGGCTCCAGACCCTGGCTCCAGCTTCCTGCCGAGGTGGATGCCGGGAACAGCAGGTGATGGCTCAAGTGATTGGCTTCCTGCTACCCAGGTGGGAGAGCCGGATGGAGTTCCTGACTGTCGGCTGCAGCTGGGCCCAGTCCCAGCTGTTGCAGCCATTTGGGGAGTGGACCATCATGTGAGGGCTCTTTGTGTCTTTGCCTTTCTATACCTCTTGAGTTAAACAAAAATAATAAGTCTGGTTAACTTACAGAAGGGAAAGACGGGAGGCATGAAAGCCAGTGAGGGGAGCCTGTGCTGTGGTGCAGTAGGTTAATCTTCCACCTGCGGCCCCGGCATCCCATATGGGCACTGGTTCATGTCCCGGCTGCTCCACTTCTGATCAAGCTCTCTGCTATGGCCTGGGAAAGCAGTAGAAGATGGCCCAAGTTCTTGGGCCCCTGCACCCATGTAGGAGACCCGGCAGAAGCTCCTGGCTCCTGGCTTCAGATTGGCTCAGCTTCGGCTGTTGCAGCCATTTGGGGAGTGAACCAGCAGATAGAAAACCCTTCTCTGTCTCTCCCACTGTCTGTAACTCTACCTCTCAAATAAAATCTTTAAAAAAAGAAAAAAAAAGCCAGTGAGGACTTTGCAGAGAGAATCCAGATGGATTCGCTTTAGTTCCAGGTCAGGCTTAGCACTCCAATTCAAGTGCCTACACCTGGCTGCAGTGCCCGGTTTTGCTGGGGAACCAGGGAGCTCAGGTACAACGGAGCAGGGTCCCTTGTGCTGCCTGTGGGCACTTGCAGGCTGCAACCTCACCGCACACCTCTGCTGCATCCCTTTCCTGCCAACCCTGGGACTTCCCTGCAGCTACCGGTGTGGAGGAGGCTGGTGCACAGCACAGGTGTTGGAAGACTGGGCAGTGCAGGGAGGTTAACCTGTCAAGGGACCCAACTTGACTGGGAGAGAACAGATGCATTCTTTCTCCTTTCTTCCCTGCCGGATTGTGTGGGGACACAGTGGCTGCACCGGGCCCCTTTGAAGACAACTCTTCCATGCAAAGCCACCAATCCACTCGATGCCGTGGCCCATTGTGTATTTGTGTCTGCTGTTTTCTGCTTCACTGTCTTAGCCCTCACTCTTGGCTCCCTGGGATTGCACTGCTCATTAAACTATTATTGCATAAACTTTTGCTTCAGGCTCTCATTTCTAGGGCAATGCGGCTCAGCGAGGAGGGCATAATCTAAAAGAGATATTGGGTAATGGCTCAATGCAGGTGGAAATGTGCTGAAGGTTTTCCTCCCAACAGCAGGGAAATTGGGCACCCGTGTGCTCCTGACGGCATGGGAGGGGCTGGTCTGTATCCCAAGGGAATAGTTGGAACGGCTTGGGGACATGGGCATCTAGCCTAGCGGTTAAGATGTCTGTGTCCTGGCCGGCGCCGCGGCTCACTAGGCTAATCCTCCATCTAGCAGCGCCGGCACACCGGGTTCTAGTCCCGGTTGGGGCGCCGGATTCTGTCCCGGTTGCCCCTCTTCCAGGCCAGCTCTCTGCTGTGGCCCGGGAGTGCAGTGGAGGATGGCCCAAGTGCTTGGGCCCTGCACCCCATGGGTGACCAGGAAAAGCACCTGGCTCCTGGCTCCTGCCATCGGATCAGCGCGGTGCGCCGGCCGCAGCGCGCCGGCCGCGGTGGCCATTGGAGGGTGAACCAACGGCAAAAGGAAGACCTTTCTCTCTGTCTCTCTCTCTCACTGTCCACTCTGCCTGTCAAAAAAAAAAAAAAAAAAGATAAGATGTCTGTGTCCTGCATGGGAGCACCTGGATTTCATTCCTGGATCCAGCTCCCGGCTCCAGCTCCCTGCCAGTGCGGATCCTGGGAGGCAGCAGAGATGACTGAGGTAATTGGGTTCCTGCCACCCGTGTGGGAAACTTGGATTATGTTCTTGGATCCTGGTTTTGGCCCTAGCCCAACCCTGGCCACTGGAGACATCTGGGGAGTGAACCTGCTGAGAGAAGTGCTCTCTCTCTCTCTCTTTCTCAATTAACTAAATATACAGGTTTCAAAAGTGTCTTTTCTACTGGAGCAAAGCCCTTGCCTTCATATCCTTATTTGATATCATACATTTATACTAGGATTAGAACAACTAAATTTAGCATTTAACTCATTTTGTAGCATAAAACTTAATAAAAAGGAATGCAATCAGAATGACAGACTTAGGGGCCGGTGCTGTGGCGCAGTAGGTTAATCCTCCACCTGTGGCACCAGCATCCCATATGGGTGCTGGTTCGAGTCCTGGCTGCTCCACTTCTGATCCAGCTCTCTGCTGTGGCCTGGGAAAGTGGTAGAAGATGGCCCAAGTCCTTGGGCCCCTGCACCCATATGGGAGACCTGGAGGAAGCTCCTGGCTCCTGGCTTTTGGATCGGCTCAGCTCCGGCCATTGTGGCCATTTGAGGAGTGAACCAGTGGATGGAAGACTTTGTCTCTCCCTCTCACTGTAACTCTACCTCTCAAATAAATAAATAAAATCTAAAAAAAAAAATGACAGACTTATGAAATCATCTTCCCGATCTTCATTTGAATGTACAGTTTAACAGAACATCTTTAAAAATCAGAGTTACAGAGAGAGAAGCACAGAGAATCTTCCATCTGCTGGTTCACTCCCCAAATGGCTACAATGGCCAGAGCTGCGCCGATCAGAAGCCACGAGCCAAGAGCTTCCTCTGGGCCTCCTACATGGGTGCAGGGGCCCAAGCACTTGGGCTGTCTTCTACTGCTTTCCCAGGCAATAGGAGAGAGCGGGATCAGAAGTGGAGCAACCAGGTCTCGAACCTTTGCCTGTATGGGATGCCAGCACTGCAGGTGGCAGCTTTACCCGCTATGCCACAGCGCCAGCCCTTGGTCTTATTGTCTTGACTTCTGTGCTGAGGCTACCCCTCAGACTCACATGCCTCTCCTGGTTGTGCCAGGTACAACGACTTGCAAACACAACTGCAGCTGGGAGCTGCACCCTTCCATGCATGGACCATTGACACAGCCCCCTAAAGATGGCTACAGGTCAACCAGATGGGGGGGGGGAAGAGAGAGAGAGAGAGAGAGAGAGAGAGAGAGTGAAAGTAGCTGAGGGACCCAAGAAATACCACGTGATGTCAACACAGGCACGTTTTATGGGGCCTTGTTATGTCTTGGTGCTGCGTGTGCCTGTCTAGGGATCATCAGCTGCCAGGGTTTTGAGAAGCAGAAAATTGGCTAGATGATCTTGATTATTCAAATAAAATAGATTCGACACCTGCATTATCTGGTTAATTGCCGCCTTGTGGCCTGGGGCAACCTGACCCTCATCCTGCTGGAGCCACAGGACATGCCAGTCATAATTATCTGTGTGGAACTGGATCGAGTGTCTGCCGAGTAGGAAACGGGAAGAGACTGCTCCGAGTGACAAAGGAGTCGTGCGCCCACGTGGCAGGCAAGAGAAAGATCAGCCCAGCCTGGGAGTGAGCTGGAGAAGCGAATTCAGGCAGATCTCAGAGAGTTTTCTCACTCTGCCTATGTGGATTCCGGCCCGAGTAACTCTAAGGAAACGCGTGGCCCCCCGGGAGGCCGTCCCGCGCCCCTTCATCCGGTGCTGGTTTCTTCTTCACACAGCACTGGGGACTCGGTCTGCGCTCTGCTTATTGGCACTGATTTAGAAGCTGCTCTGTGTGTTTGCCCATTTTTCTGCATGCGTGCCGTGTTCCCGGAAGTGGGTTCAGGTAGTGCCTTCCATAGTCACGTGCCCCATCCGACACCACCTCACACAAACCTCCGTGGAGCTTCTTTATATATATTCGTCATATATATAACAATGTTTTAATGATTGAATTCTTTGTTTTAAAGATTGATTGATTTATTTGAAAGGCAGAGTTACAGAGAGGAAGAGACAGAGAGAGAGAGAGTCTTCCTTGGGCCCCTACACCCACATGGGAGACCCGGAAGAAGCTCCTGGCTCCTGGCTCCTGGCTTCGGATCAGCACAGCTCCAGCCATTGTGGCCAGTTGGGGAGTGAACCAGCGAATGGAAGACCTCTCTCTCTGTCTCTTTGCCTCTCCCTCTCTCTGTGTAATTCTGACTTTCAAATAAATAGATCTTTAAAAGAGAGAGAGAGAGAGAGAGAGAGAGAGAGATCTTCCATCATCAAGTTCCCTCCCCAAATGCCTGCAACAGCCAGGAACCTAGAACCCAATCTGATCTCCCGCGTGGGCAGCAAGGACTCACGAACTTGAGCCATCACCTGCTGCCTCCCAGATGTGTGCCAGTAGGAGTCTGGGCAAGAAGTGGAGTAGTTGGGACTGGAACCAGCACTCTGATGTGGAGGCCAGCATGGCACACCACGATTTAACCCGCTGCTCCTCAATGCCAGTCCTGGGATGTTTATATCTTCATGGCTTGAAGATTGGACTGAGAACCGGAAAATGACCTTTTGCTACCTTGTCTGATACGTGCAATGAAAAGCTGTATCTAGCTTTGGCATGCCACTCTCACTTGGGAATCGAATGCTATCTGAATGTGGCTTTCTATCATCGTATGTCCCAAAATCTACAATACCGTACTTATCCCTATCGCAATTCCCTGCTGTAGTAGGTAGATACTTGTACCTGCACACACAAGATACCTGCAACTGTCCCACGGTGTAAGCACCTGCCAGTCACACATTCACTCTAAATGCACCACCTTCTCCTCCACTAGGACCTATCCTTGAGACACATTTCCTAGCTCAGGTGCACGTGAGTGCATGTGGAACCCACCTGCAGACCTCAGCTTCCCCTCTTGACTCCCCCCTCCCTCCCTCCCTCACCCCTTCCCTTCCTCCCTTCCCAAGCAAGGAGTTGGGGATAGAGATAAGCTCCATTTTGTCAGGATTAGAATCTCCTTGACAACGATCACAGACTTATCACATTAGGCCAATTTTCTAAATGAACCGGACAAGCCCCGGGTGAAAATCTCTTCTTTTAATTGCCAGGAAAAAAAATTAATTGCCAGTACTCCCTCCCTCCATCCTCCCGGACAAAGCAGGCCCTACAGGCTCATGTGATGCTGGAAACCATTTAAAGTGGCTCGTCGGGGGGAGGTGTGAGCTCTGTCCCGGGGAGAACACGGACAGAGAGAAGGGAGAGGGAAAGGATGGCTAATCTGTGCAAGGTGCTGCAGTCCCGTCATTGCTCCTGCCCTTGGACGTGGCTCCAGAGCCTAGATTTTTTTTTTTTTTTTTTGGACAGGCAGAGTTAGTCAGTGAGAGAGACAAAGAGAAAGGTCTTCCTTCCATTGTTTCACCCCCCAAATGGCCACCATGGCTGGCGCTGTGCCGATCCAAAGCCAGGAGCCAGGTGCTTCTTCCGGGTCTCCCATGCGGGTGCAGAGCCCAAGCACTTGGGCCATCCTCCACTGCCTTCCCAGGCCACAGCAGAGAGCTGGACTGGAAGAGGAACAACCGGGACAGAATCCAGGGCCCCAACCAGGACTAGAACCTGGGGTACTGGCGCCGCGGGCAGAGGATTAGCCTAGTGAGCCATGGCACTGGCCCAAGAGCCTAGATTTTCAAAAGCTAACGTGGCCTCTGCTGCCTCAGAGAGAAGCCAGCCCCGCGAGAGGAGGGGTATCTCTTGGGAAGGCGAAGGGGCAAGCGAACCAGTACTCAAAGCCTGAGCACTGCAGACCAGGCTACATGTGCAATTTCCTTCATTAAAACTTCAAAATGGCTGGTACCACGGCTCAATAGGCTAATCCTCCACCTAGCAGCGCTGGCACCCCGGGTTCTAGTCCTGGTCGGGGCGCTGGATTCTTTCCCGGTGGCCCCTCTTCCAGGCCAGCTCTCTGCTGTGGCCAGGGAGTGCAGTGGAGGATGGCCCAAGTGCTTGGGCCCTGCACCCCATGGGAGACCAGGAGAAGTACCTGGCTCCTGCCATCGGATCAGCGTGGTGCGCCAACCGCAGCACGCCAGCCGTGGTGGCCATTGGAGGGTGAACCAATGGCAAAAAAAAAAGGAAGATCTTTCTCTCTGTCTCTCTCTCACTATCCACTCTGCCTGTCCAAAAAAAAAAAGAAAACCCAAACTTCAAAACGGGGGCCAGTGTTCTGGCGCAGTGGGTAAAGCTGCCGCCTGCAGTGCCAGCATCCCTTATGGGCGCCGCTTCAAGTCCTGGCTGCTCCACTTTCGATCCAGCTCTCTGCTGTGGCCTGGGAAAGCAGTGGAAGATGGTCCAAGTCCCTGGGCCCCTGCACCCGTGTGGCAGACCCGGAAGAAGCTCCTGGCTCCTGGCTTCAGATTGGCGCAGCTCCAGCTGTGCCAGCCAGTTGGGGAATAAACCAGTGGATGGAAGACTCTATCTCTCTCTCTGCCTCTCTGTAACTCTGCCTTTCAAATAAACAAATAAATCTTTACAAACAGCAACACCAAAAGAGCTCATAGTATGTAATACTCTCAAAAATAAATAAATAAAACCTTAAAACAATCCAAGTGACGGAGAGTACTGAACTCAGTTCTTTGAGGAAACCCAAGCTCAAGTACATTAAGTGACAGTGACATCAGGATGCGACCTCAGGTCCGAGGGGCTCCCCGCTGATGCTCATTCTGCTAATATACCAGGACTGACTCGCTGTCTGGGAAGTCTGAGTTTCTGGGATTTTTGCCTCCAGCATTGCAAGGGTCTCGTGGTTCCTTGAACAGCTGCTGGCTGTGCTCAGAGAAACCGTTTCCAGGGAAGGGGAGCGCATGGGGCCGCTGCTGACGGGGTCTCCCCTTCCCGCGGCTCCCTGTGATTCCACGGCCAGGCGCCCCTCTGGAGGGGCTTGAGCTGGCAGCGAGGAAGGCACTCTTTTAGCTTGTCTGGGCCTTGTTGACATAAATCACATGGGTCAGAGAGACCTGCAGGAACGCTCCCGGCCTGCCCTCGAGGGGGAGTGTGGACTTGGCCGGCCAGGGGGACAGGTGTGACCTACATTTCCCATCCCTTCCTGCCTGCCTTCCAGTCTTCCAGTCCTTGCCTCTGTCTCCAGACCTGGGAACCCTTCCTTGCTTTGGTCCACAGATCCAGGCCCACCCTTTGCACACCGGAGACAGGCACGTCCTGTGCTCCCTCACTTGATTTCGTCACAGCTTTGCAGCACCTGTCTCTGCAGCCCCACGAGGCGCCTCCTGGGTCCGCCTGGTCTCCCTGGGCCTGTCTGAATCTCCGAGCACTGCCCCACCTCCCTCACAGCACAGGACTCTGTGGGAAGGGACCCATCTATCCCCATTCCCTGGCATTTTCCCTTGCTGGGGGCACCAGGGGGCCGTCTCAAAAGTGACTGAGTGAGATGGTTAAGACACCTGTGGCCCACCTCAGGTGGCCTGCGGCTGCTTCAGGCTCCAGCTGCTGACTCCAGCGGGGACAGTGCCAATGGCTCAAGTCATTGGATTTCTGCCTCCCCGTGGGAGATCTGAACTGGCTGCCCAGCTCCTGGTTCCAGCCTCTGCCCAGCCCTGGCCATTGCGGGCATCTGCAATGAGTGAACCTGTAGCTGAGAGCTCTGTGTCTCTTTCTTCTCTGTCTCTCAAATAAATATATAACATTAAGGGAAAAAAAGGTGCCTGGCCTACACATCATCTGATGAGCCTCTAAGTCAGTGAGTTATTCCTTCATGTTTCCAGTTAAGGTCTTGCTCTAATTTCGCATATGAATTCAGCATTCAGCAGGCACAATTTTTCTGCTTGTGACATTGGCACAGGGCAAGGAGAAAAAAAACACGATTCTAGGGGAATGAACACAAACTCTCAGACCAACTAACTAACAGTCCCCGTGTTCGTCACGTTCTAGCGATTGAGTGATTAATTTGGGGAGTTTTATAGACAGCTTAACACTCTCCTGGCATAAGGAATCCACCAGGTTATGTAAAAAAGAGGACAGATCCCTGAGCTATAGCTACCTCTGACGATGAACATGACAAGTGAGAGATAGGGACATCAGAGAATTTCCCTTAAATTCCATAGTCCAGCATGTGGGTAAGAACGGGCGACTCCTAAATACTGGTGCGTGTATTGATCTTGGAGACACTTAAAACCCTAACCCGACCGTCCTGCACCCTCCCACGCATCATGGCCACCCTACTCGAGTCTTGCCCCAGTTGGCCTCGTAAAGCAAACTTAAAAACCAGCCTGCCCATCTCTAACACTTCAGTGTCCACTTTCATTTTATTCATGCTGTTGATCAATAGTTTTGCCTGGGGTGAAACCTAGACCTTTTATTGGGTACCCGGGACGGGTGTGGAAGGACTGTTCGTGGGGTGCCTTCCTCAAAGGGCCCCCAGATCAAGCAGCCCGACACAGCTGCCCGTCACTCGCTCTGTGTGCTCTGCCCCTGTTATTTTGTGTCTCTGTAATCTTTCATTGATTCAGCAAATACCCCTTAGGTGTCTGCTGTGTGCCAAGAGCTGTATTCTACCCGTGGTTTAATAGTGATCTGATATAGTTGCTTCTTTGTGATTGCCAGACATTTAAAAAGCCTAATGAGGAAACTGTATTGGGGAAACAGCTAGAAGAGGAAGTTGATTTTTTTCTTTTTTTTTTTTCCCTCTTATCTCTGGGGGCCTTTATTATTGGGGTGGGGCAGTGTGAGAGGAGCAGCGTGGCTGAGCAGAAGCCCACCTCACGTTAGCCTCAATGACAGGGCTGCAGTGGCGGCGGCAGGTGGGGGGGTGCCTACAGTCATAGCCCCCCCAAGTCTTCTCACCCTTATTTTCTTACCCCAGCACCCCTTCAACCAAGAAGGAGTCCTTTGCTGTAATTAAGCAGTCTGTAATCAACGAATCCCATTAAGAAATAATGAGGCCAGTAATGCAGCGAGCGCCATTGATGGGGGATCAGTGAAACTCATGTGGTTTCCCACTTTCTGAGCAAGAGCGGGTGGGGGAGGGTGGAGGAACTGCTGACTCAGCACTCTTAGCATGACTTCCCTGCTGTCTCCTCGCCCCCCGCCATGTCTCCAGCCAGACTCTTTTTGCTGACGTTGGATGTGTCTTCCGGAACGTGGCTCCCCAGTTCTGATGGAGAGGAATGTGTGAACGCCTTGGTGGCAGGGTTTTAGTGTAGTCATCTTTCTATCCCAAGTGCCTGGCACGTCCTAAGTGCCCTGGGTGCTGAGACAGGCTGGGCAGGAAACAGAAGGCCAACACAGGACCCACGTGCTCTGCTTTCTCGCTCCAGACTTTACCAAATAGGCTTTGGGTCCATTAGCATCTGGGTAGGTCTGCTCAGCTGTGGGGGCTCCTGGCACAGACTCCCTCATACTGCTCCCATCTGAGCCCTGGCTCTATTGTGTGCACTGGTATATAAGGGCAGAAGTTCTTGGATACAACGGCTATTTTCTGTCGTGTATGGTGAGCGCTCCCTGGTCCCAAGAAAGTCTAATGTTTATCTTGCAGCAACAAGGATTGGGACTAGACAAATAGGAATGTTTCCATGCAAGAAAGTCAACCAAGAGGTCCCTCCAAACACCTTCTTGTATTAATTCTACCGAGCCCATTGAAGCAATGAGCGCTAAGTGGAGAGGGGACCGACTGGTCGATCTGGAGATCTGCGAGGTGTGAGGTTCAGATGTCTCAGTTGGATGAGCTTGGTCTGCATTGAGCTCATCCACTCTCCTAAGGTGAATCCCGCGAAGGCCTGAAGAATCTTCTCCGTGGTGGCCGGAGAGTGACTTCAGAAAGTGTGTCTCCGCCCGAGACCCTGGAGCCCAGGCAAGCTCGGCATGTCTTGAGCTTGTAGTTTTGGTTATTTCCCTTAGCCAGAGAGGAGAGCTGGCTGGGTCGGGCAGGGAACAGGGAAGGGACAGACAGATGTTCACGGAATTCAGCACTCGCCCAGCCACGCCCTCTAGGCTGTAGGACCTCCACCCCCTCCACCCCAGCGAGCCAGCGAGGAGGGTCAGAACTTCTTTCAGGGTGGAAAGTTCTGAAGGAGGCGGGGTGGGCTGGTGGCCAAAGGCACCTGCTGTGAGGCCCAGAGATTTGGGTTTCAATGAGGGAAGAGCCTTCCTCCCCCTCCCCTGCCGGGGAGCAAGTTTCTTCATCTCTCTGAAAGGATGGCAGCGAAACCTCCCACAAAGTCTGTGAGGGTTAACCGATAGAAATTCAATAAAGCACACCCAACCCCGTGTCAGGCTCGCTGGGAATGCTCAAGATGGCGATTAGGAGGAGCGCTAAATCCAGCGTGGAGCTCTCCTTTCCCAGCAGGCACTGCAGAGTTTTGCCTGGGATCATGCAGCTTTGTGGTTACTCTCGAATGTTCTTAGCTGTGTGTTATCTCCCCACTTGGACCGTAAGCTCCTTTAACTATGGTCTGGTACTCTTTGATACTAACTTTGAGATTGTTGAATTCCACCGAAAACTTTGATCTTTTTAAAAAATATATTTATTCATTTATTTGAAAGGCAGGTGACAGAGAGAGAGAGATACGCACACACACACACAAATTCTGTATTCACTGGTTCACTCCTCAAATGGCTGCAACAGCCAGGGCTGAGCCAGGCTGAAGCCAGGAGCTTCCTCCAGGTCTCCCACGTGGGTGCAGAGGCTAAGCACTTGGGCCATCCTCAGTTGCCTTCCTGGGTGCATTAGCAGGGAGCTGGATCTGAAGCCAAGCAGCAGCACTGGAACAGTCTCTCCCACATGGGGTGCAGGCATCCTAGGCGGGGCTCAACCTGCTGCACCACAAAAGCAGCCCACACAGAAGTCTTCAGGGTAGGAACTCTGCTCAGGTTTCAGATGATTACGGTAAGCCCATTTGCCATCTCGAGTTTGAGAAGTGCATGATTTTTATCTTTTATGTCAGGGGAGCGTGCCCTGTGTTAAGAACTAATTTGCCCACTTTAGTACGTCTAGCGGAGTCTGGAGGGCTTCCACACGGTTAGAAGGAGAAAGATCAGCAGCGTCCGTGCACACTGCAGGTGGCCGAGGGGAAGAAAGAACCTGCAAGAGGAAAGGCTCGGGTGAAAACTGGGTCTCTGTGAGACTTGGCTGAATCCACACACTGCATAGTCTTCTCCTCCAAGTCCTCATGCGCACGAGTTGTACAAGTTCAAGTTCAAGTTCAAGTTCAAGTGCTCCAGTCCCAGGTCTGAACCCACAGCTTCAGGACGAGCCAGGTGCTAAGGGTCACTTCTATAGTCTCCTTCCCTCTCCCAACATGGAGTTTCCTTTTCTCTTGTTCTGATGAGGACATCATCCTAGCAAGGATTCGCCGTTTCCCCCACAGTATCTGTTCATTGTTGCTGCCACCTGAGTATATTATCCGTTTTTTGAATCGTCCACAGCAAACGTTTTCTCCTTGCCTAGCTTCTTCCTGTTACCTTGCATCCTTGTTGTTATACATGGTGGTTATACTTTGGATAATAGTTTGCCCCCCTAAAGACCCATATGTTAAAAGGCTTGATCCCTAGAATCTTTTAAGATTTATTTATTTATTTATTTATTTATTTGAAAGGCAGAGTAGCCGGCGCCGCGGCTCACTAGGCTAATCCTCCGCCTTGCGGCTCCGGCACACCAGGTTCTAGTCCCGATCGGGGCGCCGGATTCTGTCCCGGTTCTACTGCTTTCCCAGGCCATAGCAGAGAGCTGGATTGGAAGAGGAGCAGCCGGGACTCGAACCGGCACCCACATGGGATGCCAGCACCGCAGGCAGCAGCTTTACCCACTACACCACAGTGCTGGTCCCATTCCTAGAATTTTATGACAATGGATTAAGGATGGAACTTCATCTAGTTACAACATGTAAAAGTAAGGTCTTGAAAAGTGATTAGACAGGATTAGGCAAAGCCCCTATAACTGAATCAGGGTGCCTGCATACGGAGACTGATGATGGGTGTGCTTCCTGGCTTGCACGTGGCCCTCATCAGGTGTTAGACTAATGGGACACTTGATCTTGGACTGTGCACCTCCAAAACCGTGAGGCAGAACACAGCTTCTTCCTGCAGAAGCAGCGCCTCTCAGCTGTCTGTCATCCTGATGAAAATCTGCCCACCACAGGGCCAGCTCCTTACTCAGTCACTTGGCGAGTGAAGGAAACAAAACCCTCCCAACACTCGGCAGACTCCGCAGGGGGCACCTTCCCATGGATGGTCAGAAAGCTCCTGCTGTGACTTTTTTTCTTTCTTTCTTTCTTTTTTTTTAACAGGCAGAGTGGACAGTGAGAGAGAGAGACAGAGAGAAAGGTCTTCCTTCCGTTGGTTCACCCTCCAATGGCCGCTGTGGCCGGCGTGCTGTGGCTGGCACACCACGCTGATCCGAAGGCAGGAGCCAGGTGCTTCTCCTGGTCTCCCATGGGGTGCAGGGCCCAAGCACTTGGGCCATCCTCCACTGCACTCCCGGGCCACAGCAGAGAGCTGGCCTGGAAGAAGGGCAACCAGGAAAGATTCCGGCGCCCTGACTGGGACTAGAACCCAGTGTGCTGGCGCCGCTAGGTGGAGGATTAGCCTATTGAGCCGTGGCGCCGGCCCCTGCTGTGACTTTCCACATCGAAGCGTGACTAACTGAGAAAACAGGGACCCTGGGACTGGCGCTGTGGCGTTGCAGGTAAAGCCTCAGCCTGCAGTGCCGGTATCCCATTTGGGTGCCAGTTCGAGTCCCGGCTGCTCCACTTCCAATCCAGCTTTCTGCTACGGCCTGGGAAAGTGGTAGAAGATGGTCCAAATGCTTGGGCCCCTGCACCCATATGGGAGACCTGGAAGAAGCTCCTGGCTCCTGGCTTCAGATCGGTGCAGCCCGGTCGTTGAGGCCAACTGGGGAGTGAGCCAGCAGATGGAAGACCTCTCTCTCTCTCTGTCTCTCCTTCTCTGTGTGTAACTCTGACTTTCAAATAAATTAATTAATCTTAAAAAAGAGAGGGAACCCTTCCTACAACCGGTCTTGGAAGTCTTCGGAGATTAATTCCAGAGACGCCTCCTTGACCTTCACCTTCTTGCCTCGTGGTGTCTTAGTATGTGTGTGCTTGAGGGGTGTACTAAAGACCGTTGAACAACACTGCCCGCCCTCGCTTACAATCTCACTGGCTGACTCCACAACATGTCCCACGGGAGGCAGGTTGGACCGTGGACAGCACAAACCCTCGCTATTCAGGACACGAGAACTGAGGAAAAGGAGCCAGAACGTATTTTATAGGACAGTGAGAGAAGAGAGGGAAAAATACTCCAGCTTGCGTGGACCTGCCTAAAAGCAAAATCTACTTAAAAGACCCCCAAAGACTAAGGCTCTGTAGCAGCATGAACGATGCAACTTAATGATCGAAGACCCCAAGGCAGGCGCTGTGGTGCAGTGGGTTAAGCCTGTGTTTGGGGTGTTGGCGTCCCACATTGGAGTACCTGTGTTCAAGTCCCACCTCTGCTTCCACGCCAGCTTCCTGCTAATGTGCACCTGAGGATGTAATAGATGATGGCTCAGGTCCTTGGGTTTCTGTCAACCGTGTAGGAGAGCTCCTGAATTTGGCCCGGCTGTTGTAGATATTTCAGGAGTGAACCAACAGATGGAAGATACCTCTCTCTCTCTCTCTCTCTCTCTCTCTCTCTCCATTTCAAATAAATAAATAAATACAGTAAGTAGGGTAGAATGTCCCTGATTTCAAAGGGAGATGTTAGCAACCCTGCCAAACAGAGGAGAAGGCAGAGCATCTATCGGGTCAGGCCATTCTTCCGTAATCTCTCCAGTGCTATTTTATTTGCTGCATTAATGTGTGGCTTTGTAATTGTTCTCGGGTTGCTTTTACTGTGTGCATTTTGCCTTCACAGGTGAAGTCTTCCTGGGCAGGACCTGACTCTTCGGAGGAATTTTTTAATCCCCCTTCCCAGCAGTGCCCATGAAGCTCCAAAGCAATTATGAGCCAACCACCAGTGCAAGCCCAGAAAATACAACAGTCAACATCCTGCCTAGGACGGCTCTGCCCCAGATGAGACACAAGCCAGCCATCTCCTTCCCGGAAGACAAATGTTTGCGCACGGGTCTGTGCATCACGTTGAGGGCACAGGGAGACGCAACTGTAGAACCCAGTTCCCATCTTACCTTGCGTCTGGGTCATTGAAAGGGAAAAGGAAACAAATTCAGGCAGAAAAAGGTTTCAGGCTCCATCCTGCAGGGACGGGCACTTGGCACAGGGCTTGTGATGTCAGAGTCCTGTCTCAGAGGACCTGGGTTCCAGGCCAGCTCCAGCTTCCTTCTAACACAGACCCTGAGAGGCAGCGGGTCCTGGCCACCCACACGGGAGACCCAGACTGAGCTCCAAGTTCCTGGCTCCTGGCTTTGGCCTGGCCTAGCTCTGGCTGTTACAGGCATTTAGAATGTAAACCAGCAACTAGGGGAGCTCTCGCTCGCGCGCGCTCTCTCTCTCTCTCTCTCCCTCCCTCCAAGGTTTATCATGAGACAACTGGGTGTTTTACAAATTAAGGACCAGTTCTGAACCTGGGATTTCTCTGTGCTTTTCTGGAAGCAGTTGAGCACTTGGGCTATGATGCCAGAGCCCTAGGCTGAGCTCCTTCTTAGCTATCCCCAACCATGTAAATTTGAGTAACTTAACGTCTCCGAGCCTTGGTTTCCTCATCTGTAAAATGGGCCCAAAAATAGTGGCAAACTCAGATGCCTGGTGCAAAGGTTAAATGCAATAACTCCGATAAAGCCTTTCAAATAAAATTAAGGGTCTGATTGGAGGCCTCCCGGGAGCAGCTCCCTCATCCTGGCTGCACCCTGCCCAGTTCCTTGCTGTTCCCATCTGCAATTCTGTCTTGGCAACAATTCCACTCTGAACGCTCTCAAAGTGCTTTGTAGACTTTTAATTAGTTCCGTGGGAAGTGAGGCAAAGCCTAGCCTTCATTTTGCTGACGAGACTGGGGGTGAAGGGGGAGGAGGGAGGGAGGGGGAGGAAGAGGAGCAAGATGACCAGAGCACTTGTGCAACTCACTGAAGCCCTTACGGTGTGGGAGGGCCTGGGATTCAAACTCCTGAGTCTTGCTTAAAAAAAAAAATCTTCGGCGTCCAGATTCCTGAGCAGGCAGTGGGCTCACCCTACTAACCTACTTTGCTGGGGTGGTGTTGATGAACGCTTATAAACCCCGTCCTAGATGATAGGCTTGGAAGATTGTTGAAGAAAGCATGTCATTAAGTCCCTGCTCACCCCCTCCTCGACGAACAGCCCCAGGCGGAAATGGACGTGAGCCAGACTCGAGGGCCTCCACTTCCAGCGGACAGACTGGGATTCGACAGCAGCAGGGATTTTCCAGCCATGAGGGAAGCCCAGGGTGTGCGTCGGGAGTGAATCATGAGAGGCTGGGGACAGAGCCCAAAGCGGGCAACACATGGCGAGGGAGTCCAGAAAAATCCTCACCACACGACGGGCTCCCCTTGAAGTAGGCTGGGTGGTGGCTTCCTTGAAATCCAGGCCACTGTCTTTATAGTTTTCTTGCTTCCCTTTGTGAGAGCGGGCCGATCACAAGGCAGCTGGGTGTTCGCAAATCTAGGACGTGCTCAGAGCCAAGGACTCCTGTGTGCTTTTCTGGAAGCGGTTGGGAATTCGGGCACTGATGTCAAAGACCTGGCAGGCTGAGATCCATCTTTGCTGTGTCCATCTGTGTGAATTTGAGTAAGTTATTTTGTTTCTCTAAGCCTTGATTTCCTCACCTATAAAATGGGCTCAATAAAAGCGCTAACCCGAATGTCTGCTGTGCAGGTGAAATGCAATAATTCCGAGGGAGCCATAACTCAGTGCTCCTCATAAAGTGAGTATTTGATCCATTTTATTTCATTTTTTACGTTATTTATTTATTTTTGTTTGAAAGGCAGAGAGAGAGAGAGACAAAAGACAGGTCACACCCTCTGCTTCCCTCCCCAAATGCCTGCAACAGCCAGGGCTGGGTCTCTCAGGCCAATGGCAGGGACTCAATTACGTGAGCCATCACTACTGCCTCCCAGGCTGCACGTTAGCAGGAAGCTGGAATTGAAAGCAGAGCCTGGACTCGAACCCAGGCCCTCCAAAATGGGATGCGGGAACCCAAGTAGTGTCTTAACTGCTGTGCCAAATGCCTTTCCCACTGATCTATTTTAGCCACTCGTTCTCTCCATGTGAGTTACCTGCATTGGAGATTATCTCTGTGTGTGTACATGTGTGTGTGTGTGTGTCTCCCTCTCTTTCTCTCTGTAACTCTGCCTTTCAAATACATAAATAAATCTTTAAAAAATTAAAAATAAATAAAAAGAAAATATCCACATTTCCTTCCATCAGTGTGATCTGTCAAAAGCAGACACATCCAGGGCCACTTCACAAAGCTGATGGAGAGGCAGGCACTTAGCCTAGCGGTTAGACACCCACGTCCTGTATCCCAGTACCTAGCGGTTAGACACCCACGTCCCGTATCCCAGTACCTGGGGCCCACACCTGGCTCCAGGTTCCTGCTAATGCAGATCCTGGGAGGCAGCGGTGATGGTTCAAGTAGCGGGGTCCCTGCCACCCATGTGGGAGACCTGGATTGAGGCCCTGCCTCCTGGTTTCAGCCTCAGCCCAGCACCAGCTGTTGTAGGCATTTGGGGAGTGAACCAGCTGATGGGAGTTCTCGCCCTCTCTCAAAAAAAAAAAAAAAAAAAAAAAAAAAAAAAAGTTCATGGAAGCTGAAATCAAAAGTTTATTTTGGGCCAGCGCCGCGGCTCACTAGGCTACTCCTCTGCCTGCAGCACCGGCACTCCAGGTTCTAGCCCCAGTTAGGGCGCCGGATTCTGTCCCGGTTGCTCCTCTTCCAGGACAGCTCTCTGCTGTGACCCGGGAGTGCAGTGGAGGATGGCCCAAGTGCTTGGGCCCTGCACCCGCATGGGAGACCAGGAGGAAGCACCTGGCTCCTGGCTTCAGAGCGGCATAGCTCCGGCTGTAGCGGCCATTTGGGGGGTGAACCAACGGAAGGAAGACCTTTCTCTCTGTCTCTCTCTCTCACTGTCCACTCTGCCTGTCAAAAAAAAAAGTTCATTTTGGTGCAAAAAGAACTGAAAACAGGGCTGGTGCTGTGGCTCAGTGGGCTAAGCCACCACCTGCAGTGCTGGAATCTCATATGGGCGCTGGTTCAAGTCTCAGCGGCTCCACTTCCGATGCAGCTCCCTGCTGATGTCTGGGAAAGCAGCGGGGGGGGGGGGGGGGGGGCGGCAAGTACTTGAGTACCTTGCACCCACGTGGGAGACCAGAATGAAACTCCTGACTCCTGAGTTCCTGGCTTCGGCCGGACCCAGCGCTGACTGTCCTTGCCATTTGGAGAGTGAAGCAGCAGATGGAAGATCTCTCTCTCGCTCTCTCACTCTGTAACTCTGACTTTCAAATAAATAAATAAATAAATATTTTTTTAAAAAAAGAACTGAAATCCTGCAGCTTTTTGATAACACATTTCCCATGAACTTTTTGGAGTACATAGATCACTCCATTTATACAAAACTATGAAATGCAGATTAGTCCATAATGACAGAAATCGGATTTGTGGTTGTCTGGAAGGGGTGAGGGCTGAAGGGAAAGATGGCAGAGGGGCGAGAAGAAACTTCCTGGGGTGCACGTGCTCTGAGTACAAATACAGACTCCCATCAGCATTTATAAATAAGTTTAAAGTCTGAATGCATATTAACAATCTATGCACACAAGGACTGACGCTGGGGGCCAGCATTATGGTATAGCAGGTAAAGCTGCCTCATGCAATGCCTGCATCCCACATGGGCACTGGTTCGAGTCCGAGCTATACCACCTCTGATCCAGCTCCCTGCTAATGGCCTGGGAAATGCAGTAGAAGATGTCCCAAGTGGGAGAACCGGATGAAGCTCCTGGCTCCTGGCTTCGACCTGGCCCAGCCCTGGACATTGTGGCCATCTTGGGAGTAAACCAATGGATGGCAGATCCTCTGTCTCTGTAATTCTGACTTTCAAGTAAAAAATAAATCTTTAAAAAAAAAGTCACGCTACATTAACAGTGGAAACAGAGTATCAATTTCCCTAGCAGCCCCTTATATATAAAAGACACTGCCTGCCACACGGGAGGAGTGAAGAGCCCACTGGACCACCTGCTGCCTTGTCCCTGAATCTCCAGCACTTGGCGTAGTGCCTCATGCATAGGTTTGTCAATGACTGTTGAACTGAACCGAGCTTAAGCACTTTGCTAATTACTTAGCAGATTGCCTGTACTGACAGAGCCATGCCAAGAAGATTTGTAGATGTTTTCCAGTTGCCTAATTTTGCGCTTACCCATAAAAATGGGAGAAAGTGGAGTTGTCCTCCGAGTTCTGTGAGTCTCCAGGTAAACCTTCAAGAAAGAGGGTCAGGGACATCTGATGATGGCTAAGAGCATCCATGAGAACAGTAAATGTGTGGAAGAGGAGTGGCTGGGGGCCACAGTGTTGCTGCTCAGCAGGCTAAGCTGCCCCCTGCGACGCCGACATTCCATCTAGGCACCAGTGCGAGTCCCAGCTGCTCCCTGCTGAGGCACCTGGGAAGGTAGCAGAGGCTGGCCCGTGTCCTTGGGCCCCTGCACCCAAGTAACATGATGGAGTTTCAGGCTCCTGGCTTCGGCCCAGCCTAGCTCCAGCCGTTGTGGCCATTTGGAGAGTTAACCAGGGGATGGAAGATCTGTCTCTCTCTGTCCCTCCCCTCTCTGTGTAACTCTGCCTTTCAAATAAATAAATAAAGAGGAGCAGTTGCAAATCGTAGCTGAGAGCCTAAAGTTGCGATCTCATTCGCGTTTGCAGACGGGAAAGTACAGGGAACGGAGTTCTCTCAATCTCACAGCTCCTTTCCACCCTCAACAGGTGCACTTCCCTCCCTACCTCAGGCCCCGGGCCAGGGCCACTTGCCACTAACTCCCCCAACGTCCGTCCCCTTGGTCTCTCAGCTTTGATAACCACCTGGCCTTTCCTCCAAGTCTCTTTTAGAAATTAGAGAAGTGCACGGCCTTGCCACCTTAAAAAACTATTTATTTATTTATTTGCGAGGCGGAGAGAAATCCCAACTACTGGCTCACTCCTCCAACGTGCACAATGGCCAGCTGGAAGCCAGGAGACAGGAGCTGAGAACTCAGTCCAGGTCTTCTACACAGTTGGCAGGACCCCAGCTGCTTGAGCCCTCATCAGTGCCTCTGACAGTGTGCATTAGCAGGAAGCTGGGCTCAGAAGGGGAGCCAGGACTTGAATCCAGGAACTCTGCTACGGGGCGCAAGTGGGCGCAAGTGTCTTAACCAGCATCGTAGCCGTTAGCTCGCGTGGAGCTGTCCCAGGCCCTGTAATCCTGCATGCCTCTGCCTGCTGCTCCTTCTCCTGAAAAACTGCTCATCTGCAATGCGGCCTGAGCGTCACCACCTCCGAGAAGGTGGCCCGGACACCTCCCCATCCCCCCAGCAGTTAGACGCCTTCTCCTCCCTGTGCCCTCAACTTCTTGTGTGTATTTCTGCTTTAACAAGTCTGCTCTTATTTATTTTTAAGCTTTTGAAAAATCTTTGTCTCTCTTGACCACCACTCTAAAATAAGCTTAAGGACAGGAATCAGATTTTATTTGTCATTCTGTTCCCTATGTCCAGAGCAATGAATTTTCACACACACAAAAAATTACTGGAGAAGCAGAGAGACAGAGATGACAGAGAGATGTTCCATCCACTGGCTCACCACCCCCCAAGTATTTGCAACAGCCAGGAATAGACCAGGTCAAAGCCTGGACCTGGGAAGCCAATCCAGGCCTCCCACTTGGGTGGCAGGGACTCCATTACTTGAGCCATTGCTGTTCCCTCCCAGATGCACAGTAGCAGGAAGCTGGAGTCCGGAGCAGAGACGGGACTTGAACCCAGCAACTCCAATGTCGGATGCAGGCAGCTTGTGTGTGTGTGTGTGTATGTGTGTGTTTTAATGTATTTGAAAGGCAGAGTGACAAAGAAAGGAAGAAACAGAGAGAGCTTCCGTCTGCTAGTTTAATCCTCAAATGGCTGCAATGACTGGGGCTGGGCCAGATCAAAGCCAGGAGCCAGGAACTCCGCCTGAGTCTCCCATGTGAGCAGCAGGGGCCCACGCACTTGAGCCATCACTGCTGCTTCCCAGGGGGCACGCCAGCAGACAGCTGGAGCGGAAGTGGAGAACCAGGACTCAAGTCAGGCTCTCCGATCCGGGACATCGTCCCACATGGCAGCTCAGTCCGCGCAGCACGGCACCTACCCGTGCAGTTATGTCCGCTTGTTTCTCTCTGGTGGAAACTTCTACCCCAAAGCTGCATTCCTCATCCTTGCATTTCATTACATTTTACAACATATAACTCCTTTTGCAATTTCATTGTCTAGTTGTTCAGATATTTAAATTTTTGTATAAATGTTGGCATAATGTGTGAATTCTTGGAACTTGCCTTTTTCTCTCAGCTTTACGCTTATGATGTTCACCCGCATTGCTACGTACAGCTTTAGTTCATTTTACTGCTGCCTTACAGTTTAATAAAGGACTATACTCTGACTGATTGATTTATGAAGATTTATGTATTTATTTATTCAAAAGGCAGAGTTACAGAGAAAGACAGAGAGAGAGAGAGAGAGAGGTCTTCCATCTGCTGGTTCACTCTCCAAATGGCTGCAATGGCTGGGGTTGGGCCAGGCTGACGTCAAGAACCAGGAGCTTCATCCAGGTCTCCCACGTGGGTGCAGGAGCCCAAGCACTTGGGTCATCTTCTACTGCTTTCCCAGGTGCATTAGCAGGGAGTTGAATAGGAAGTGGAGCAGCCAGAACTTGAACGGGCATCCATATGGAATGCCAGGGTCATAGGAGGCAGTTTTACCTGCTACACCACAGCGCCAGCCCCTACTACAATTTTTTGTTGGTGGTGTTTTGTTTTGATTTTGATCTGTTTATTTGAAAGGCAGAGTTACAGAGAGGTAGAGAGAGAGAGAAAGAGAGAGGTCTTCCATCCGCTGGTTCACTCCCCAGATGGCCACAATGGCTGGAGCTGTGCAGATCCGAAGCCAGGAGCCAGGAGCTTCTTCCAGGTCTCCCACATGGGTGCAGGGATCCAAGGACTTGGGCCATCTTCTACTGCTTTTCCAGGCCATAGCAGAGAGCTGGATCTGAAGTGGAGCAGCCGGGTCTCAAACTGGTGCCCACGTGGAATGCCAGCACTACAGGTGGTAGTTTTACCCGCTTCACCACAGCTCTGGCCCCAACACTTCTACTATTATTTATTTAATTGTTCTCTTGTCAATAGATTGTCCAGTTGTTCCCAAGTCCTTGCTTTCACAAACAATAGTGTTACAAACATGAGCAAGTTTCCTCTAAGATATATATGTGTAAGAATAGAATTGCTGGGTTGAGTTCTTGGCTTCAGCCCTGGTCCAAGTGTAGCGGTTGCAAACATCTGAGCAGTGATACATTGAATAGAAATTCTCTGGCTCTCTCTCTTCCTGCCTCTCCAATAAATAAATTTTTTTTCAAAAGAAAACAAGTGTTTCATGTGGTGAAATGCATCCATTCCTCCCAGCAGGATTTATTCTTTTTGTCTCTTGCTTTAAGAAATCTCTCCTGGCCCTGAGGAAATTGAGATCTTCTAGAAAACCAAGGTTGTGCGGGAACTGGTTGCCCAAGAGGTTGAAGAACCAGTAATGGGAATTTGGAAAGGCTTTCCTGCTTTCCACGGAGGCCGTGACTGTGTAGGATGGATCTGGAGCCGCCACAGAGGGAGTTGGCTGAACTCCCAGAAGACCTTCTGGTCCATGAGGATTTGCAAAGTGTCTCTGACTTATGGAAGCACTGACCCGTATCTCATCTTGTTTGGTCACAGTGGGTGGATGTCTGGAGACTGCTGAACACCAGGGAGGTTGGTTCAACGGTGAGGGGAGAAGTGAAGAGGCTGAAGATCGGCAAGATTCTCCAGTTTGTGAGCCCAAGTTCATCACTCTCAGGTGCAAGACAGCAACCACAAACGAGCCGGTGCCGCCCCATGCCGCCCCTTGCCACCCCTTGCTTGCAGACTTACGCCCTGTCCTTTGCCTGGAACTTCCTGTTCAGTAGCAACGAAACCACGCTGGGAGAGTATGGCCAGAAACCAGAGTGGAGAAGAAGATGCGAGCGAAGCTTTGAGGGCGAGAACGCACTCCACCAAAACACGAATGCAGACTCAGCTTCCCTCAGGGTCTTGGGAAAGTGGGATTCTCGCGGCTTTGCGCAGAGGAAGGAGGATCTGGCCTCCAGAGCTCCTGGACCTCCGTGGAGGGGTCTAATGGTGGGGTCAGCTGAAGAGTCCTCCTCGTTCTCCTCTGCCCAGAGTGGCTGGCTGTCAAAGGTGTGGACGTTTCGGGAGCCCCTGCGGGAGGTTTGGGAGAAGGGGATTGAACACCTACCTCCCCGCCCCCGAGCAGGGCAGGAGTGGAGCTGGGAGGAAAGCTACAGAGAACTAGACTGACACGGTGAGGATGAATGACACTCTGGCTCCTCCGAAGGGACATCACCATCAATCTCCAGTTTCTCATCCCAGGCAAGGGAAAGGGAGCCAGAGAGGAAGGACAATGCAGTGTAAATTATTACACAGCCCGTGGCTTTCCAAGCACTGCCAGTAAAGGAGATTTATGGCCTAAAACTTGCAGCATGAGGTTCTAGGAAACGCTTGCATCACCTGCAGGTGCACCTTTCAACAACACTGGTGCGTGAGTGTGCCATTGCCCACCCACGTGCAGGGACACGCTCACACACTTACTCCACGAGACGCAGCTGGTGTACAATAGTGTGCACCATGGTTTTACTTCACTCTTCAGAAAGAATCCTGTCTGTTCTTGTTTCCACGCAGTCTCCAAGCTAGACCCAACTACTGATGTGGGTGTTGTTCAGGTAGCCTTGTGTGATGCTGTAGGTGGTGGGTGAGGAGTTCCAGAAGTTGACTGGAAATATTTTAGGTTAAATGTGGTAAATGAGGGGTGGGCATCTGGCTCAGCAGTTAAGGCACTACTTGTGGAGCCAGTGTTGTGATGTAGTGGGTTAAGCCACTGCCTGTGACACTGGCATCCCATATGGGCGCCAGTTCAAGTCCCGGCTGCTCCACTTCCCATCCAGCTCCCTGCTAATGTGCCTGGGAAAACAACAGAAAATGGTCCAAGGCCTTGGGCCCCTGCACCTATGTGAGAGACCCACGTGGAGCTCCAGGCTCCTGTTTCAGCTTGGGCCAGCCCTGGTCATTGCTGCCATTTGGGGAGTGAATCAGAAAATGGAAGACTCTCTCTCTCTCTCCTTCTCTCTCTCCTATCTCTCTGTTACTGCCTTTCAAATAAACAAATACATAAATATTTTTTCGAAGAGTGAAAGGAATCAATGCATATAAAGTGATGCCATTTGGGAGGCCCATGTCGCATATCAGAGCACCTGGTTCCATCCCAGCCCCACTTTTGACTCAGCTGCCTGCTGTTGCACATCCTGGGAGGCAGCAGGCAATGGCTCGAGTCCTTGGGTCCCTGCCACCCACATGGGAGACGCAAGAATGAGTTCCAGGCTCGTGGCTCTGAGCTGGCCCAGTCCTGCTAACTGTAGGCATTTGAGGAGTGAACAAGAACATGGAAGATCTCTCTCTTTCTTTGCCCCTGTGATATATATATATATATATATATATACACACACACACACACATACATATACATACATTTTTAAATGCAGTAAATGGCAGTTGTTGAGGAGGTTAGTATCTGGGGCAGCTTCTGTGCACCAAGCTTTGATTCCCTTTAGACTAAGAAGAACCCACAGTACTGATGCACCAGGCGACTTCCGGAAACCTCAGATGGAAGATGAGGCCGGCAACGGCAAAGCCCAGACAGACTGAACCCGAGGGGATGTGCATCTGTCTCCCGTCTCCCCTCGAGTTCCAACGTCCTGCGAGCCGGTGCAGAGCCCGGAGGCCTTTGATCTCAGGGTGTTGGGTGCTCTAATGAGGAAGCCTGCTGCCCTGTCTGGGTTTCGCAGGAGTTCACTTGCAGGCTTGCAGACAAGGACTTCTGAGCCAAGGCCGTGGCCAAGTCCTGGCTGGTTTGAAGCAAACTCTGAGACACACTGAGCAACGGAAAAGGGAAGGGGCGACCTGGGCCAGTGGAGGGGCCGCGCCGCACTGCCGTCCTTTGACCTGTCGGACTCGCTTCTCACCCCACGCAGATCTCCACCCTCTGTCCTCAAATGCTTGCTTCACTTGAAGTTGCTTGGGGTGTTTACCTTCACCCCCTCATTCTTCAGTGGCAGCACGACCTAGGCCCTATGCGCAAAAGACTTGACAACGTTGAAAAGAGAGATTACAGCGCATCTCAGAGCCTCGCGATGGAATTTCTGCCGATTTGTTTTTTGTTTGCCATGGATTAGGTTGACCCATATGCAATTACTAACATGTTTGACTATTTTGGCCTACAGAAAATGGTGTTCTTCTACAAGAGTGCTTTGAGCAGTCCATGCAAAGTGGAACGAAAAGATAAGCTTTTTGGACCCAAATAATTTTGAAATCCATGCATACAAGGGGTCTTCAAGAAGCTCATGGAGGGGTGGGCACTGTGGTGCAGCAGTTAGGCCACCACTTAGGATACCCACACCCCATATTGGTGTGCCTGGACCAAGTCCCATTTCTGCTTCCGATCCATCTTCCTGCTAACACCCACATGCAAGACAGTAGATGATGGCTCGAGTACCTGGGTCCCCGTCAGCCATGTGGGAGACCAAAATGGGGTTCCTGGCTCCTGGCTTCAACGTAGCCCCGTCCCAGCTGTTGCAGGCATTAAGGGAGTGAATCAGCAGATGGAAGACCTCTCTCTCTCTCTCTCTCTCTCTCATTTTGCCTTTTAAATACATAAAAATAAAATAAGCATTCGAAAAGATTTATGGAAATGCATATGACAGAAAAACTATGCATGATTTTTAAAATACTTTGCATCAAAGTCAACTTATCTTTTTTTAAATAGATTTACTTATCTTCTTGAAAGTCAGAGTCACACAGAGATAGGAGGAGAGAAAGAGGTAGAGAGAAGGGAGAGAGAGAGGTCTTCCTTCCGTTGGTTCACTTCCAGATTGGCCACAACGGCCAGAGCTGTGCCGATCCGAAGCCAGGAGCAAGGAGCTTCTTCCAGGTCTTCCAAGCAGGTACAGGAGCCTAAGGACTTGAGCCATCTTCTACTGCTTTCCCAGGACACAGCAGAGAACTGGATTGGAAGTGGAACAGCCGGGACTCGAACTGGCGCCCATATGGGATGCCGGTACTGCAGGGAGCAGCTTCACACACTACGCCACAGCGCCACCCCTATTTCCTCACTCTTAAAATGGAGGTAATAATGGCACTGCCCTCACAAAGCTGCTGTGCAAATTTAAATAAAATGTTATATGTAAAACACAGAACAGTGCCCAACTCAAATTAAACTCTACATAAATATTGACTAATGTGGTGAGCATCATGGCACAGCAGGTTAAGCTGAGGTTTGGGATGCTCGTATCCTATATCAGAATGCTGGGTCCAGCCCCGGGTACTCTGTGTTTCCTAGCCAGCTCCCTTCTGGCACACCTGGGAGACAGCAGATGACGGCCGAAGTACTTAGTTCTGTACCACTCATGTGGGAAACCTGAATAGAGTCCCTGGCTTAGTCTAGCCCCAGCTATGGCAGGCATCTGGAGAGAGACCAGCAGATGGAAGATTGATCTCTCTCTCTCTCTCTCTCTCTCTCTGCCTCTGCCTCTCTGTAACTCTGCCTTTCAAATAAATACATAAACATTAAAAAAAAAAATGAGCAACAAAATAGCTTCCAGGGTGAAATTTACATTTAAAAAAGAAGAAATTGACTCCTGAAACCTGCAGAATGCAAAAAAGGGATGAGAAGGAAGGCAGATCTCCAAGGAGATCATTCTGCCCCGTAGTGAGAGGACTCAGCCCTCCATACACTCCTGGGTGCCCAGCCCCATGTATTCCAGCTACGGGCGAGAGAGAAGCAAACAGGGCTCACTGGCCAGCCTCGTGAGATGGTGCTGCACCCTCACAAGGCTTTGTCTGCCGGCTGACTCGGAGTCTGAGTCCTGTTAGCGCATTCCAGCAATCTGTGAAATTAACAACCCATTGACCAGGGGTAAGACTGTTGGAGCTGGAATCCTGAGCTCACTACCTCACTTTTATTTCTACAAAACGAACACTTTGGATAGAAAAGACGCGTGGAGCACCAGGGTAGTGAGTGCAGCGCTTACCAAGCCTGTGGACAGTGGTGCTTGTGGAAGCCGGGGTGGGTAGAAGACAAATCACATCTAGAAGAAGTACATGTGCCGGTAGGGTCAGGGCCCGCCTCCCCAGACGTGAGAGCAGTGTCCTCTGTAACCAACCCGCCTTGCCTGCTCTCCCCAGCCGTGATCCCAGGTGGCTCATTATTGGTCTCTGCTGCTGACAGATTAGCCCCTGGGAGGTGCAGGGGCCAGATCTGCCTCAGTGAGACAAAATCTGTTTTGTTGAGCCCATGCATAATTTCCAACCTTGCAGGGGTGTTAATGACCCCTTTGAGCAAGCCCTGGGTGGCTTGACAAAGAAGTCACCGACATTTACAGAGCCAGGTCATGCGGCCACCTGGTAATTGAGACTCCTCAGTGCCCTTCGGGGAGTGAGCAGTCACCAATTTTGAGTTCTGTCCATGCTCCCTGCTGTATTTTTGTTTTCTTATTTTTGCTCTTAACGTCTGTTATTTTGTCCATCTGCTTGGGCGGCTGGGAAAGGCTGCTGCGGCGTTCTTTTTGTAACTTCTTGAGTTGGGATCCAACTTTTTTTTTATTCTTTTCTAATGTGTTAAGCCTGTAAATCTCTTTTTTTTTTATAAGACTTAATTTTTTCTAAAGATTTATTTTATTTATTTGAAAGTCAGAGTTACACACAGAGAGAAGGAGAAGCAGAGAGAGAGAGAGAGAGAGAGAGAGGTCTTCCATCCGCTGGTTCACTCCCTAAACGGCCACAACTGCTGGAGCTGGAGCTGCGCCGATCCGAAGCCAGGAGCCAGGAGCTTCTTCTGCTCTCCAACACAGGTGCAGGGGCCCAGGCACTTGGGCCATCTTCCACTGCTTTCCCGGGCCATAGCAGAGAGCTGGATCAGAAGTGGAGCAGCCGGGAGTCGAACCGGTGCCCATAAGTGATGCTGGTACTGTAGGCAGGGCTCTACCTGCTACACCACATGCGCCGGCCTCTGAAATCTGTTCTTAAATTTCTAGCCATATTGGAATTGTATCTTTCTGTTAGTGATATTTAAATTAATTACTTATATTCATAGAAATGTGGCCTTATTACACTGATTCTTTTTATTTATGGTTATTGGTTTTGTGGCACAATGCACAGTCCATTCTTTTTTATTTTTATTTTTTTATTTTTTTATTTATTATTTTTTTTTGACAGGCAGAGTGGACAGTGAGAGAGAGAGACAGAGAGAAAGGTCTTCCTTTGCCGTTGGTTCACCCTCCAATGGCCGCCGCGGCCGGCGCGCTGCGGCCGGCGCACCGCGCTGATCCGATGGCAGGAGCCAGGAGCCAGGTGCTTTTCCTGGTCTCCCATGGGGTGCAGGGCCCAAGCACCTGGGCCATCCTCCACTGCACTCCCTGGCCACAGCAGAGGGCTGGCCTGGAAGAGGGGCAACCGGGACAGAATCCGGCACCCCAACCAGGACTAGAACCCGGTGTGCCGGCGCCGCTAGGCGGAGGATTAGCCTAGTGAGCCGCGGCGCCGGCAACACAGTCCATTCTTTAAATGCACTGTGTGTTCTTGGGCCAGCACTGTGGCATAGTGGGTTAAAGCCCCAACCTGCAATGCCGGCATCCTGTATGGGTGCCAGTTCAAGTCCTGGCTGCTCTATTTCTGATCCAGCTCTCTGCTGTGGCCTGGGAAAGCAGCAGAGGATGGCCCAGGTGCTTGGGCCCCTGCACCCATGTGGGAGACCCAGAAGAAGCTCCTGGCTCCTGGCTTTGGATCGGCACAGCTCCAGCTGTTGCGGCCATTTGGGGAGTGAACCAGCAGATGGAATACCTCTCTTTCTCTCTGGCTCTACCTCTCTCTGTAACTCTGTCTTTCAAAATAAAATAAATTCTTTTTTTTAAAAAAAGTGTATTCTCTAATCCTGCTTAAAGGATTCCAGATATATGTACCAGAACATGCTCGTTAATTGTATTATTCAAATCTTCTGTGAGTCTGCTAATTTTTTTCTGGCCAGTTAATCTGCTGTTAGAGAATAGGATTTTTAAAAATCTATTATGGTGAATTTTTTCATTTTTTTCTTATAGTTTCATTTTATATATTTGAAGTGGTTACAAAAAAAATAAAGAATTGCTGTGTCTTCCAGGTGAGTTGTTACTTTTGTGAATATGTAGTGATTACATTTCCTTAACTTAAAAAGCGTTTTGATTTATTTATTTGAGAGGTAAAGAGACAGGCAAAAAGAGAGACAGACAGAGCTCCCATGGGTTGGTTCACTGCCCTGCGGTGACTGGTACTGGGCCAGACCAACGCCTGGAGCCAGGAGCTCAATTCAGGTCTCCATGTAGATGGCAGGAACCCAAGACTTGAGCCATCGCTCGCTGCCTTCCAGGGTCTGCACTAGCAGGAAGCTGGACTCAGGAGCAGAGCCAGAACTGGCCCTAGGCTCTCCGACAGGGGATGCAGGCGACCTAACTGACGTCTCCACCACAGGCTAACTGTCTACCCAAGGCCACGTTTCTGAGGGAGACGGCTGAAGGCCTATTTCTCACTGAAGTACCTTACACACAGCATGGAACTCCGCACTTTGATTATGTCTGGGCTTACTGCTCAGGGCATCCACGTTGTTGTGTGCCCATCGACACCACCCATCTCCAGAGCTTCCCTTCATCATGCTGAAGTCTGTGCCCGTGAAGTAGTAACTCCCCACCAGCCCTACTCCAGTACTGCAGTGACCCTTATCCTAGGCATCTTTTTTAAAGGTTTATTTAATTATTTGAAAGTCAGAGTTCAAAGAGAGAGGAAGAGGCAGAGAGAGAGAGAGAGAGAGAGAGGTCTTCCATCCTATGGTTCACTCCCCAAATGGCCACAATGGCCAGGGCTGGGCCAGACTGAAGCAAGGAGCTAGGATCCCCATCTGGGTCTCTCACGTGGGTGCAGGCACCCAAGCACTTGGGCCATCCTCCGCTGCTTTCCCAGGCGCAGTTGCAGGGAGCTGGATTGGAAGTGGAACAGCGGGGACTTGAACCAGTGCTCATATGGAATGCCAGCACTGCAGGCAGCAGCTTAACCTGCTACATCACAGCTCTGGTCCCCATCCTTGTATCTTTTTTTTTTTCTTTAAAAAAGATTTATTTATTTATTTATTTGAAAGTCAGAGTTACACAGAGAGAGAAGGAGAGGCAAAGAGAGAGAGAGAGAGGGCTTCCATCTGCTGGTTCAACCCCCAAATGACCACAATGGCTGGAACTGCGCCAATCCGAAGCCAGGAGCCAGGAGCTTCCTCTGGGTCTCCCACACGGGTGCAGAGGCCCAAGGACTTGGGCCATCTTCTACCGCTTTCCCAGGCCACAGCAGAGAGAGCTGGATTAGAAGTGGAGCAGCCGGGACTCGAACCAGTGCCCATACGGGATGCCGGCACTGCAGGTGGCAGATTTACCTGCTTTGCCATAGTGCTGGCCTCCATCCTTGTATCTTAAGTCAATTTTGTCTCTTATTAGTATAGCAATATCATGTTTTTTGTGTTTTCTCATTTCTTTTCCTCTCAAGCATTCTGTGTCACTATGACTTATAGCAGCACATAAGTAGAAGTTTTCATCCAGCTTGACAATTTCAGACTTTTGACTGGTGATTTCAGTGCATTTCCATTTACTCATTTTGCTGATTTTCGCTTTCTATCTACTGCTTTAGTTTGTGCTTTTATTTTCCATGTCTCTCTCTTCCTGTTTTCTATTGAAGTGATGGAAGTTTTAAAAATTCTCCCTGGGGCTGGCACTGTGGCGTAGCAGGTAAAGCCACCACCTGCAGTGCCGGCCCCCGGTATGGGTGCTGGTTCGAGTCCCAGCTGCTCCACTTCCGATCCAGCTCTCTGCTATGGCCGGGGAGAGCAGTAGAAGATGGCCCAAGTCCTTGGGGCCCTGCACCTGCGTGGGAGATCCGAAAGAAGCTCCTGGCTCCGCCCTGGCTGTTGTGGCTACTTGGGGAGTGAACCAGTGGATGGAATACCTCTCTCTCTCTCTGCCTCTCCTCTCTCTATGTAACTCTGACATTCAAATAAATAAATCAAACTTTAAAAAAAAATTCTCACTTTCTCCTTTAGGATTTTGAAAGCTGTATATTCTATTTCTATTCTTTTCATGGTTGCCTGAATTTTAAATCTAAAATAATCATATTGGCTTAACCAGTGCCCCTGCTATCCTCCCAAGTAGTCCAAGGCCTTTGGAATCCTTTAACTCTGATCATGTTTCTCCCATTGTGTAGGCTATTATTGTCCAGTGTAATGATAGCATCATATTTTCACACTTGTTGTTGTTTGCACAGTCAGAACAGAACAGAAACCTGTTCTCCGGTTTCTGCACTCATCATGACTTTTCTTCGGATTCCTATTTTTAGCTCACTCCTTCCTTATGGGTTGAAATTTTCTTCAGGAAATTCCCTGAAATGGCCAGGGTGGGAATTCTATTTGTGGTAAGGAAGCTATTTGTGTCTGCCTAGAAATTTATGTTTTTTTAAAGATGTATTTATTTATTTGGAAGTCAGAGTTATACACAGAGAGAAGGAGGGGCAGAGAGAGAGAGAGAGAGAGAGAGAGAGGTCTTCCATCTGCTGGTTCACTCTTCAGATGGCCACAACAGCTGGAGCTGTGCCGATCCGAAGCCAGGAGCCAGGAGCTTCTTCCAGGTCTCCCATGCAGATACAGGGGCCCAAGCACTTGGACCATCTTCTACTGCTTTTTCAGGGCACAGCAGAGAGCTGGATCAGAAGTGGAGCAGCCAGGACTCAAACCAGCGCTCATATGGGATGCTGGCACTGCGGGCGGGAGCTTTACCCGCTCTGCCACAGCGCCGGCCCCCGGGGTGTTTCTAAGAGTGCTCCATATTATCTTCTGGATTTTTCTGAAAGTTGTCATCTGTTCTGTAAATTTTGATCTGTGTGAGTAGGCAATGAAACCAAGTCAGAGGGCTATGTAACCCTAGGAAATACCCGGATACTCAAATGTGAACAAGGTGCATCTCACATAGATGAAAAATGCTACGTTTTCCATATCTAAAAATTCTGCAGGGTTCTTTTTCAAATTTATCTGGTCATTTTAATAGTATTTTGTTCTTTTTTATCTTAAAAAGTTCTTCCTTTGCATCACGTAGCATACTTGTTTTATTATCTGGATCTGATCACGTGCTAACTTAAGTTCATAGGCATCCACATCTTCTATTTGATGTATCTATTAGCGTTTGTTCTTTTTCTTTCTTTCTTTTCTTTTTTTTTAAAGATTCATTTATTTATTTGAAAGTCAGAACTGACGGGTGGGGGGAGCGAGAGCTCTTCCATCCTCTGGTTCATTCCCCAAGTGGCTGCAATGGTTAGGGCTTGGCCAGGCCAAAACTAGGAGCCAGGAGCTTCTTCCAGGTCTTCCACATGGGTGCAGGGGCCCAAGGACTTGGACCATCCTCTACTGCTTTTCCCAGGCCATAGCAGAGAGCTGGATCGGAAGTGGAGTAGCTGGTGGGACCAGCGCTGTGGCTTAGTGGGCTAAGCCTCCGCCTGCAGTGACACAATCCCATACGGGTGCCAGTTTGTGTTCCGGCTGCTCCATTTCCCATCCAGCTCTCTGCTATGGCCTGGGAAAGCAGCGGAAGATGGTCCAAGTGTTTGGGCCCCTGTACTCACATAGGAGATCCAGAAGAAGCTCCTGGCTCCTGGCTTCTGATCAGTGCAACTCCAGCCATTGTGGCCATGTTGGGAGTGAACCAGCGGATAGAAGACCTTACTCTGTAACTCTACCTCTCAAATAAATAAGTAAAATATTAAAAAAAAAAAAAAAAAAGTGGAGCAGCTGGGACATGACCTGGGACCCATATGGGAGGGTGGTGTTGCAGGCGGTAGCTTCACCTGCTACGCCACAGCTTTTGGTCTCTTGGATGTTTTCTTGGTGCTTTGGTAATTTTGATTTAGGAGCTTATCTGAAACAAGACTTTGTGGGGATAGCGTGTGGCCTGGGTTGGAGATGCCTCCCTTCGGAGATTTTATTTCACTTCCTCTAGGAAACCCAACTCAGGGTCAATGCTAATATTAGCTTCTCAGTAAGGAATTGGTATGGTGTTCACAGGATATAAATTTGAACCCCCAACTGGCATAAAGGAAGACAAAGATTCCTCACATGAAAATGCCTCTGCTATGTTGGAGTTCTTTGCCAGTCCAGAATCCAGACCAAGACGGATAAACCTTGTCCCTGCTCTTTATCAGTGGGCAAATATCTTTGCTACGTTTCCTTTTTATTTGATGGTTCCTGTGTTTCCTTTTTATGTGACTTGATTCCTAGTCCTACACAACCATTAAACACAACCCCTTCAGTGAACCACTTCCGCCACAGCCCCAGCGCCAGGCAGCTTCCGGATTGGCTCCTCCATTTACACTCTGATTTTCAGTTCTCATCTCATTTTTGGTGCCATGGGGGATTTCTAACAACCTTTGGTTTAAGAGGAGAATTTCTTCTTTACTTAATGTGGACTAAACTGATCTTCTGTATATATAGAAAATTGAAAATGAATCTTGATATGAACGGAAGGGGAGAGAGCAGGAAAGGGGAGGGTTGCGGGTGGGAGGGAAGTCACGGTGGGGGAGGTGGGGAAGCCAATGTAATCTATAAGCTGTACTTTGGAAATCTATATTCATTAAATAAAAGTAAAAAAAAAAAGAGGAGAATTTCTTTCTTTCTTTTTTTTTTTTTAACAGGCAGAGTGGACAGTGAGAGAGAGACAGAGAGAAAGGTCTTCCTTTGCCGTTGGTTCACTCTCCAATGGCCGCCGCAGCCGCCGCGCTGCAGCCGGTGCACCGCGCTGATCCGAAGCCAGGAGCCAGGTGCTTCTCCTGGTCTCCCATGGGGTGCAGGGCCCAAGTACTTGGGCCACCCTCCACTGCACTCCCTGGCCACAGCAGAGAGCTGGCCTGAAAGGGGGGCAACCAGGACAGAATCTGGCGCCCCGACCTGGACTAGAACCCGGTGTGCCGGCGCCGCGAGGCAGAGGATTAGCCTAGTGAGCCGCAGCGCCAGCTAAGAGGAGAATTTCTATTTCACCCTTTAATTCCATGTGCTTCGCAGTAAAGCCTTCCGTTTGCTGTCTTGCAGAATACAGGAGCCAGTCTCATCGCTACGTACTGGAAAATTCCCACCTCACACATGAGGTATGAAGGCTCACAGACGTGAAGTAATTCCCCTAAATTCACACAGGCAAAAAGTGGCAGGACCAGGATTCACACCAATCTTCTGTCTCCTGCTCTTCCTGTTAGGCAACCTCGCCACTGTGAATTTCCGTGTCCTATTGTGATCAGTTACAAATTTCCAGCTTATTGGATGATTCCATCCCTACCTGTGGTAACAGAAAAGTTGAGCTCATTTATAATAGACAGAAGTGGCACGATGAAGGCTTGATGAATTCTGTAACATTCTATTTTTAGAAACAGACTTCTAGCCTTGGAAGCCACCTGAAAAAGACATCTGGTCCACCCCCTCACTGCACACAGAACCACCCTCCCCCGTCACTCACCATCTTCACCCAGTGATAACTTCCCTGGCACCTAAGATGCTGCAGAAGACAAGCTAGGAATTCTTTTTTTTTTTTTTTTAAGAATTATTTTATTTATTTGAAAGACAGAGTTACAGAGAGAGGTAGAGCCAGAGACAGAGATAAAGAGAGATCTTCCATCCGCTGGTTCAATCCCCAAATTACCACAACGGCTGGAGCTGAGCCGATCCGAAGCCAGGAGCCAGGAGCTTCTTCCAGGTCTCCCATGCGGGTGCAGGGGCCCAAGGACTTGGGCCACCTTCTACTGCTTTCCCAGGCCACAGCAGAAAGCTGGATCGGAAGTGGAGCAGCTGGGTCTCAAACCGGTGGCCATATGGGATGCTGGCACTGCAGGCAGGGGCTTTAACCCACTGCGCCACAGCGCCGGCCTCAAGCTAGAGATTCTTGTAGCCAGACTCTTCAGCTCAGCAAGTGCCACTGGCAGGATTTTTCTTCCTGACTTCTGATTCTGTCCTGCACCTGTGCCTCTCCTGTCCTCAGGGAAGACACAAAAGAGCTTCCTTAGCCTGCTTGCCTCCTGCCATTGCTGAGTGACCACAAGCCCCCAAGGAATCACTCAGGTCATCCAGCTTTCCCTTCTTCCTTCCTTTCGGTCAGGATTTTTTTTTTCTGGCTGAAATTCCGGGTGAGTTATCTCCCATTAATGAGGCTGATATCCGGGAGCCAGATAAAGTATGATATAAATGCTAATTGGTCACAGCCAGTCTTGGCTTTGGTGCAGGTGTCTCAGGCTCCTGCGCTATGGGACCCATTCCCTGCTGACATTCAGGATGAAAAAAAGTTTAGCAGCAGACTTTTTTTTTTTTTTTGCAATGCACTAATGCGACAAGTACTAGTGTATCATACAATTTCTCTGCAACACGTGTACATGCAGAACATCTTTATGACATATTCACATACACTAACAGGCTTTCAGAATTTGGATATTCTAGGATTCTTGAGCAAATCCCTTTGCCAGGCATTAGGGGTGAAGGTAGAAAGAGATCCAGAGAAAAGTGGGTCCAAGTACTTCTTACGGTGGGAGTGGGCACACCCATAACACAAACGCTAGCTCTGCTTACAATGTTAGAATAATTGTTTTGATTAGCCAACATCAAAGGACCAACATTCGGATTATTTTCATGCAGTTAACTAAATCCTCCCATTGTTTCGAGCCTCACAATGTCAAAAATATTTCGAGTTTTCTCATTAGAAAATATAACTGAACATTCCACCCATATGGGAGACCCGAATGGAGTTTCTGGCTCCTGTCTCTGGCCTGGTTTGACCCCAGCTATTGAGCTATTGGGGGCATTTGGGAAGTGAATCAGCAAATGGAAGAGATTCTCTCTCTCTCTCTCTCTCTCTCTCTCTCTCTCTCTCTCCCCATATCGCTCTCAGTCACTCTGTCTTTCAAATAAATGAATAAATACATCTTTTAAAAAAAGAAAGAAAACGTAACTGGAAAGTTGTTTGGGTATTTTTTAGACACCTAAGGTCACCCTTGCTCCTGCCCAGTTCTGCAAGGCTGTCTCCTCCTGGCTCTGCCCCCAGCCCCTGCTGCAGCACCCCCCCCCCCACTCCCCTGCACTGCTGCCCAGCACCGCTCTTGTGTGTCAGTCTGCTCACCTGCCTAGCTGGCTGGGCCCTGAGCCTGTGCTGTCTCCCTGCACACGTGTTCCCTGGGGCTCCTCTGCCCCAGCCCAGGCCATGCCTGTTTCCTGACCGAGTGACTGGAAGGGAGCTCAGCCTTAACCCTTCTCCTCTCTCCTCTGTTAATTAGCGTGCTGCGTTTGGCACCAGCTCCGTCTGCAGATGGAGGGCGACTTTCCAAGAGGCCTTGCTCCTTCTCCTTCCCTTCCCAAATAGACTAGTATTTCAACCTGACAGCTCCCGGCTGGTCCTCTGGCTGTCGAGCATTGAGTGTTTATTTTCCTGATGTTTTTATTCCAAAGTCTTTGCCGGGGTCATGTCGCTGAAGTCTGCCAAGTGACAACAGCCCCTGACCTTGCTGCTGAATCCGACACATTTTACAGGTACAGCTGTTGTCAGGAAGTTATAGAAGCCAAAAAAAGAGACCCTCCGAGGTCACCTTGGACATGCCCCTGTCTACAGCCTATCGTCCATCCATTTCTGCGGACGCGAATTAGAGCAGAGCTAGTTTCCCAAACACATGCAAGGAGAGTGGATGTCACACTCTTTGACTCCCACCCCATTAGCCAGCCGCCCACACCGTCGGGATACTGAGTTTCCTTAAATGGACCTACAGACTCTCTGCTTGACCCACCCAGGCCTTTGGAAATGCTCCAGCGAAGGACTGAAGTTTTCCTCTGTTGGTGCCTGCCATCACTGGCGCTTCCTTTCTGAACGCAGGCATGCTGAGGCTCACGCGCCTGCTCCCCCACCTGGAACCCCCTAGGCTGGCCTGGTGGACTTGGCACTGGTTATGAAGAGGGAAGCTAGTGTCTCCGGAGGGCCTGACAGCCTGGCAGGCAGCCTGACGATAAGGCAGCTGCTGCAGTGTCTACAAGCTGAATACAAAACAGAACTATAAAATGGAGGCTAGTAAAGCCGCTGCCTGCAGTGCTGGCATCCCATATGGGCACTGGTTCGAGACCCGGCTGCTCCACTTCCGATCCAGGTCTCTGCTATGGCCCGAGAAAGCAGTAGAGGATGGTCCAAGTGCTTGGGTCCCTGTACCCAAGTGGGAGACCCGGAAGAAGCCCCTGGCTTCAGATCAGCCCAGCTCCGGCTGTTGCAGCCATTTGGGAAGTGAACCAGCGGATGGAAGACCTCTCTCTCTCTCTTTCTCTCTCTCTCTGCCTCTGCCTCTCTGTAACTCTGCCTTTCAAATAATAAATAAATCTTTAAGAAAAAATGGAAGCTTGGCCGGCGCCGCGGCTCACTAGGCTAATCCTCCACCTTACGGCACCGGCACACCGGGTTCTAGTCCCGGTCGGGGCGCCGGATTCTGTCCCGGTTGCCCCTCTTCCAGGCCAGCTCTCTGCTGTGGCCAGGGAGTGCAGTGGAGGATGGCCCAAGTGCTTGGGCCCTGCACCACCTGGGAGACCAGGAGAAGCACCTGGCTCCTGGCTTCAGATCAGCGCAGTGCACTGGCCATTGGAGGGTGAACCAACGGCAAAGGAAGACCTTTCTCTCTGTCTCTCTCTCTCACTGTCCACTCTGCCTGTCAAAAAAAAAAAAAAAAAAAAAAAAAAAAAAAGAAGAAGAAGAAAGAAAAAAAAAAGAAGAAGAAAAGAAAAAGAAAGAAAAAAGGAAAAGAAAAAATGGAAGCTACCCAGTTCCTGGTATTGGCAGGGGTCAGAGACTAAAATTGATTTCCTGGTAGTGAGTCTAAGCTATATATCCAGGGACGATGCTGGGGCAACTCTGGGGAACCAATGCCAGGCAATGTATCTTCCTCACCTTTGGAGAAAATGCTCTCATATTGGCCACTTGGCGAGGGACCGACAGGGAGTGTTTGCACACAATCTAGTGAAGCAAATGTTGGCTCTTTATTAGATCTGGAAATACATCAAACTAGATAATTCAGAAAATACATCAAACTAGATAATTCAGAAAATATATCAAACTAGATAATTCAGAAAATCTCTTTATTAAAATTCTGACCTATGTAATTCTACATTTCTATCTATATGTCAAATTAAGACTCAAATTGCCAAAACTCTGCTTCATTTCACACTGTGTTCTTGCTACAATAGTAGCCCTGGTTTTGTGGGCTTTGTTCCACTTCACAAAATCACAGGAGGACGGTTGGAGCCAGCTACCAACTCTCTTCAGCCCTTGAGCCTCTAGCGGATGTGAAATAGCAGCTGACAACAGAGAGAAGAGAAATACCAAGTTACGAACTGAAGAAGCCAAAAATCCCCCTCTTCCCTTCTAGGTAACTGGGCAGAATCAAACCTGGGCTGGAGAGGGAAGAAGGTTTCACTTTAAACCAAGCTCAGAGCCGTGAGGATGCATTGGCCTGGACCTTCTAACTACAGATTTGAAATCATTTGTATGGGGGTTGGTGCCATGGCGCAGTGGGTTAATCCTCCACTTGCGGTGCCGGCATCCCATATGGATGCCGGTTCTAGTCTCAGCTGCTCCTCTTCCAGTCCAGCTCTCTGCTGTGGCTGGGAAAGCAGTAGAAGATGGCCCAAGTGCTTGGGCTCCTGCACCCACATGGGAGACCGAGAAGAAGCTCTTGGCTCCTGGCTTTGGATCAGCACAGCTCCAGTCATTGTGGCCATTTGGGGAGTGAACCAGCGGACGGAAGACCTTTCTCTCTGTCTCTCCCTCTCACTGTCTGTAACTCTACCTCTCAAATCATATGTATGACAGCAAATCGCTACAGAACCACTAAGTGTGTTAATTTAGGGACAAAGAGGCCGGCGCCGTGGCTCAATAGGCTAATCCTCCGCCTAGCGGCGCCGGCACACCGGGTTCTAGTCCCGGTTGGGGCGCCGGATTCTGTCCCGGTTGCCCCTCTTCCAGGCCAGCTCTCTGCTGTGGCCAGGGAGTGCAGTGGAGGATGGCCCAGGTGCTTGGGCCCTGCACCCCATGGGAGACCAGGAGAAGTACCTGGCTCCTGCCATCGGATCAGCGCGGTGCGCCGGCCACAGCTTGCTGGCCGCGGCAGCCATTGGAGGGTGAACCACCGGCAAAGGAAGACCTTTCTCTCTGTCTCTCTCTCACTGTCCACTCTGCCTTTCAAAAAAAAAAAAATTTTAGGGACAAAGAGGGGTTAGTGAACACCCATTGGCATTGATTAGGGCTGACAGACGACAAACATTCTGCTGCTATTTTGAAGCGTGCGTGTTAAGGGCAGTTCCAGCATGCACGGTGGCACAGACACAAAGGACTTACTCCTCCGCACATGAAGTCCCAGGCGGCTGATTCCTGGCAGTGGGCAGCTCTCCTCCACACAGCATTCAGGAAGCCAGTTCTTCCCCAGGGCCTCACTGTCCACATCCTGACAGAGGCAGAGGACAGAAGCCTGGGACAGGGGGATGAGGACACACCCACGTGTTGAAAGCCTCCACCAGCAAATGGCACATACATTCCCTTGAGAACTCAGCAAAGAAAGCTGGGGACCCATAGTCCAGCTGAGACGCTGCCAGAGCTGGGTGGGGGGGAGCAGTTGCTATGGAGACTAACCTGGAAGGTCAACCCGGGTACCAGCAGTCCCCACCTACCGTAGAAGCTGCTGAAAGCACTTTATCTTTCTTAGAAAAGCAGGTCAGCACTGGCCACGTGGACGGTGCACCTGGGGCCTTGGGCTTCTTCCCTTTGGAAGGGGGAGAGCGAGCGAGCGAGCGAGCGAAAATCTTGCATGCCTGGCACCCGCGAGGGACCGGGGCTGGGCGGGCATCGGTGGGAAGCTGGGATGCGGGTGTGGGCGTCCCACGCGGCGCCAGGCACCTGCCCTGCAGTCTCGAGCCAGGGCCGTGCCTTTGTGACGGACAGGGAAGGCCTCATCCCACTCACGGACGTACCGAGGACTTGTCTCCAGGTGGCGAGTGTTGATGGGAGGGGGCCAGGAAGGACAAGGAGGGGCCAAGGAGGGAGGACTGAGTGCAAGATCAGGAGCAAAGTGGCCACAGCAGGCTGCCCCCCCACCCCGCCCTCTCCCAGGAACATGGCTCAGCCTCCCCTGAGTTGCCTACCAAGGTCTCCCACATGCCAGAGACCAGTCCCTTCTAGCAGGAGGGCTTCTCTGGTCTCTTGTGTTTTGAAGGTGTGAGGAACTCCTGGGTCCCGGGGACCCTGGGAATGGACACATGCCTAAAACATCCTTTTTGTTACTGGAAGAAAAAAAAAAAAAAAACCACCCAGTGAAATGTACCACTGGCCGAGGAAGCCAATAAAACCCATGACAGCAGAATTGTCTGGCCCTTCAACTCCAAAGAAAATAAATATATTTTACATCAGATAAATTCCAAAACTGGATTTAATTTTTTTAAGTGCCTTATTCTGGTAGGATCCGAAGACACATCTGTCAGGGATGAGGTCATCACAAGGAGAGTTTGACTATTTACAATAAAAATCACCGCCTCCCTCGCATTCTCGGGGTTAGGCGGGAGCAAACCGCTGCTTCAGCTTCTTCCCGGCGAGGGAGGCACCTCCGTGCCCTGTCACCTGCGCTCCCGGCCTCCAGCTCGGCGTGAACCACACAAGCGCGCCTGCAGCGTTCTGAGGCTACCCTCACTGCTTTCCGCACACTCCCTGCTCTCCTGCAGCGCTGCGGTTTTATCGTAGGCACCCTCCCTGCCCCATATCTGAGACCCGCCGGATCCCGGGCTGGACCAGCAAAACGAGGGAGCGGCCGGGACCGGCAACCCCCAGGACGAAACTCAGCCAGCGCTTCCTTGGGAAATGGAAAGCGTTTGGGGCAGAAACAGTCCGTTGGTGCACACACTTTGGGGGGTAAAATCGCGCCGCCACGGAGAAGGAGACGTGCGCAGTCCCAAGGGGCACAAGGCCACCAAGTGCGGCTTTTGGAGGTTGCGGGAGTCTGCAACCCCGCAGTGCGCTCCCGCCGTTTCTCCTACCAGAGACCGGTCAGAAGGCCTGCAAGGTCCGCTGGGCCCTGCGTGATCCTTTGCGGGCTCTGCGTGCGGGGCCGCGTACCCCCTGTCGCCGTCTGCCCCCGGCTCCCGCACAGCCCAGAGAGGACCGGCGTTTGGGGGCGGGGGTCTCCTGGAGCGCGATTGCGGGGAAAGCGACTGCCCCGCAGCTTCCAACGGCGACAGCGCAGCGGGACCCCGCTCCTGGAGAGCGCCGGGAGGCGCAGGGCGGCGCCGACACCTCCAAGTTCCTCTAGGAATGTTTGAAAATACAAGTTTCTCCCCGACTGATTTTGTTTCCCTTTTAAATGGAGTCCCCTCAAAAATACAAAGACGTGGACAGGCAGGCGCCACCCGGTCTGCAGTCATCAGTCACGACTGATGCCGATTTCGTTAGGTTCCAGTTAGGAAAAAAACAAAAACCGGGGTAGCTCGGACCAGGCTGGGAGCGCCGGGGACCTCGGTCTCCAGTCTGTGCAAACCGTCTGAGCTCCTCCCGAGAGAGCCCCCCACCCCCGGCCCGGGGACTGAGGAAGGGACCCTGCAAGCCCTGGACGCCACATCCCTCAGGGGCGGGACGGAGAAGGCGCCGCAGCACCGCCGCCGCCCGCCGCCTCCCGGTCGGTCTCACGGCGGGTGGAACGCACGGGGCTCGCTCGGGCGCGGCTCCTGCCGTTCCCGCCTCCTGCGGCCTGCCTGGGGAGGTCGTCGGTTTTCGGGAGGCAGAAAATGAAGCCGAGCTCTCGGAACAGCCGTGGGAGAGAAGAAAATTAAACGAGTGACTCATCTCTACGCCGGAAGGTCTGGGGCGAGGCTGTGGCCCCCGCTGGCTTCTTCCGCAGAAGGTGCGGTGGGCACATTCGAGAGGAACAAGCCCCCTTTGGGGCCAGTCAGGGGGCCTCCAGCGAAGATTACGGGAGGTGCTGACGGGAGGTCCCGCGCTCTGCGAGACCTTCGGAACCCAGGCCGATTGCAGCTTTGTTGCCAAGCGGAGCGTGCTCCGGGTGGTTCGACGAGCGTGGGCTCCGCGTCCAGGCTCGGCTGTTTTAATTTGGGTCCAGAGCCTCGAGGTTCTCCGTGGAGGTGGGGGGCCGGGGGCCGGGGGCCAGGGAGCGATCTTCCAGCGCCGTAATAAACCACGTTAAAACTGTAACGGTCGAAGGATTCGGACAACAGAAATCCCTCTCGCTAACCTCGTCGGATGATTGGAATGAGTAAGGAAAAGGCAAATTTCTGATTGTTTGCAGAGATTTGGCGTTGTTAGCGGGGAACGGGCAGAGAAAATAGGAGAAGGTAGCCGAGGCGGGCAGTGTGCTGGGAGACGGTGGGACGGTTTTCTGTGCACCCTTCCCTGTGAGGATGCAGTTTCTGTTGTGATGACAGGCACTGACCTGCGTCAAGTTATCAGAAAGACCTGCAAGTGTGGTTTCCACTTATATTTTTCCAATGTGATCAGAGTTAGCTAGGAGCAGCCGCCTCCAGCCAGTCCTTACGCTGCGTGTGCACTTGCCCTGTAGTCTGCGGATTCCCCACACAGAACTCAGGTGAAAAGTCCTCTGAGGACTGCCCTATTCTAGGTGTGCTGGGCAGAGCACCGGAGACACTCGTCTGGGTTCAGAAACCAAAGAGTGAGCCTTGAGAACTTGGCCTGGAGAGGCAGGGGGTATTTTTAGATCTGGCGAAGAGCCCATTTTTATGTGGCTGCACCCAGAGGGCCGGGTCCCCCCCCCCCAAACCCCAGAACGGAGAAGCAGTGATCTTTAGGGGAGAAGAGACTGCTCGCCCTTTTGTAGTGGAAGGTAGTGAGTCCCCTTTTTCTTACTGGCAATGATTGGAAGGAGAAATTCACCACTATTTATGATCTTGTTCATCGTGTGTAAGTGTAAAGCATTCTAAAGATCAGATTCAACACAGGGGATGTGTATGCCTTCAGTGCGCCAGGCTTACAAGTAGATTTGAGATACAATCAACTGCAAATGGAAACCATCACCCTGGGCTTCTGTTTAAGACCTGATCTTACCATTTCCTGTGTATTATACTCCTCAGATGGCAACAAATAAGAGCTACATGGGAAATTAATACCAAGATTCCTAACATCTGAATAATTTGTTTCCTCCTTTAACATTATGCCAGCTAAAATGTATCCAGCTTTTCAAAAGTCTGTGCTCAAGGCTCTGTCGCTCCATCCAGCTTTACCCTCTCCATCCCAAGAATTCACTTAATCTCTTTGGATAATTCCTTGCAGGGCTGTGATTATTTTTAAAATCACTTTCCTACCTCAAGATCGGGCATAAGGAAAAGAAGAATGGAGGGGGGTGTCCTTTCCTAATTTGGGAGGTGTCTTTTCTTCGGGACCTGCCGCGGTGGGTAGGGGCTGGGGGGGGGGGGGGAGCTGGTTTTTTGGTCTTGACAACGGGTGTTTCTTGCCAACAGGAATTGACGGGTAAGCTCAAGAGCCCCTGGAGGCACAGGGACCTACCTCCCAACAGCGGAGTCTGTTCAACACCCCTGAACGCCCAGGCACAGGGGAAGCCAGGGCATCTCCCACATGCCCAGAGCTCACAGGGGTCTCATCCTGGTCTTTCTATCCCGCATGGGAATGTACCCACCTGTGATTGCAGCCCACGGCCGGCACCCAATGCAGCCATGAGGGTGTGGGTGTGATGGAGCCTGTCTCGCTCCATTTGCTCCGGGTCCCAGCGGAGACCCAGTGCTTCCCAAGACAGGTACTCTTCCCTCTGTTCTCTCAGGTCGGCCATCGACGGTCCCGTGTGGAAGCTGCTTTCCCTAAGCGTAAGCCTGGGGCGGCAGCAGGGGTGGGAGGTGCAATATAAAATACTGAATAATTGCTGCATGTACACATGAGAAATCAGCACAGTGAAAGAAAGCCTCAGAATTCCCTGGATCTGGCGAGCGATACAGAGAGAAAGGAAGGAAAGGAGTTGCCTGCTGTTGAGTTCCCGGCGGCCAAGGCGGCGGCGGCGGGGACTCCTCTGCTGCGGCTTAGGAAGTGGCCCGCATCTCCCAAAACCCATGGAAGCTGGAGCCGCGGCTCCCTAGGCTAATCCTCCGCCTTTAGTGCCAGAACTCCAGGTTCTAGTCCCAGTTGGGGCGCTAGTTCTGTCCCGCTTGCCCCTCTTCCAGTCCAGCTCTCTGCTGTGGCCCGGGAGTGCAGTGGAGGATGGCCCAAGTCCTCGGGCCCTGCGCCCGCATGGGAGACCAGGAGGAGCACCTGGCTCCTGGCTTCGGTTCAGCACAGTGCGTCGGCCGGATAAGCGCAGCGAGAACCAACGGAAAAAGGAAGACCTTTCTCTCTGTCTCGCTCTCTCTCTCACTATCTAATTCTGCCTGTCAAAAAAAAAAAAAAAAAAAAAAAAAGATTGTGCTGAAAGAGCAGGGCCAATGCCAAAACTCTGCCATGTTTGCCCAAATGGAGAGTGAGGACAATTCTGCCGAGTGTTGGCGGAAGTCAAAGTGGATCTGAACTCTGCATGCTGCAGATTTGGCACCGGATGCACTCAGACCTGGTGTCTTTATTCTCTCTTTAAAATAAGATTTCAAGAAGCCTCTCTCACTCCTGTCTCCGCTGCGTAGCTGAGCGCTAAAAGTGATGGCTTAACCACAAGGTGCGTGGTTAAATTCACAGCACTGCAGGCCCACCAGCACACCGGCTCAGCACAGGCATGCAGACAACCAAAGCCTGTACCATCTTAAAATTAAACACAGCTATGTTGTTATATTCAAGGGAAATGTTATGTGAAAAACATACAGAAAAATTAAAGATTACCTAATTATGTGGCTATGGGTATCCGAGGGCACATATCTGTGTTCATGTTTATCTCGAGTTCCCCGAACACCTCACCAAGCGTATATTACATACTACTTGTCTGGAAAGAATAGGTCTCCAACAGATGAGAGAGGAGTAAGTCTGGATTACTTTTCTGGAGCAAAGTTCATTAATAAGTCAGGCACTAGAAGGAGGATTACAAGTACTGTCAATCACAAGTGCAGATCAGAGCGGAAAAGGATTTTCCCCAAGGCCTCGGAGGAGGAGAGAGATGGCACAAGTCCCTCTGCCCTGCCGCTTAAGAATCCACAGCTCAGCCCAGACACAGATGCCTGCCTCTGAGGAGAGCAGGGGTCGGAGGATTCCCAGGGGTTCTCCCCGAGCTCACATATCCTTTGCTTTCAAGCTCACCCCATCAGCCTGCCCCAATCAGCATCCCTGTTCTGACCACCCACAGCTGCCTCTGTGCTGCACCACAAATGCCCCAGCACCTGCCCTGTGCCAGTTTTGGAAGTCGGTGGTCATCCTCCCCAGGAATGCCCTCGGCCACAAAGAGCCTGGGGTGGGCCCTATGCCTTGAAAGACCTTCCTGTCCCTGGGAGTTAGAGTTTCTCTGACTGTACAAGTGAGGGCGGCATTCCTTGGCAAGAGGGAAAATGGATGTCTCCATTCTTCTTTCAAGTTCTCTAGAATCCCTCCACTCTGCTGACAGTACCAGGAAATACCACAGGGGGAAAGTGCCCCCCAAATATCCCCCAAAGCAGAGGAAATGCAGATGAGAGAGAGAAGGAAAGGTATACCCCCATATCTCTCCAGCCAGTAAAGCTGCACCCGGCTTTGTCTTTTTAGGAAGATTTAAGTGATCACCAGCAGCAGCTACACTCCCTTCTGCTTCCCTGCCCCAGAGATTTCGGCCAAGATTGTTCCTTGTGGGATTTCTTCCTTCTGCAGTCGAATTCTGAGCCTCTCCCCCCAACCCTTTGTTTTAAGAATCAAGATGATTAAAATCCACCTCTTTGCATCCTCTGGAGGTCTTTTGATTCTTAGTGTTTTGCTCAGTGGTTTTCAGAATACAATGTCCTCCCTGTCACTGCTAGAGGTGTCTGGTCATGGAGAGAAGCAGGCTGTGGTCCACTTCAGATGCGACTTTCCCTCTTCCCTATGAGGAAATACACATTCTCCCTCCACCATCTGCCTCCGAGGGTCCCAGACTCCAGTTCCCCCATCCCCGTGTCATCGGGGGTCCCCGAGCTAGTCAAGGCGAAATGCCCAGCCCCTCAGCCGCATCTTTGACCCTAAAGTTGCCCTTCGGGGCGGGCCAGGTCTACCTTGACCCAGAAGAATGCTGCATGGGGGTCCCCAACCCCTCTCTGCTTTCACAAAAAATGTTATTCTCCCGATCTTTAAAAAAAAAAAAAAAAACTGGAAATCTTTAAAAAGAAGAGAATGATGATCTCTCCACCTCTCCCTTCTAGGAGCCCCAAAGCTGAACTTTAAAAGATGGAGGAAATGATCAAAAGTGATAAATACCTTTTCCAGGCATTCAGTTTGTTGGCTTTCTGACCAAAAGGGGCCTTTGTTGGATGTCTGCAAGGAAGCCCAATCCAGCCTCCAACCAACACTCCTCCACCTCCTTCCCAACCCCCCTCAGCTCCCTTGTCTAACTTGAAAATGAACTTGGACTTCCCTCTCAGACAGGCCCTAAAACCAGGAGGGTTTTATTTGTCTGTTTCTGAAGGGCTTCCTAAAAGGGGGAGGTGTTTTGGGGGAGGGGGAGGGGACAGGGAGTCCTCTCCACAGCTGAGGAAGGAGTGGGGGCTCTGGGGAGGGCAGGAGGGGGAGGGGATTCTTTGCTAACTTCTCAACTCTGTGTTTATTCCCTGGACTTTGTCAATGGATGCAGGGGGAGGTGGGGAGGGGGGGCCAGTGACCAAGAGAGATGCTACCCCAAAAGAAAAAGGGGGTGGGAGGAGTTAGGATCAGAGAGGACCAGGACAGAATACATAGAGAGATGGGGAGGGGGTTCTGCGAGGAGCTTGGTAGGGAAATGGTGGAAGAAAGAGGGCTGGGGTTGAGGACACTGGAGGGCCATGGACAGCCGGCACCTGACTGCCTGACCAGAGCCAGTGCTGTCACCAGTCACCAGGCAGGGTCTGCTATGGGGCCAGGCTGGAGGAGAACCCAGGAAAAGACCCCTGTACAGATCCCTGCAGTGCCAGAGAGGAGAAGCTTGGGGTGGTCCCCAAATCTTGGCCAACACTGCAAGCAAGCACTAACTAAGCAGCAAAGAGGAGTGGATTGCCACGATGTCTGACAGGTACCAAAAAGGGGGGAATGAGTGGGGCCCAGAGACAAGCAAGTCTGGGCTGGAGAGTAGAACTCTCAAACCAGGAGCAAAGCGATGGCTCGGCCCCCCTGGTCCCATCTTTCCTCAAGCTGGGGGCCTAGGGAGGGAGAACAAGAGAGGCAGAGATGCCAGGGTGGCCACCGCTGTCCACTTTCCAGGAGGTGCGTCCCAGGCTGGGAGAAGAGGCAGGTGGTTCTCCCCCAAGGCTGGGCTGCGTGGATGGTGGGACCCAAGTGGAGCAGGTCCCAGAGGGGTCAGGACCCTGGCCGGGGCACCTGTGTCTGCCTACTCCTCACCTGTCCCAACCTCCTGGCGCTCAGAAGAGAGGAGGGGAGACAGGGCAGGCTCAGGGAGCCCCCAAACCAGCCACTGTTCTTTTCCTTTCCCATCAGTATCACCAGGAATTTCCTGAATCTGTGGGAGGGTCGCAGCTCTCAGACACACCCTGGAGGGCGCCTGTCCATGGGCCCTCCAGGACCACCCCCTCAGTCTCAGACACCCCTTTCTTTGCTCAGCAGCTTGGACACTCTCTTCACTTTGTTCCACCTATCTCCCCTCCCGCCCTGCAGGTAGGACCCGGGACAGGAAAGGGGTCCCCCCCCAAACTCTATACCTACCCTACAAGGCCCCGAGTCTGGGCCAGAATCCAGACCCCACGGTGAGCAGCGAGCCTCTTTGTTCCGCAACAGCCTCAACCCACAGGAATTTCTCCCATTAAAAAAAAAAAAAAATGAGCTTCTAGCTCTTTCTTTGTCCCCCTTTCCTGGGAAATATGGAGGAGACAGAGCAAAGAGAGATGGGGAAGGGAAACGTGGATGCCTGATTTCCAGGGGAGGACATCTGACCGTTGAATAACAGACCCCCACACCAGTCTCAGCTTTCTTCGCTCTCTGAGCCCAAGCTACACCCAGCCCTCAAGTGTGTGCACCAGCCAGGCTGAAGAGTTCCACCTTTGACTTTGTCTTTCGTACTGTGGGCCAGGAGTTCCACTCCTCAACTGGAGAAACACAGAGACCCCTGCCTCTTTTCCTGAGCAATGTCTTTGCAAGTAGATTATGATGAACACGGACACGAAACGCCTATATGAGCAGAGAAGCAGCCAGCCAGGGAGACCTTTATTGGAATGGTGTATCTCTGGGCACACATTTGGGCCAAGTCTGCAGAGCATTGCAGGACCCACGCGGCTGCAGTTTACACACATCCACAAACCGCAGGCATGCGTGCCCCCGCGCACACTTCTAGGGGGAAAGGCATGTTAGATGCAGGCTTGATGCGTTGGCGCATTTGAAAGAAAGCATTTCCCGGTTCCAAGAAGGAGCTGAGGACTGGTGTGGCACCGGCAGCGCAGAGCAAGGCTCCCCCGAGGAGCCCCAGGGGCCATTTTCCACTTTTCTTCGGTGTCATTTACTGCTCCGTCTTCCGCCCTGGAAACCCTTTCTTCCTGGAAACCCAGGAGCCACACTTCCTTTCGTTTCTCTTGGTTTTCTCCGAACTGCATCCGCAGCGAAGCCCCGTGGCCCCTAGGCGAAGCCGGGCGGGTGTGGCCGCGTGGTGCGGAGGGTTCCAGCGCCCGGCTTTCTGGGGCGGGATCGCCTCGGAGATGTAATTACTACGTTTCCATTGCTGCCTATTCTCCTGGAGTGTTTCATTTGATTTTATTTGTGTCCCAGCGAGATGCACATTTTTGCTGGGGGAGGAGAGAGAAGAGACCCTGGGCTTAAAGTTAATTAAGCAGCAAAGCTTTCCTTTCCTCCGCCCTCCCGCGGGGCTCTTGTCTCTGCGTCTCGCCCGCGGATCCCAGCGCGCCCCAGCCGTGAAGGCTGCATTGACAAGGCGTTGGAAGTCTGGGGGGAACCCGGCAAAGCTGAGGGGGATCGCACAGAGCTTGCCGATGTCTCCAGCCGCTTTGAGCGTCCTTACCCGGGAGCTTTCCCCTCCGGCGCCCCCTGCCACAGGAGTCGCTCTGGGGGCTCCATCTCCCGCTGGTCTTCCTGAAGAAGCGACTTTTGGTTCCTTCTCTTTCTTTCACCGCCGCTAAACTTTGGCCGCATAGTGCCCCTAGTAAATGGAATTGTAAAGTTACCGGGTTAATTAAATCTATATCTCATTGCAATAGGAATAGTTAATGTCCTTATATAAACTTGGAAAAGAACATACCATTAATTTTATTTATTGGCGAGCCTTCCTGCCCCCAAATCCTGCCCCTACTCCCAAAAGCTGGCGGTCCCATCCCTGGGTCCTAGCCCGCGGTAGAAGCGTGTGGCCTCGGCCCAGATCCGGGAGGAGGCCCCAAGAATGGGGTGGGAGCTTCAGGCCATTTGTTGCCTCTGGCGGCCCGCACGGAACCCAGAGCCGCGTTTCACGGGACTCGAGGCCAGGGCCTCCACCTTGGCGACGCCAGGCTGGACACTGGCGGACCTCCCCCCACCCCCACCCGCCAGGCCTTAGCCGAGGGAGCCAAGGTCACACAACTCAATCGAACTTGGCCAAGCCCTGTTTGCTTTTTTTTTTTTTTTTTTTTTACCTTGACCGTGGACTCCAGCGGCAGGGTGGCCGCTTTCCCAAGCTAGTGACTCCCAGCTACGATCAACTCCTCTGTCCCCACCGTCATCGCCCTCAAAGCGCGCTCAAGCCGGCCAGCTTGTTTCGAGCCCCAGGCTACAGCCTGCTTTCTGAACTCTGAGCTGACCCCGCGGGATGAAGATCGCGCTGATAAAGAACAATGCTCCCTAGGCTAACTCACGGGGGACGGCGGGCGTCCCCAACCGCCAAACACCGTGGTCGCCCCCCCAGGGAGGAGGGGAAGCGGTCGCCGGGGCCTCAGCGCAGACTCGGCCATTTGCTCTGGGGCTTGAGGGGTGCAGAGAGGCCGGTTTGGGGGGGGGCTACTGCCTGGCCATAGTCCCCGAAGCTGCCTGAAAGGGTGCACGGAGCCTTTAAAACCTATGGCGGGGGCAGGAAAGAGGGCGACGCCGCAGCCCTCTTTTCTGTCATCTCTTTCTCGCCAAGGGCGTGTGCTGAAAGCTACCCTGGCTCAATTCCACAGAGATGCTCCAGCGGAAAGAGGCGACTGTACTGAGGACCTGGACAAGTTGGCACACAGGGAGGAAGCGGGCAGGGGGCTTTGAAAAACCAGTAAGCGGGCGTTCACGTTTTAGCGCATGAAAATACTTCGCGCCGAGTGACCCCAAGGAAGCTGGGGAAGATGTGCTGGGTTCCTCTCGGCTCTGGCTGGGCCGAGGTCGGACCTCCTGGGGCCCTCCTGGTTCCTCCAGGGGACTGCCCCGACCCCTCCCGCGCCCCCATCTTCCACATTTCCCTTTGTACACCTCTGCGCTGGAGAGCAGCTCTGTGGGCATTCGGGCTTCCAGTTTGCCTAGACCGAATCCTTGCCCCCACTCCCTGCTGCTTTGCAAAATCTCACTTCGAGCTGCCCACTGAGGTATCAGTCTAGTGCCCACCCCCCTGAGCGCGCTCCATCATGTCACACTCCCCCTGGGGTCGAAGGCTGTTGCGTCTCCCCAGCCCTCTCCGCTCCAGGCAGGAAGGCACAGGGTCCTTTTCCCACAACTGGGGCTTTGAGAACGAGGAGAAAGTTCGGAAAGGAAAGCACAGTCCCCACCCAAGGCTCGCCACGGGGCGCCGGGCTCCAGCCAGCCGCGAGATGGAGATCAGGAGTCCGCCAGGGCCTGAGCGTTCCCGCCTGTTTTCCAGTTTCTTCATCATATTTTTTAAAAACCCAATCTCTCCCCTACCCTTAAGCTCCAAGCCCCAATCCAGAGACCTTGGCAATCCCAGCGAGGGGTTTTGGGGTACGGGTCTGCCTCCTCCCCCCTCCCCGTGCGCATCCTAACCCGAGGGGGAGGCGCACAGGAACAGTCCTCTCCTCCCCAGACCCCTTTGCGTCGGCTAAATTCAGCTTCCCCCTCCCCTTCTCCCCTCTCCCTCCGCGGTCCAGCCAGGGGGCGTCGCCCTGTCCCTTTAAATCTCGCAGGGCCCGCCTCCTAGGCCCCTCCCGAGAGCCAATCAGCACAAACCTCCTTCTTGACGCCCCGCCTCTCGTCGAAGGGAGGGAACCCCAGGAGCTCCAGCCTGGGCGTCACGTGCGAGGACCGCGTCACGTGGCCGCGGGAGGGGCGCCAAGGGGAGGAGGGCGGGAGCCGGCGGATTTCTTAATGAAGTGTCCCCGCATGCGTAGAGAGAATGCACGGAGGGAGGTGGAAGCTCCTGGAGGAGGAGGAGGAGGAGGAGGAGGAGGAGGGGGAGGTGGAGGAGGAGGGGAGGGAGGAGGGGAAAAGGGAGCGAGGTGTCTCCCTAGCTCTCTGCCTCTGGCAAGTGGAGTTTTTAAAAAGCTCGAGCAGACCATGTCATGACGACTTCGCTGCTCCTGCATCCGCGCTGGCCGGAGAGCCTTATGTACGTCTATGAGGACAGCGCGGCGGAGAGCGGCAGCGGCGGCGGCGGCGGCGGCGCAGGCGGCGCGGGGGGCGGCTGCAGCGGAGCGAGCCCCGGCAAAGCCCCGAGCATGGACGGCCTGGGCAGCAGCTGCCCGGCCAGCCACTGCCGCGACCTGCTTCCGCACCCCGTGCTGGGTCGCCCGCCGGCTCCCCTGGGCGCTCCGCAGGGCGCCGTCTACACGGACATCCCGGCCCCGGAGGCAGCGCGCCAGTGCGCCCCTCCGCCGGCGCCCCCCACCTCGTCCAGCGCCACCCTGGGCTACGGCTACCCGTTCGGGGGCAGCTACTACGGCTGCCGCCTGTCACACAACGTGAACCTGCAGCAGAAGCCTTGCGCCTACCACCCGGGCGACAAGTACCCGGAGCCGTCGGGCGCCCTGCCGGGTGATGACCTGTCTTCTCGGGCCAAGGAGTTCGCCTTCTACCCCAGCTTCGCTAGCTCCTACCAGGCGATGCCCGGCTACCTGGACGTGTCGGTGGTGCCCGGGATCAGCGGGCACCCGGAGCCGCGTCACGACGCGCTCATCCCGGTCGAAGGCTACCAGCACTGGGCTCTCTCCAATGGCTGGGACAGTCAGGTGTACTGCTCCAAAGAGCAGTCGCAGTCCGCCCACCTCTGGAAGTCTCCCTTCCCAGGTAAGGAAGGGGCCCGAGCTCCGCTGCCGCCAGCGACCCCTCCCCGCCCCGCCTGCCCCCGGGCTCCGCGCCCCAGCCACCCCCGCCGTCTGGCCTCGGCGCGCCGGCTCGGCTGGGCTGCCGATGGAGCCGGCCGGGCGAGCTGCGCTAAGGAATGCGCTGGGGAAGAAATCTGCTCCGACACGTTCTCCGGAGCTGCCCGGCCGAGTGAAGCAATCACAGGCGCCCGAGCGCCGGGGCCGCCGGCTCGGCTCCGGTCGGGAGCTCGCCTCATCCTCCCCCTGCCGGCTGCAGCTTCGCGCAAGGCCCCTGCCCCTAACCCCGCTTCCGGACTGGGCTGGGGGTGGGGGTGAGCCTCCCGTGCCCCAAATTCCAGGAGAAAGCCCTCAACTCATCGAAGAATTGGGGGCGTGGGGGTGATAAGAACTCTCACGGTTTCTGCCTGCATTTTCAGGATCGTACAGGCACTGGATAGTATTTTTTAAGTAAGGGTCTGATTTGCCAGGATCTAGTGAAATGTAGGGTTTCCTCTACCTTGATTCATTTTTAAAAATCAGCCCGAGTTTCCTGATTGTTGAGGGAAAAGAAGAGCTAAAATCGCTGGAGAGGGAATGGGACTTGAATTTTCTTGGCCGGTGGTATATACGGAACTAGAATGCCTTGGAGGCTCCCACTGTCAAGTTCCCCAGATCAGCTGGAGCCAGTCGCTGGGCCAGACACAGAAAGAAGGGCTGGTGATGAGAAGTGAGGAAGACCTGGGGGGCCTTGAGGGCAGCCCCCCCCCCAAGAGCTGGGGACCCCTGGGTCCTGCACGGCTGTGGAAGGGGAGAATTCCCTTCTGCCGTGGAGGCTGTCTCCAACCAGGAGAAGCTCCCGTGCCTCCCATCACCCCTACCCAAGGAGGTGGGGGAGACCTGTCCCGTGCTTCCCAGAACCACCACATCAGGAGCTTGCATCCTGTGCTGAGACACCTGTTCTGGGGTCTAGGGGACCCCACATGTGAGCCTGCTCTTCCTGTAAGCAGGTCTTAGTGGCTGACAGCCAGTCCTCCTTTGATGGCTACACAGGGTTCTCAGAGCAACCACAGATACCTCTGCATACTGCCCAGAGAGCCACCCTCCCCGAGTTCCACATGCTGGGCCAAGGGTTGTTCTCGTTGGAAAGCACGACCCAAAGACCTTCTAAGGGCGAGCCTGATATTCTTCCATATCCAAGACTGGGAGTGGACGTAGATGAAGAAAAATCCCTGGATGATGTTAGAGAGGGTAGCAAGTAGCATTCATGAAAATATTGCAAGATTGCTTAGTACAATATAATGCAGTACCAGGATGGGACCCACACTAGGTGCCCAGAATTGCCAGAATTGAGACTCATGCAGTTTTACTATACTGCTGTCACATATCACCTACTTTGCATCAGCTATGATATCGTCAGGTAATATGATTTCTTTCATTAACTGCTACATAGGAAGCACACAACAACACATTTCTGGAAGAGCGGCGATTCACATGTAGGTACTCAACACAGATAGAGAGACAACCCTGTAATTCTCTTTATCACCAGAACAGAAAGCTCTGTAGGCATTGGGGGTCCAACGGGAATCTGAAGCACTGGAACCAGATGGTTGTGCCAACGGGTGGGGAAGAGGTGCCTGCCAGCTCCCAGATCCCACTGTGGATGAGGGCATAGCCCTGCAGCAATGCTCATGGGTTTAGGGTGAATGCATGCAGAGTAGGATAGGACTGGAGGGGAGCTCAGAAATAAAGATCCTCAGAAAGAAAAAGAAAAAGAAAAAAGTCAGCAAACCCTGCTGAAAGTCAACAGTTTTGATCATAGCCTCCTAGAGAAAAATATCTCTGAAATAAAATAATACAGCCCAGTAGAGATTTAATACACTTGCAAACGACAGCATGGAAATGCATATGAAAGACTTGCGGCTTGCCTCAGCAGCACTGAGCTCACGCACTTCCCGAGTGGAAACAGAACCCGGCTGATGTATCTGGGTGAGTGCAGAGGTCCAGGCAGGAGGCAGATGAAAAAGAAATTATCTTCAGACACCCTCCATCTTTCTACCCACACAGAGATCTTTTAGAAGTAGCGAGATTTCCAGATAACTCTGTCTATGCAATTGTGGTTTGTTCAGCGGCATCTAGGCATAAACATCACTGTCTCTCTTCAGCGCCTCTGGCTCTCAGAACCCTTGTCTATAGCAGTCTGGGCTGGTGTGGGAGATGCCGGCAATTGTTCAGAGAGATCCCGATAATTAGGGCTGAGATGTGTTGTGGCTTCTTCTGTCTCCCAATTATACAGACCCTTGCTTCACTGCTCTGAGTTTTTGTTTTGTTTTGTTCCTTCCTATGGTGAGTGTAGACACTTTTTTTTTGACAGCAGGAGGCAGAAATTCCAGGAGAGAATTAGATATAGAGACTGGATTTAGGGGGAAGAAGAAGTGGACTGCATTGGAAGTCTCTGTTGAAAGCTTTTGGCTTTGGGTTGAGAAGAGCAGCTGGCTGGGTTTCTAGCTGGTCTGGGCCCCTCTTGGGAACCCAGAGCCCGCTTGTGGGAGAGAAGGGGGCTGTGGAAGCTGTAGCCAGGGACCCCTCGGGCTCTTAAGAGAACACTATGGCGGAGCTTTGGAGCCTCAGAGGTGTCTGCCAGGCTCCCAGGTGTGATGGAGGGAGAGTGGGGAAGCTGTGTTGGTAACAGTGATGGTCAAGTCCCCACTCCCTTTAGGCCTTGTAGATACAACTCAAGATCTGAGTTACTAGACGCTTCCATATCTGCAGAGCAGGCTTCCTCTCCAGACAAGGCAGCAGACAATGCAAGGAGGCTTCCGTGGAAAGACAAGGCTGGAGTTGTTTCCCTCAAAAACCTGCGTCTTGGTCTGATCCATGCAAAAACTCCACCAGGTCAAGCCTGGGCATCCTGTAGAGAAATATAACCTATTCAGACCCTTTTTTAAAGGTGATATTTTTAAGGGTTATGTTGATGAAATCCCATTGAGGATTTAGAGTGGGCATTTAGAGATCTAAAATTAGGTAAGTAATTATGAGTGATGTTGAAAACCAGAGACAATTATCTGGTTAATTCAGAAAGGAAGACCCACCTCCACTGCACTTTACTGTCAAGGGCCAAGGAGATGTCTTAACACTGGACGGTACAAGGCGGCCTGTTTGCATCTTAAAACTTACTGTATGGTTATGTTGCAAGTCAGGAAAGTCTGGGTTTAAAGCCTGGCTTTGCCATTTAAATTATTTTACCCACACTGAGCCTCAGATTCTGGAGCGTCTAAAATAGGCTTAATACAATAAGCCCGAAGAAATGTTCTGAGAATTTACAACAAAAGCAGACAAACAAAATCTCATGGTATCACCACTCACCCTCTTCATTTTTGTTCTTGTCCTTGAATCATCAATTTCCTGAATCACAACCACATCTATAAAATATATTTGAAAACTGAGAATTTTTAAAAATTATCCTCTAAGAAAAAAATCTTTGTTAACTTTAAAAGCTCTTATCTGTTAAAGGGGAGTTGTTTTGTTTTTCAGATTAAAAAAAAACAAAAACAAAAACCTGGCTTATTTATACAGAGGCAGAAAAAAAATCCCAGGTCCAGCAATTTTCCTGAGAAATTGTCGCCGTAAAGAGGACCCCTCTCCGACACGTCCTTCCTGAGAGTTTTTATTTCCCTTCTACCTGTGTTGGATGGGACTCCTGTTCTTGTCCTGGGTAGACGCCCCTAGGAGAGAGCAGACCCAATGGGGACAGGTGTAGCGAGGGGGTTGATGAGGATGCCAGGGAAGGAGTTTGGGTCTTCACTCTGGCCTGTAAGGGCAGTAAGAATGATGGGTTCCGGGAACCCCAGAGATTCCGCCCTACTCGCTGGCTTCTGCCTGAGGAAGGTGAGGACTGGGTTATCCGATGATTCCCCCCAGCTCTCCACCTCCCCTAGCAAGCTTTGCTGGGACCTTTCACTGGCAGGACAGAGGGTGGACTGGACAGTGAGCCTGGAAGTGCCATGTTGGGTTTCGCCCTGGTGAAATCGTCAGAGCCTACAGAAAGGAACTGCACGGGGTTGGGATGACGACCTGTTTAGGGTTTAGGGTGAGGCTTGCTCTGTGGAATGTAACCAGTTTCCTGCACTCTAAAAGGAACCGAATGGGGAGGAGGTTGGGGCAGAATTTATTCTGTCTGGTTGGGGGAGGGGGGGGACCAGGCCCCCTCCTACATCCAGGAACCTGGTTTCCTGTGTCTCCATGGCCAGGACCTCCCACCCTGGTTGCTTGGTGGTTCACAACATGGAGCCCCAGTTCCAGTCCGCCTGCACCGTGGGAAACTTTGCTTCTCTTTATCCGTTGGTGCCTCAGATCCCTGATGCAGAACCAGCGCCCAGAGGCAGGCAGACCCACTTGGTGGTCTGTGCCCACTGATGGTGACCCCTCTGCCTGCCATACCCTCCCCCAAATGTAAAACAGACCTCCTTCTTGTCCCAAAGGGACGGGGAATAAGCCAAGATGGGCACCCGAAAGTTAGATACTGCGGGAAGGAGGGCTTTCTGAATCCTGGTCAAGCCAGCAGGCAGCTAGGATGGCATGTGGGCCTGGTCCTGTAAGGGGCCAGGGAGAGGAGGCCCTGCAGAGCCATATCCCAGCCTAGGTCTAAAGGAGAAATCAGTTGTACTGATTCTGTGTTTATTTGAAACATTTATTTATTTTTTCATCATGGAGTTTTTACACTCGTTTTGATTTTTTTTTTAAATCGCATTAACTGAATTACTGAGTTGTTGGCACCCCCTCCAAGTTTGTGCCTACGGCGAGTATCCGTGTGACCTTGCTAATATCAGAGGTACAAAGGATTAGGGGGCTTCACCAGGCAGAGCGGCGCGCGGGTCCCCTCGGAGTCGCCGCCCAGCAGAGCCGCGCGTTTCACGTACCTTCTCTCCCCTCCCCCAGACGTGGTTCCCCTGCAGCCCGAGGTGAGCAGCTACCGGCGTGGGCGCAAGAAGCGCGTGCCCTACACCAAGGTGCAGCTGAAGGAGCTGGAGAAAGAGTACGCAGCCAGCAAGTTCATCACCAAAGAGAAGCGCCGGCGCATCTCAGCCACCACGAACCTCTCCGAGCGCCAGGTCACCATCTGGTTCCAGAACCGCCGAGTCAAAGAGAAGAAGGTGGTCAGCAAATCGAAAGCGCCGCACCTCCACTCCACCTGACCGCCCCCCGCCCCCCGCCGCCCGCCCCGCCTATTTATGTCGCCGCTTTGTACCGTGCCCGAGCCCACCGAAGGACGCTGCGCCGGTGCGGACGAGTATTGAACGTTGACGAGAAAGAGGAACCGCGCCCACGGAAGGCCGAGAGGCCTCGCCTGCCTGCTCCGTATCCCACCCCAGCCTCAACCCCAAGCCCGAGGAGCCCGCCAGGCCTCAGCGGCTTTGGACGCGGGTCGAGGTGGCTGTGGGAGGAGGCTTCTACTCGCCCTCGTCCGCCCCTAAGAAGGACGAGGACGGGGCGGCCGAGAGCCCAACCATCGGAACCCAGGCAGGGCCAGGGCGCCCCAGAAGACCCCATCGCCGGCCAGGCTGGTGGATCGCCCTCCTCGGGCGTGCGGAGCCGCAGCACCCGGCGAGCCCCTGCCTTCCCGGCAGTTCCTCTTTCCCCTCTGTCTGTCCCGCACTCCTGAGGCACGATTTCCCATTGAGATTTCTCTGTGCATATTTTACAAATCGCGTTATATCGATGATCATTCGTAGGCATCCGGCCGCGGCTGAGTTATAGACCCGCTCGGAGCTCGCCGCTGGGTTTTCTCTCTTTCGGGTCTGTGTCCACAGAAGCCCCGACCCTTGCATTGCAACCAAGGAACAGCATTTTCTCAGTCCCGGCCCTGCCCCCGCTGCCTCCCCGCGATCCGCCGCCGGCGGCTCGGTCATCGCGTGGAAATCCGGGGAGGAGGAAGACCGAGCGGCGCTGCTCGGTGCGCTCACCCCACCACCACCACCCCTGAGCTTGGGGGCCGGGCTAGGCAAACAGCAGAACTTCTTCCTAAGGGCAAACTTCTCTTCCAAGGGGATGGAGAGTGGGTCCCGCCCCCAACCCCGCAGAGTTCCTCTCCACCTCCCTACATCCAGGCCGTGGCTCGCGGAAGAGGCCTCACGCTTTCACTTTGAGTGACATCCCTAGGAAATCAGTAGAGGAGCAGCAGCCCAGGAGGCAAGTAGAACTGGAGCCCGATCAGCCACACGCTGCTTTCCTCCTCCAAGGCCAGCTTGGTGTCCTAGGGGCCCCTTCACCTCCTCCCTTCCCACTGGCCCATTACAAAACAGTGTTCTCTTGAAATGTCCATCAGAAACAGGCTCTTTTTTTAAAAAGAAAAAATGTTGTGTATCTGTATATAGTATTGTGATGTCTGAATGACAATGTACTGAATGCAAAAAAAAATCCACAAACCTGTTTTTAAAATAAAATCTTTTTTTTTTTTTTTTGCCATGATTTTATTGTTCAGGTTCCTTCTGAAACCAGTTCTGCCACTGGCTCTTCAGGGCCATCTCTGATGCCTGGTGCCCCTATACAGCCAAAGAGGCAGGGAGCAGAGGGCACACAGCACCCCCACTTAGGCTGATCCCAAACCCCTACTTGGCTCCGCTTGAGTTCTTTGAGTTATAGGTGCAGTCTTTACCATTGAGGCAGGAGAAAAGCTCTTCCTATGCTAATACCCAGTTTAGCTGCACGTCTGTCCAGGAAGTGAAACGTTGATTGGCAAGTGACTGCCCGGAGACAGGTGAGTGACTAAAGCCCATTGCTTGTCACTGCAGTTAATAGTTGAGGCTCAGCTCTGGCTCTGGGTGCTCAGAGGGTGCTGTGCTAACTAGAAGCTGGGGGTGGGGAGGTAGTAGTAGCAGAGTGGTGGGAGGCTCCTGAGGCCCTTACTGCCCCCCAGGCTCCCAAACCCCTGCAGCCAGTCTGGGCTAGGGTTGGGGTTGGTGCAGGTCTGCCCAGCCTGCCTAGCTCAGCAGAACTCTTTTCTTCCCACTAACCTAGGCCAATGGGCGGGGCTGCTGGGAGTCCTTGGGCCCCCAGTTTGCCAAGCCAACCTCACTTTTACTCTCTAGCCTTCCTGGGAGCCCATGTAGACACTGCCACTAATTTGTTTTCCTTGTCGCGTCTGTGCCTATCTCCCTATCTGGCAGAGTTAATGAGATCGTTAAGTTGTCAGGTTAAGAGACTTTTAAAAAGCAATATAGCCTAAAACAATGTTATCTCAGATTAAATCTTTACTGCAGCAATTTTTATTTATATATAATATTTTTCCTCTCCCAAGGCCCAGAAAAACTGGAGGCATCAGGTTGGAAATCAGAGTTCTCCATTCTCCCTTTGCCTGATGGGACTGAAGCTTTTAAAATTGCATTTGAATAAATGTTTAAATGTTTCTGGGGTCTCTCTCTCTCTCTCTCTCTCTCACACACACACAGCATGAGAGACAAAGAGCCTGAAGAATTCCCTTTTCCTGGGGGCTCCACTGCTGCTGTGGCTGCCAGTACTGTTCTACTTGACACCAGCTCCGGGTTGACCACCATGGTGGGCAGTGAAATATAAGAGAGTAGGGGATTTGCCCAGGAATAGGGTTCATTCTCAATTCCACATCCCCTTTCTCTCCCCACCCACCACCCCATCTCTCTTCCAAGCCTCCCGGAGTCTCCCCTGGAATGGAAAGCATTGAAGACTCTCTCTCTCTCTCTCTCTCTCTCTCTCTCTGTGTGTGTGTGTGTGTGTGTGTGTGTGTGTGGTCAGAAAAGGGAACTAAGTGGACAAGAGCCCGGGGCTCTATTGATATTGTCCCCCAGCCCTCTTGGCTCTTTTGGGAAGCTCCATGTCAAAGACATAAACACAGTGAAAGTTGGGGAGGGGGCACTTGGTGGATAGAGAAGTCCAGAGTTCTCCAAGGGATCCTCCTACTTCTGCACAAAACCCATACACAGTCAAATGAGCGAGTCTTCCTCCACCGAGACACCCCCAACTCGAGACCCCAGACGGTTGAAGGCAAAGGAAAGGTGCAGAGGAAACCTCAGGCAGGCAACTGGGGGGAGCAGGGGACGCTGGTAACCCCAGCAAGGACCGCGGCTCTGCTGGAGCCAGGCTGTCAGGAGCTCTCCCATCCTGGATGGATTCTGGAGGGTTTCTATGCCGCCTGCCCGGACTGACTTTGCGGATGTGTCTCGCTAGGAGTAGGCAGGCACTCTGAGCGGGCGTGTTCTGGGGAGGGACCTTTCCTTCCTCTGTCTGGGGCGCCATCACTGGGGACGCTGTGAGACGTCTCTGGGAAGGAGTACGTGAGCGTGAGGGTGCGTGTGCTCACACGTGTCCGGCTTTTATGAACCCAAGTGTGTAAGTGGAGGTCGTCACCCAGCACACCCTGTCTTGGCGGTAGAGTGTGTTTCCTCTCCATTATTTACATCCACAAAAAGTCCTTCCTCTTCAAGGCTGGTCTACCAGTGTTTGTGTTAGAATAAGGCTGGGAGCAAAGGCAAATAATGCACGAGCAAGGGGCTAAGGAGCCCAGAGCTTTCCCTGGGATGGTGGCTTCCATGCTTTTATAATCTGATGGCACCCCCTACTCCCCCACCTGCCTGAGGAGAGGAGTGGGGGCAGGTGGGCTGGGGTCTCTTCACCCAGAGGCTGCCAGGGAGAACTCAGATCCTTCCTGGAGTTTGCTGATGATGATGGCGGGGTGTGGGGGGGGGGAGCTTCCCCACAAGTCCTAGTCTCCAGACTAGGGGCCAGCAAGATGGGTTTTTCAGCCAGGAGCCCAGCAGCAGGAACCCACAGGCCAGCAGCACCCCTGCGGGCTGTTGGGTCCTGAAGTTGACCCATAGGTGGTAGAGGGAGGGCGTGGGGGATGGGGTGGGGGTGGGGAGGGTGGGGGGTTCGAGGCAAGGGCAGCCCCCCCCCATAGGCGCCGTCTCTCCTGACAGCCCTGGCCTGCCGCAGCTCCCTTGTGACCTCATTCTATTCACAAAAGGGCTCCCCACCCTAAGATCCGCCCGGAAGGTCTTGGATGGTTTCAGAGCCCTCTCCTAAGAAGCTGCGAGGCCCCGTTGGGGCAGATGTATCTCTAGACCTGCGCTGGTGGAGGAGCGAGGGGCCCTGGGGAGCGAGGGGCTTCTGGGAGGAGGAGGGGGGTGGAGGAGGAGGAGGAGGAAGAGGCCGCCACCGCCAGAGCTCTTTAGCAACCAACCAGGCTCTTCCTCTTTTAGCCTTGACCGTGACTAGGTCTTTCTGACCTTGACATCACCGAGAGCACAGGCGCGGGGTGGGGGGGGGGGTAGGCCTTGATCTTCCGGGGGGGCCCCTGTAGACGCGCCATCCCCTTCCCGCCGGAGCCGGTCGCCTCTGTTTACACACTGAGGAGGTGTCATCTGCAGTCTAGACAGGGGCGCTAATAACGCCCATAAAAGACGGCCTCTCCAGAGATGCTCCAGCAACTCAGCCCCTGCGCGCCTGCCGCCGGCCGCTCCCTCCGCCTCGCGCGCCCCGCCCTCCTGGGCTGTGGCCGCTGGGCCTGCGGGCGGCCTCGGGGAGGGGGGGAGCCGGAAGGTTTCTAGAGGCTGAAGACCTCCGCCTTCGGTCTCCAACGGTAAGTGGATCCCCGCTCGTCCAGCCCAGCTCGGGGTCTGCGGTGCATCCTCGAGTCCCCGCCGGCCCCCTCTGTCGGTTGCTCCCACCCCTGTCCGCTGGCGCCCGTTGCCCCAGACGAGGGCCCTGGGGTTTGGGAGGCAGCTGAATAGCTGTGTGGAGCAGACCCACCCCCTCTGGCAGATTTCAGCTCCTCCCCGGAGCCGTGGTGGGGGCGGGCGACCCGGGCACAGCCAGAGGGGTCGGGCCGAGGGGCGCGGGTACTGGGGGTAGTGCTCACCCCCAGCCGGCTTCGAAGTCAGGCCTGGGGCGCTGCGATGCGTCGCAGGCGGTTGTGGGTGTGGCGTTTGATGAGGTGTGTGTGAACTTGGTCCCCACACCTCTCCTGACACTCAGTAATTCACCGGGCGGAGGAGATCCTCTACTGGTGGAGGTGGAAAATGTCAGAGCTGGGGAGGTGTTTAACTGTTAGTGCGCCGCGGGAAAGACAGAATGGGGAGATATGGGGGATGGCCCAGCTAGGCATGCAGAGGGCATCTCCCGGATGGTCCTTCCTGGGATTACCCCCCCGCCCTATTCCCCCCCCCCACACACAAGGGTAATTGGACTAGGGTATTCTGGTGGATCTGGACTGGGGCTCAGAGGAGCCCCATGCGAGGGATGGGAGGAGGTACTCTTGTCCCCGAGCTCTTGAGTGAGCCAGGAAGCTGGACGGAACTCTCTCACTCAGCCTTGTCCAGCCCCTTCTCCAGGTTGCGGATCGCCCAAAAGCAGCACCTGGGGAAGGAGGGGGTGTCTCCCGGTCTGCTCTTTCAGTCCCAGTCTTCGAAGGAAGGGTCGGGAATAAGGTGGGCGTTGATCCCTACAGGAGCCTGGGAGCAATGAAGGAAATTGAGCCCCTACCCCTACCTTACAAAGGTCCCCCTCCAAGCCTGAACCGCTACAGGGGGTGAGACTGAGAGGGTCCGGCGGTCTGCAGGGGCCCAGGCTGTCCCCATGGGCGGCTGTTATCTCCCCTCCCGCTGCCCGACCAGCTCTCACTAATGTCCCTTCTGGGACCCAGGCCCTGTTTCATTTGCATAAGCGGCAGAACCGCTCTCTGCAAATCAGACAGTGACCTTGAACTGGGCCGCCAGGGCCAGCAGAGGTCTTGGCGGACCAAGGAGAAGACAGCACCGCACCTACTAATTTCCGACCTCCTGGGCTGGCAGGCGAGTGGGAGTGATCGCTGGCGGCCTGTGCCTCCCACAGCCATTCTGTCCCTGCCACCAGGGAAGGCATGGATTTTATAATTGTCTCATCCTCACCGGCGGCCCCGAGGATGTGGAAGGAGGGGTGGAGGCACAGAGAAGGCGAGGAAGGGTGCTGCAGGACACCGGCTGCCTCGGGTGTGCAAGAAAAGCCTTGGTCCGAAGCCTTGCCTTCAGCTTTCATAGCCCCGGAGTTAATGAGCGGGGCACGGTGGAGCCGGGCCAGCTGCGGTGGGAACGGGTGGCCGAGGGACCAACGCTCAAGCCACCCCTTGTCTAGCTCTGCGTTCCGATGAACCCACAGAGTTAGGGCGCACCAATCGCGCGGCGGTTCCAGAGCTGCGGTCCGACCTACTGTAGTTCTGCGCGTGGGCAGCGCAGCGCTGGCGGGTCGGACCCGGCTGGACGCAGCTGCCCAGCGTCGGGGGGCTGCGAGTCTCTCCTAGCCTCCTAACCCAGCCCTAGACCGCTCCCGGCGGCGAGCGCCTCTCGCCAAAGCCGCATTTAGATTGGCAGCTTTGCACCCGAGCCTCCCGCCGGCCCTGGGGACCCAGGCCGGGAGCGGCGTTTTTGTCCGAGCCTGGTTAAAGAAGGGGCGCTTGAGTTGCGTGTGCGGCGGGATTTCTTAGAGGCGAACAAAGCCACGGTGGTGCCTGCTGGGGCTGGACACTTAGATTGCCTGGGTCCTCGGTAGGGTCCTGAAAACCCCTGGGCTCGCGGCGGGAGGGCTTGAGGGAGCAAGACACCTGGAATGCGAATTTTGCCGATGACTTCTTGGCTTGCGCTCTCCGACTGCAATCGGGGTCGACTGCGTAGAAGGAAGGGGTTTGTGCCTAAAGTCCGAAACCTAGAGAAAATGGCCTGTTTGGACAGAGCCAAATCGGGCCGAGACAAGTGCGTGTATTGAAAAAGGACTTCCTCAGCCCATCCTCATTTCGTCGGCATCTGCCGCCCTGTGGCCGCTGCTGCGCGCGTTCGGAGCGGCCTGGCCAGGGAGCGCAGCCGGCCGAGCTCCAGGCCAGAGATCCGCGAGCTGGGGGAGGATGCGCCGAGGCTCCCGCTCTCTGTCCTGCGGTCCGTCTTCTAGACGATCGGAGTCATCCGGGGACGCGAAAGAGAACGGGGAGAAGATCCCACGCCACAAAGGCCGGAGAGTATCCGGCAGAGCCTAGCCCAGCGCCCCCCACGCCAACAATAGCGGCTGCGCGCCGAGGCCCGGAGAGCCTGGGCGGAGACCCCGCTGCTGGTGCAGTGTTCCAACTGCTATCAGCGACCGAATTAAAGTCACACCCTGTTTATCTTGACAATCAACATTAGCCCCTCAGAAAAAAAAATATAGGAACAATTGTCAGTGACGCTCATGAATGCGTCTTGAACAGAGGAAAAAAATGTGAGGGTTGCTGTGACATGGAATTCGCAGCCCCTCCATCAATTCAGCACAGAAAAAGCCAAGCCAGGCGGAGTCTCTGGCCCATTCCTCGGCGTGCCCCCCAGCAGTTGGCAGCCCTCGGCTCGGCTTGGGTTCCAGCATGTGGACCAGGCGCCCCAGCAGGGCAGGCTCCTGAGGGCGGAGGGGCCAGGCCGGGGGGAAAGGGGAGACGATCCAGCCCAGCGAGGGGCGGAGGGGCAGGCTCTGCGCAGTCCCTGGCAGGGCGCCCGCGGGGACGCATTGCTGTCGGAGTGAGCAGCTAGGGCTTGGAATATGAAATCGCGAGGGGGGCCGTGGAATTCCAAGAATCTGCGTTCTCTCTGCCGCATCCTGCAGAAGAGAGGAGAGAGAGAACAAGGAAAAGAGGGAGATGAAAATCTTCTGTCTTCCGTCTGCTTTTGTGGCTTTGCCTCATTCTCAGAGACAATTTTCACCTACGTGGGTTTCCTTTCTATTCTCTCGACCTCTCAGTCTCTCCAACGCTCTCTAAATCTTCCAGTGTCTTGCGGTATTTGGACTGTCGCTGAACAATTTAATCTTGTATTAGTTGAACCATGCTTTGTGTAGGAGTTTGAAATAAGCATATACAGAAATGTAAGCGTTTTCTCTCGGTGGCTCCCGTAAGGCACATCTGGTTTGGGAGGGCTCTATTTTGAGTTTCTGTTCAATCCACTTGGGCTGGGCTGTGGGGGGGCCAAGTGTCAGATCATCACTTCAGTGGCCAGAGCGCTAGATTCTTAGACTTTTCTGAAGGAGGCTTCTGAGATTTGCTCCGTAAATAAAATCTCAAACCCTCTGGCTCCCAGCCCACCTCAGGAGGCAACCTCCCCTAGCCCTCTGCAAAGCTAGGCTGGGCCAGTTCTGGGGTGTGGGTATATCCTTTGCAGTGGGAAGCAGGAGCCTCTCCCGGCAGCCAAGCCCTGCTAGGGAGCTGGAGTCTCACGCTGCTAAAAATCTGAGAACACCCCAATCCCTAGAAGCTCCTTAGTCCCTCTAGAAGTCAGAAGATGAGTAGCTCCAACCCCCCGATTTTCAGGAATAAGCAAGTAGGTCCCTTTGGAGCTAAGCGCCTCTTTTTCTTGCTTCTTCTGCATCCTTCTTCCAAAGGTTAGGGGAGGTGTGAGGCTGGGGTGGCTCCCAGCTGTGGTGCAAGACTGAGTTTCCATGGGCCTTGGGTGGGGGGATAGGGAGAGGACCCCAAATGTCTTCGCGAATGCCTAAGGGGAAGGTGCTGAGGAAGAGCCCAGCAGGGGTAGGGCTGGGAGAAATAGCGGCAGGAAAACCTGTCCTTACCCCCACTTCCCTCCACTGTAAATAAACCCCGACCCAAGGGCTCATCCGTCTCCTTAAACAGCCAGTAAACTTTATATGACACAATATCTAATAGTAATTTATTGGGGAGATATTGTAAATTCCAACGGTTTTAGTTAATAAAGGAGCTAATTAAAGAGGGACGGGCTGTGTTGGGCCAGCTGTTGGTGATAAGATAACACATCTGGGGGCGGGGCTGCGGGGCCGGTGTGTATGTGTGAGTATTTTTGGTGTGGCGTTTTCCCTCTTGTCCCGCGTCTGGCTATTGCTTCACTTCTCTGCCCTAGGTTTTATGTGATTAAAAAAAAAAAAACAAAAACAAAAACATAATTCAGCGAACAGACCTGCCCTAGACCTTGGTCCCCCCCCCCAGCCCCCACCTGGGGTTGGGGATGGGAGAAGTTGGAGTTGGTGCGGGGTGTGTGTGTGTGTGTGTGTGGGTTTGGGGGGGGGTGCGAATCCGCTGTCCACACCCCTCCCCCTGGCGGCGGCACCCACGTGAGCAGGGCGGCCAATGGGTGGCCGGCGCAGGTTTAACTATGTTTAATGTCAGATAGCAATAAAGTAGAAGCTGCCGGTCTGGCCCCGCGGAAATGGGCGAGCATAATCTCTTGAATCCCGGGTTTGTGGGGCCGCTGGTGAACATCCACACGGGAGACACCTTCTACTTCCCCAACTTCCGCGCGTCCGGGGCGCAGCTGCCCGGGCTGCCTTCGCTGTCCTATCCGCGCCGCGACAATGTGTGCTCGCTGCCTTGGCCGTCGGCTGAGCCGTGCAATGGCTACCCGCAGCCCTATCTCGGCAGCCCGGTGTCGCTCAACCCGCCCTTCGGCCGCACGTGCGAGCTGGCGCGCGTGGAGGACAGCAAGGGTTACTACCGAGAGCCGTGCGCCGAGGGCGGTGGCGGCCTGAAGCGCGAGGAGCGCGGGCGCGACCCGGGCGCCGGACCCGGAGCAGCGGCGCTGCTGCCGCTGGAGCCGTCGGGGCCGCCGGCGCTCGGCTTCAAGTACGACTACGCGGCGGGCGGTGGCGACGGCGGCACGGGACCTCCGCACGACCCGCCCTCGTGCCAGTCGCTGGAATCCGACTCCAGTTCGTCCCTACTCAACGAAGGCAACAAGGGCGCCGGCGCGGGCGACCCCGGCAGCTTGGTATCGCCGTTGAACCCCGGCAGCGGGCTCTCGGCCAGCGGTAAGGACCTCGGCCCAATCGTGCGCGCCACGTGAGGGCTTCCTACCTGGGCGGGCCGGGGAGCGACGAGCTGGGGCCGCCTGGGGTGACAGAATGAGTGGAAAGTTAGAGCTTCTTTGAGAATGAAGTGCGGGTGGTGGGGTGAGCCCTATAAACATGTAAATATCCCCATAAAAGAACGGCAGAGGTTTCCTTTTTTGCTAGCCAGAGGCCGGAGGGGGCAGGGGCTCCAGAGAAGCGGGATCCTAAGGCAGACTTCCCCACAAGCAGGAGGGACGGAGCCAGGACCCTGCTTTCCACGGGTCCTTGGATACGATCTACTCTTAGCCACTTGCTAATGTTAGGTTCACACTCTCCTGGGATCCAGTCCTGGAGGGTGTGGGAGAGGAGAGGGCCAGGAAGTAGGGAAGAAGAAAATAAAGGAGAAGGTAGGGGAAGAGTGAGAGATGGGCCTTCGACGGCCACCGATCCTGCAACGGGAGGCAGGGCTCAGGAGGCTAGGGTGCCCAGTGAAAGTGGGAAAGGAGACAGGGATGAAGATCTGGATGGGAAAGGTTTCTGGGATGCCCACCAGCCAGGAGAAGGAACACAGAGAATCTGAGGTCCCAGGTGGCGTGCCAGGGGCAAGGCTCCGGGGAAGGGTGGAGGGCACTGGGCTGGTTGCCCCTCAATCCTCTGGCCAACCCTGCGGTTCATCTCCACCCAGGCGCGCCCTGGTACCCGATCCACAGCCGCTCACGGAAGAAGCGCAAGCCCTATTCGAAGCTGCAGCTGGCGGAGCTGGAGGGCGAGTTTCTGGTCAACGAGTTCATCACGCGCCAGCGCCGGAGGGAACTCTCGGACCGCTTGAATCTTAGTGACCAGCAGGTCAAGATCTGGTTTCAGAACCGGAGAATGAAAAAGAAAAGACTTCTGTTGAGAGAGCAAGCCCTCTCCTTCTTTTAGGGGGCGGCACAGGGTGCCAGCCCCAGACTGAGCCTGTCTTTGGGCAGAGAGCAAGAGAGGGCGCCGCCTGGGACACAGTCCCCGCTTGGGACGCCCGGCGTCTCTGGCAGGCCCTCCCTGGACGTCTTCTTGTCTGTTTTGTTCGTGGTTCCCTCCCACACACCCCCAGCAGGCCCTGCCAGTTCTCAGAGAGAAGGGAAGAAGCCCAGCCAGGGAGAGAGAGAGAGCAGAGGCCCACAGCTGTGGACGGTGGCAGGGCCCAGAGCCGCTGGGGAGGGGCTGCTTTATTTTAGGCGGGACTGGGGCGCTCCGACAAGGGTCTGGAGGAGCCTGGGCTCAGATGCCCCCTTCTTCCACTTCCTTTCTGCTGCCCTGACTTTCTACCTGCAAAAGCAGATGAGAGTGGAGAGAGTGAAAGCCGGGCACCCAAACTCACAGTTGGTGGGGTTTGGAGAGGTTGGGAGGAGGGAGCAAGCGCGGAAAATCAGTGGGAGAGAAGGAAGTGAGGCTTGGTCTGGAGGGCCTGGGGAGAGTGAGGGAGAGTGGGGGGACCCCGGAGAAGTGCCATTTTCTAGAAGAGAGGGGTCAGCGCCACCCAAAGTCCGCTCACGTCTGGGTCATCCAGAGCTGGACACGGAGAGGGCTGAAACATTCGGCAGAGGCCGGCGACTACCAGCCTCCTGTCCCCTCCAGGATGGGATGCTGGAATGGTCTTTTGACCCACCCCCACAGCCAAGTCCCAAGCCCTCTGCCCCGCACTGGGCGAACAGCGTTCTCAGGTGTGGTGCCATCTCCTCTGCCTGCCGCCGGTGGGGCTGTGGGGCCAAAGCCTCGGCGGAGATTGAGAGCCCAATCACTTACCACCCCAGTCACCCCCCAGCTGGCTCTCCGGGAAGTCCAGGGGATTGTGGAAGAGGCTTAGTAGCGCCACACTGATTGGCAGGGATAGTTTCTGGCAGGCTCGGCGGTGACGGTGGCCGGCCGCTGATTCTCCCTTCCCCGCTGGCGTTCACGGTCACGGCCGGCCAGAGGCTGGACCGGCATAATTTACGAGGCGGGAGGAGAATGTGCCCTTAAAGGGGCTACCGGCCGGGGAGGCCCCGCTCAGCCCTGGTTTTTCAAGCTGGTGACAATGGAGGAGGGGGCCTACCGCTCCCGTTCCCCACCCAACCCCTTTCTCTTTCCCCCACCCAGCCCCGTCACCACCCTTTGTCTCAGGACTCTCTGCCTCTGCCTCCCGGAGCGAGCCGCCCACCGTGAGGAGCAGAGCACAGGGAGGGGCGCACCCCTAGAACCTGTTGGAGGCCACACAGTGGTATCTCCAAGCCAGAAGGTCTTTTATCCAGAGTTCCCCTGTGCAGTAGATCCTGGGTTGGCGAGAGAGAAAGAGAGGGAGAGAGAGAGAGAGAGAGAGAGAGAGAGAGAGAGAGAGAGAGAACCTATCAGCCCAGCCTCACCTCCCTGCACTCTTTTTTGGTATTTCTCCCCCCAAAGTACACCAGCCCCCAGCCTCCCATCTGCAGTGCTAACCGCCCTCCCCCCACCAGGGAGCAAGCAGCCTGGGAAGCAGGGGACCAACAGAGTCAAATGCAGAGCCTGGATGTTGTGAAACTGACCTGCTCGCTTGGAGTGTTTTCTGCCTGGGGAGAGTCTCCCCACTCCTAAAGGACAATCCACAGAGTACTCCCCACTCTTCCACCAACACACAACTTCAGGTCCCCAGCCGAATGGGGCTATGCAGAGGCGTGCGCGCGCGCACACACACACACACACACACACACACACACACGGCTAAGCCCAGCGGACCACTGGGCCCACTGCACTTGCAGGCAGACAACAGTCCCCACAGAGCCCTACCAAGTGGACACTGCAGTCATACACCTCTGTGACCTACTGGGGTACCTGCCTCTCCCCCCCACCACTCGCCACGTTTCCCCACCCGTGTAACTTGTTCTATCCACATACAAGTCTCCTCCGTTCTTGCTGGCCACTCAGTGTCCTGTGAACCGGTGCTGGGTGGGAACTACTACCCCCGCCTTGGCTTATCACCCACTGTACCCCTTCATGCAGCCCTCCCCGTGACTTGTGAGCCCTTGGGTGCTGAATTGGAGCCCTCCCACCTTGGCCTGACTCCCAGAGCCCCCACAGAGCAGCCGGGAACCCTCCTCGAGGAGTAGGGGATAAAGATATGCAATCTTCTCTTCCCTTCGTTTTAACTTGACTTCTGTGAGCTTCTCTGTTACTCTGTACCCTGTTTTCTGTGTCTGTTGCTAGTTCCTAGTGTGCTCATGGTTAGAGGCCCTCTGCTGCCTTCCTCTCCAGCTCTCTGTAGTGTATCCTCCTGTTCCAAGGTCTGTCTTAAGCACGTTTGCCCTTTGTATGGTCCTTGTACAGAGTTGCTTCATCATATTAATAATAATTAAAACCTGGATGTATGACGATGTGATTCTCTGAGAATGCTTTTTAACAATGGGTCCCCACATATGATATCTTCCATCCAGAAAGAACGGAAACTTCAGCCCACTAGCTGTTCCCCCACTCTTTTTACTGTAGCTCAGGCGAATAGTGAAAATAATAAATGTGTAAAGGCAGACTAGTTGCAGGGGTAACAAAAATAGCCAAGCAACTAAGATTGTTCATGAGCTCTTGTCTCCTATCTCAGTCCCAAGCAATTATGGCCAAGAGAAAATTGGGGATGGGGGGAGGATGCGCTGAGGACTCATGGGGCTATAAAAATAATGCGAACAACCCAGAGGAGGCAGAAACCAGTTTCAGAAAAGTGAAAAATAGAAACTGGGGTAGGGACATGGGGGTCTGAACTGGGACACAGGGACAGAGCCAATGCCCTGGGGGCTGGGGTGGGATCGGGATTGGTGGGTCCAGGGCCTCAACCTTGCAATCTTTAACTCTCATGCTCCGTGGTGAGGCCATTTTGTGCGTTGCAAGGTGCCTAGGCAAGGGGGCCGAAGATCCCCTGGAGCTGTGAAATAGACTCCACTCTTGAAGCCAGGACCCCCTCCAGCCGTTCCTAAAAGAGGCCCAAGTCCAGACCGGTGTCAGGAGGCAGCAGTGCCCATGAGCTGCCTGCCTCTCCCCCTGCTGCCAACCTTATGCCGCTTGCCCCCCCCCCCCAGCTACCCCTCCCACCAGTGTGACTCCAGTCGTGGGAGTCTTCTTCAAATTCCTTCTCTATGCTCCCAGGCCTGTGCTGGAAAACCAGCCCCCCGCCCCCCACCTTGAGAGCAGCCTTGGGGCCACAGCCACGCCTCCTGCCCTGAAACCTTTCTCTCCTTCCATTTTCTTAATCCTGCAATTAGAGAAACTAGTCCATTTTAGAGCAACCCTCATTCTCCCTTCACCCCTGTCCTCAGCTGCCCGGTGTATGTCTTGGAGATCGGCATACAAAGGCTGGCTGGGAGAGAGGCTAGGGGCCGCCGCTTCTGGCAGCCATGAGCTGGGGGAGGGGCCTGCTGGTAGCTTCTGGGTCTGAATAAAGGGGGGGGGGGGGAGTGCTGTCTGAATCCCAGGGTTTTCAAAGCAAAAGACTAGCCACTTCTTAGGACATGTCTACACGGGAAGATTCAACAGTGGAGGTGCTTCTGGCTTTTAAGAGAGTGAATTTAGAGATGTGGTGAACAACTGGCGCTGAATTGATTCTCTCAGTGTTAGAGAGAAGGCGCCCTGCTTGGTGGTTCCATGCAGGCCTCCACCCTCAGTTGTCAGAGAGGGAAGGACCCCAGCCATTTCCTCCTCACTGCAAAACAATTGCTTGTCTGTCCTGGAGCTCAGGATTCAAGTGCATGGGGCTGAGCTGAGTTCTGGACCTGGGCACGCTGCTGGCAGTGTGTTGAACTATTTGCCTAGTGTGAACCCCCAAACTACCATTTATTCCAGTCACTTTAAGACAGAGCACCCCGTGTCGCTAACTGGGCCTTGTGGGACAAGAAAAAGAGAGAATTTATCCCGGTGATTTCAGGAGAAGACAATTGTGCTGTTTTGTGTGCGGCAGTTTCCACCATCTGGTCTGTGAGTTCTGTATTTGGGCCTGATCACCCACGTGGTTGTGCCGCTCCCGACTGCATAGCTGAAGTTGGGTTCTGAAAGCCACCGTGGAGCGGGCAGGAGATGGGCCGGTAGTCCAGGATCTGCGGATACTAATGCAGCCGGAAACCAGGCACGATCGATGGCCTAGACCAGGAGGCTATCAGAGACCGCCAGGCCCCCATCGGCGAACAATGCAAACCCCTGGGACCTGGGGTTCCGGCAGGGCTGGAGCCCTCACCCACGCTCCCCTTCGGGTCCAGGAAAGCAGGAGCAGGTTTTAGGCTCCAGGCCGCGCGGGAAACGGACCCTGGCGCCGCCGAACCTCTCCGCGCCGTAGGCACTGGGAGGCGGGAGGGTTCTAGCGCAATTCAGCTCCAGGTGCCTGGCAGGCCCGGGGTTGCGCGGCGGCTCCTTCCCCGACCCCAAGGTCCGAGCGACCGCTCCTCAGTGCCTGCCTCCATCGCGGCAGAGTCGCCGGTTTTCCGTGGAGCGGCCTGCGGTCGGCGCCCGCCGCAGCCCGGCGCTGCGTCCGCGGTTGCAGCTCTTAGAGACAAAGGCGGACCGGCGGCTGGTGCAGGACGCCGGCGCCCGGGGCCTCTCTCCGACTCACGCCTTGGTGCCCTCCGTACTCCGGCCCCGTGGAGAGGGCTCTGAGACCCTGGCCCTAATCTCCGTCCGCCTGGTCTCCGGCTCCGGTCCACTCGAAGGTCCCGGGGAGAGGAAACCGGCGCGCCCACAGCCCCGGTTGACCCGAAGAGCTCCTCGCCCAGCAGCGGCCGCAGCACAGGTCGCCTCCCGAGGGCTGCCGGGCCCCCGCGAGGGGCGGGATGACCCCTGCTGGCCGGAGCAGTAGAGGCTGCTTGACCGAGACCCGCACCGGCCCAGTCCTTCGTCCCCGCTCCTCCGAGGCCTGGGCGACGCCCCAGAAGTTTGTGGGAGACCTCGAAGAGCAGCGGGGAGGAGGCACTGCCTGGGTGGCCGGAACCACACCTGCCTCCCAAGCGCCTTCCCTCGGCCCGACACGCGGTGTCCCGCTGCGGCGACCGCCCCTTGCGCCAGGTTCTCAGCTCTGCCAGCTCTGCCCAAAGCTCCCCAGGCCTGCGCCGGCAGCTGGGGTCTGGCACTGTAGCCAAGAAATGAAACCAAACACAGCCGGACTGGACCAGCTCCTTGCTGGCCGGCGACTTCTCTTCTTCCAGCCAGAGCGCTTGCAGGGCATTCGCAGACAAGTCTTCATATAGTCAGCTTCCCTGAACGGGAGCTCAGAGCGTCCTTGCTGGCGCAGGTCTGTGCGATGGAACCCACCCGCAGTGCTTGCTGGAAAGCGCGCTGTGAAAGCTGGGTGACCACATGGGAGCGTGGAAAAGATGTTCCCTAAAATACACACCTTGCCAAGTGCCATCATACCAATATATTGAAACCACCTCAAATGCACAGATGCTACGTTACAGGTACATCCTGGGCATGGGGGAGATTTTCTAAATACACACACACACATATACATATATATACACACACACATACTCAGAGACAACTTTTGTCCATGCAAGCGAAAGCAACCTACCAGGAAAAGATTATACATAGCATGTCCATTTGTCGAATGTAAAAATTTATTTACATAAAGGGAAGACTGCATGCGCACACACCCCACACATGGAGTGTTCAGTCCGTTTAAGCTCCAAGTATGTACACACTCAATAGGAGTTATAAAACCAATGCATGGCCAATGCAACCAGATATTAATGTCTACATTTAAAACTGTGTGCAAAATACATGGTATCATTATAACACCCAAAGTGCCTATCTACCCAGTGTATTAAAAAGAAATTCTGTGAATCATGTTTGCGTATACCAAATATAGCGAAAGAACATTCTTGGGCTTCACAGGTTGTATTTATAACACAGCTCTGGCAATCACAGGAACAATAGCAAGAGGATGCTCAGGCCTTGGCAATGACCATCTCCGTGTGCTGAGCTTCTTCTGTTGATCATTTCTGCTTTTTTAAGCCTTCATCTAGGTCTGCACGCATTATTTACAGAAGTGAGGTCTCTTCTCTACTCCCCTGTTGCACCTCTGGTCTGGAGCTGGGGGGCAGGTGTCTATATTTAGACCTAAAACCTGTTTGCAGCAGAGTCCCGGGCATACTCAGGCTTATATGGAATCAGCAGTATATACTTAGATTGTCCCCTGATGCATTCCTGTAGACCTGGTGTACGCGTGTTAGGTTCACTCTGTGTTGCCACTTAGGGAAGAGACGCGGGTACAGGGGTCTGGCTAGGTGTGTAACAGGCGGTTGGATTCCTGGGTGTGTGCTGGACATCCTTGGGATCCCAAAAGCGAAGATTTGCTTAGGTTTTTTATTTGTTTAATGTATTTTCAAATTTCGAGTCTAGAGAGCAGCAAGAAGCAAAGGCTGGATCCTGGCCTCTCCGCCCCTCTCAAATGCAGAAGCAGCCACCTCTCCGTGTCCCCCTCAAATGTGGAAGCAGCCAGGGCAGAAAGGCCTTGGGTCTGTCCACACCCCATACCCAGGCTCACATTTGTAACCAGGGCTGGGTCTACACAAGCTCCAGCAAAAGGCTAGCCCATAACTCAAGCTTCCCCCTCCCTCAACAAAACCCTCCGAACTTTCCCTTTTGCAGGGGTCCTTTCCTGGTCCTGGGCTGTTTTTGGTCCCCCCCCCCCCAAAAAATTCGTCCCACTTGGGTCTTTGCTTAGCAACTAAAGGTCCGGGACACATGCCTATGGAGGAAATTCTTTGACGGTGTACTCACATCCAGCAGAGACATTGTTTGTGAGTCCAGGGGTTCCGCGTAGACGCGGCCATATTTTACAGTCCAAAGGAATCAATTAATTAGCGCCTCCCAGTCCCCCCGCCGGCCGCTGCTCGGCGGAGCGCGCGGCGGCGGCTGAGATGGATGTGCGTGGCCAGCTCGCTGGTCTTGTTAACAAGCCTCGTCATAAAGATGGAGATGATAAGGGGAGCGCAGAAGCCCGGCGGCCGCGAGGGGGGGCTTGCAGGGCCGGCCTCGCAGCGAGTGGGCAGCGGCTGACCCGCCGCCGCCGCCGTCGCCCTGGTGCGTCCTGCGCTCGCGTTGCTTTCGCCTTCTCTCCTTCGGGGGCATTCATGCTGTGAGCTGGGACCGGGGTAATTCCTCCTCCCCTGCCCTTCCTGGGGTTTTCCCTTTTCTTCATCGATCAGATTTTCAGCAACCAAAATATGCAAAGCTCTCCTTTGACGAGTGCCTGCCTTGCGCTCTGCCGCGTTTGGGGGGGACCTGCCTTTGCTCTCTCCTTTCCTTGCGTTTCTCTGCATGGCTCCTTTCATCTCTGTCCGGTGCTCTCTCCCTCCTCTGGCTGTCTCTCTGGCTTCATGGTTGCTTTTTCTACCAGGTGGGTGCTGGCTCAGGCCCCAGTGAGCTTGTAAAAAAAAAATAATAATACAAATACCCCTTGGTTATCTCGCGCCAGAGTGAACACCCTCAAATACTCTAGACTCAATGAAAATAAAATTTAAAAAAAAACCTTCAGTGTAATTGCTGGTTTGGGTTGCAGCACTTAATTCTGTTTATTCTCGCTGATGTGCATACTTAACGCAGAGATATTGATACTAAAGGGCAGGGGGAATTAATTTTATTTTTATAGTCATCTATTAAGAACAGAAGATGATCTGAGTCTCCTTTAAAGGGACCGAAGAGGGGGGAGGAGGGAGATAGAAAGACAGGGAGGGAGAAGGAGAAATATGACTGAGGGGAACAAAGATCTTTGCCTGAAGAAACAATGTAACACTACACAGAACTATAAAGTCTGGGAATGCAGGACCCGGGACTCTCCCTCAGCTTCCCCCATGTGGAATCCTGTCCCCTGCACTTCCTGCTGAAATCCCGACCCCGACTCGATAGTGGTAGTCAAGGAAGAATTCATCCAATTATCCGGATAATTGTAGGGGGAAAGAGAGAAAGCATTTGCCTTTTATTGTCTCATCCTCTCTGGGGTCTGTGTAGAGGAGGGGGTGGTGGAGGAGGGGTGGGGGTGTCCGTGGAATAGAGAGGAAGAGGGAGTGGGAGAGGGGGTCTCTCACCAGCACCCCCAAGCCCTGCAAAATGGCTGCTCTGGAATGGGGGAGACCCTAGGCAGGAGCTTGTAGATTTGGGAACATACTCAAGGAGAGAATCCAGTCTGAAGGCCTCCGATGCAGTTTCATTTTCCGGGAGATCTGCTGGGCTTCGCTTTGTCTGCCTCCTCTAGCATTGCAATCATCACAAGTGAGTGGATGATGGATAATTACAGGGGTGTCGATGATATTATTTTATAGTCGCCGAAGAGATGATTAGCTCCCGTCGGAGGCTCTGCTGGAGGCTGGGAGGCAGCACGAGGCAAGGCAGAGGCCCCGACAGCCTTCCCCTTTTCCTGTTTTTACATGTGTGTGGATCTCCAGAAATCCCTAATTGTCTGAATCCCCTCCCCCAGATGTCCTAAGGGAAAAATCTAAGAGTTTAGGGGCTGAAGTTCCAGAGGAGGGCAAACAACAACTTCGTACATGAACTCCAGCTCCTACTGCGGTGGGCTCTGCTCGCCCACATGCCTCCCACCATGGAAGGCTTCACCCTCAGCCCAAGGCCAGTAAGGTCACAGAGTCTTGGCAGGTGAGGCTGGTGAGCTGAAGACAGGGTCTTATCAAAGCCAAGTTCACTGTCATCTCTAAGTGGGCACCCAGCCGAGCGCCCTTTGGGTTCTAAATTGGCCTTGGTGCCTGGACCCTCCGCCCCAGGAACCCCCCTTCCCGGGCCCCCGGGTGACAGCATCACTCAAACTGGGACTATGGAGGTCAGTCCTGGATAAGGATGGTGGCAAGATTGAAAACATTTTTTGTTTGTTTCTGGGATTCAAGAGCCCAGAAGGTTGTGGGAGAAAAAGAGAGACAGAGAGAGAGATTGCCACAGAGGCAGAGATCAAGGCAAGAGAGGGCTGAGAAAAACGATGAGATCAGCTGGTCAGAAGAAAAGAAATGAGTGAAAAGAAAGGGGATAGGAAGGGAGCAGAGGAAACAAAGAAAGGAAAGTGATCAAGGGGGAGAAAGGGAGGAGAAGGAGGGATGTGGGACCAGGAAGAGGAGAGAGTCTGGAAGAGAAAGAGGGCGGGCGGGCAGGAGGCAGAGGCAGGGGTCTGGCGGTTGCTGTGGCGCTGCCCGGCGGCCTGCAGCAGTCTGGGTGGGCGGGGGCGCTGTGACAAAGTGAAGGTCAAGTTAGCATCGTACCTTATAAGGAAGGCGTCAGTCCTCCATTTCAGCCTTTCTCGCTGCAGGACGCGGCTGTGGCATTCCTGGTCTTGTAAACACTGGACTCTTCGGGGGCCTTAAAAAAAATAAGGAGCCCCCTCCTTCCTTTATTGGGGGGCGAGCTGCGATGGTCGGGGAAGCTGCAGACAGGGAAGGCAACTAACGAAGACTCCGGGAAACTTTTCTCTCCTTTTCTCTCTCTGGCTCCGATCCCTGCCAGCTGGGCCCCCTCCCTCCCTCCTTCCTCCCCCTGCACGCCTCTCTCCCCCCTTCTCTGGGTCTCCCGGTCTTCCCGTATTTTTCTGCCTGTCTGTAACTCCCGGCTCCGTCTCTGCGGTTCCCCCCACCCCCACCCCCATGCCCCACGGCAGACGTCCAAATCCGAATCCGTTTCCATTCCACCGCGAAGCAGAGCAGGACCTAAGAATTGGAGAGAAAATTAAACATCATAAAGAAAAGTTCGTTTACAACTTAAATGTCTGAATATTACGGTTGCCTTCAGAAAACAAGGCGGTACACGCGGTAAGGAGAAGTGACACGGCAGGGACTGGGAGGGCTGGTGCGGTAAAAGACTTGGGTTTATTTATTTCTCAGATCCACAGGCGGAAAGAAAGGAGGAGAAGGGGAATGAGAGGGACGTGTTTTACCCGGCGACCGGTGCAAGGAAGAGGCTGTAGCCAGTGGGCCTGGGGGGAGAAACGCAGCAGCCGCCCGGAGGCTGGAGCGCCCGCCCGAGCAGGCTCAGCTCAGGCCTTGGGTGCCGACAGCGAGGATACGCGATGTTTGCGGATCTGGGGAAGGCAGGAATGCAGGGAGAGTGAGGCAGAGCCACGGGCAGCCAGCGACGCTGAGGAGTGGCGGCAGCCGCGGCCCGGGCAGCGGGCAGGCTCTGCCGCAAGAGTCACCAGAGTCACCGGAGTCCGGATCCTCCTCCGCCGGGGTCGCTTTGGGGATGGGGGAAGGAGAGAGTGGCAGGGCCGGGCGAGCGGGGGCATTACTGGTGTGGGGGATTTCTGCTCAAGCCCTCTCAGCTCCCGTCCTTTCTCCGTGCACATGGAGCCATTTTAAGGCCCAACATTGAAATTCTAATGGCAAAGAAGGGAAGAAAAGCTATGGCAGGCATCTTGGCTAAATCTGACGCTCCAAAGGCTGCTCCTCTTGTCACCCCCCACCCTCCCTAACTGGAAAACAAGCCTCTGGGATCCCCACCTACGCAGGGACCTGTAGTGGGGCTTGGGGCCTGGATGGGAGCCGCCTGCAGCAGCGGGCAGGGCCGCAGGGCCGAGGGCTCTCCCAGGCCCTCCTCCCCTGGGGTTCTGCTAATGAAAAACAAAAGGGGGAGGATTTGATTATTTCTGGTGGTGTTAAAAGATCCTGGCTTTCAAAGGGCCTGTGATCCTGAGATCTAAGGTGATAAGTGTCTCTCTCCTAGACATTTAATCTGGGCAAAGTGCCACTTATGTCACAAAGTGCCTGGGCTCAAGGGGCTGATGGGGTGGCCAGCCTGGGGACATTTGTTGTGGGGACATCCTCTCCCCCAAAGAGGGCAGGCCAGGCTCTCCTCCGTGGCAGTAGCTGTGGCTCTGTGCTTGACACAGAATGGCCAGGCCTATTCTGGTGCCCGCCCTGTACCCTCTAACCAGCCTGTGAAAGGGACCCCTGGGAAGTAAGAGGGAGGCTTCCCTCCAGCGTGGGAAAGATGGAGATAGCCAGACCCAGACGTCTCCCCGCAAAGCTGTGCTCCACATCTGTGACGGAACACTGGCGGGCACTTTGGAGAGCTGGGGGACTTGCAGAGACCCCGACGCGGGCAGAGGCTGGGGTGGCTACGGGTACACGGGGTAGGAGTGTATCTTGCAGAACCACTTCCGCAGAGGGGCCCAACACACAATGGGCTCCAATATTGAAAAACACCAGACGATCTGCCTCGGAGGACATAAACAGGCCGAGCGGATGCAGGTTCATAAAACCCGCAGAAACCCAGACAGGAACACTTAAAATGCCCCAGAAACAAAGCACACCGTGACAAATTCTCACCCAGCACACAAGTACACGCACAGGAATGTTCCCAGGCACATACAGAAAGACAGCCTCCCTACCTCCAGCCTCCACTCGTGGACACTCAGGTATACCTGGCCAGCTCCAGAAACAGGTTTGTGTTCATTCCTAAACTGACCCCAAGAAACCCCTAGAGGTTGGGGGGGGCAGGCACCGGCGGCACTGCACACCCCCACTGAGCCAGCCCAGGTCTCCTGAGTCCCGCTAATGCACGATCCAGATCCATGCCCAGAGATAAAGTCTAGACAATAGACTTTATGACAAGAGGCTCTCGAGTTAGGGGCCGGCCGATAAATCTCTGGCGAATCTTCCTGTAACTCAACTGCAGGCTGTCGTGACTGAGAACCACAGGGTCCACAGAGAGGAAAGCAGAGAAGTGGAGTGCGTTGGAGGGGCTGCTTTTTAAGTCCTGGGCAGGAGGCGGCTTCCCCACTGGGGCGAGCCAGCCTGGGCCGGCACACTGGCTCCACGCAGCTCGGCCGCACTGTGGAAGCTTCCGGATCAGGCTTGAGAGCACTGGCCAGTCAGGGTTGTCAGGGCTGCCCGCTGCTGTCCAGGCTACCGGAAATCGGGGGAAATGAACAGTCGAGAGGCAGGGCCTGGCGGCTGGGACAGACCCACAGCCCATGCTCGCTTGCCTGGGGCAAAGGGTCTTTTCTTGTTGGTGACTAGAATCTTCTTGCTCTATGTCACCTGAATTTTTCACCCCACTCAACTTCTCTCTCTCTCTCTCTCAATCTCTCTCCCCTTTCCTTTTTGGATTGATGGGCTGTTCCCTTTTGCATTTTCGACCCAGGCGTCTGATTACAACTAGAGAGCCACTGAAGTTGATCTCATAAAAATGCCGCGAGCTCACTTTGATCAGGGCGGACTGGGTCCGAGCCTAAGCAGGCGCTAAAGGCAAAGAATGGCGGCTCGGGCCAGCCCGGCCACCGGCCTGCGCCCAGGAAAGGTATTTTGTGTGTATGTGAATGAGTGTGTGTGTGTGTGTGTGTGTGTGCGCGCGCGCGCGCGTGCACCACCGCCACACCGTTTTGCAAACGAGGGCCCAACGGCAGCGACTCCATTTCCAGACTGCTTTTAAGACATTTCCTTCATTTTAGAGCATTTGGTAAGGAGGCTAGTGAAACTGGCTCGTAAAATGGGCCTTTTATGGGGGGAGAAATGGGGTCGCGTTGCTAGCCTCCGGGGACAATCCCTCCGCGGAGGAAGCTGGGTGGGGCCGCAGGGGCGGAGGAGACACCCCTCGCCCTACTGCCCGCCTGGTTCATAGGCCGGGGTTCCCCGCTTAGGTGGCCTGACCTGGGGGCCCCAGTCTTGGGGTGACAGCCAGGGCTGAGGCGAAGTGGAAGCCAGGAGCCGGCAGAGCCACCTCCTCCCAGTTTCCTAGCTGGGGTAGGGAGGAGTGGGAAAGTCCCAGGTGTGAGATAAACCGCAAGCCTGAAAATACCAAATCACACTAAAGGGATTATTAAATACCCGATATTGCGCTAGGGAGAGAGATGCGCACAAAAAGGTGCAAGCTGATTTTTAATGAGGGCTCCTCTTGACAAGCCCAGCCTGGGAGGTCCACGCGCGGGACACCGTTGGCTCCCCTCTGCGAGGGGCCGAATCTATTATCCAAGCCCACCAGAGCTCTTCCCAGGGGCCCCCTTTCTCCTCTCAGGCTCTTCCTCCAAGCTCATAGTCCCTGTCGCTGTGTGCTTTCTGGAACCCAGAGCGGCAAGGCGGCCCCGGTGGTGCTGTGTGCCCGCCTTCTGAATCCATCTCTGTTGTATGTCGGAACGTGGAAAGGAGTGGTGCTCCAGTGCGCAGTGGCCCTGGCCTCACTAAGACAGGAGCCGCCCAGACCAGCTGCCTGCTAGCGGCCGAGCAGGCGGGCCGCCCTGACGGAGACCACCAAGAGCCAGCAGGGAGGGCAGCCTGGCCCTGGTGCAGAGAATTCCAGGTGATGGCTGGGACAGATGGAGGGCCACCAGGTGAGGGGAAAGAAAAAAGCCGCCTGGTGTGAGGCCTGCCAGGGAAGGAACCTGAGGCCCACTGATGGTCCCGTGGCATGGAGGTACCCCAAGCCCAGGTACCGCTCCAGGCAAAGGCTCAGCCCTGTGCTTCTGGGTGGCCTGGATCAGGGCTGGGCAGAGCGGCAGCCCCTCAGCGTGGGCATGTTTGCCAATCAGCATCCAGCTGACTTCGGAGGCCTGTGCCTTCTCTCTCTGACCCCAGCAGCAGCCACCAGTTGCTGGAATTATTTTTTTAAGCAATCGAAAAATTAGAAAAACAGTGCCAGCAAAAATTTTAAACTTTGTATCTTACTTTTAGCGGGGAAGAATATTATTTCTCAGAGTCTCTGTTGGGAGACCCCAGAGTTTCCTGGGACATCAACTCCTGGTATTCTGTCTTGCTTTTTCTTTTCCTTTCTTTCTTTTCTTTTCCTTCCTTCCTTCCTTCCTTCCTTCCTTCCTTCCTTCCTTCCTTCCTTCCTTCCTCTCTCTCTCTCTCTCTTTCTTTCTTTCTTTCTTTCTTTCTTTCTTTTCTTTCTTGTTTCAAAGAAATAAGGCCGCCGCCAGCCAGCAGCTCCTCACAGCCGCCCAGCTCACTTTTATGGTGGCCCCGGAATAAACTTTGGTGGTCAAATTCAAGTGCTCAGACCTACAGCTGTCTCCTCACAGGAAGCAGCCTACCCCTCCCAGCCCTGGCTGTGCAGGGATACGCTCTGGGGGATTGGGCCCCACATCACCCAAAGGACTGAGAAGGGAACGGAGCAGAGTCGTGGGGTAGGGGCAGTGTGTGTGTGGGGGTGAGAATATCAGGAACTCAGACTCCTCGTTGTCTTCATCCACACCTATGCAAGGAAGAAGGGTACCGCACCCTCGTTCCTATCACTGTTTAGGGAGCATTTTGCCTCCAATAAACTCGAATTTAATGAGGTCAGCACGAACCCCATAAAAGCCACAATCCATAGTTCCCCACCACTATAGTCAAAAACGCTGCCCCCAGCTCACCCTGTAAAAAGGGCGAGAGGAAAAAAGGAAATGCAACAGATTTTACTTTCTGGGTCTCCTTGCCGGGTGAAGCCCCACACTTCAGCAGAGCCCTAATGTACTTCTTCTTTGCGCTCAGTTAAGGTCTGGCCAGACCCCAAGGAGGGCTTGGAAGTCTGCGCCAGGCACTGGGAGGCCGAGGGGCCCTGGGGGTCTGTCCCCAGGACGGCCGAGCCACCCCCAGGCTGCGACCCACAGCACAGGCACACTTCCCCAAGGTGTTGCTGCGAAGGCCAGGCTGGACAAGTCTGGAGAGGCAGGAAGTCTTCGAAGGAATGGCTTTCGGGGGCTGTCTTGGGAGACCCAACACCACTTTGGTGCCCTCCGTGTGTGGTTTGTGGGCTTCCACACTTCACCACGCTCCGGCAAGGAAAATCAAATCCACATTACTTTATTTTTAAACAAACGGGAACCAATTTTAACCAAGAGTTGGGAAGCATTTGTGGGGTTTGAGCTACTTTTGGTTGTCCCCAGGCTGAATCCTGGGGGCTTCGGTTCTTTGCCGGAACAGGAACAAATCACGCCTTGGGGACTCCTTCTCAGAACCCAGGCCGCTTTCTGCCCAAGCCGGCCGTTCTGGCCCCTTGCACCCAGCCCAGAACCTTTCATGGCAGCAATTTTCAGCTGCCCAGATGTGTCCTGTGGTGCCCAGCAGAGAGCACAACCACCGAATCCTGGACCACAGTCCTTGGCAAGGCCACAGACTGGGAGAGGGGCAAGGGCAGGACCGAGAAACTGGAAGGAGGCACTCGGGTTCGGCTGCAGCCCCAGGGAGACGGGTTAGGGGCTTCCACTGGGAAGTGGCCCCTGGCCCTACTGATGGTCTAGGGGTCCAAGCTCCCTTTCTCTCTCCTGCTGAGAGACCCACATCTGGCTCCAGCCCCCCTCCAAGCACCCCAAATCACCCCTTCACCATATCCTCCCTGGACCAGCCTTCTTTGCAGCCCATCAGCTGAGATGGAGCCCCCAACCCAGAGGGCCCCAGACCCCCCCCATCAGAAAAGATACATGGTTCTCATTTGTTTCCATCTTTTTCTTTGGGATTTGGGACTTAGAAATCCACAGTGGATGTAGCTTTCTGCGCATTGATTGACAATAAAGGCAGGCATGAAATATTCACCCAGGGCCACTCTCTCATACTAAATATTTAACACAACATTAGAGAAGGTTTTTCCCAGACTTCGCCAGGCACCGGCTGGGCGGCTGGCGCACTGCTCACCACTCGTTTATGACTAATCCGAGTCCCTAGCCGGCGGCAGCACAGCAAGCCAGACAAAGTTGGGACACAAGCTTGTGGCTGGGCTGCCTCACCTTTGGGAAACTTCAGATACTCTTCCGGGGAGTCCCTCCAAAGACTCCAAAAAGGAAGTCTTGACATCCAGCTCTGGCCAGGGAGGGGACCGAATGGATTTCTTCAAACTCTGGTGAACAGGCGCTGAGTCTGTGGGCTGCAGGGTGAGTCCCTGAGACTGGGGGAGGGTGAGGTGGGGGAGATCAGGCAGTGGGGAAAGAGGGCCTCCTTCCCACCCCATCTCCTTCTGATCCCAGAGAGGAGGCAAGACCCCCCCCCCTCACACACACACACACACTGCCCCCAGCCCTGAAAGCTCTCCCCCTTCCTCTCCCAATCCTGGGGGGAAAGAGAGCAACTAGGAAAAAAAAATACACTTGCCCCCTCCCAGCCGCCGCCCCCGCCCACCCCACCGCCCACCCCACCCAAGCCTGTCTCCCCTCCTCTGCTCGCGCTGGGAGGAATGGAGAGGAGGGGAGTGAGGAGAGAAAAACGAATACAAATCTGCAATTGATTTTCATAATGTTTCTGCGGTGTTTGCAAACCAATCGCCTGAACGTCCCCATCTTACCTAAGAGAGAACCCCTCCTACGTCTGCGAAGTGCTCCGAACTGATATATGACAATATCTACTTTGGATCACGTGCTCGGGGAGAGAGACTAAGACGGATAACGCGTCATCTCGCCTTCCCAAATTTTCCCCCCTCGCTAGACCGGGTCCGAAACCTCCGCCCGGAGCCGGCGGCACAGGAGAACGATGTTTAACTCGGTCAACCTGGGCAACTTCTGCTCGCCGTCGCGCAAGGACCGGGGCGCGGACTTCGGCGAGCGGGGGAGCTGCGCCTCCAACCTCTATCTGCCCAGCTGCACTTACTACGTGCCCGAGTTCTCCACCGTCTCCTCCTTCCTGCCCCAGGCCCCTTCTCGCCAGATCTCCTATCCCTACTCGGCCCAAGTGCCCCCGGTCCGCGAGGTCTCCTACGGCCTGGAGCCCTCCGGCAAGTGGCACCACCGGAACAGCTACTCCTCCTGCTATGCGGCGGCCGACGAGCTCATGCACCGCGAGTGCCTGCCTCCGTCCACGGTCACCGAGATCCTCATGAAAAACGAAGGCTCCTACGGCGGCCACCACCACCCCAGCGCCCCGCACGCGGCCCCCGCCGGCTTCTACTCCTCCGTGAACAAGAACAGCGTCCTGCCCCAAGCCTTCGACCGCTTCTTCGACAACGCCTATTGCGGCGGCGGCGGCGGCGGCGGCGGCGGCGACGCGCCCGCCGAGCCCCCCTGCTCGGGCAAGGGCGAGGCCAAAGGGGAGCCCGAGGCGCCCCCGGCCTCGGGACTGGCGCCCCGGGCGGACGCAGGCGCCGAGGCCGAGGCCGAGGAGGAGAACACGAATCCCAGCTCGTCCGGGTCAGCCCACTCGGCGGCCAAGGAGCCGGCCAAGGGAGCCGCCCCCAGTAGGTAGCCGCGGCCGGGCGGGCAGGGCGGCGAGGGAGGGAGCGCGTCGGGGAGGGCCAGGGCAGGGGGAGGCTGGGGGAGTGGGGCCCGGCCTCACGTTTTGGGTCAGTCCGATTTTATGTGGAGTTTTATAAGCATTCAAAGGATTTTATTATAACCGACAAAGCCCTCTCTCCCGACGACTCGACTTTTTACGATGGAGAAGGGGTGGGGAGGGAGGGACAAGAGCTCTTTGGAAAAGCCGGGAGAACCCCCCTCCCCCGTTATCTCCCTCGGTCTGTGAAATTTCTTAAAAGCGCCACCATCGCGGGCGATATTAACTTTGATCGTGAACTTAGAGCAGCATTTACGCAAGGATGGGGAGCTGGGCCGCCGGGGGTGGAGTGGGAGGGAGGGGAGGGGTGGCGGGGGGGAGAGAGGGGAGGGCGAGGGAAAGGCCGGGGCCAGCCCGGGGAGGGGGAGAGGTGGGGGGAGCGAGGCAGCGGAGCAGAACCTGAGACCCGCGAGGGAGCCCAGGCCGTTCCGCTTCTGTCTTTAAAACTATTTTGGGGGGGAGGAAAAAATTATGTTCAAACTGCGTCTTGGCGGCCCAGAATCCGGGCAAGGTAGCCGGAGCCCAAGCGACAGAGGAGTCCGCGGCGACAGGAGAGCGGGGACGAGCGGCCGCGCTGCGCTGCAGGCGGGGGGTGGGGGGGGTGGGCTTCCGCTGTGCGGCGCGGTCTGCGGCCTCGTGCAAGGCGCGGCCCGGGCGGCCCGGGCGGCCCGGAGAGCTGGGACGCCCCCCGCCCCCGGAAGCGGCGCTGGGGCGCCCCGGTGCCCGCGCGCCGCTGGCTTCCTCCCGGCGGGCTCTCCTGGCTGCTCTAGCCTGATCTCACTTCCTTGCGCCTGCTCCACAAGCTTCCCTCCGGTTTCTGGGGGAAGGGGGTGGTGGGCTTTCGGAACCGTCAGGAGGGCAAAGGCGCCGAAGGCCTGCAGGGCAGCAGCAGGAGGGGGGCCCACGGGGGACGCACGTGGCCCCGGGCGGCTTCCCTCCTCCCCCCGGACCCCGCCGGCCCAGGCCCTCACCCGAGCGCGAGAAGGGGGTGTGTGGGTCGCTAGGCTGCCCGGGCTGCGCGCGGCCGGGGGTCGAGGCCAGCCCAGCGCCCACGCCCGGACCCGAGCACGCGCGCGCGGGAGGGGTCGAGCCAGAGGCCTGGCTGGAGGGCAGCCTGGCGGCAGGGACTGGGAGAAGGGCCGCTGAGCGCTCGGCGGGCCGGGGTCGCCCGGGTCTCACGTGTCTCTCTCCCCCTCTCCTCGCACTTGCCCCCTCCCCTCCCCTCCCCTCCAGACGCCCCCCGCACCCGCAAGAAGCGCTGTCCTTATTCGAAATTCCAGATCCGGGAACTGGAGCGGGAGTTTTTCTTCAACGTGTATATCAACAAAGAGAAGCGGCTGCAGCTGTCGCGGATGCTGAACCTGACGGACCGACAAGTGAAAATTTGGTTTCAGAACAGAAGGATGAAAGAAAAAAAACTGAGCAGAGACCGGCTGCAGTATTTTTCGGGAAACCCGCTGCTGTAACCGCAAACCCGGCCCTTTTGCGCGGGGGGTGGGTGGGGAAGAGGGCACAAGAGGAAATTATTTTATTTTATTTTTATTTTTTATTTTCTAACTCGTCTTCTTTCCGCGGGGTGGAAAACCGGACTGTGGCCAGGGCTGGCCCCCGCTGCCCTTGTCGGCGCTGCCCCCGCGGAGCCGCCTTTGCGTCCGCCTGACCGTCGCTGCGGGACCCGGGCGGGCCTGGACAGGGGTGTTGAGCGTCCGACCCGCGGCCAAGACTCTTTATTTAAACGAAAACACACCTCGCGACAACGTCTTGCTGCTGGGATGGGGTGAGGGGAGGGGCGAGGGTCGTGGGCGGCGGAGCCTAGCAATCCTTGGACTGAGAAAGCCTTCCCTTGCCCGGGTGGAAAGATCCGCTGCGACACCTTGTCTGCGGGGGAGACCTGCCAGGCTCCCCGCCCCGTCCCCACCTTGCCCCGCTGCCGGGGGGGCGGCTAAATGTGATCCTGCCTTGCTGTGAATTTCCTGTACCTTCGACCTGGTGTTAGGTGTGCAAAGTCTGTGTCCTACCTCCGTGTGCGCCCTGGCCCCGCCCGAGCCTAGTTGTCCTCCCGTGACCGTGTAGAGAGAGCCCTCCTTTGAAATTTCTGAACTGGTGCATTGAGGTTTCCTAACCTTTCTCCAAGCAGCGCCCACTCCATGGATTTATAGCTAGTCTATGCAGTTGTCCTTTTTTTCTTTTTTTTTTTTTTTTTTGGAAGAAAAAAAAAAAGATTGGGATGGAGGAGGCAGGAGAGAAATGAGATGGGCACCTCTTGCTCGCAGGTGGGGTGGGCTGTTTTTGTAAATAAACCTCACAAGCCGTTCTTTCTACCTGGAGAGGGTGACGGGAGAGGACGTACATCAGATTGGAATTACCCATCTCTCTCCGTGTGATTTTTTTTTTGATGGCAAATAAAGATCTTTCATTCTGTTCAATATTATGATTTTACTTTTAACCCCACTCCTTAAAAAAAAAAAAAAAAAAAAAAAAAAAAAAAAAAAACCTCCATGCTCCCAAGACGGTGGAGAAGGAGGAGGCGGCAGAGCCTGGGGCTGGCGGAGGCGAGGCAGGCCGGTGCTGGCTCCCTTGGAGCTGCCAGCCGCTGTCAGGGCCAAGAGTGTGACTGTGACGGTGGCTTCCTGCTCTTCGGCGGAGGACATTCCACGGCTACTCTCAGGCTCCCCTTTCTCATGTGCAGCTCGAGCTGTGTCCAAATACCCAGCACCGCTTTCCATTTAAGCACAAGTTTGTTGTGCAGTTAATTGTAACCATCATCAAATTTAAATTTATAGGAATTTTCTTGGCTCCACCGCCCTCCTGCCAGATGTCTCCGTCTGTCGCAGTTAAATGTGTAGGGTGGAGGGGCGAGGCTTTCGCTTTTTTTTTCTCTATGAGAAGACTGTATTGGAATTTTTATATACAGTTTTGAAGGAAGGAGGGGAGAGGAGCAGAAGCTGGCCCCCTCCTGAGGATGGAAAGGTGGGGCCAGGCCCCTTCCCCTTAGGCACAAATGGCCAGGCTCCACCAGACACCACTGGACACCTAGGCTGGCCCGCCCTGATGTCTGTCCAGGGGGTGTCCCAGAGCAGAGAGACCCAGAAATTGGTTTCATAGGGGCTGGCATTGGGGAAACACTGGGGAAGGAGGTGGCCTGTGGGGACAGCGGCCGCCACACCCAGCTGGATCTGCTGCATGTTGCTTCTGTGTCCAGAGAGCCGCGGGGTCCTCTCAGTGCTGACTCTGGGGGCACTGGGTTCTTCTCTGTTCCAGGTTCATGATTTGGGGGAGGAAGTTGCGGACCCATTTTCTCACCTTCCTCCCCTCTGTTCTGGTGTAATTCCACGTGTGTCTGTCTGTCAATACAGTTCTGTTGGACGCAAGGCAGGAGCGCTGTGGCTGTTTCCTTGAGGGCCTGTTGTCGCTTCTGCAGGCAGGGATGTGACTCTCTGATTTGTAAATGTTGGGTGTGTGCAGCCTCCAGTTTCCTCCTGTGCCCCCAACCCCACCCCACATTTTGAGTCCCTATAGCTGCACCTGAAGAGAATTGTTATCTGTACACCCATGCCTGCAGCATGCAGTGAATGCACGCTAAGGGCACACGTCCCCGCGTTGTGCAGTGAGTGTGGCAGGAATGCCGGGAGGGTCCCCTGTGTATCTGAGTGTGTGACATTTCTCCAGGTGTGAGGGTGAGCCACCGGCCACTTGAGGGCATGTTAATCCGCTGGCTGTGTTTCCTGGAAAAAAAAGCAGAAATTCTGTTGAGTTTTCTTTTGAGAAAAAATGACAGAAACTCTAGGGGATGAACCTGTTTATAAAACAAAATATCAGCCTTCACATGGTTCCTGATTTGGGAGCAAAATATTGAAAGCTTGGAGCTGTCCCTTTTCCTGCAACGTGCAGCCCAGACTAGATTTCTGTAGGGTAGGAGGCGAGGAGTCATTGGGAAAGAAAAACAAAGACTCTGACCCAGGCCAGCCGGGGACCTGCCAGTCCTCAGTGGCCCTCCAGAAAGGGGGGGCGGTAAAGAAGGGTGTCTCCAGTCCCCCAAACAAACCCAGCTCTGGGCTCCTGGGATGTCCAACCCCCCTTGCTACTCAGGGGCACTCTGGCCGCCACCTCTGGGGTAATCCCTGCAGCAGCACAGCCCAGGAACAAAAGATTCTCGTCTAGACGTAGCCATAAAGCGCCCCCCGTGCCTCTAAACCCAGTTTCATTTCGGCCTTAACGACCCAGTCTGGCCTGGGTTAGAAAACGCTTCCGCCCTAAATAGTAAACAAACCGCGCGCCCAGACCCCCACCCCAGCACCCCCTTGCCCACATTGCCCCTTTCCCTCCAGTCTTTCTCAGCGCCCAGCTCCCCAGCCTCTGCCCCCCCTCCCCAGTAAATAAACCCGAGGCCGAGTTCAAAGTTTCCCAGAGCTAAGGAGGAATGTTGGTTGTAAAAATCCAAGTTTATAGCGCACGTGGGAGTTTACAAGGGTATTAAGTGGTGTGGGCTGAGAGTACCCCGGGCCCCTCCCCCTCCCAGGATGGGTTTTGGGGGTGCAGGGGGAACCAAGGGCACTTGAAATGAAAAGTGGTTTGGGGGTATCCTTGGATCTGGGGTTTCTTTGTCACTCAGCCCTTGCGGTCCCTGGGCCGTGTTCATACAAGGGGGCAACTCACAACCCCTACCCAGCACCGCGGAGAGAGTGTCCCTGGGTTCCAGATTCCAGCTGTTCCGTTGGAAGGGTTGGGGGAGCCCTGTTTCGAGAATGGGGGAGGCAGCAAAAAGAAGGTATAGGTCAGGTATTTCACAGACAGAATCAGGATACCAGGGCCAGAGCTCAACCAGAACAGGAGGTAGCACCTTGGAGTGATTTCTTGAGTGGACTCGGGCATAGAGGGCCTTTCTTACAGGGTGAAGGAGAACTTTGAACTTCAAGGGAGTCAAGGGCACCACCCCTTCCCTCTCCCCGCCCCTCTCAGGAATCTGCCCGGCCATTCGAGCCTGGGCCAATGCTCCCTGAAAGGGGGCCGCCCCTGGGGTTTCCTGGTGCCCCGGGGCTGGCTAGCGCTGGTGGTGACCACCCCCCCCCCCCAGCCCGCCAGGATCGCCAGCACGCGACTGCACTCTTTATTATTCATATAAACCTTTGGGAAAGGCAACGCCCGGGAAGTTTTTATAACTTTGTTTGGCATAAAAGTTTTACAAGATTTCCCCTCCCTTTTGTGAAAAACTTAAAAGTTTTGGTCGTAGCATAGGACGAGGTCTCAGATCTTTGGGCGGGAAGGGAGAAAGGGGGGCTCTGGGGCCCCAGCCAGAGGAGGGGGTGGCGGTGGGGTGGGGAGTGGGGGGTGGGGGTGGATGTCTGGAGCTGCTTTTTCTTTGCTTGAAGGCAAAATGGCTTGAAGGTCGGGGTTAATCCCCCCTGAGGCCTACCTTGGACCAGCTTTGGGAGCCAACAGAGTGTGCTGGCCTTTGGGTGCGCCCTGTGCACTCTGCTCTCTGCTTCTGAGAGCGTCTCTTACAGAGCCCCAGATTGGGACAATGGTGCAGGAGAGGATCTTTCCTTCATACCCGCTTGTTCTCCTGCCAACGCTCACTTGAGCTCTCTCTCTCACTCTCTCGCTTGCTCTCTCTCTCTCTCTCTCTCTCACACACACACACACAGCCTTGCACACCCCCCCCCCCCATAAGCCACTGCACAAAGCAGAGACCCATAACCTTGACTCAGACTGCCGATTTGGGAAGGTCTCTGTACACAGCCCGAGAAGTCAACGGTGACCCTGAAGAAAGAAGCCACAACACTGGGAAACCCCTGCACGGAACCAGAGAAGACAGAGCAGCAATCCAGGAACACAGAGAACAAAGGTGCCCACGGGGTGGAGGGGGACAGGGTCTGAGGCTGGCAAGCCCATGGTGAACCCCTCCGAACTGCCTCACCCTCCATTTCTTCTGACTACAATGTTGGAGGCATCAGTGGGGCTCAACTTCGGCTCATTCTAATGTTCAGCTCTGGACAAAGGCAGGCCTGGGGGCTAAGTCTCCTCTGGCGGGAGGCGAAGAAGGTGGCGATTCCTGGCCCTGGAACCTGGTACTGCAGGGAGCCCTCAGCGTCCGTGGGGAGGTGCCCCCAGAGTTTGCTTTTCTTTCCCTCTAATGGCGACTGCTGAGGCCTGGCCGCTGGCCGCTGGCCGCCACCCGCCGCAGGCCGCCCTACACTTCGCCTTGTGGATTGCCGAGCTGAGGAGAAGGTCAACTCCAAGCCTGCGCCGCTGGACTGGGGATGCACGCGACTGAGCCTGATGCTGTCCCTCACCCAGCCCAGCACGACAGAGCAAAATACGAAAAGCTAGCAGGGGAAGTCAGAGGGCAAGGAAGAATGGAAACGGACCGGGAAGAGCAAAGAAAAAATTGCACCACGAAGAGGAGAGCAGAAGAGGATGTGGGGAATTAGAAAAACAACAAATTACCAAAGCGAGAAGCTTGGAAAAACAAACAGAAAAGGCATGGGGTTAGGGGGGAGGAATGAAAACTAGAAAGAAGCAAATACAGAGGTGAATAAAGCAGGAAGAAAGGGAGAGAGAGACTAGGGAGGGAGAGAAAGAAACACTGCAAACAGAGGTCTTGGAAAAGGAATTTAGCTCCACGGAGGATGCTTTATATTTTCTTTTTTTCTGGAACAAACCAGCCCAACCACAACCCAACACTGCCTGGAAACCTGACCTACAGGGGCCCCTCAGATGCAAACTATTAAAAGTGGGGAGCAGGGCCTTCCCCCCAAGATAACCTCCCATGTGTTTCCTCCTCCTAGGGCTGCCCGAGGCCGGCTCTGCTGCGGTCTGGTTTCGATTCGGAAAGCGAGATTAAATAAGTGGCGGTTTCGAAGCAGTAGGGCAGAAATCTGGATTCAGAGGTCCCGGGGAGCACTCGGGGTAGAAGTGAATATTTGCGGCTGTGTGCACACAATTACGTGCGCGTCAGACACGTGTGTAGCCCTCAGCATGCGGCTGGTGCGAGTGTGTACAGTGTCCAGAAGCGAGGACGGTTCCACCAGCCAGGCAGCCGGCGTGGCTGAGAGAGGAGACGGTGATCCGACACCCAGAGCACGCCAGAGGCCCCACTAAGCGGCCTCGGCCTCCCGCCTCTCTCTTGTACCTGTTTGGGGGAGGAAAAAAATTTTTTTCTGAGCATTCCACTGTGTAGCTGGGATTTCCCTGCTCCTGCATGAGCAGGGGCAGAGTCTGGTGCCAGTGCCGAAGAAAAGCAAATATTTCCTTCAAATTTTGGGAAGAGGGTGATTTATCTCGGTCTCCAAAGCCCGAGGAAGAAACCCCCGGCCACCAGTGGTGTGATCTCCCGTTCCAATTTGCTGGAAGACATTTGCATGTGCACACTTTCTTTTACCTTCTTGTCACTATTGTGCCCCAGGGGAAGGACACGCTTCCCTTCCCGCCTCCTCTGCGGAATTTCTCAGGTGACTTGTGTAACTTCTTGGGAACTGTCGTGGGGGGAAGCAGGATGGTTCTGGGGCGCTTTGAGAGCGACGGCCGGGGAGACAGCCAGCTGGGGCTCCTGCTTGCTCCTTGGCCTTTGCTTGCTCCTCCTGGCTTCACCTGGGGTACTCCCACCCCAAGGGCTCCAGGCCTGAGCAGTCCCACTAGGACCCTTCTCTCCCTTGCTCTCAGCCCCACGGGCCGGCAGGAGGCCCGCCCCAGCCCTGCAACCCTTCCAGATTCTGGGGACAGGGAGGAAAGGGCCCGGTGGGCCATGGCCAGGCCTTGGTGCAGCCTGAGCTCTGCTCCGCCTGCCCCTGGATTTTCTTGTTCCCCTGTTGAGGTTAAAAAGAGTCAGGCATAGGAGCAGGGCTCTCTCTCTCTCTCGGCGTTCCCAGAAAGTTGGAGAAAGAAATGGCATAAGAGTCGGTCTGGGGCAACTAGAGCAACGCGGTTCTCCTCTGCACCCCCATCCAGTTGCCAAGGGCAGAGGCCGAAGGGCCTTGGCCCTGTGGGGTAGGGCCGGTGGGCGCCTGGCGGCGGCTGCCGGGACGGCCCTCGGGCGCCTTTGAACGCCAAGCCTGGACAATAGGACAGAAGCTGTCTTTGCTCGTGGCCTCGGGCAAGACCGAGCCCAAGGGGGCAGGGCTGGGACCCAGGCCTGGCTGGACCTCCCTGCACCAGCCCAAACGATTCCCCGGCCGCGTCCCCGCGCACCACGGCCTTCTTTTCATCGCCACTGAGTGAGAGGAGCGAGCCAGCCCGCGGAAACCCAACAAGTTACCCACGCCCCCGCAGCCCCGTCCGAGTGCGAGCGGGCCGGCTCCCGGCTGGCTGGCAGCGCGGGATTTGCGTTTATCTTGCGTAATTAGAGGCGAACGTTTGTCCCAACGGGGGTCCCACTTAAGCTGATGAATTTTATTTCTTTTTTCATTAATGGGCCGTGTTTATCATACTTCTAATTGTTTCAACTTTAAACACTATTCGTTCTTGTGAGGATGAGGGGAGCCTGGGGGCCGGCGGCTCCCTCTCCCCGGGGGGTTATTCCCATTCGGAAAGGCGAGGATTCCCAAGCGACTGCATCCCCTCCCGGGCCTGAAGTGAGAGGTGGGCTTGAGATGGGGGTCCCGCTGAGGGGGGGGGGGGGGGCGGAGCGACTCCGCTTCGATCTCGGATTCCCCCGGGTTCCTCCTCGGGACTTGTTTTGGAAGAACAATCTGGGGTCAGTCTCGTCCCGCTTTTTCTGCAGGCACCCCAACCCCCTCCCAGGCTGGGCTCAGCCTCGTCCCCTGCGGGGGCTCTTCCCTCACTGCCTGGCCCTGGGCGGAGGCGGGGGTAGGGTGGTCCTGCTCCGTAGCTTCTACCACCCAGAGACAAGCCAAGAGCCGCTGAGGTGGCCCAGCAGCACCCGGCCCAGGGAAAAGGACCCACCGGACTCCAAAGCTGGGTGGGGGCAAGGCCAGGGCCCTGGGCCGGGCGGACGCCAGGGGCAGGCGCACCAGGCAGGAAAATAAAGGCGGCCTGAAAGAGGGGGAGGGAACCCTCCAAAGTCATATAATTCTCAATTGCTTTGGTCTTTAATTTCATCGTCCCATAAATGAGGAAATATCAGTTCCCATACTAAATTTTTATCCCCGGCTGATAAATATGACGGGAAATTTTCGTTGGGTCCTCGTAAAAGGGAACGGTTTCGATCAGACTGGTGGGGAAAGACTTATGCAGATAATACAAACAGAGTGGCCATAAAGTCGCTTCCCGCGGGATGGGTGGCTCGACAAATGGCTCCCTGGACTGACTGCGGCCCTGCGCTGTCCCAAGTCTGGTCTGGGGCCTAACAGCCTAACCTTGCCCCGGATAACCCTGGGCCGCCCAGGCCTCGGGGACCCCTCCAAAGGAAAACATAGAAACGGTTCCCATCTCCCCTCCGCTGGCCTGCAGGCCAGCCACGCGTGCACCCCGCGGCCTCACGGCTTTCTGGGGGGCTTGGGGAGCCCCTGCCCCTCCTCTCTCACGCCCTGGGCCGGGGAATCCGGAGAATTTCTTCCTGCGGTGCTATCGGAGCGGCCGCCGGCTTGGGCCTCCTCCTCCTCCCCGCCAGGGCGCTAGGCGGCCGGGGTCCTTTCCTCCCCCCGGCCCGGCTCTGCGGCCCTTGAGGAGGTGGAAACCAGGGGCAGTGCCCAGGGGAGGGCGTGGGGCGGGCCGGGATCCCGCTGTTCTCCAGATTCCGTTTCCTGAGGAAGGGGCGTAGAGTTTAGTTCGCTTTGGGAGAAAGGCGACGCAGAAATGGAAAGAACCGTTTGCAGCATCCATCTCCCCCGCCCTTTCCTTCCCTTTATTAAACAACGAAGACAGCAACAAACAACAGACTGCTTTCTCTTCTCCTTTCCAAAATGCTCCAGGGCCACTCGGTCCCGCTGGGTGTCCGATGTACTCGCGGCCAGTGGCCTGGCTTCCCGCGTGGTACGCGGTTCCCCCAAAGCCCGCCGAGGCCCCCGCGGGCTCCATCTTTCTCTCCTAGAATATTCCTTTTCCAAGGTGGGGTTTGGGGGGGGGGGCAAGGTCAAGCGGATCGCAAGGGCCGCTGGGGTCGGGAGCCAAGCGGCCGAACCGGCTCCAAGGCCAAAGCCTTCCCGGCCGGCCCCCAAGATGGTGACCACCCAGCCAGGCGCAGGCCGCAGCGCCCCGGCCTCCAGCCCCTGCGGGCTCGGAGCCTCCTCTCCGGGGGAGCCCTGCCGGGGACTGGAAACCCCCTCCCGGCCCCACCCGAGACGCTGGAGTGTCCCCGGCAACCCCCTGCGGGGAACTCACCCCGCAACCAAAGCGCCCAGACGCGCGGGGAACGCAGAGGCGCGGGGAGCAGAAACTTTGGTCCTGTCCGGGACTCCTTAACTTTGTTTTCCCTCTCGCTGCCCACCTTCTCCCCCGGACCTCACCCCGCTCCCACCCCCAGGGGAAGATGCAGGCGCGGGGTGGGGGTGGACGAGAGTCGCGGAGAGAAGCGGAGGTGGAGAGAGGGGAAGAAGTACCTGGATCGTGTGTCTTGACCTTTTAATTTGAATTTGACTGTTTTGAGCCCCGGGTAGCCTCTCTCTCTCTCTCCCTCATTTCTCCCCATCTCCGCCCCCCTCTCCCCTGGAGTTCCAGGCTGGCTCCCGGGTAAACAAACCCCACTCTCCCCCAAGAACCCCCACCCCACCCCCGCCACCCCCCTACCGCCCCTGCCGCCCGGGGGGCGCTTCCTTTGTTCGCGGGGAAGGGCTCGGGTGCCCCTACCCCGAGGCAGCTGCTAGGTGGCGCTGTTACTCCACGCTGCGCGCTCCGCCTGCCGACAACTTGACCCCGCTGACGTCACGGCCGTCTGAATCATCAAGGCCATTTTCAAATCCCATTGGTCTAGCCGTCACATGGTGAGGACCGAATGCGCGGATAATTATGGAGCTGATATTTCCCCCCCCTCCCCTTCTTTTTCCTCCCGCCCCTCCAACCGCCCCCCCCTCCCGGATGGGGAAAAAAAAAAAAGATGTCAGCTCCTCCGCTGTAGTATTGCTCCTTAAAAACCCCTCTCTCTGAAAATGACATGCCCTCGCAATGTAACTCCGAACTCGTACGCGGAGCCCTTGGCTGCGCCGGGCGGAGGAGAGCGCTACAGCCGGAGCGCAGGCATGTATATGCAATCTGGGAGTGACTTCAGCTGCGGGGTGATGCGGGGCTGCGGGCTCGCGCCCTCGCTCTCCAAGAGGGACGAGGGCGGCAGCCCCAACCTTGCCCTCAACACCTACCCGTCCTACCTCTCGCAGTTGGACTCCTGGGGCGACCCCAAAGCCGCCTACCGCCTGGAACAACCTGTTGGCAGGCCGCTGTCTTCCTGCTCCTACCCACCTAGTGTCAAGGAGGAGAATGTCTGTTGCATGTACAGCGCAGAGAAGCGGGCGAAAAGTGGCCCCGAGGCTGCCCTCTACTCCCACCCCCTGCCGGAGTCCTGCCTGGGGGAGCACGAGGTGCCCGTGCCCAGCTACTACCGCGCCAGCCCCAGCTACCCCGCGCTGGACAAGACGCCCCACTGCGCCGGGGCCAGCGACTTCGAGGCCCCCTTTGAGCAGCGGGCCGGCCTCAACCCGCGCGCCGAACATCTGGAGTCGCCGCAGCTCGCGGGCAAAGTGAGTTTCCCCGAGACCCCCAAGTCCGACAGCCAGACCCCCAGCCCCAGCGAGATCAAGACGGAGCAGAGCCTGGCGGGCCTGAAAGGCAGCCCCTCGGAGAGTGAGAAGGAGCGGGCCAAGACTGCCGACTCCAGTCCAGACACCTCGGATACCGAAGCTAAAGGTAAGGCCGCCTGGGCCGCGCGCGCGGGCCCGGCTGAGGCGCTCGGGCACTTGGTCTTGCGGCCCGGGGCGAGAGGGTGGGGGGTGGCCGGGGGCCGGGGTTGGGCCGAGGAGGCCCCGGTCGGTCTTGGGAATGCGACCCCCGGCTGGGGCGTGCGGCTCCCCTGTCTGCTGCGCGCCAATGGGTTGGGGAAGGTAATCCGCGACGTGGAGGTGCTGGGCCAGCCCCGGGGCCTTGGGTGCTGAGGCGGGGGGCGGTGCGCACCAGCCGGCAGCCTGCGGGCGCCCGGTGCTGCCCAGGATGGTGCCCGCTGCTGGGCACACGCTGGCTTCGGTTTGCTTTCTCAAGGCTGCTGTTGCTGCTCTCCTGGGGGCCAGGGGTGGGGGAGCCGACGTCCCCCAACCCCCTTCCCCGACTCAGGTCAGAGGCTTGTAGGGAAAAAGAAAGAAGGAAAAAAAAAAGCTTAAAATGGCGATCTGGAGCCAGGGACTGGAGAAGGCTTGGGAGAGATGAGAGATGTCTTTGCATTGCGTTTTCCCAGTTGAAAATTGTTTCCTGCGAAACGCGATTTGTTGTTTGCCTGTGGGTCTGATATGTGCCGTGCGGTTTTGGCTCCTGCGGTTTTTGGCTCGGCCGGGGGGCCTTGGGCAGCCGGGCTGGGGCCGGAAGAGGTGGAGGTGAGGGGCCGCCGGCCACATCCCTCCCTCCTCCAGATGCCTGGCTTGGGGATGGCGCTGGAACCGGGCATTTGGAATGTTGTTTTTTCATCTCCTCTTTTAATTCCCCCCCCCCCCTTTTCCTTTTTTTTCCTAGTTAAAGTACGTTCCTTCCCACCCCCACCCCCACCCCATTGGTTTCTGAAAAGCAGCCTCCAAATGAGAATGGGGAAAATTTCTGTGTGCGTGGCAAGCGGTTTTCTCCTGAAAGGGAGTGTGGCTCTGGTTGGATTTCATTGTGGTTTGGGTTGCAGAGAGGAAGCCTGGCCAGAGTTCAAGCTCAGGGTTCAAGATTCATGTCTGCTGGAGGACCTGGGGCCCTTCAGGGCCTCTCTCCCACACCTGGAGGAGGAAGGTGGAGGCTGTGGGGAATGAGTTCCTCGCAAAGTTGGCACAAAACGCACCAGGAAAGGCCCAACAGGGAGGGATGGAGCGGCTCCCCAGGATACTGGCTGCTGGCGGCAGCCAGCGAGGGGCGTGCTGGGTGGAGGGGCAGATGGAGTTCGCAGTGGAGCTGGCTGGGGGCGGCCTGAATCTCCTGGTGCTTTGTATGTGGACGCGACGACGCACACGCGTGCCTGAGGGTGACCTGTGTCACACTCACACACACCCCTCTCCCCCATGTTCTCACATGCACACACACACACACTCAGGCATGCCTGCTCTCATAGGCACACACAGTCTTTTGGCGGGCAAGAGCAGAGCCTCAACCCTCGGGGGCTGCTCTGCCAAGGTGGCCTGGGCCAATCGGCCCGTGGAGACCCTGGCTGGCCGGAAGGAAGATGAGCATGGGTGTGTGCCTGGAGGAGAGGGCACAGGGGAGCACACACACACACACAGGGAGCCTTGGTTGTGGCACATGTGCAGTGTGAAGAGCTCCCTCCCTCCGCAAACCCTGAGTTTTGCTGGGGTACAGATTGGGGGTAGGAAAAACTGCTTCTAGCCCCACTAAAAGCAAAGTCAAGGTTAAGAAGTCTGCCTCCTAACTGGGACTGCAGCCACCCAGTAGGCTTCCCTTTCTCTCCTGCTGTTCCCACCACAACCTAAACCCTCCCTCCCCAACTCAGCCCACCCATCACCTGTCCTCATCTTGCCCCAAACCCCATCTTGGTGTCTCCATCAAGCCAAGGGCAAGAGAGTGTTTAACTATATATTTTCCCAATTTTAATTTCTCTCACTTCTCCCCCCTCCAAAAAGAAACCCGCAACAAACCCCCAAAAGAAAATTTAAAAGGGCAGAATTAGATACGGAGAAGCCGTGAGCAATTTGGCAGGAAGATGCAGGTGCAGAAGCAGAATTATTGAGGACAGAACAGTCAGGTTTTCAGACTGAAGCCTCCTCAAGTTTGCCTCCCCCACCCCCACCCCCCAGCGTTTCCTGGCTTCCCTAGGGTCTCTGCCTCACCCCCAGTCAAGATAAGACCCGGGAACCTGCCACCCAGCTTCATTTGGCTCAGGGAGGAGAGAGCACAGGGCTCCTTTGCTGGGTGCTCTTCCGGGTCTTCAGACTCTGCTTCTCCCTAAATGAGATGGCCCAGTGTCCCCCCCCCCCCCCCCCCCCGTCTCCTGCCTCTGCTTCGTGTCAACAAGAGTGTGTGCCAGGCAGAGAGACTGCCAGTGAGAGAATGGGAAATATACACAATCCCCCGTAGTAGCTCTTGACGCATGCGGACACGTGCGAGCGGATCTCTGTGTGTGCCTGTGTGTGTATCGGTGTGGGTATCTCTGCAGGTACATCCGTGTGCGTACACACCGTCCACACACAGACTGGGCAGGGGACTTCCAAGAGGCTGCATGTCCACAGGCTGTGTCTCTTCCTTGACCTCAGGTCCTCCCTCTGGCCAGGGGAGTGGTCTGAGGACTTCTCAGCCTGCCCCAGAGCTGTTGCCCCTGACCTGCGCTGGGGCACGAGGCTCCCCAGCCTCAGCTACATGCACCTGGGCAAGATGGCAATGGGGGATCCAGTGAGGCAGAGGCAGGAGCTGGGGGCCTGGTGCAGGGACAGCTGGCTGGCCACTGGCTGCCAAGAGCAGGACAGGGTCCCTCCACCGAGCTGAAAGGGGTCAGAGCTCCCTGGGCACTGCTCTGGGCTACAGGGTGGACTGCAATCAGGTCTGGGGCCTGGAAAGCACTTGTCTGTCTCGGTTGGATTTTTTTTCCCTCAAAGCTGGAATGGAGAACAGCACTAAGGGAGGGGCTTGGTGAGGTTTTAGGGCGCCCAGCAGGGTCAGCAAGCTTGGGAGGAGGGGAGTGAGACCACTCAGGACCTGCGAGGTTAGGTTGCACTTGATTAATATAAACTGAATGAACGCTTTGGAGAGAAGGACCTCCCCCCTTTCTCCCCTGTCAATCTAGACCCCAGAGAAATCCTAAGAGCCCCCAAACCAAGAGGACCCCACTGGCCAGCCAGGCCCGCGGGGCAAGAGCAGGTCCCCTGTGCTCCCTCGGCTGCCCCACAGCAGGCTGGCAAAGCAGCAGCGCCTCTGCGAGGGGTTTCCTCTTCGAGGAATACTTATGCAAATAATGTTATTTTTAACAGAGGAGATAAAGGCAGAAAACACCACAGGAAATTGGCTGACAGCAAAGAGCGGAAGGAAGAAGAGGTGTCCCTATACTAAACACCAGACGCTGGAATTGGAGAAAGAATTTCTGTTCAATATGTATTTGACGCGAGAGCGCCGCCTGGAGATTAGCAAGACCATTAACCTTACAGACAGACAAGTCAAAATCTGGTTTCAAAATCGCAGAATGAAACTCAAGAAAATGAACCGAGAGAATCGGATCCGGGAACTGACCTCCAATTTTAATTTCACCTGAGCGCGGGGGCCTCCCCTCCCCCTCCCCCTTCCTTCCTTTCCCCGCCCCTCCTCCCTTTGTGCCTGGTGATATATTTTTTTTTTCCTCCCTGAGTATAAATGCAACGCGCCTGCAAAAAAAAAAGGCAAAGACCTCAGACTCTCCTCCAAGGGACCTATGGTTTGTGCTGTGAGGATGCCTCCATCTAAAGCCTGAGAAACGGGGTGCCGGGGTGTGCAGGGTGGGGTGTGTCCTTGTAGGTGGGGGTGGGAGTGTGGCTGGTGTGTGTGTCAACCCCTCACTCCCCCACGCACGCACACACAGCATTCTGTTCTCCAGAATGTTAAAGTTAAGACTGAACCCACCCGGTTGTAGGGGAAAAACAGGCAGAGGGAGGGTCTGTAATCTCGGAGAGCACATCAGAATCGCTTCTTGTTGCTGCGTCCCCTCCGTAGAATAATAGACGTTTGGGAAAGTTCCACTAGTGTTTGTGTGTTTGTCGTAGCGCCCAGTGCCTCCACCAAACCTCCTCGTGTCTGTGCCTCCCAGTCGCTCTGAGAATCTGCTCGAAGTCTTGTATTCCTACTGCCTTCTGCTTTCCTCCCGTCTCTCCCAGCACCCCCACACCCCCATTCACTACCATCTCAGAAATTCCAAACAGAGGAACAAAAAAATTAAACATAGAACATAGCAAAGCAAAGGCAGAATGCCCGCCCCTCCCCACCCCTGCCCACACACCCTCCAAAATTGCCCTGTCCCTGTCTGGGAGTTGTGTTATTTAAAGATATTCTGTATGTTGTATCTTTTGCATGTAGCTTCCTTAATGGAGAAAAAAAATCCTAATAAATTTCCAGAGTCGTAATCCTGAAATGGGTGGCTTTTTGTTTTTTAGTGTTTTTTTTTTTTTTAGCGACACCCCCTCCCCCCGAGGAGCTGAGTGTGTGGATGTGTGTGTTTTGTGTTTGACTCATCTCCCAGAGCCTTTCTAGAACGTCTCTTGGCGGGTTTAATGTAAGTGAGAGACCATAACGTTGATTTAAATATTATCCAGGTGACCACAATAAGTCAAGGTCATAAAACAGTAATGTCAGGACGGTCTTGGTGCGCGCGAGAGGTGGGTTTTATGATCTGCAAATATAATGTGTGCTGCAGTAAAAGATGCATTTAAAGGTGACTGGAGGAGGGAAAGAGGCAGAGAGCAAGCTGCAAGCTTGAGGAACAGACGGATCTGATTGCCTGGGGTGCTGAGTGGGCGCACCCCACTGCTGCTGGGGGCACCCCAAGAGCCCCCCACCCATCCAAGGAGAGGAATAAACTTAACCGCTGGAGGGGCAAGAGGAGCTCAGCGCCACCCCACCCCCCCACCTCGACAGCAGCGAACAGAAGTGCCGGCAGCAGCAGGAGGAGGCAGCGACAAGGTAAGAGAAGCGGTTTCTTATTCTTCTCTTGGCGGCTGAGTGGGGACTCGCGTCGTCCCCAGGTGCCTGGCGTGCAGCGGGCAGAGCCGGGAGGAAGGTGTTTCAGGCGTTCGAGCTCGCTAGGAGCCCAGGCTTGCCTCGTGGCCACTGGCAGCTGAGGGCAGCGGCCGTGAGCCCCCTCTCCACCCCTCCCCGGCCCATGGCTGTGGGGTTTGGCGGTTAAAGGAGGTGAATTGGTGGTTTTTGGCTTCTTTATCTCCACGGGCATTTAGGGTTGCCTTGAGGCAGACACACAGGTCTAGGTGTCGCTCAGTCTGGTTGTGTGTTGCTGCTGGTGGAGGTGGGGGGTGGTGCTCGAGAGGGCTGGAGCTTCAAGCTTAGGTTTTCCTGCTTTTTGCTGGTTTGGATGTGAGCCTGGTCCAAGCTCTTGGTCCCCACGCTCCCTTGCTTGTGGGGCTTTGCCAGGCAAAGTGGCCTGGCTGGAAGGGACTCCGGAGCCCCGGGCGCTGTGGTGCCGCCACCCATATTCCTCAGGAAACCCACGCCGAGCTGAGAGAGCGACAGGATCAGAGCAGGTCCAGGAGCAGAAGGAACAAGACAGGGGACCCAGCTCAGAGAGGAAGGACGATACTCTCCCCCCCCTTCCCAGGGCCAGGGCCAGAGGCAAGGGGATAGTTCCTAGTTCCTCTGCAGAGCTGGGGGTGGGGCTGGGAGGTAGCGGCTATCGGTCCCATGTCACCAGATTTTCCCTGAGCGATTTGCTTCTTAGACCAGAAACTGATGGAGCAGTCAGCCCCCCCCCCCACCCAGCCACCCAAAGTCTGCTCTGGGTCCTTAGGGAGGTTGTGGGGGCGGAAAGGGGGACGGGGGCTGAATTTCACCCTTCCCCAACCCCCTTCCCTTCTCCTCCGGATAGACGCAAAGCCGAATCTCCCGCCCTACTCGCTCAGCTGATCTGTGGCTTAGGTAGTTTCATGTTGTTGGGATTGAGTTTTGAACTCGGCAACAAGAAACTGCCTGAGTTACATCAGTCGGTTTTCGTCGAGGGCCCCCACCCACCTCTCCTGCGCCTTCCCTCTCAGCGGGGCTGCCCCACAGCCCCCTCCCAGATCAGGCGAAGTGGGCGCAGACCGAGGAGGGCACGCTGGGAGTGGGGCCGCGGGGCAGCCTAGGGAACCCCGCTCTCTGCCTTTTCCTGCTCAGCCTGTCCCAATCCCTGGGACCCAGGGAGACGAATCTGAATCTTGGCTGCAGCTATTGTCTCCTGAGCCCAGCTGATAGACAGACAAAGAAGCCAATTCCAAGGAAATTCAGGAGTTGGAGTACGAGGAGGTGGCCTGGCGGGCCAGCTCTGTCGGGCAGCAGGGTGGGGCAGGATCCCTGGAGCAGCTCTGAAGGACCAAGGGAGCCTCAGGGACAGTGGGCTTCTCCCACTTGCCACCTCCCAGGGAAGATTATGCCTCCAGCTGGCCAGGGCTGGGGCTTCCCCTTAGAAAAAAAGCAGGGTGCCTGTAGGTCCTAAGAGTTGGGGAACTTTGAGCGACAGCCCAGCCACTTCCCTTTGCCCTTCTTGCAGCTCCCTCTCCAAGGGGAGGACATATTTGGGGTGTTCCTAGGTTAGAGGAAATCCATCAAGTCCAAGCAGCAACCCTCACCGACATACCCTACTAGGAAACAGCAGGACAAAACCCTGGCTGTGGTCTCGGGCGCGGGCTGGCTGTGGCCCCCGTAGGCCTCGGTCTGTGTGTCTGCGGCTGTCGGGCAGTTGCCAGTCTGCGCGCTGTGTGGAAATGGCTGGGTGGGCACGGGCTGCCCGCGCCCACCACCCCCACGTTGTTGGGAAGGCTGCTGGCTGATGCCAGGGGTTAGGAGGGCAGGATGATGGGGCAGGGAGCAATGGGAGCAACGTGAAACTTTACAGAGTCCTCCCTTCCTTCCCCTCCCTGCTCCCTCAGTTCTGGCCCTGGTTGCTAGAAAGGTTTTCAAAAGAGGTTTCTTTGCCTGCGGGAGAAAAATGGGGGAGGGGTCAAGGAGACTGGAGAGAGACACCCGTGTTCTCAGAGCTGCTGGGAGGTCAGGTTCTCGGCCCTGATACTTTGGAATTAATTATGACTATTAAAACATTGCAAACTTTCCAACGGGGGGACAAAACACAGACGTGGAGTTCCTTGTTGCCCAAGTTGTCTTCTGGGGCAGGCATATGTGACCTTGTATGAGGCTAGGTCTCTCTCTCTCTGTCTGGGTGCTCTCCAATCTCCTGTTTATATTCCTATCATTCTCTTATTTTTCCCCCCTCTTTCTCACACGAGAGAGATTTCTTTTGACCCCAAGGAAGCTAGAGGAGAACTTGGGAATAGAGCCCCACCCCTTCATAGGGGAAAAATTTTTTTTTCTGTTTTCTTCCCTCAAAGGGAAGTCCTCAGATCTCTATGGCTCCCAGGGAAATGGAAGGCTTCCAGGGAGCCGGGCCAGCTGGTAGGGGGCAGGCAAGGGGCTCCCCAGCCTGAGTCTCCAGCCTGCCCCAGGCACGTAGCCAGTTGGGGTGAAAGGGGATCCCAGGCAGAAGCAGGGCACTGAGGAGCACTTGGCTTGGAGACAGCGGCCCCGATGGGCCGAAATTCGCCAATGAATGGCTTCTGTGCTTTGGGTCCCTCTGCCCCCATTTCCTGTTTCAAAGCTGGTGGGCTTATGAGGGGGGTGGTCACAGAGCCAGGGGTCGGAGTATCCCCCTCCCTAAATGCAGAGGAACGGAGGCAAGGTCTCATAGGGCCAAGGTGAGGGCCAGTCTGGTGGTCTGAGACCAGCCTGGGGCCCTGGGGCTGTGGATCATGGCTAAGGCGATGGTGATTATTTATTCGCTTCGCTAGAAGGGAGTCTTCAAAAGGAACAGCGTGAAGAGGGGAAAAAATTATCTCTCTCGTCTGCGGATATTAAGATGGATTTTTATTTCTTAAAGGACCCTCCCCGCCGAGAGCGCATAAGCGTAAACTTAATATATGCTCCGCAGCCCAACTCCAGAAATCGCAATAAAAGTTAAAACCTCCCCTACTGGTTTTTTTTAATTATGATATGGGAAAGAGGAGCAGGATTTATAGAGCTGAACTCTCGGCGTCTGAGTGTTTGAGACTTGCGGGAGAAGGAAGAAAAGGCGAGAGCTCGCCAAGGAGAGAGCCTTGGTCTCTGAGCTGTCTCGCAGGCTGCGGGGCTCGGGCACAGCCCGGCCCGTCCGCTCTGGCCTCCGCGGGACCTCGCCCCGGCCCACGGCCCACGGCCCACGGCCCACGGCCCACGGCCTCGCCTCGGCTTGGAGATGCAGCCCTTCTCCGGAACAGGTGAAGGGGGCGGCGGCAGCCGCCGCCGCGGGCTGCCCGGCGGCTGCCTAGGGGGCTGCGGGGGCGGGGGAGGAGGGCGCCAGGGCGCCCGGCTTTGTGTGGGTCCCAGGCAGGGACCGAGGTCTGAAGTCCCGAGCAGTGCTGCAACCCAAGTGCGGCCTGCCGGGCGGCTTGTCTAGAAGGGGCGCCCCGGCCGGCCGGGGCGCGGGAGCACCGACCAGGTGGACTTTGTGGACTGGCCGCAGAAGGAGCCGAGCAGGCTTGGCGGGCTGTGGCCAGCAGCGAGGCTGAGGCAACCGGATGTTGAGTCTGTAGAAAGGACCTTGAGGTCTGCTGGGTGTCTGGGCTGTCGGGGGCGGCGGCCCAGAGCGTGGAGCGGGCAGTGCGCGCGGGGCGCGGCGGGCGGCGTGAGCGAGGCAGCAGGCCCCGCGCACCTCTGCGGCTGCGGGGCCGTGTGCTGGACGTCTGAACCGAGGCCCGCCACTGGTCAGAGCATGGAAAATAAATGCAGTTGCAGGTCTTTCTTTCTTTGCTTTTTTTTTTTTTTTTTCTTGTCCACTTAAGAGGTCCTTTTTTTTTTTTTTTTTTAATATCTGTCTTTCGGAGATACCTGGATTTGGTCCAGAGCAGGTTGCCCGCGGGAGGGCCCCGCGAGCGGTAGCGCGCGAGGGAGGGAGAGAGGGAGGGAGGGCGAGATGGAGGGAGGGAGGGAAGGAGGGCGGGCGGCGGCGGCGGCCGGGGCTTCCCTCCCCGGGCGGGAGGCGGCTGCCCTGCATCTGTGGCCGTGGGGAGCCGAGGAGCAGGTAACGAAGCCGCTTCCCGAGGCGGGACTGGACCAAGCCAAAGGGACCGAGTCTTCGGGGTCTCTGCCTGAGGCCCTGGCGGGAGAGAAGGTAGGGAGACCGGCGCCCGCCAGGCCTGGCCAGCGAGGCCTGCGGGATCTTGAACCTGCGCACGGTCTCGGGCTCACACTCATGCTGTTGAGTCTGTGCGGTTTGCCTGTCTGTCTGTCTGCCTGTCGGTCTGTCTGCGACGCCCGGAGCTCTGGGCTCTCCTTCCAAAGGCTTGTTGGGGGTGGGGGGGGGGGGAGGAGGAAAAAAAATCGGGAAAATTCGTCGGCATGTGCACTTTCATTCATTGGATTCTCCGCGCCTCGGCGGGTTGCTCGCGACGCCCCCAAGCTGGAAGGGCGCTCCATCGCGGCCGCGGGGAGTCCGGTGCGCCGGCTCCCTCCGCCACCGGCTCCAGGTTCGCGAGTCGCCCCGAGGTTTGAGGCCAGACAGCTCCCAGTCGGGCAGGGAGGGCGGGGGAAGAGGCCAGCCGCTCTGGCCCCTTGATTGTACTTCGGGCCCGTATTGTCTCTCTCTCCTTTCGCCACCTCCGCTTCCTCAGTCTGGTCTCCAAAGTCACTGCAAATTTCCTTGCGACACATACATCACACAAAAGATCAGGTAACAGCGCGCTCAGGCACACGGGGGGCTCCGGGGCGGGCGGCCCCCCTCCGGGCCACTCCCCGGGCTGGGAAGCCAGACCGTGCTGGGGGAGCCGGAAATAGCCCCGTTTGCTGCGCAGCGGCGGGGCGGGGGCGCCGGCGGGGGAACGCAGGCCCGCAGGCCGTGGCGTTGAGAGGGCCACGTTCACAGGCCCTGGGGCCTGGCCCCTGGTGTGCGGGGATCCCGGGTACCCACCTGGGGGTGGGGGCAGGCCGCGGGCTCCTCGCGCGGCAGCGCAGGCCGGGAGCACTCCGTCTCTGTTTCCAGCGCAGGCCTTAGCCAGGAGTTGTCAGTGGGTGTGTTTTTCCCAACAAAGAGGGCTCAGGAGGCAGAAGGGGGGAAAGTAGAGGGGAGCCGGGGAGGGGGCGGGGAAGGGGGAGAGGGCGGCCGGGAGGTGGAATGAGCCCATTTCAGGGGGAGACGCAAAATGAAAGCGAATGGAGTGCGGCCGCCTCCTCCGCGCAGGGCGGGTGCTGAGGAACCGGGAGCCGGCTCCCTGCCTGCGGGCGGCTGGGATGGCCCGCTGGGGGCGGGGGCGGGGGGGGGGGCGGGCGGAGAGCCTGTTTTGGATTTAATCCGAACTTGACGGTGTGGATGGAGCCCGCAGGGAATTTAAATCACTAAAAAGGAGGCGCGTGGCAGGGGGAGGGGACGACTCTAACCTGTCCGTCTGTCTGTCTGTCTGTCCTCCGCATGGTGCTAAGCTTGGTTGCGGTCTCTAGTGCTCCGGATAGAGGTGATGGAGTCAGGGTCGCCCCTCCCCCTCGGGGGGCTCTGCGGAGCTCAGTGGAATCTTTTGGGGGTGGGAGGGGAGTTCTAAAATCCAGAGCCCAGGCAGAGCTGCTGGCTGGCTAAGGCTGGGGTTTCAACCCTCCCCAGCAGGGGACTCTCAACTGCCCCAGTCCCTCAGGTTTGCCCCCCGCCTGCTGAGGAAGATGGGAGTGGTGTGAATGAGAGAGCATCCCAGAGTCATCAGCCTGAGTAACTGGGCTCCAGGAAGAGGAGACCCGCCTCCTTGGTGCTCCCCCCACCCCCTACCCCCCCACACCTACGCGCCTGGATTTGGGGGAAGCCGGGAAGCCTGTTTCAAACACTAACCTGCCAGCCTGTCTCCAGATGTACGGAGTGGGGGCTGCAGCCCACATGCACTAGTGGAACCTACGGGGCCCACGGCCTGGTGCTCTCCCAGCCTCTCCAAGGCCCCCTCTCTCTCTCAGCGAGTTCTAGGGAACGCAGAGCACTGGGCCAGGAGGGGGCAGTGGGCGAGGCCTGCTTCCTGGGCCACAACTGTGCCTGTGTCCCGGTGGGGAGGGTGCAGGGTTTCTGTTCCTGGAAGAAGAAGGCGACAGCCCCTTGTTGGCTTTGCGGGGGACTGGATGGCAGCGGGGGATCCCGGCAGGCAGTGTTCAATGGGGGTGGGTGAGAAGGGGGCGGCTCTTCCCAGCTGGGATGTCTGTTTCAGGGGCTCTCCCCAGTAGCAGAGGTCCATAGCAGGGGCTCCTCAGAGACTTCTTCCTCCTCCCGGAAAGCTGAGGTTGGGGCAGGCAGGCCCTGCAGCTGGTGAAGAGGCAGAGGAGCAGCACCGGGAAACCTTGTTCCTCTTGTGTTTCTTCGCCCCTGGACTGGAGCGTGGCGCAGCCCCCAGCTGCCCCGTGAGGCTTCTGGGCCCACCGTGGGATTCTAGACCCCAGAGGCCTAGTGTGCCCACCAGAGCAGGTCTCCTGGGAGGGGCAGGAGAGGCGGCCTCTTCCTCCTTTGTGTCCAGACAGAAGTGGTCGCTGCGCCGGGAGCTGGGCCCGCGGCAGAGGCCCGGCAAGCCGGCGGGCTGCACAATGCCACGGCTGCCCGGCAGGCTCGAGCCCTGCCCCGTCCCGCCTGCGTCTCCTCCTCCTGCCTTTCCTCCACCTTGCTTCGCTCTCCGCTGGGCTTCCTCTCCCTGCTCTCCCATCCCTTTGCATCTCGCCTGCCTTCCTTGCTTCAGTTCTCCCCCTGTTCTCTTCTTCTGTTGCTCCGTCTGCTTCTTTCCTTCCCAGAGCCTGGCGCCGTTTTTTGCAGTAGGTCTGTCCTCAGGGCTGTCTCAGGCAGGCTGTTGTCCCCTGATGTACTGTTGGTCGCAGTCTGGCCCTGGGCCCCACTGAAGGCTAAATGTCTTTGCTCCATCGCTGCCAGCAGCCGCCCAAGAGTCCGCCAGTCCCCAGCCGGCAGGAGCTGGGGGAGGTGCTGGCTGCTGCGCTGGGGACTTGGAGAAAGCCTCAGCAGAGGCGCTGGAACCTCTTGTCTTTTCCTTGAACTAGTGAGGGAGATTTTTTGATTGACAGCTAACCCGACTCCATCAAGGCCAAAGAGATATTCCGTTTCTTGCTGTAATTCGCATTTCCTAGGCCAATTCAGGCCAAGGCAGGGGAAGACAGAGCCCAGGGGGACGAGGCGGAGGCCCCCAGGGTCGCCTCTCCCCAGCCAGACACTTCCCTCCTTCCCCCCCGTGTGTCGAAATCCCAGCCCCGCTAGACCGAAAAAGAGAATAAGCAGAGAGGGGGGGTGGAGCAGTGACTGGGGAGAGGGCCTGCAGAGCTGGGGTCGCCGCCACGCTCTGCTGCTGCCCTCCCCCCAACTTTTCAATCTCCCCCTCCCCATGCTACACTGGCCAGCCCTTCTCCACCACAGAGGAGAGACAGCGCCACAGAGATGCAGGAGGGAAGCAGCCCCCGCCCCCACCCTTGGCGTTTGGTCCCCTCCAGGGGACAGGAGAGGGAGTGAGAAGGGCAGGCGTGGCTGGGGACCTGGCAGCCTCCTTCCCTGCTGCGTTCTGAGCCTGCATCTCAACCCCAGCTTCTGCCTGCTTCCCTAGCACCGTCTGAGACCCTTCCCTTCTGACCCCGACCCTGCACCCCTCCTTCAAATGCCCTCTGCCGTATCTAGGCGCACTGTATCTGTGGGGCCGTCACCTGCCCCTATCCTCCCCCCCAACACCCCTGTCCACTATCCTGCACCCACACTGGCCATTTCCTGCTTGCCTGAAGCCCACCCCACCCCCCTTGACTGAGCCACCCGGGGACAGTCTGATGGGAAGCAGAGGACTGGGCAAAGAACCCCAAATTCAAGGAGCAGGGTAGCAGCCCAACTTATGGGGGAGCAATCTAAGTTGTCTGATGCTCTCCCTGCGATCATGGCCGCCCCTCCAGAATCCCTGCATCCGACCCCCAAAAACCTGCTTCCTCCCTCCCCTCCGTTGCTTTTTTCCCGTTCCAAAAACAGCCTACAATTTTATTTAATGAAAGACACATTTATGAACAATCAAATGATCCTCATAAAAATTTTATTGAAGGACGTAAAAACAAGCTACTTGCCCACGACCGAGGTCGCTCTCTCGCCTCGCCCGCTCTCACCCTGGCTCTCTGCAGGCAGAGCCCCGGGAGTGACTTCTTTTTTTGGGGGTGGGGGGTTGTGTCGCAGAGCTGGAGCTGGGGGCAGAGGCGGGCTGAGCAGGAAGACGGGATGCGAACGCTCCCCACTTAAGTTGTGCAGGTCTCTCCTCCACTTCTTCAAGCTGGCAAAGAAACGTAAATAGATACAGACAATAAATTTAAAATAAAGGCGCTTGTGCTCTCCGTGCCAACGCAAAGAGAAGACTTCCGAGGCTGATGACGGAGGGGCCTGCGAGCCCGAAGTTGCACCCCTCCCACCGCCGGGCCACCTTCCCCCGCTTCCCCTGGCCCAGATTTGGGGGGCTGAGCCGGCCAGTGGCAGGAGGGCGCTCCCCGGTCCCTCCTTCCCTTCCTCCAGTCCCCTCCCACCCGCCCTCCCTCGCTGCTGCCGCGGCTCCTGAGAGAAATACATACAGACACACTATTTAAAATCGCATTTTTAAAAAGCCACGTTCCGAGCTGACAATCGCTGGGCTCGGCTCGCGCAGAGGCTGCGGGCGCGTCGGGGCCGACAGAGACGGATTACGTCAAGAAATAGTTCCTCCACCTACCTCGGCCGGCTCCCCGCCCCTGCGGGCTCCCGCGCCCGCCCGGCCCCGGGGGTCCCGCAAGCCGGGCCTCGGGGAAGCGGTGGGGGCGGGCGGTCCCCCCCGCGTTCCCCCCCAAATCCTCACGCTGTTGGGGCGGGGGAGGCCATCTGCTTATGGGTGGACATGGGCAAGGGGCGTCCTGTGGCGAGGTCTCAGCCGTCCTGAGCGGAGGGCCGGCGCCTGGGGTCCGGAGTTGCGGACCCCCAGGAAAACGCGGGTCGCGGGGATCAGCAGAGAGAAGAGGGTGGGAGGGGGGGGTGAGAAAAAAAGCAAGGGAAAAAAAAAGCCCCTGCGCATTGATCCGCGCCGTATTTTTGGGTAAATACGATCACGTGGGGGCCGGGGAGCCAATGAGCTGCGGGGAAAAGGCTGGAAAAATAATTACCTGCCTTGATTGTTCTGTGAGCAGATAAAAAGTACATATACAGTTCATACAATAATCTTATGTATGTAAAACCCTGTTACGATGTCGGCGACGGGGCCCATCAGTAACTATTACGTGGACTCGCTCATTTCGCACGACAATGAAGACCTCCTAGCGTCCAGGTTTCCGGCCACCGGGGCTCACCCCGCCGCCGCCAGACCCAGCGGGCTGGTGCCGGACTGTAGCGATTTTCCGTCCTGTAGCTTCGCGCCCAAGCCGGCCGTGTTCAGCACGTCGTGGGCGCCCGTGCCCTCGCAGTCGTCCGTGGTCTATCACCCGTACGGCCCCCAGCCCCACCTCGGCGCCGACACGCGCTACATGCGGACTTGGCTCGAGCCGCTGTCCGGCGCCGTCTCCTTCCCCAGCTTCCCGGCCGGGGGCCGTCACTACGCCCTCAAGCCGGACGCCTACCCCGGGCGCCGCGCCGACTGCGGCCCGGCCGACGGCCGCAGCTACCCGGACTACATGTACGGCTCGCCCGGGGAGCTGCGCGACCGCGCCCCGCAGACACTGCCCTCGCCCGAGGCGGACGCCCTCGCCGGCAGCAAGCACAAAGAAGAGAAGACCGACCTGGACCCCAGTAAGTTGGGCGCAATTTCCCTTTACAACCGGCGCGGGCGGGGGTGGGGGGGTAGCCGGATTACAGCCCCTCGCAGCGGCGCAGGGAGCGCGGGAGAGGGGCGAGGGCGAGGGGGCGAGGACTCAATAAAAGCGAATTACCTTAGGGAGCTGGGCAGGGGCAGGAAGATCTGAGGAGGGGGCCCAGGGAGCCAGGTTAGGAGAGAGAGGGCCTGGGGGGGCTCCTCGAGCAGGAGCTGACTTTGATGAGCGAGACCCCTGTTCTCCACCACCACCACCCAGCCTCAGCCTAGGCTTTCTGGCTCAGTTCTCCACTTTCGAAGAAGAAATGCATTACAGAGCCAGGGGAGCACTGGGGCGGGGGGCGAGGTTTATTTTGGGGCTTTGAGATGGGATTGGGCACAGAGGTGAGGAGAGAGGAAATACCCCAGAGAGAAAAGCCACCCCCCTACACCTGGCAGTCAGCCTGGGGGTCTTCCCCCCCTAAGGAGAGAGCCACAGCACAGGAAAGGTCTCTGGACTGCTCCCCCAGGGAGGCTGGGACAGTTCCCAACCTGGGAACTTGGAGAGCTCAGGACTTGCAAAGAGAGAAGTGGGGTGGTCCGAGCCTCCTTAAACTTGAGAGCCCTCTTCTGAAGGTCTGTCTGCAAGGAGGAAGACTGCAGGATGGGGGCTCAGGGATGAAGAGGGGTCAGGAACCCATGCCCCATGCTGGGGACTCACTCCCAGCCCAGCCAGGGAGAGTGGAACCCCCTGAGTGTGGCAGAGGAGGGGGCTTGGCTAGCGTAGGTGGGGGGCAGGTGGGAGCCCCAGGGTCAGAGAAAGAGGGAAGGCGAAGCAGCAGGGGCAAGCTGCAGCCCCCTGGGTGTGAGGAAGTACTTGGGGGAGTCCTGAGGGGCCAGGGCCTAATTCTTTCTCTCTGAAGCCTTCCATCCCTGCCCTCAGCTACTCCCAGAAACCTGAAATTGGAGGCTTGGCTCCCACAGAGCCTGTCCTGGGGTTGGCAGGAGGGGGGCACTGGAGGCCAGCAGGAGAGCTGAGATCTGGGCAGGGGGATGCCCTCCCCAAGGCCAGCAACAGCTCTCTGGGGAGAGGCAACAGTACCCTGAGATTTCGCCTCAGCAGGGTTGCACCCAGAGCGAGCGGCGCTGGAGCTGGAGAGGGTGCATGGGGTGGGGTGGGGGCTTGGGGGGACTCTCAGGGCCAGGAAGCAGAGCTACTGAAACCTCAGGACTTGGTGGTGGGCTGGGAGGGTGGGAGGGGGCAGAGGAGGAGGGAGGTGGGGAGGAGGGGGACCTCGCTATAAAAATAAAAAACAAGAGAGAGAAGCGTTTATGGGCCTATGAAGCGGTTGGGAATTTGGACTTTTTATGAGGATATTCTCGAATTACTACTCTTGAAGCTGAGAGGACCAGACTGTAGGGGCTTTGAATAGCTTCGGATTTCCTACAGTTTTAGGAAACTGAAAAGGGGGGAGAAGGGGGGGGCAGAATGAAGGAGGAGGAAGGGGGGAAGATTCCTACAGCAAAACGTGTCCAAATTCAGGTTCAATTCTTGGGTTTGGGGAGCCTGGCTAAGCCTGGGGGTGGGGAGGCACAGGTCCTAGGCTACAGAGGGGGCTCCGCTGACCCCTGTCTGTGTTTGGCCCTCCAGGCAACCCCGTAGCCAACTGGATCCATGCCCGCTCCACGAGGAAGAAGCGCTGCCCCTACACCAAGTACCAGACGCTGGAACTGGAGAAGGAATTTCTCTTCAATATGTATTTAACCAGGGACCGTCGGTACGAGGTGGCCCGGGTTCTCAATCTCACCGAGCGGCAGGTCAAAATCTGGTTTCAGAACCGGAGGATGAAGATGAAAAAGATGAATAAAGAGAAAACCGACAAGGAGCAATCGTAAACCCTGCCCCAGCCTGGAAAAAGCAAAACAAAAACAAAACAACAAAGCAAAACAAAACAAAACAAAACCCGCAGAAATATCCCCATGCAGGCGGGAGAAAGCACGGAAAAAGAAAAGGAAAGAGCAAGATAGAGAAAAGCCAATCAACTTAAAAAAAAAAAAAAAAGAGGAAGGGGAAGAGGAGAACTCTGCGATATGGGAGGGCTCAGTGTTGAGAAATTGGTGTTTTAGAGTTAGTTCTACCCAGCAGGGAGGAGGTGCGGAGAGACCCTCGCCCTCGGCCCCCAGCGCAAGTGAAATAAATGACACACACAAATGTGATTTTTTTTTCCTCCTTTCTTCAGATAAGCCAGTACTTGAATCGCTATATTTCTATTTCTCCCCCCTGTATTGTACTTGATCTGGGCCATCCCTTCCCTGGCCTTGGACGCGCTGCGTGCAGATTTTGTACAAAAAAGAACACACACACACTTACACACACACACACACACACACACACTCTGATTCCCGGCCCAGGAGCTGCGGGGCGAGGGCCCGAGCGCGGCAGGCTGGGTCGGGCGGCGAAGGCCGGCACCTCGGGCGTGTACATAGCCGCGTTTCCTCTCCCCCCACAGCGTCTGTCCGTCCTGTAACGTGCTCCTGTTTGTTATGGTAGAACAGCTCTGTGTTAATATATCGAAGTCACTGAAAAAAACAGAAACTCAATGGCATCCAGTTCTCGTTATTTCTCCTCCCTGTGGCTTGCACGCTGCTGCTGCCATGGAGGATGCAAGTGGCCAGGTTCGCTAGGGGAGGCTGGAGCCAGAGAAAGGGCTCCCTCTGCTTCTGTGCGGGCTGGGTGGCTGAGGGCGGGGGCTGGCTGGGCAGGGGGCGTCCAGGGGGCAGGGTGGAGGGCTGCTGAGGCCGGGCCCAGCTTGTGCCTGTCCCGGCTGGCTGCCTTCTAGTTTCCTGATGGTTGGATGCACGGGGTTCGGGGCGGGGGGGGGGGCATGGCATGAGTGGCTTTCGCTGGCTGTGATTAATTGTAATAATTTATGAGTACATGAGATCGGCCGAGAGAGATAGGTGAACGTGGAAGTTGGGTGCTGGGTGAGGTCCTGGGCCCGGCTTCTGGGCTGGCTGCACTGGTACCTTGCTGCTACCAGGCATGGCTGGGGGGTGGGGGGAGGGCGGGGGTCAGCTAGGAGGAAGGCCAGGCAGGCCTCAGGGAGCCGGATGGGCACTGGGACTGCACTGGAGGAAAAAAAGAGAAATACGGGGAGAGGGAGAGGGAGAGAGCAGAGGAGGTGGCCAGAGAGGATGAAGGGAGGGAAGAGACAGGCGGCTGCGGCCCCTGCTTCTCCATGCATCCTCCGTGTCTCTCCTGGCCGCCTTCTCACTCCCTCCGGTGTTCAGTGTGAATGTGGCTCTGGGGGTGAGCGAGCTTGAGCAGGGCAGCTGCACCGTTTCTGGGAGAAGCTGAGGCCAGGGCCCAAGGCGGCGGAGTTGGATGCTCCCTGGTGTTGCGGATCCTCGTGCTTAGAGGCGGCGGGGAGTGTGGGGGACAGCCTGGCGGGGCCATCGGCCCGCGCGCTGCACCCGGAGCCCCTTGCCTTAGAACCAGCGGTTTTTCGTCTGCTAACGAGAAGCAGACACGGGCTGCCTCGGCCCCGGCACCCCCTTTCTCGGAAATCCCCCAATCTGGAAACTATTAAAATCAGACTGCTCGAAATATAGCCCTTTAATATCTCGGGCTGCCCATTCTGCTGAGGGTGCAGGGTGTTGCCCGGAAGCGTCCAGGCATTCCGCAGGGAAAGAGAAAAATATAGTTGGGGGTCCCTGGCGCACGGGCTGCCTTAACCCCCAGAGCATCACCTCATGGGGTCGGGGAGGCTTTGGTGGGGACCTGTGGGGGACAGCCCCGCCACTGGCACTGGGACCTCCTACCCTCCCCTTCCACTGAGGCTGGAGGTAGGTGGGGAGCTGGGAAAGTTCTGTTCCCTCCATGATATCTGGGCGAGGACAGTCAAGTCACAGAGAGGGACCCAGCCGGGGCTGCAGGCTGGGCCCCCTCTGCGCCACACAGGGGCTCTCCTCCTGCTTTTCAGAACCATTGTTTTCTTGGTCCCGCTGAAAGGTGCTTTGCCTGAAGCTCTCCCTTTTTCTGCACTGCCTCCGCGCCGCCTTGGGCCGCCTCTTTGGTTCTGGAGCCCTGGCCGCAGTTGCACACTCAGCGGAGGCCAGCGCGCCCCTCTGCCTGCCTGGGATGCGGGCTCCTCTCGCCGCTCTGCCCGGCCGCCTTTCCCCAGCCTCCACCCCGCCCCTGCGCCAAGGCCCTGTCGCCTCCCCTCTCGGCGGCCGTCGGCACGGCCTGCTTCCTGCAGCCGGCCCCGGGGGCCGGCCTGGCTGCGGGCAGAGGCGTGGGCTCCAGGCGCAAGGCCCACCGGGGCCCGGCCAGCCGCTGCGTCCCGGCCCAGCCTCCGGGCCCGCAAGTCAGGCATGGATTGGATTTTTATTCGCGATCACTTGTGGATGAAAGCGACCGTAACAACACGACACACATCTGGGGAAAGAAATGAAAGCTGGGGCAGGGGTTGGGGGGGCGGAGAGGAGCTAACAGATGCCCTCCCCCCTCACCTTCCCCTCCCCGCGCCCCTCTGCTCCTTTGTCAGAATCACAAAACCCTAAAGGTTGTTCCACTTGGGAAGGCAGCGGGGATAAGGTACATTTCCGCAGCCCCGAAATGCGCTTTTATGGGGCTGTTTGTTTCCCTGCTCGGGGGTTCTGAATGGAGCCGAACAAAACAGCAGCGCGGAGCTGGCTAGACGTCTGGGCTTAATTGTTTTATGGTTTAAATAAGGTGGACACTCTTTCCTTTGAAATCGGATTATAGGAATGTTTTGTCTATGGCCCACGGAGCACAGGACCTCACTGGCTGGGAGGGAGAGGTGGAGAGAGCGCGCGCGAGGGACGGGCTACAAACCGGGGGGCAAACGGCCTGGAGCGGTCAGTCCCACCGCAAAGTCCGGCAGGCGGCGGCGGCGGCGGCGGCGCGGGCGGTGCGGGGCCGGCGTCCGGGTAAGCGCGGCGGGGAGGCCGGCGTGCGCGCCGCGGGCGGGCGGCCGTGGGAGCCTCAGGCAGCGCGTCCGCGTGCGCCGCGGTGCTCCGGGCGCCCAAACGCCTGCTTGCGGGAGGGGGCGGGGGGCCGCCGCAGGTCCTTTGCACAGTGTCTCTTCAAGCAAGAAGGGAGGGTAACAAAAAGAGAAGGCAGTGTGGGGCCTGCCACAAGATTTATTTCGAGAACTTAGAGAACGAGCCGTCCTGGGGGCAACTCCCTTGCCCGTGAGTCCCGCTCCTCGGCACCCACCCGGAGGCTCCTGCCTCCCACTTACCACCTTAGGGCCAAGCCTGGGGGACCTCTGCCTCTTTTTTTTTTTTTTTTTCCCCCTGGCCTAGCTGCATTGGGGCAAGTGGACGCGAGGTGGCGCTGTTGCTCAATGTTAGAGGCGGCGCGGGCCCCGGCCGGCCTGGCCGCACTGACGTCGAGAGGCCCGGCCCGGAGCCGCGGGGAGAAGGCCCCGCGCCGCGCCGCGCCGCGGCCCGGCCCGGCGAGCCTGGCTCTGAGCACATCCACGCTCTCACCTGCCAGGCGTAAATAACGCGCGAGTGGCAGCGGGAGATGGGCCCTGGCTCCGGGAGCGGGCTGAGGAGGCGCAGGAGGGCGGGCATCGCCAACAATCGCTTTGCGCAGGAGATAAGAGCAGAGCGGACGACGCGTAATTAACACAAAAAGGCGGACTGACCCGGACAAACGAACATAAATCCGCGGTACCTAGACGGGCGGTGGGACAGGGACGGCCCCGGCGAGGATGGCTGCGTGCGGTTCCTTTATTTCCAGGCTCAGAGCGAAATAAATCAGAAACGAGTACAAGGAAGGAAAAAGAAGAAGAAGAAAAGCAAAACAAAACAAATGAAAGAGAGGCGAGAGGTCTCCTAAAAGGGGAAACCGAGTCTGACCAGGGGTTGCAGGGCTGCTGGGTGCCGCCGGGCAGGCGGCGGTGGCGGCACACTCGGGACAGTCGCATTCCAGGACACAAAGGCCCGGAAGAATAGCTCTCTGGTAGAGTTTTCCGCTGGACCATAAAATGTCAAAATATCCCCCCACCCCACCCCTAAAAGATAAGGCGCAGGCCCCAGAGCGAATCTGGCCCTCGGGGCTTCCTCTCTCCAGGAGGAGAGGAGAAAGTATTTATGACAGTCGCCGGCACAGTCGCTGGGAGCCGGGAGTCCACTCTGCTGTTCCAGCCCCAGACGGGTAGGCTCGGGAAAGGCCAGGCTGCAGGCGGGGGATGCAGCGGGCGCTGGGAGCGGTGGAGACGCCCTGCGGTGCGCCCACCGTCACTGTCTTTGCAGGCCTGGCCCTCTCGCCTCCACCACTCCCCTCTGCTGCCCAGGGACCATAGTCCCTTATGTGTGCGGTTTTGGGCAGCTGGGACACAGACAGATCCTGGAAGGGTGTCATACTGCAATCCCAGCGCTGCCCTGCCCTGCCCTGTCCCCAGCTCCAGAGCTGGGCTCCAGCCTGGGGGGCAGAGACTTCCTGGTTTGCTAACCACCTCCTGGCTCACCCACTCCTGAAACCCCAGCCTGTGGATGGAACGCAGGGAGCAAGTATTTGTCCTGGTGCAGAGACGGTGCATATGTGTGTGTGTGTCGGGCAGTGTGCACCATGCGTGCCCAGTGTCTGCAAGGTGGTGGGATACTTGCAGGCACACGTGTGCCAGTTTACAGGGGGCATGCAATGCACTTGGTGTGTGTCAGGGTGAAGAGGCAGCCTGTAGTGTGTGTGTGTGTGTGTGTGTGTGTGTGCACATACCCCAGTCTGCTGAGGGAGAGGACTGGAAAAACCATTCCTACTCGTCGTCTTCATTCGTATGCACACAGCACACATGCACACCACGGCGCTCACTGGCTCCCTTTTGCTCTGTTGCCTGTGCGAAGCCCACTTAGGGCCAAGGACGGGCAGTGAGGGGCCGAGGGCCTTTTATCCTCTGCGATTCACTTGAGTTTGTCCAGTGTTGGGGGATGTGGGGAGCCCCCCAGAGCAAGCGTGGGTAAATATTTAAAGAGTGTCTGTTGACAGTTCCCGTCCACCTCCTGGCCAGGGCAGCCTGCCTGGGGGAGGGGGGAACGGTAGAGGAGCCAGGGGGTCCCTTCAGACTGAGCCGGCAATGCCTATGGGGCCAGAGTATTTGGGGACAAGTAAGAGGCCTGCTTTAGTCCCCTGCGACCCAGAAAGAAATGGTCTCCTGAGAAGAGACACCATGCACCAGCCCAGCCAGCAGCCGGGGATACACAGGCTGCCCTCACCTTCTTGGTCCCCACAGGCAGCTTTGCTGCCAGCCCCCCCCCCACCCCCGGCCCAGCCTGTGGCCGCTGCCTGTCTCCTGCCCAGTGGCCCTGATGGGCTGTGTGGGGTGCCCGCGGAAGGCAGGCCGGCAGGCAGGCAGGAGCCTGTTCTGCATCTGGGGAGGGCAGGGCCGCTGCAGACCCTGGCAGGGGCTGATGCCTGGGGTGTCTGGGGCTATGGTGGGCTTGTTTCTCCCCAAAGTCTCCCCCCCACCACCACCACCACACACATCCCCCTCCAGGGGGCTCATCTTTTGGGGCTAGGGACCCTGCTCTGGCATAACCCCATTTAACCTCTTTGGAATGTGTTGTACCTGTTGAGGTAACCCGAGCTGACCTGCTGGTCAGGTACGTCTCTGTCTCTCAGGCTCAGAGGGAAAAGAGAGGCACCTTTGAATCTGAACGCGTACCTTGGAAAAGCTGGCCCCGGCCATTAGCTGGGGCTGGCTCACCACCCCCCTGCACACACCACACCCCCATCCCTCCCCCTCTCCTCCCTCCCCTTCCTCCAGGTCCCCCCAGCCCTGAACCCCTCAACCCCCGCCATCTCTCTCTCCCTCTCTCTCTCTCTGTCTCTTCTCTCTCTCTCTCTCTCTCTCTCTCTCTCTCTCTCTCTCTCTCTCGCCTGTCTTCATGTCGTGGATTGATGAACGCGAATCGCGTGTAAGCGCCGCCACCGCCGGGAGTCTGAGGAATTCGCCTGGGCTGTTAAAGGAAAGAGCTAAGTGAGCGAGCTCTACCTACCGGCAGTGAGGGAGCCGCCGCCGCCGCGCCGCCCGCCCCAGCCCGAAGCTCTGCCGCGCCGCCCGCGCTCGCTCGCACCGAGGCGCCCCCACCTGCCCGGCCCCCAGCCCAGCAGCCCAGCCCCGTCCCGGGGAGCCGGCCGGCCCGGGGTTCGGTCCCGGGGGGAGGGGAGTTTCGGGGGTACCGGGCGGGGGAGCCGCGAGCCAGAGGGGAGGGGGCCGCGGGGTTTCATGTACCCAGCATGAGTTCCTACTTCGTCAACCCCCTGTTCTCCAAATACAAAGGCGGCGAGTCCCTGGAGCCGGCCTATTACGACTGCCGGTTCCCGCAGAGCGTGGGCAGGAGCCATGCGCTGGTGTATGGGCCCGGCGGCTCGGCGCCCGGCTTCCAGCACGCCTCGCACCACGTCCAAGACTTCTTCCACCACGGCACCTCCGGCATCTCCAACTCGGGCTACCAGCAGAACCCGTGCTCGCTCAGCTGCCACGGAGACGCCTCCAAATTCTATGGCTACGAGGCGCTCCCTAGACAGTCCCTTTATGGGGCTCAGCAAGAGGCGAGCGTGGTGCAATATCCCGACTGTAAATCCTCGGCCAACACTAACAGTAGCGAAGGACAAGGCCACTTAAATCAAAACTCGTCTCCCAGCCTCATGTTTCCATGGATGAGACCCCACGGTGAGAAGCCTTTTCTCTTTCCCCCTTGGTCTCCTGCGCTCCGGGGTCTCCCCCCCCCTTCCTTTTTGTCTGCCTTCGCTTTCCCTCCCGGCTTTGGGGGTCTCTGCCGCCCCACCCCCGAGCCTCGGTGGGTTGCTGGAGGTTGGGCAGGCTCGGCTGAGGGTGGGGCTGGAGGCGCCTGGGACATTTTGGGGATTGGGATGAGGGTGGGGAGAGGTGCCTGAGGGTGCAGAAGCTTGGAAATCGTTTGCTGCTTCTCTGTCTGCCTGTCTCTGTCTGTGTCTGCCTCTCCCTCCCTCTAGGTCTCAAGTCAGAGTTGGGGAGGTGGCTGGGAAGGGTACCCTGAGGTTAGCAGCCTGGGGAGCCCATGAACAGGGTGTCTCCCAAAGCAAGAGCCCCCCCCCCCCCCCGGCTCCAGGACAGAGGCGAAGGGAGACCTCCGCTTCTCTCCTCTAGCCAGAGTGCTGCCACCCCCAAAGACAGGCACCCAGGCTCAGAGGCTAGCCCAGTGCTCCCTCCCCGAGAATGAGTCTGAGCCCCGGGACCCCAACTTTTCTGCACTTCCCCCACTTGGGGAAAGGACAGGAAGCTGGGGTGGAGGAAAGCAGCGCTCCCCAGGAGAGGGGCGTCCAGACAAGGGGTCCCTAAGGTCCAGAGGGCCCTGGCCAGGCCCTCCTCACCCCCAGCAAGGGCTCCTGGGTCTCGCCGAGACCTGCAGAGGGGCTCAGGCTACGAGCCCCTCCAAGGGTGGCCCCTCACAGCCCAATTTCGAAGTACAGGGGGAAGAGATAGAGCGACAAGTTCCGGCAGGGATGGCCCGTGATTTATTTGCTGGTCTCCAGTTAGCAATCAGGCGGAGCAGTGATACATTCCAGGAGATCAATTATTGTGCTTATTGGAGAAGTGTTCAGCAGAGAGAGGCAAGGAGCAGGCATGGCAGAGCCCCTCTTCTCTGCCCCCAGCCCTTTTTCCTTTCTTTGGGAAACAGGCTCAAGTCCCCAGCCCGGCTCATGAACTGCCACTCTGCACTTGTAAACAAAGCTGCAAGGGCCAGTTTCCTGGGGTTGCAGGCCTGGGCCGGGTGGGGTGGGGGGCTCTGCAGGGCTCCCCTGGCCTCAGTTTCCAGAGAGAACCCCGTCCCTGCCCCACCCCCACCCACCTCCCAAGGTGAAACCAGACCAAAACAAGCCCCCAAACTTTCCCGCTTTCTGCTCAGACTTTTCCACGCCAGGGAGAAGGGGGGGGAGCCGGAGCGGGGGGGGCACCTGGCGGGGAGGAAGAGTGGCCCCCCCACCCAAAGGTAATCAGACTGGGGTTCTGTTCTGTCCAGCTCCGGGGCGGCGCAGTGGCCGGCAGACTTACAGCCGCTATCAGACCTTGGAACTAGAGAAGGAGTTTCTCTTTAATCCGTATTTGACACGGAAGCGCCGGATAGAGGTGTCTCACGCCCTGGGACTGACTGAGAGGCAAGTGAAGATCTGGTTCCAGAACCGACGGATGAAGTGGAAAAAAGAAAACAACAAGGATAAACTGCCCGGAGCCCGGGATGAGGAGAAGGTGGAGGAGGAAGGGAACGAGGAAGAGGAGAAAGAAGAGGAGGAAAAAGAAGAGAACAAGGACTAAGCAAGAAAGAGGGACACCCCCCTTTAGCAACTCCTTGAAGTTTCGTTTTATGGTAGCAGATAAATTGAGAAGTTTACGACTGTCATTTGCTTTTATAGAGAATAGAATGACACTCACAACTCTAACTACCTGTCAGATACTCCCAGCTCTGTTTTATTACCTTTGGACTCCCCCCCACCTCTTTATTTGTTTGGGGACTGGAGGGGGGAGACCGAGACGCAACGGAATGTTGGGACCCTCGGGTCCACTCCTGGCCCTCCCAGATACACTTGCTCCTACCCCCACCCTCCTGGGTCCTTCCTGGAGTCTCAGGTCCCAGCCCCGGCCTCCTGGCCCTCTCTCTCTCTCTCTCTCCCTCTCTCTGCCCCCTTGTGCCACGGTCCCGCCTCCCTGCTGCCCTGGTATTTATTTTAGAAGGGAGCCCCTTTCAAAATATGGAAGAGGACTGGGGCTTTGTCTTAATGCTAGGACCTAGTGGACTGGATTTACTTGTTTAAAAGGGAAAGAAAAAAAATCAGGAAAGGGAAACAGTTTTAAAGAAATAAGGGAAGAATAGCAAGGAGTATGCCCCCTCCCCTCCCCCTCCTGCTCCCGGGGCTCCCTGCTTCGGAAAAAAAAAAAAAAAAAAAAAAAAAAAAAAAAAAAAAAAAAAAAACCCTTGACTTTCCCTGGGTACCTAAGAGAAACCTGAAGGAGATGTGGCGCTCCCACCTCCCCTGTTTCCGTGGGGTACATAGGAGCCTGCAGTCGCCTCTGAAATCCTACCTAGCCCTTCCCATAGTCACTCGGGCCCACGCCTCCAGCGCCTGCCTTCGCTGTTTGATTTCTGTTCTGTTGGGCCCAGCTTCCTCTGAGCTGCAGTACTGTTAGCGCTCAGAAATCGCCACAATCATGAAAATAAATAAATAATAATAATAATACTGATAATAAATCTTTAACATACTACCTAAAGGGAACCTGCAATAATCTTGAAAAAGAAAGAGAAAATTAAAAAAAAAAGCACCCTACTATAGGAGGAAAAAAAAGAGAAAAAAAGTGAAAAATGAAAAAAAAAGAAGAAACCTCCAACGTATTTTATCACTACCTATAGAAAGAAATCCTGCTTTGAGAGTACTCGTAATGCGGTTTTGTTGTTGTTTGTTGCTGCTTATTTCACTAAGAAGGACCCAACAACTGATACTGCCTAGCTCGCCGGTCCTGTGCGCTTTTATTGTGCTTCTAACCCCAGTAGAGTAGAGCTAAATTGCACTGAATGTATAGTTAACTCTGTCTTGAATCCTCTGTTTATGCAACGTGCTCGAAAGAAAAAAAAAGTTAAAAATATATCTATAATAATAATTTTTGGTCATTTGTCTTTATGTCCAGCTATGAATGTAGGTTTTGTGTCCCGACAACCCTGTTCCTGGTCCAAGTACTTTGTATTGTATACGTGAGTCATAATAAAAAAAAAAAAAGGAGAAAAATATTTGAGGCTGGAATGACTGGCTTGTTCTCTGCAGCTCTCTCTGTTGTCCCCCCACCCCCTTCTCAACACTCTGCAAAAGGTCTGCTCCACCGACCTGACTTGGGGTTGGGGGGAAGGAACTCATGCACAGAGCAGCCTGGGGTGGCCAGGGCAGGCTAGGCTGGGAGGGCAGGTGGAAGGGGTAGGGGGTCAGAGGAGGAGGAAGAGGAACCACCCATTGGTAGGAAGAAGAAGGGTTTATCAGTGTGTTCTTGGGAGAATCCTGGCTCCAAGCAAAGTGGATTTCTAGAATCTAGGACCCTAGTGGGAAGAAAGATCTCCCTCATCCACCCTCTTCCTCCTCCTCAGCTCTGAGCTAGGCCCAGACAAAGACTGCCCCATTCCCTTCCTGCAGCTGTGCCTTTACCTCCCAGGGCCTGGAGCTGAGGGAGAGGCTGTGGGGTTCCTTCTGGTCTCCACATGGCCCTGATGGCCAGCCCTTGGCTTCCGGCACCCTGCATGACAACAGTGCCTGGGGTGGGGGCAGCTGGCCTGCCTGGGGGGCTGGACTAGAAGATGCCTAAGATGGGGGGTGCTAAGTGTCTGTGTGTGGAGGGGGGAGGTGGGGGTAAGGAGGCTTGGGTCTGGGGAAGAGGCCAAGAGGGAAATGGGTGAGCTGGAAGACTGGCCGGCCTGGGGTCCACATCCTGAAATTCAAATTCGGCCGTCTTGGAGCCCTCACTGTCACTCAGCCCTCTGTGTCCTGTGCAGCCTCTGTTCTGGCTGTTTCCAGCCCACTCCCGGCTTCACCTTGGCAAATGGGCAGCTTGCCTGCCCCCAAAGTGCTGCCCGTGGGCCTGGGGGGCTTGGCCAGCTGAGTAGACAGTCCCCGCCATGGTCATAGCAGGTTAAGGACAATCTCCATTCCAATCTTCATCCTCCAAAATAAAGTTGAGTGAGGGCTCTGAGACCCCTGAAGTAAAAGGGTCTCTCACTTTTCTCTAGAGTCCTAGACCAAAAAATCTGTTTATGCCAATGAGATGCTGGTCAAACCATCCCAAATTCCAGAGATACAAGCCCTCTGACTCAGCAGGAGAGGGGAGGGGATCTTCTGGCCTTAAAAACCAGACCCCCAAAGACAGAAATATTTTTGAGGCCAGATCTCTCTCTCTCTCTCTCTCTCTCTCTCTCTCTCTCTCTCTCTCTCTCTCTCTTCCTCTCCCTGTTTCCTAGTCAATGATTTTCCCAGACCTAAACCCAGGCCAACATTTCTTGTTTTGGGTAATTTCAAGGGGGTTCCAGTCCCTGGCTGGGTCACAGTATAGGATTGGGTTAGGCATCGCTCTTAAGGGACCCTACAGCTCTGGGAGGCTTTGAGCGGGGCGCTCCAGTGAAATCTCCTGGAAACTGGGGTCCCTGCTGGGAGCCCAGGCTTCAGCCAGGTAATCCAGTGTGTTGTAGGAGACACCAGCTACCCGCCTGGGGGAAGCCCCCAAAAGACACCGTTTTGCTCGGACCTCAGGCCTGCGCACGGGCGTCCCCTCCACGCGCCGGGGGATGGCCGAGGGCCGTTTCATTTTTAAATGTGGAATTATGGTTGCTATTAATAAGAATATCGGGCCCTGCCGCGGAGCAGGGTGAACCGTGCAGTAGTGGCTGTGAGGGGTCTCGCCAAATGTGTTCCGTTTGTCCCTAGTCCTGCTCAGCCATGCCCGTGGCCCCGAGCCCGGCGCGTCGGAGGGCGGGGTGCGTCTGGCGCCCGGCGGGGCTGGCGAAGTCGGGCACCAGGAGGGCCCGACCCAGGGAGCCCCCACCGCCCCTCTGCTCCGCACCCTCTCCCCCACCCGCTCTGCCCACGGCCTCTGTGTTCTCGTTTGGAAAGAAAAGGAGGTAAAAACCCGTTTTATGGGGGAACGTAATTGCGAGCGGGATGCGCGCTCTTTAGAAACGCGTCCTCTCAAATGCTCCCGCCGTCCCATTACCGGAACGGGGACCACTCGGCTGCGGCAGATACGACTCTGGTCTCTCCCATTCTTTACTTTTTTATTAGCCAATCAAAGTGGTTTCCGAAAGCTATTTGTGATTTGTGAAAAATAGTATCTTTCAAAATGCTGAGTCGAAGCATCTCGCTCATTTCACTTTGAATTTATTATTCTAATCTCAACGGCAGAGACAAGATAATGCGACTGTGAAGTTGAGGGGCAAATTCGTTTCCCTGCATTTTTTTTTTTTAAATTCTCAGCGTTTTCTCTCCCTTCCCAATCCCTTATTGCAGAGTCCAGGGGAGCTATGGGCCTGTGCGACGATCGGACAAGGGAAGGCGGGCAGGGAGCATTGGAAGGGGTCTTGGGGGACCCTTTGAGAGTGGGTTGACCCCCCCACCAGCTTCCCTCAATGAGATGCCCCCCTGACTGCCTGGTGGCTGGGAAAGTTCCCCCTGTCCCAATTAGGGACGGCTAAGGACAGGTTGTGCCACAGACTAGAAGTAAAATTTCCGGTGAGCTGCCCGCAGCGCTGTCCCATTCTCCCCGCTGTCCATTGTGAAGAGCTGGGCCAGTGCTTCCTCGTCGTAATTTTTAACTACCTGTTATAAAATTTATGGGTGGGTTTGTAAAAGAAACAAGGTCCCTGCATCTGGCTGGGGGAACTGCTTTGCTCAGAGTAGAGCACGTTTGGGGAGGGGGGTGAGGGATCCCCTGTGGGTTAGGGTGGGGACACTGGGCCACGGAGGATCCCGTGCCAGCTCCGCTCCTCACCCAGGCAAGAGCCAGCGGGAGAGGCTGTGCTGCAACCCACAAGCACATAGTCTCTATGGGGGCCCCACACTGGCCGCACTGCCAAACTTGGGGTCTGGAGAAACAAGGGTCTCTGAATTTCCCTGCTGAAGGTACACTTCAGGGCAGTAAATGGTTCTTTCTTCAGGGCCCCAGACACTGAACCAGGCAAATTTTCTGAAAAGGCAGGTGGGCGTGGGTATCCCGCCAAGATGGGGAAAGCTTCAAACTGCCTTGCACCCTAGACTAAGATCATGGGCATTCTCTTTTCGGTTCTGAAATGAGTGCACGCTGCAGAGTGAGCCTAGGAAATGTGGACACCTGGTGCTGGGGAAGGTCTTGGGGGAGGGGAGAGGTGGATGTCATTGTCCCTGGGTAAGGGCTCTGAGGGTGAGATTTGCCTTCAGGGTCCTGGAAGCCATCCCAAGTTCCCAGCCCTCCTGCTGCCTCTGCAGGAAAGCCCAGGGCTGCCCGTAGAGCTCACAGCTTCTCAGACCCCGGCCAGGTCAGCCCTACTGGGAGGTTGCCAGTGGCCCGTGACTCCGATCCCGTCTAGGGTGTAACGGGAGTTTGCGCGCACACCCTGGTAGCAGAGAGAAAGCTGTTTTTTCCTAGGGAGAAAAGAAAAAAAGAGAGAGATAGGGCTAGGGAGGGCATCCCTTTCCTTGATCCGCCAGCCGACACTAGCCCAAGGCCACAAATCTTCGCAAAGCTTGGATTCCCCTCCATGCAACCTTAATACCTCCATTTATTAAGGACAGTATTTAAAATTCGGCGCAGCAGGCAGAGGCACCCGACGCCTCAGTGCCCGAACCTTTCCTGCTTGGCTCGCCGCGTGCCCCTGCAGCGCTCTCCGAGCTGCCCGGGAGCAGCCGGGCCGTGGGGAGTGGGCGGTGGGTGGGGGTGGGGTGGGGGTCGGGGGATGCTCCCTCTCAGAGAGAATTGGGTAAACATGGCGACCGCGGCGCCCATTTGCACACGCTACACAAATGCATCGCATTCCCGGTTGTTTGCAGAAAATTTACAGCTGAGTAATAAAAGTTTACGATCGACTCACAAGTTGGATTGGCCACAAGAAGTCATGTGGATTCCATCCATGAACGTGAACTTTTTATTGTGGTTTGTCCGTTCCGAGCGCTCCGCAGAACGGTCCTCCCTGTAAGAGCCTAACCACGGCCAGGGAAACCAGCACTGGGCGCTCCCTTCATTACCAGTGTATTTTTTTTATTAATCTGATAAATAATTATTCCTCTTCCCCCTCCCCCAGTTTAATTTTTCCCTCCCAGGTGGAGTTGCCGGCAGCTGGGGGCACCTGGGAAGGGTGGGGATGGGAGGGGAGAGGCAGGAGTTGAGGGTCCTCTCTCTCCTTTCCCCCAGACCCCCTGGCCCCCAAGGGGCAGGAGGAATGCGGGAGTTGGAGTTGAGACCCGGAGCCACAGAGGCCTCCGCCCCTCTCCTCCCAGGCTCTCCCTCCTGCCCCCCTTCTCGCAACTCTCCTCGGTTTTATTTGGCTTTTTTTTTTTTTTTTTGGCGATTAGGACTGTTCTTTTTTATTTTTGAATTTCCATAAAGTATATGTGTGTGTGTGGAGCTGAGACGGGCTCGGCAGCGGCACAGAATGAGGGAAGACGAGCAAGACAGTGTGGGAGAGAGAGAGGCAGAAAGAGAGGGAGAGAGGGAGAGTGACAGCAGCGCCCGGTAAGTGTTTCCTTATTGGTTCAACTATGTAACTAATGGTCCGTAGCTGGGTGGCGGTTTCAAGATAAGGACAGCAGCGGCTTGCCTCGGTTACAGAGGAGAAGGGGTGGGCGCGTGGGTAATTATGGGGAGGAAAAGTGGGGGTGGGTGGGGTTAAACTGGAGCGCTGGTAACTGCTAGTGGGGCGGGTGTGCTGTCCCGGTGCCCCCTGCGCGCCGCCGCCGCTGGGGGTAGAGGGGCACGACGTTGGAGCCCGAGGGGCGCGCGCCGAGCCGGGGCTGGGGAGGGGTCGTCGAAGGCGCCGGCCCTCTCCGCGTGATGCCCACCGCGTCGGTGGTACCTGTTTATTATGGATCTGCGGGACGGAGGGGGCCTGGAGGCTGCAACTCCAGGGTGGGGAGAGGGAACCTGTAGGCTGCGCCCACTGCCCCCTGAGCGACGTCAGCACCCCCAAGCCGCCCGAACAAACTTTCGGGCGCCCCTCCCCGTCCGGCAGCCCCCTCCCTCTCGGAGAGCGCGGCGGCCACAGCTCACACATGCGCAGTGCGCGCCCAGGGCCGGGCCGCCGAGCAGGAAGCGGGCGCAGCGAGGCGGACGGCGGGGCCTGTTAATTGGCAATTAAGGGGGAGGCTGGTGGCTGGTGCGCGTCAGCCGCAGGAGAGCGTCTGCCCACCCCCTGCTCCCGCCCCCACTCTGGCGGATGGCAGGGTGGGAGGTGCCCTGCACTGCGGGTGAGGGTGGGGGTGGGGGTGGGGGCTGCCGTCCTCTAAAGCCATCTTGTGCGCGCAGAAAAAGAGGCCTATCCGCTTTCTCTCCCTGGGTCCGGTGCCCCCACCCCCACCGCAGCCACCCCGCCCGGGATGCCCACCGGAAGGCTCCACGCCCCTGCACGGCTGCTCCGGCCTGGGGCGGAGGTGGGGATGGGGGCGGCCCCCGGCGGGACGGGGACAGGCCCAAGGCCTCGCCGGCGGTGCCTCGGTGTGCTGAGGAGGCAGCGAGGACCCCAGGGGCGGCGGGCTTCCGGGTGCAGGCGTCAGGACAGCGTGGCCAGGAGGGTCCGGGGCGCCGGGGATCTTCCTCATAATTGGTGCTAATGGCGTGTTGTATAGTCTTAACCCGACACATATGGCTTCATAACACAGTGGCTTAATTTCTTCCAAATGTACGTGGCCCTGAATGTGTTGCAGTGTGATATATGACCGCGCCCTGCTCGGGGGCCTGGGTCCGAGGCGGCTCCTACCCGCATGAAATGGATGAGTTTGTGTTTGGGAAAGGCGACGCACACGCAAACGCTTACCCACCCAACGAGACACACCCAGTGCGGGGAGGGGGCGCGCCTTCCTGGGGAGGTCTGAGTCTGGGGGCAACACTCAGCCTTCAATAGGAGCCAGACACCCCCACCCACACAGGGCTACTGGGATTCTGCGGCGAGCCGGAGTGGGGGAGGGGACCGCTCCTCGATTTCCTGTTTAAATCCTGACCCATTGCTGGGGTGGGGGCGGGGGACGGGAGGGGGCAGAAAAATCCGTTTTTATCAAATTCTTAAAAATCCAGTTGGACTGCAATTGGAATCCATCCCCCTGGGTTGCAATAACGGTGAATCTTCTGTCCCCTCCCCCCACAGTCCCCTACCCTTCCTCTCCTGCCCCCCCAAAATTCCCCTTTCGCAGCCGACATAAAGACCTCGGAGGTATTCTCCCGAGGGAAGAAATGGCATTTTCTCTCCCCCTTCTCCCACCCCCCCCCCCGCCTCCCCAGGACTGTGTGTCGGCAGAAGCGTCTGCCGAAGGGCTAATTTCGCGTTCCTTGTTTACGATCGAGAAAAGCGCTTGGCTGTCCCCAAATGGGCCCAGCCCGCCGCCTTGCGCCGACTGCCGCGCGCTCTCCGCCGCTCGGGCGCGGCCCGGGGTCTGACGTCCCGGGGACCCGGAGTCGGAGGGAGCTCAGGAGGGCGAGGGGAGAACGGTGGAGGGGCCGAGAGGCCCGAAAACGGGAGCCTTTCTCCTGGCGTAGAGTGGGAGCCGCCGACGGGTGAGGCCTCTGTTTCTCTCTTTCGCCTGTGTGTCGTCCGCCCCCGCCCCTGCGGATGGCCGCACGGACGCGGGGTGGGGGTGTGTGCATAAGTCTCCTTTGTTCGTCCCAGAACGAGAACCGTTCCCAGAGAAAGCCATTCAGGCTCGCGGGGAGTCACCTGGGATACTAGAGGGGCTGCCTCCCATCGGAGAGGCGGGCCTGGGCCAGGCTGGGGGTATTTCTCTGGGACCACAGGGATCTAACTGAAAGGCGCTGACCGTGAGATCTAGGGGTGCTAGGGTTCGAGGGTGATGGGTTCACACTACCATCCTGTGCCCCCATCAGGAAGTTGCATTGATTTTCTGTCTCTTCTGGCTCAGGTCCGCAGGTCCCCACTTTGCGCGGTGCCCTTCATCCCTAAACCCATCCTGGTCCCGCTGAGACAGAGGGATGCAGAGAGAGAGAGAGAGAGAGAACGGGGCAGCAGTGCTGGCCTTGGTTTTCAGTTTTCCAGTCTGGCCAGGAGATAGGCGGGTCTCCAAGGCCAGCCCTCTGCTTCGTTACTTTCGCTTTTCTTTTGCCTCTCTGTCACTCTGTGGAGCTCCAACAGAAAGCACAAGAGGGGGGCCTCCAGTGGCAACCTCAGCCTTCTTGCAGGCCAGATTCCCTGCAGACAAGGTCCCTGCTGCAGGAGAGCTGCTCTGTGATTATCTAATAATAGCCAGGGGAGCTGAGAATAGAATCTGGCTCAAGGACTCTGCACACCCAAGGCTGAGGCTGGCCAGACACTGGATCTGTGGATCTGGGCCTGGCAGTGCTGCCTGGAACCCTGGGCCCCCAGTGTTCTCTGAGCCCATTCTGGGCACTCTCAGGCCTGGCCCTCACTGGGGGTGGGGGTGGGGGCTTTGTCAGGCCTGCCATCCGTGTATTTCATGTGCTGTCTCCTAACTAAGAAGCAAATGGACATCTCTCCCTGTTGTGACAGTAATGATCCCCACGGAGAAGGTGACCTTGTTGGGAGAAGGTGACCTTGTTGGGTTGGCTGTTGTGTTCTGCAACCAGGCTTGGGAGCTTTCATACATTTATTATAAACAGGCTCAAATGTACAGACTCAGACCTGTGCGTGAATATACACAGACTCATGTTTCCTCGGCAGCTAATTGTGTATTACCATGCCTAGATTCGCTCAAACACCGTTTTATGTGCATGCGAAATGTTGTTAGCCCTCATTCATAGATGAGAGTGAGCTCGTGGACTCACAGGGCACAGCCAGGAGGCCCCGTGTGCGTGCTGGAGATGGGATAGGCGGGTTCCAGGAACCCACGGGTGCCACAAAGGTGTTCCCAGACCTCACTGCCTTCCCTGGGTTGGGGAAATGCCAGACCCCTCGGATTTATTTCTCGTGGTATTTCCCTCCAACGTCCCCAGCTTGCAGACTGTTGGGGACCCCAGTGGTCTTGAAAGTGAATTCTGGGGCACTCTTTCACAGCCGTGGAGGGCCCAGGAGCAGTGCTGAGCACCCAGCAGTGGGCCATGGTGCTGCTGGTTCTCCTGGGTGGGTGATTAGGTGGTCTCAGGCGGTGTGCTGAGGTAGGGGCCAGCCCGGAGGCTGGGCGAGGCCGGTGGAAGAGCGAGCCAGAGGGCCGGGGAGGCAGCAGCATTTGTCTCTCCTTGCTCGCCCTGGCCGCGGCACCACCCCAGATTTGCCTGCATTTGTGGGAGCAGATTAGGACCTCTCTGGGGTCCCCCCAAACACCCAGATCTGGAGACTCACGGGAATGCGTTTAAATCCACTCGGCTACCTGAGCCAGGGCAAAGCCAGGCACTGGGGGAGGCTGCTGGAGGCCGAGCAGGATCCACACTGGGCCCCGCCTGTGCGCCTCGGAGTCCGCGCTGCAGTCATCGGGGGCCTCTTTTCCGGCCTTTCTCGCTTCCCGGGCTACGAAAAGACAGAGCAGAAGGGAAATATAAATGTCAGTTAAAAAAAAAAAAAAACACCCATAAAAGAAAAGTAAGGGCAGAGCAGGGCCAGGAGGGTTTTCCCGCCGCCGCTGGGCGAAAGGTTCCTCTTAGGAGTCGCGTCCAGACACGCTGTGGCGCCCAGCCCTCGGCTCTCTCTCGCAAGCCTGCTCCGCCGGCCCCGAGCGCGGGCCTCTGCCACCTGGGGCGCAGAGGGTGCCGTGCCCCCAGGACGGTGCCCCCTTGCCTGGCCCACGGCCTGTGCCGCCAAGACGCAGCTGCCCCTGTTTATTGTGTCTGTGACTTGTTTACTTGTTTTGTCTGCTGCCACCCTGCGTCTGAAACCCGCCAAACCAGCACACCCGCCCGGGAAGACAAAGTGCGGGGCGGGCTCCCCAACTCCCTCCCCTCCCCAGCACCCCCTCCAGGCCCTGCGCTGAGCGAGGAAGCAGGAATTGTCCTGAAGTAGCCCAGCTGTTTATGGGGTCGGGGGGGGGAATTGTGGGGTCACTGTAAACCTCCGGATGTCCTGGTACTGGGGAAGCTCGCAAGCAGCCCTCCAAATGCCCTGGGCTCTTTTTTTTTCTTTCCCCTGGTAACTGCTTGGTGAATGGGGGGTCAGTCACTGGGAAAGCTGGGGCCCCCTCACCCCTCTTCCCCCATGCATTCTGCAGGAGTTTCCCTGAGACTAGGTTGTTGTGTTTTCAATCAGGTTAGTGTTGGCGGATTCATACAGCTGCCGTAAACCGTGTCGCTGGCCCCTTTCCTCATCCCCCCAAAAGAGCGGCGAATTTAAGCAAATCTCACAAAATTAAATTGCCCCTTCGCTAAAGATCCTATAAATCTCCGGCCCCACCAGGTGTAGAGTCAGAGACACCGTTGTTTGCCTTTAATTTCGCTCCTGGCTATCGAGTCTAAAAGAGTATCGTCGAAGAAAGTGATATTCTCGTTTCTGAAATTAATTTCCCCCTCCCGGTCTAGCTCCCTCTTTGCGCCAGCACAGATTAAATGGTTCGTTCAGATCTGCAAACAGTAAAGGATAAAAGTATTTATAGGGGAGCGAGGAGGGTGTTTCATGGTTGGCTTATTGTTCCAGAACATAATAACATTTTATTTTCAAGCAGAAGTTAGGGGGCAAGAAGTGGGGGAAAGAAGGAAGAAAACCAGAGAAAGCCGAGCACCCGCACACAGAACTCCCCCTCCATGGAGAACTTTGATGACATTTACAATTTCCATATGGCAGCTCGCTGTGACGTCATAAATGCCAAGTTCTTGCATTTTACAATTCTCATAAACCTTCCTAGAGGGTCCAAGCAGTGCTCAGCGCTGAGGGGCGTGAGATGCCGGAAGTTGGGCGTCTTTTAGTCCAGTGCAGAACCGCTCTACCCCTTCTTGCTCATCGGGTACCCTCTTTAGCTGGGAGCTGAAATATCCTGGGTATTCTGAATTTTAACTTCTCCTGGACCAAGCAGAGCCACTTGCTGTGCTCCCCCCAACACACACACCCAGCATATCTGACACTGGGGTCACTGCTATGTCCCCAGGGTGTCCACAGGTCCCCCCTTCAGCTGTTTGGAATAAAGGTGAGAGGTTAGAGGGCCAGGCCCCCAAAAGCCAGAAAGGATTTTTCTTTTTTCTACCCAAATGGAGCTGGAAGGGGGCTCAGACCTGAGTGTGATGGGACAGAGGTGCTGGGGACCTGTTTTACTTTTAACCTGAGAGGCCCAAGAAGCGAACGGAGAACCTGAGCAAACACCAGAGTGAGGGTTTGTGTCTGCTGATGGTGGCGGTAATAAGTATGGTGCCAGGAAGGGAAGGCAGGCAGAAATCAGGAGAGAGGGAGGGAGGAGAGGAACGACACCTTTCTTTTCTGTTTCATTGCAGTAACCCGCAGCAGCTCGGGCAGGCTCTTAACCTTTACTTCGCTCAAGCGAGGAGTGGCCAGTGCAGGCCTCAGAGGTGTTTGGGGCACTTCTCAGTCCCCATTCGGCCTCCTCCTCCCTCTTGGCGGACCCCCAACTCCCTTCAGCTGGCCCGTGACAGCCATGTCCCCAAAATATCTGCACCCCCAAACTGGGATCCATTTCTGGGTTGGGTGTGTCAAATTTCACTCCCCCCCCCAAGAGTCTGCAAGCCAGAACTTTGAAAGGAGGGTGTTCCTTTATGGAATGCAGCACGTGCATGGGTGTGGGGTGTGTGTGCACAGACACCGTCCGTCCCCCCACCATATCTGTGAGCAACTGGAGCCCCTGGGGTGAGCCCCTGCTTTGGTCCCTAAACTGAGGGCGGGGGAGGGGGAGTCCCCTGCGTTCACCTTCTCGGGCAGACCAGGAGGAGCTTGGCAGTGTTTTGACTCTGAGTTCCACGGGAGATCAAAGGACCTTGTCCCCCAAACAGCAGGCATTTAGAGTACGAATTTTATTTTTTTAATAAAAAAGAAATCTTGTCTTAAGTCAGTTGGGCCAACTGAACAGTGGCTCCAGAACAGCAAAGCCTTAACCAAACAGTGCGATTGTGAAGTGAACGGAGCCAGTGATTGAAACTCTCGGCGTTCTCTGTAAGAGGGATTTTAGCCCTCACCCGGGGCACAAAAGGAGCTGGCAGGCAGCCGCCTTCTCCCACTCTGCAGAGAGAATTAGGGGTGGTGGTGGGGCCACAGGCTTCCCTGCACCCCAGCACCCAAGTCCTGCAGCCCCAGTGTTGGGGTCCCTGAGCAGCCAGTGGAGGCGCTGAGCTGTAGCTGGTGGCGCGGGCAGCCAGGACTGGAGTGTGTGTATCTGTGTGCGAGGGTGGGTGAGTCTCAAACAGGGTGCAGAGTTTAAGGTAATTGGGGATCACACATGAGGGCAGAACCTCTGGAAAAGAGCACCCTCAAATCAAAATTCCCGACCTCAGCTCCCTCCCTGCCCACACACCTCCCTGAGAAATTAATGTTTTCCAGAGCAAAAGCAAAGCAGTGTGAAAGGCAAGGTGAGGCCTGTCCAGGAGCCTGTCTTGGGCTGGGGTGCAGGTACACCTACCCTCTCCCCAATTCAGAGCCGCAGAGGCCCCCAGCTTGGGGGGGGGGCCTGGAGCGGCTGGGGCTGGCATGGGAATACTTAACTCCCCGCGGGAACCCCCCAGGTGGCGGATCTCCAACTCTCCCCTTAGCCTTGGGGACTTCACTCAGGCCCTAGGCACGGGCGGTGAATTCTTCCCCTATAATTAGTGCTCATGAAAAGGGTGTGCTTGGGCTAGGGGGCCAGGAGGGGAGAGGGTGGGGAGCACCGGGACAGCGAATGGCAACTGTACCCTTTTCTGTGTCTTCTGAGAGCTGGTTTTACATCCACTAATTACAGCTCCCAACACGAAAATCTGCTCACAACGCTAAAGCGCCCTCCGAATGCCTAATTCCTGGGGCCGCGGGGTCCAGAGCCGGCGCAGACCTGCGGGCCTGATAGGAGGTGTCCTCTGATTCCCCCCAGGCTTGTTTTATAGAAACAAAGAACAAGTTCTCTCCCCTCCTGCCTGGGACTTGTGTGCATATTTACAGAGCTCAACTGCAGTTTTAATAAAACATCTGTTCTTGCTTCTGCTGATGAGTTTCCATAATTGTTTTCAGACAAATTGAACAGGAAAATATAAATATATTTAGAAAAATCCAAGTGCTAGCTTCCCCCACAGACAGCCTTTCTTATGCCCCCCCCCAAATAAAATTAACATGAAATGGGAAAAGGAAAATACAACCCAATGGAGGGAAGATCGGGCTCATCTGACCTGCTCTCCCCCCTTGGAGCGAAGCCTTCCAGCAAATTCCAGCCGCATAATTAAAGATCAAACTGCACGAAGGGAGCTTCGTTCGGCAGGAACGGAAGGTGATGGGGGGAGAAATCAACGGTGGCCGCGTGGAAACGCGTTTGTATTTCCGCCTCCCCCGCTCTCGCCCTTCCAGCCAGCCTTTCTGCCTGTTTCCCCCAGCAGCTGGTTTCTGTTCCTTATGAATCGGCGAGACCTTTCAGTCCCTGCCCTCTGTTTAGGGACGTAATAAAACACTTAACTTTCCGGGCCTGAGACTTACACTCTGCTCCTTAGGTCGCCCACCCCCCGAGAGCCCAAAAGAGAATCTCCCCCAATTTTGGGGCCCCCTTCTTCATGCCGAATTGAGGAGAGGCCCAAGGAAACCCAGACGTCCTTGTGGGGGGAGGCTGTATCTTACGCCTTCTCCTGGAACCCCTTCTTTTTTTCACGCCCCCCCCCGCCAAGGTCCTTTCCTCCCTCCACCCATAAAAGAGATTTTAAAATACATGGAAGATCAACAATCATTGAAAGCAAAACCTCATTAAGGATCCTATCTTCCATCATTCAATTTGTTGTACATTGCAACAATTTAATATCTTGAAGGAATTATCACTGACATGATTTATCCCTCCAGCAATCTTTCTCTCTGAAATGGGGGGTTACTCTTTCTTCCTGCTTCTTCTACTTGTTCCACTGCTACCCTCAGGGCAGAGCAGAAGCTGGGAACTTTGAGACAGGCTACTTGTGGCCAGGGGTGCTTCCTGGCTCAGCCTCCAGGAGGCTCGCCCCCTCCACACTTGTTCTTCTCCCCCTACTTCTTGCCCTGGTTGGGGGGGCGGGAAGCTGTGGCCCCAGCCAGCTGTTAGAAACCTCTGCCCAGGCATGCCATGAATTCGAGGACAGCTGGACTGGAGAGCCAAAAGCAACTCATGTGTGATGTCTCTGCTTGTGTACCTGCCATGTCACCCCAAAATGAGATCAAATTTTCTTCCTCTTCAGTTTAAGAACCCCCCCCCCATCCGCTTTCACCTTTATTTCCTCGGGGAGGAGAAAGTGTGGTCCCAGCGGAAGAACCTTCCAATGGGAGGGGTCTGTCTCCTATCTCCTAAATACCAACCAACTTCCCTCCTTTTCGAAGGACTGGGGCTGTATTTTTTTCTTCAAAGCCAGCACAGATCGTCTGGCAGGAAGACCCCCGTGAGCCCCTCGCAAGGTTCACGTAGTAACTAGCATGGGGTCCCCACCAGCTCCTACGTACTGTCTGCTTTGGGGTTCAAGAAACTTTATTTTTCCCCCCTAGCGACACTCCAGGGAAACCTTAGCTTTACAGAAGACGAATAAACGAGTTTTTTCCCAGCGTAGTCCTGTTTATGGCTTTATTGCCACCCATTGATTACTCCGCTTTGTTACACAGAAGGAAAAGATCATAAAATCCGGCGACATCCGGGTTCTTGTTATAGCCAGTGCCCCCCCTAAAAAATGATTGAGGGGAAAATATGAGCTCTCAGTACGCGCCCCGCGCACGCCCCACCACCCCCTCTTTGTCACCTCGAAGCATTTTCTGCCTGTGTCGCGACATCAGATTAAGTTTGGGTTCCATCAGGAGAAAGCGCCCATCTGCACACCTTCCGCTGTTTTGCAGCTCCCTCAGAAACCTCGGACTCAGCTGCCTGTTCCTAGCCGGCTCTTCCTTTTCCTCAGCCCCAGGGTGGGGGGGAACACGGGAACAGAGGCTGCTGAGAGTCCCGGCCCCACTGGCACTTGGGCAGGAGCTCCCCACGAGCAGCCTTTCCCTAGAGTCTTCAAACCCCAGAGCTTGGGCCCAGGATGCCTCCTTGGGGGCAAGGGGGGCTTCTGACCTGGGCAGGGGCTTGAGACTGCAAGGAGCTAACTGTCCACCAGCGCCTCACCGGCCCAGCCTTCTCTTTCTGCCTGGAACCCCTGTGAATCACTCCACCGTGCTCGCTGCCTCCAAATCATAAATTCTCCCCAACATAAACAGGAGTTGATGTCTCTAGAAAGACTCTCAGAGTTTGCTTTCTTCTTCCTTTTACGCTCTCTCCCACCTTTTACTACTTTTTCTTCCTTTTCTGTTGTATTTTTATACATTTTCCCTTTTAGGAAAAAAATGCTGCAACAGTTTTCCCAAAAAAAGGGAGGGGAGGGTCCCAAGGCGGAGGCAGAATGGAGCAAAGAGGCCCAGGAAATCAGACACATGGCCCCTTTGCCCAGGTCAGCTCTGCCACTGTACCCTAAAGTCTCACCTTCACCCCTGGAGACTTGCCTGCCTCCCATATGCTCCCTGCACCCAAGACTCTGGGCCACACCCTCCTCCCTCCTGGTGCTGTGAGGTTTCATGTAATTTCTTTCGACTTCTGATTTTTTTTTAATTGTTGGGGGAAAAAATACACCGGCTCAGTGATGGAAACTCACTCCAGAGAGTGTCAAAGGAGGATTTCCTGGAGGATTTCTAGGGAACCCCCTGAGCTGGGAGGGAGTCTTTCCCACGGAGTCATCGGGACGTAATTTTAGAAGGAGGTAGTTACAAAATAAGAAATCAGATTGAAAATGCAGGGATTTCTCCGGCCCTGGCTCTGGTCACAGCACAGCCCAGTTAGCTGGGGCTGAGAGATTCCCCGGGAGCACAGCTGGCGTTGGGGGGGGGGGGGGGGCGGAGCCCCTGCTGGCGGGCACGCACCCCCTCCTTCACCCCCAAACCAGTTCCCTTGCATATATATTTTTAAGAGAAATCCAAGTCTCACTTTTAAAGCACACACTTAGTCTCAACTAGGGAATCAACAGAAGCAGAAGCGATTTTTTTCCCCCTTCTTGACATCTGGCTTGCGATTGGCTGGAAGGGGGTCAGCTGACTTTGTCATTTTGTCTGTCCTGGATTGGAGCCGTCCCTATAACCATCTAGTTCCGAGTACAAACTGGAGACAGAAATAAATATTAAAGAAATCATAGCCCGACCAGGTAAAGGCAAAGGGATGAATTCCTACTTCACTAACCCTTCCTTATCCTGCCACCTCGCCGGGGGCCAGGACGTCCTCCCCAACGTCGCCCTCAATTCCACTGCCTATGATCCAGTGAGGCATTTCTCGACCTATGGAGCGGCGGTTGCCCAGAACCGGATCTACTCGACTCCCTTTTATTCGCCACAGGAGAATGTCGTGTTCAGTTCCAGCCGGGGGCCGTATGACTATGGATCTAATTCCTTTTACCAGGAGAAAGACATGCTTTCAAACTGCAGACAAAACACCTTAGGACATAACACACAGACCTCAATCGCTCAGGATTTTAGTCCTGAGCAGGGCAGGACTGCGCCCCAGGACCAGAAAGCCAGTATCCAGATTTACCCCTGGATGCAGCGAATGAATTCGCACAGTGGTGAGTTTTACAGCCCCGAGATATAAATTAAATAAACTGAACTGGCTTTACGACCGGCTTCCCTAGAAGAACGGGCGGAGAGAGTTTTTTATGGCCCCATAAAAACAATCACGCTCGTCTCCTCGCCGACGAGACAGGGCCCCCTCTTCTGCCCCCTCTGCTCGCCTCCTGCTTGCTCACAGGGGCCTGGCCCCCCTCGACTGGAGGGCTCCAAGGCGAGCTGAGGGGGCAGGAACAGGGCAGAGGGGATGAGGGGAGGGGGCCCAGGGTGGGGGAGCCCCCCAAAGTCGCCTCAGGCTGAGGAGGGAGGGAGGGGGAGAGGAGAGGGCAGAGAAGTGGGGAGAAGCTTCTGAGGAGTTGAGGCACCTGCGGAGATGGGGGACCCCAGTCCTGGAGAAATGGGGCCCTCATCCCCCACTCTCTCTCTCTCTTTTTTTTTTTCAAAAATAATCTTTCAGACCCCCAGCTTTCTGCCTGATTTTTTTTTTGCTCCGCCTCCCCCCACCCACCCACCTTTCTCTGGGACCCACAACCTCTCACCCCCAGGGGAGCGCTGGAGGAGGTTGGGGGTCCTGGCTGTCCCCCGGTGGGGGTGGGGCAGAGCAAAAGGGAGAAGGCTTACTGCCCAAGGGGGCCCCTGAGCTGCTGGCCAAGTTGGGAGGCTCAGGGACTGCGAGGCGAGCTCCTCTGCGGAGAGCGGCCTTTGCTGATGGCTTTTAGTGTGTTTTGTGCCCGGATCTCTAGGGGTCGGCTACGGAGCGGACCGGAGGCGCGGCCGCCAGATATACTCGCGGTACCAGACCCTGGAACTGGAGAAGGAGTTCCACTTCAACCGCTATCTAACGCGGCGCCGGCGCATCGAGATCGCTAACGCGCTCTGCCTGACCGAGCGGCAGATCAAAATCTGGTTCCAGAACCGCCGCATGAAGTGGAAGAAGGAATCCAACCTCACGTCCACGCTCTCGGGGGGCGGCGGCGGGGCGGCCGCCGACAGCCTGGGCGGGAAAGAGGAGAAGCGGGAAGACACAGAAGAGGAGAAGCAGAAAGAGTGACCAGGACTGTGTCCCCGCGCGCGCCACCCCCGTCTGTCTCTCCTTCTCCCTGGCTCCCTCCCTCCCCCGCACACCGCCTCGCCCCTAACCACACTCTCCAGTACTTCTCACTGGCACAATTGATGTGTTTGGACGCCCTGAAACAGAATTAGGGAGTCCAACGTGGACCCGAGCGTCAGCTCCGGACCCCCTCCCGCACCGAACCGCTCTCGCCACGCGACTGCTCCTCCTCCTCCTCCTCCTCCCCTCTCCCTGCTAGCTCCTTCTCGGCTTGTCTGCAGGCCCTTTCCTGGGCCCAGGCCTTAGGGGCTCAGCCCCTGAACCTCTCTTCAGCCTCCACAGATTGCCCTGCGAATGAGGACTTGGCTACCCCCCCTCCTCCCACCACCACCACCACCACTGCCTCGACGCCCCCCACCCCGGCCCCGCGCGCAGAGCGCCGGCTCCCGGGCCCGGGGCCTCCGCTGTGGGGCCTCAGGTCCCGGCCTGGCAGCCGCGGGAGGGCGGGGAGGCCTCGGCCCCTCCGCCAGCCCCTGCCCGGCCCCTCTGCCCCGGCAAATGCCCAGCCCAGGCAACATTGTATTTAAAGAATCCTGGGGGTCATTATGGCATATTACAAACTGTGACCGTTTCTGTGTGAATATTTTTAGCTGTATTTGTGGTCTCTGTATTTATATTTATGTTTAGCACCGTCAGTGTTCCAATCCCATTTTAAAAAGGCAAAAAAAAAAAGGGAAAAAAAGAGAAAACGGCAAAAAGGAAAAAAAAAGTGAATGACGTTTGTTTAGCCAGTAGGAGAAAATAAATAAATAAATAAAGCCCCCTCGTGTTACCCTCCTGTATAAATCCGACCTCTGGATCCGTTCTCGAATATTTAATAAAACTGATATTATTTTTAAAAGTTTAGATGCGAATTTTTGTTCATTCGCTCATCCGCCGGCCTGGAGCAGGCGCCAAGCGCCCCCGTGTCCGCCCGTCGCCTGCACGCGCCTCCCCCGGGCGGCGGGCCCCCGGCCTCCCGCTTCCCCCGCGATCGCGCCGTGGGGCCGGGGATTTCGCCGGGGGCGGGGGCAGTCGGCCGGCCTCTCTCGCCGCCCCTGGGAACCCCGATCCCGGAGAGAGGGCAGGGGCCGCGCGCGAGCCCAGGCCCCCGGCCCGCGCCAGGCCGGCTGGGGCGAAACGTGGCGGAGGCGGAGGAGGGAGGCGGCGGCGGCGGGGCCGCGGGCCGGGACGCAGCGGCTCCAGGACCTCGCGAAAGAGAAAGCTTGGAAACGGAGCTCCGGCCTGCTCTGGGACTCCTGACGTGGCCGGGACAAAATTCCTCCTTCCTCTGGGGTGGGGGTGGGGGCTCCCCGGCCTGGCTGCTTTGCTCTCTCCCCAGGCCGGGGCGGCCGAGGGGCGCGGCCGGAGCCTTGGCCATTTCCCAACGCCAGCCTTCTCTCCCCAAGCCCAGCCAGAGAAACCTGAGTGGGCCTAGGGGGAGAGGGGTGGCGCAGGGGGGTGGCGGGGGTCTCTCCCGGAGGTGGGGGAAATATCCGCCGGAGTTTCCAGACTCCTCAGATCCCCGGCAGCGGGGAGGGGGCTTCTCCTGGCAGGGGCGGGGATTTCCTGGGGAGAGGCAGGCAGGAAAGAATCAGATTTGGGGCCTAGGGGCGGCCGAGACCCTGGCCGAGGGCGGCAAGGGTTGCCCAGGCTCCTGCCGGTCCCTCCCCTCCGCCCGCCAGGTAGCGCAGAAATGGCTCCCTGGAAGGCCCGGCCCAAGGAGGGCCTCCTCCTCCGCCTGGCTCTCCTAAGGCCCGGCAAGGCTTGGAGCTGCCCCTCCATGCCCTCGAGTGCCGTGGGTTTGCGTCTGACACCGGTACCGGCGGAGGAGCGCACGCCGCCGGGAGGCCGCGCAGTCCCGTCCCGCAGTGCCTTGTATCTGGTTCTTGACGCAGGCGCGATTGAAAACCGCCGTGTGGCCACCTCTGGGTGCCTGGCATGGTGAGGTCTCCGTGGAGCAACTCCACCTGGCGCCTGGCCTCCGGGCTCCGCGCAGAGCGCCCCAGAGCCTCGTGCTGCCCGCGCCAGGGGCCCTACTCCAGCATAACCTGTCTGCTCTCCAGAGGGTGTGTCCCCGGTTCCGCGCTGGCAGGCACCTCCTCCGCAGTGGCGGGAGGGGGGAGACCTTAGCACCTCCGAGGAAAAGGGACTTTGACCTTTGACTTGGGGAGCCTGAGATAAGCCCCCTTGGGTCTCCAGCCTGGGCAGGGGCCGCCCTACCCTAAGTCCCTTCTCCACAGCCATTTCCGAAGTTTGGAAGACCCCAGAAGTGGGGATAACCGGGCTACCCACTACAAAAAAAAAAAAGCACCTCTGTGCATCCTAAGCGGGGCCTCGTCGTTTCTCAAATTTAAATAGAATGTAAAAGTCCAGCACAGGGGCTTGTTGCATCAACAATCAGTTTCTACTCCACTGGATGGAAAATGCAGCCGGCCGGAAGGCGAGCCGGCACGTCAGGATGCAGTTCCTACAAGTAGGCACCAGGTGTCGCTGTGGGCTCGTTGTCCCGGCTACCCCCCAATTCCAAGAACCATTTTTTCCTCTCCCTTCCCTCTCTGTCTCCTCTCTCTGCCTCCTCCCTCTCTCCCTCCCACCCTCCCTCCCTCTCTCTCTCCCCCTCTCTCCGTCTCTCTCTGTCTCTCTCGCTCTCTCCCCCCTTCTCACTTCCCTCTCCCCCTTGGTTGGGTTTTGCCAACATATCAAGATGCGTTTCGCCGGCTTCCATCACTAACCTCCCGGAGGTCATCAAGCCAAATTTATGAGTGGCCGCTGGAGTCACGTGACTCTATTTAAGGCTCCCTTATTTGGGAAGAGCGCATAGGATAAAGAAAGAGATATCTCCACCTATAAATTGTGCACTTTGGAGAACAAAAAACCCCTCAACTTCAAAGAGTCACAAATCACCCTTAATCAAAAAGGGTGCAGAAATTTTTTTTTGGGCCCTCCCCGCCATGAGCTCCTACGTAGCCAATTCATTCTATAAGCAGAGCCCCAATATCCCTGCCTATAACATGCAAACTTGTGGGAACTATGGATCGGCCTCAGAGGTGCAGGCACCCAGGTACTGCTACGGCGGAATGGACTTAAGCATCAGTTTCCCACCGCCTGCGCCTTCCAACTCTCTCCACGGGGTAGACATGGCTGCCAACTCCCGGGCTCACCCCGACCGCCCCGCCTGCAGCGCCGCGGCCGCTCCGGGACACGCGCTGGGCAGAGACGAAGCGGCTCCTCTGAACCCCGGGATGTACAGTCAGAAGGCGGCTCGCCCGGCGCTGGAGGAGCGAGCTAAGAGCAGTGGGGAGATCAAAGAGGAGCAGGCGCAGACAGGGCAGCCCGCCGGACTGAGCCAGCCACCGGCCCCGCCACAGATTTATCCGTGGATGACCAAACTGCACATGAGCCACGGTAAACTTTAGGACTTCATTTTGCGCGCTCGGGTCCGCCTGGGTTTTATAGGCCATGCGGGGCAAATAAAGAAAAAAAACCTGCGGCCATAAATTTTACGATCCAGGCATCAATGGCTCGTAAAACTGTCCACTAAAAGGCTTAGAGGCTGTGTGCGTCCAAATTTACGACGACATAATTGGATCATAGGAACAAAACGTGTATAAAAGGCAATATTCAATTTTTGGGGGAGAGGGAGGGAGTTAAAAAAATAGAGGGATCTGAAGGGTGAGCGGCGCGGGGCTCCGGCGCGGGGATCCCCCCGCGGCTGGCTCCCTCCCTCCCCTGCGGAGCCCGCTCGGCCGGCGCTCGCCGCTCGCCGCTCGGAGGCTCCCAGCGACTCGGGAGGGGCGGGAGGGGGGTCCCCGGTGCCCGGACCTGGAGGGTGCTTGCTGTTCGGTCCGAGCCTGGGTCTCCCTCTTCCCCCCACCCCCCCTCAGCCCCTCCGGCCCGCCGAGCGAAGGCTGCCGCGCGGAAAGTTTCCCGCCCGGGGCGGAAGCGCCTCTGCCCGGGCCTGGCCAGGTCGGGCCGGCCGCTGCGGCCCGCGGGGCCTGTCCGGCCGCGCTCACCTCGCCTCGCCTCGCCTGCCTCCCTCCCTCCTCCGGCCGCGCGTGGGGGGCTCGGGTCTGGGCTGGGGGAGCCGGGGCGCTACATGCTATTCACCCCTGCCTGGCTTTTGGTGGGGGGGTGGGTGCGGTTTCTGTTCCAGAGACGGACGGCAAGCGGTCCCGAACCAGCTACACGCGCTACCAGACCCTGGAACTCGAGAAGGAATTCCACTTTAACCGCTACCTCACTCGCCGCAGGCGCATAGAGATCGCCAACAACTTGTGTCTCAACGAGAGACAGATCAAGATCTGGTTCCAGAACCGCAGGATGAAGTGGAAGAAAGATTCCAAAATGAAAAGCAAAGAGGCTCTTTAGAGGCAGCCGGGCGGCCCACAGAGAGCCTCCCGGGGGCCCCCCAAGCCGCCTTCGGTCCTGCGCCTTTCCTTTTCGTTTTTTCTCTCTCTATATTTTGGGGTGTGGGGGTGGGAGCTACAGCCTTGGCCCCCAGGGCCTCTCAGACAAAAAAAGCGCTTCCCTCACCCACCCGGGTTCCCGCCGCGGGGGGCTGCCCCATCTCCCTTTAGCTGGACTCAGCTCTGCTCCGCTCAGCACCGGGCAGCTCCGGTACAGGCTGATACCTAGCGACCCTGGGCCTGGGCAGCCTCTCTGGCTCCCAGCCCCAGCCCGCCAGGCCCAGCCGAGTCACTGTGGTCCCGGTGGTGCCACAGGCCCCTGGCTCCGACCCTCCAGCCTCGCCCTCGCCTTTGTTCCCGGATAGGCCGGCCGAGCGGCTGCAGGCTGGTGAGAGCGTGGCTGTGCCTGGCGGAGTCCGTCGCCAAGTCTCGGGGTGCTTCTTTGCAGTGACTAAACCCCCTGTGCACTTACTGGAGATTTGCATATGAAAAGGGGAGAGGTCGGGGGTCCCCTCGGTTGCCCCGTGCTCGGGGACCTCTCTTCCCACGGGAGAAATCCGGGAACCGCCCCCACCCCAGCCTGCACCGCCCGCTGCATGTCCTCAGGCCCAGCCCCAGCCTGCTAGCTAGCTCCACTCTCGGGGTTTCCTGCCGCTGGGCCCCTTGCTGGTCCACGGCCCCCGCCACAGCCCTCTCTGCCCTCTTGCCCCATCGCTATGGCCCAACTATTTATTGACTCCAGGTCTTTCCGGAAGCTATATTTTGTCATATCAAATAAAGACGAAGCGAGAACAGGACTGAAAGTGCCGTGGCTCCCGTCTGTTTGGGTCAAAGTGTCTGAATGGGCTCTGAGGTGTAGGGGGAGGCCCCTCGCCTTTAAGTCTCCCCTGGAAAAACAAATTGTTTTGGGGACTTCTAAGGGCAGCGAGAAAGGGGAGATGAACTCAGCCCCTTTCCTGGCCCGAAGCTGCGGAGCAGAGCGGCTGGGGCGGGGGTGGGCTTTTCCCTCTGGTGCTGGCTCTCCCAGGCCTTCAGGTCTGCACACCGGTTCCCACTCTGGCTCCAGACTGGCAGCAGCCCTCCCCGCCTCCCCTCCTGCATGCCAGAGCTAATCTGTAGGGACTGATGGCTCCGCCGCCGTGTGCTAGATTTTGGGGCCCTCTGGAGGGCTCTCCTGGGGCCAGGGGGCCCACTGCCTGATAGAGGGGTGCTGGGGGGGCCGGGCCATGTGTGCTTCACTTTCTCTGCTACTGGGGGGCGGGGAGGACGAGCTGCAGTGCCTACCTGCCTGGCAGGAAGTGCTCAGACCCTTTTCTCCACCTTCTGGGGCCTAGGGCTATGCAGGACAATTAACCGGGAGAGAAGCTGCATAGACGTGTGGCCCAGTCACGTCTGTTCGCCCTCATTCATCTCAGTCTCTGGGATTTTGTGTGGAGGAGGAGGGTGGCTGTAAGGGGGGGGGGGCGGCTAATTCAGGTGGTGCCTGGGGCTGGCCTAGGTTCTGCCCAGCCCCAGGCTCCTGGGATGGGCTGGAGAGGAAGCACTTTGCAGGAGAAAACAAATGCAAGGAAGGGTCCATAAAACTTTACTGCAGCTTCCTCTCCCGCCCCCCACAACAGGGTGATTTCCTGGAGCCGTGCCTAGGCCCCCCACACTGGTGGGATGGGGATCTGGACTGTGCTGGGGGAGCATTTACAATTATTAATGCGGAGGTGCCTGGATTTTTCTTTTTCTTATTAAGGACTGACTTCACTGCATCCTACTACCTTGGCTTCCGCACTGTCATTTTGTTTTTGTTTTTAAGAATAAGACCCAAGAGCCTTTGCCCATCCCATGCTACCACCCTTCCCTCCACACTGCAAGCGTAGAGCAGTGCTGAGACCCTCAACTTGCAGACAGCAGTCGGCCCAGCCCCTCTCTCCCTCTCCCTCTCTCTCTCTCTCTCTCTGTCTCTCTGAAATAAAATGTGTAATTTTCTTCAGGGAGTTATTTTAATTTTTTCTCCATGCTGAGTAAAACTATTGGGTGAGCAGTGGAGCGTGGAGCAGCACAGGCGTCTCCGAAGGGTAACAGTTAACTAAGAAAGAAGCTGTAGCGCCTGCACTCCCCGCCCCAGCCTCCCAGGCCGCCCAGGCTCCCTGCGTCCTCCCCAGGGCACAGACCAGGGGCCAGCAAGGGCTTTGCCTGGGGCGGGGGCACTGCAGGCCCCACCCGCCGGGAGGGCTATACCTGCCCCACGGTGGGTACACTGGGTGTTTTGTTTTTTTTTTTCAGGCCGGCTGGCTGGCAGGGTTTGGGCCTCTCCTTCCTGTATGAGCTGCAGGGCTGATTTCATGTGAGCAGGCTGGGGTGGACACAGCCGCGCCCGCCTCTCTCCCATCCCTGTCACAGTCTGCAGACCTGTGCGCCCAGGCCCCAGACTCAGCTTCAGCGACCCAGCACAGGGGACGGGTGAGGCCCTGGCTTGCTTTCTCCCTGAGCGTTCAGGCTGTGGCTGGCTCCCCGCCAGCCCTGGAACAGCCTCCCGGGAGCAGGGTCTGGCTCTGCACTGGGGCAGTATGCAGGGGCCCGAGGAGCCGGCCTCTGCACTCTGCCCTGGAACCCACCCCCTCTGGCAGCGAGAAAGAAGGGGAAGAAGCGTGACTTACCTTCCCGGGGGAGTGGGAAGAGGGGGACACGGCCCACTCTGAGCAATTAGAGGAGAGAGGAGGAAAAAATAGGAGGAAAAAAATATCAACACGACCTCGGAGGCGACAGGTCCTTATGGAAATAAGTAAGTAAATAAATAAATAAATGAGGGTCCACCCTCTCCCCCCTCCCCACCCTGCAAGGGGGTGGGGGGTGGGACAAAGGAGCACCACCAGGGCTTTTTAGTGTTACTGAGCATTGGAGGACTAGGCATGGCTTCTACGTGAATTTAGGAGTTTGAAACTTTTGGAGGTTATTTATGTGAATGGCCCGAAGGCAAGCCCGTGAGTGGCTCTTGGGGGACCACGTGATGTCATTAAACCAAGTTTTATGGTGTAGGGAGAGCTGACAAACCCACAATATATTTACATCATATATAATCTTAACTGTCCAGCCACGCAGCTGCTGGTGAGGTTTAATGCTAGGACAGAGGGCCTGGCAGTTAGAGGGGATTACGGCGCTGGGGATGATGGTGAGAGAGGTTCCATCTTCGCAAATGAATCCCAGGGAACACTGTAAGTTAATTCTCTCTCCCCCTCTCTCGCTCCCTTTCTCAGACCTTTCCTCACATTTCCTAAATCTCCTCCCCTTGGTAGAAGGCAGTTCCCACTCTGGAAGCGGGGGGAGGGGGGAATAGGCCAGCTCAGGCCTCCCCAGGCCGCGGCTTGCCACCCCCCAGCCCTGCTGCCCCTCCCCGGGGCCCTGCTGCCTCTAGCAACATCCTGTAGTTTCCTCAAGGTCTCTCTGACCCTCTCTCAGTTGGAAAGAAAGTCAGCGGCCGAGCCACGAGCAGTGGGCATTTGTAGGAGTGTGCAACTCCTACGCGAGAGCCAAGTGCTTGTGGGGCACTGCGCTGCAGGGAGGGGTGAGTTCACCCTCAGCCAGTGGCCCAGGATCCAGGCGGTGGGGGGGGGGGGCTGGGGACCACGGCGTGGAGGGAGGGCTTTGTGGCTTCTGAGCCCACAGATTGCTGCTGGAACCGGCAGAGGCACCTGAAAAAGTCCCCAAAGTATCCCCCTCCCCTTCAGCACCGGCCAGGAAGGGCGGCTGTCCCCGCCTCAGTAACCTGGAGTCCTCATTTGTCTCAGGCTCCTGTGGCTTCACGCATCCCTCTCCCTCTGAGGTCTTCCCAGCATCCCAAGCCTTTGCCTCAGGTAAAGCCAGGGCCCCAAGACCTCAGGGTTCCCTCAGGGAGGGTCAGGTACACGGAGTGGGCGGGGAAGTAGACGTGATGTCCTCGCTAGGCTAGAAAAGCGCCCCAGCCCAGAGGAGGGGGGAGGGAGCCAGCAGGGCCCTGTGTGGCCATTGCGTACTGAGGCCAGTCTCCAAGCTGGGGTTCTGTCAGATTTCTAGAAGGGAGCAGCAGAGGCTTCGGGCGTGGGAGGCACGTGTCCTGGGCACCTGCCAGTGTTTCCTGTATCCCCTCCCAGTGGGTCACCGGCAGCTAAACCTCTATGCTTAGGGAGGGCTTGGAGGCTGGGCGGCTGCCTGTGCACAGAGGGGAGGGGAGCAGAGGGCCAGGGCTGGGGGCCAGGTCGGCGCCTTCCCCAAGAGGGGGGTCAGTACTCACACTCTGGCCCGACCCCCGCACTCAGGTGCAGGATGGGGAAGGGACTGTTGTTATGGTAGTATCCCCTCCGCTGTCCAAGGGACTGAGGAAGCAGGGACAGGAGGGTGAAGGGACATACAGGCACAAAGCTGGGGCGTGGGGGGGGGAGCGTACTGAGACCAGCCCCACACCTGCAAGCACTTGGAGGACCCTCCCGTCCCCGCGCACCTTCTCCCAGGGCCTCAGCCACCACCACACACACACCACCCTTGCCCAGATTTGCCCTCTCCATCCTCCTCCCTGACAAGCACTGGGACCCCAGAAAAGTCTGTCCAGGAGGGCCCTAAAAAGTTAACTCTCAGGGTCGCCTTTCCTCCTTCCCCACCGTCCCCTCTAGGCTGAGATTCTGAGGGTTTCCTGAAACGGTCGGATCCCAGCAGCAGGGAGGCATTCCCCAGGGTCTGTAACTTGCCTCTCCCCTCCCCAGCCCGCCCCTCCCGGCCTCCCGGAGGTCTTTAACCAGGAATTCAGCTGGAGTCCCCGTCCAGTCCCCAGGCCAGGCGGCGCTGCGCTGGGCGCTGCGGGCCGTATGCGGATTCACACAGCGCCTCTTGGGCAGTCAGTCACTCCCTCCCTCCCTTCTCTGTTCTTGAGGCTCAAACGGTCCACTTAAACACCAGCCTCCTCTTCCTTCCAACAATCCGCTCTTCGGGTCAGTTTTTACTGTTTTGTCAGTTCCACCTGGACTCGGGACAAACACAAAAGGGCCCTGAGATTCGTGGGCTTTCCACGCCCAGCGCCCTGAACTGGGGATGTGTGTGGGGGTGGGCAGGCAATCAGGTGCCAAGGTGCCCCAGCCAACCCGGAAAGCTTTTCATTTTGTTCCTAGGTCTTTAACCCTAGAAGAGGTCAAGCAGCCAATCAGGAATGCGCTAAGCAGGGTCATATGGCCTCCATCAGCCAATCAGCAACAAAGCACTTGGGTCTCTGGCTCTCTCTCTTCCCACCGTCCCTTCCGCGCTCCGGGGGCTGCCCTCGGTCAGATTCGGAGGGGAGGAGTGATCCTGGCTCTCCCTCTGGCTCCCCTCAGCCTGTGGCTTGTGCCTTCGGTCTCTAACAAAGTCGTAGCTTGAACTGAATCGTGCAGGGGTATGAAGCTGTGGGGACAGTCCCCTGGAGTGTTGTCTGTGCCCCAGCGTGGTTCTGTCCCATTCCCTGAGCTGCATAGGCGGGAACTCTGCATTAGGCTACAGGGCAAGTGTGGAAATGAGCTCCAGCCCAGAACTCAACTTCTCATCGATCACCCCCTCTCCACTTACCACTCTTACAAGTTTTCATTCTCTTCTGAGCCAGGGGTGAGGGGAGCAGGTGGGGTGAATTGAGGAGACCCCTTTTAATTGATATTTCTGGAATTACTCCTGGGGCATTGGATTTATCAAACTGTCTTAAGCGTGGTTGGGGAACGGAGCAGAACTGGAGTCTTTTTGTTTGGTACCTCTCATTTGTCAAATCACTAGGGCTTCCATGTTGAACAGCTAATGTTTCGGCTCCTGTCTATTCTGTTTAGAACGATGGACTAATGAGCTAGATGGTGAGCTGCTGCCCCATCAGTAGCTATCGAGGGCTATGGGCTATGGCTGTGTTTACGTGGCTTAGGTCGCAGCAGGCAGTGGGTGAGACCCTATTTCTGAGCAAGGGCAGCTGAAGCGCACAGTAGGTGTGCACGATAGAAATACTTTTGTTTCCTGAGCACTTGGACTGGGCGCAGAGCCAGTCCACTGGTAGGTCTGGACCCAGGCATTGTCCCCCACCCCCATCCCCAGGGCTTTGTTCCGAGGTTAATTTTCTGGTTGGGTTCCCCTTCCCTCCCAGTCTCCTCCCTATCTCCTGCCCTCCTGGAGCTACCAGGGCCTCTGAGCCCTCCTCTGGGGATGAAGGGTCCAGGAGTAGTAGGAATGGCCCAGGCTGAGCTGGGCATGTGGACACCCATCTTCTTACTTGTCTCCTGGGTGAGGCTGGTTTGGGGACAATGGCATGGACTGGGTAGGAAGGATAAGAAGCCAGAGAAAGGGCAGAAGTCGCTGAGCCCACACTTCCTAGGTGTGGGCTTTCAACCACTTTTGCCTCTTTGTTGAGTTATTGAAGCACACACGTACACGTGCCTACCCCTAGCAAATGTTGCAGTAGCCTTGTGGGAGAGCAGCTGGCATCACCCTGGGGTTGCCAGGTCCCCAGGAGGGGATGAGGACAGAAAGACAAGAAAGAGGGGTGGAGTCCGCAGGCACTGGGAAGAGGGACTTTTTCTTAAGAGTTGCCTCAGCCCCTCCTAGCATTCCGGTAAGCAGTCCTCAGCTTTGTCACCACTCCTCTCTGGAACTGGCTGAGTTAGGTCTTTGAGGGCAGATTGCTGACACATCACCATCCTGGACTTCCATTCTGTGTCAGGACTCCTGGAGCCTCCACTGTGGGGAGGGGGAGGGGTGAGAGCCCCTGTAGCCCCACCTCCCCCCAGGAGAGGAACTTTGAAGTCAGGGAGCCAAACTCAGGTTTTCTGGGGTTGGGGAAGGGGGGATTCCATGGAGAGCAGACAAGTCTGGTAGAAGGCCAGGAAAGCCACATCCTTTCCCACTCTGCCCCAGCTCTACTGGGCCCTCCTAACCTGCTGTGGGGTCTGGTCTGGTTGCATCTCTTTCGCCTGCTTTGATGGGACTCCAGGAGCCGGAAGACCTGCCTTAGGGAATTGGGTTGGTCGAGCCCCCTGTCCTGAGCCTTGCAGAAGAGCTCATGCTCCTCTCCCACTGCGGGGCAGATGGTAATGGGTGGGGGTGTTGTGTCCATGTGCCTGTGCAATGCGGAACTTGGGAAAGGTGGACCGGGCTATCCAGGGTCTTGTTCAGTATCTGGTGTTCCTGTCCTAGAAGTTCTGGTAAAGAGGCTGTGGGCTGGCGGAGCCAGTGCAAGGTGGTGGCTACTTCTTTACACATGTTCAGAGCAAGTTCTGTGGTCTGTAAGCCCACGGGGGCTGGGTGGGAAGTGTGGGCTCAGTTACCTGGAATCCATTTTGGAACCACATCACAGTACCTCTCAGAGAGGTAAAGCAGATCTTTGGTTCTCCCAGTCCCTGGCCCTCAATATCCAAAAACCTAAACACGCAGGATATACATATGTGCCCAAGTGTGGCATGACAGAGGTCAGAAGCCTGGGCTGGACACAGTCAGCCAATCTCAAACCCACTTCCCTCTCCTTCCCTCCCACCCCATTCTTCCCATCAGCCCAGCCTGGAAGCCATTTGTCTTCCCCACCCCACCCCCACCACTCAAGTCTTGGGCAACTGTTGGCTTTCCTTCCTTCTGTTCCCTCCCCCGACAAGACCCCAATCTTGGAGCAGCCCCCTCCCATGGATGGTGACAGCCAGGCTCTTGGTGACTTTCAATGTCCGGTTGGCCCAGATTGGGTTGTGGAGGACCAAGGTGGCACTGGTATAGGCCAGGGCCTTATCTGATGACATCTGCCTTTCCTGCTGTCCCAGACTCAAACTCCAAACTGCTCTTTGGGCTGTTGTTTTGCTCAGATATTGGAGGACAGTTTTGTCTGGTAAATAGGGGGTGTGTGTGTGTGTGTGTGTGTGTGTGAAAGGAGTAAGGGTCAGGTCCCTCATTTGAGATGGTGTCTCCCCCTCCCTGGAGCGGAGGCTGGGGGCGTGGGCCCAGCTTTTATTGAGGGTGCTTTTCCTGTTAGGAGTAGAGACAGGGTCATAAACGCCTACAGGAGGCTGTTTTGATCTGGTGCCTTCTGGTCTTCTCAGGAAGTAGCATCTGAGGTTTTGCTTTGTAAATCACTCCCTCCCAGCACGGCCAGATAGATTGGATTGCACTGCCCCAAGCCCACCTGAGGTTCCTCCTGTCTGCCCCCGCGTAAACCAAAGGAGAAAAATAAAAGGACATACAGAGTCCCTAAAGCCCTTGGCCTCCGATTTAAAAGGTGTGTGGGGGGGGGGCTACTTGGTCATTGCATTTTCTCCCCTCAAGATTCCAGATTTTAAAATGATACTTTCTTTCCTTTGCCCATGCAAACCCTAGTGCCCCAAGCCCGCAGTCACCAAGCTGCGAACAGCGAAGGCAGGCAGTTTGTGAGCCCGCCTGCGGATGTGGATACAGGGACTCCAGCAAGCTCTTCTCTGTTCTGGGGCTACAGTCTGGCGGTGACCCCTTCCCCAAGCCCCTTCTTGACAAGCTGGGAGTTCAGGGATGCAAGGGAGAGAGAGAACTCCCGGCAGCCAGGGCGAAAATGGAGGAAACGTCACGGGTCCTTGGCTGGGTAGTGTGCCATCGAGATGGGGGGCAAGGGGTGTGTGGAAGCCCGCAGACTTCTCCCAGCTCTCTTTACCAAGCTGTCTCCAAATGAAATCCTATTTTCCTTCAATGGCTCCATTTTGTAATGATAATGAGCCTTCCTAAAGACACCCCAACCCCCTACAAGTTCTCCCTAGCCTAGGGCTAGGGAGATTAGAAAAGTGAGGAGCCGGCTACCTACTGCTGAGTTTGGGCTACTTCCTTCAGTTTCGGGCCCAGGGCGCTGGGGCGCAAATCCACCGCCCGCGCAGTGCACCTCTCGGGAGGGAAACGAGGCCATAGATTGTTAGTTTGCTTTCATTCATTTTTCAGCAGAGTCTGGGCTGGGACACCCCAAATGCACAAGCGCTAGAAAGTCCTCTTCATTCCTAGGGACTCCAAGCAAACACACGTGTCTTAGCACTCCTATAGTTGCATGTGTGAAAATGTATTTATAGATCGTTCTCTGTCTAAATCAGGAAATATGTTTCCCACCCCCTCTCGGCTCCACACTTAGATGCAGATTTATAGATCTTTAGATTTATAGATCCACAGTGAATGTAGCAGTCCTCGGCTGAATTCCTGGGTGCACATAACCAACCTTTGCCTAGTGCTGGGAGGCGCATGCCGCGGTGTGTTGGCACAGCTCTCACTAAACGTCTAAATGAGTATTTGGCTTAGTTTCTTTCTCGGTTGGAAAGAACCATGTGCGAGTTGCTCAGTTTCTATTTTGAGATTTTTAGCAGAATTTATCCGTGGGCCCTAAGCCATAAAATCGCTACAAATTGAAGCCACAAAATTGGAGATCTTTACGGTCTTCTCAGTTTTGCTGCAAACTTAAACATTGGGACATTTCTTTAGGAGACAGTTTTGTAATGCTTACATCCGTGTGAAGGGGCATAGATTCCCTTTCCAAAGGGCTTACCCCTACTGTATCCTGTGTCTCTGTGCTCCTATAAAAGGTATCAGGTGAGCGGGGTTGGGGAGCAAATACCTTTTGATTTTGAAAGCGAGTGATTCAGACAGGATCTCTACTCTACTGAGTTCGCTGTCCCCTGTGGGGATCAGCCCTCCCTCAGGGCTGTCTCTGTTGCTGGGGTCCCAGCCCAGGCTTCCCGACCTGCACGACCTTCCAAGGCAGCCACTTAAGAGTAGGGGAGAAAGGAGACAGGGAGAGTCTTCCAGTCCAGCACCTCTTGGTTCCCACAGGGTTTTTAAAATTTGGAGAAAAGGACGTTCAAGTCCCCTACTATCTTTGTAAGGTGCCCAAATGATGCCAGGGCCTCTGCACCGCCCAGAGGTGCCCCCTCCTCAGTGTTCTTGGTGCCCAGGGCCCAATTAAGCCGGCCGCCTGGCTCTCAGCAGCCGCGCTCTTATCGGCCGGGATTGATGCCTCGGCGGCTCCTGTATATCATTTTCCAAGATTTTTTCTGTCCAACTCCTCGGCTCCTTTGGCTTCCACGGCTTTGACTAATGATTGCTACAGATGCCAACGTCTTCAGAATCCTAATAGCCAGGCAGGCGGACTCTTATTTACCCGGCAACACCGCTGTGGGGGAAGGGGGTTTGGGGGGGACAGGCATTGGGGTGTTGCGGGTCAGGGGACAGGGAGTAGCTTGTGGCCAGCTCAAGTTCCGCTGAACTTCCCCAGTGAGCAGCACCCTCCCACCCCCTCCTCTCCCAGAGGAGAAAAAATCGCAAAATCTCGCTCATAGCAAGTCATTGCTGCCTTGTTAGAAAGACTCAAAGAATGAACAGGACGCGGTGGAGAAGTGCGCAGAGACGTGTTTATTAGTTGTATCTAAGAGAGAGATTAGGCCGGAAAGCAAGGGTTTGGGGAGGAGAGAAAGGGCAGGGGGCCAGCCACAGCGGGAAAGGGGACTCTTTTGCCCCCTTCCTCTCCTCACCCTAAATCCCGTCCTGTCCCAAATGAGACTCTTCCCCTCTCCCCCTGCCGCCGCCTCACCTTGGCTCCCTGCGCTGGAGAGGCTGCACAGGAGTTCCTGGGCGTGGGTGCCCACAGCCACCCCGGGAGGCTGCCACCCGGTGCCCGCAGAGGCCGCCAGGGCAAGGGGGCCTCTGTCTGGGGCTGCGGAGCGAACATCAGATCCAATTGCCCTCCGCGGGCTGCGGCCGGCGGCCGGGGACGAGCCGCCGGGCGGCCTGAAGTTACGGCGGATTTGGCTCCTCCCGGCGCTGGTCGCCCGCCTGCGCGGGGCCCAGGTGTCTGCGGGAAGGGGCCCGGGGCTCCCCTCGGCGCGAGCCTGCAGCCAGGCGGGCGGCATCCTCGAGTCTCGGTGTCCCCTGCACACCTCCCCCCACCCCGGGGAAGACAAACGCGCAGAGGCCAGCTCTGAGGCCAGGCTTCAGGGGACAAACCAAACCGGGAAGACGATGCAGCACCAAATCATTGAGGAAGGCGAATGGGCAGGAGCGCAGTAGCGGAGCCCCGCGTGGCGGCGAGGACCACGGCGGGCGCGTGTGGGGCAAGGCCGCCGCCCGGGACCCCGACCCAGGCCGCACGAGGCGCGCCGACAGCCCCGAGGGTCTCCTCCGTGACAGCCGGTCGGGAGGACTCAGAAACACAAAAAGGGAGACGAAAGATCCAGTCGGAGGCAGAGGCGTCCTGAGGCTGCCCAAGCGAAAATCAATCACGTAATTAAAACAGGGAGGGGGCGAGGCCCAAGGCTTCGGGTCCCGAGTTCTGAGCAGGCGGCCCAGGTGCGGGCCGGGGCCGGAGAGCGGCGGGCGGCGGGGGTTGTGCTCGCCGGCCGCGACCAGAGCGCGCCAAGGGGCTGTGGAGAAGTTTGGGACAGATCGCCAGGGATCCCCGCGGGCTGGGAAAAGCGGACCGCGGGCCCTCTCCCAGGCCGCATCCTGAACTTCTCCGGCTTCCCCCCTCTTTTTCTGGGGTTCGGATGCGCCGCTGTAGGTGAGGGCTGCTCCCCTGGTCTCGGTGAAGCCGCCGATTTGCCCAGGCAAGTTTGTGTGAGGATCCAGGTGGCCCCAGGATGCTGTTTCTGGGGTTCAGGTCCCAGTTTCAGGCACTTAGGTAGTTCCCCTGGGCTGGATTCCCCCAACCCCACAACCCCCACCGATTCAGGGCATGCCTTTGGATGGCGGGGGTCTGATGTTTGGGCTGGGTGGAGATGCGGGTGGGCTTCCTGGGGTTAAGCCAGCTTGGACCCCTTTGGGCTAGCAAGGAGAAGGCAGGGAGGAGATGAGGTGCGCGTGGAGTTCTGCTTGGTGAGGGAAAGGTGTTCTGGTATCACTGGGGTCAGGAATGGCACTGGGCTGCTGTGGCTGGGTGGGCCCCACAAAATCCTTCCTCACCGAGGCTTGCTCTGCAGGAGCCCAGGGTTCCCCGATTTCACTTTGGACAATCAAATAAAGACCTTCCCTCCCCTCCTCTGCCCTTTCCTCTCCCACTCCTTGAGAACTGAAAAAAAAAAAAAGGAGGATTTTAACAAAATTTCCACCCCTTGGCATCTTCCTCCGCTCTCCCTACTTCGGCCTAAAGCATCCTCTTGGGTCACTGAGCTGTCTCCCGGAGCGCCCTTGTGGCGAAGAAGCAGACTTTGGCAAGAGGCTATCCAGCCAAATATCCATGAATTCTGGCTCCAGAGGGGACCAGGATTCCCTTAGCATTTCCCAATCACTGCCATCCTCACTCCCCAGGGTGCCTGATTCTATGGGTCCCTGGTGGCACAGAGACCAAGAATAGTGCACCTGGAAATGCCCTCATCAGTCCCCTATCCCCCCCCCCCCCAAAAAAAAGGTTTCCAACTTGCTACTGGGAACACCAGAGCAGAGAGCTGCCTCTGTGCTACCCTAATCTAAGGCCAGCCCAGCCCTAGATCCTCTCAAGCCACACGTAGGCTCCTTGAAAAGTAAAAGTACCCCACCCACCCAGAAAGTGCAGGTTACAAACCTCCAGCAGAGCAAGCTTCCAGAATGCACAAATCAGAATTTTTCAACAACTATATTCCTACTAAGACGAATTAAAGTTCGCATTAGAGAGAGAAAGGGACCCCCTCTGCCCCAGGCTAAGTTTTCAAGGGGAATATAATCCAAGCAGTCTCGGATGACAGTGGGGGGGTCAGTCCAGCTGGGATGAGCAAGTAAGGGGGTGGGGAGCCCAACCTCTAACTAACAATTTCTCCAGCATAAAAATGAAACATCAAATTCGTTAGCCCAGGGCCTTCATTTTTCCCCTTCCACATTATAACTAGTTATTGAACTCGCTGGAAGATCTAAAGGCCATTTGCGAAGAGACAAATTTCAATGGAGTTTCCCCATCAATAACTCCATGGCAGTGACCTATTGGAACAAGTCAAACACCCGAGGTGAAATGCAGGTCACTCTGTCTAACCAATATTAAAATGCGGCCACTTTTTAAAAAGCCACTTTAAACGAGATTTGAGGAAAATTGAATTCCAAGGAAGGCCAGGCAAGGCGGGGAAATCCACGAGAGGACCTTGCCTATGGTCTCCGAACAAACAAGAGAAATTCATCTTTAATATTTTAAAGGGGGGCAAATTAACATTCCATGATTGCTTTTCTTCTTCTTCCTCTCTCTCTCTCTCTTTTTTTACTATAAGCAATTCCAGAAGGGGGGGAAAAAGGGGGTTGAGTATTTTCTGGTGACACGTCCGGGTTATTAAAATCATTTTAGACCAATTCATTACTTTTACTGACAAGAGATTTAAGAAAAAATCAATTAAGCATTTGCATATTCTTTTGCATACATTAGCCCTGCCTGCTGGCATCAGAAGCGGACAAAAACACACATATATCCACATACAACACATCCACACACAAAAGAAAAAAAATGGTTTTAAAAGTCTTGCTTTAGTCTGAGGCTTTCAAGAGTTGCCTGGAGAAAAAAAAAATCAAAAATGAAATGAATTGCCTAATTGCATACCATCTAAAAGTCAATTTATTTGAGGAAAAGGAAAGAGGCATGTTGCAATTTTTAATCTCTAAACCAATAACAAAACACATCCAAAAGCAAAAAGCAACCCCCCCAATCCCCTGCACTTGGAAGAGTAAGGAGAGGAATGACACTGGGTTTCTTTCCCTTTTGCCTCCCAAATCCTGAATTGATTCTCTCGTGTATTTTTCTCCCTTGGAAAATGCAGGGAGTGTGAGAGGTGGGGTTTCAATGCAGCACGGAATCCGTGGAGCCGCTGAGGGCTCTCAGGCGGCAGCTTGTGACTGGGGAGGGGAGGAATATGGGTTATCTAACGGTCAGTATGGTAATCCGGGCACAATAAGGCCTCACACACAATGGACACATATTTTTCTTCAGCGGTGTCAGAAGGGAAGCGCTTTGTACTGGAACATGTTTCCGAAAGAGAAACCACATCGAGATTTAGAAGGGAGATGGGGTGGGGGCACAAGGCATGTGGACAGTGTTTGGATGCTGGCAAAAGGTGATCGGGAAAAATAAAAATAATCATAAAATCGGGGCAGAGCGGAGGTGGAGGTCCTGGAGCTGGCAGGACAAGAGGCAGGAGGGCAAAGCACAGGACCAGACACAAGATTCATCAGAGGCGAGAGCCGCCTATACCCAGCCCAGTTAAACCATTGCTAAGTGCAGGAGCCCTCGGAAAGGATTTTATTTCTGTGCTTGTAATAAAACTCAGGTAAAATGTGTGTGTATGTGTGTGTGTGTGTGTGTGTGTGTGTGTGGCGAGGCATTTCTACCCATGTGCCAGGCATCTTCCTTGCTATTAGGCTATAGGAGCCAAAGAGAGGGGGCTTTTGTGTTTGTTTTGTCTTGGTTTTTGTAAATAATGTAGATGAATGGTGGGCACATTTGGGAGAATCTCCTAGATTTCTTATTCTGGATGTGCATGTTGAATTAGCTATGCAGACCTGGAAGAAGATCTCCATGTATTTATGGCTGTGTAAGGAGGCATTTATTATTTTAATAAATATCAATGGTATGTACGATATATCTTTCTGAACCCTAATGACCAAAGACAGACTTGACATTCAGGTGGGGCCATCTGACCCCTGCAGGTCCATTCGCTCCTCCGGGCCTGCAGAAGGGCTCCTGGACACATCTGCAGGAACTCAGAGACCTGGCACTGGGGCTGTGCCTTGGGGCTGGGCACTGCCTTAGGAAGACAGGAGGGCTGGGGTGAGGGAGGGTCCCTAGAGGTGGGAGTAAGGGCTTTTGGAGGGGAGCCAGGCTGGCAGACCTCCCTTCCAGGTGGGGAAGGGAATCCGCCCAGCTTGGGTGGGGCAGGACAGCTGCAGCCAGGTGCAGGCCTAGAAGGGAGATTGGGGGTGGGGCCAGGAGGTTTTCTCCAACTTCATCAACCCTCCCCCTAAGCAACCGGAGAGGTCTGGGAGCTAGGGCCCTCCCCATGGGGCCGCGTGGGCTACAGTTAAGATCTGTGTAGTTCAGGGTACAGCACAGGTTTGCTACACCCTTTTCTAGCAACTTATAATTAACTCTCCCTACCCCTCCACTGATAATTACAGAAGAGCAAGCTGTCACACAACTGCAAACCACCACATCTAAGTAGCGTGCCCCACCCCCATTCCCACCCCCACTACAGTCTCAAGTGCCTTTTCCAGCCAAAGCAGCCAGCCCTCACAGGACAGGGGTGGGCAACTCTGGGAATTTGTGGGAATCTCTCAAGGAGATCCTCAACCTCCAGGGAATGCCAGTTTCCTCAACCAGCTGGTGATGGGGGCAGGGGGGGTGGGGCACTGCCTCTCTGGGGAGACGGTGTCCGGGAACCCCAAAACTGTAGCTTCTGCAGCGCTAAGCACTGGCCCTGGTGGGCTTGGGGTGGGGTCCAAAACATTGGAGGAGCGGAGGCAATGGGGTGGGGGGAACTCAGGCGGGAAATCTGGCCCCTCTGGGCATCGCCTGTGGCCCACCCTAGCCCTCGGGGTGAGCCCTCATTTGGAAGTGGAGACCCTCGCCCACATCCCAAAGACGGTGAGAGAAGGGCTGGGAATCTCCTGCCTCCCGTTCTTCTTCTCACAAGGGCTTTATTTTTTTCCCTTTCCCCTCCTCATTCCCTTAATTGCAGATGTTCTAATTAAACCCTCAAATACTTGTTATGCCGTTTTAAAAGGTACTTATTCAAGTGTCAACCAGGCTGGGCTGGGAGGAGGCAGCGTAGGGCGGCGAATTAAAGGTAGATTGACTAATCACGGCGGCGATCATAATAATAAAATCAGAGGGAAAAAAATCACATTACGACTTTTCGTGGAAAGGAGGGAGCAGGCAGCCAGCGGCCGCCAGCCCTGCGCCACCGCCGACACAAAGAGTACGGGCGATTCCGCGAGACTGATTTATGACGTTTTACAACCCTATAAAAGCTGTAGCGACGAGGCAAGCGCTCCTACCACCGCTGGCAGCTTTAGTCTAATAAATAAAACATAAACAGTTAACTTTATGTGTCACTTTTATTGTTATCAAGTAAAATATAGCCAAGCCTCTGCAAGCTATGATTTTAAACTATAATTGTTATCAAGTACAACAAGGGGACCCGGCTCCCTCCCTGGGCTCTCCCTTCTGCTACCCCCCAACTCGCAGTTATGAAAGATCAGTTAATTGGAATGGGGGCAGGACGTGGCCACCCCAGGCTGAGGGGGTGGGTGGGAAAGTAGCCCTTGCTTGCCCCACCTCTGTGGCCTTGCTGCCCCCCCATCAGGGTGCTGCTGTCCATGTGGGTGGCAGAAAGAAGGGAGGGGGTGGGAAGGAGCTGGACACCCCCAAGGCCCTCCCCACCTCCCCAGCATGGTGAGCTCAGCCCTCGGCTTTTGGAAGACAGCCGGGAGCTGGCCTCGGGAATGCGTGTTTACATGTACACACACGTGTTACGTGGATACAGTCCCTGGCCGGAAGCAAGCAATCTCTACCCTCCAGGGGGCTGCGGAGAGAAGAACGCTGGGGCCTTGGCTTGGTCACCATCCTGGGCAGCGACTGCTGGCGGAAAGCTCTCCTTCTACCCAGGCTCCCTAGGAGTCAGCCCCGGGGAGGCAGGAATCAGAAAGGAGCCGGGATGTCAGAGCCCCTGCTCCGGGGCTGGGGCAGGGAAGGGTCACTGGGCAGGCTGGGAGGGTGCGGCTGCTGATCTCTGCTTTTGCCAACCACTTCCTGTTTCTCTTCAGCGGGGGGCTCAACCCCCAGACCTCCAGAAATGACGTCAGAATCATTTGCATCCAGCTGCCTCTACCTGCCTGGTCCAGCTTGGACCCTGCCTCGCGGGCCCCATGGCCAGAGGGTTGGGTGAGTGTGTGGGGGGAGGGGTGCTGGACTCTGGTATCCTTGGATGGGGGGGGCACCCCAGGCTCTCTCCAGCCACCTTGGCTCAGCCTGGGCCCCTCCCCATCCAACCTCCACTCCAGTCTTCATTCAACTTCCTCTTCCTGCAAAAGAGGGGCACTGCCCGGTGACCTACACAGACTGAGACGCCATGGCAAATAACAGAGACCTCTGGGAAAGCCTGGGAGCCGGGACCCACTGGAGGCCGGAGGGGAGACCCCGAGCAGGGGCTGAGAACCGCCCCCACCCCCCTCAGTACCCAGGCTGTGGAGCTGGAGCCGCGAGCAGGAAGAGACTGCCAGTCTGGAGGGGTGTGTGTGCTGGGGGGGGGGCATCCCAGCCTCTGCCAGCTAACCCCACATCACTGCCCCCCCCCAAGCAGCACCACCACCACACACACAAAAAATTGGATACATTTTGAATAAAGCGATTCGGTTCCTTATCCGGGGACTGGGTTGCTCCGTGTGATTGGCCGGCGGAGTCACATGGTGAAAGTAACTTTACAGGGTCGCTAGCTAGTAGGAGGGCTTTATGGAGCAGAAAAACGACAAAGCGAGAAAAATTATTTTCCACTCCAGAAATTAATGATCATGAGCTCGTATTTGATGGACTCTAACTACATCGATCCGAAATTTCCTCCATGCGAAGAATATTCGCAAAATAGCTACATCCCTGAACACAGTCCGGAATATTACGGCCGGACCAGGGAATCGGGATTCCAGCATCACCACCAGGAGCTGTACCCACCACCGCCTCCGCGCCCCAGCTACCCCGAGCGCCAGTATAGCTGCACCAGTCTCCAGGGGCCGGGCAATTCGCGAGGCCACGGGCCGGCCCAGGCGGGCCACCACCACCCCGAGAAATCGCAGCCGCTCTGTGAGCCGGCGCCTCTCTCGGGCGCCTCCGCCTCCCCGTCCCCAGCCCCGCCAGCCTGCAGCCAGCCAGCCCCCGACCACCCCTCCAGCGCCGCCAGCAAACAGCCCATAGTCTACCCATGGATGAAGAAAATCCACGTGAGCACGGGTAGGCAACTTTGCGCTTTGCTCCCCCCCCCTTCCCCGGCGCTCCCCACCCTCCCCGGCCCCCTCCGGCCCCGTCCTCTTTTCTCTCCTTCCCCCTCTCTCTCCAGGAGCGACTCTGGGTTAGCACAATTGAACTGGATTTACGAGCGAGAATGGGTAATTACATCCCCCATAAATTTTATGGCTTAGCTACTCTGGGCAGTCCGAGCCATGTGCTACGATCTGTTATGTATGTGTGAAAACTATGCTCGCTTTCTAAGGGCGCATAAATAATTCAGTGTCGTTACAATGAGGATTCCCCTCTTATTACACTACAAAGTCGCCAGCTTCCTTCAACTTCTTTATAACCCATTTAGCTTGATGACTTCATTTCCACCGCTCCCGCCTCCTGTTCCTCAGAGCTGAGGATGGGGTGAGGGTGGGGGCTGGGGAGCCTGCCGCCTCTGAACCCCACTCTCTGCTTTTCCCCTCCCCTCCCCCCCAGTGAACCCCAATTATAACGGAGGGGAACCCAAGCGCTCGAGGACAGCCTACACGCGGCAGCAAGTCCTGGAATTAGAGAAAGAGTTTCATTACAACCGCTACCTGACCCGGAGGAGAAGGATCGAGATCGCCCACTCGCTGTGCCTCTCCGAGCGGCAGATCAAGATCTGGTTCCAAAACCGCCGCATGAAATGGAAGAAGGACCACCGCCTCCCCAACACCAAAGTCAGGTCAGCGCCCCCGGCCGGCGCCGCGCCCAGCGCCCTGTCGGCAGCCACCCCGGGCCCTTCTGAGGACCACTCCCAGAGCGCCACGCCGCCGGAGCAGCCGCGGGCAGAGGACATTACCAGGTTATAAAACGGCGCTCACACCCCTGCCCCCACCCCGGGCCCCCACCTCCCCTCACACACAAACTGACTCTTATTTATAGAATTTAATATATATATATATTTTGGTTCTTTTCTCGCTTCCTCCCACCTTGTCCCTTGTCAATTCCAAACAGACAAAAACAGATAAACACTCTCTCTGCCCTGTTCCCTTCCACTGTCAAGCATGTAATGTTGTCTTTAGCATGGTACCTGCTGGGTTTTTTTTTTTTTAAGGCCATTGATTGGGGGGGTATTTATTTTTTAAGGAGAAAAAAAAGCTGCAAAAATTATATATTGCAAGTGCGACGGTCTGGTTTGGGTGAATTTCAGGGGAAATGAGGAAAAGAAAAAAGGAAAAAGAGAGAGAGATTTTTAAGCCAATTCTCACCCTTCTCCTCCTTCCCCCCACTTTCCTTAGGCCTTTTGCATTGAAAATGCACCAGGGAGGTTAGTGAGGGGGAAGTCATTTTAAGGAGAACAAAGCTATGAAGTTCTTTTGTATTATTGTGGGGGGGTGGGAGGAGGGGGGAGAGACGACAGACAAAGCTGAAATGCATCTGAGGAGCCTCTCTGAGCTGCTCAGTTCCAGAGGCCAAAAGGAAAACCAAGATGAACTTTCAGTTCAGAGAGAGGGTCTGTAGGTAGGATCGCCCCCCACCCCCGTCGTGGTCGTTGTGTTTTTTGGACTGAATTTACTTGATTATTGTAAAACTTGCAATAAAGAATTTTAGTGTCGATGTGAAATGCCCCGTGATCGATAATAAACCAGTGGATGTGAATTAGTTTTACGGCAATGTCTGATGGTTTCTTTTTGTGCCCCTCCTCCTCCTCCTCTTCCTCCTTCTGGCCTGGTGCTGCCCCACCTCCTCCAGAGTTGCCTGAGTTTACTCTGAGCAAACACACAAATCTGAACTCCCAACTGTAGTCTCCCGGGTGTCCTTAGAAGCAGCAGCAAGGGGTTTTTGGGGGTAAGGGAGGTCTTGGGAGGAGAGAGGATGGGGAGGATTAAGGCTTCCCCCCTCCCCCGTCTGCGGGGAGGCCAGACCCCCTCTGGGGTACTGTCGGTGGAACTGGGGGTCCTCACTTTTCTATATTAGCCTCTGTCCTTTCTTTTTGTCTTCACTGTCCTCCCTGGGCTCTGCTGAGTGGGCCCTGCCTGATGTGCAGAGGAGTTTGGAGCCTCCAGGGCTCCTGGGGGTGAGGGCTGGGGGAGCCGGCCCCCTCCCCGACATTCCCCATCTCTTAGAAGAAGAAAGGTTTGGAGCTGGTGATTCTGAAGCAGCCAAGTGCCCTGTCAGGATGCCTTTTCTGTTTGTTTAGACTTGGGGGAAAGGGTGAAGTGGAGGCCAGCGGCCTGCGGCCTGCCAGGCCCCCCAGCACGGGCAGGCCTCACAGGCTGACTGCCTGGAGATAAGGAAAGACTTTTATCAGCGATCTGCCAGGTGTCCAGAAGACCCTCAGAGAGGGGCAGGGGCCTCCCCTTGTCTCCACAGCCTCCCAGATCCTGGCAGGACATGGGGTGGCCTACACAAGTCTCTCTCTCCCTCTCTCACTGTAAAATAAATTAATTAAATAAAATTGCTTCCTTGGGACTAAGGAGAAAAAGAAAAAAAAAAAAACTGGCCTGAATGACATGAATAATTAATTCAAGCCAAAGACTCCCAAATAATTCTGTTCCTGAACACCAGGCCCCAGACAAGGCCTGCTCAGTTTTTTACTTGTTTGTTGGGAGCAGGTGGGGGAGGGCGGTTGGGGAGCTGCTTTTCAGGCGGTTTATCCAAATTTCAGGCTGGAGGGGGCAGAGCCAGGGCGGCTGCTTCCCTTGGTTCTGGGACCAAGTTGTGCAGATCTGTTTGCTGTGCTGTGGATTTATTTCCTCTTGACCCACTGGCTGGCTGGTGTGTGCGTATGCACGTGCCTGAGTGCTGGGGGACCCCCTTGGTTCTTTAGGGGTACTTTGTGGTCCCTCAGTGGTCCCCTGGAGACAGCCCACACAGGACCAACAATTATCTGGAGCGATTTTCTGTGATCAAGTGAATGGAGGGCCAAATCAGAGGAGGGCCCCTGTCATCCCCAGCCAGTGGTGTTTGGGTGGGGAAGTAGAGGGGCAGCGGCTGCACTTGGGAAAAGGGAAAGACGGTCTGAAGGGTGCACCCTCAAGAAAAGAGGCCAAGGATGGAACAGGGTGGGGGTGAGGGGCTGAAGTCCATGCTTCCTTCCTCCCCAAGTTTGCTCATTCGAAGGACTGAGAGCGAGGAGGAGGCAGTCGCTCTATTTTATTGCTTCAGTTTCTCCCTGAACTTGCACAGGGAAAGCAGCAGCTTTAAGAGATGGGGATATTTAGTTTATTCCTCTTCTCTACTGGCATCTCATTCCCCTCCTGTGTCTCACATCCACAGAGTCATTCTCCGGGGGTCTCTGTCCATCCTGGGCTGAAATCTGTAATTTTTGACACATGAAGCAAAATCGCAATCCCTTACATTTGAGTTCTCAGAGATTTTGGCCCCTGGCCTTCACTTCCCCTGGGCTCCATTTTCTCCCCTTGGACCTGGCCACCCAGAATGGGCTCGGGCAGCCGGGGTGGGGGGCAGGGCTGGGGTGTGGGGGCAAGGGAGGCTCCCCCCAGCTCCCCCGCCTTGGTCCCTGCTGCTCTACCCACTGCTGCTGCAGCCTGGCTGGGAAGCCCAGGGCCGGGCTTTTATTGAAGTTGGGTTGAGAAGCAGGGGAAAGGCTGGGGGTGGGGGGAGGCCCCAGCCAGGTTCATGGGGAGGACAAGGCATTTTCTCTCCCAGGGTCTTTATATTCGGCAGCGCCTCTGACCTCTCCCCCACCCCCATCTCCGACCCTCCCAAGCCAGCCCTAGCTCAGCCCCTGGCCTCCAGATTAGGATGCCACCGCTTTTGTGGGGCTGGGGAGTTCTAGCCCAGAGGAAGGGGAGAGGCAGGCACTTGCATGCCTGCTGGCGCCTAGGAGGCCCTGTCTCGGCAGTGGCTAAGTCAGAAGAAGACGGGGTGACACGGTGACACGCAGCGCCGCCGGCAGCACCAGCCTTGCAAGAGAGCCCCCCAGGCCCCCAGGCCCCTGCCCTGTAAGTAGTCAGCACTCCATCTGACGAGCACAAAACTTTGAACTCTTTCTCCGGTTGTCCCAGTCTTGGGGAGGGAAGGCGGGAAACTTGAGTTGCGGATGGACAGAGGGATGGACGGAGGGGTTCTGCTTGGGGAAGATGGAGTTTCTGTGCCAGATCAGAGTACCTGGGGGAGTGAAGAAACTTGGCTCAAAGAGGAGAGCGAGCGAGCGAGCGAGCGAGTGAGCTGCGGAAAAGAACTAGGGGGCCACTGGGATTCTCTGGAGGTCTCTTGCAGCTGTTGGCGAAGTTTTCCCATAAACTTTTCCCTACAACCTGTGTTTCATCTTTCTTCCTAAGTGGACTGGGCAGATGAAAGTATAGAGACATCTTCCTCCTGCTGGCTGTCTGTGTGTGTATGTGTGTGTGTGTGTGTGTGTGTGTGTGTATGGAACAGAGGTTTTGCCTGGGCTTGGGGTTGCTCAGCTTGTCTAGGACTCGGGGGACTGACCCCAGGGGAGCCCCCCCCCCAGGCAGGCGCAGGGTGCCTCTGCAGGGTGGTGCCACCATCCTTTGCTCTGCTTTCTGGGCCACCCTGGGTAGCACAGTCATGCACTCACAAAGGCGCTTCTATGTGGCTCCCACCTTGGAGAGCCAGTGCGCAAGGGAAACGCCTCTGTTCAGGGCACCCCTCCCAAGCTCGGAACGGGAGTCTGAGGATTCTCCGTCTCCAGCGGCCACCAGAGCGGAGGGAATATTTATTACCTCTCTGGGTGTCATTACCTAAGAATACAATTTTATGAACTTCCTCATCTGTTCCTGTGATTTATCTGGATGGGCAGGGGCCCAAAAGAAACATTTGGGGGATTTGGTGGGAAGCGAAAACTCTTGCTGCCTCTGACCAATCCCTGGCAGAACTCACCACCCCGTTGCCTGCTTTTTCTGCACCGTCGTCTCCAGCCCCGGCTTAATTTCTCCCCTGCAGCGGCCCCGGCTTGCTCCAGGGATCTCAATTCCAGCTGCCCCTTGAGAAGGGAAAATGATGGGTGCCCTATTTGACCAGAGACCTAAAAGGATCCCCCGTACAGCCCTTAGATCCCGCGCGGGTCAAGGAGCTCTGATCCCTTTTTCACCCGAGGAGCAGAGAGGCTGCGCCAAGGCGAGGTTCGCGCATCTGCGCTTGGAGGCCAGAGCACCGGCTCGGGCCGGCTTTCCCGCCACTCGGCAGGGTAGGGGCTTCCTTCTCTGCGTTCTCCTGCGGCCCCGCTGAGCCCACGTCCGTGCTAACAGGGAGCGGGGCCTTTGCGGCTCCATCTCCCCCACCCCCACCCCGCTTCCCCTACCAGACAGGTCCTGAGGACTAGAATGGCAGCGATGGCCTGCCAGGAGGTTAGCCTGTGACCAGGACTGCAGTCCGATAAAGGGGAAGGAGTTATTAAGTCCAGGGCCCCTTCAACCACTTCCAGAGTCCCTAATACGCGGAGTCTGCCGGGTAAGGGGGCTGCTGCGGCTGCCTGCCGGGGCGCGAGTCAAGCCAGGGCTCCCTCCTTTCTGATCCCCCCTCTTCGCCGCATCAGAGGCTGGGGGAGGAAAGCAAACGTGAGTTTCCGGGCGGAGAAACCCTGCAAGGGAGTGCATCCCAGGCCCTGCCAAATAGCCAAACCCAGGCTTCCCCGCTCCGGGCTGCGGGCTTCCGGGGCCGCCGGGCGCCAAAGAAGGGGGCTACACGCCGCTGTCTTCCCGCGGCGGCTGGGCGCCCGGGGTCCAGCAGCTCAGGAGGCCGCCGGCGGCCCAGCTCCTCCTCCGGGGCCGCCTCCGGTTCCAAGCCGGTCCGCTCTGGGCGCGGTGTCGCCTTCAGCTGGGTCACGACCCCGGGGCTCTGGCTGCGGACAATAGGGCGCAGGGCGGAGGCCGCAGGGCTGCGTGGCCGGCGGGGCGGGTTCACAGCGCGGTGAACTCGGCTCAGCCTCGGGGGTCTCGCCCTTGGGGGTCTCAACCTCCTCCTTCCTTTCCCCTCGTCCACTTTTTTTTTTTCTTTTTCTCCACTCGTGAAAAACTGCACCAACTCTCCATGGTTCTTTGACCAGTACGGTACCCTACCACTACCACCACCAAATAAGGAGATTTTAAATTCTATTTTTTTAAAGAAGCGAGCAGGACGGGGGACCCTGTGCGTCTTTGTGGGGATGGAGAGGAGAGATCCAACTTTTATCCCAGCCTCCAAACCCACACTCCCTCCATCAAAGGGATTCCAGCCCAGAATGCCCCTCCCGCACAGCCTTGGAAAGAATTCGCTTCTTCCTCCCCTGGCCTTTGCCTCTGGGTGCCAGGTTAGGGTAAGGACCTTTATAAAGGGAAATGAGATCTCAAATCCATGGGCAGGCTGGGCTTTTGATGGGATGTGTGTGTGTGGGTGGGGGGGGGGGTGTCACTGGATTGAAGGCCCCCAAACCAGTTTGTTTCTGTTGGGGTTCTCTCTCTGTCACAGAAATGACTTGGCTCTCTCTTTTTAAAAATCTTTTTTACCTTCATCGACTTGAAAGGCAGAGCAACAGAGAAAGAGATCTTCCATCCCCTGGTTCACTCCCTAAATGCTCTCAACAGAGCATTTAGGCCAGAGCTGGGCCAGGCCTAAACCAGGAGCCTGGACAATTCCAGCCGGGTCTCCCACACGGGTGGCAGGGGCTCAACTCGGGCCGTCATCTGCTCCCTCCCAGGATGTATTAGCAGGAAGCCGGATTGGAAGGAGAGTAGCCAGGATTCGAACCACTGTCTGATCCGGGGTGCCACTGTCCCGCTGTCCCAAGCAGCGGCTTAACACACTGTGCCTCAGCCTCCCTCCCCCCCACCCCCGCGCCATTAGGCAGTAGCACTGAGCTTGCAACGTTGTGCATGTGGTGTCTTTACACTCAGCTGGAACCGATTTGGGAAGGGCGGGCTGCAGCGTGGGGCTTGAGTCCTCGCTGGAGGAACAGAGGAGAAACCGGGGCAGGTATTCAATCTTTCCGTATTTCTGCCTTCAGCACTCTCCCCTGCCCCTCCCCTGCTCTCTCTGGTCCCTGCCGGACCTGGAGCAGGTGTGCAGAGAAGGGGCCTTCCCTCACCAACTCACTTCCTCAGATGACTTCCGCCTGCCCGCGCTGGAATGTGACTGCCTCCAGCTCTGTCTTTCCTGGGCTGCTTCCGGGGTGCCGTGGCCCCATCCCCCAGCCTCTCCCCACCACCCTCTTGCAGGAACCCTATGGGACAATGCCCCCCCCCCCCCGCCTCCACCCATGCCCCTCAACTCCCTCCCACTGTAAAGGTAGAGGAAGGAGAGCCAAAAGGCCCGAGTGGCCGTCTGGGAGGGACGACGGAGGTGCAGAGCTTTGTGGCCGGCCAGCTTGGGGCCGACCTGTGCACTCCAGAGCGGCCTCGGCCAGTGGTACACAGGAGAAGGTTGTATAGCCTGTGCAGATGTTGGCTCAGGCATCTCCTGGCTTCCCCTTTATCTCTCCTCTTATGGGAGAGGCTCCCATCTCCCTGCACCTTTGTTCTCTTCCCTCTCCCCCCCTCCCCCTCCTCTTCCTCTGTTTGATCCTGCCCCCCCCCCATTGTTTCTTTAGATCTGGGAGCATCTGTTCCTGTCTGCCCCTCCCCCAGGTCCTCCTTCCCTCCTTTCCCTCCCTCCTTCCCCTTACCCCAAGCACTCATGAAAGCCCCCAAACGGAAGGCCTTTGGCCCCTGGCCCCTTCTGATGTGCCACAGTCCAAATACCTTTAGGGCCAGTCCTGGACACCCCTCCCTAACTTCCGGTTACTTTCATTTCATTCTCGCAGCTGGAGAGGGTGTTGGACTGGCACAACTGGCGTCCTGGCTCCTGGGGCCCAGTCTCTTCTCTCACTGGGATGATCATCCATTCAGTCATGGAGTCTGAGTTTGAAAGGCTTGGGGCTGTTACTTGCTCCAGTTCTCTGCTGGCATTGGGGGCTATACACTTTGGCCATCTCTTCCCAATCCGGCTCTGAGGAGTGGCCATTTCTATCCTCTCTATTTTCTTTTTCTTTTATTTTTTAAGATTTATTTTATTTATTTGAAAGAGTTACAGAGAGAGGTAGAGCCAGAGAGAAAGATCTCCCATCCTCTGGTTCACTCCCCAAATGATAGCCAGAGCTGTGCTGATCTGAAGCCAGGAACCAGGAGCTTCTTCCAGGTCTCCCATGCAGGTGCAGGGGCCCAAGGACTTGGGCAAACTTCTACTGTTTTCCTAGGCCATAGCAGAAAGCTGGATTGGAAGTGAAGCAGCCAGGACTCAAACCGACGCCCATATGCATGCCAGCAGTGCAGGTGTCAGCTTTACTTGCTATGCCACAGTGCCAGCCCCCTCTCTATTTCTTTTACCACTTGCCCTGCCGCTCCTTCCCTTGGTGACAGTCATTTTTGGAGTAATAAGAAAAGCCCTGCACACCCACCCCAGACTCCCCCATTGAAACTGGAGGACAGGCAGGAGACCCATTTTCTCTGACTTCCACAAAACGCAATGGAACGGCTCTCTCACGTCCTCCTTCTCTCCACTCGAACCCAAGGAATATATGGTCTGCAAAGTGTACGGAGAGGGTACTAATTCCCGCTCATAGGCTACCCCATTGGGTCTCAGCCCTGATAATTCAGGCCCAAGACTCTGGAACTCTCTGTGGTAGACCTGACTCTAGCAAAACCCACTTGGCATCTCCGGGCCACCAGGGTGCAATCCTCCCAAGACCCCCATTCTTTTTTTTTTTTTTTTTTTTTTTTTTTTTTTTTTGACAGGCAGAGTGGACAGTGAGAGAGAGAGACAGAGAGAAAGGTCTTCCTTTTGCCATTGGTTCACCCTCCAATGGCCGCCGCGGCCGGCGCGCTGCGGCCGGCGCACCGCGCTGATCCGATGGCAGGAGCCAGGAGCCAGGTGCTTTTCCTGGTCTCCCATGGGGTGCAGGGCCCAAGCACCTGGGCCATCCTCCACTGCACTCCCTGGCCACAGCAGAGGGCTGGCCTGGAAGAGGGGCAACCGGGACAGAATCCGGCGCCCCGACCGGGCCTAGAACCCGGTGTGCCGGCGCCGCAAGGCGGAGGATTAGCCTAGTGAGCAGTGGCACCGGCCCAAGACCCCCATTCTAGAGCTCAGGGTTGAAAATGCGTGGACAAGAGAAGCCCTGGCTCATTCGGTTCCCTCCACTCCATCTGCGCTGAGATCCAGCTCCTGCCTGGGATTCTGCCCTGTCTTTATCCTGAAAGAGCAGCAGTTGGCCAAGAATCCCAGGTTCATGCTCCTGGTGGCTGTGCTACTCGGTTTCCATGGTGACGAGAGGCAATTGCATTACCTGCTACCCCCTGCACACACACACACACACACACAGGTTGGGCAGACCTGAATCGGCTGGGAGAGCCTTACCTAAGAAAGACACGGGAGGTGGGACCCTGTATTTTGTGACAGTGTCTTTGCTGGCTAGGATGGCAGAGGGGTGACTATGGAGAGAGTGGTTCCCTCTGGTCTGTGATTTTTCCATGTTCCTTTCTCTCAGCAAACATGTTTACCAAGAGGCACATCCGCAAAGCATACATGACTACATGACACCTCATGCGAGGGCCTACACACACTCATTTTCTTCTATTCCTATGTAGGTGACTCTGCTGAAGGAGATGTGTGTTCATGTAGGGGTGAGTGACAGAGAATAACAGAGCACCCATGAAGGGTTTCTTTTTTCTTTTTTTTTAAGATCATTTATTTGAAAAGCAGAGTTATAAAGGGAGAGAGAGAAGAGGCAGACAGAGAAAGACAGGGCTCTTCCGTGTGCTGGTTCATTCCCAAAATGGTCACAGTGGCCTGGGCTAGGCTGGGCCAAGGTCAGGAGCCAGGAACTCCATCTGCACCTCCCACATGGGTGCAGGGGCCCAAGTTCTGGGTCCATCTTTTGCTGCTTTCCCAGGTGCATTATCAGGGAGCTGGATCGAAATTGGAGCAGCTGGGTCTCGAACCGGCACCCACATGGGATGCATCACAGGTGGTGACCTAACCTGCTGCGCCACAGCACGCCGGCCCCAAGAAGTGGCTTCTTGACTTATCACTGCCACTGGTGACAGAGGCGTTTGCTGTCCTCCTCCCCCATAAAATGTCCTAAAAGACTTGTTCCTTTGCGGAAGAGCAGGTGGCCCTTCCTTTGGTGCCCTTTGGTGCCCTCTGTGTCTTGACTCCTCAGGCCAAGAGTGGCTGGAGAGGAAGGAGCCAGGAGTCAGGAACTGTCTAGAAGAGCATCCTCCTCCCGGATGCAAGGCAAAGCATGGAATTGTTTACCCTCTACCCCACTACACAGCCAGGAAACAGCCAGGGCCCCAGGGACAGTTCTCGTGGCCCTGGGGGAGTAAACAGGTTAATGCGTGGAAGCACTTAGAGATTAAGGCCTGCCAGCCTGGGCGCCAGCTCTCAGCGAGTCCAGTCCATTTTGTTAGGAGCAGGCACAAGCATTGGCTTCCATGTTTACTGTGGTGCAGGCACAGCACTAGATGCATGTCTTGTTCCAGCCTCACAATTAACTCTTTGCAAGTTCTTTTGTGCCCCTGGGACAAGGGGAGGCTGGGCGAGGCTTCGGGGTATGGATGTGCTCCAGTGGCAGGGCCCAGACTCCCCTCAGAGGTGCCAGAGCCCAGTTCTTTGCTTTAGTTCTTCGCTCGTGGTGGACACAGACACCGGCTCTTAGCATGGGACTGATGTTAGCAGGGGGCAGTGGCGAGGGTGTGGGGACCGGTGGGACCGACAGTAGCTCAGGCTGTGTTTGGCCTCACCCTGGTAGGTGTTTTGTTTTGTTTTGTTTTGTTTTGTTTTGTTTTGTTTTGTTTTGTTTTACAGGCAGAGTGGACAGTGAGAGAGAGAGACAGAGAGAAAGGTCTTTCTTTTTTCCATTGGTTCACCCCCAATGGCCACCTCGGCCTGCGCGCTGCGGCTGGCGCACTGCGCTGATCCGATGGCAGGAGCCAGGTGCTTCTCCTGGTCTCCCATGAGGGTGCAGGGCCCAAGCGCTTGGGCCATCCTCCACTGCCTTCCCGGGCCACAGCAGAGAGCTGGCCTGGAAGAGGAGCAACCGGGACAGAATCCGGTGCTCCGACTGGGACTAGAACCCGGGGTGCCGGTGCACAGGCGGAGGATTAGCCTAGTGAGCCGCAGTGCCAGCCATCCTTGTAGGTTCTTGTCCTCTGCAACACCAGGGTCTAACCCAGTGCCTCTCATACTTATTTTTGTTGTTGTAGGACCCCTTGAGACATAAAAATTATTAAAATTCCAAAGTGCTTTTTGTTTATATTCAGTGTTTACCTCAGTAGAAATTAAAACTGATGGCTTTAACAATTCTTTAATAAGAATAAGAAAGATTACATGTCAACAACACAACATACTTTCTGATGGAAAGCAACTCTGTTTTCCAAAACAAAAACAATTTAGTGTCGTTATTTTGTATTTTCACAAATCTCTTGAATGGCTGTCTTAGCAGAGAAAGTTGGATTCTCCTATCTGTCTTGGCATTCAATTTGTTTTGGTTTTTGCCTTTGTTATTCTCATCTTTTTATAAATAGATTATTTGTTTTGAAGGGCAGAGTGGTAGAAAGGGAGAGACTAGAGGAAGAGTCCACTGGGTCACCCCCCGATGGCCCAGTGACCGGGAGTGGTCCATGCAGAAGCCGGGAGCCAGGCACGCTATCCTGGTCCCCACATGGGTGGCAGGGGCCCACGTACACACGCGATCATCTGCCGCCTCCCAGGCTGCACAGGAGCAGGACTGGGAGGTGGGTCTCAATGCAGCCACTTTCATGTGCGATGGGAACGGCCCAACCAGTGGCTTAACCTGCCACACCACGGCCCGCCCTCCGTGTGTTTTGATGTGGTGTTTAGTTGAAGTAGCTGAAGTACGTAGCCTCATTCAAATATATAAGCAGGGTTCGCAGAGCTCCTGGAGGGGTCTCTGGGACCCCCGGGGATTCTCGGATCACATTGGGAAAACCACTGATCTACCAACTGAGATGACCATGGGATGATTATATTGGGCACCCTCTTCACATTCTTTTTCCTTTTATTTAAAAGGCAGAGAGAAAGAGACAGCTCCCATCTGCTAGTTCACTCTCTCTCACCCCAGGGTTGGGCCAGAACCAAAACTAGGCACCAGGAATTCAATCCAGATCTCCCACATGGTGGCAGGAACCCAGTCACTTGGACCATCATCACTGCTTCCCAGTGCCTGCATTAACAGAGATCTGGAGTCAAGAGCCAGAGCCGGGAATTGAACCCAGGTACTCCCTTGTTGGATATGGGCATCTTAACCACTAGACTGAATGCCCACCCTTCTTTGAGCTCTTAAATGGTGCTTCTAACCCCCAAATCCATCATCATTTTAGTATTCCACACTGTATTCAAATTGTGTTATCTTAGGCAAGTCACTTGATTTTTCTATCCTATAGCTAGGATGGATTGATAGATAATAGATAGACAAACTGATTGATTTATAGATATAATTATGTGTGTTGTGGGTGCATTATCCATTAGATTTTACTATGAGTGTGTAGAGCATACATTACAATATAAAATAACTTTAGCATTGTTTGGGGTAGGCAACTCAGTTATTACTATTGATCTTGCTTTTCATTAGGGGAAACTGAGCCCCAGAAGGGTGACCTACTTGAAGACAGCTCCTCCAGCGGGTGGCGGGTGGGGATTCCTCCAGGCCTCCGACTCCTAGACCTGTGCTCGCCCTCTCAGGAGCCTGCTCTGCAGAGACGGGGCTGCACGGTGCACGCACAAGTAGCACATGTGCCAGGCACAGACCAGTTACAGAAGTATTTATGATACTTTCTTTTAAATACTTTTTTATAAATTTATTTATAAATAAAAATTCATTTATTTGAAAGGCAGAGAGAAAGAGAGAGAGAGAGAGAGAGAGAGGTGTATCTTCCATTCGCTGGTTCATTCCCCAGATGTTCACAACTGGGAGCAGGCAAGCTGAAGCCAGGAGTCAGGAACTCCATCTGGGTCTCCTACATGGGTGGCAAGGGTCCAAACATTTGGGCCCTCTTCCCCTGCTTTCCCAGGCAAATTAGCCCAGCGCTGGATCAGAAATGGAGCAACCAGGACTCAAACCAGCACTCATGTAAGAGGCTTAACAGAGCAGCTTAACCTGCTGCACTATAATGCCAGCCCTGAGATTTTTTTTTTTTTAAGATTTCTTTTTATTTATTTGAAAGGCAGAATGGCAGAGAGAAATAGATCTTGCATCTGCCGATTTACTCCCCAAATGACTGCAACAGCCAACTCTGGACCAGGCCAAAGCCAGGAGCCAGAAACTCCACCTGCGTCTCTCAAGTGGACGGCAGGGACCCAAGTACTTAAGCCATCATCCACTGCTTTCTCAGTCACAATAGCAGGGATTTCCACAGGAAGCAGAGCAGCCAGGATTCAAACTGTTGCTCCGATGTCAGCCTCACAGGCAGTGGCTCAACCCATTGCACTACATCACTGGCTCCACAGGTGCTATTTTATTTACTTACCTAAATATATCAATATATGAGAGGAAAAAAGTCTTATATCCCTGCATGCAAAGTCACAGCTCTGCTGAGAGGCCCAAGCACCAGCCTGCCAATGTCCTTCCTTCCTCACCAGATTCTCCATGTGTCTCTCATCCTGGGCCTGATGCTAAGGACCCTTCTCTGGCCCAGCTCTTCCCATGAGCACACAGGGCAGGCACCCCTAGGGGCAGCAGTCTGAGCCCCTTTTCTTCCCCCCTGACATCCTTTTTCAGAATCAGTGGCCTGCAAGTGTGCAACCCAGGGAGGCAAAGTAGTGTGAGCAGAGGTGTGCACACGTCTGTACAGATGCAAATGGGGAACCCTTGGGTGTGGAGGAAGCCCCACACAAATGCCAAATGGGGGGTTTTTTCATTAATCAGATCTATTCTATTCTATTCTTTCTATGGCAGTGTGAGGCCCCTGTGTATGCAGGCTCCATGGGAAGAGCCCTCTGTGGGAGGCTGGATGGCCAATCTTTCTGCTCCCAGTTGCCTTCAGCAAGTCCCCCAGTGGGAGCCTCTACTTCCTCATCTGCATAATGGGGGAAATACTTATAGTCTCGGGATGGGGGAATAGTAGAATAGGCCTGAGTGAATGTGATTCTCTTCTTTTTCTGGAAATGTCCAAATAAACAGCAGAGAGAGGAGTATAATCAAACTCCCACGCATCCAACACCTCCCCCAACAATGATCAACCCACAGCCAATCTAGTTTCGTCTATTTCCCTACCCAACACTACCTCATATATTTGGAAGCAAATCCCAGACATCATAACATTTCTTCTGTAAACAAGTCAATGGATATCCCTAAAAGATAGCCATTTTTACAATATAACCACAATATGATTATAATACCTACCCACAATTGTCTTGCAAAATTCTTTAGTTTTTAAAGAGAAAAACAAAAAACTTCTAAGAAATGCAGAGCGGCTGACTCCCCTGTGTCCACGCTCAGGGTTGATGCACATCAATAAGAGAAAATGAGAGTGGGGGGAGAAGCATGCAGTTTTCCTTTTTATTTCCATCTTAAAATCCCAGGTCATTTGCAGCTCTTCCCATCTGCTCCTTGGGCTCATTAAAAACGGGCTGAGAAGGGACCCTGGAGGTGTAGATGCAGTGGAGGTGGCCAGGGGGAGCCTCTGGCAGGCGGCAGACCTCATCGTGGACGAGCACAGGAATGGAGCCACAGGGAACCAGGCTGCTGAGGGCCTGCCCAGCCATTTGCCGCCTTTGGATTCCCTCCTTGGCCTGCCACGCATTTGAGAGCTGTCTCCAGTCTCTCTGATCCCCAAAGATGTGCAGACCAAGATACAAAAGAGAAAGCCAGAGGAAGATTGCCCAGAGGCATAGGTAAACCCACCTGCTCACACACAGGCCTTGTACAAACCCATGCAAGCAGAGACCGGTGTGAATGCACAGGTGGGTATCAGCAAAGGTGGGAAAACACAGAGAGGCGGAGCCAAACACTCACATATGCGTGAATTTACAGGATCAGGAGCTGTCCTGGAACCAAAGACAAAAGCCCAGAAGCATGTGTGGGCACTTGGGGCCATTTGTACCCACGCTCACTTAACAGGGCCAAGCTCTAGGTCTTTCTGGCTCCTTCCCGTTCATGCTATCAAGTGAGCCAAATACTGCGCTAAGTTCTGCCCCTGCCCTAAGTTCCTGGGGCCTTCCTACTGCGCCGGACAGCACAAGCTGTCTTCCAGTCCTGTCCGTCTGCAAAGGCAGGAGTAAGAGTGATGTGATGTGTGTGTGGTACCTGCCCGTGTGTCCACGTGAGCACACAGCTCTTCATCCTGACAGGGCAGCTAGGTGGGAGGGGAGGGAGGGAGGGCAATAGCTGTGTAGACTCCAAGTCCCTGCAGGCAGACAAGGGAGCGTTGCTTTGCCTGTACGGTGCGGTGGCTGTAGGTCGGAATGATTTTTCGCTGAATTGATTGACCCAAGTGGACGTTTTGGCATCTTAAAGACATGACCTGAGGGTGCTCTTGCTGGGCCTGAGTGAGGCCGTGTCAACAGTCCGAGGTTGCTTCGTGGAGTGGACTTGCCAATCAATGAGAAGAATAAAGCTGATAGGACTTGGCCAGGTCAGTGGCTCGCCAGGCCCTGCATGTGCACTGAATGATTTAGATTCAACGAGAATCCATGGAATCCAGCAGTTTAAAGGCAAATGTTATCATTTCAACCCGTTTTTGTGAGGTCTGAGGGTCGGGGACTCCATAAGGCTGGATCTGTGCCGGCATTTAGGGTAAGGAGAGGGTTGTGTGACAGTGCCCATGGAAGGATCAGCAGTGACGCAAGGCTGTGCGCACTTGCCCGAGCACCCGGGTCTGGAGCTGCCCAGCAGCAGCTCTGGGGGTGAGCACCTGGCCTGGTGGTGAAGGTACCTGTTAGGGTGCTTGCATCCCGGAGCAGAGCGCCTGGGTTTGATGCTCAGCTCCACTCCTGACTCATGCAGACCCCGAGAGGCAGCAGCGATGGCTCAACAAGTTGGGTTCTTGCCACTTGTGGGGGAGACCCGGATGGAGTTTCCATGTCTAGCTTTCCCAAGCATTGAGGGAGTGAACCAGTGGATGGAAGCTTATGTTCTCTCTCTCTCTCAAATTAAAATAGAAACAAAAAAAAACAATCTCTTTGGCAAGAAAGTACAAGTTGTCTAGGGTAACTGGGGTCATAGAGTACTAGGTTTTGAAGGAACTTGGAGCTCTGAGACTTTGAGAGTTTTTTTTTTTAAAGATTTATTTATTTACTTGAAAGTCAGAATTACACACAGAGAGGAGAGGCAGAGAGAGAGAGAGAGAGGTCTTCCATCTGCTGGTTCACTCCCATATCAGCTGCAAAGGCTGGAGCTGCGCGAATCTGAAGCCAGGAGCCAGGAGCTTCCTCCGGGTCTTCCATGTGGGTGCAGGGGCCCAAGCACTTGGGCCATCTTCTACTGCTTTCTCAGGCCATAGCAGAGAGCTGGATCAGAACTGGAGCAGCCAGGTCTTGAACCGGCACCTATATGGGATGCAGGCACTGTAGGCAGTGGCTTTACCTGCTATGCCACAGCACCAGGCCCGACTTGGAGAGTTTGGAACAACTCGCCCAAGGTCATACAGTGAGTAAGTGGCTGAGATGCGAGTAGACACGGCACCCATTCACAGGGCTGAAACAGCAGAAGCCTCATTCTGCACAGTTCTGGAGGTCCGGGCGTCAGCAGGGGGGTTCCTCCTGGCGTCTCTCTCCTAGGCTTACAGCTGCCCGTCCTCTCCTTCTGTCTCTGCGTGGTCTTCCTCCCGGGTGGGCCTGCGTCCTAACCTCTTCCCATAAGGACATCTGTCCGTATGAGCTCATTTTAACATCATTTCCTCTCTTGGGGCCCTGTCTCCAAGGACAGGCACATTCCCAGGTGCCAGATATTAGGACATAAGCATGTGAACCTTTCATTTCTTTTTTTAATTTTATTTGAAAGGTCGAGAAGGAGGATCTTCTATTCAATGGTTCACTCCCCAAATGCCCACAACAGCCAGACCTGGGTCAGACTGAAGCTAGGAGCCCAGAACTCAATCCTGATCCCCCACAGGGATCCAAGCACTCCAGCCATCACCTGCTACTTCTCCCGGCGCCCAATAGCAGAAAGCTGCATTGGAAGTGGAAGATTTGGGGCTTGAACCAGGCACTCCAAAACGGGAGGTGCGTCATGCCTGCCCCCTCCTCAACGCATGAATTTGGATGAGACGCAATTCCAACAGCAGGGCTCTGGATCCCCAGTGCTATCCTGCTCGCACCAGACTAAGTGATCTGGTGGGTTTTATTCTTGAGCCAATGCAATTCTGTTTTGTTTCTTAACGATGCAGAAGTTGTCCTTTAGAGCCAATAGGAGATTGAAAAATGTTTCCTAGAGCCAAAGCCTAATGGGAAACAGCGTGAGCTCTGGAAGGAGAACCTGCGATTAGACAGACCACCAAACGCCGGCAAAACAGAAGTTTCTAACTAGAGTCTTTGAACTGCAAAAAATGCAGTGAGGGGAACTTGACAGTCTCAGGGGGCGGGACCTGGCCTGCTCTACCCAGAGAGCACAGGTGCCTGACAGCACTCACAGCTGAAAAGCCCCTCTGTGCATAGGCATTCTGAGCTCAACCCGCCAGCAGGCAGTGAGATAAGCCCCGGACTGCTGCCGCTGTGGCCCGCAGAGTCAGTGCCTGAGACACAAGACACCGGCAGTCAGTACTGGAGCCCCAGTGTGAGTCCCAGCTGCTCCACTTCCCATCCTGCTCCCTGCTAATGCGCCTAGGAAAGCAGTGGAGGGTGGCCCACGTGTTTGTATCCCTGCATGCATGTGGGAGACCCAGATGGAGTTCCTGGCTCCTGGCTTCGGCCTGGCCCAGTCCTGGCTGTTGCAGGTAAGTAGGGAGTGAACCAGTGGATAAAGATCCTCTCTGTGTGTCTCCCTTTCTCTGTCACTCTGCCTTTCAAGTAAATAAATCTTAAAGAAAAAAAAAGAAAATATAAGGCCCATGCAGTTAAGAGCAGTGTGAAGCAGGCTAACAACATCTGAAGGTAGCAGTCCCTTCTCTCTGCGTCCGAGGGGGGCTGGGGAAGTTGGGGACAAAACAATCACCCTTACCCCTCTGCCCCACAGGCCCTGCCTGCCCTAGGAAGTGCCCTGAGGGGAGTGGGCGTGTGTTGTGCGGCAGAGACAGAGGGGAGAGGGGGTCCTAGAATTTCACAGAAACCATGCGAGCTCCTGTAGGATTACAGATCTTCGTATCTGACCGACATGTGCCAAGAGGTGCCCGGCTGGGACAGGGCCTGGCTCCTATGACGGTTGCTTCCTGTGCTCCTGCCATGGAAAGCAAGCTTGGCTTCTGGAGTCTGGAGGGAGCAATTCCAAAAGTATCCAGCTGGGGCCGGCTTTGTGGCGCAGCCTGGACTTGCGACAGCAGCATCCCATACAGGAGTGTCGGTTCAAGTCCCAGCTGCTCCACTTCCAATCCAGCTCTCTGCTGTGGCCTGGGAAAGCAGCAGAAGATGGCCCGAGCGCTTGGGCCTCTGCACCCACTCAGGAGACCAGGCTGGAATTCCCTGGCCCAGCCCTGGCTGCTACCACTATTTGGGGAGTGAACAAGCAAATGGAAGGTTGTCTCTCTCTCTCCCCTCCCCCCTTTCAAATGAATAAATATTTAAAACAACTGACGCCCAGAGAAAGCCAGCTTCCCTGGGGCACTGGGAAGAATTTTGATTTTGGGATCTGATACCGGGGTTCTGGTTTCCGAGCCTCAGTTTCCCTTCCTTCGCTGTGAACTGCCTCTGTGAGGTTATCACTAAGATCTTTCCAGCTCCCAGACTCTAAGCAAAAACTGGAGGATGCTGGGGGCAGGGAGGAGGAATACTCTTTGTAGCAAATCAAATGATGGACTATGTGTCTCTGTGAACCAAACCAGGCACAGAAAACTCTCCATCTTCATTCCAGAGTTGGTGGGGGGTGGGGAGTGGGGGTGTTCGCACTGGTGTCTCCTCATTTGACAACTCAACCTCTTCCACGAGCCCCCTGCAGGCTCACCATGGGGAGCTGATTCCCTAAAGGACCCCGGCCCTGCTGGGAGAGAGGCCGAGAGGAGCCGAGACCGGGAGGGAGGATGGGGCTGGTGTCTGTAGGGTGCCGGCAGCCAGGTGAACACAGAGAATCAGCGCAGCAGAATAAAGGGATCCCATTGCGTCGCTTCCATCGGAAGGTGCGGGATGAGCCTTTCGCAGTCAGGGCTCCTGGGAAGGCTGTTCCCCCTCCCCGAAGACCCTGCTGCCGAAATACCTTGGGCTGGCCATTAGAGTACACCCTTCTGTAGATCACATCCTTTCAAGTACAAGAGCACCACGGGGGCGCTTCATCAAATAAGGATGCGATCAGGAGAGCAGGTGCGCAGGCCGGGCCGCTCGGGAGATAAGGGGCCCTGAAGATTCAGCTCCGGCTCCTTCTCAGCTTCACACGCCGAGCCTCGGCGGAACTGTTGAGTCTGCTTGAGCAAGCAGGGATGCAAGGAGCCCTCTGGAACCAGACGCCTGCCATTGGGGGACGTTTCTAGGCGGGAAAGGGTGGGGAGGGACGTCGTGCTGAAAAGTCAGGGACTCCTAGTGACAGGGAATTCAGGGAGGTGAAGATTCTGACAATGTCCAAGCACACGGCCAGCCACGGCAGAAGCGAGAGGCGAGGCGCCTGTGGCGCGCCCTCCATATGGCCACAGGATAGACAAGAATCCATTTCATACCCGTGGTTTCTGCTCTCCATAAAGCATGATTTGGAAGTGTTAAAAATCCAGAGTGCAGCAGGGTGAGCCACCACTTGTTACTCTGGCATCGGCTACCGCACTTCCAATCCAGCCCCCTGCTCATGTGCTGGGGGTAGGCAAGGCCTGAGTGCCTGGGCCCCTGTCACCCACGTGGGAGCCTTGAATGGAGTTTCTGGCTCTTGGTTTCGGCCAGGCCCAGCCCTGGCTGTCATCATTCGGGGAGTAAACGAGTGGATGGAAGATTTTCTCTCTCTCCTCTGTGTGTGTCCAGGGTTCATAGCTGGTCAAACGACCTTGGGCAGATGACTTAATCTTTCTGAAAATCCATTTCCTCATCAAATTCAGCATGAAGCACGCAGCATATAGTCATCTTCCGGAAATGGAAACTGCTACAGTTATGATATGGAGGGGGCTTTGGGACCCTAAGAACTGGAACTCAGTCGTGGAATGAATGACTTGGGGGATGAAGAAAGTGCGCCCGCCACCCTCTTCCTGCCTTTGCCAGTGCCGGGGAGACCTTCACGTGACTTCCCCAGGTGCCCACTTGAGTGACTGTCACTCAGACTGTCACCTTGTTAGCACAAGTCAGAAGCCCCGACTCTGAGCCTCATGCCGAATCACCTGGCCTGGCAGCGCAGAGTCTCCAACTCAGTTTTACCTTTCAAGGTCTGGCATTGAAAGAAGGAAGGGTCTTGTACCCCTCCAAGCAGGCCCAGAAACCTTCGGTTTGGGGTAAGGTTAGCTTGACGCATGGGCAAGCTGGCTGGGCGGCTGCTCCAGATCATGCCAGAAGGAACCATCTTGGCTCTAGCTTAGATCGAGGCACCTTGCCATAATGGGTCTGGGGTTGCATCACCGCAGCCATTTCTCTCCATTTAGGCAATGACCCCTGGAAACCCTACCGAAGTGCCCACTGTGGCCTGGGCGGTGTGCATGGCCACACACTGCTAACCTGGAAGGCTGCCTGGTCTCGTAGCAGGGGCTCAGGACAAGTAGAGTCTGTTAGGACTGGGCTTTGTATTACATTTCTCTTATTTTCATCTTATTTGAAAATCAGAGAGAGCGAGAGGGAGGGAGGGAGAGAGAGAGAGAGAGAGAGAGAGCACTTCCATCCATTGGTTCACTCCTCAAAGAGCATCAGCAGCCAGGACGGGGCCACACCAAAGTCAGGAGCTTGGAATCCAATCTGAGACTCCCGCGTGTGCCACGTGCCACCTCCCACCGCACGGCAGTAGGAAACCAGCAGAGCCAGGACCAGTGTCCAAGCACCCGGACATGGGGTGTGGGTGTCCAAGCAGAGGTGTCTTCACGTCTCTCCCATGCCAGGACTGGGGTTATTAAAGGCACACGCCTCTTCCTTCCAGGAGGCCCGCAGTAGAATGTATGCACTACAGGAAGACATGGGGGTGGCAAAAGAGGATGGGCCAGCAAGTGGGGATGGGACCCACCTGTGGCTTAGGCAGCTAAGAAGTAGGTTCACTTCTAACTGCCAGTTCTCATTGATATTGACTCTCTGGCTCTTGTACCTTCCAGCCCACATGCGCTTACTCCTAGCGGGGAGTTAGGTGCTGGGGCAGAGAGGTGGAGACTGTCCTAGTGTCTGGGGATTCTGAGCAGCCACATGCGGGCCAAGCAGCTGGTCTCCAACCAAGACAGCAGCCCCAGGCCTCTGCTCCGGGTTGAAGTCAAGCAAAAGAGTGCTTAAGAGCAGGCCCTGTGGACGACTGGGAGGCCAGAGGGTTAGGTCCACCCAGCATCCGTCATCCAGAAACACACCTGCCTTGAGTGTTAAATGTAATCCCCAAGAAGTTACGAGTTTATGTCTAAAAGTGCAAAGAAATGAGTAGTTTTTAAAAGTATAACCATTGATTCATTTACTCAAGACAAAATAGAAGGAGACTTCCAAAACTTCACGGAAAAATGGAATTAAAACGTTGAATTTGTGGGGCAGATGGTGGGGCACAGCAAGCTGGACACCTGTCTCCCATATCAGAGTGCCTGGTTCAAGTCCCAGTTGCTCTGTATTTCCAATTCAGCTTCCTGCTAATCTCCTATGAGGCAGCGGATGATGGCCCAAGTGCTTGCGTCTCTGCCACCCATGTGGGAGACCCAGAGGGAGTTCCTGGTTCCTGGCCTTGGCCTGGCCCAGCCCTGGCTGCTGTGGGCATTTGGGAAGTAAGCCAGCGGATGGAAGAGTGGAACAGCGCGCTCTCTCTCTCTCTGCCCTTCAAATAAACAAAAATCTTTAATTAAAAAAACCTTGATTTTAGTGCAAAAAACTTTGAAATCTATGTATAGTTTTTTCACAATATGCATTTCTCTGGATTTTTTGAAGATTTTTCATATGCATGGATTTCAAATTTTCTGCACCAAAATATCTTTTTTAAAGATTTATTTATTTACTAGGGAGGCACAGTTACAGACAGAGGGAGAGACAGAGAGAAAGGTCTCCCATCTGCTGGTTCACTCCCCAAATAGCTGCAACAGCTGGATCTGTGTTGATCTGAAGCCAGGAGCCAGGAGCTTCTTCCAGGTCTCCCGCACGGGTGCAGAGGCCAAAGCATTTGGGCCATCTTCCACTGCTTTCCCAGGCCATAGCAGAGAGCTGGATGGGAAGTGGAGTAGCTAGGACTCGAACCGGCACCCATATGGGATGCTTGCACCACAAGTAGATGCTTAACCCACTATGCCACAGCACCAGCCCCTAAAATATCCTTTAAGTCCATTTTTCATGAAGTTTCTGAAGTACCCTGATATGTGTGTGAATATTTACGTAAATATACATGAAGGTCTTCCTTCCTCTCTCCCTTCCTCCCTCTCTTTTTCTTTCCATTGCCAAGAGGCCAGCGAGCCGTGTGGGACCTGTGCCTCTGAGGCCTAACCTGGACGGTCTGCAGGCCGGGGGGTGGGTGTTGCACCTGCACTACTGGCCACACCCCTGCACCTGACTCAGGTGTGCTGGCATCCTGGGCGCACAAGTCCTCTCTGGCTCATTCTGCCCCTTCACTCTGTGCTGGCCATTTCTGTCCCAGAAGGAGCAGCCAGGGAAGTTCCTCCCACACAATCCTAAATACTGCTGTGAGATCAGGAAAACAACATTAATCCTTGGAGCAGCCACAACAAAGTAGGTCCCTCCAGGCCTCAGCAGCCCCTCCTGCCCAGGGCCATTCCTTCTCGGAGGGATGGAAAAACTGGGAATGGGAGTGGGGAAGGATGCATTGAGCAGGTGTGACACACACAGCACGGAGAGGTGACTCTGGACGGGAGGAGGGGAAGGAGGCAGGGGTGGCAATTAGCTTATTATTGTTTCCCCTGGGTGCTGTGAGAATTCCTTAGGAGACACTTGTAAAAAAGCAGAGGCAAGACAGTAAATACACATCTAATGATATGCTAAATAAATTATTATTGTTATTAGGATGGCGATTATTACAGCAATTGCAACTTGCTCCTGGCATCCAACTTTGCACTGGAGATGGGAATTGGGTCCCCTTATGGCCAAGGCCTCCACTGCTGCTGCCTGCCACGGGCTCCAGACACCCCTTCCCCCCGCCCCCAGGAATGAGCTGAGGAAGTGGGCAGCCCAGACCTGGCTTCCAGCCGCCGCCGCAGAGGGTGGAAGGGTGCGGAGCTGAGCCTGAGCGCCCAAGGCCTCTGCAAGGCACTGCTCTGGCAAAGCCAAAAAGGACGAGGCCTTTGCCAAGGGCCAAGGGCTGCAGGGGCCGCATCTAGGGAAGAGCTCCTGGACACCCAAGCAGGGGGGCCAAGGAAGGGCGAAATGCCCTCCTTACTGGGTCCCTGCCAGGAAGGGGAATGCACTCTGGGGCTGCTCAACCTTCACACCGCGGCCTCTAGCACTCAGGTATCTCCAGCAACAGTCCAGGGCGCTGTGCATCCAGCCCTTTGTTTTGTCTGCTCCCCAATGGGGGCCTGGCCCCCAGAAACAGCCCAGGAAAGGGAACACGGCTCTCTGGGCTCAGTCCAAATGGCCGCTGGCTCTTGGTTTCCTGCTTAGGTGCAGGGACTGTCCTCACGTGCAGCCTGCAGGTCCCGGAGTTTGCAGAGTGTCCCAGCCGGAGCCCAGGCTGCAGCCTGGAGCCGCAGGCAGGCAAACATATGTAAATACGGGAACTTGGGTCTCCTTGCATTTCTGAAGGGAAAACAGCAGCGTTGCTCCAGGGCCTCAGGTGTTACTGGGGAGAGGACGAGGGAGGGAGGGGAGAGCTAGAACTCTGGAGAAAATGGTTGAACTTGGGGCCAGGGAATGGGATTCTGGGTTTAGTGTCGCCCCCTTCCTAGGCCGCAGTCTCTCGCTGGGACACACAGTGGATGCCTCTAAGGATCCTTAGGGAGAAAAGGAATCAAATTTGGGAGATCCTCCCCACTCTCAGCCTTGATGGCAGAAGGGGAGGCTGACCTGTGCCACGCACACCAGTGTCCTCGCCCGATGCGGGAATGTTACACCTGGCCAGCCTGGCCCCAAGCTCCTCCGAGGAGCTGTTTTACAGAGTCCAAAAAGGAAATGATAACAATGAAAAAGAAATGCGTGAGAGGCAGGCGTGTGGCACAGCGGGGATGTCCTTACCACTGGCTTCCTGCTCCTGGCACCCTGGGAGGCAGCAGGCGATGGCTCCAGTACCAGCGCTCCTGCCAGCCACGTGGGAGACCTGGCTGGGGTGCCAGGCTCCTGGCTTCAGCCTGACCCACTGCCAGCTGTCGTGGGCACTTGGGGAGTGAACCAGCTAATGGAAGACTTCTCTCTCTCTCTCTCTCTCTCTCTCTCTCTCTCTCTCTCTCTCTCTCTCTCTCTCTCCTCTCTGTTGCTCTGCCTTTCGAATAAATAAAGTGCTTTAAAAAATGAATAAAAATCCAAAACACTCCGGTTGGGAGGCATTACTGGTTTGGAAAATTGGTGAGTTTTCTGAAGTTAAAAAAACGCGAACTGTTCGATTAAATTATAAAAATATTAAGCCTGCACTTGGTGTCCCTGGTTCAGGCCTGAGGCACACAGAGACTCTCCTTTGGCCAGGCTGTCTGTCTCCCGCTGATGTATAATTCCGGTTTTATTTGTGTATTTCCTAATGGACCGAGCGATGGCTCCTTTCGGGGCCCCACAGGCCAGCAGGCAGCTCCATCACAGCCCGGGGTTCGGGCTTCAGTTCAGCTTCCGTACGTGTGGGGGGGGGGGCGGCTAAGAATCCAAGGTGCACTGGGGACACGGGTCCTGCTACCCCCCACCCAACTTCCTGGATCAGGATGCCTTGTTCTCCCAGCCCCACTAACTACACGCCAGGCGCCATGCCTGGGTAGGGGCTCCTCCTGCCTGGGACCCCAGGTGCCTGCTAGCTGCCTATGGCCCCAGTGGTGTGCAGTGAGGGCAAGCTTTGGGGTGACAGCACGGGCGCCCTCTCTGGAGGAGTTCCCAGTCCTGTGGGGTGTGTGGAGGGTGGCAGGTGCGTGGATCTGAACCCCAGCCGGGGGTCTCCACTCCTTTCCAGCATCCAAGAGATCTTGGGAGGCAGGCTGGCTGCTGAGACTGACCCGGGAAAGTGCTCTGCACAACCATTCGGCAAAGATGTCTATGACTCCTGGTTTAAAAGAAAATGAAGTGAAGGGGGTGGCATTTTCCGCTGGGGTGGGCGGCGGCTGGGGAAACTTTAGAAGGAGCAAAGAAGGGACAGGTGGGAAGGGAGGCCTTGGCGAGCCCGCGGGCAGCGTCCCCGCCCCATCGCCGCCTGGGCTCAGGATCCCCGCCACACATCAGCCCCTGGAGCATGGGAGGCCCGGTGGGGGGGGGGGTGAGCTTTCTCCGACCGTGCTCACCTCACTTTCCTGGCTCAGAGACAGCAGGAAGTGTGCTCCCCGCCGTCTGCTGTCCCCCCCCCCAACCCTCTTCACCTCGGAAGTCCATACTTGCAGACTTACAAATTAGGGTTCAAGAAAACCACGCCAGGAATGCTGGACCGCTGCTAGCCTCGGGTGCACTAAAAGCGGAGACCTGGCCCCCTGTGGCAGGTGGGGTGGGGGCTCCGTGCACTGGCTCCCCTTCTGCAAGCTCCCTGTCCACACCTGTCTTCACCAGGCCCAGGCGAAACCGGTTCTCGCCTCCTGGTGGATGCCGGTGGCGCCTGGGCGCTTACCCCTCTTCTTCTGCTCTGTTTGTGCGCGCCGAGCCCGGGGCACCCTCCAGCGGCCTCCCCTTCTGGAGACTTGCAGTGCCCTGTTCACCCTTTGTAACTCCATCCCTCGCTAAGTAAAGAACTGGGCTGCCGATTTCCTAGAGAGCCTGACATAGCTTCGCAGATGCCTCTGTGAACAAGTCTCTTCCAGCCCCTCCGTGGAAATGCGTCCGCTCCGAGACAGGCCGGCCTAGGTCCCAGTGCACACGCATCACGCCGTGATTGCACCTCATATACATACGGGTATCTCCACAGACTTCCCTTTGAAAGTGCCTGTAACTCCAGAGAGAGAGAGAGAAGAGAGAGGCCGTACATATACGATGATAATTACTTCCGTCTATTTTTACAACTATGTAGTTATAAATAGATATGCCTATATATAGTGATAATACTATAGAAATATCTCCGTAGCCATATACGGCTGTAACTGAATGCTCTAAGTACTCTATATCACAATCAATAAGCATCTCTCTCCCGATACATAATTCTAATGATATACATTTATCTATATGGCTCTCAGAGACATAAACCTGTCAGGGTATCAAATGTCCATAAAGCTGGATGGCTATAAGAGAGCCATATATTTTCCCATATATAAATCTGCTTCTATAACTATTGTATATGCACAAATACAATGGAAATAATTATATTTTCCTGAAGCATAAATCTGAAAATACAACCACAGCACATTTAGGTACGGTTAGAGATAAAGCAATATTTTGTAGACCTCAGTCTGTCAAGAGAGCCACCAGTGCCTCGGAACAGAGAGAGTTATAGCGGGAGTTATAAATAAACCCTCCAGATGTGAATGGATCGGGAGACCGAGATGTAAACACCGCTCCAAGCTCCCCTCCCTTTCTTCTGCTTCTCGGGGAGATATTCCTGAAGACCGGACAGGGGGCTGAGGGGTCTGGACACTGGTCACTGCCCCTCTCCCCCACCCCCAGGGGGGCTGGGGGTTACTGGACTTCGGGAACCCAAGAGGGAGCGGTGGAAGGCAGTGGCCGCCCCGAGGCATCCCAGCAGCCCTGCCTGGCCTTCTCCCAGTAGCTGAGCGTGGAGGCGAGCGGCCAGGCCTACAGGAGAAAAACCGAGAAGGCCCAGTCTGGCTTGGGTCACTTTGCCCCCCTCATCAGGGAAGACGGGCCCAGGCCCGGGAGCCGAGAGGATCCAGAGGCATGGGGGCTGCAGGCCGCGCTGGGGAGGCCGAGGCCGAGGCGAGCCAGTCGCCAGCCGGTGCCTGGCGGGTCCCCCGCGCGCTCGCGCGCCATCTCCCGGGCCGGACCCGATCCCCGCGCCCTGCGCCCGGCCGCGCAGCCACCCGTTCTGTTTTTCTTCTTGCCTTTTCGTCCGGAGTGCGGAGGGCCAGGGCCAGCGGCCCGCGTCGCGAGGCGCATGGGTCGGGTCTAAAGGGAGTTCTCCGCCTCTCCCCGCGCCAGAGGGGTCACCGCTCTCTCGGGAGAAGAAAAGGCAAACCTCGAAACGTGCGCGGACTTCAGCCTGCACAAGTTCTCACGCGCGTTCCTTAGGGTGCCTTTTCCGTTGACAAAGTTGGCTGCTGCGTGTTTTCTGTTTTTCGCTGCGTCGTTGCCGGTTCTGCTGGCACAATTGCGTTTTAAAGGAGGGATTTCGTTAGACCCGAACCTGCGGAAGCTGCGAGCCGGCTCCCTCTCCCGCGAACGTCGCGCGCGCTCCGCACCTCGGCCTCCCGCCGCCCCCAGATAAATAAATCCGCACCACGATCGGAAACCGGTACCTGCGCGGGATAAGGACAGTGCAGGATCCGGGACCGACCCGCGGGCTTCGCTTCCTGGGCCGAAGCCTCGGTTCCAACCTCGCGGAGGAAAATTCAAGGCGCCTCCACTCCTCCCTTGGGGTTTTTTTGTTTGTTTTTTGTTTAAAGACGCCGGGAAAGGAAGTTTCCTTGGGCCTGCTGGGGTCCCGGCCTGGCTCTGCCCTCTCCCGGGCGGCCGTGCGCGTCTCCCCGCGTCCCTGCCGGCCCCGCACCTCCGCGGCCCGGGCGGCCAGCACGGAGGCTGTGGTCACCGCCTCCTCCGTCTCTCCCTTCGGCCTGCCCCTGGATGCTCGGCCTCTTCTTCCACACAGAGAATCCACAAGGCACCCTCCCTGCCCCCGGCCACCCTCACTCGTGGGGTCTCCTCCTTGATCGCACAAAGCCGCGAGAAAGCAACAGGGAAGCGGGGCCTCCCGGCGCGGTCTCCCGCCGCGCCCCAGGCCCGGACCTTGTCTGGGGAGGGGCTGCACGTACGGAGACGCTAACTTTCTTCCTTGTTTTCCCCTCCGGCACAGTCTGTAGTCTCCACTGCTGCTTCTGTCCCCTGCTCCTCCGGCTTTTTATTGTTTTCCTGCTAGGGAGGGGCTGTTAACTACTGTTTTTATTATTATTATCATCATCATCATCACGTTATTTATTGTTATTAGGTCGGTTGTTAGAGGTTTGTTCACAGGTCCTGGGGACAGAGGCCTGCGGGTCACACGTGCGTGCACACACACCCCCACACACCCCGACACGGCTGGCCCAGAGCACACACTCACCCGCATACGCCCACCAATGCCTGCTAGGTTCAGACGAGGCAGGCGCCCACCTGCCCCGAACACTAGCAACCCTCTGCCCGGACGCACAGCGGCCTCGGCGGGAAACGCCACTCGCCCGGAGCTTAGGCAAATACCTAGGAACCCTTCTCTGGTAGGGCCTGGAGGGCCAAGGCAGGCCTCGGTCTCTCTCCCCCAGTCTCTCTGGCTTTCTCCTTTTTTTTCCCTTGTTTACAGCTTCAGAGAGCTCCAGGCCCATAAATCTTGAGCGGCCTACGGAGCGCTGAGCACATTTGTATGCATCGTTAGGACTCGCTAATACCTAAGCCCATTAACGAGCGTGTATGCGCGTGGTTTCCGGTGTGTATTAACTTATAGTTAAATTCTGGAGGAAAGGGCATTGTGAATTAACATACACCAAATCCATCACGGGCTTTTGTCATGTCGGATTAGTCAGCTGAGGGTTTGGGGGTGCACCCGGCCTCCACAAACTTTGTGGGGGCCAGCCCGGGGGTCTGGGGGGGGTGGGCAGCCGAGCGCACGCCTACCCAGCCCCGATCATTCGGGAAGTTCTCCCCACCCCGCTCCAGCGCACACCTGCGGCGTGGCGGAGGGGTAGAGCCCCGGCTCCCCCAGTCCGGCGCCGGCGGAGCGAGGCTGGCGAAGCCCAGGCCCCTCCGGCAGCCGGCTGGGGTTGCACCGGGGCCGCTGGGCGGCCTGGCTTCCGCTCTCCCGAGCGCCACGAGAGGAGAAGCAAGTGGAGTCGCTGAACTTTAATTAAACCGAAGAGGAGGCAGGGGGCGGAGGGAGAGAACGATCGCGGGAGCAGGAGGCCGAGAGGCCGTGCAGAGGAAGGGGCTCGGGGCTCGGGACTCTGGGGAGGCCGGGGAGCCCTGGGGTGGGGGGCTGAGCGCGAACTCCTGGTGGGCAGGTTTTCCATGCTCCTCCCCCCCACCAAAACAAGCATCCCCCGGCCCAAGGCCAACGCCAGCCCTCTTCAAAGAAAGGAAAGGTAAAGCCACAGGGAACTTGAATTCTACGGCGCGTTTCAGCCAGGTGTTGCTGGTTCCAATGACTCACAGCCTCCTGGAACCCCAAGGATCTGGGTAATTGGGCCTGCATAGACAGAGATGAAGAACGCCAGCTCTAGAGAGAGAGAGAGAGAAAGAGAGAGGGCCATCTCTCGGGGTCCCGCAGAAAATGCCAAAGACAAAGCAAGCTAAATGATCGTGTCCGTGTGGATCTATTTGCCTATTTCAGTGCAGCCGGGGGCGGGGCGGGGGATGCGGGGCCGGGAGCCGGCTGGCGGGAGCGAGGATGCCCTGGCTGCCTTTGCGTGGCGGGCACCGCGCGGGGGCCTCCCGGGCACAGCGAAGGCGACCGGGCCCGGGCCGGGGGTGCGCTGGGGGAGGGGCGCGGGGCGGGCCCTCCCCCGGCGCTGTGAACTTTAGCTGGGCCGCCGCCTGTCAGCCGCAGAAAGCGTTAAAGGTGCAGCAGCCCGCGCCAGCTCCGCAGCCGCCTTTGTACGCGTGATTTATGACTTCAATCTTGGTTCACCGAGAGTTCACACGGCTTTCGCTGCTGTTGAAGGTTAAAAGATGGTGTTCGCTTGACAAGTGGGACTATTGAAAATTCCTCCTTCTTCGTTGTGTTTTTTTTTTTTTTTTTTTGAGAAGAGCAGAAACTCAGGAGAGAAAAAAAATTGGGGGGGGGGGGGGACGGAGTTTGTAGTGGGACAGGAAGGTTTGCCCCGCTAGTGTGGGGGTTTTTTGTAGGTAGGGATTGAGTGTGTTGTGGGAGGAGAGTTGAGAATAGGAGGGAGCTAGGGGAGGGATTCACGAAGCTCTCCTCTTTGGGGGCCAAAAGAGTGGCATTTTGAAAAGAAAAGAAAAGAAAAAACACTGTACTTTCACAGTTAATTATCTGGGTAACTTTAGTCGCATCCCTGACCGACTTTTCTCTTGAGATGGAACATGAGCTGGAGAGGCAGCCAGCCCAGGGGAGGCTGAGGGTTGGGGGTGCCCTGGTTCCCCGGGCTGGCCATCCACCTTGCCTGGATGGCGGCTTTTCAAGTGTGCCCTTGCACTCATGTGTCTGGGCAGGACTTTGTTTCCTTTAAGATTTATTTTATTTACTTAAAAGGCAGAGTGACAGGGAGAGACAAGGAAAGAGAGCTCTTCCATTTGCTGGTTCACTCTCCAGATGCCAGCCACAACCAGGGCTGGGCCAAACCGGAGCCAGGAGCCAGGAGCCAGCCAGTGGCAGGAACCCAAGGGCTTGGGCCGTCATCTGCTGCCTGCCCAGGCCCAAGAGCAGGAAGCTGGATGGGAAGGGAGGTGAGACTGGGTGCCAGGCTGCCCACAATGGGATGGGCGCGGGGTGCGGTGTCCAAGCAGCCGCATAACGGGCTGTGCCCCCGACCCCTCTCTCCACGGACAGACGAGCATTTTTAGGGCCTAGTGTTCTGAGTCCCTTCTTCTGGTCTGCTTAGTTTCGTGTGTGCATTTGAGCAAAGTGAAAAGGGGGGTGGGAAGGAAACCTGTAGAATTAGGGCTGGAAATCCTTTCTAATCCTAGATCCCCTTGGCCCATGGTCCAGCCCCTCTTCCTTCCAGCATTTTGGACAAGGTGGTGCCAGGATGAGGAGGATGGTTAAGGGTCTTCCGATGGCCAGGAGATAAGGCCCCTTTGTGGCCCAGGCTTTGAGGGCTGGGAAGAAAAGGAATCTCTGCTCCTTTCCAGATTGAGAGAGGGAGAGAGAGAGAGGGAGAGAGAGAGAGAGAGAGAGAGAGAGAGAGGGAGAGGGAGAGGGAGAGAGGGAGAGAGGTGATTCCCTGGAGCTGAGGGTCTGAGGGGCTCCTTGAGGCTCCTATCTTTAGCAGAGTGCATTCAGCCAAGCTGTAACACAGCTGCACCCCCCTCCCCGTGCATCTGAGCAGGAATGCTGGGTGGGAAATGGCGCTGCGAGTACCTGGGTTCCATTTCCGCTCCAGCTCCGTGCTGATGCAGGCCCTGGAGAGCAGTGGAGATGCTCGGAGGGTAGAATTCCTACCACCCACACGGGAGACCTGGATTAAGTTCCTGGCTCCTGGCTATTGCAGGCATTGAGGGAGTGGAGCAGCAGATGGGAGGTGACTCTCTCTGTCTCTCAAATAATCAGAGAAAGCATTTTTACCAGATATGTTTAAATCCCCTGGAGTGAGAATACCTCAGGGTGAGCCTGGGGGAGGGGACCGGAGCAAGCTGGGTTTGGGGTGCGCAGGCCTCCCTAGCCGTGGTTTACCCTTCAGCACTGACGCCCTGGATGTGTCTTTGGAGGAGGTCAGAGGCAGCCCCTCAACTCCAGAACCAGGAAGCTCAGGCGTCCACGTGGAAGGGCTGCTCCCTGCCCGCCGCAGTAGGAGGTCTCAGAGGAGATTTCCAGGAGAGGGAGAAGGGAGTGCGACCGGAGGGCTCAAGGGTGTCTCCCAGGTCCTGGCTGGGAAGCAGAGCCAGGAACCTCCCGGCCCCAGGAAGGCCCCTTCTCATCTGCCCTGACCGTGCCCCTCCCTGGTAAACAGTTTCAGCGGGCTTGGGCTCATCTGTAAGTTGAGAGTAATTATGAATCAGCAATTCGCAACCAAGACTGGGGATGGTGACTGTCGCTCCGCCCCTATGTAACAAACCGGGGCCTCACAGCGTGTCTGTGCCCACCACAGCCCCTCAGACCCACTCCACGTGCTGGAGTGTTCTGTGGGCTTGGCTCGTGGGCGCCTGGGAACAAGACCACAAGAGCAGAGTCCACTGGCCTGAGCTCAGGGGTGTGGGTTCAAGGCCAGGTGGCAGAACTCCCAGGCCCCAGAGCCAAGCACTCGGGAATCAGGGAGGGGCATTCTGACTCTCTCGCCCTTCTGGGGACCCCTGGGTACACACCTGCCCCCCTACAGGGAGGCCCAGGCTTCGGGCCACACCAGTCCCTCAGAAGGCTGGGGCTGGGGAAGTGGGATCTGCCAGTTGGCTCACATCTGTATAGGCCCAGAGAACTGATTTTTTTTTTTTTTTAAATTTTTGACAGGCAGAGTGGACAGTGAGAGAGAGAGACAGAGAGAAAGGTCTTCCTTTGTCATTGGTTCACCCTCCAATGGCCAGCGCACCGCGCTGATTTGAAGGCAGGAGCTAGGTGCTTCTCCTGGTCTCCCATGGGGTGCAGGGCCCAAGTACTTGGGCCATCCTCCACTGCACTCCCTGGCCACAGCAGAGAGCTGGCCTGGAAGAGGGGCAACCGGGACAGAATCTGGCGCCCCAACCGGGACTAGAACCCAGTGTGCTGGCGCTGCAAGGCGGAGGATTAGCCTAGTGAGCCGCGGCGCCAGAACTGATTCCACAAGACAATCTCCGTGGAAAGCCCTGCCTTAGGGGCAGGTGAAGCCACCTCTTGGGAGGCCTGCATCCCATATCAGAGTGCCTGGTTCAAGTCCCCAGGCTACTCTGTGCTTTGTATCCAGCTAATTCCTGCTAAGGCACCTGAGAGGTAGCAGTGATGGCCCGAGTACGATGCCTTCCACATGGGAGACCTACAAGTAGCTCCAGGCTCCCGGCTTAGCCTTGTCTGTGAACCAGTGAATGGAAGATCTCTCTATCTGTCTCTGTCTCTGTCTCTGTCTCTGTCTCTCACTGCTGCTCTGCCTTCCAAGTAGATGAAACTAAACCTTAAAAGACAGTAAATCCCTGCCTTCGCCTCCCCTGTGCCAGCCCTGGAGCAGTCTCCATCACCCCTCTCCCCTCTTCTCCTGAGCCCTGGAAATGCAGGGTGGGGGTGGGGGTGGGGGAGGCAGGAGAGGCAGCTCCCAGCTGCATCTAGAGAAAGACGCAGGCTGGGGGAATGTGGGGGGAAAGGTTCAAACCTGCTACTTCACACAAGTTTTTTTTTTTTTTTTTTTTAAGGTGACATACTGGTGAGTTAAGTTTTATTTATTTATTTTCACTTTATTTGAAAGGCAGAGAGATCGTCCATTTACTGGGTGTTTACTCTGTAAATGTCTGGAACAGCTGGGGCTGGGCTGGACCAAAGTCAGGAGCCACTCCATCCAGGCGTCCCACGCGGTGACAGGTGCTCCAAGGACTTGAGCAGTGACCTGAATCCCAGGGCGCACATGAGCAGGAACCTGGAACTGGAAGCAGAGCTGGGATTCCAACCCAGGTGCTCTGATATGGGGTGTGGGCATCCCGAGGAGCAGACGAATGGCCGCAAGCCCCTTCCCAGTTTTATCTCCGTTCTTCAAACCCAGCTCAACACCCTAAACCTAGGCATGCAGGAGGCCCCTGAATTTATTTCCCCAACTCTCTATTCACACGGCAAAGGGGCCTCTTCCCTCCCTGAGGCCGGGGCTGCTTTGGAAGGCTCGCCCACGTGGAGCTCCACGCCCCCTTTCTGGAGGACGCTTCCGGTCCCGCACAGCCCAAGTGCGCATCTGCTGCAGGGGGACACCAGGGACCCAGCCAGCCCAGCAGCTCCGGTGCCTCACCTTCAGGTGGTCCCTGCAGGCCCCTCATCCTCCAGCTCCAAAGGCCCTCGCGTCGTCCCCCCCCCAACCCTTCTACCCCCCGCACCTCTGGGTCTCCATACGCCAGGAGGCAGGTAGGAAAGCCCAAGGCGTCCCCAGGGTGGCTGTTTGGCAGTAACTAAAGAGGCCTTGGGATCACAGGGGCAGGACCCACTGTGCTGGCGTCCCCCTGCTGGCCCCGCCTCTAGACATTGGCTGTCTGCAGGAGACAGAGCACGCTTGTTCTTGGACAGCGCTTCCCGCACCTCCGGCCGAAGGGTTTGAGGTTCACCCTCCGTTCACCCCCATTAATCACCCCAGCAGCTAAACATCACCCAGCCCCCTCTGGCCCTTTCTCTTCTGCTTGCCCTTAGTATTCATGGCAGGGTCTTCCTCCCCACTCGCCTCACAAAGACCCCCTCCTCTGACATAAGGTCCCTCCCCCTCTCCCACTCCCAGCCCTCGGTGGGCACTGAGCACCCTTCCGGCTGTGGCTGTGCCGACTGCCAGCGCCCGTGCTGGCTTTGGGTTCAAATCTCAGATCTGCCACTTGCTGCTGGCTCAGCCTTGGGCACGTGACTTCAGCTCTTTGAGCCGGCCATAAAGTGGAAGTGCCCACTGACCCGAGAGAGTTGCTGTGTGGATCAGCTGAAATTTTATTTGCATAGATCCAAGCATTCAGCAGGAGCTTGATAAATGATAGTTATTAATATCAGAAGGCTCTTGTAAGGAGAAAAAGGGATGCTCTTCAAATTCCAATAAAAGTGAAGGAAATGCCTCCACTGAGAGAAAGAGAGAGAGAGAGAGAGAGAGAGAGAGAGAGAGAGAGAGAGAACGTATACAGTCTTGTAAATAAGCAGAGTGGGGGGCCGTTAAAAAGTCCTAGGGCTGGGGCCGGTGCTGTGGCACTGTGGATTAATGCCCTGGCCTAAAGCACCAGCATCCCATCCTATATGGGGGCCGGTTCTAGTCCCGGCAGCTCCACTTCTGATCCAGCTCTCTGCTATGGCCTGGGAAAGCAGTAGAAGATGGCCCAAGTTCTTGGGCCCCTGCACCCACGTGGCAGACCCGGAAGAAGCTTCTGGTTCCTGGCTTCAGATCGGCACAGCTCTGGCCGTTGTGGCCATCTGGGGAGTGAACCAGCAGATGGAAGACCTCTGTGTGTGTGTGTGTGTGTGTGTAACTTTGACTTTCAAATAATAAATAAATCTTAAAAAAAAAAAAAAGTCCTAGGGCCGAGACTAGGATGGCCAAGACTAGGATGCTGGTTAAGACACCTGTGTCCTATATCAGAGTCCTGGGGCTCCAGCTCCTGACTCCACCATGGGAGGCAGCAGTGATGGCTCAAGTACTTGAATTCCTGCCACCCACATGGGAGACCTGGATTCAGTTCCCGGTTCCTGGCCGTTGCAGGTATTTAGGAAGTGGATCAGCAGGTGGAGGCTCTACCTCTCTGTGTGTGTCTGTCTCTCAGATAATTTAAAAAAAAAAAAATACCGATGTCTGGGGTCTCACTCCAGAGATTTAAATTTATTTAATTTATTTAGCACAGGGCCTGGGCATCTGAATTTTTAAAACTCCCTGGGGGCCAGCGCCATGGCTCACTTGGCTAATCCTCCGCCTGCGGCCCTGGCACCCTGGGTTCTAGTCCCGGTTGGGGCGCCGGATTCTGTCCCAGTTGCTCTTCTGCTGTGGCCCGGGAAGGCAGTGGAAGATGGCCCAAGTACTTGGGCCCTGCACCCGCATGGGAGACCAGAAGGAAGCACCTGGCTTCTGGCTTCGGATCGGCACAGCACACCGGCCGTAACGGCATGCCGGCCGTAGCGGCCATTTTGGGGATGAACCAACGGAAAGGAAGACCTTTCTCTCTGTCTCTTTCTCTCACTGTCTAACTCTGCCTGTCAAAAAGCAAACAAACAAAAAAACTCCCTGGGGCCAGATGTGTAGGTTAATCCTCCGCCTGTGGCGCCAGCATCCCATATGGGCACTGGTTCTAGTCCCGGCTGCTCCTCTTCCCATCCAGTTCTCTGCTCTGTGCTAAAGTGCCTGGGAAAGCAGTAGAAGATGGCCCAAGTGCTTGGGCCCCTGCACCTACGTGGGAGACCCGGAAGAAGCTCCTGGCTCCTGGTTTCAGATTGGCACAGCTCCAGCTGTTGTGGCCAGTTGGGGAATGAACCAGCGGAAGGAAGACCTCTCTCTCTGTCTCTCCCTTTCACTGTCTGTAACTCTACCTCTCAAATAAATAAATAAATAAATCTTAAAAAAAAAAAAAAAAAAAAAACTCCCCAGGTTGGAATGGGAGCAGAGGAAGTGCTCCAGGAGGTGAGAGCTTCCTGTCCCTCAGGGCCACCCTCCCAACCAAACGCCTTCTTCAGTGGCCGAGGGTGTCACTCAGGCTCGGTGTCCCTGGACATTCCAGAATGTCAGACACTCATCCGTTTCCTTTCCTTCAGCTGTGAAGACTTTTTAAAAATGTATTTTTTTGTGGTTTGAAATTCAGAGTTACAGAGAGAAAGTAAAATCTTCCATCTGCTGGTTCTCTCCCCAAATGGCTGCAACAGCCGGGGCTGGGCCAGGTCTCCCATGTGAGTGGCAGGGACCTGCTTTCCCAGGCCATTAGCAGGGAGCTGGATCGAAATGCAGCAGCCTGGAGTCCAGTCGTGTCCATATGAGATGCCGGCACTGCAGGTGGCGGCTTTTCCTGCTATACCACAAAGTCGGTCCCCTGTTAGGATTTAGACAGGGGCCATTCAAGAGGAGACTGGGGAACAAACTGACTTCTTGGAGTTCCTGCTAACATCAGACAAGTATATGGTCCCCAAACCAGGAGTGGCAGCAGCAGAGACAGCCACCCCTAGTAGCGGGAAAATTTGTAGGTACATAGTAAATAGAGTTTCTACCTGCTTGCTACAATAATAGGCTGAGCAATTAGGATACAAGCTTCCAGGATCTTTTCCCGTATTTCCAAAAAGATAAATCACCCCCAGGAACAGAATCTGCATATTGTAATTAACTGATAAATATTTCATGCCTGGTTCAAACTTTCTCCTCTCCTATTTAACGGCCACGAAGTTGAGCACCAGGGGAACTGGGGAGAGCGGGGAGTGGGGGCTGGGGGAGGCTCTGCACTGCCCGTGGGGGTGGGAGAACCCCCCCCCAAAGCTGCTTCTTTGTTTACCTGGGAAAGCAGGTTCCTTTAGGAAAGTGTGGCTCACCTGGAGCACCACTCACTGGTCACAGGTGGCAGAGCGAGTGCCTGGGGCTTGTGAGCCTCACCCCCCACCTCCCCCAGACGGAGCCAGGCTCTGGTGACCACAGGGGCAAGAGCAGCAGGCCCTGGGGCCCAGGGACCCAGCGACTGCGTAGGAACTCTGCTGCCACTGCGTCACAGGCTGACCACAGGCGGTTTACATAACTTGCCCGATGCTGTTTTTTCATCTGTAAGCCAGGCACAGCAATTTTTGCCCTGTAGGATGGCCAGTGCCCGGGAGGCTGTCAATATAGGATACCCCCTATCATCAAGACTAGTAATCCATCACTCATTAGGATCCTTTGCCCAGCCCCACCCAACCAATGGGGCACCCAAATAAGGGAGTGCTTATCTCATTTAACCAGCAGCAGCCAGCAGGGACAACCCCATGAAGGGAGGAGCTGCTGCTTAACTCAGTCTGTATCTGCATCTGGGCTTGGAGAAGTTTCTTGCCTCGGGCCACACAGCCAAATGGTTCAGTGTGCAGCCTGTGTCTGATGATGCAGTTTGAAATCTGGGCTCTGGGCAGGCGTTGTGGCGTAGCAGGTCAAGCCACCACTGCCTGCCATGCTGGCATCCTATAAGGGCACCGGTTCAAGTCCCGGCTGCTCCACCTCCCAGCCGGCTCCCTGCTAACTGCCTGGGAAAAGCAGCAGAAGATGGCTCAAGTGCTTGGGCCCCTGAACCCACGTGGGAGACCTGGAAGAAGCTCCTGGCTCCTGACTTTGCCCTGGCCCAGCCCTGGCCATTGCGGCTATCTGGGGAGTGATCCAGCGGGTGGAAGATCTGTCTCTCCTTTTCCCATCTCTCTCCTTCTGTAACTTTGATTTCCAAATAAATAAATAAATAAATATTTAAAACAAAATCAAATATGGGCTCTGCCATTTCATTGGTAGCTGTGGGGCGTGGCATCAGTATGGAACCTCCCTAAGCCTCAGTCTCTTTTGTAAGTTGGAACATAAATGGCGCCTAGTGAAAGGTGGCTGTGAAAGTGAGAACCCTGTGGATGGCGCCTAGCCCGGAGCTGGCGCGTGCCCGGTGTCCGGTAAAGGCGTGCGCATGCGCAGCAGCTCAGGCCGCCCAGTCTCCTGCGCTTTGTTTGAGAGGTGACTGGAGGGTTCTCCAGGGGCCACAGAGCCGCTCTCTCATTAACTCCGCCCCCCGCTCCCCAACACACACTTCAGTACCAGGGCTTGGGAAAAAAAGGACACTAAGCAGATTACGACTCCATTTCGGGAATTAAATCAAAACTCGGGACTAACTCAATTTGGCTTCGGAGGAGAAGGAAAGGTTAAAAGGGAGCGAGGAGGCGTCTGGGTGTGCTCTCAGCATCGCAGTGGCTGGCTCTGGACCCTTAACGCCTGGCGCCTCCACATGCCCAGGCCCACGGATCCCCTGGGGCTGGAGGAGCGAAGGTGATCCAGGGGTTGGGCGCCTGGTCCGGGGCCTCTTCCCCGGGGGCATGTGCCCTGGCCCCAGACCAGCCTAGCCTGGGATGGCTGCCATCCCAAGACTGGTAGGTGGGCCCCGGCAGGCAGCGAGGGGAAAGAGTCCTGCCTAGGGAAAGGCCTGAGCCAGCAGCGGGGGCTCCCTTTATCTGGGCAGACCGGGCCCTGCCCCCTCTTATTCTGCGATGTATTTATTAGCCCAAAGCAGGACGCAGTCTCCCATACACCCTGGACGGGAGCCGCCACGCAGCTCTGACTCAGCTGCGTAGTTTAGCCCACGTTATTCTGAGCACTGTAAACTAAAAAGAAAAATCGATTTCCACTTAAGGGAGAGTGGTGATTTTCCTCTGTATTTTCTCCTGTGTTCCCAAGACTACATCTAGGATTTTAAAAATGACCGGGAAGGGCGCATGTGCAGGGGAAACTGAGGCTGAGGGAGATGCATCGCTGGGGGGTGTGGTTCCAAACACAAGCAGGATCCTGGGGCAGAAAGGGCCGGGAACGCCCCCAGCTGGACCTTAACCTCCCCCAAAGCGCCGGGAGCTGCGAGCGCCCGGGAGGCAGGCGCTGTGGAGGAAGGGACTCCCGGGCTCGCCAAACAGCGGGGCCTCGGGCGAGCGCGTCGCCAGCGCGTCCTCATTCTGCGATTACTGTCAGGGGACCATCCATCAGCGCCGCCCGGGACGCCCGGGCCAGACTGCCCGCCGCCCGCCTGGGTCTCTCCAGATCGCATTAGCGCGGGCCGAGGGCGCAGTGAGGCACCGGCTGGGAGCGACGGCATGGGGCGGGCAGCGGGGGAGGCTGGGGCACCTCCGTGGGGCCCCTGCGGGGGCAAGGGAGAGGATGCCTTAGGACCCACCTCTTCCTCCCAGGTCCGCTTTCTGGGGTCTAAGATTGACGAAGCGGGGCGCTAGAACGGTGGGCGGGGCGGTGCGCGGGGGCGGGGGCGGACCCAGGCTAGAGGCCGCCGGCTGGAGGTGGGAGCAATCCTGGCGAGGAGGAGAGGGAGAGGCACCTGCAGAGGGTGGCTGGGGAGGGAAGAAACCGGGCGGGGGGGGGGGGGGCGTGCATGCGCGCGCGCGCAGAGGTCCGAGTTAAGTGGGAGAGAACTAGAAGGGAGAGAATCAGAAAAGAACACAGGAGCAAGCAGGAGGCTGGGAAACCACAGATGGTGGGGGTTGGGGCGGATCTTAGGGATGACCCACTGCAACCCCCCAGTTGAGAAACTGAGGCCCGCGTTGGGGAATCCCCTCTCCAAAGACCCACCCTCCCACCCCAGCTGCCGACGGGGCCAGCTCTTGGTCTCCCCGGCTCATTGATTCGTCCAGGTCACGTGTTCTGAGCATCTGCTCTGCACCAGGCACTGGGGCTCCCAAAATGCCGCAGGATCAGTGCCCGCCCTCCAGCAGCTGCGCGCGCTCTGTGCTCAGGGGGCTCAGGGCCTGCGCATCCACTTTCCCCAGGAGGGGGACCCTGAACCCCATCTCTCCTTGCTGTCTGCACAGTCGGCCCACTTCCTCATGGAGTGTGGATTCTGGATGTGGGGGGGGGGGGTGTGGTCGGGAGGGCCCGTGCCACAGCCAACAAGCCAGGCCTCAGAGCAAGGGCCTGAATCCCTGGGGACAAACGCCACAGGTAGCAGGGAGACCCTGCCAAGCTGCCATGAGCAGAGTCCAAGCTTGGCCTTGAGGAAGCACTTCCGAGCCCATAGCTGGGAGCTTTTTTATTTATTTATATTTTTTAAAATATTTATTTATTTATTTGAAAGTCAGAGTTACACAGAGAGAGGAGAGGCAGAGAGAGAGAGAGAGAGAGGTCTTCCATCTGCTGGTTCACTCCCTAGATGGCCGCAACGGCCAGAGCTGGGCTGATCCAAAGCCAGGAGCTGGGAGGTTCTTCCAGATCTTTCACGTGGATGCAGGAGCCCAAGGACTTGGGCCATCTTCCACTGCTTTCCCAGGCCACAGCAGAGAGCTGGATTGGAAGTAGAGCAGCCAGGACTTGAACCAGCGTCCATATGAGATGCTGGCACTTCAGGCCGCGGCTTTACCCACTATGCCACAGCGCCGGCCCCATATTTATTTATATTTTTAAGATTTATTTGAAAAGGAGGGGGACAGAGAAAGATTCTCCATCCACTGGGTCACTCCCCAAATGGCCACAACGAGCTACAGCTGAGTAGGGCTGAAGCCAGGAGCCTGGCGCTCCATCTGAGCCGCCCATGTGGGTGGCGAGGACCCGCGCACTCCATTCCCGATGCTTTCCCGGAGTGTGCAGACCCAGAAAGCTGGGTCAGAGGTAGAGGCAGGACACCCAGCTCCTACAATACAGGATGTGGGTGACCCAAGCCTTGGTGCCACAACACCCGCCCCGGGACCACCATGCTGTGTGCTTTGTTTTGTTTCTGTTTGTTTGCTTGTTTTGCTAGGACTTTAAAGCAGTTGTGGTTTCCTGAGCTTGGGGCTGGCCCCAGGCAAGGATCTACCCTCCTCAGTGAGGCTCCCGACACCCTGGGCATGTGTGTGCCGGGCAGGCTTCTGGTTCCGGATCCCTGGGCCTGTCCGCGGGGTCTGCGCTCGGGCCGTGGGTGGGCTGACATCTTCCTGGCTCCCTCCGCAGTCACCGCCAGCTCCGCAGCATCGTGGGACCCCTGAGTCCCCTGCAACTGCCAGGCCATCGCTTGCATCTTCCTGGCACTGAGAAGACGCAGTGTCTGAGTGGTTCTGTCTGACCCCCCACAGCCTTTCTGCAAGTTCCTGACAACCAGGAAGTGCCTGCTTATGTCTAACCTGGACTCCCTCTTGCTGCCTTGATCCATCGGCTGCACCTTGACTTGGGATGGGTCAAGGCCACAAGCCCCTCTCCTCCCCAATGATGCTCACCCAGACAGGGGCCGGGGACAGCTCCCACCAATGACTCTGGAGCTGTCTCCAACCCTACACAGTTTCTGCTTGCAGGGGAGTGGGGAACAGTGTGGGTTTCCAGTCCCACAGCGTTAGCCTCAAGCAGCGTGGGACCCAGGAGAGCAGGGAAATGGGCAGAGCTAGGGGCAGAATCAGCTTCTAGTTCTTAGCCCCTTGCTGCAGCCCCAATTCCCAGGGACAAACGCCCAGAGAGCAAGAGAAGTGGCCACTCCCGGAGTCCCAAAGACCTAGAGCCGAACTCCAGCATTATTCCTCCTTGCAAACAGTGGGATGCCCTGGGGATCTGTGCGAACAGAAAAGCCATTTCTACAGCTCCCCAAAGGTTCATCCAGGGCAGGATGTGTGCTTGGCCCCTGGACAGGGCTGGGAGTCGGGCGGCTCGGAGAGACCTGTGTGAAGGAATCCCACCCAGAAGGGCATCCAAGGCAGGAGGCCGTGTGTGACTTCACACACATTGTCTCATGGGGTTCTTCATGCCAAGTGCAGCGCCTGGCGCAGCATACATGCTCGTTGTACAAATGGATGACTGAAAAGGCACGGGAGGAAGGTCAGGGTCCTCAATTACAGCTGAAGCACCAGGGGCACAGAGTTAAATGACTCGCTCGGAGGCACTGCCCCATCAGAGGCAAGTCCAGCTTTCCCGGGGAGCCACTTTGGTGGCTGAGAGGCGGGAGGCAAGAAGGGAGAATATAGAGGCTCCATTGGGGGACAGGGGGGAGCCCTGCACAAGGATGACCCCCTGGAAAAGATGCAATTTAAGACCATGCATGGGGCCAGCACTGTAGCATAGCAGGTAAAGTTGCTGCCTGCAGTGTCGGCATCCCAGCTGGGCGCCGGTTCAAGACCTGGCCACTCCACTTCTCATCCAACTCTCTGCGGTGGCCTGGAAAGCAGTAGAAGATGGCCCAAGTCCTTGGGCCCCTGCGCCCACATGGGAGACACAGAAGAAACTCCTGTATCCTGGCTTTGGATTGGTGCAGCTCCGGTGTTGCAGTCATCTGGGGATTAAACCAGCGGATGGAAGACCTTTTTCTCTCTCTTTCTATCTCTGCCTCTCTGTAACTCTATCTTTCAAATAAATAAATCTTTAAAAATATATATTTTTTAAAAGACCATGCAGGAGCTGGCGCTGTGGCACAGTGGGGTAAAGCCCTGGCCTGAAGCGCCGGCCTCTCATATGGGCGCCTGTTCAAGTCCCAGCTGCTCCACTTCTGATCCAGCGCTCTGCTATGGCCTGGGAAAGCAGTAAAAAATGGCCCAAGTCCTTGGGCCCCTGCACCCATGTGGGAGACCTGGAAGAAGCTCCTGGCTCCTGGCTTCTGATCAGCACAGTTCCATCCATTGCAGCCATCTGGGGAGTGAACCATTGGATGGAAGACCTCTCTCTCTGTCTCTTCCTCTCACTGTCTGTAACTCTACCTCTCAAATAAATAAATAAAATCTTTTAAAAAAATTACATTGAAACCTCAGCAGGCAGACCCTTGCTAGCGTTAGATGCTGTGTGACGTAGGGCCAGCTGTGTCCCTCTCTGAGCCCCTGGAGAATGGAGATACTGATGGGAGGACAGTGCATGTGAGCAAGAAGAGCCAGCTCATCGCCCTTGGATAACAATTAGACACGGATGCCCACTTCCCTAGGTCTGTTTTTGATGCTATTATTTTTGTGGCTTTTGTTTTGTTTTACATATTTATTGTCTTTGAATAGGAAACACACACACAAGGTTCAAAGCTCAAAAGGTACCAAAAGTTAGACAGTGATAAGTAAGTCTCCCTCCCTCCCTAAGGACCCTCAGGCCACCGGGGTCCCCTGTCTGTTACAACCGCAGTCACCACTGTCTCATACAGCCATCCGTGCTACTCCCGGCTCCTACCCTGACATCCTGGCAAAGCCTAGCTGAGCGCTGAGGCTTTGGGGAGCATCTCCGTGTACTGAATACTCTCTCGAGGTCCCCTCCCCAGCTGGGGAGCAGGGCCTCGGAGAGGGGAGAGGCTAGTGGCTGCAGGCTGTACAGGTGGGAGGGTCGGCTGCCAGGCACAGTCCAGGGCACCTGCCCCCCCACCCCCACCCCGGGGCCTTCCGTGGGCCTGGTGAGGCACACACACACAGTTGGGTCCTGCTCCAGTGTTCCAGAGAAGGAAACATGGCATCTGTCCTTTCCCACCTGCGGGGCTCCCGGGAGGTCCTTCCCAGCCTCTGATCCAGTGGCTTCTACTCTAGGTGCCGGGATGGCTTGCCACTGTGCCCTCGGGGGAGATGCAGCCCTGTCCCAGGGGACAGCCCCAGGGCCCTGGCGCCCCTGGCTCCCATACTCTTCCCCTAGGCCCCCTCATTCCACCTGGGTCTTTTTTCTGTGCCTGCCTCGCTATATTTAAGCCACCCTCTGTGCCCTTGGACTCCCAGGAGACGCCCCAGTTCCAGCCCCCGCATCCATGTCCCGCCCCACAGAACACTTTGGTCCTGATGATGGTGAAAGTCCAAGCACAAGCCAAGCCCTCCGCAGAGCCAGGCACTGCATGCAGCCCGGGGCCTTCGCAGCTAAACCTCCTCATCTTTGGGGATGCCATAGCCCCACTAATTTTTTTTTTAACAGGCAGAGTTAGACAGTGAGAGAGAGAGACAGAGAAAGGTTTTCCTTCCGTTGGTTCACCCCCCAAATGGCACGCTGTAGCCGGCGCACTGCGCCGATCCAAAGCCAGGAGCCAGGTGCTTCTCCTGGTCCCCCATGCAGGTGCAGGGCCCAAGGACCTGGGCCATCCTCCACTGCACTCCCGGGCCACAGCAGAGAGCTGGCCTGGAAGAGGGGCAAGCAGGACTAGAACCCGGCGCCCCAACCGGGACTAGAACCCACAGGTGGAGGATTAGCTTAGTGAGCTGTGGCACCGGCCTCCCCACTAGTTTTTATTTAATGATATTTCCAGCTTCCAAAACAATTTTTTAGGGGGCAGGAGAGAGAGAGAGAGAGAGAGAGGATGCTCCCATCTGCCAGCTCACTTCCCCAAATGCCCACAATAGCCAGGACTGGGCCACGCTTTGGGCCGCAGTGACGGTTTCCACCCTCAATCCCACCCACATCTCTGGTCTTTTCCTTGAAGGCGGCAAGTTCTCTGAGGGCGGGGGCAGAGGGGAGGAGGGCTCCCCTTGCTAAGAGGCGGTGATGGACAGTTATGGAAGGCGCTCGGCTGGGGGCTCCACTTCAGCCTTAATGTGAGCAGCCCTCGAGGAAATCATAACGGGCTCTTAAAAACATGTTAAGACCAAAGCTGGTGTGTGTGTGTGTGTGTGTGTGTGTGTATGTGTGTGTGTGTGTGAGCAGAGCCCCAGACAGCTACTTAACAGGGGGCCCGGGGCCTTTGATTTCTCCACTCCTCGCCTGCCCTCGCCTCCATCTGCCGGGTGTTTATCGGCCAAGCCGCTGTTTAAATCACACTCGTTTCCTATAAACACTTCACTTGAAATGCCATCCGCTGCTCCAAAAATTCATCCATCACCAGCTTGGGGGTGTCCTCCCCGAGCCGCGGAGAGACGGCTCCCCCCCGCCCCCCCCCCCCCCCGCCCTGGATTCTCGGGTTTCAGCCGCAGGAGCAGGACCGACTTCCCCTCCGCGGAACAGGACACCGGCGTTCCTGCTCCTTTATAACTTCGCTGTGGCCGCCAGCCCGGGTGCTTTCTCTCGCAAAGCTCCATAAAGGGACCCCTGTTGACCGTCTACTGTGGCTGTCTCCCCTGTGTTTCCAGGGCTCCAGGGGACTTCGGGTGTGGAGGAACAGGGCCTGGGACCAGAGTTGCAAGAACTGAGGAGGGCATCGGATCTGAGGGGAGAGGGGCATGGGATGTTGGGCGATTCTGGGTCAACTCAGTCTGGAGTTGAGGGAATGGATGAATTCACTTCCTAAATTGAAACTTTAAAAACATTTTTTTAGGGGCTGGCGCTGTGGTGTAGCAGGTTAAGCCCCCACAAACAGCTCTAGTATCCCATGTGGGCACTGGTTCAAGCCCTGGCTGCTCCTCATTCAATCAAGTTCCTTGCTAATGCACCTGGGAAAGCAGCAGAAGATGGCCCAAGCGCTTGGGCTCCTGCATCCACATGGGAGACCCAGATGAAGCTCCTGGCTCCTGGCTTCAGTTCGGCTGCATTCCGGCCATTGCAGCCATCTGGGGAGTGAACCAGTGGATGGAAGACCTCTCTCTGTGTCCCTCCTTCTGTCTGTCTGTAACTCTGCTCTACAAATAAATAAAGGAATGTTTAAAACAATTTATTTTATTTTATTTTATTTTATTTTATTTTATTTTATTTATGTCAGAGGCAGAGAGGGAAGAAGATGGACAGACCTGTAATGACCTGGACTGGGCCAGGCCAAAGCCGGGAGCTGGGAACTCCAGGGTGTGCATTAGCAGGAACTTGGAATTCAGAGTGGAGCCAGGACCCCAGCTCTGGCACTGGGACATGGGATGCGGGTGTCCCAACCGGAGCCTCTTACCCAATGTGGGCCAAGCACCTGCTCCGAGGACTGGGGAAGTTCTTACCCTCCTCCCGGTCCCTGGCCACAGCAGACCCCTCATTGTCTCACCTGCAGGCTCTGCCGGGTTCCGGACTGGAGGATCGAACTCAGGTCAGACAGCTCCTGCCTGGTGTGGTCACCAGGGCTCCCAGTGCTTTCCTGTGGCCTGAGGTGACCCCCCTCCCCCAAGCCACAGGAGCACCGCCCCGCCACCTCCCTCCCTCTGCATACCAGCGAGGCTCCCAGGTGAGCGCCAGGGAGAGCCCAGGCGAGAGACTGGAGTTGAACCCAAGGTGGGGCGGCCGGTGCCAGTCTTTGGGGTGAAGCAACGCCCCTTCACAAACCAAATGAAGAAAAGCCTTCTAAGGGGAGCGTATGGCTCCATAAAATAAAGGGCCGTAATTGGGAGCGATATCTAATTTATCTATTGAATGCCTCCTCCGTACTCTTTTATCACTGAGATGGACAGGATATAATTGGTGTGCTGAATGCCATCTATCTCAGGGCCTGGGCTTCCTGTGCCGGCTACACCTATTACTGTCAGATTATGACACTGTAATACCAAGATCAATGACATTTTAAATGTGCTCCAGTTATGGGCAATTGCTGACAATAAAAACAGTGACAAATTGATGAAACTTGGGCAGTGATGATGTGGTGTCAAAAATAAACCATAAATAACCTGCTTTCCAAAGTGGAAGAGGTACCTGGGATGCCCGCTGAGCGGGGAAGGCCCAGGGTGGGGCGCCCTAGCCTGCCCGCAGCTCATCTGCTTCGAAAGCCCACTCCGAGCTGCCCCGCAAGGCCCCACCGGGAAGACGGACACGCAGTCATGGGTTGAGGCCTGGGGTCCTTGTAGACAAAATCCACATCACTGAGACTTGGGGAGGCTTCTGTGTGTGGTGGGGGGTGCCCCAGTTCGCTGGGACGCTGGTGGCTGGTCTTTGGACATCCTGCCCACACCGAGGCGTTGCGTGAAGACTGGCTGAGTCACGCCATCACAGCAGCCAATGGGAAGCCTGGGAGAGACCCTGGCAGTCTTTTCTGGCAGAGTGTGTGTGTGTGTGTGCGCGAGCGCGCTCCGCAGCGGGATCCGCATCTTCCCCACCCCCACCTCAGCCTGCCCTAAGCGTCGTTCTTGTCCAGGCCAACCTGGCTGGCTGCCCACCTGTTGAAGGTGATGCCCGGCCTGCAAGGAGCGGAGCTGCCTTGGGGAAGGTGGAGATGGGGCTTCTCCAGGGCCCCCTCTTCCAGGCAGCGCCTTACTGTCCAGGATTTTTTTCACACATTTCTCTTGTTTGAATGGTCACGGTCACGGCGTTTGGAGATGGTGCTGCTGCTGATACCACCACAGGGGGCATGCACCCAGCGCCAGCACCGGCCAAGCTCTGTTGCAGCAGGCTCTTCCCCTTCAGTCCCGTAGCCCCCAGTGCCGGGCTGGGGGGGGGGGGTCTCACTTCCTATTTGCTTGGAGCCCCAGCGACTCGCCGAGGGTGACCGGGCAGACAAGCAGCAGAGTCAGCCTCCCTCAAGCTTCTACAGCTGGTTAGGGGCAGAACCAGACCTCAGCCCAGCTCTCCAGGGACAGGCGTGTGGCACAGAAGTTAATTTTTTTTATTTATTTATTTATTTTTTTTTTTTTGACAGGCAGAGTGGACAGTGAGAGAGAGAGACAGAGAGAAAGGTCTTCCTTTGCCGTTGGTTCACCCTCCAATGGCCGCCGCGGCCGGCGCACCGCGCTGATCCAATGGCAGGAGCCAGGAGCCAGGTGCTTTTCCTGGTCTCCCATGGGGTGCAGGGCCCAAGCACCTGGGCCATCCTCCACTGCCTTCCCGGGCCACAGCAGAGAGCTGGCCTGGAAGAGGGGCAACCGGGACAGAATCCGGCGCCCCGACCGGGACTAGAACCCGGTGTGCCGGCGCCGCTAGGCGGAGGATTAGCCTAGTGAGCCGCGGCGCCGGCCTAGAAGTTAATTTTTTTTTATTTTGGTGCAAAAATTGGTAAAAACACATGCATGGTTTTAAAGTGGTACCTATTTTCCATGCACTTCTTGGAAGACCCTTTGTATAATCTGGGACAGTGGCAGCAACATTTAACCAAAAAATCAAGCAGAGAAGGGGCTCGCGCGGGGCCACACCTGTAGCACCTCTCTCCTAGTGCAAGTGCCCATGGCTGTGGCTGGGGTGTCGCAGGCAGCCTCTCCGGGGCCGGCATTGGGGCAGCGGTGAGGACCCTGCCTGGGGCGCTCGCAGCCCATATTGGAGTGCCTGGGTCTGAATCGCAGCTCCATCTCTCCGTCTGCGACTCCGCCCTTCAAACAAATACATCTTTTTCTTAATTTTTCATAAAAGAGCAAAAGAAACAAATAACCACACTGCATTATCACTGTTTTATCTTCAGGTTACTGTTACCTTTTAATTTATTTTCATTTTATTTGAAAGGCAGAGACAGACAGACAGACAGACAGAGAGATCTCCCATCTCCTGGCTCACTCCTCTGATGCCTGCAGTAGCTAGAGCTGGGCTCGGCAGAAGCCCGGAGGCGGGAGCCGAAGCTGGCCCTCCCGTGTGGGTGGCAGGCGCCCACGCTCAGGCGCCTCACTGCTGCCTCTCAGAGTGGCATCAGCAGGAAGTTGAATCAGGAGCCGAGAAGCTGGGACTTGGACGGCCCCCAGGTTAGCAGTAAGTGTCTGTTTAAATTCATGATTCTCCTTTGTGATCCTTTCCTGTTTGGTAATTACTGACTGAACCGCTAATCGACAACCAAGTGAACACTTACACTTCCTAAAGGCTACAACACAGAACCCTTAACATGAGTTGAGTACTTTGGGGAAGTGGCCATAACTTAAATCTTTTAAGTTTTACCACTGGGGCCTGCGCTGCAGTGTAGGAGGGTAAGCCTCCTCCTGGGGCACCAGCATCCCATAGGGGCGCCAGTACAAGTCCCGGCTGCTCCACTTCCAATCCAGCTCTCTGCTGTGGCCTGGGAAAGCATTAGAAGATGGCCCAAGGGGCCCCTGCACCCATATGGGAGACCTGGAAAAAGCTCCTGGCTCCTGGCTTCAGAACAGCGCAGTTCTCTCCATTGCAGACATCTGCAGAGTGAACCAGTGGAAGACCTCTCTCTACCCCTCCTTCTCTGTCTGTCTGTAACTGTGTCTCACAAATAAATAAATAAATCTTTAAAAAAAAAAAAAGTTCTACGGCTGAGGAGGGGGTCCACCATCCTGGCCTCTTTGCTGATGTGGACCCCTTTCAGACACAGGTGCCCTGTGTTGGCGCAGCCCAGGATCTTCCCAGGGCGCACACACCTCCAAAAGGCCCTGGGGGCCACACACTGCCCATGCTGGGTCGCCTAACTCAGCAGCACCCTCACCATGGCCTCCAGACAGCAGTCCCAACTCCTGCTCTTCCTAAACATTTTTCTTTTTCTGTTTTTTTTTTTTTTAAGATTTATTTATTTATTTGAAAGGTAGTGTTACAGAGAGGCAGAGAGAGAGAGAGAGAGAGAGAGAGAGAGAGATTGTCCATCAGCTGCCCAAATGGCTGCAATGGCCAGAGCTAATCAGATTGAAGCCAGGAGCTAGGAGTGTCTTCTGGGTCTCCCACTTGGGTGCACGTGTTGGGCCACCCTCCGCTGCTTTCTCAGGTGCATTAGCAGGGAGCTGGAGGGGAAGTGGAGCAGTCGGGGCTGGATCAAGTGTGGGAGTCTGGCTGCCAGGTGGTGACTAAGAAGCTATGCCACAGTGCCCGCCCCGACTGCTCCATTCCCAGCACGCCTTACCCTGCCGCTGGTTCCCCCAGAAAGGGGCCCTGGAGATGGTAATGGAGTAGGGAAATGCCACTGACCCTTGGCCAAAGAACTCCAAGGCCAAGCTCTTGGAAGAGCTGGAAAGCCAGCCCAAGACAGGGAGGACAGAACTGAGCCGCCCTACTCAGTTCAGGGAATGAGAGCCAGGGCAACAGGAAGGGGCGGGCAGCTCCTGGGGCAGGGGAGGAACTGTCAGAGAACTGGGTCGCAGAACGAGGGCAGAAAGCCATGTTCCAGGGTGAAGGACCGGAGCTGGGGCAAGTTCTGAATGGAGGCGCTGGCTCCAGTCCAGGGCAAGTCCCCAGGGAAGCGGTCGGGAGTGCCCTGCCCGTCGCCTGTCCGTCTCCTTGGTCAGCAGTGTGGGTGTCTGAGATCTCTGTGATTCTGCAGTCACTTAGCACACCTTCCTCCTCCTCCTCTGCCTGGGCAACTGGTTCCGTGGGCACCCATCCCGCCCAGGAGCTGAGTCACTCAGAGGCGGCGCCCTGCCCTCCGGCTGTGTACTCCGCTGTCTCCGTGTCCCGGGCACCACTCAGCCTTCCCTGCCTTGCACTCTCTGGGTCCCTTCAGTTCCTTCCCACTGGCGTGGGAGACCCGGAAGAAGCTCCTGGCTCCTGGCTTCGGATCGGCTCAGTTCCGGCCATTGCAGCCAGTTAGGGAGTGAACCAGCGGATGGAAGACCTCTCTCTCTCTCTCTCTCTTTCTCTCTCTCTCTCTCTCTCTCTCTCTCTCTTCCTCTGCCTCTCTGTAACTCTGCTTTTCAAATAGTTAAATACATCTTTGAAAAAATGTGGAGTGAACCACTGAAGTTGCAAATTATATCGTAACCATTGGCTTTAGAAATACTCAAGCAATACAATATGTGACTTGTGGCTAATGCTAGAAATAGAAAGACATGGATTGGAAGAACTTCCTCAAATTCCCTACAGGGCGCCTCTGGGAGGGCGGGGAGAGGTCCTGGGAGGGGACGATGGGAGCTGCACCTTTGTCCCTAATGATTTATTTTATTTTGAAAACCCAGGAGCAAAGTTGACCAAATAATAACAGTAGCTTAACAAAACCTTAAGTATGGATACTGGGTACAAGAGTGTTAAGTCATTCTGTTTTCTTTCTTTCTTTCTTTCTTTCTTTGTTGCTTTTAAGATTTCTTTATTTATTTGAAAGGCAGATTTAGAGAGAGAGAGAATCTTCCATCTGCTGATTCACTTCCCAAATGCCTACAATAGCCAGATTCTTAAGTCAGAATTCAGGAACTCCATCTGGGTCTCCCATATGTGTGGCAGAGGCCCAAGCACTTGGGCCATTCTCCACTGCTTTCCCAGGCACATTAGCAGGGAGCTGGATTAGAAGTGGAACAGCTGGGACTCGAACCAGTGTCCTTATGTGGGATGCCGGCATCACAGGTGGTGGCTTAACAGCCCTCATTCTGCTTTCTATGTTGTGGGAAAATTGACAGAATTTTAACCACAAAACCCTTGGGGGCCCCTTCCCATCCCCACCCCTTAACCAGGCGTGTTGGCCCCACCACTGCTCCTTCATGGCCCCATCCTGCTGGGAGGGGCCTGCGGTTTGCCAGGGGCTCCTGCCTCTGGGCCTCCGCCCGTGCTGTTCTCTTCTCCGGGGCACCCTTCCAGGCTCAGCTGCAGGCGGGCGGAGCTGGTTAGCTCCCGGAGGTGGAGCCATTTCTAAGGGTGGGAGGCACGCAGTTCTTTCTTTTCAGCTGGAGAGACAGATCACCTGTTTCTTTTTATGTACAATCTGGTTTGTTTCAAAGCTGTTATCAGTGAGGGAGAGAAAGAGAAAAACCCTCTATGGTGCCCTCCCGCCCCCGGCCCACGCCCACCCCACCCCCCGCTGTGGGGCCAGGAGATGGCCTGGCCGTGGAAGGATCCCCTCCAGCTTTTCCCGCTGCTGGAGGAAGAGCCCTCGCAGTGCGGCCAGCCCAGACCCTGCTGTCACCAGGAGCTCAGCCTGGCAGGATGCTGAGCAGGCCACGTCGGCGCCTGAGTTCTAGGCAGCCTTCCAGGAGGACCTGGTGTCGCCTGAACTTCCCTCGGGCGGCACCCAGCACCCAGCACCCTGCGCACAGCTGCCTGATACGGCAGCACCTGGTCTGCCTTCTTCCTGGGTCTCCAGCACCTCCAACTCTACCTGGCTCAGAGAAAGGGCTCAAGGCTATTTTAAAAAAATTTATTTACTGGCCGGTGCCACGGCTCACTAGGCTAATCCTCTGCCTAGCGGCGCCAGCACACCGGGTTCTAGTCCCGGTCGGGGCGCCAGATTCTGTCCCAGTTGCCCCTCTTCCAAGCCAGCTCTCTGCTGTGGCCCAGGAGTGCAGTGGAGGATGGCCCAGGTGCTTGGGCCCTGCACCCCATGGGAGACCAGGAGAAGCACCTGGCTCCTGGCTCCTGCCATCGGATCAGTGCGGTGCGCCGGCCGCAGCGCGCAGGCCGCGGTGGCCATTGGAGGGTGAACCAACGGCAAAGGAAGACCTTTCTCTCTGTCTCTCTCTCTCACTGTCCACTCTGCCTGTCAAAAAATAAAAAATAAAAAAAATTATTTACTTATTTGAAAAGCAGAGTGACGGAGAGAGGGAGGGAGACAGAGAGGTCTTCCATCTGCTGGTTCACTCCCCACATGGCTGCAATGGCCAGGGCAGAGCCAGGCTGAAGCCAGGAACACGTAACTCCAGCAGGTCTCCCACGTGGGTGCAGGGGCCCAAGCACTAGGGCCATCTTCTGCGGCTTTCCCCGGAGCACCAGCAGAGAGCTGGATCCAAAACAGAACAGCGAGGACTCAAGCTGGGGTTGCAAGCGGCGGCTTAACCAACCTGCTGTGCCCCATCCCTCCCTCTTCAGTCTCTGGCACTGTTGGAGATCCCACTGTCTACCCTGCATTCTTCTCACCTTTGCACAAGTCTCCCTCCCTCTTCCTCAGTTGTCAGGGAAAACGTTGTTACCAGGAGTAGCTGCTTCTCAACCCAAAATGAACTGTGGAATCGGTCTCACTTTAGAACCCATTTTTTTTTTTTAAGTTTGTATTACCATTCTACTTCCAGAGCCAGTCTCTCTTCCTCCAGGCAGTCCTCCTTGATTAAGCTGAGCATGCTTTCACTGTCTCCCCTTCTTCCACTACATTACAGTCTAACTTGCACTTGGTACTTGGTTAAGTGTGTGTTCTTGTCTCCTAGCATGCAGCATTTGAAGCAGACTTGATAGATGATTGCGGCAAACTGAGAAGAATAAAAAAAAAATACACAACCAAAATAGAGAAGGAGGGTTTTTGTTTGTTTGTTTGTTGTTGTTGTTGTTGTTGTTGTTTTCTTTAACAGAATCATCTCATTGCTTGCAAGTTCCGGAGCACAATGAATGAGAAGAGAATTTGGCCCCTGCAAGGCCGTTTAGGAGACATAAGTACCTGTAAATACCCAGGAAGAGAGGCCCTGTCTTTTCCTTGTTTTATTTTTCTAACCCCTCCACTCTTTAGGATTTGCAAAGTCCTTGGTCTAAATCTTGAGGGTTGATCGGTTCATGTGACTTCGGGTTGTGGTCCGCTGAGGCCCCTGGGTCGTCTTCAACCCGAGAGTTCGGCTCTGTCACGTGGCTGAAGGTGGTTCTCTGGGCCTCAGCCCTGGCGCTACGCACTGCGGTGCGCTCAGCGGGTGCAGGGAGTGGAGACGGAGGCACACACCGAGGCGCAGTTTGGGGCAGGGTTGGGGGTGGGGAGAGGGGAAGAGAGGAGTCTGGGCCAAGGCCAGAGGTGGCTCCCCGGGGAGTCCTCCGGGCGGGCAGCCGGACGTCGCTCCATCTTTCCCGCCTGACGGATGGGTCTGCTGCTCAGGCGCAAGCTGTCGGGCGGGCCGCTGCCAGCGCAGAACAGAGGCGCTTCTGTGCGCGGCTCCGCGCGCCGGGAGGCCGGCCCGTGATGGAGAAAGCAGGCGGCCCGGAACCGGCGCCCGAGGCCGCCGGGGCACAGGAAGCGAGTCCGCCTCCCCGCAGCTAGGGCCACAAGGGCCAGCCACGGGGACTTGGTGGAGACCCGCGCGTGGGCGGCAGGGCTCCGGGGAGACGCGGATCGGTGCCAAGAAGGGGGCAGCAGGAAGGCCGCGTTAGAAGGGGGAGGGGGGAGGGTCAGCCCCGCCATTTGGCCCTGAGACCCTCCCCTTTAATGACAATAGCCGTCTCGATTCAGTTGCACGGGACCCCTCCCCGCGCCCCTCCGCCTTCCGCACCTGCTGACAGCTCCCGCGGCCTCTGCGGGGACGCAGGCCGGCGCCCGGCGAATCCCTGCGGCCCACGGGCGGGACCTGGGGTCCAGGAGGCTCCGCGGTCCGCCCAGGCCCGGCTCCGACCCCGCCCCGCAGCCGCCTCCCCCTCAGCGTTAATTAAAACCTGCGAGATGGAGAGGCTGGCGCGGGCGGCCCCGTTTTATTTGCAGCATCTTTCATGCTGCTGACGATCGTAAAGGGCTTTAATATTGAAATATGGGCCATTTTCCCAGCTCCAGCCCTCGCCGCGAGCTCCCCACACCCCCACACCCAGCCACCCCGCGCTTGATGAAGGAGCCCCTGCAAATCCATTAAGAAGAGATAATTGAAAACTCCGGGGTAATATTTAAGGCTACACGCCGACGCGGGCTGGAGGGTCCGCCTGCGCCCGTGGTGCCCGGTGTGCCCGGGGCGCGCTAGGCCCCACGCCAGCCGCCCACGGCCTGCTTTCAAAGTGCTGGCTCCAGAAAGAGTAACAGGTCACCATGTGAGAAAGATGGCCCCGGGGCCTCGACCTCCCCATCTCCATTGGTGCACAGCGTGGGAACCACAACCGAAGCAGTTGTCCACGTGGGGGAACTGCTCCGTCCCACGTGGAGATCCTGTGTGGAGAGTGGATGGGCGGGTCAGCACACCAGCACCGACCAGGGCCGCTACTCTGCCGCATTCCAGAAAGCATCATTCCTGAGTTTCCCTCTCCCACACAGGGGAGTCACTTGCTCTCCTGTCCGCTGGTGCTTTGACACACTGTTGCCAGTATCTGCTCATAGTGTGTCTGCCGAGGCTGCCACACCTGGGCACGGAACAGGTCTAATGTCCCTCCCTCACCTACCCTGGCCCAATGCCAGGCTCCTGGCGTGAGCTCGGTGAACCCCCTGGACTGCCTGGCAGCTCCTGAGGGCTTTACATTTCGGGCACTGGAAGGAGAGAGGGGCAGAGCACAGGAAAAGGGCTCTCTGAAGCTGGGTGGGGTCCTGTCTCTGCCTCCCCTGTGACTGGCTTCCGAATGTTCCCTGAGCAGGGGAAGGACTGGGGACCCCGCTCTATACTGTGGGTTAGGAACCCTTTCTCTACTCTATTTGTCTCTGTCCTGATCAGGCCACACTTGGTGCACCTGCTGTGTGTGTGCGCACGCATCTACCCAGGTCGGGAGAGGGCAACCTACCTGTGCAAAGGGCCCAGGGGGCTCAGCCAGGCCCCTGGACACCCTGCTGGCCCCTCCCCACCACGGGGCCCCTGACTGATCCACCCTCTGTCCCAGAATTCCCTAACACAGTGCCCGACACCCAGCCAGGGCACCCAGGAAAGGCTGTTCTGGCCCTGTCCCCCGCCCCACGGTGGCTCCTGAAGCTATGGTGGACCAGGCCCTCTCAGTTCTTTGTTCCCAACCCAATGAGCCCTCAGTAGAACCACAAAGGAACTTGGGGCTCTCCTCTATGTTGGCATTTGGGGGGCAGCTGGGGAGTTGTGCTGGTGGCAGAGCCAATGCGGGGGGTCCCAGCAGGTTAGCGACAGAGCCGCAGTTCGGACCCCGTCTCCAGACCCACGTAACACAGTTGGTAGCCCGAGTGGCTTCCAGAGAGGGTGGCACAGGTCCTGTGCGCAGATGGAAAATGAGGCTCCTGGAGACAGCTGATCTGCTCGGTCACAGGATGGGAACCCCATGGCCGCTCCACTCGTTTCTCCCACGTCGCCATCCTCTCCATGGCCAGCTTCCCAAGCGCTCACCCTCCACACCCGGGGCCACCTGCAATTGGAGGTCTTTTTTTTTCAGCCTGTCTCCCCCCCCCCCCGCCCCCCAGGGCACCTGGGTGATCCAGCTGTGGGGGCAGGGCCGGGAGGTCCCTGCAAAGCCTGGTCTGCGCACAGCTGCCCGGCTGCAGCCGCACAGCCTGTTCCTGTCCTTGGCCACCCAGGCCCCAGCCGTAAATCCCCAGGCCTCGGCTCATAACCATTAGGCAGCACTCATCAGGAGCCTTTATGAGACTCGGGTCAGATAAATGGATTGCCTGGGGTCAGGAGCTTGGGCTCCCCTGGCTTCACCTGAGGCCGGCAGGTTCTGTTTGACTGGCAGCCAGAGGTGGAAGCAGGGGTGTTGAAGGGTGGAGTAAGCAGGTGCCCCTGGTGCTCCACACCCGTGGAGGGAACAGGGCCCGTAGCTCTGAGTCTGAGCGAGCCCCGTCTTAAGGGTGGACACACACACAGCACACAGGGCAGACACAACAAGGCACACACAGAGCACACATGCATACACACAGCACACACACAGGCGCACACTCAGACCCAACTCCGACTCAGATTCACTCTCCTGCCCCCACCCCGCCTCCTTCCAGCCTCCCAGCCTGCTTTGCTTGCTGTCTGGACTGGGACTGTTCACATGCACACCGATGACCTAGAGATCTGGTTAAGGTGCAGGGTCTCTTTTTATTTTTATTTTTTTAATTTTCATTTATTTATTTATTTTTTTGACAGGCAGAGTGGACAGTGAGAGAGAGAGACAGAGAAAGGTCTTCCTTTGCCGTTGGTTCACCCTCCAATGGCCGTGGCCGGCGCGCTGCGGCCAGCGCACCGCGCTGATCAGATGGCAGGAGCCAGGAGCCAGGTGCTTTTCCTGGTCTCCCATGGGGTGCAGGGCCCAAGCACCTGGGCCATCCTCCACTGCACTCCCTGGCCACAGCAGAGATCTGGCCTGGAAGAGGGGCAACCGGGACAGAATCCGGTACCCCAACCGGGACTAGAACCCGGTGTGCTGGCGCCGCTAGGCGGAGGATTAGCCTAGTGAGCCGCGGCGCCAGCCAAGGTGCAGGGTCTCATCGGCAGATCTGGAACCCTTTTCATGTATAATTTATTTTCACTTGATTTCAATGGCAGAGAGAGACACAGAGAACTCCTGCTCACTGGTTCACTTCCCAGATGCTACGATGACTGGGCCTAGGTCTTCCGTGTTGGGGAAGGAAGCCAGGGACCCACAGTGCACCCAGGCAGGGGCCTGGGATCGGGGTGGAGCCTCTGGATGTGGATGTGGAGGCTATAAGCCGCACCTTAACAGGTGTCCCAACCGTGCTTCCTAACCACTCCCAGGTGAGGGCCTTGGGGCTTCTCCAAGGGTTTTCCACAGCAGCCCTTGTCCTCCTGCCCTGGAGAGACAGGAATTCCCAGGTTAGGGAAAAGGGCCTTCCTCCCATCCCCCACCCTGAGGCTGCTGTGCACCCCCAGGGGGCCTGAGCCTGAGCCACTTCTGGAAAGCTGTTACTGCCCCCCCCCCCTTTTTGACAGGCAGAGTGGACAGTGAGAGAGAGAGAGACAGAGAGAAAGGTCTTCTTTTTGTCATTGGTTCACCCCCCAATGGCTGCTGCAGCCAGTGCGCTGCGGCCGGTGCACTGTGCCGATCCAAAGCCAGGAGCCAGGTGCTTCTCCTGGTCTCCCATGGGGTGCAGGGCCCAAGCACTTGGGTCATCCTCCACTGCGCTCCCAGGCCACAGCAGAGAGCTGGCCTGGAAGAGGGGCAACCGGGACAGAATCCGGCGCCCCAGCTGGAACTAGAACCCTGTGTACAGGCACCGCAGGCGGAGGATTAGCCTATTGAACCACGGCGCTGGCCTGTTACTGCCCCTCTTGACATACCCCCTGCTCACCCTCAGACCTCAGCCCAAACGTCCTGCTCTCAGAGACACCGCCCCCGGCCACCCGGCCACCTGACCAAGTGGGCTCCTACTCCATCCTGCCCGTGGCCACCGCAGCCCCTGCATAGCAGCTGTCCTTGCACTCAGGAACTTAACCTGTCTGCTGACGTTTTGGGTCTGTCCCACCCCCTGAGTTCAGGGGCCATGCCCACCCTGTTCACTCAGGGATCTGCACCCAGAGCCTAGCCTGTAGTAGATACTCAGTAAACACTGCGGGGGGTAGGGTGGGTGGTACTTAACCAGTGGCTGAGTGCCCGGGTTCCATACCCAGCTCCAGCTCCAGACTTCATCCTCATGCCCATGTGAATTCTGGGAGGCACTGGTGATGGTCAGGTGATTGGGCTCCTGCCATCCACGTGGGAGACCTGAACTGAGTTGCTTGTTCCCAGCTTCAGCCCAGTCCAATCCTGGCTGTTGTGAGCATCTCGGGAGTGAATCAGTGGGTGGGAAGTTTGTCTGTATCTGTCTCTCAAATAAATAAATAAATAAGGTCTGTGTGCATGTGCATGTGCGTGTGTGCATTTGTGTGTTGCTCCGCCTTTCAAATAGATTTTTTTTTTTAAAGGCAGAGGGCAGTGTTGTGGCATGGTGGGTTAAGCCTCTGCCTTCAATGTCACATTCCCATACGGGTACCAGTTCGAGTCCCAGCTGCTCCGCTTCCAATCCAGCTCCCTGTTAATGCACCTGGGAAAGCAGGGGAGGATGGCCTAAGTGCTTGGGCCCCTGCACAGGTGGGAGATCTTTAGGAAGCTCCTGGCTCTTAGCCTGGCCTACTGGTTTTGCAGCCATCTGAGGAGTGAACCAGCAGATAGAAGATCTCTCTCCTTCTCTCTCTCTCTCTCTCTCTCTCTCTCTCTCTCTCTCTCCCTTTATCTCTCTAACTCTGCCTTTCAAATAAATAAATCTTAAAAAGAAAAAGAAAAGGAAGTTGTGGCGGGTCATGGGACCCTCACTTATCGATGCTTGCCTTGACCAGACAAGTTCTTTTTTAAAAAAAGAAAAAAGAATTATTTATTTATTTACTTAAGAGGTAGAGTTACAGAGAGAGAGGGAGGTCTTCCAATCTGCTGGTTCACTCCCCAGATGGCCACAACAGCCGGAGCTACGGCAATCCGAAGCCAGGAACCAAGAGCTTCTTCCGGGTCTCCCACATGGGTGCAGGGGCTCAGGTACTTGGGCCATCTTCTACTGCTTTCCCAGGCACATTAGCAGGGAGCTGGATCGGAAGAGGAGCAGCCGGGACCCCAACTGGCTCTCATATGAGATGCCGGCACTGCAGGTGGAGATTTAACTCACTGCTCCACAGCGCTGGTCTCAACCGGACCAAGCTCTTACTGAGCCTCTGTGATGTGCCAGGCCTCGTGCTGGGGGCTGCACACACAGGGCCAGCAGAGCAGGCCTCCTGTCTGCCCTCAGGGAGTTCCCTGTCTAGGAGGAGAGACTGCCATCGCACAGCTCGGGTACTGCTGGCAGAATCTGGGGAGGAGGAGTGTGTGATGGGGGAGGGGCCCTCCCTAGGGAACACTGGGGGCCCTTCCTAGTCAGCCCCTCCCCCCCGGAACCCCCAGCTTCCATGCTGGCCATCCCCGCCCTCAGCGCTGTCTCTTTAAGAGGAGCGCCTCTTCCCCGAGCAGAGGAGGTTCCGGGCACACAGCCCGAGCTCACCAAGGTTGCAGGCCCATAAATCAATGCTGGCATTCCCCTGGCAGTGGGCTCTCGGCAGAGCTGCCCAGATGGCGGGTAGGCCTGGGGCGCCAGGGGCAGCCAGACACTTGGCAGGGGGCAGGCGGGCAAGGTGGGCACACAGCTGGGCCCTAGGCCCCTGATGGCAACTGCGCTCCTCTGTCTAAGGAGCGTGGGCCGGGGCCAGCGCCAGGCACTGACTCCTGAGCCACAGGCTGCCCCAGGCCATTGGGGGTCAAAGCCCCAACCCCCGCCAGTGTCCCCGGCATCCTCTGAGACTGAGGGCTGTGGGTGAGCTGTCAGGACCATACCTGCTCTGGCAGCCGGCCTACTACCTCACCCTCTACCCCCCTTGGCCTTCCCAGAGAAGCAGGTGTTCAAGGTCAACACCACCTCCTGGGGCTTCGCCACCCCTCAGCCACTCTCACAGAGCCAGGCTCAGCAGGCCTGGAGGGAACTAGAAAAGCAAGCTGTCTACTGGCCAGGTGGGAGCCTGGACCCAGGCTGTGTGTGGAGGGGAGGCAGCAAAACTGCCAACTCCTCGCTCGCAGGGATAGGGTGACAGAAAGAGAGATTCCCTGGATGTCCTTGTCCCCCAGTTCTCCTGTGATAAGTCGGGGCTCACAAGTTCTTAGAGAGACTCTCGCACCCCCATTGCTCAGATGAAGAAACTGAGACCCTGAGAACTTCGCCTGGGCATCTTAGCTTTCAGGCTACCTCCACCACACCACAGGTGCCCCCTGCACTAAGCAGGTGGAGGTTAGATAGCAGGTAGTTGACAGAATAGGTCAAGAAACAAACTAACAGAGGAATAAAGCTCCCCTAAACCACGGGGTGGGGGTGGGGAGAGCTGGAGTCAGACTGGACCTTGGCATAAAGATGGGGAATGGGGAGGAGGTGGGAGAAGGGGGCGGGAGGGGAGCCTGGGGGCAGGGGCTCTTCACCCAGGACCCCCGGCTGTCCCCCTGCTCCAAGCAGCTCAGGGGCTGCAGAATTCAGGTTCAGCCCTAGTCTCGCCCGATTCTCTTGGCTTCTTCCTTGCTCTCCCGGGATGGCTTATCTGGCTGCCAGAGTCATTTGCCGTCTCTAATTCCTGTTTAAATTAAACTTCCCACAAACAGGGGCTTAATGTGCTGTTACCAAGAGTTCCCGGGCCCCTGCAGCTCCGGGAAGCCGAGGGGGCCGGGCGGGGAAGGGACCATTTTGCACACACGCATTGCGCCGCATCCCTGCCCATTCCGTTGGCTGCTGGAGGCCTGAGTGCATGTTCTTGTTGCTCTGTCCAGAACGGTGATGCGTGGGGGCTGGAGGGGGGGGGGCTGGGACTGTGTCCCCCTTCCCCACCCTGGGAAGACAAGAGGACTGAGGGTAGGATATGGGGAGAGGGCATGGGCTCCATTTTCACCACGCATTGGTGGTGCTCACTGCTGGCCAGCACCGCACCTGCAGACCCCGGGACGGTGACCTCACGAGGCCTGGGCCACAACCCTGCCACGGGGGCGGCGCCATCACCAGCTCCGTTCCTGCAGCTGGAGAAACTGAGCACCGGAAGGTTAAGCAGCCTGCCCCAGATCCCACCGCTCGGAAGGGGCTGACCCAGGATTCCAGGATTCCAGCCAGCGATGCGGTCTGAGAAGTAGAATCAGGCGCCCGGAGGGACTGAGGGCCAGAGGCTCCCATGAGCTTGTCCCAGTGGCCGACACAGCCTGGGTCCTCAGCCCTGCCTGGTTTCCTGCCCTGCTGTGCCTTCTTGCAGCACCTCGTGATCTGTTTTCAAGGGAGCCCTTAAGCGCGATTGCCTGCCCTTTAGTGCCAGCCCTCAGGAGGGCGCTGTCTCCCTCCGCCGTGCAAAGCCCCCTTCCTCCAGGGAGCCCTGGAGAAGGGCGGCAACAAAGCTACACTGCAGGGCCCGGCACTGTGGTGCAGCCTGTTAAGCAGCCCCCTGTAGTGCTGGCATCCCATACGGGCGCCAGTTCAAGACCCGGCTGCTCCACTTCCAACCCAGCTCTCTGCTATGGCCTTGGGAAAGCAGTGGAAGATGGCTTAAGTCCTTGGGCCCCTGCACCCACATGGGAGACCTGGGAGAAGCTCCTGGCTTCAGATCAGCACAGCTCTGGCTGTTTTAGCCACCTGGGGAGTGAACCAGCAGATGACCTCTCTCTCTCTCCCCCTCTCAAATAAATAAACCTTTAAAAGATAAATAAATAAAAGTATAGGCAGGATTAAAGAAACCACTGAGGGCTGATGCAGCACCCAAAGAAGCAGAGGCAGGGCTACCAAAGCCTGCTGTGAGCTGGGGTCCTGGGGGATGGGTCCCCCTGCATGGCTGTGGTGATTAAGAAACCAGAGCCACTGCTCGAACTTCAGGCAGGTGAGGGGGGAGGCAAGAGAAACAGACACCTTCCCCCATCCTCTCTCTGCCCCGCCAGGTCATTCAAGGCCTAACCTCACCTCACTCACAGCAAGAGCCCAGGGAGGCAGGTGGCCCAGGGCACCAAGCAGCCTGGGGAGGAGGAGAGAAAGCCAGCCCGGGGAGGGAGGGGGTAGGCCAGGGTCTCACGTGGCAACTGGCAACGCCCCTAGCTTCTGCAGCTCAGGGTGCAGTGGGGATTCAGTCCTCCTTGACCCCTAGCACTGAGCTCCGGGGAGGGGAGCGTGATCAGAAGTGACTGAATAAGTAACCAGGTAAGTAAAGCCTAAAGGGAGGGACAGCCCCCCCACCCCAGCTCACCCTTGGGCACTGCCTCCTCCCCCTGCAGGCACCTGCGTCTGTCTCAGAGCTGGTCAGAGGCCTCGCTTTGAGCGCACCGATCCGATGCACAGGGGCTTCAGCTGGCTCCTCCTGACCGGGGAGTGAGGGAACAGCGCGTTCCTTCATGGCTCACAGCCGCTGCGTCTCTGCGGGAGCCTTGATCCCTGGCGGGCTGTCTGTGGTCTTCCCGGCTGGAGCCCTTGGCAAGCGGCAGGAGAGAGTGTGACAGCGCCAAGGAGGCAGCTGAAGGATCGGCACCCGGGGAGCCACAGCTCTGCCTTGCTTTTTCCAATGGGCCATAAAGACAGGGAGGCCGGGGAAGGGGAGGCGGTGCGGCGGTGCCAGATAAACAAACTCCAGCTCCCACGGGTGGCAGCTGTGCCAAGCCCACCTGACCCCGGCCCAGGCAGCTGGGCTCGTCACCCCAGCTCTACCGCCTGCTGGCGCCAAGGCTGCAAGCAAAACACTCAACTTCTCTGCCTTGGTTTCCTTAATTATTTTTATAATGTGAGTGGGGTGAGTATCCTGGCTTAATGGGTTAAGCGTTCCATATCAGAGTGCTGGATTGAGTTCTCACTGCTCCACTGCTGATCCAGGGTCCTGCTAATGTGCACCCTGGGAGGCAGTGGTCACAGCTCAAGTACTTGGGTCCCCGCCACCCACTTGGGAAACCTGGTTTGCATTCTTGGCTTCCAGCTTCTGTAGGACCCAGTCCCAGGTGTTGGAGAAGGGGCCAGCAAACAGGAGTTCTGTCAATCTCTCTGCCTATCACATAAAATTTATTTTTTTCTAAGTAGGAGTTTATTTTAGTGCAAAAAATTTATTTTAACCATGCAGAGTTTTGGGTTTTTTTTCTTTTATTTTATTTAAAACATTTATTTTATTATTTATTTGAAAGTCAGAGTTACACAGAGAGAGAAGGAGAGGCAGAGAGAGAGAGAGAGAGAGAGAGAGAGAGAGGTCTTCCATCCGCTGGTTCACTCCCCAAATGGCTGCAACGGCTGGGGCTGTGCTGACCTGAAGCCAGGAGCTTCTTTCTGGTCTCCCACATGGGTACAGGGTCCCAAGGACTTGGGCCATCTTCTACTGCTTTCCCAAGCCATAACAGAGAGCTGGATGGGAAGTGGAGCAGCTGGGACTCGAACCGGCGTCCATATGGGATGCTGGCACTGCAGGCGGTGGCTTTACCTGCTATGCCACAGTGCCGGCCCCTTTTCTTTTCTTTTTAAAATATGTAGTTATGTGTTTGAAAGGCAGAGTGACAAAGAGAAAGAGAGAGAGCTTCCATCCACTGGTTCACTCCACAAATGGCCACAACAGACAGGTTTGGGTCAGGTCAAAGCCAGGAGCCAGGAACTCCATCCAGGTCTCTCACATGGGTAGCAGGGGTCTGTGTACTTGGGCCATCTGCTGCTGCCTTCCCGGGAACATTAGCAGGGAGCTGAACCGGAAGTGGAGGAGCTGAGACTCAGTGGTCCAGTGTGGGTCACAGGCGATGGCATGACCCACTGTGTCACAACGCTGGCCTCCAGGTTTTCTTAATAAAGATTTTCCATGTAACGTGGAAAAAAAACTGGCACCAGAATGAGCTCCTCCTGCTAACTGTGTCTTCCACCAGCTTTTCACAGTGGCTCACACTTGGTAGGGAGGCGGGAAGGAGTAGCTGAGTTCCTCGTGAGGAAGGGGTTAGCAGAGGCCGGGGTCATGGGAAACCCTCGCCACGCTGCACTGTGTAGGGTGGAGCTGGACACCTGGGGCAGAGCCCCAGCAACCGGCTTCTCCGCAGAGGGCCAGCCCTTGTGTTTGCTCATGTGTGTTTGCTGTCAGAGGTGAACAAATGCAGGTGAGCACGGGAGCACCGCACAGTTCTTAGTTGACGTCAGGATGGCCTGGGCGGCCGGTTTAGCGGGTGGGGGTGGGGGTGGGGGGGAGCCTGCCGGGCTGCGGGGCTGCGGGGCTGCGGGGCTGCCGGGCTGGGAGCCATCAGCTTTGCTATCTGCCTTGCTGAAGCCCCTTCTCACCAACATCGGCACAGCTCTGTGGACAACACCCAGGCCTCCCTGGTTCCTCCCACGGACAAGCGGCAGCTCAGCCAGGCCTGGATGGAAGACACCTTGGACAGCAAAACTGGTCCTTCCCATCTACCCGTGAGGACTGGCCACACGCCAGCTAGCTGCCAGGGGAGCTGCCTGGCGGGATGGGGCGAGCAGCTGCCTCTGTGCAGGGGCCTTGGAAAGCCAGGAATGTATCACAAAGGCTGGCAACGAAAACACACACACACACACATCCCAGGGTCCGAGAAAAAACTCAGCTGCTTGCTGCTACATTCGTGATTTTAGATAATTACCAAAACTGAGTCTCCGTTTTTCTCATCTTCAAAATGGGAGCAACTGTTTCTCATTCAGAGAGTGAACATCAATGGGATATGCAAATATGGCGCTGTGTGGCCAGCCCAATGAAGGATCGCCATTAGTAGCTACCGTTGCCCATTACCCAAATACGGCTCTCTCAGAGGGACAGGGAAGTGATGTTGGGAACAGGGAGGGACTTATAACTTTGATTTTTTATGTTTTCTTTCTAGAATGAACACTAAGCACTTTCTGGTTTGTTCATTCGTTCATTCAACAATGACAGAGCTTATACAACCTGGCAGGGTTTTGTTTACCTGGAATGTTCTTATTTACTACTAGAACTGCAACCGTTCTTTAAAAAAAAAAAAGATTTTTTTTTTATTTTGATTCATTTAAAAAGAGCAGTTACAGAGAGAGACAGAGTCCCCAAATGGCCACAACAATGGGCTGGGCCAGGCTGAAGCCAGGAGCCAGGAGCTTCTTCCGGGTCTCATACGGGTGGTAAGGACCCAAGCACTTGACCATCCTCCACTGCTGTCCCAGTGCATTAGCAGGGAACTGGATGGGAAATGGAGCAGCCGGGACTCGAACCAGTGCCCATATGGGATGCCGGCATCACAGGCAGCGGCTTTACCTGCTACGCCACAGCGCTGGCCCCCAGAATGGCAAGGTTCATGAGGGCAGGTGCAGCAGCTGTGGCTGGTGCAAGAACACACTGGGCTCAATGCGTATCTGGAGGCTAAAGTGGAGGTGGAGGCCAGGGGCCCAGATCCCAGACCCTGTCCTGCTTCCCCTCGACCCTGGAGCCCGCACAGATCGTCTTCAGGAGGGTCCCTGGGGAGCAGACCCGGAACTCCTCCCCAGCGGGAAGACACCCACTCAGCAAGGGTGTCTCTGAAGCCTCAGGAGCCGGATCCGAGACTCCTGGGCTGAGCAGCACAGCACAGGACCAAGACAGCAGTGACGATGAAAACAGAACAGCGGGCATTTGGCCCAGGGGCCAAGACACACACAGCCCACACCAGAGCCGGTGCCTGGCTCAGCAGCCCTCCCCAGCTGTTGACTCCAGCTTCCAACTAACGCAGGCCGGGGGGTGGGGGCAGGGGATGGTGGCTCAGGGAGCTGGGTCCCTGCACCCGCACGGGACACCCAGGTTGAATTCCCAGGTCCTGCTCTAGGCTCCAGCTTAGCCCCAGCCCTTGCGGGCATTTGGGGAGTGAACCAGCAGATGGGGGTGCTCGCTTGCTCTCTCTCGCCTCTCGCTCTCTCTCTCTCTCCTTCCCTCTCACATCTCTCTGCCTCTCCAAAAAGCAAACTTTTTAATTAAAAATATCAAAATGTTAAAACAGAGAGAATTGACAGAGGACAGTCCCGGCTCAGTGAGTTCCCAGAGGGAGGGAGATGCCAGCGTAGTCCAACACAGAAGCCCCGTGCCGGGGCCCGGCTTTCTGCGTGTCAGCGCTGCTCCCACACAGACACACCCAGCCTTGCCAAAGCCTCAGCCTCTGTGACCCAAGCTGCCCAGAGACGCAAGCGTGAAGGTGTGATCATTGTATCAAAAAGGCTGGACCAGCCTGAGCGTCCATCAGGGGCAGACAAACAGAATGTGGACCCTGCAGACAGCAGTGTCGCTCACCCTAAGGGCGACAGAGGGATGATAAATGCCACCTTGCGGGTGAGCCCTGGGGACACTGTACTAACAGGGAGGGCACTGTGACCCCACGACACTCAAGGCAGAGGCCCGGAAGTCCACAGGGGCACAGCTGCCTGCTCACAGCCGGGGCAGGGTGACTGGGGGTGGGAAGCAAGGTGATGCCAATGGCCTGAGGTTTCTTCTCTTTTACTAAATTTTTGAATTTATATGAAGGGAGCAGTTTTTGTGTGTCTCATATATACAGCTTGAAGAACATAAAAATATGAATTGCTTCACGAATTTGGGCCTCACCCTCGCACAGGGGCTAGCTAATCTCTGCAGCGTTCCAATTTCAGTATATGTGCTGCCAAAGCAAGCACTCTTCTTTTTTAAGATTTATTTTATTTACTTGAAAGGGAGAGAGGGAGAGCGAGGGAGTGAGATCTATCAGCAGGTTCACTCCCAAAATAATCACAATAGTCAAGGCTGGGCCAGGCCAGAGCCAGGGACTCCACCTGGGTCTCCCATGCGGGCGCAGGGGCCCGAGCACTTGGACCATCTTCCCCTGCTTTCCCAGGCGCATTCGCAGGGAGCTGGATCGGAAGTGGAGCAGCCAGGACCAGAACAGGTGCTTCGGAACCGGATGTGGGCGTCCTCAGCAGCAACTTCACCACAACACTGGCCCCCGAGGTTTCTTTTGGAAGTGACGAAAATGTTCTACTAGGGTTATCATTGGTTTGTATCTGTGACGACTAAAACTACTAAGTGTTATATTTCAAATGGTGAATTGTGTGATACGTGAATTCCATCTCAGAAAGTTATTTTTTCAAAAAAAGAGCAAAGGGGAAGGGGTGGTTGAGATGCAGCATTTGTGTTGGTGATGGAAACAGCCCAGGCCCTGTCTGGTGCGGCCGCCCCCAGCTCAAGCCCTCAGTCTCTGGTCTCTTGCAGGCAACGTGTGGTAGCCCCCAGGGCCCGACTCACAAGATAAACTGAACAGGAAGGTGTAGGGCTGGGTCCCTTCTCCCCTGACAGCTCCCTCTCTGTGTTTTTTCTGGCACAAGAAAACAGTCTGTCTTCTTGTCTAAATAGGAGAAATTTATGGCCGCCTCCCCCTCCCCCTCTCCCTCCCCGGTGGGCCACTAGCAAGCGCCCACTGGGAGGCAGGAGCCCGTGAGCCTGCAGGGATGGGGGGGAGTCAGAGGGCGCGCCCTGCCTGCGGTGGCTCTGGCCCCAGCTCTCCCTTCCCTCTGCACCTTGGACCATCTGGGTGAGGAGGGGGATGGCCGAGAGGTGCAGGCCCCAGGAGGTGGCTCTCCCAGGCAGGCTGCCAGCAGCAGGGGCCCCAGGGCCAGGGCAAGGAAAGGTGGCTTGGCTTTCCCAAAGCATTATGGGAGGAGACCCAGGTTCCCCCCCCCCCCCGCTCCCCCCACCCGGATCTGATAGTTTCTATGCTTCCCAGTTGGCTGAGCCGGCCTGATCCGATGGGAGGACAACTCACCTTGGCTTCAGAAAAATAGACAAAAAAACCAAGTCTGTGAGCTTACGTGGGTCGCGCCCTCTCCCCCAGCCTCATCTACAAAAATGCAGATTGAATCTATCGGGCATCTCCAGGCCAGGGTTAGCGGCGGGGGTCTTCTAAGACAGCTTTCAGTGGTGACCCCCACACGGCCCCTCGGAGGCCTCCTCAGGGTGGGAAAGGGGCTCCGAGGCCCTGGAGTGACTGCAGAGGGAACTCCTCCACGTCTGTCCTGGGAAGGGAGGTTGCCCCATGGCCAGAAGCGTGACCCAGACTCTCCACCCGCGTCCACACCACGGGCCTCAGTTTACCGCTCTGTGAGTTGGAACCACAGGAACAGGTGTCTGTGCCGAGCGTCACGAGGCCTCCACTGGGAGTCTTTGAATAACATCGGCTCCATACATGCCGCTGCTCTAAGGATCCCGTCAGCGGATGTGGTCCTTGCGGTGTGAGAAGGCAAAACTGCTGTGACAAAAAGGCCCCCAGACACGCAGCATATGGAGAGCTGAGTTTATTTCTCACCGGGGAGTCTGGGAGGGGCAGTCCCGCAGGCAGGCAGCCCTGCTCCGCGTCTGCCACAGACCTGGGCTCCTCCACGGGTCGCCTTCCCTCTCCTCGCAGTTTCTCTTCCATCCCAGGGGCCTCCGCCACGCACACCCATCCAGCTCGGGAAACAGCGCAGACAGGAAAACGCACCCGGTGTCCCCAGGCTCATGACACCCACTCTGGCTTCTGGCCACACCAGGTGATGGGCGCAGCAGAGTGGCTGGCGGTGGTCCGGCCTCGTACATGAGCACTGCGGGGGCGCCAGCGGACACAGCAGTCTTGATCCCATGCCTGAGCCATCCTCTTCCTCCCCTCTTCCCAGAGCAAGGGAAAGAGAGACCCCCAGCCCAGAAAGTCCTGCCCTGTCATTCACCCAAGGTCAGTGCCCCTGAGAGTGGCCCGGAAGCCCCCCTGGAGAGAATTTGCTCCTACTCCTCTTCCCCAGTGGACGCAGCAGGCACGGGATGGGGGTGGGGGCGAGAGCAGGGCAGGGCCCAGCAAACCCGACTCCGCCTGTGCCCGGAAATGGGGCCTCAGCCCTCTGAGCTGGAACCAGGAATAAGGAGCCCCCTCGTGCGGGTTGCTGTGAGCATTACATAACAGGTGCACCTGACACATCAGTAAACGGTAACTAATTGTGCTTGGTGCCAGCAAGACAAGCCCAAGGCCAGTGGAATTCAAGTGCCTGCCCTCACTCGGCCTTACGTGTCTCCTCCTCCTCTCCCTCCTCTTCTTTCCTTCAGAGCCTCACCCCCCCCCACACACACACACATCTGCACCCTGATCTGTAGTCTCCTCCTCCAGGAAGTCTTCCCTGACTGAAAGTTTCACACTTGGCCTCTTCACACCCCTCTTATCCACTCACACCCCCATCTTGCAGCTGCAGGGCAGTCGGGGGCCCTTCTCGTCCGTCCATCCCAATCCCAGGTCTACACCGCATGGAAGGGTGTGCAAATTTGCCAGGTCAGGCAGATCAAAGCCTGCCACTTTCTGGCTGTATGATTTCTCACTTTATCTCTTTGGCTCGGGCTTCCCCCACCCTCCTGAGTGAGGTCACGTGCCAGGGGCTGATGGAGGGCATTTAGAAAGCGATGCCTCTGCTCTGCCCCCCCCCCACTCTTTACCAAAGAGAGATGACAGTAACCCCACCCCCAGGTGGGTGTTTGGGCTGCTAACACCTTTCTTCACAAACCTGTTCTACTCTCACTTCCCGACCCTGGTTCTGCAAAGCTGTTCCCTCTCTGGCTCTCCCCCAACTTTTCCCCGGCCCCCCCAAACCTTTCCATTGTTCCTCCCGGCCCTCCTCCTCACCTCCCTCTGAAGACCAAAGACGTGCATTTCACCAGAGAAGGCCTGGCGGACTCCCCCGCCAGACCCCCACTGTGCCTGGCCGCTCACCTCTGGGGAGGCGGTGCTCAGGCTAAGAGGCGAGAGGCGGGAGTGAGGCCTCTCCTCACTCCCCCACCCGCTCTTCCCATCACTCATCTGGGAATCCGGGGCGAGGCGGGGAGCTAAAGTGCAGAACATTCATTTAATATTAACAAATTGAAATGAATTCTTTGAATGCCAATTAACTCAGAGCGGGCCCCTTATTAATAGTAATTTAGATTCATACTTGGAGGAGCAGAGACGGGGGCTGGGCCGAATGTGCCCGGCGTGTCGGTGTCAGTGCAGCTGGCGGGCTGGGGACCGAGGGCAGCAGCAGCAGCTTTACTTCCTGCCCGATTGGGTTCTGTTTCCGTGAAAAGAACAAAGTCCCCAGAGGCAGCTCTTAGGGGGAAACACGAATTACTCCTATAATTTTATTTTGCGTGGCTGTGATGGATCGGAATCGGTGGAGACCCTACCACATCACTTTCATGAAGACCCGCTTCCCCAAAGCCGAAATGCACTCCAAACTCTACTAAGCCAAACCTCAACTGACCAGAAGTGAGAGTCCCCAGGCCAGCTCCTCAAGCTGCGTTGTTCAAAGCTGGAGATCCACAGGGGGTCCCTCAACCTCTGCCTTGGCCACAGCAGGGTGGGGTGTGGGGTGGCACAGGCACCCTCTCTTCCACAAGCCCACCCCTACAAGGGAAGGGATCCAGTAGGCTGACCAGGCTCTCTGGTCACTCTTGGGGGAGAAATAAGATCCACCTGCGATTTTCTCAGGATTTAGGGAACAGATGGGAAGTTCACATCCAACTTTGTGTGTGGGAGAGTTGCTTAGCACGGAGCAGGGAGGACCACACTTGGTCCCAAACTTAGCAACTGGACAGCAACTCTGCTCTCCCTGCTGTTGCTGGCCTGAGAGACCCGACTGGAGGCGCCCAGAGCTGGAACCTGAGCGTAGGGTCTGGCCCCAGGAGGAAGCTCTCTGCTTCCCGGCGTCCCCCTCGGCTGCAGGGAGGAGGCTGAGCCCTGCGCAAGTTGGGAGTTCTGAGGTGGAAGAGGCAGCAGTGCCTAGGGGCTGGGAAGAATAAGGAAATACACAAAACGGTGAAGTTGATCAATAAAAACTTAAAACAAGATTGCTCTGAATACACCAACATTGAGACGGAATAAAAATGAGGAAAGCATTCCAAGCAGATTGTTCTTTGAAACAGAAGTTGGAATTAATCAAAAGAGACTTTGTTGGCCTGGCTGTTGAGTTTCCCAAACAATAAATTCATTTACAAAACAAAAAGAGGATTCAGTGAAAAGAAGAAGAAGAAGAAAGAAAGAAAAAAAAAACCACAAAACCCTGGTCCACAGAGAGAGAAAAAAATTTCTGGAGATTCGTTAACAGCTGAAAAACTAGTGAGGGAGGGGAAAAGTGGAAAACTTGAAATCTGTGCAGGGATTCTTTGTTAAAAACAAACAAACAAAAACCCAAAACGCTGGAGTCTCAGGACGAGTGGGGGAAGGAGATGTGCAGGACGGGATTAGAGAATTACACCTTGGGCGACGCAAGGTGCGTCCAGGGAAACTGCCTGCGAGGGATGCTCCTCCCCGCGAGCAGCAGAGCTCCCAAGAGCAAAGTACCACTCACCTCTGTGAATTCGTCCGAACTTCACTTCCCCTCAAAGCGCAAGCAGGTTATGCAAGAAAAAATACTAGACGACATTTTTTCCTTTCTCCTAAAGCAACAACAGAATCGGATTTGAATCGTGTAAAGGGGCTGCAAGGGAGGCATCGGTACAGGTGCCTGGAAGGGGTCGGGGGCGGCGAGGGTGGGAGGGCCCGCTTACCTGGCTCTCCCGCAGCCGCCGGACACGAGCGCGTCCCGGCTCCTGCAGGTGCCCTCGCATTAGGGCAAAGAGGGGTCGGCATTCCAATGCCCCCAGACGACGGGCGGAAGGGCTAGGGGTGCCCATCTCCCCACCTCCACCCGCCGGCCTCCCTCCCTGCGGTACCCAGGCCTGGAGAACCACTGAAAGTTACAAATTGCTTCCATTATTAGCTCATCCCGGGCGGCCTGGTCATTGGCCAGCCCCTGACCACGTGGTCCCTCGTACCAATCGATTGAATTTCTAGTTGCAATTCTCTGTCCCTTGGCTCTGGGGAGGGAAGGGGAGGGGTGAGGATGGCGCGGGGGCTGGGGAGGGGCTAAGGGGTGGGGGCCTCTGTACCCCCTCCCCCCTCCGGTGAGTGAGGGCCTTGAGCGCCGCCCCAGAAGGAGTCGAGGGAATGTTGCGGACTGGGGTACACCCGGGAGGGCAGAAACTGGAGGAAGCCAGAGACGTCGCCAGGGACCCAGGGCCCTCTCCTTCAGCTCCCCGGCCCGCCCAGCCCGCTGGCCACGCCCTCCGCAGCGCCCACCCTGTCCGTCCCGGGCCAGCAGCCTGACCCCCTGCCCCGCGCGCGCCGGCGCTGTCGCCCGGGATCACTCGCTGCTCCTGCCCGCACTCCGGGGACGGCGCCCCCGGGCCCACTCGGAACCCGGCGCCTGCGCCCTCAGGGGGCCCCAACCCGCCCCTTTCCCCGAGGGCTGAGTTCGCGCCACTCCTGGAGTCCTTTGCGAATAGAACAAACTTTTGAGTGGATGAAAATCAAGAGGAGTCCGCCCCGAGCAGGTGAGCCGGGGCCGGGAGGGGCGCCCTCAGCCTGAATGCCGTCTGCCGCCCCCAGCCTCTGCCTCTCCTTCGTGCTCCGAGCTCAGCCTGCTGGCTGCCGGCGGAGTCTAAGGGGGCGTTGGTCGGAGGCACCGCGTCCGAGCAGCTTTCCTCGCCGGAGTGTGGGGACTAGGTGGCCGCTGGTAGGGGAGGGGGACCGGTTACGTCTGGAACTGGGGTATCAAGGAAGGCTTAGGGGCCGAGACATCCGAAGAGCCCGGGAGAGGTTGCTCCCCCCCCCCCCCCCCGCAGACAACTTGCGGGAACTTGAGAAAAGTTCCGGCGGGGCGATGGGGAGGGGCCAGGGGTTGGAGGTGAGAGAGGGGCGCCTGCTTCCCGTGCAGAATGGAAGGGCGCGTTCGCTCGGGACCCCGTCCCACTGATCACCCTCGGAGGAAAACCCGGCCGAGTCCCAAACCGGCTCACCCAGCAAGCCCTCGGAGACGCTTGGAGATCCCCCGAGGGTCTCGTGGATGCCGGCAGAAAGAGGGTGGCGGGTGGGGGTGGGGTGGAGGCGCAGAGCCTCCGTCGGAGACCGCCCCCCCACCCCCTGCCATCCTGGGACCTTTGGGTTAGGAATGACATCAGGAAGGGAACTGCTTCCAAGTCTCTCTCTCTTTAAATTCAGTTTTGACTTGGAGTCCAAGGGGTGCCCCCCTCCACGCCCCTGCCCCAGCACAATCTTCTTACGTTCTCCGGATCAAAGGAGAGCAGGAAAAGAGCCCCCTACTCCCCTCACCCCATATCCCCGATGGAAGTCGTGGGAGGCTCTTGGAAAGGAAGTCGGGAGCAGAGGGTGGGTTCAGGGGGCGAGGCTGAACTCCGGGGCCTGAGGCCGGGGCAAGGGGAAGAACAGGTGCAGGAGCCACCAGAGGGGTGGCCTGGGGGAGCTGGGGGGGGGGGGGGCGCCAAGGCCGCTGCAGGTGCACCCACAGGAGCTCAGGGCTTCCCTGGATGGGGGAGGGGGTCCTATCTGGAGCCATTGACCATGGCGGAAGCCTCGGCTGAGTCCAAAGTCTCCAGTTCGGGCCCCTCCCTAAGGCACCCCAGACTGAAGGAGCTGCGTAGGCAGCAGGCCGTGTATTTGGACCGCTTGGTGGACGGGGCTGGGCGGGGCTGTGGATCCCAGGAGAGAAAATACCCAAGTGGAGTGGGTGGTCGTTGTCAGGTCCATACCTCCAGGGGCTGCTTGGCCCTCCGTGGTCAGGGGCAGCGGGTCCACCCGGGGCCTTTGTTTTCGCTGCTGGCGAGGTTTTTCTGCCCGTGGTCCAGCGGCTGCACCTGCGCCTTGGTGAGCCGGGGAATGGGGCCCATCTCGCTGAGAGCTTTAGCACGACTGCAGGCGGCACTGCCTGGAACCGGTCAGGCGTGGTCCAAATTCCAGCCTTGAATTAAGGCCATTGATATTGCAAACAATCTGGGTCTTTTTCTTCCTTCCCATCCCTGGCTCCAAAGATTTGGCCCAAGGCCTCATCCATTCCCAGTCCCAAAACCACCGCTGGGGGTGGCCTGAGCTCTGGAGGCTCGGAGCCGGCACCAGTTACTAGGCAACTGGTCCTTTGCCTTGCCGTATCTGGTCCTTTTTGCTCTGCCTCCCCAATACCCACCCCACACCCTCCACACCCGCATATCCCACAGATCTCTGGAGTTGGCTCCCTTTTCTTTCCTTCTTAGGGTTGATGGAGCGACGCCTTTGGCCAGGCTGCACCGAGCCTGTAGTAGGGAACCTGTGGATCCTGCCCTGACAGCCCAGCCAGGGGAAACAGCCCCATTCCTGGGCCCTGAGACAGCGTCCCAAGTTGCGGGGCGGGGGGGGGGGGGGAATTGAGAACAAATGGCATGAGCAGGGTGGCTGGGCTGACACAGGCCAAACCCCCCCTTCGGAGGGGGGGAGTCCTGTTGCCGAGAGGGTTCAGAACAAAGGAGGCCAGAAAAATGGCAGAAAGGGGAGACCTTGGGGGCGAGGACAACACTGAGAAACCCCAGGGCTGGAGGCAGGGAGAGACCCGAGCAAGGTGCAGGCCTATTGATGCGGGCAGAAGGAATTCCATTTTTAAATGAAGGGGAAAAGCTGGAATAAGAAAAGGGAAGAGAGGGAAGAGAGAGCCCACGAAAAGGGGGTGACAGAGGAGAGGAACTGGAAGGGAGGAGGAGAGGAGGAGAAACGATGAAAGTAAAGGACAGAAAAGCAAGAGGTAAATGCAGACTGGCAGAGAGAAGAGAAAGAAGCAGGGATGGCAAGGAGCACGAGGGAGCAGGGGCGGGCTGGCGCTGAGTTCCAGAGGCCCAGTGGGACCCGCCCCTGGCCACCAAACCCTCACTGTCACCCATCTCCAGGGCCACAGCACAGCCCTGGGCCCTGGACTCACAGCCTTGAGGCTGTGGGGCAGGCAGGCTCAGATCTGGGTCCAAAATGGGCATACAACACAGAGGCGGCCTGGAGGGAGGGGTCGTAGCAGGTGGCAGCCTAGTGGCTTCTCTCCCTGGCTCGATCCCTTCCTTCGAAGTCCCTAGGGCCTCCATGCTGGCTGAGGCTGTGGAGGGACTGGGCCACCTTCTCTGAGCTCTATGGTGCTCTCTGGCTGTGTGACCTTGGGTCTCAGTTGCATCACCTGTCTCCTGAGCCCTTGGCTGGGGAGAACTTCTCTGCAGTTTTGATTAGCATGCCTGCGTGGGTGCAGGGGAGCTAGGCCCACCCACTGAGGGGAGTGTCATTTTTTTTTTTCTCACGGAGGAAAACAAAAAATCTTCCTGGGTGGCTGTCCTCCCCATCCTGCCCTCAGAGAACCACCCTCCAGGCCCAGGGGTTCCTCTGTGCCCGAAGGGGTGGAACTCACCTGTAAGAAGCCTGGCACTGGGGTTTGCAAGCCCTGGAGGAGGCAGAGACAGGATCACACCTGAGCTTCACTGGACTCACGTGGAGACTGGCTGGGAAGGGGACTCCAGCCTCTGCCTGCACAGGGGGCTGGGCCTGACACACTGCTCATGGGCCCCCCTTCCTCTTCCTTCCTTTCTGGCCCCCTCACTCCCCCCACCCTGGCTCTGATGTCATCTAGTCCCACTGGGGCTCTTGTGTTATTTCAAGAGCTCACTCCTAAGTGGATGTAAATCAAATACTGGAATTAACACAGACGAGGTGCAAACTGGGGCACGGGCTTTGCCACCAGACACTTATTTTCTGTACCAGCTGAGAGGGTGATCTGCACATCCCCTCGGCTCACCCCAGCAAGACAAGTCTTCCTTCCTGCTACCTGGGGAGGGGGTGATGCTGGTGGTCCCAAGGCTGGAGGGGTTGTCAGTGACTTCAGGTCGGAGCCTCAGCCCCTAAATAAGCAGAGCGTTCTCCCCCCTGCATCTCAGGGCCTCTTTCCCTTGGGTGAGAAGCTGGCTTTTGCTTTCTCTCCATAGAGCATCCTTGATCAGCCGGGCCCGTGTCATCCACTCTGCTCAGCCGGGAAGGGAAGCGACACGTCCCAGCCTTGGTGGAGGAAGGCAGTGTGCCCAGAACAGCTGCTCGTCCCAGACTGGCACTGCAGGGCAGGAGGGGACCCAGCTCGCTGCACGGGCTCCAGACTCTCGGCGGGCGGAGCCAACAGCTGCAGCTGCATCCCGGAGCCTGATCCTGGAATCGGCATCTGCCTTTGGGCTCTCCTTGCTGCCCCAGCCTCGGCGCCACGCACTGGGGAGGGGTGGGGCCGGAGAGAATAATGGTGCTCCCCTTGTCCCTGAGCCTTCTCTGGGAAGCTGCTGGGACTTAGAAACTGCAGATTGAGCCCTGGCCCGTGGCAACTTGAAGCAAAGTGAGATTCTCTCCTGGGCAGAAGGAAAGGCAGGTGCTGGCTCCTACCTGCCTGCTCCCTGGCTCCTTGATCCATTTTGAGGGCACGTGGAGGTCAACAGCCTGCTCCGGCGGCGGATGGGAAATTAGCATCTCTGACTGCACCAAAGGCTGGGATTTTGCACATCAAAGAAGAGGAGGCCTGCACCCAGGCCCACACCTGTTCTGCAGCCCCTCAAACCCAGCGGTGATGCAAAGGTTTGCAGAGGCAGAAGAACAGAAGGGGAAATGGGCAATTTGCAATTTGCTCCGTGCGGAAGGCAGTCGCTGCAGCTGCTCATTTGGCTAACATTTATTTAGCACCTACTGTGTACAGAGCACACTATCTCTACCTCAGTTTGCCAGGAGTATCAAAAAGATTGCTGCCCCTGGGAACTTTCAATGTGTGGTGGACAGAAAATAGATAAACCAGTGGGGGAAGAGTCTGGTTTGCATTCAGCTCATTTGCACTGCGGCTTTCCACGAGCTGGGTCTCCCAGCTCCAGGCATTGAGAAGCAGGACTGCCCCGGGGGCCCACTGGCTTCCCCCTCAGCAAAAATAGGAGAATGGGACCAAGAGATGCCATGAGGAGGGTGGCAGCCAGGAAGGCCCGGGCGGCGGGGGGTGGGGGGGGTGGGGGGTGGGAGGGCGACCCCTGCAGTCCTCTCCCGTCTTGGTGTGCAGGTGAACAGGTCTCGTACCTGAAGGTGACAGCAAGGGTGTGTGTGTGCACGAGAGCCGAGGGCGGCCGATAAGTGTGCCTGCACCAGGCTCGGGTCTCCTGGACCCAGAAGCCTGCACACAGGTGCAGGTGCGTGGGGGCGGGTGGAGGGGGATGTGGGTTCGCACGGAGCTGAACGTATCTCTGCATACATGACACACGGGCATGTGTGCATGTGTGTGTGCCCTCTGAATGATTATAAAATTACACTGACCCTCAGAGAAAATCCATACGGGCCCCGGCCTCTCTCCACCGACCTCGCAACCTCTGGGGTGCCTGAGGAAAGAGCTGACCCGGTCACTGCCTCCCCCTAGTCAATGAGTCTTTCTCCATTAGCATAAAACATGAATCTGCTGGCAGCTTGACAAATTGTAACTAGCAGCCAGAGTTGTGCCAACTGGCTGGCTTGGGCAATGTCTATTTATCATTGAAAATGGTAAATCATAAGAATCCAGATGACTTAATTATTCAAATCCACCCAGGGCCCAGAGAAGCTGCAGTCCCGTCAATCTTAGACCTGGGTGCAGGGACAGGGCAGGGGGGAGACGCTGCCGGGCCTGGGAGCTGGGAGAAGCAGCGATCGGTTCTTTCTTTGCAACCCCTTCCCCTCTCCTGCCCACCTCTCCAAGCAGAAGCCTGGGCAGCTGTGCTGGCTGCTGGCTCCCCTGAGCCCTCCAGTGCCCACCCTGGCTGCCCGCCACCCCACTCCCCAGGCACACAGTCTGTCCCTCCAGGCCCCTTTGTTCCCAGGATCCCCAGGCACACACACAGCACCGCCCCCTCCACCCCAGAACACACCCAGTGCTCGGAGCCGTGGGGGTCTGGATTCACTCCTTCTGGCCTGGAACATCAGAGGAGGACCCTGGGCTTGCTCCTCAATGACCCCTTCTGTGCATCCCTAAATACCCACCTTCCTGCCCACCTGGGGCAGGCCTGGGGCCTGACGAGGCCCATCCTCCCAAAGGCGCACTTGCGCCCAGCACGGAACCCAGGGAAGGTGCAAGGTGATCACCAGAACTAGGAGAGAGCTGCTTGCAGGGCGAAGCCCAGGCCTGGACTCTGCACACTGAGCTTTCAGGGGGGACCAGGGATCCTTGCGTGCCTCCCAACCCATTAAATGGAATGCCTGCTTCCGGGTCCTGTGGGCCTGGCCCCCAAGGGAGGTTCCTGCTCTCCCAGCCCCACGCTGTGGGGGTGGGGCTCCCTGCTTACTCCATTCCCTGTGGCTTTGATACTAGCGGAGGCTGGGGATCAGGGAGGGTCACAGGGCCCGTCCGTGGATGGCTTCCAGCTTATTAATATCTTATTTGAGAGACAGAATTCCCATATACTGGTTCACGCACAACAGCTGAGGCTGGGCTGGGCTAGGCTGAAGCCAGGAACCTGTAACTCAACCCAGGTCTCCCACGGAGCCGGGCAGGAACCCAGAGCATCAGCCCTGGCTCTCAGGGTTTGTGAGTTAGCAGGGAGCTGAGTCAGGAGCTGAAGCCCGAGGCATCCAACCCTGGCACCGTGCGTGATGCGTGGGTGCATTAGGTGCTAAGCCAGACAGCCACGGCTTACTTAATTCTTTCAGCGGGCTGAGCCTACATCCATGCCTGCAGGTGCTGGTGGGTTGGGCTGGGAGTGTGACTCCTGTGTGTGCGCGCGCGTTTATGCCTGCGCGGGCTCTCAGGCACTCCCAGCAGAGCCCAAGTGCTGAAACAACGAGTGACAATGTCCCCACCAACAGGACACCTGAGGAAACAGCCCTGTCGGTCCCCTCCATTTCTAGGCCTGGGAGCTGCATTGCTCAGTAAACCCTACTGCTGCCTGACCGTGGAACTCTAAGGAAGGAGCCACCCATTCCCAAGGCTCAGAGTGCGGAAGTGCTGCCTGGAGTCTAGCCGCCTCTTCCTGCTTCTGGGAGGTCGGGGATCCTCCTCTCCTTCGTGAGACCCTCCCCATACTCCAACCGCAGACACAGCCACCTCCTCCACGCCTCCTCCCTTCCCACCTTTCTGAGCCGGTTGCTATTTGCCTGTGAGGGGTGAACACTGGGTGAAGGCAGGAGCTGAATAGGGAGACACGGATGGGCGGGAGCTTTCTCTCCTTTTTTTTTTTCCAGCCGGCTCAGTGCCGGTCCCCCTGCCCCCAATCCCAGCTCCTGAAAACAGGTGAGGGACAGAGCCCAGCCCTGGCCTCTCTCTGCCCTTCTAACTCAAACAGCGTCCTAATCCCTTGGCTAGAGAGTAAACAGTCTCCAAGCACGGCCAGGATCGAACACAGGGAGGCTGCTAATGGATCTCGGGCCCCACCCCCACCCTGTGTTACTAATTAGCCCAGAGCTTGGGAGAAGGCTCTGGAGCAAGCTCTGGAGAGCATCTCTGGGGCTGGACAAGCTGAGGGCGACAGGCGAAGTGATACCCGCCCCTCCCCGCTGGGGAGACCAGTTCAAAGGCAGGCAGGGCTTTTTCTCTGGGCCCCTCCGCGAGCCCCGGTCTCCCCTCGGCTGTTCGCAGCTGGAGGACAAGAGGGCGAGTGGAATCGGCTCTGGAAATCGAATGAACCAATAAAAAATTAATTGTCTAATTAAAACCGTGAGTAAGCCTCTTGCTGGAGTTAGGCTTGGAGTCATCAGGGCCGTAAGGGTGGGAAAATGAGTCTCAACCCCTAATAAACCCTAGTTTGCAGCCTTTTCCATCGGAGAAGGAGTGCTGAGCCTTCTGCCTGGGCCAGAAGGGAGCACCCAGGGCTGGGGGCGCCTAGTCCGCCCTCGCCCTCAGCCCCGCCCCAGCCGCGCAGCTCACACACCTGCCTCCAGCCCAGAAACACAGACGCCACCATGCACCACGCGGGCCGGGCGGTGTTCCTGAGACAGAGCCTCAAGATTTCCTTAGGAAAGGAAAGTTCCAGAAACTTCCTCCACGGGCAAGTGCTTCACCAGGGCTCACTAATAATCACTATGAACAAGTTTGCATGTGAAGTGTTTTTTTTTTTTTAAGATTAATTTATTTATTTGAAAGATTTACACAGAGAGAGGAGAGGCAGAGAGAGAGGTCTTCCATCCACTGGTTCACTCCCCAGTTGGCCACAATGGCTGGAGTTGTGCCAATCCAAAGCCAGAAGCCAGGAGCTTCTTCCAGGTATCCTACGTGGGTGCAGGGGCCCGAGGACTTGGGCCATCTTCCACTGCCCTCCCAGGCCATAGCAGAGAGCTGGATCAGAAGTGGAGCAGCCGGGTCTTGAACTGGCGCCCATATGGGATGCTGGCACTGCAGGCAGTGTCTTTACCCACTACGCCACAGCGCCTGCCCCTGAAGGTTGATTTTGACCTCACTCAGTCTGCTTTTGTGAAAAATATAGTTTTACGTAATTTATGAGCTGTCAGATTCCTGCCGTTAGACATCACACTGATTTTGGTAGGGAAATGATCCAGAAACTGAGCTAAGAAATTAATTCTAACCCCACCCCCAAAATGGGCCGTGGACACTACTTCCAGTTTCCCAGAACCTCTGGAAGTATGAGCACAGAGCAGCTGGTCCCGAGTGGAGAGCAGAGCACGTGACTACTGGAAAGGCAGAGAGACAGCCATCTCCCACCGGCTGCTTCACTCCCCAGACGTCCACAGCAGCAGAGGCTGGACCAGGCCAAAGCCAGGAGCCAGCAGCTCCATCAGGGACCCATCGACCTGAGCCATCACTTGCTGCCTCCCAGTGTGTGCATTAGCGGGAAGCTGGATTGAGAAGCCGAGCCAGGACGTAAACCTTGGCACGTGGCTATGACACGTGGATGTCCCAGGCAGTTCCTTAAACGGCCACACCAGGCACCCACCCCTGGGCAACCCAGACGGAGACCCAAAGCTTCTCCCTGGACAACTGAGCCATTTCTTCACTTGGGTCTGCCTGTGTAGACACTGCCTCCACACCCCTCCCCACTCCCTCCCTCTGCAAAAGTGAATGTGTTTTGTATCATCAAAGTCGTTAACTCACGCTAGCCAGAGGAGGCGATGTGCACACAGCTTCAACATCACATTACACTATTTTACTACAGACTGCAACACGGGATCTGTTTCTCGGATGACCTTCTTTAAACAAACATGACAGAACAAGCAAGACTTGTCTTTCAGCACAGCCACCGTAAGAGAACTCTTTCTTATTCTGGGTGCACCTTTATTGATTAAAACAGCTCTGCACGGGTTGCAGGTAAAGCCATCGCCTGCAGTGCCTGCATCCCATGTGGGCGCTGGTTCGAGTCCCAGCTGCTCCACTACCGATCCAGCTCTCTGCTGTGGCCTGGGAAAGCAGTGGAGTCCTTGGGCCCCTGCACCTGTGTGGGAGACCCAGAAGAAGCTCCAGCCTCCTGGCTTCAGATCAGCCCAGCTCCGGCTGTTGTGGTTGTGGCCATTTGGGGAATGAACAAGCAGATGGAAAACATTCTCTCTCTCTCTTTCTCAAGCAAATTAATCTTAAATATTTATTTAATTTTACTTTGGGGATGGCTGTTGTAGTGTAACAGGTTAAGCTGCCACCTGGGACGCTCGTAGCCCATATTCGGAGTGCTGGTTCGAGTCCTGCACTTGCTCCTCTGATCCAGCTTCTTCTTGGTGCATCCTAGAGGCGGTAGATGGATGGTCTAAGTACTTGAGCTGTTGCCACTCACATGAGAAGCCTGGTGGAGCTCCTGGCTCCTGTCTCCCACCTGGCACAGTCCTGGATGTCACAGGCATTTGGGGAGTGAACCAGCAGATGGACGATCTCTCTCTCTCTCTCTCTCTCTCTCTCTGTCTTTTCAAATAAATAAATAAAATCCTTTTTGAAAAAAAGTCAAAGGATAAATATTTGTCACCAGTTAGGTAAATTTAAAATCCAAGTCATATACCCTGAAGACAAAAAGTTGCCTGTGTCACAGCAGCCGTGTGAGAGAAGGGGATCTCCTCCCCGGGTGGCTCCGGGTGCGGTGCTCGCCCCACGCTTCCGGAAGCGCAGTTGGAGCGCGTTATCTATCCTGCCTGATGACCCTCCCCTCTCTCACCTGGTTGCTATTTTTCATCCTAAACAATGAACCTCACTCTCCCTAAGAAGGAGTCAAATTCCTGACCCTCATCTGGGGTCAGCTTCCAGCAAATTCTCATGCACAGTGTAAGCCGTGTGGCTGGGCCGCTCTGCCTCCAAGAACCCCAGAACTGCAGAGCGCAGTGCAGAGCGACGTACAGATTCACCTCTGCTTAGCCGCACACCTGCGCGGTCCTAGGCCCCCGGGTGCTGCATGTGGGCTATGTCAGGCAGCTGGGGGATGTTGGCACGGCTCTCCTCCCTCGTGGGCGGACTTACTCCTCGCCTGCCTGCCTGTCTAGCCTAAGACTGCCCGCTGCTCCCTGGTCCCGTGTTCCCAGAGGCCACTTCTGTTCCCTGGAGCCCACTTCTCATGAGGGCTTAACTCTGGGATTATTTGGTTCCTTTCTGTCCCCAGGCAATGCCTCCCTGAAGTGTTTGTTGCCTGCACTGGAGTTGACCAGCGTGGGCTGCTAAGGAGAACCCCAAGGTGGGGGGTGTGGCCTAGCAGTTATGACACAGGTTGAGATGCCCATATCCCACATCCGGGTGCCTGGGTTCCATCCACCACTCTGCTCAGTATTCCAGCCTCCTGCTAATGCAGACCCCAGGGGGCAGCAGTTCTGGCTCAAGTGATTGGATTCCTGCCACCCAGGTATTATGTATTTTATATTTATTATTAAAGATTTTCTTATTTGAAAGGCAGACACACACACACACACACACACACACACACACACACCTTCCATCCACTGTTACATTCTCCAAATACCCACAACAGCTAGGGCTGGGCCAGGTCAAAGTCAAGAGTAGGAATTCAATCTGGGTCTCCCATGTGGGTGACAGGGACCCAACTACTTGTTCTATCACCTACTGCCTCCCAGGTGGCATTAGCAGGAGGCTGGATCAGAAGCAGAGGGGCTGAGACTGGAAGCCAAGCACCCCAGTACACAGTGTGCATGTTCCCAGTGGTGTCTTACCCATACTGCCAAATGCCCACCCTGTTAAAGAAATAATTTTAAGAGAGAGAACCCTGAATAAGGGCGGTCTACTGTCTCATAACTCCAGGGGCAGAGGGGACATCTTGAGTATTGAATGCTATGAGAACCGTGCCACCTACAGTTGTGCTGCAGGAGTACAGAGACTGGTGTCCCCAGGGACTGAGCAATGACACCACCTTGCCACCCAGAGACGCCTCTCATCCCGTCAGCCTCCTGCAGTATTCAAGTGTAATAAACCCGAGTTTTTGTCGGTGCCACGGCTCACTGGGCTAATCCTCCGCCTCGCGGCGCTGGCACACCGGGTTCTAGTCCCGGTCGGGGTGCCGGATTCTGTCCCGGTTGCCCCTCTTCCAGGCCAGCTCTCTGCTGTGGCCAGGGAGTGCAGTGGAGGATGGCCCAAGTGCTTGGGCCCTGCACCCCATGGGAGACCAGGAGAAGCACCTGGCTCCTGCCTTCGGATCAGCGGCGGCCATTGGAGGGTGAACCAACGGCAAAAGGAAGACCTTTCTCTCTGTCTCTCTCTCTCACTGTCCACTCTGCCTGTTAAAAAAAAAAAAAGGAGTTTTGTTTTGTTTTGAAAGGCAGAGTTACAGAGAGAGGGAGAAACAGAGAAAGAGAGATCCTCCATCTGCTGGTTCATTCCCCAAGTGGCCACAATGTCCTGAGCTGGGCCAGTCCAAAGCCAGGAGCCAGGAGCTTCTGCCAGGTCTCCCACACAGGTGCAGGAGCCCAATCACTTGGGCCATCCTTCCCTGCTTTCCTAGGCGCATTAGCAGGGAGCTGGATTGGAAGCGGAGCAGCCGGGGCTTGAACCGGCGCCCATAAAAGATGCCAGCGTCTCAGGTAGTGGCTTAACCTGCTGTGCCACAGTGCCATCCCCTCAACCCAAGTTTTGACAATGAAGGTGTCAACACCTCAGGTTCCAAAACAGGGCTCAAGGCCTCCACAGCTCAGCACACATCTCACCAATCTTTCCATCCACTTCAAAGGCAGCTCTAGCCTCAGGGAGGACCCTGAGGGGAGGAAGCAAAGCTGGATTGACCCAAGCTTGGTGCTAGGTTGTGGCTGGAGCATCAGTCAGGCTGGGCTTAGAAACCAGAGGAACATGTAAGACCCTAGTTCGGGATGGATGGCGTGGGTGCTGGAGGGGGCACACAGTCCCCATTTACCATGGCCCAGGTCCTCCCTGCCACTCGGGCTAGCAGGTGCATCCTGCCTGGATGTCTTCCTTCCTGCATTCCTCTGCTGTCTGCCCTAAGCCCATGGCCTCTGTAACCGCAGCATGGCCCTCCAGCACCGACCGTCTCAGACTGTTGAGCCCTGTGGGCCCCTGTATCCTCGCTTTGAGGGGCCAGGGGCCCTCCCGGTGTCCTGTTTGCCCTGTTCCCTCAGGACAGCCCAGAGAGGCTTGGCCATCAGGGTCCTGACAAAGCTTCCGCATCATCAGAGACTGCGACCCTGGCTCTCACAGGACAGGCGCAGCCACCCCCAGCCGACCTCCCTGTACCCAGTTCTTCCCTTACGCTGGGCTGGGGGCCCACGTCCAGGGTGGGGATAGTCCCTGGCTTCCTGGTGCAGCAGGTGAGCGTCCCTGTGCACCTGCTTTCTGCCAGGCACATGGAGCACCAGGAAGTCCCTGCCTTCCAGGCACCTGACGGTTCAGACGAGGCAAGAAACCACAAACCGATCCTAGACAGTAACGTGGGAAGATGGGACAGCAGAGCTGCGCCCAGGGCATCATGGGAGCAGCGTGCACACACCAACCCTCTCGAGGGGAGAAGGGGAAGAAGCAGGTCAGGGACACCCTCTGTGCATGGGGAGAGGGGTGCGCTGTGAGCAAAAGGTAGGCAAATGGTGCCCCTTCTCCCCACAGCCCTGCTCACTGAAGCTCGCCTTGTACTGCAAGAACAAACCTGTGGCTTCCCAAAGAATGCCCTCCACGTGGTGTCAACAGCCCCGCCCGCCTCCCGCTCACGCTCAGGGAGTTCCAGCTGAATCTGGGGTGCCTCCCTAACCCATGCCGCCCCACCAGCAGAGTATCCAGTGGCCCCCTGATTGCTGACACCAGCCAGAGCCTGGGGCCCGGGCAGGGAGGAGCCCGCTGCCTCCCAGAATCCCCATTCCCCGCCTTTGGGGAAGACGCCTCGCTCCCGCCCGCCCCCACAGTTCTCCATCCCCGACCTGGCTCCCACCCTCCCACTGCTGCAGCTGCCCCCGCACCCCCCTCGGAAGAATGCACCCCCTCCCAGGCTCTCCCTCCGCAGGGGGCAGAGAGGGAGGGAGGCAGCATCTGGCCCCGCTTTCCTGGGTCTGGGCAGGCGATTTTGGAAAGGAGAAACCCCCTTGCCCTTTTTCCCCCCTGGGGGAGCCCCCCTTCCCTCCCCCCACACACATTCCCCAGAAGTTCTCAGACTGCGATCCGCCCTACGTGCAGTTATGTGCGGAAATCGTTGCTGTCGTCCCCCCGGAGGCGCCGGGGCAGGGCCGGAGCAGGCTCAAACCTTTGATGTAGGCACGTTTGTAAAAGGCCCACCTGTCCCCCCTCGCCCCCCAGCCCCCAGCCTGAACTGCTGGAGCCCCTCATCCCAGCTTTAAACCCCAGAGCCTCTGCGATCGGTCGGGTCACACAGGGCCTCTCCTGCTGGGGGTTATCGGGCCCATGGCTCGCGCGGGACGTCTGTGTCTGGAGAGTGAGGCGCGGTCCCACACTCGCGGGCTCTGTGACACTTGAAAGCTTCAAGCAGAAGGATCTGCAGTTTCTCTTGGACCAGAGCCTGTGGGGAGGGTCGCCCAGCAAACCCTCGTTTGATGTTGTGCTTTCATGGCTGTGGTTGGATCCAGATGTTGCACAGTTGTGGGATTTTCTCCTGGGGGAGGGAGGGCCCTTGGCTGTGAAGACGGCCGCACCACGTGCGCCTTTGGATCTGGGCAGCTGGCCTGGGGGTGCTCTTCTCACTCTCACCAGCCCCACCCTTTCCCCCAGACCACATCCTTTCCCTCCACACCCAGGGAAGGGGAGAGGGGATGGGGGATGGGGGAATGGGGGTGTCGTCAGCTCCTTGCTGGTTTGCTGCTGGGTGACCTTTTGGCCATGGCTTGACTTCTCTGTTCTGGTCCCGAAGGTGGTTTTCCAGATCGTGGGACGAACAGGAAAGAACCAGATTGCTGGCCAAGACACAAACGATTATCTAAGAAATTGCGAATATAATTGGACCAAAAGTGCATGAGTCATGGCTCTTGCAAAAGGCCGGAGCCCACGGGTGGAAGTAACCCTCTTGCAGAATTCAGGCCTCTCTGCTGGCCCAGAATGTGAGAAGTTCAAGGCCACCCCTCCTCCTCCTCCCTAAAGCCTTGGAAGTCCCTAAAGCTTTACAGACCTCAGCTCTTGCCACTGCCAGCCCCAGGCGCTGCTTGCTGTGGCGAGAGGTAACGCCTGGGGAGGACAGCGTGCCCGTTCTGTGCATGCTCCCTCGAGAAGACAGGACATAGGACTGTCAAGGCTCAGTGTCAGCTCGCGCCGGGAGCCGAGCAGGGGCCCACACAAACACGGGCACCCCTGCCTGTCCGTGGAGGTCCCGGCCTACACTCTGGCTGATGGGCCCCGGAGGAGAGACAGATTAGAGCATCTCCAGACCCTGCCAGCCCAAGCCCCCAGCCCAGCTCGCCAATGGACCCTGCGGGACCTCGGTGAGTGGCCTTTAATGAGGGTGAGAGCCCTGTGTGCGTGAGGAGAGGAGAATTTTCGAGGCGAATAAAGAGGTTGGGACTCCCTGGGTGGGTGACGAGGGCCTAGCAGAGAGGCCAGGGGAGCTGCACACTGAGCGGGGTGGGGGGAGCCCCAGGATGCAGGACAGGATGGGGAAGCTCAGGAGGCCGCCCCACCTGGGGAGTCTGACCAGCTGCTCCCAGCTCCCCTGGTGCCGGCTGATCTCGGGAAAACGCACGTTTTGCGGATCAGCTTCCCCCCCGCTGGAGGCTCCGAGGGGCCTTTCTCAGGCCGCCCTCCCCCGCTTTAATCCAGCCCAGCACAGATGGGGTCAGCCCGTGGTGGTGATGGAGGGGCCATTGCTGGGCGTCCCTGGCTGGAAGTTTTTCTCCCCCCTCCCCACTCGCCGTGCTCTTTCTCTGGCAATAATTCCTCATTTTGCCTGGTCTTCTATACCCCATATGTCTCGGGCTGAGAAACACTCCATCATTCTGAAGCTGGGCCTTGCCACCTGGAAGGCCCCTCCCTCGCACACATGTGGTCACACAGCTGGGGCAAGTGGTGAGCGTCCCCACGGGCCCCCAGCCCCTCTGCCTCCACCACATCCTTCTCATCTTTCTCACTAGGCTTGTACCCTCCGCTCCCTGTAGGGGGCGGGAGGGGCATGGCCAGGGCTCCCCACAGCTGGGTAGCAGCTGGAAGAGCCCCGCCTCTCCTGTGCACTCTCAGTGCCTCCCTGGAGGGGCCCAACCAGGAGGGGAAGGTGCCAGGGGAAACAGTGAGGGCGGGAGAGGGGTCCCTCCATGGGTGTCCCTGGGCTGGGGGCAGGGCAGGTGCTCAGCAGGGTGCCCTGGGTCCTGGGGAGGGGCTGGCCCGTGGAGGGGCTCCTGATGGCACACACATGGGCCCCCTTTCCTCTGCTTTGCCCCTCCCACTCCCATTGCCGTGGGAGGCAGGGAAGGATGCACCTGTCCCAAGGTCTGCCCTCCCTCCTCCCTGGGACTCCACCCCCACCACCCATGCCCAGCTTAGCCCCCTGCAGGGTAACCTGAGTCTCAGCCCACTTCTCCATTCCAGGGACAGGTGGACCTGTTCCCAGCTCCCACTCCCGCTGTGCCTGGAGAAACTGAAGGGACCACAGAACTGTCTCCAGCTGCTCTCCCGAGGGGCCAGCAGAAACCCCTCCCCCCACACTTTCAGGCCTTTCTCAGAATTCCCAACTCCAGGCTGAGAGGTAGAACCTGCGAGGGGAGGGGCCTGGATGCCTGAGGCTGAGGCTGGCAGGGGCCACGCCCTCCACACCTGCTCCTTACACACACACACACACACACACACACACACACGCAGGTTCTGCTCCCTGCCGACAGGAGGCCCCACCAGCACCTGGCACGCCCCTCCCCGTCCCTCTCAGCCCCTTGGCCACCAGGTCAGGGTGTTTGTGTAAGCTCTGCCTGAAGACCTGGGTCAGGACATCTGGGTGGCGGGGCGGGGGCAGGTGTGAGAGACCCTTCCTCGGCGTTGGCCACACACCTGCTCAGCTGCAGGTGCCATGACCTGGGCTTGTTGAGCCTTCTGTATCAGACCCTCGGGGTCACCCCACCAGAAAGCTCCCTGGCACGTGGGTGAGGCCACCAGACCCCCTGAGGCTGACACACAGGATGGTGGCGAGCAAGCAGACGGCACTGAGCATGGGCTGCACGCTTGGTCCTGGGCCAGACTGTGCTGGGGGGACAGGGTAGAGCCGTGCATTGCCCTTTTTTTTTTTTTTTTAAGATTTATTTGAAAGAGAGAGAGAGGGAGAGAGAGAGAGAAAGAGAGAGAGAGAGAGAGGGAGAGATTGAGAGAGCACTTCCATCTGCTGGTTCACTCCCCAAATGGCTGCAATGGCCAGGGCTGGACCAGGCTGAAGCCAGGATCCAGGAGCCAGGAACTTCCCCATTTCCCACGTGGGTGCAGGGTCCCAAGCACTTGAGCCATCTTCCACTGCTTTCCCAGGCACATTGGCAGGGAGCTGGAATGGAAGTGGAACAGCTGGGACTCGAACAGACACACATATGGGATGCCAGGGTCGCAGGTGGCCGCTTAACCTGCCGCGTCACCCACACCAGCCCCCGTGCACTGCTCTTGCACCCTGCCTGTTACGCTAACCTACGCTGGTGTGTGCTGCAAACGCTGGGGACCCTCCTGCTTGGATAGAGCCCAGAATCTTAGGCCCACACACAGGCCAGATGCGTGAGAGGACTTCCCTAGCGGTCCAGGCTGTACAGGAAGATGCTCAGCAGGGAGCCCCCTCTTCCTCAGTGTGATGAGCCAGGAGTACCCCTGTCTTGCTGAGCCCAGGGTAAGGTCAGGCTGCTGTCTGAAGGCAGGGGGATGGCTGAGATGACCCCTGAAGCACCTACCCAGGCCCAGGCTGAGGGGCGTGAGGAGGAAGGGCACACAGAAGGGCAGACCGTGGATGGAGGGGCTGGCGGAGCGGGGGAGCGGGGCCAGAGGAGAGATGGATGGCGGTGGCAGGACTGACGGACGAGGCCGGGATGGATGGATGGCGGCTGAGGCTGTTTACGGGCAGCCCGCAGCCCAGCATCACCCGGAGGAGAGGGATGGCGGCTGGCACATCAGAGGGCTCTTAGGGAAGCTCATGGAGATGATTTAGATGGGAATGAATCAGCTCCATATGGATTAAGTGTCCCCGCAAATCCCAGGATCTTACAGATGAGGGGACGGGGCAAGGGCACAGAACGGGGGGAGCGGGGTGGGGGGAGCAGCGTGGAGCTGGTGTAAGGACACCCGGGCCGGGAGCTGACGGGAGGGCACCCTCCAGGGAGTGCGGGGTTTGAGGTAGCCAGGCACAGGTGCAGCTCTGCCTGGGGCTGCGGGCACCGCCGTCCACCTTGCTGGCACCAGGCTTTATACAAAGATCTCTCCTCCACACTGAACTGGCTAGTGAAGCCAGGGGTCAGGAGCTTCTTCTGGGTCTCCCGTGTGAATGCAGGGGCCCTAGCACTTGAGCCATCCTCCGCTACTTTCCCAGGCCATTAGCAGGGAGTTGGATCAGAAGAGGAGCAGCTGGGACTCAAACCAGAGCCCAGAGGGGATGCCGGCATCCCAGGCTGCGGGTTTTCTCTCTGAGTCTTCGAGTGTCTTCCCTTCATTTTTTGGCCCCTCCTCTGACCTGGCCTCCTCCCTCTGTTTCAGGCCCTCTCCTTGCACCCTCCTCTCTCTTTCTGCAGCGCTGGACCTGGGCCGAGGGGCCTGCCACCGGGTTCCTATCAGCTCTGCCCTCCACCGAGCCAGGGCTCTCACAGGGGCCTCAGGTTTGGAGGTGGTGGTGGGGTGCTCTGAAATTGACTTTGTGGCTACAGAAAGTTCTCTCTTCCCATCTGCCACCTGCCCTCAAGCCGTCCCTTCTCCCAGCACCAGAGGAGCTGGTGCTGGGGCCCCCACACTCTGTAGACCTTGCCTGGCCCCCAGGACCCCACAAGGCAGCAGGCCAAGGGGGAGGCAGCCTCTCCTGGCTCCCCTCCCCACGGGCTCCCCTTCCCACGGCTGTGTGGGGCTGTGTGGTTATGAAGCCGGCTGCCATGTGGCCGACCCGAAGTCAGAGCCCGGGGTAGCCACATATGACAATCGGCTGAAATATCACAGCCGCTCTCCCCCCACCCCCACGGGTGATCTATGGGCTGCGTGCCCTGTAAAAATTATTTATCGGGGCCTCAGAGTGTCCTGATTTAGTGCCGCTGCCTCTGGGGCCGAGGGGCCTGCCTGTCCGCCCGAGTCTAAGCGTTAAACGACGCTAAAAAGTTAAACGGCCAACGTTGGGGGCTCACTCGAGGAGGCGCCATAAAACTGTCGGAGCCGCTTAAATCAGGAGCGAGGATTCCCCGGGACAGCTTCTTGCCATACGCCACAAGCCAGGGCTCCGAGGCACACCCACGCCCGGCCACCCGCACCGGGCAGGGGACCCAGCGGAACAGAGCCCTCCGCGGGGCTCCCCTCAGCATCCCCAGGGGCACAGGCCGTCCTGTGATTCAGCCCCCTGTCTCAGGGCAGGGTCTCCTTGTTCAGATCCAGTTTTGAAAGACTTCCAGCGAAAGGCAATGTCACACAGCACAGCCTCTCCCAGCGGCCCAGAGGGTGGCGGTGGGGTGGGGGGAGTCCTCTCCCAAGTTTGTCAGCTCCGTGTTCCTGGGAGTGGGTGGGCACCCGGTGTCCTCCTGCACAGCCAGCTGGGGACCTCCAGCCTCCTCTGAGACCCCTCCCCCAGCCTGTGCACACCTCCCTCCTCCAGGGCACCCCTGGGTGCCTGCGTGTCACTCCAGCACGGTTACAGGTGTTCCAGCATGGTCACAGCCAGGTTTCGTGCTGCCACCGCCCGGCCGGTGGGCAGGAGGTGGGGGGGGGTCTCCGCAGGCTGTCTATCACGCCTTCTTTCAGCAGCAATAAAACTCGCCTCTTAAAACCTCCACTTGGGTCCCTAATATTTGCCTGGCTATATATCTCCGGTGATATATGGACAGAAATTGCTCATAAACGGCTATAAAACCTCTTTGTGGGGCTGGGGAGGAGGCGCCGGAGGGCGGGCACAGCCAGGCTGCAGGAGGTTGGGCAGCTGAGACTCTCCACCAAGCACCCCAAGCCACGGGTCCCAGGGATCAGCAGTGGCTGGTGTGGGGCTCCAGGCAGGATGGTACAAGGAGACCCCAGGAAGATCTTAAGCCCCCAGTGTGTTGTCACAGCTGGCTGCTCCAGCTTTGGGCTGGGTGGCCTTGGGCCAGGCACGCAGCCCCTCTGCACCCCAGCCGGGCTCCACGAGATTCCAACAAGGACACACAGAGAACTCAGCAATGCTTTGTAGGGAGGTTGCCTATGCAGGGTGTGCAACCCCAAAGAGGGGCAGGATCTTTGGAAGGCCTACTGCATGCCTAGAAGGCCTACTATGTGCTGGATACTTTGGCCTTGGAAACACTACTATCATCGTGTTGTAGGTGCAAAACCTGAGCCCCTGAGGGGTGTGCACAGGCAGGCAGTGGCAGAGATGGGATTCGAACCCAGAGCCGGTGCCCTCTGCACAGCTCAGAGGGCAATCCCGGCCTCAGGAGAGATAACAGGTAAGACACCAGGGGGACTTCCAAACAGGTGGATGGGGGTGGGCCTGTCCCCCGTGACGCTTCCATCCCAGGTGTCAAAGGTCCCAAGAGCCAAGAGCATCCCCACTCAGCATAGCCAGCCACCTGGGAAACAGCTCCCAGAGGGGAAGCAGAAGACCTGGGACTGTGGCTGGAGCTGGGGACTCAGGCCCTGTGTGGACCAGAGAAGGAGAAGCTCTTGGGGGAGCAGGTCTAGACTGACAGCGCCCCAACCCCAGGGTCCGCGGTCCAAGCACCTGGCCCCTTTCCCTCTGCCTGCTGGCACCAGGGACGTCTCTTCCCTCCAGGACCCCTGCCTTCCCCCACCCTTCCACAAGCCCTGTGTCTAAGCCACGCCCTGCTCCCCGCCCACATGGCCCTGGGAGTCCCTCCACCTGCCCCAGCCTCCACCCCCCCACACACAGGGTCCCTCCACCTTGACCCTAGGTCTCTTCCTCCTCTCCCCAAGGCCCCTCAGCCCCTGGCTGTCCCTGTGCCGGCCACTTTCCCTCCCCCCAGTGTCTACCAGCTCCTAGCTGCCCCTCCATCCCTGGAGCTACTCGCGCCCCCTGGTCCCTGCTTGCCTGCACTCCCGGACCCCAGCCTGCCCTCTCTTTGTCCCCTTCTTGTGACAAAGCAGGACAGACAGCAAGAAGGCGCCCCTTCTGCCCCGCACCTCCCTTTCCCTGGTGGCTCCCACCCCCAACCCCACTTTTCTTTAAGTTTCCAAATCAACCTTCCTCCAATAATAATGATAAAGCAGGAAGCCGGGCCGGGGGACAGTGCAGATTTTTCTTCTTGACATGGAGTTTCCGATTAAAGGCAAAGGGACATAAATCCTGCCGCGTAATTGCTGTGCTCGGCTCGGAGCCACTCGGAAGGGAGGCTCCCACCCCCTCTGCCCCTGCCCCCCTGGAAGCCCCGCCCCCACAGTGAGCAGGGCTGGGTCCCCAGAGCCCCGGGGCTGGGCTGGGCAGGGGAAGGGCACATCACCTTTGTGGGCAAAGCTGTGGGATGAACCGTGCCGGGCTTGCTACCTTGCCCTTGCAGGGATCCGTGCCTACAGCGACCTCAGCCCTGACCCACCCCATGGCGTCCTTCCTCTGCCCCCGGGGCCTCCGCCCCTCACCCTGAGAGCGTGCTGGACGCCTGGGCAAGGCCTTGGCGTCCCCGATCTCAGCTGACACGAGAGAACCTATGCCACTGCCCCTGCTTCACAGATGGGAGACTGTGGCCCGTGGGAGGGGCTGGCTGCTGGCAGCACTAGGGAGGGGCTGACACTGTTCAGTTTTGTTTTAAGTTCATTTATTTGAGAGGCAGAGAGACAGACAGCGCTCCCACCTGCTGGTTCCCTCCCCAAACATCAGCGATGGCTGGGACTGGGCCAGGCCAACGCTGCAGCCTGGGAACTTAATCCAGGTCTCCCACGGAGGTGATGGGGATCCAGCTACCTAAGTGGTCACTGCGGCCTCCCCGGGTGCGCCTTAGCAGGAGGCTGGAATTGGGAGTGGGGCCGGGGCTGCAGCCCAGGTACTCCAGTGTGGGGTGTGGGGTCTTCACCAGACTCCTGCCCTCACCGACACTCTTAAATGCATTCCGTTGTGAGAACAAACAGCCTCCTCCCGGGTGGGTTTTCCCAGCGGCCAGAGCCTCTCACAAGCCAGGAACGTGCCCTGTTTGCATCTCGTCCTTACTGGTTAGAGGAGTGCGGCGCTGGGGTCTGTGTGAATTGCTGAGATCCAGGGCAAAACCAGGGGTCCCTGGGCTCCAACTCCACGCTCACCCATCTTTCCTGCTCAGGATTTTACACCCAGAGAGGCAGCCCCCTGCTGACTCTGCGGGTTGAACCCTGAGCCTGGCCTAGAACCCCAGCCTCGCCCCCCTGAGAGCCACAGAGTCCTCACCCCAAACTTCTCCAACTCTCCTCCCACCATTCCCCACCCTGCTGCCCAGCCTCCTCCAGGAAGCCCTCCTGATGTGAACTTGGTTCCTACTTCCCCTTGTTCCTCCCTGCAGTGAACACTCTTCCAGCTATTATTCCCAAATCGGTGCTGGTGGAGTCCCCCTGCCTCTCATCAGACTAGCGAATGGCCTGTGTCCCCTCTCTCTGAACTGCCACCTCCCAGCCCCCAGCAGGTCAGCACTGCATGTGTGTGCGTGTGTGTGTGTGTGTGTGCACGCGCGCTCTCAGCCGGGGGGCCCAGGAGTCCTGGCTCCTATTCATTGGTGGAAATGTTCCCAAAAGCACCAGGACTTCGATCTCTTGGGTACAAACTAGCACAGTCCGTGGGACTCCCTGGCCCTCTAAGGGCCACCTGGCCTACTGTCCTCCCGGACTCTCACAACAGGGGGCTCTCAGCTGGGACCCCGTGAAAGAGAAGCCCCTTCCTCATTCTGTTGTCTCAGCTCCAAAGAAAACTGGGCCCGGCCGATTCCAGCCTGTCCCTTAAGACGCTCTGATGCCGTGGCAGAGAGCCAGGGCTCTTAGAGACCCCAATTTAAGTCCTCCACACTCCCTGCCCCACCCCACATCCATGCCCACTCTTCCCTGAACCCCAGCAAAGCTCGTGGAGGCAAGGCCGTGGGGTCTTCCAGAAAATTCTGTGAGGCTCGGGAAAGGAAGCACAGGCTGGGAGATGGAAGACCAGCCTGGAGGGCCGGGACGTTGTTGCGAGGGCTGGAGCCGAGGCACCTGTGCCGGGCTGGAGCATCTCCTGGGCCCCATAGTTCTGGGTGTCACTACAGGGCTTCGGGGTGTTATGGTGGATTCTGGGTGTTGTGTAGAGTTTGCAGTGTGATTGTGGAGTGGCCCTGGAGACTCTGCTGGAGTTTTCTAAGTTTCCCACTGGGGTCTCCACAGGGTTACCCAAAAGGCTGTGTGCCTGTGCCCAGGAGAGATGAGGGAGCTATGCTGAGAAAGACCAAGGCATCTGAAGAGGAAGGACAGGGCAGCCCAGGGTCCCGAGGACTCGGAGGTGGCAGGACACCCCCACCCCCACCCCCACCCAGGACTTTGGGCTCAGGTCTCAAACCTGCCCCAAAGCCTCCTTTGATGGCAGGGAGGGGCTGGAATGGAGAAACACCGCCCCCCTGGCTGCCCCGGCATTGCAGGCTGGATGCTGTGTGGGCTGTGTGTGCCCCTGGCTTCCTGCAGAAGGGACAGTGGGCCGGGGCACCCAGGGAGCAGGACGGTTCTCCCAAGGGTCCCCCAGGGTGCTGCTGAGGCAGCGGAGAATCCAGGAGGAAAGATCTGGACTCTGACCCCGGGAAACCCTAATCCTGTCAGATCCTCATCCTGGACCCAGGCAAGTGAGTGGAGAACTCCCAGAGAGGGAAGGATGCAGCGAGGACCCGGCAGACAGGTGGGAAGGGAGGGCCCCATGGGGAATGGGCCACGGGTGAGCGCGGATGAGGGCGCATTGCAGCCCAGAGGCTCCGGTGGGAAAGGAAGTGTCACTCGCACTTATAGCCACCCTTAGCTTAGCAAACACCTGGCCTGGCAAGGGACCGGGAAACAGAGATGCAGGAGAGAGGCAGGGACAGCAGCCACCCAGGCTCCCAGGAGCTCTGCTCCTCCAAACACCTGCCTCAGCTCTCAGAGTTCCCTGGGTCCTGCTGGCTAAGCTGCTGCCCCCTTCCCCATAATTCCAGCTCCCTCGGGCCCTGTCCTTGCACCATCCCCTGCCCCTTCCTCCAGGTGGGCTGCAGGGTATCTCCTGGTCCCAAGGGGCTGAGCGGGTGGCCCAGGAGGGGATGTGTGAGCAAATGAGCCCAGGTCCGAATCTCCAGCCTGCCCGGCTTGGCATCATGCTGGGAGGCATCATTCATCCGCCCAGGGGTGGCGATGGGGCAGGGGGAGGGGGATGAAAAACACCCACAGCCCATTAACCTACTTTTGCAACTTCATTAAAGAGGAGTCTCCGACACGGCGCCATAAATTGTCTTCCGAGGAGGAAGCCAGACCAACATCAAGTTCTAGCAGCACAGCCTCCAAGGAGAGGCTGGAATACGCAGGGTGGAAGGGACGCTGGGGCGGTGGGGGTGGGGGTGGGATGGTGTCACCGAGCGCCTTTGGCAGTTGTGCCCGTCCAGCCACCCACCATGCATTCTCCTAGGTGGGCAACTACATCGCCAGCGGCAGGGAGGGGATTTTTCCTAACACTGCACAGCCGCTGCCCTGCTGAGAGCCCCCATGTAGCTCTCTGGGGTCTCCAAAAACTCCTCCAGGCCTCCTTTAGAAAAGCCCCCTTCTGCAAGGTACCCACCGACCACCTCGCCTCACCACTGGAGCAGGAGCCCCGCAGCCTTCAGCAGCTTCCAGAGAGCCTGCTCAGTGGGCGGGTGGCCCTCGGTCAGCGGGCGGGGTGACCTCCTGGGACTGAGTGCCCAGGCCCCGGAGAGGGGGAGGGCCAGCGTCCGTCTTCACTGCGGCGGAATCTCGGCCCCTCTTCCTCTCCATGCCTTAGTTTCCCTCTAGGAACAACAACGGCTCTTGCAGTCGTGGGGCTTCCCAGGGGGTGGCCCAGGGGAGGTGCACAGCATCTGGGGTGACAACACAGGGCCCCTTGTCACTGCTGTATACTTGTTTACCCAGGTTCCGCAGGCAGCCAGGCAGACCTGGTGATCCATCACCCACACAAGGGTCTTGTCCCAACACGGCCCCTGCGGCCATAATTTCTTCGTTTGGACCATGCAGGGGCCAGGGTAGACCAGTAGTTTCCTTCTGCGTTACTAAGTGCATTGCAATTGCTTTAGATAAGTTCTAGTCAACAGAACTCCCTGGGGATCCCAACACACACAAACGGCCTAGGTTTGGAGAAAACCGTGCAAGAGCAGGGAGTGGGGGTGGGGGTGGGAAGGCTGAGCAGGGTTCCCCCCCGACCCCACCCCAGCAGCAAACCAAGACCCTGGCCAGGGGGCTCACTGGGCTGCACCTCTGGCACGGAAGGAAACCACCTTGGGAAGACAAGGAAGGAGGGCCTAAGAAAGGCCATCTGGAGAGGGTGACAGACGCCCCCCTACACAGACAAGGGCGGCCCGGGGGCGTGCGGGGGTCTCTGTGTTCAGTTCTTGTTCTACCTGCCCAGGTATCCCACGCAGCCGTTCCAAGCCGCCTCCACTCCCTCCGTAGCTGCCGTGCAAGAAAACACGGCCATAAAACAGACATTTGCTTTAATTTTCACTTGAAGGGGCGATTTAGCACAGGCCGTTTGCAAGCTGTCGGACTGCTTTACAAGGCGAGGCAGGCTCATCCCGTTTTCCCAAAGTGCTCCCCCCAGAGCTGGATTCCCAGAGTCGAAGTACACACAGAACTACCGAGGGGGAGGTGGGGCTGAGGGGAGCCTGGGAGGTTGTGGAAGGCGGGGAACACGGATCTTAAGTCAGATCGGGAGAGAGGAGCAAGGAGAACCCAGGCCAGGACAGCCCCCCGGCTAAGGCAGGCTCTGAGTGACTGGCCAGGCCTCCTGCAGGCACGCCAGGGACCCAGCCCCAGCCTCCAGGCCTCTCACTGTCACTCACAAAGGCCCACAGCCAAGCCAGGCTCAGGGAGTCCCCGCGCTGGCACTGACCTCCTGGGACCACTGGCTCCCGCTCGGGGCCGCTTCAGCCCCCAGCAGACTGCTGACCCTGCCCTGCCCTTGCTCCCCCCTGCATCTCCCGCTGCTCCAAGGAGGGGAGAAGCCACCAACGCCCTCTTGCCAGAGCCGGACTTGCTCCCCCCTCGCTTTTCCCACAGCTCCCGCCCCTCCAGCAAGCCCGGGGCTCGGAGGCGTCTCTGGGAACAGAGCGAAGCCTGGATGCCCCAAAGGTCCTTGGAGATCACCAAGTGAGGAGGGGCTGGGAAGCTGGGACCCTGGGGTGCCCTGAGCATCGCCAGAGCTCCCCGAAAAAGGAAGTTTGTTGTCTCTGGGTTCTGGCAGGACTCAGGGGCTTCAGGGTGCTCTCCGGGGCCTCCAACCCAGCCGCTCCCAGGGGCGGCGTGGGAAAGCGAGCCTGAGGCCGCAATGTAGGACAAGGGTCCGCCCTCCCCGGGTGCCTCCCCTTCCTCACATTTCTGAGGCATTTTCCTGGCCTCCGTATTCCCAGGGAAGGGAAGAGCGATGAGGTAAGGGGACATTTCTCAGGCTGGGAGCGACCCCAGAAGTCAGGGTCAGATGGAAGGCGGGATGTAGGCAGAAGTGGGGTGGGAAACCCTGCCTGGGCGTGCAGCATCCTGCAGCCCCAGCCCAGACACTGGAGTCTCCCCAGCGATCAACAGAACAGCAGAGGCCCACAGAGAAGGGAGGAGGGAGGCAGCCCAGTTACAGCTCCCCAGATAACTGAGCACTTCTCTGTGCCATGCGTGTGAATGAAGCTTTGACCCACGGAACCTCCAAAGTCCAGAAGAAGCGGGTACCGCTGAGCCCATTCTTCATATGAGTAAACTGAGGTGCAGGGAGTAAAGGAAGCAGTCCAGGATCACTGGGACCTGCCTGTTCCCGACACCAGTCCGCCTCCTCCCAGGGCTGCGAACCTTCCATGCAGTTACCATTGCCAGTCTCCCAACCCCGTGCTGGAAAGGACGTGCCCCACGCCCATCCGTCCACCCATGTCCAAGTGTGCGTCTCCGTCCTCGCCACTGCAGAAACACAGAGGCTCAGAGCAAGGGCGTCCAGCCTCCTCATGGTGCCCAGAGAGGTGACGCTGCTGGCTCCAGGTCACACAGCCACAAAGAGCTGGGGGGGGGGGGGGGATTTGATCCAGTCCAGGATGCCGTTCTCAGCTAATCACACCCGCAGGTGTCAGACACCCTGGAATTGAAGAGCAGTAAATATGCAGAAGTGGGGGGATGCGGCCCTCCCACCCCAGTGCTGAAGAGGAAGCTGCTGAAAGGCGGGGCAAACATGCCTCAGAGGAGGTGAGCCTGTCCCAGTAGTGACCAGCTGAGGGCACTGCCCCGCCCATCCAGGCTACGTGCGCAAGCCCTGTCCTCCCCAGGACAGTTCCCTCCCCCCACCCCCAACCCCGGGGGAGGATGGTGGGAGACGAGGCTGAGACAGGCAGGCTGCGAGCAGATCAGAGAAAGCCCTGAGTAGGGCTGGGGAGCTTGAATGTCACTCCGTGGGCACTGGGGGGTCAGGGGGCGCTCTGGTTTAGAGTGAGGGGAGGTGCTCGCTAAGGGGTTAGTGGGAACTTTTCCCCGGCAGCAGCTCCCAGGGAAGACCACCCGGGAAAAAGGCTGAGGCCCCAAGCACGTGGGCGCGCCCCCGTCTCTAGGGTGCATGCGTGATGAGGAGCTAAAATCAGGGCAGCTTGTGTCACAAAACTGCCCTGGTCTGCTGCAGTGGGGCGGTGATGCAACACCTGCTCCCGGCCCCTGCTGTCCCCTCCTACAGCCACTCTGAACGGGCGAGAGCGCTGCCAGCACCCCTGCGCGCACAAGAGACCCCTAGAAGCCGAGACGCAGAGATTGCGAAATGTCCACAGATGAACGGAATTAAAAGACGTTCGTCTGGAGGCGGGAAGTGGGCCTGGGGTTAAGCTGCAGGTTGGCACGCCCATATCCCACATCACTGAGCCTGGGTTCGAGGCCCGGCTCCACTCCTGACTCCAGCTTCCTGCTAGTGCACACCCTGGGAGGCACCCATGATGGCTCTAGTACTTGGGTCTCTGCCACCCCCGAGGGGAGACCTGGGTTGAGTTCCTGGCTCCCCACTTCAGCCTGGCCCAGTAGCAGCCATCGCTGGCTTTTAGGGAATGAACCAGCGGATGGGAGCTTGGGAACTTCCTCTGTTCCCAAGTATGGCTGTTTCTCTCTCTTCTTACTCATCAAATTAATTTTTAAAAAATACATGTTTTTTAAAATTTATTTGACAGTGAGAGAGAGACAGAGAGAAAGGTCTTCCTTCCGTTGGTTCACCCCCAAAATGGCCGCCTCAGCTGGCGCTGTACCGATCCGAAGCCGGGAGCCAGGTGCTTCCTCCTGGTCTCCCATGCAGGTGTAGGGGCCCAAGCACTTGGGCCATCCTCCACTGCCTTCCTGGGCCACAGCAGAGAGCTGGACTGGAAGAGGAGCAGCCAGGACTAGAACCCGGCGCCCACATGGGATGCTGGCACCGCAAGCGGAGGATTAACCAAGTGAACCACAGCACCGGCCCCAAAAAATACATTTTAATATTCATTTTGGTGCAAAAGATTTTTTGAATCCCATGCAGTTTTTTTCATAGTACATATATTTTTTAAGGCTGTTAGGATACATGGTTTCCAAAATGCTTTGGCACTAACGTAAACTTATCTTTCCATTCCATTTTCCATAAGCAGCCTGGTATGTACATCTAGGAACACAGGGAGCGTCCCTCCTCCTCACCCTGGCCTCAGAACTCAGGCCGATAGTGAAGAGACAGCCAGGATGCTCCAAAATGGACAAGGGCCAGGGCGGGGCAGGGTAAGGAGAGTCTGGCAGACTCAGAACCATGCACCTGGGAAAATGCCAGACAGGTGGCCCTTGAGAGGAGTGCTCCCCAGGGGGCACGGGGCGCCCACCTGCCTGGCTGCTTTATTTCATCCCCACTTTGGGGCTTGGAGTGCCAAGGGGCTCAGGCCAGCGCTCTCCCTCTAAAGCCCCCTGCAGACAGGGGACTGTGAGTAATGAGCCCTGGCTGGGTTGTCACTCCTGGGCTCGGTGGCTCTCGCGGCCACGTCGTCACCTCCACTGCCACCCAGGGAATAGGACCTGGCAGGCAGGCTACCTGGTGCTCCTCACCAGCTCTCCGCTCGCCCTCCCCTGCCTGGAGAATCTGCACTTCAGGACTCCTGAGGTCTCAGAATCAGCACAGATCCCGCTGGCCCAGCCTGGGGCATCGCTGTGACCCAGAGCCGCTGTGGAGGAACCTGGAGAAGCTCTGCCGTCCTCCCCCATCCTGAGCGAGTGCCAGCCCTCCCCAGCCCTGCCCCGGAGCTCTCCCACGCCACCTCCCCCTGGCCCCAAGAAACCATTCCAGAGCCCCCTCCTCTGACCACAGCCTCCTTTCGGAGCTGTTTGCCGGCAAAGGAGGATCTGATTTGCCTTCTGAGAAGCCTTCCAGCCCCTGCCCCGAAGTGTGCCTGCCTGGCGGGGCCGGGAGCCAGGCAGGTCTCCTCCACATCTGACCCCGACCTTACCCTTGGGGTGGGGGTGGGTGGGGAGGACTTAGAGAAAGTCCTATGCCCGGCTTGCCAGGTCACTGACGTGGCTGGGATGTGATTTCATTCCATCAGCCCTCCAGAAAGCCTCCCTTGGCTGCACACTCCGGGGCAGTGCCCCCTCACTCCATTGCCCCTTCCCCGGGGGGTGGGGTGGGGGACAGTGCAGGCTCCGCTGGCTTCCAGGCCCGGCTGGCTGTAGCTCAGCCCCAGCCCCAGCGAAGGGGGAGGGGCGCTGGTGCAGCCCAGCCCCCAGCCCTCGCAGGAGAAGGAGGTAATTAGGAGCCGCACAGTCCCTGTCCCCCAACAGGTACAGCTGAGCAGCTGCATCCATCATCGGGGGCAGCTGCCAGAGAGGGGGAGGGTCACGTGGCTCGGCAGACCAACCAGAAGGGGGAGGCCCCGGGCAGTGATTGGCTGGCGTGCAGCAGGAGAGTCAGGGCTGGGGGGGAGGTAACCTGAGAATGACCTTGTGGGGACTTGAGCATCCTGGCTCTGCTCCTCCCCAGACATCCCTCCACCTGGCCCCAGGCCCTAACCCAAGGCCTACCTGCCAACCTGGCCCCAGCCCTTTCTCATCCCCTTCAATGTCACTCATCTGAGTGTAAGGGCCCCTTTTTGAGTAAAAAGAAAGAAAATGGCCTCTCGTGTCTTAATAGATGGGGGGGGGGCATTGATGACTCCATGAGGGGCAGGAGAAGGGAAGGAGGGAGGGGGCCCGGACTGCATGGAGGAAGCCGGGTGCAGGTGCATTTGTCTCTAATTGCCTGTGGCGGTGCCAGGACATGAGTGTGGGAGAGTGTGACACAGGCGTGTGCTGCAACCTGGGACACGTTCTGCATAGGGGCACTGACCGGGGTACCTCACCGCGTGGTGCAGGCCCAGGGGGTGGGGTGTGTGTGTGGTGTGGTGTGTTGACTGCCTGCCTTCCATGCCTGTGCCCAGGCTCGTGCTGGGCCTGGCCCCACAGCTGGCACCACGGGCTTTTTCACCTAGACTCCTTCTGACCCAGAGAGGGGACCCCACCCCCCATCTCCCAGCTGAGTAGACAGGGCCCTTCCCCACGCCCAGAGCCACAGGTCAGGGTGGCAGCTGGCAGGAGAGGAGCCGAGGAGAGAGGGCTTTGCCAGCACCTGTGAAGGAAGGGTCCTCGTTAGATATGCAAATATCCTCATTAGAGATGCGCAGCGCTTCCCGGAGCGGATGGCGGCTGAGGCGGCAGCTTTGCCGGGGTGGCTGAGCCGAGCCAGCGGGAGCAGACTGTGGCGTTGGGGGGGCCGGAGGACGAGGCAGGACCATTGCCCTCTGGCGGGGCTGTGCCAGAGCTCCCATCCCTCCACACCCACCCTGGACAGTCCTGGGAGTGGGCAGGAGCCTCTGCCAGGCACCAAGGCTCGCTCTGGGTGGCTGACAGCGCTGGGCGCTAGGCTGTGCCTGGCAGGGGCGGGGTGGGCACAGGACTCACATCACCTCTGCAGCCTGTAAGTTCCCAAGCCAGGGTCCCTCCAGATCCTGGGGCAGGTGACCCTGGCCCTTGCCCTGCGGACGCTTGAGGCGCACACACCCCTTGGCCTGGCCCGGCCAGATGCACAGATTTGTACATGGCCTTCTTCTGCGGGCCTCCTTTCTTCCTCCTGTCACCTCCGCCATCCATCAACCGGAAGAACAGTCTCGCTGTAGTCTCCGTCACCGCAACCACAGAGCCAGGAGCGGGCTCCAGCCCAGCTCTTGCTCCCTGCCCCACTCCCCACCTCCCAGTCCCACAAGGCACCTGCCTACAGACCCGCCCTTTCTTGGGGCTGCCTTGTGCCTTTCTAACCCCACTGCTGACAACAGGGCTTCTGAGACCAAAGCAGTGACACGCGATGTGCCCCTAGCAACGCCGACAGCCTTTCCTCTCGCAGAGAGGCACAGGCTGCCTCCTCCGAGTTGACATGCACCTGTGCGCTCGCGCGCACACTCGCCAAAACGGTCCCTGCAGCCTCTGCTGACCTTGTGGACGCGTCACCCCTTTTTGGGGACAGCGTCCATGGAGTCCTACCTCCCCTCCACACACCCACCTCTCCTTTTCTTCACTTCTCCCTCCCCCGCCCGCCTTCCTCCCTGGGCACCCGTTTGCCAGGGTTATTTATAGAAGCAAGCGATAAATTCAGTGTGTTTCTCGGCGCGCAAAGCTATAAATAATGGCACAGATCATTAAACCCCGAGAGCAGGCCCAGCCGCCCCGCAAACAAGATGAAGTACAAACCACCACGTGAGAGAGAGGGAGGCAGGCACAGCCAGACCCAGGCCAGCTGGCCCCAGCCTGCACCCCTCGGCCCTGTCCCCAGGAACTCAGACCTCTGGGGGATGGGGGCGTGGGACGTGGGTGTGTTGCCTGGGCATTAGGGGACCGGAAGGTGCAATGCAGGGCCTGGGCTTGTGGCTGTGACCCAGCTGAGCCCCAGCACATCCCCTACCCCTCCCTCTTTCCTGCCCCCCGCCCCGCTTCTATCTCTGCTTCCCCCACTGTTCTCCCTTGTTTCCCTGGACTTCCTGCTGATGCTCCCTCCGTCTCTGCACACCCCTTGCCCCCCCATCCACCCACTCTTCTCCCCAGCCCTTCCTTTTCCCCGTGGCAAATCCCCAGAACCCCAGGAGGGGCCCTGATCCCACCAAGGAGCCCTCAGAGGCAGAAAGTCCCCAGTCAGCAGAACACCCGCCCTCCCACCACCGCCCGCCCGAGCTGGCTGCTGATTCAGTGTCTGTAATCTCCCAGGCGGAGGCAGCTGGGTGGGGGCGGGGGCGGGGGCGGCGGGAAGATGGATGAGTTCAGGGGAGAACAGCTCGGACACCGGGGCCGGGCTCCAGGCTGAGCGGGGTTCTGGGGAGCAGAACCCAGAGCCTGGAGCTTCAGTCCGTCCCCAGCCCCGCTGGCTCTGGTCAGCGCGGTGAAGGGAAGTGTTGTCCCGGTATGGAGGGCCAAGGCCATGAGGAAGGAGCAGGGGGCAGGCAGGAGGCTGGGGCGCAGTCAGGCGCCTGGGGCGGCAGGTTTTGATGGCACCGGGGACGCCCGCAGCCCACCTCGGAGGGCCTGAGTTCAAGTCCCAGCTCCACTTCTGATCCCAGCATCTTGCTGATGTGCACCCTGGAAGACAGCAGGGGATGATGGCTCAAGTGGCTGGGTTCCTGCCACCCATGAGGCAGACCTGGATGGAGTTCCCAGCCCCTGGCTCTGGCCTGGTTCTTTCCTGCCAGTTGTAGGCATCTGGGGAGTGAACCAGCAGTGCGGAGACATTCCTCCTGTCTATCTTTCTGCCTTGCAGACTAATTTAAAAATAAATACATTTTTTAAAAAGTACAACCTAATTTTTTAAAAAAAGAGAGGAAGAGGGACCAGGAAGTGGCAAAAAAAAAAAAAAAAATCCAAGGGGCACTAATAGGGAGGTGACTCCTCCCAGTTTCACCTCTCACTCCCCCAGGCCCGGTGTGGGCCCCGGAGCGGCCATATCGTGCCCCTCAAGCTAAGCCACCGCATGGACGATCTTGGGGTCCCAACCCCGGCTCCCACACTCTCCTCCCTTCACTTTGAGGACATGCCTCCACCATTTGGGGTCCGTGCACCCTGACCCGGGCCTACTTTTTGAGTTTCCCTCAGTCCCTGTTGCAGGTCACTGATCTATTAGGGTCTTTCTCCCCTTCCCACCCAGAAGGTCTCAGCACTTCCTGCTTCTGTTGGGGTCTCTCTATGGAGACCAGGCCCCACCTGTGCCCAAACGGTGCGGTGGGGGCTCCAGGAAACCTGGCCAGGCACCCTCTCTTGGAAGGCAGTGTTTCCTCTCCCCTGGCACATCAGGCCATCTGGCTTCAAATGGGGCCGCGGGACTGCGACTCCACGCCCACCAGAACGTGTTGCGTCAAGGGTGGGAGGTGGCGGACTGGGGCAGGTTCAATCCTCTTACAGCCGAGTGGACCCCGTGGGCCTGAGCAAGGGGCAGCCTGGCTTTGTGGCCAGGGGTGGACAAGAAAGCCCTGGCGCCTTCCCCAACTGCCCCTGCCCTCCGCAGCGTACGGCCAAGGCAACCATCTGTTCCCACTCACTCCCCTGTCGGTGCTTTGATGCAGAGCGCCGTTATTTGCCTGGGGATTTATAGTAGGGGCCGGGACAGCAGCTAAATCCCCAGCCACGGAGTTAAATCAGCTGCTGCGATGGGCCGGAACGAGGGAGCCATCGGGCTGGAGGCTGCACAGCAGGGCTGGAGAGGAAAACACTTGTCCCCGCTCCCCGGGGGCAGCCGCCAATAAATCCCCCCCCGGCACCGATTAGGGCCAGCGGCCTGACCAGATCTGGAGACCGCACCGCAGCGGGCAGTGCCACGGACGTGGGCAGGGACCGCAAGAACTCCAAGTGTCTGAGCTCGTGGCCACGGGCAGGAGCCCAAACCTGCTGATCCGGGAGGTGGGTCTTGCAGTGGCTCTGTTAGGAAGGCCATGTCCTACATCCCAAAGGCCTGGGCTCAGAAGCTGGGTGACCACGGCAGTTACTGGACTTCCCAGCACGTCAGCTTCTTCATCTGTAACTTGGAGTGAGAAATGAGCTCTCTGCTGCAGCGACTATGGTGGTTAAATGAGATAATACTCGAGGGCCTACGCTGAGGCGTAGTAGGTTAAGCTTTCGCCTGCGGCGCCGGCATCCCATGTGGGCACCAGTTCGAGTTCCGGCTCCTTACTTATGGCCTTGGAAAGTAGCAGAGGATGGCCCAGGTGCTTGGGCCCCTGCATCCGCATGGGAGACCGGGAAGAAGCTCCTGACTCCTGGCATCAGAATGGCGCAGCTCCAGCCTTTGTGGCCAACTGGGGAGTGAACCAATGGAAGGAAGATCTCTCTGTCTCTTTCTCTCACTGTCTGTAACGCTACCTCTCAAATAAATAAATAAGTATTTTTTAAAAAGAAAGAAAGAAAAGGGACTAAATTATCTTTGGAGGACCCTGGGAGTGTCCAGATGATTTTTAAAGACTTATTTATTTAAAAGACAGAGAGACAGAGGGAGAGGCAGAGAATGAGATCATCCATCCGCTTGCTGGTTCACTCCTCAGATAGTCGCAAAGGCCAGGGCTGGGCCAGGCCAAAGCCAAGAGCCTGGAACCAGGTCTCCATGTTGGGGTGGCAGGGGTCCAGGCACTTGGGCCATCCTTTGCTGCTTCCCCTGGTGCATTAGCAGGTAGCCGGATGGGAAGTGGAGCAGCCGGGGCTTGAACCGGTTTTCACTGGAATGGCGGCATCGCAGGCAGCAGCTCAACCTGCTGCGCCAGGACGCCAGCCCCCAGGTAGTGTTTTAAGAAGGAGCGAGAGCTCAGTATCTCTGGAGAGAAAGTGAGGGCAGCTTCTCCTGGGGCCAGGATCCACTCTTAGCCAAGTGGGCCTGCACTTGAGCCCCATGCTGAGACCTGCAGCGGCTGCATTTCTCCTGTGACGTGGGGACAATGACACGCAGCTCACAGTTGTGGTGAGCATGCCAGGAGATCAGACAGAGCAAGTGTTCAGCGCGCCTGCGCCGTGGAGCCTGCACCCGGGCCGAAGCCCTCCGCATGGTGGTGGGGCACGGCCAGGAAACAGGAGGCCAGAGGGCAGTGGGAGGGCAGGGCTAAGGGCTGCCTGGGAAGGCGGAGCAGGCCAGGAAGGAGAGAGGCACCCCAAATCAGGAAGACTGGGCAGCGGGGGGACGGGCACTGGCAGCGGAGGCAGAGAGAAAGCAGGATGGACCCCCGCCCCGGAGGGGGGGCCAGAAATGATGGCAGAGAGGGGCGCAGGCCCCTCCATCCACCAGGGTGCTGGGAGGGACGGGCAGAAAGCAGTGCCCAAAGCTGAGCCGAACCCAGGGGTCCACGCCTTCCCCTCTCGGCCATGAAGACAGGACGGCAGCTGGGAGAACGGGAGGTGGGTGGTGACACTACCACAGCCAACACGCTCACCCTTCCCCGTCTACTGCCGGGATGCCGGCGCTGCAGGCAGATCGACCCGTTGTGCCACTGCGCCGGCCCTACTCTCCCCATCTTACAGGTGACAAGCTGAGGCCTAGAGTGGGAGGTACAAGATCCCAGCCAGCCCCCCCCGCTTCCTCTGGATCTCTCCGCGCTGACCTTCCCCCAATCAGTGCTGTATGTCCTCGCTCCCGCCAGGGCCACCATCCATTCTCGGGGTGTCCCCACAGGACCCGCGTGACCGCAGGTGACCAGCAGCCCCTGGGCTCGGGCTTTGCAGAAACCACAGGCAGCGGCAGAGGCGGAACACGAGAGACTCTTCCGCGCTGCTGTGGCCCGAGAGAGCTGGGATGACATGGATGTGACAGAGGTAACATGGCTAGGACAGACACGGTGGAGCTGAGCGTGGAGAAAGCCCCTGCAGAAGAGCCCAGGGCAGCGCTGGGCTTCCTAACACTGAGAGTCCGTGACTGCAGGGCGCCTGCGGGACCTCAGCACCAGGGGCCGGTGCTGTGGCCTGCTGGGGAAGACTGCCTCCTGCCACACCCGCAGCCCACGAGGGCACCAGTCCCACCTGCTCCACGTCCCATCCAGCTCCCAGCGAATGGCCCAGGAGAAGCGGCAGAGGACGGCCCAAGTGCTTGGGCTCCTACACCTGTGTGTAGCTCCTGGCTCCTGGCTTTGGCCTGGCCCAGCCCTGGCCATTGCGGCCATTTGGAGAGTAAACCAGTGGATGGAAGATCTCTCTCTCTCTCTCTCTCTCTCTCCCTCTCCCTCTCCCTCTCTCTCTGCCTTTTAAATAAATAAATAAGATTTTTTTAAAAAGAAAAAAATAAGCAAAATCTGGCCACCCTGCTGGCATCATCTCAGGGCTGCAGGATGAGTGAGTACAAGCCTGACCTCAGGCACGGGGACTGAGAGGGAGGGTGGAGACAGACACTGGTCAGGGGAGCCCCCCCACCCGCCAGCCAGGACCCCTCTCACAAACAACCACAGAGCCGGCCCCTTCCCAGATTTGCCTGTGAGTGAGAGGCACAGGTGTGGGAGTCACAGGAGCCCTTGGGAAGGCTACCCTGGGCGGGAAAAGCCTCCTGCACCTGGCCTTGGCAGCTGGCCAGGGGCACCGGCTCCCAGGCCTGGAAACGCTGGTGGTGAGAGGGTTGGGGTGGTGGGCGGGGCATGGGGCTGAAGCAGAATCCTGGGCAGGAGTTTCCAAGAGCTCACGGCGCGGATGGCGATGCTGGTGCCTGCTAACCTGCCACTCAGCCACGTCCTTAATTCTCCTTACCCCTCTCTCTCCTGAAGCCTTGTTTGTTCCCATCAGGGACTCCTGGGCCAAAGAATCTGGGGGGCCAGCGCTGTGGCATGGTGGGTAAAGCCGCCACCTGCAGTGCCAGCATCCCATATGGGTGCTGGTTCAAGTCCTGGCTGCTCCACTTCCAATCCAGCTGCCTGATAATGTGCCTGGAAAGCAGTAGAAGATGGCCAAGTGCTCAGGCCCCTGTACCCACATGGGAGACCGGGAAGAAGTTCCTGCCTCTTGGCTTCGGATGGGCCCAGCTCCAGCCGTTCCAGCCATTCGGAGAGTGAACCAGTGGATGGAAGACCTTTCTCTATCTCTCTCTGTAACTCTTTCAAATAAGTACAATGAAAAGAAGAAGGAGGAGGGGGAGGGAGAGGGGAAAGGGAGGGAAGTGGGAGGGGGAGGGGAGGAGGAGGAGGAGTGCTCCAAGAAGCTCACTCCGTCTTCCTCCAAGGCCAAGGTTAAATCCCAGCTCTTTCACTTGGGCAAGTGGTCACCCCCCACTGCTGGGCCTCTTGGCTCTGGTCCCCCTTGTGTCCCTGGAGCACAGAGGATCTGGGCAGTGTGGGCCTGCTCTCTGCCAAGCTCTGTCCTCTGTGACAGGGACAGGGAGATGCAGCCTGGGTCAGAGCCAGGGGTGGCGCCTTTCAGAGAGAGGCTGCAGGGGCTTCTGGGCCGCCGGGACCGCCGCGGCGCTGGGTGCTCCCGAGAGGCCGTGGCCTCCTGTCCCATAGGTCCTCTCTCTTGCTGCCCCTCTGTCTCCCTCCATCTTCACCATTTTCCTTGTCAGTTTCAGGCTGAGAGTGTCTTCTGCCTGCCAGGCACCTCCACTCAGAGCTGCGCTCCTCCTGTATGACCCGAGGGGCAGCAGCAGCCCTGGCCCTGTGCCGGAAGTGCAGTCTCTCCAGCCCTATCCCTTTCCTCCAGCCTAACAGGACCCCAGTGCTCTGGGGACACAGAGCACCAGGCTGGGGCCTGGCGCTGTGGCACAGCAGGGAAAGCCACCACCTGCAACACTGGCATCCCATATGAGCAACCGTTCAAGTCCCCGCTGCTCCACTTCCGATCCAGCTCCCTGCTCATGGCCTGGGAAAAGCAACAGATGATGGCCCACGTCCTTGGGCCCCTGCACCCAAGTGTGAGGCCTGGAAGAAGCTCCTGGTTCTGGACTTCAGCCAGCCAGGCCATTGCGGCCATCTGGGGGGTGAAAGAGCAGATGGAAGATCTCTCTCTCTCTCTCTCCCTCCCCCTCTCTATCTGTAGCTCTGACTTGCAAAAAAATAAACGAGAGAGAGAGAGAGAGAGAGAGAGAGAGAGAGAGAGAAAGCACCAGGAAAGGCCAGGGCTCAACGGGAGCACCGGCTGCCTTCATTCAGTCACTGATTCAGTCAATCAGTGTTTAGGAAGCACCATCCGGGTGCACAGCGCTGTGCTAAGCACTGGGGATAACCGGTGACTGCTTCAGACCAGATGCTCAGGCTTTAGAGGACACAGTGGATGTGCCCCCTGGGTGTCCCCGGCTGGGTCAGGAGCAGGGGTGCATGTGGCCAAGGATCTCTTAGGACTCCAAGCCAACCCCCAAGAGCAAAGGACACCTGGATCCCCCTCCAGCACCACCTCTCCAGGGGCTGAGCGGGGAAAGATGGGTGAGACTCCTGGGGGAAGGGTAACCACGCGGCTGGGGACCGGTGGCAGGTGCCGAGGGGCAGCGGGAAGCACAGGGCCTAGGGTCTCCCGGGTGAGGAACGGACAGCAGGGTGACAAGCGCAGGGGACCCTCGAAGGGGCCCCAAGGGCAGCAGCGACGTGGCAAGGATTGGGGGGGTGGGCTCTGGGAGGCTGTGGTCCGAGTGGCACGTTTTGATGAGGCCGAGGGAACCTGCCCGACGGTTGGGTAGGAGAGACCAGAAAGAGCAGGAAAGAGGAGTGACTCCTGGGTCTGCAGCCTGAGCTCCCTGGTGGGTGACCTGGGAGGGGTTCTGGAGGAACAGGTCAGATAAGGTTACAGGGAAGGGAGGGAGTCCCTGTTGGGAAGTCACAAGGAACGAAAGCAGGAAGTGGGGGAGGAACAAGAAAATCACCCAAGACGTGGAAGTTTATGCTTCCTGCTGGATGCTAGCGGTCCTGCTGCTCTTCTGGGCACAGTGGCCACCGTCAGCTACTCCTTGGACATTGGCTCGCCAAGCCGGGCCACGAAAGTGGTCAGAAGAGCACTGTGCCATGGCCTAGGCGCCTGGCCACCTGGCAGATGGGCCTTGCACGGGTTTATTTTGCAGAGCCCTCGTGTCCCTGTGGGCAGAAGCAAAGGTGAGCCACGATTTTCCAGTCCCTTCAAGCCCCGATTCTCTGCCGGGCTCCAGGCGCGCCTCCAGGTCCCCAAGCAGAGGTGGCAGGAGGCGTCTGCTGTGCGGAGTTTGGAGGCCCGGTGAGTGGACTGGGACCACCAAGATGTGGACCACCGAGGCCCGGGCCACCAGGGGTGGCTGTGATGTCTCAGAAACTTTGTTTTACAACACTGAAGTGCTTAGGCTGTGTCACTGGACATCCTCAATTTTCTGTCTGTCTTCACTCCATAGAGGACCACTAAGGACTCCCTGGGAAGTCTGCCTCAGCCACCTCCACACGGACACTTCCCAGGCATCTCAGACCTGACACGGCCACACCCAGCTCCCCCAGTGGGATCGATCAAGGGCACGCAGGCCAAAAGGTCTCCTCCCTCACTCCTCTCTGCCCCTCACACAGTCCAGCTGACCCACTAGCCACTCCCCTGCTCTCTGCAAACACACCCAGAATCTGACCACCGCTCACCACTTCCGGCCGTCTCTGCGGTCTGGGCTCCTAAGTGGCATCCCTGTGTACTGGCCATGTTCTGTGTCTGAGGCTGGATACAGATGAGAGGCTGATTTAGCTCACAGCTTTGGAGGCTGAAAGTCCCAGACTGGGCAGCCCCATGGGTTCAGCGTCTGGGGAGAGCCATGTCGCAGCACCGATGTAGCGGATGCAAGAGGCAGCACCCACAGGCAGGACAGCGAGCCTGAGAGACAGAGAAGGGGCCAGCCTTGCTCTCCCTGGAGAACTACCAGGGTCCTGTGAGAACTGCTTCAAGTCCTGCAGGGGCAGCGCCCCCAGGGGCCTCCCACCTGGCTGCGCCTCCTAAAGCTCCTGCCACCTCTTAACATGGCCACTCTGAAGACCAAGCTTCCAGAGCGGGCACCTGGGGGACAATGAGAATGGAAGGCAGAGTTGCCGCCCTGTGTGAGCTCCCAGCAATCTCCCCTCCACTCAGGGTGCACCCTAAGGCTCAGCTGTGACTGGGGGGCCCACGTGATCGCCCCAACCTCAGGCTCTCACCCCTCCTTAATTGGCAGCAGCCATTGACCCGCCCGCACCAAGGCCTTTGCCTACCACACACACACATCTGTTCCCTGGGGAACCCACACGGGCATGGAGCACCCAGCGAATGGCAGGCCCCGTTTTGGGGGGACTGGGGATGCTGAGCAGGGATAGGAAAGGCAATGGAAGGGAAACAGAACCGATTAAATTAAAATGGCTCAGCTTGCTTGCTCTGTCCTCCTCCGGCACCTGGCTTTAGGAGCTCAGGGGACATCCTCATGGGTGACTTGCCAGGCGGTGCCCTGTGTCCACGCTAACCTCAGGGCAGCCCCCAGCCCCGAGGGACCTCCCAGAAGAGAGCTGCCTCCTCCCCACGCCAGTGTGACCTCATTGTCTGCTCTGCTCCCAGGGAAAGGACGAGCAGGACTGGGGAGTCCCCACCATCTCCCACCAACCCATGGGGCCTCAGGCTAGCTCGGTAAGCCAGACACCCTTGCTCTGGTCTTAGCCTGTGATTGGCTGGCTCCTTGCCCTGCCCTTTCCTTAGGCTGTGGTCCACAGGACACGTAGCTGACTCCCAGGGGGAGAGAGGCTGAGGGCTGAAGGCCCGGGGAAGGCAGGTGCCGGCAGGCCCGGGGCATGGGGCGGAGGCCAGGCAAGTGCGTGGGGGAAAGGGTTGGGGGTGCAAGGACCCGCGAGGCCAGGCCAGCGCAGCCGGGAGGGAGAGGCTGGTTCAAGCAGGTGCTCTAGAGAGGAGCGGAGCCGGAAAGCACCAGCCAGAAGACCGAGGTCAAAGTCAAAGGCAGAACAGCGAAAAGCTGACAGATGGCAGGAGCCGGAGATGGGCAGCCCAGGAGGGCGTCAGACAGGCACCCAGAGAGACAGACAGACAGACGCACAGAAGGGGAGACAGGCAGGGAACCAGGGGCAGGCGGCGAGGCAGAGAAGTACCCGAGGCCACGCACGCGGACACACCAGAAGGCTGCAGAGGCGGCGAGGGGGGACCGCGCGGAGGCGGGGAGTGGCGGGAAGCGATCGGGAGCGGGGCGGGCGCAGCGGAGCGGGCGCGGCGCCGGGAGCGGGCTCGTAAAAGCCGCGCCGAGCGGGGGGAAATTGCCGCCAGAATCGCTGAGCTCCACAAAACGCCGCCCGCGCGCCCGCCGCCGCGCCCGCTCCAATCTCCAGCCTCATCGCCGCGCGGGCTGGTTATGCATTTAAATGTTATTTAATTGGATTGCGGAGGAGCTGGGGGCCAGAGCGGCCCCCGCCCCCGCCCCGCACGCCCCGCGCGCCCGAGCTGCTCGCCGCCTCCGCAAATCTGTTTTCCAAGTCACAGATTGCAGCACCCCCCACCCCCCAGCCCCTGACACGTCCTCACCACCCCCGAAGGCTTCCCTTCGAGTCTGGGCTCCTTCTCCCCTCCCTCCCGAACCGAGCCAGAGGACACTCGGAAAGACACGAGCCCCCGGAAGATGCACCAAAACGCAGAGGCTACACAATACCACACACTACAAAAGCACCAGGCGGCAAAAAGCGGGCCATTGCTCACTTACACAAGCGTCCATCTGGAAGATGCAAAAATGCAGAGGCAAAAAAGATCCCATGGATCAGAAAAGTACCCCAAAGCGTGTAATGCACCAGACTCACACCTACTACCCAGGAACGCACAGCTCACCCCCAGAGCAGTGCTCATTGAGCCACACTACCACACCGGCAGCACCAGCGTGCCATGCCAGCCCTGTGGCCTCACAGGGGGATCAGACGCTCAAGGCAAGGCCTGCCCACCCCCTCAAGGGCCGGCACCAGGAAGGCCTTTCTCAGCAGTCTCGACAATGCCAAGGAGCAATGCTGCGCTTTCACGTGGGGAGCCCCGTGTGTGCAGCTTGGGTGAGGAGTTGGCACCATCAAGGCAGATGGAAGGACAGAGTGACCGGCGCAGGCCCGTCCTCCCCACGCTCCTGACGGGCAGACAGGAAATTGCTGGCCTGAAATGGTCAGGGTCAAGTGGCTTCAATTAACGAGAGTGGAGATGGCGAGCGGGCTTGGCACAGGCCGCCACGGAGGGCTGCTCTGGGCGCTCGGCCATCGCCTGTGCGAGCGGGGGCCGGGAGGCTGACGTCAGGCTGAGCATCCTTGGGCAGGACGCAGGGGCAGAAGAGTGGGCAGGGAGCCGTGCGAGACACTGCCGCTGCAGATGTCTTGTCTTCCAGACAGCCACGGCCAAAACCAGGGGGAGAGAGAGTTTCCCCAAATACGTTATAATTCAGCCTTGACTGGCTAAGCATGGGCTTGGGCCAAGCTGGCTGTCAGGCCTCTGAAGAAGAAAGCAATTCAACTGTGATGTAGTGGGCTCAGCAGCTGCCTGCAGCGCTGGCATCCCATATGGGCGCTGGTTCGAGTCCTGACTGTGCCTCTTCTGATCCAGTTCTCTGCTATGGCCTGGGAAAACAGTAGAGGATGACCCCGCCGGCGCCGCAGCTCACTAGGCTAATCCTCTGCCTGTGGTGCCAGCACCCCGGGTTCTAGTCCCGGTTGGGGCGCCGGTTCTGTCCCGGTTGCTCCTCTTCCAGGCCAGCTCTCTGCTGTGGCCAGGGAGTGCAATGGAGGATGGCCCAAGTGCTTGGGCCCTGCACCCCATGGGAGACCAGGAGAAGCACCTGGCTCCTGGCTTCAGATTGGTGCAGCGCCAGCCGAGGCAGCCATTTGGGGGGTGAACCAATGGAAGACCTTTCTCTCTGCTTTCTCTCTCTCTCTCACTGTCTAACTCTACCTGTCAAAAAAAAAAAAAAAAAAAAAAGAAGAAAGAAGAAGGAGAAGAAGAGGTCTTCTCTGGGGGTGGGCACTTGGCACGGCACCTAAGAGGCTGCTGGGATACCTGTATGACTTAGCAGAGTGCCCAGGTCCAAGTCCCCGCTCCGCTTCTGCTGATGTGTGTCCTGGGAGGCAGCAGACGATGCCTCAAGTACAGGGGTCCCTGCCATCCACATGGGAGACCTGGACAGAGTTCCCAGCTCGGGGCTTTGGCCTGGCCCAGCCCTAGCCATTGTGGGCATTCGGGAAGTGAACCAGAAAACAGAAGATCTGTCTTTTTCTATCACTCTGCCTTACAAATAAAAATGTTTGAAAAGGAGAGATCGGCTCTGAAAGGAAGCTCCATTTCCCATCTCCCACGGCCCCTGCCTTGCTCGTGCCCAGCCCCCGGCTGCCGCCTAATGCCGGGCCCGTGAGCTCCTCCCCTGTCCTGTTTCCTAGCGCTGGCAGTCCTGGCTGAGGCCTCCTGCCCATATCTCACCTAGTGGCCCCCTCTCTGCAAGCATCCATTTCACAGAGGTGGTAAGATTTAGCGAGTGGTGAGCGCCGAAGCCTCCCATCACAGCCCTCTCCTACCCAGCCCCCCACCCCCGGGGCCAATCGCATCCTCATTCAGTGTCCCCAGAGCGCTGTGTTTATAACTTGTTCACGCCATGCTCTCCGTGTGATTTATACGCTAATTATATGCCTGCGTTTCCTGGCACTAGACACGGACAATGCTGAGGGCAGAAGAATCCCCAATTCACCCCTGTTGCTCCTACAGTGCCTAGCACAGGGGATGACAGCGAGGTCACCCATAAATGTCAAGAAAGGAAAGGAAAGGACCAGAGAGTGGCCCACCCCAGACCCATCCTCCGTCAGAGGGGAGGGCGGGGAATTCTCTCCTCTGGCAAACTCTACCCCGCAGCATCTCAGAAGCACCTGCCTCCCAGCTCGGCCTTGGTCTCTACCAGGTTGAACGTGGGGGGGGGGGTGGTGGAAGGGGGTGAACGTTTAACACTTGGTGGGAGGAGGTGGATCCGAGAGACCCTCCCCCTCCTCGTGGGGCTGAGCCCAGTCTCCGGCCCCCTCCCCCTGGAGTTCAGGCTGACACCCAACTCCTCTGTCGCCTGGTCTTTCTCACATCAGCCTCCGTCCTGAGCCGAAGCAAAGCCAAGTGTGAGCTCAGGTGTGGCCTGCAGTCGGATCTCAGCCGAAATCCAGGTGTGGCTCGAGGGCTCCCTCCAACCCCCGAATAATCCAGACATTGCCACCACCTGAGAAATCCCAAAGACTGAGGGCTCCCTCTCAGGAACTAAGAACAAAACCCACATTCTTTATTGAGGTGTGACAGCAGGAAGGTCTTACTAAAAACCTAAGTGACTCTGGAAACTGGGGACGACCCATGTCCTGGAGACAGGGAATACACTGTGTGTTCTTCATGTATGTGGTCTCACCACCTGCTCTGCTCCCACCTCACCCACCTCACCCAGCCCTTACCAAAGGAGAATCCAACCAACCACTCAGCAGGCATAAGAGAAAGGGATCGGAGCAGGTGAAGCCTGTGGTGAAGACTCTGGCTCCTGACCTCAGTGTGGACGCTGGGAGGCAGCAGTGATGGCTCGAGCAATTGGGTTCCTGCCACCCAAGTATTCCCAGCTCCCAGCTTTGACCCAGCTCTGGCCACTGCAGCCACCTGAGGCGTGAACCACACAGTGTGTGTCACGGAGACAGGAAACGTGAGCGCTGTGGCACAGACGTTTAAGCTGCCACGTGGGAGACCTGCATGCAATCCTGGACTGTCAGTTCAAGTCCCACTCCTCATCCAGCTTCCTCCCGAAGCACCCTGGGAGGCAGCAGGTGATGGCTCAAGTGCTGGGCCCCTGTCACTCATGTGGGAGACCCACACTGAATTCCGGGCTCCTGGCTTTGGTCTGACCCGGCCCTGGCCATTGTGGGCATTTTGAGAGTGAACCAAAATGCCTTGCTCTCTTTCCATTGTTTTTGCCTTTCAAGTAGTAAAAATAAACATTTCCTCGAAAAAGGAGACAAATTGGGGCCAGTGTTGTGATGTAGCAGGTAAAGCCACCTCCTGCAATGCCGGCATCCCATACAGGTGCTGGTTCAACTCCCACCTGGTCCACTTCCAATCCAGCTCCCTGCAAATGACCTGGGAAAGCAGAAGATGGCCCATGACACCCAAATGCCAGACCCAGAAAAAACTCCTGGTTCAGCCCTGACTGCTGCAGCCATTGGAGAGCGGGTGGAGGGTCTCTTGCTCTGTAACTCTTTCAAATAAATAAATAGATCCTTTTTTAAAAAAAAAATTTAGGGACCAGCACTGTGGTCTGCAGCACTGTTGTCCCATATAGGCACTGGTTTGAGTCCTGGCTGCTTCACTTGTGATCCAGCTCCCTGCTAATGCACCTGGGAAAGCAGCAGAGGATGGCCAAGTCCTTGGGCCCCTGCACCTACGTGGGAGACCTGGAAGAAGCTCCTGGCTCCTGGCTTGAATGGCTCAGCTCCAGCTGTTGCAGCCATTTGGAGAGTGAACCAGTGGATCAAAGTCCTCTCTCTCTCCCCCCTCCCTCCCTTTGTAATTCAAATAAATAAAATCTTTAAAAAAATAAACTTGATAAAAAGATTAGTAAGTTTGACAATATTTAAAAAAATCAGGAGACAAAAACTTAGACACCAGGCTCTTACCCATTCCATGAGCTGTTCCCTACACACCCCAAGAACAAACCATGGACAGGACCTTAACGGAGGCCGTATAGCTTTGGTGTGGCAATTAGTGACCTGTTATGCAAGCGAATCCACTGCAAACAGCCAAGGGCTGGGAGCTCTACACGATACACACGAGAGGGGACTGGGAAGGGGGAGGCAAGGACCGAGACCAGAGAGTTTAGGAGCTTTTAATGCTTCGAAGAAGTATCACAGGCTGAGATGTCATCAACTCACTGCGCCCCGTCTGGCAGAGCGAGCCCCTGGCCCTCACCCAGGGTCTTGGGGGCGGACAGGGGCTTCTCAGGGGGTGCAGGGCAGCGAGCCCCCCGCCCCCCGCGTGCCAGCCTGTGCCAGGTTAAGCCTCAGGCCCGCCCAGGAGGCAGCATCCCCCCCATTACGGGCGAAGCTCCTGAGGCGTGCACAGTTTCATCCATTTGTCCGTGATCAAGTTCCCGAGGTCCCAAAGCTGGGAGGGAACCCCAAGTCTTCTGACTTTCCCACCCTGTCCCCACGATGAATTCTCCCTCCAACCCAGGCCCTCAGCATCCCGTGCCTTGTCCTGTCCTGGTGAGGAGGGAGCAAATGCCACCTTGGGCGTCACCGTTGGCAGAGGACGCCCAGGCAACGAGGAGGTAGTCTGCAGGCGCCACGCAGAGCGGGCTGGCTCCCTGCGAGGGGCGAGGCCAGAGACAGAGGCAGCGCTCACAGGAAGTGAATCGGGCACGTGGAGAGTGTAGTGTCGAAACACCCGCCGCACGGCAGCAATGGTTCAAGAGTCCAAGGGACCCGTGTGCGGGCAACAGGAAGTGCAGAAGACTGTGCCGCTCCGGCCCAAGTGCAGCCAGCCTCCTGCGGGTACAAAAGCCACCCGGGGACCTCGAACGCATCCCACGCCAGGCCCCGGGGGCACTCACGCACTCAGCAGTGGCAGCAGCCCCAACTCCCTGAGCCTCTCCCTGGCCACTGCCTCCCAGCCCTTGTTCGCCTGCGGGTTACGGGGAGAGGGGTGCAGGAGCCCCTCCACCTGGACCTCTGGCGTCAGGCCGGCCAGGGCCCGGCGCGCCCGCTGCTCCGCCAGCCGCCCCACCCCCACCACCAGCCGCACCCCCAGCAGCTGCACCTGCCGGCAGAGGGCCCCGTCGCAGATGCCGAGAAGCTGTTCGCGCTGCTTGGCGGGCAGCTCGGCAGGGGTGAGGTTGCGCCCGCTGGGAGCCAGGAAGAGCAGGGGGCACAGGTTGTGGACGAAACAGTGACGGAAGAAGACCTCGGGCTGTCCGCAGAGGTTCCGGAAAAAACCCCAGAACCGGGCGCCGCTCACCTCTGACTGCGGGCACTCCAGCCCCAGCACGGGGCGCTTAGGGTGCTCCTGGGGCGGGCTCAGCACAGGCCCCCCGACGCCCAGCCAGTCCCGGACCACGCTCACTTCCCCGAAGGGTACCTGTGGGGAAGGAGAGAGCCATGAGGGGCTTCCAATCGGAGCCCTGACGCCTGGTCAGGACCACCCAGCCCCTTTCTGCCTCCCCCAAGGACCCTGGATACCCCCACCTTCGCCACAGGCCCGAGACAAGGACTCCGGGCCCGGCTTTGGTCCTGTCCACCTCTCTCCCCTTCTCCACCGTGGACTGTGCCTCCACCCGCTGCTGGCCTCTGGGGTCGGGCATCCGGCCCTCTACAGGGCTACAAGGCTAGTGCTGGGGACAGACCGATGGCCCGAGAGCAGAAGGCGGCCAGGGTTAAAGGAGGCGCAAGGACAAGGCTGACCACTGCTCTCCAGGTGCCCTCCCAGCCCTAGCCCTCGGGCTGTCATCTCCATCGATCAGCATCGATCACCTTTCATCACCCAGTTGGGGTCAATAAAAGCGATTGAGCCTCCTGCCCTGAAGCCTCTTCCCCTCCCCCACCCGCCAGGCACCCCACCGAGGGGCAGTCACTCATCCTGAGCAGGGAGGAGGAAGCGGGCCCTGGAGTGGGCACTGCTCCAGACCTCTCCTGGGCAGGGCACCGAGCCCAGGCTGCAGGATGCCCTGCGAGGACCCCGACGGCGCTCCAGGGACAGGGGAGATCCGGCGAGGCACGCTCAGGATGGGGCTAGCGGAAGGAAGGGCTCTCAGAGGCCATTAGCGGCCAGCTCACAGGGGAAACGGAACTCTCATTAATGCGCTCAGTTAAGTCCAGGCAGGGAGGCTGGGGAGCATCCGAGACCACCGGAGCCAGTGTGTGTGCGGGGAGGGACGGGGCGGGGCACCCACACACGGCCACAGCTATGCCCCCCCTGGCTCACGCACACGCGCACGACGCCCACCCTGCAGTCTCCCAGCCCAGCACAGGGAAGCCAGGCCCCTCACCCCAGTCTGGGCCATGCCAAAAGGCCCCGGGTTCATGCCCAGGAAGAGCACTTCCTTGGGGCCCTGGCAGTAGCGAGTCACATAGCTCCGATGTGGCTCCCACGCGTACTCCACGGGATTGTAGATGATGCCCACGGGCTCCGAAAACTGCAGCTGGCTCAGCTCAGCATTGAGCCGAAGCTCCTCCTCCAGGAAGCCCTCAGCCAAGCTCCGAGGGCAGGGCTGGGACTGCATCGGGGCACCTGCAGGCTCCTGGAGGGAGCCAAGTGGGGTGATCTGGGGCACAGCCATGCTGCTGTCACCTGGAAAAGAGATGGACAGGGGCCCCATTAGCTCTCAGCCCCGAAGTGTGTGCAGTGGTGTTGGGGGTCTCTCTGTGCTGGCCATGCCCCCTCTGCTATCCCCAGGCTCAGGACAGAGCCCAAGAGGGCATGTTAGTCATCACCAAGCCCCACAAAGGTCTGAGCGCATCTCGGGCCTAGGTAACGAAGACCCCGCCCCTCCCCACTGCCTTCTTCCTCTTCTTCTGCCACCTGGTGAGAATAAACCACGCCTCCTCTGCAGCAGGCACAGGTCTGAGCCTTGTTCCCGGGCCACCGTAGGAACAACGTAGGTTTTCAAGCCGCCTTTCGGCACCTGTACCGTCACTCGTAATGAAGCAAACCCAGCCGTATGCGTCCTGGGGACCACTGGGCTGCAGAACGGGACGCAGGTGCACAGCCACAGCCCGGGGACCGGGGAGGGCTATGACAATCGCTTCCAGGTGGCGGGCAATTGCTCGACACCAGGTACAGCTCATTGAGCCTCCTAACAACCCTGGGAGGTGGGCGTAATCGCTCCCTCGTGACGGGGGAGGGGGCCGAGGCTCAGCGAGATCAAGCAACTTGCCCAGGGTGTCACAGGCAGCGAGCAGAGAGCTGGGATATAAACCCAAACAGACACAGGCTATACTCGCACCACGCACGCCATCTTACCGTAGACCAGGGGCAGGGACCCGCCTTTCTTCCAGGGGCCATTTGGATCTTTATAACACCACCCACGGGCCACGCGAAATTCTCTACTTGGAAGCCAGCCTGCTCTAGACTTAACAGCATGTCAAGCCCAGCCTGCGGCTGCCTCAGCAGGACCAGGCCAGGTGATGCTGTGGGTCTTCCACTGCCCCGCGTCGGACGCTGTGACGAGCCGGCCTGCCCTCTCTCCCACCTCCACGCGCCCTGAGTGCTGAGCAGGGTTAACAGGCGCAGAACAGACTCTGAGCAGCTGTGTGACCACGGCCGGAGACGCAGGCTCCCCGTGAACAACTCAGGATACAACATCCACTCGCTAATGCTGATACAGGGATGGAATATGGCATGAGAGGAGGCGGGGGGGGGGGGGGGGGTGCGGCACAACAGCTGCCTCTGGAAACACCAAGACCGCTCCTCCTCCCACGCAAACCCAGAGCGCCAACCTGACCACTCCACTCGCACTTCAGGACCTTCCTAGGGACCGGCGCTGTGGCGCAGTGGGTTAAGCCATCACCTGTGGCACCGGCATCCCACAGGGGCGCTAGTTTGAGTCCAGCTGCTCCACTTCTGATCCAACTCTCTGCTATGGCCTGGGAAAGCAGTAGAAGATGGCCCAAGTCCTTGGGCCCCTGCACCCACGTGGAAGACCCAGAAGAAGCTCCCGGCTCCTGCCTTCAGACTGGCTCAGCTCCAGGTGTCATGGCCACCTGGGGAGTGAACTAGCGGATGGAAGACCGCCCCCCCGCCCCCGCATCTCCCTCAAGTAAATAAACAAATCTTAAAAAAAAAAAAGACCTTTCTTAACCCACCTCCCAAAACTCTCCACGTGCCACTTCTACAAAGCCCCTGAAACGCCCCTCTTGAGGACCCCAGCTGACAGGCGGCCTGTTACCCGGCCCGGGCCGCCCCGCCTCCCCGGACATCGGTGCCTACCCATGCTTCAGGGTGCAGTCCGGCCCGTCCTCTCGAGGGCAGGCATCCCGGCGCAGCCTGCGTGTCCCGCGGCCAGCTCCGGTCCCGTCTCTTCACCTTGGATCAACGCAGTCTCCTGCTCGCGTGCATCCTAGGAGGCAGCCGAGGACGGCCGGAGGGGACGCCACCCACGTGGGAGACCAGGACACAACGCCGTGCTAGGCTCCGGGCTTCGGCCTGGCCCAGCCCTTTGGGGAGTGGCTGCTGTGGGCATCTGGGGGGTAAGCCAGGGGATGCAGGATCTCTCTCTCACCCTCTCTCTGTTGCTCTGCCCTTCAAGTAGATGAAAATAAATAAACTTTTTAATCACACAGCTGTCTTCATTTTTTAAAATCCCTTTGATAAAGTGGCTCCTCCACAACACTGCAGCTCCACCCCACAAACAAGGCGGTCCCGTGGGAGGCGTCCGTACTGTATTTATTTATTTATTTATTTATTTAGAGATGGCGAGCCGGAGCTCCCATCTGCGGGTTCACTCCCCAGATGCCCACAACGGCCAGGGCCGGGCCAGGGCAGAAGCAGGAGCACAGTCCAGGTCTCTCTCCTGGGGGGCAGGAACCTACTTATTCCGACCATCCCAGGATGTGCTTTAGCAAAAGCCAGAAGTGGGAAGCAAACCAGAGGCACCCCTATGTGGAGCACAGCTGTCTTAACTGCTAGGCCCTAGGATGCCAAACTCACTTCCTCGGCTAATTCTCACGGTGGGTGAAGGCTGAGCCCATCACAGATCCCCCCCACCCCAGTCAGTGGCTGCGCTGAGTACGGCAGGGGCCAGCACCTATCCAATTTCCCTTCAGAACTCCAAGGTCCCAGCTCTCAACTGATACTCAGCAAGTATCTATTCAGCCTTATCCGTGCCTTTGTTTTCAGTCTCCCTGCAAAGTACTTTCTGGGGTCAGCGCTGCGGGGCAGCCAGTTAAGCCACCACTTGCAATGCTGGCATCCCACCTGGGAGTGCTGGTTTGAGTTCTGGCCACTCCACTGCCCATCCAGCTCCCTGCTAATGTGCCTGGGAGGGCAGCGGAAGATGGCCCACGTGCTTGGGCCCCTGCCACCCCTGCAGGATACCCAGATGGAGTTCCAAGGCTCCTGCCTTTGCCTGGCCCAGCCCCAGCTGTTGCAGCCATTTGAGAAGTGAGCCAGTGGAAAGATCATTCATTCTTTTCCTTTCAAATAAATAAGGCAATATTTAAAACTACTTCCTACCAAGGAGCCACTCCTGATGGCCTCCCTGCACTTGTATCTATATTCTGAGGCCACTCGATCCTCAGCTGCCCACTCTGCACACTTGGCATTGAGGACTTCCCAGGCTCTGGGTGTGACCGCATCACTGCTGCTCTTCCCTCCTCACCCCAGCCCAGGTCCAGGGCCATCTCTTCCCCCTTCACCCCTCAACCTGGTCTCTGACTCTAGCCCACAGGGAGCGGGAGACAAAATAGAGGGACCAGAGGCCGAACACACAAGTCCTTCCACGGCTGACGTCAGCAGTCTCTAACCGGTCTGTCCGGGCAGCTACCCAGGAGCAGTTGTGGCAAACATTCCACGGGGACCCTGCTTTGCAACTCCTCAGGCAGCACCACTCGCGGGCCGGCTGCTGCGGCGCTGGGGCCTCTCGGAACCCCAGGCTGGGTCCACGCCTGACTCGTGCGCTGCACACAGCAAGGCTGCAGTCTGCTTTTTCGTGTCCGGGGTTCCTAAGCCTGATCCACAGCAACCACCATAGGCTAACAGTAGGCTACAACGGACTTGAAACCTAGCCCCCGGTTCACTTCTAGGAGGGCTCGCTGGAGAACTCGCCTCTCCGTGGGAAGCACACATTCCTTCGACCTCCCGCTAGCTGTTGATTCGTCTGTTTCTATATTTACGAGTCTCTCCGTGGGAAAGAGAGCCAGTTCCAGGAAGCTGGAACTTCTACCCAAAGTCGCCAAGGGCCAGAGGCTTAGGAGATGGCGCTGTTTTAGAAAACGTGATGTCGCACGACACTAAGTGCAGAGGTAGCAGGGAGGGTCCCGGGGACAAGAAAACAGAGGAAGCGAAGAAGCGACCGAAGACTGTCCACTGCACTGTCCCCTGGAGGCACGCTGGAACCCCACAGGGCCAACAAAATACGTAAAATAACTATAGGGTACGGACTCAAATGTCCCATTTCACCCCTCGTCCGAGGCGGCCGACGACTAAGGCACCGCACGCAACTTCTGCCAGCGCCCGCGGGCTCCGCCCGACGGGAGAGCCTCGATCCCGCAGGCCTGCTGGGTGGCTTCGAGGGCTCGGCTCTTCCTGCACCCAAGCTGGCCCCAGACGGAGCGCAGGACATCCTGAGTCGCCGCTCCGCTCCAGCCCGGGGGCCCTGAAAGCCTCCAGCCTGCCCCCCAGAATCGCAGGTTCCCCGCCACCTCCTACTTCCTCACCTGGTCCAGCAACCCATCCGGTTTCCGGTTCCTTTCCCCGCCCCCGGCGCGAAGGGCTGTGGGAATCGTAGTTAACTTTATTTAGGAAAGGGGATTGGCGTACCCGTGGCTACTTCCGCCGGAAATGCTCAAACCTCCGGAAGCTACGCTAAGTCGGCTGTAAGGCACGCTGGGACTTGTAGTTTTCCCTTTCCATCAGGGCACGATCCGCAGGTCTTGAGACCAAGTCAGGTTCTTCAAAGAACCTACGGGAGATCCTGGTTTCCAGCACTAAATGGCATCGTCCGGCACTAAAGTTCAGTCACCACACTTCCGAAAGGATGTTCTAACTTCAGCCATCCACAGTTCCTCACTCACCATCCTTTCAAACCCCCCTCCTCCAACACTCTGTCACACTCGGAGGCCAACACTGCACCTGCCAGTCTGTTCCCCTCAGCAGCCTGTCCCAAGGCCAATGTCCAGAACGGTTCTAGTCCAGGTTTGTTCTTGTTCTCTCTCTGGATCTGTTTCTGTATCGATTTCCATCGAGGGGAAACCTCCTGAGGCCAGCTGCCCTCTAGATTCCTCCCACCCTCGACACGCACAGCTGAGCACAGCCAGGACTCTGAACACAGGAGCCAAGTCTCTGCAGGTGATGGGGAAGGGGACCAGTGAGCCCGGAACGGCAAGAGGCGAGAAAGTAAGGATGCTGCCCCTCCCCAGCTTCCTCTGGTTTCCTAGCAACAGACCAGACGTGGTGGGTGGAGCAGGAGCTTCGGGGAGCTTTGAGCAGTGACCCTCGGTCCCCCATTTCTGCCTTGCGTCCCGGGACAAAACTCGGGACGAGGGGGATCATCACGGTGGCGTCATCTCATTGCTCCACGTGCTCTCCGCTGCCCTGGCCACTCGCTAGCCCAGCACTTAGGTTTATTACCCTGGCAGCCCCTCCACACTCCAAGTCGGCCTCTGGCAGAATAATAATGACCGAAATGAGTGACAGACAGAGACCCCACACACACCCAGGATCCCCGCCCCCGAAATCCCACTTCCTGGAAGAACTGGATAACTGTTTCCCTGTAAGCCCATCTTCTCAAGGGAGCTCAGAGCAAGATCGTCCAGAAATAAGGGGCAGAGGCTGAAGAGTGGGGTCACCTGGCCTTTGGAGGTGCCCTGCACAACCAACCAGCCTGCTTCTTGGGCGGAGCCCAGGCAGGAAGGGGTTAACCGGCTCACTTGTTTTCCTTTGGTTTCCGCGAACAGCCAGGGCTGTGTTGGGCCGTGAGCGCCATCTATGGGCGTCTGGCGGTCCCAGCTCTGACTTGCAGCTCACTTGGGCTTCTGGGGAGGTTTGCGTCCCTTCCTGGTCTGCAGAACCCTGGAGTCGGGGCCGGCTGGTCTAAGGCTGGGCCTCCAACTACAGGAAACAAAGAGTGGGAATGGGAGGAGACGGGTCCCGCGTCCCCCCTGCCCTAGACACCAGGTATCGGTCTGCTCAGCTCGGGACATGCTGGTCTGGGGCAGCTGGGAGGGGGCTCTGGTGGTGAGCTCTCAGCAGTCACCTCTGCCAGCTCCACTCTGCTGCACCCGCTCGCAGTCCTCCCAGCAGACCCTGAGAGAGCACTGAGCGGCGGGCATTTGGCCTAGCAATGGTTAAGACACCAGTGTCCCACATCAGAGGGCGCGGGTTCAATACCTGGCTCTGGCTCCTGTCTCCGGCTTCCTGCTCATGCCGACTCAGGGAGGCAGCAGGTGGTTGTGCCAGGAGTTGGGTTCCCGCTACCCACTCAGGAGACCTGAATTGGTTTCCTGGCTTCTGGCTTTGCTGCAGACATTTGGGAAGGGAACCTGCAGATGGGAGCTCTCTGTGTCTCTGCCTCAGTGTCTCTCAAACAGATAAATTAAAATGCACTTTTAAAAGAGTATTATAGAGGGGCCGGAGCTGTGGCGCAGCGAGTTAACGCCCTGGCCTGAAGCGCCGGCATCCCACATGGGCGCCGGTTCGAGACCTGGCTTCTCCACTTCCAATCCAGCTCTCTGCTGTGGCCTGGGAAAGCAGTGGAAGATGACCCAAGTCCTTGGGCCCCTGCACCCGCGTGGGAGACCCGGAAGAAGCACCTGGCTCCTGGCTTCGGATCGGTGCAGCTCTGGCCATTGCAGCCATCTGGGGAGTGAACCAACGAAGGACGACTTTTCTCTCTGTCTCTCCCTCTCGCTGTCTGTAACTCTACCGCTCAAATAAATAAATAAAATCTTTAAAAAAAAAAAAAAAAGAGTATTATAGAGAAAAGGCAGCACAGCAGGTAGCAGAGGCCTTGGGTGTGGGGCGGGGCTTTGGAGTGAAGCAGCCAGGATTGGAATCCCAGCAAGTAGTGGTGGTGAACTTGAGCAAGCTACTTAATGTCTCTGTCCCTGAATTATCTCTGCTGCTAATGGAGTCATCGCTGGAGTTTGTGTCTTCTTTTATAACGCTGACTTAATGCCACAACGTGCTCACTGCACCAGCCAGCTAGAACCTGTGCTCCATGCGGGTTGGCGGCACAGGTGTTGCAATGCCCGCAGCCAGGGTCTCAGGCAGAAGCTAATTTGGGTGTGCAGGTTCCAGGCCACAGAAATGGGTAAGACCCACGACACTAAGGACAAGGCCAGGCCACTCAGCCATGGAGATTGCAATTACGGCAGGGACAGGTGCAGCCCAGGGCTGGGGACTGGGCGTTCAGGAGAGCAAGGAAAGCACTTGTCAGTCTCCAGGGTCAGCGGGAGGTGGGATGAGGGGGTCAGAGAAAGACAGCCAGAGGAGACGATGTAGGAAGGAAAGGCATTATGGGAGAGGCACTAACAGGCCCTTAAAACTGCCCCCCCCCTTGGGTCCGGTGCTGTGGCGTAGCAGGTAAAGCCACCACCTGCAGTGCTGGCATCCCATATTGATGGCCGGTTCGAGTCCCGGCTGCTCCACTTCTGATCCAGCTATTTGCTATGGCCTGGGAAAGCAGTGGAGGATGGCCCAAGTCCTTGGGTCCCTGCACCTGCGTGGAAGACCTGGAGGAAGGTCCTGGCTCCAGGCTTCGGATCAGTGCAGCTCTGGCCATTGCGGCCAATGGGAGAGTGAACCAGCAGATGGAAGACCTCTCTCTCTCTCTCTCTCTGCCTCTCTCTCTGTAACTCTGCCTTTCAAACAAATAGATCAATCTTTTTTAAAAAATGGTTACGATGGCAACTTAAAAAAAAAGTGTCCTGCCCTGGGGACAGGAAGAGGGGTCCCTGAGAGGTGAGGAGAGCAGGAGCCACTGCAGGCCAAGGGCACGTCCCTCTCATTCCAAGGCCCAAGCTTGGGTCAGAGGCCTCGCGTCTCCAGGGATGCCTGCAACACGGCCCACTTCCCACAAGTGGGGCCTTAACCCTCAGGTCTCTCCCCCAGCCTGGGGGAAAGGGACTCACATTGCAAGCTCCCTGCAGGCCCCACGGGCCCCACTCCCAACCACTTCCCCACACTGAGGAACTAGGGGCGCTGGGCTGTGAGTTCATCACCCCGTTGCTTTCCAAAAGTCTTTTTATTATCACTATTTTTAAAGATTTTATTTATTTATTTATTTATTTATTTATGTATTTTTATTTGAAAGGCAGAGTTACACAGAGGGAGGAGAAGCAGAGAGAGAGAGAGGTCTTCCATCCGCTGGTTCACTCCCCAATTGGCCGCAATGGCCGGAGCTGAGCTGATCCGAAGCCAGGAGCCAGGTGCTCCCTCCGGGTCTCCCACGTGGGTGCAGGGACCATCCTTGGGCCATCCTCTACTGCTTTCCCAGGCCATAGCAGAGAGCTGGATAGGAAGTGGAGGAGCCAGGTCTCAGACTGGCACCATATGGGATGCCGGCACTTCAGGCCAGGGTATTAACCCGCTGTGCCACAGTGCGGGCCGCCAAGTCTTTTTTTTTTTTTTTTTTAATTTTATCTGAAAGGCAGATAGATGGAAACAGAGAAAGATCTTCCATCTGCTGGTTCATCCCCACCCCCACCCCCCCACAAACGCTCCCAGAGCTGGGGCTGGGTCAGGCAGAAGCCAGGAGCCAGGAAACAGGGACCCAAGGACTTGAGCCATCACCTGCTGCCTCCCCAAGCACGCGTTAGCAGGCAGCTGCAATCAGAAGTGGAGCTGGGTTGGAATCCGGGACTGGGACGTGGGACACCGGCTTCCTAGCCGCATCTTAACCACCGCACCAAACATCCATTTGGTTCTTACCAGCTTCGGCCCCAGTCCTTTTGTGTTCTGTATCTCTGCCTTCATCTACCTTACAGGGAAATGGGTACCTAGGATTCTCCTCTAAGAGGAGGAGGCAGAGGTGACCCCCTCTCCTTGAGATAAACGCACAGCCAGAGGGGCCCTGGCTCAGCCTCACCACCGCTCGCTCCCCACCTCAAAGAACCGGAGGGAGGCGACAGCTTACCCAGCATCGCCCACACAAGTGCCCTCCCCTGTCTCCCGCTGCCTGGGTGCCTGGGTCCCCAGGAGAGGAGCAGGAAGAGGCTGGATGGGCTGATTTGCATTGCTTACTTGGGAAGCAATTATCGGAGGAGCTGTCAGCTCAGTGCAGCTCTCTCCTCGTTAATCGGATTTCGCCAGAGCCCGGGGCTGGGGGGGGCTGAGTAATTTGGCTTGATGCAGTGGTGGGAGATGTCGGGGCCGGGAGGCCGGACCATCTGTCTGAGCGGTGCTCGAGTTGTCCGCAGCGATTATCCTGAGCGGACCACACAGACCTCAGACCGACAGACAGCCACGGGCCCTGCAGCGGCAGGCACGGTTGCGAGATCCCGGCCGAGGGAGTGGAGCTCTCTCACGGGTCCAGTGGGCCGCAGCGGCTGGGCAGCGCAGTGGAGAGGACTCTCGGAGACAGGCCTCGCAGCGAGTGGGGGAGGGCATGCCAGAGCCCCGCGCCCTGCCTGCCCAACACCCAGGCCCCGGCTCCGTCTCCAGCCCTGTCGCTTGCCTTTGCCCCTCCAGCCCTCTTGCACGGTGCCCCCAACACTGCTCCACTCCATCCAGCTCCCCCTTCCACTGCCTCTGAGCATGGTAACATCAGGGACCGTCGGACCGGAGCCGGGAATCCCTGCTCCGCTGGGCACCGCCCTGAGGACCCACCTGCAGGGCCCTGCTCTCCTTTCCCCAGGTCTCCAGGCGGGCACCACCACCACCACCTTCCCAGAGGGAGGGCCCGCATCTGCTCTCCCTACCTGCAGCTGTTGCAACACAATACATATAGCAGAGGGCAGGCGTCTGGCACACGGGCTAAGTCCCCGCTTGGGAGGCCCACGCCCTCTATCGGAGGGCCTGGGGTGGAGCCCTAGCTCTCTGCTTCTGACCCAGCTCCCTGCCAACACGCGCCCTGGGAGGCAGCCGATGATGGCTCGGGTCCTTGCGCCCCCTGCCGACCCACATGGGAGAATGGGATTGAGTTCCAGGCTCCTGGCTTGGAGCCGGCATTTGGGGAGTGAACCAGCAGGTGGGAGATGTGTCCCGCCACCTGTCTCTCTGCCTTTCAAATAAAATGAAAAAAATAATGTTTTAGAAAATGCGCATTGCAGGACTCAGCGATCGAACGCCTGATTTCTCCGGCTCAGTCCGCAGCCCTCTCAGGCCCTGAGCACCCCTCCTGGAGACACCCCACCCGGAGCCCCCAGCAGCCGCCTCCTCGGCTTGACCTCCCCAACACACTAGAAAGCTCGCCTTGGCCTTGTGGTCCTGGCCCGGAGCACCCTCCCCACCCCGGCTCTGCCACTGAACACTTCCCATCACTCTCAAGACCCAAGTGCAGTGCCACGTGCTGCGTGCACTCCCTGCTCCTTCTGCTGCTCGTGCCCCGCCCCCCACCCCGGACCCTCATCACCACCTGTCAGCTGTGGCACTTAGGGCTAACAGGCCCCACGGTCCTGCTGGAGGCTGGATCCTGGGAGCTCCGCCCTCGGGCTTCCCTCTCCTACACAGGCCCACAGCCCAGTACCTAGTAGGTGCTAAATAAATACCCATGGACCATGGAGCATTAAGCCGCCACCTGGCACAGCCACAGCCTGTGTCAGAGTGCGTGGGGTCCAGTTTCCTGCTACTGCCCACCCCGGGAGGCGGATGATGGCCCCTGAACCCGCGGGGAGACCCAGACAGAGCCCCTGGCTCCTGCCTCTGGCCTGGTCTGGCCCCTGCTGTTGTGGGCATCTGGGGAGTGAATCAGCGGATGGATAGAAGATGTTTCTCTCTCCCTCTCTCTCTCTCTCTCTCTCTCTCCCTCTCTCTCTTCAAATAAGAAATAAACTTTAAAAATAATAATGAATGCAAATGAGTCCCTGTGCGCTGAGGGTTGCTTTTTGCTGAGTTGTCAAGGGCCGTGGAGCGGGGGCTGGGCGCTCCCAGGCACGGCACACCCTTGTCCTACCTGCTCTCGGGCTGCGGACTCCCTCCACCGTCTGCCTCACCACCGAGCCCCAGCTGCCCTGACCCCATCAACCCAGTGCCCTCACCCTCGCCTGGGTGCCACCCCTGGGGGTGACCTCACCCCTTCCCAGGGAACCCAGGAGACCGGCCCCACCTTGGCTTGTCCAGGCCCTGAACAAGGGACATCTTGAGTTCTCTCTCTCTTTCTCAAATATTACTAACAAGTAAGCAAGGCGCGAGGCATGGAAACCCCATGCACATTGGCCCCAATTCTCAGTCCAAGGAAGAGAATGCCTGAGCTGTGGACCCAGCAAATCCTGGCCTCGTTTGCATTCCATTTGCATTATATTTACATGTGATCAATTTCATGTTCAAATGCACAACCCTCCTGCCCAGTTTCCCTCCCCCAGGGTCCCCCCAAGCCCCTGCCCCTCTCCTCCCAGCCCCTGCTCCAACCGCCGGAGGACCCACTTGCCCCTCGCCCAGGAAAGCGGCCTGGGGTCCGCCCCCGCCCCCCTCCCCGCGTGGGGAGGGGCGTCCCTGACTGGCCCTCCCTCCCCGCGCCGGGCAGGCACGGCAGACAGAGAGCGCTCCTCTCGGCAAATCCCAGCCCTATTCAGCCGGGTGATGGATGGCGCTGCCCTCGCCATGAACCTGCCTTTAATACCGAGGAAGTTATGAAACCGCTATACATCAGCAGCTCCGGGCCCCCGCCCCCGCCGCCGCCGCCGCCGCCCCCAGCCCCGCTCCCTCTTCAAAATCTCATCTGGGCTCCTGCCTCCCGGGCCCACCCCTCCGCGGGTCCCTGGTGAGCACCCACAGCTCATTTTCCCTTCCTCCCCCCCTGCTCCGCCCTCCTCCCCCGCCCTGGCGGCATCTCCGGCCCATTTAGAATGCCTGACATTTTATCTGCGTTACATACATCACTCCGTCCCCAGCAGCCATCTCTCACGGCTTGGCGGGGGCAGCAGGGTGGGGGTGGGGAGACAGGTGCTCTTCCTCCTCCTCCTCCTCCTCCTCGATCTTCCTCTCTTCAAGGCCCTGCAGCCACCTGAGAGGTTGTTCAGGTGGGAGCCTGGGAGAGGCTGCCTCCCGACACGCACACTCTGCCTAGGGAAGCCCAGGGTGCCCGGCCTCATGCCTGGGGACTCCTCCACAGGAGACTGGGAAGGGGGTGGTTTAACCTCCTGGAGTTGTCCTGTGCTGATGGTTCCCACGCCGCTCATCTGGGAAGTCCCTCTGGGTGTCTAACCACTGCTCCTCATGCTGCAGTCATGATTGTCTTCCTGCTTTGTCCTGAGAAGGTTGAAGAGCAGTATCGCCCCTCCAACACACAAAAGCATTAAACCCTTTGTCATGATGCCTGCGCCATTGTAAATACAGCCACCACACATACCCTTGGGTCTCGTGGACTTGCTGGGAAGCGGAGCGTGGGGGCACCCTGGGAAGCCGGAGATGGAAACCCAGAGTCAGGAGGATGAGAGGCCAGGGACCCACAGTCCCAGGACCCCCGCAGGGGTTTCCGCCCCGTGCAGAGACGGACAGGCAGAGGGCAGTGACAGAGAGGTCTGGACCAACAGACAGGCAGCAGAGGAGAAAGAAAGGGGGAGCCGGGAGGGAGACAGGCAAACAAAGGGCTAGACAGACAAAGGGACGGGCGGCCGGGGACAGGCAGACGGGCGAGAGGAAGCCGACGGAGGCGCCCCGGGCAGACACCCGAGCAGAGCTCTCGCCACCTGTCCCCGTCTCTCGGTGTCTCTGGGGGTGCTCTCTGCTCCCGGGGGCCGTCTCCCCCTGGTTTCCCCGGCCGTCCACACGCACTGCCCCTCAGCCTCCAGCCTCCCTGTCTGGGACCCTCTGTCTCCGTCACCTTGCTGACCTGCCCTTCACTCTCCCTCTCAGAGCAATGGAGAACGCTCTGCAGGCTTGGGATGCTTCCACAGGGACAGGAGGGACAGCCCCAGGCCCGGGGGAGGCTGAGAGCAGTACTCAGTGGGCCACCCACCCCTGCCCAGGCCAGGCTTGGCCAATGGCCGAGGTGATAAAGGGTATGGGACCCTCTGTGCCCCGTGGCCACGCTCAGACAAAACAGACTTCAGGCAAGTAAGTGGGTGTGGGTGTGGGGGGCGGGGCTGATTGCCATGTGATTTGCATCTCATTTGAATGTTCCCGGTTCCCAGGCATCCCCAGAGACCCTGTCCCTCCAATCCCAGGCTCTCTGCTGCTCAGCTTGGGGAGCCCGGAGACACTGCGTCCACACGTGTGTCTCATGCACCTTGCTGGCAGCACAAGACCCTCTCCTGCTCTGCCAGGCAGCACCCCCTCCTCCCCATAGAGCCGGCCCCTTGGCCCCCACGGCCAGCCAGGCACAGCGACCTCTAGACACGGCTCGCACGGCCCCACCCCTCTCTGTTTAGTTCAGTGTCGTGGCACCCATGTCCCATATCGGCGCCCACATCCCTGGCTGCTCCGCTCCTGATTCAGATTCCTGCAAACGCACCTGGGAGACAGTAGGTGATGGCCCAGGTGCTCAGGTCCCTGCCACCCACATGGGAGACCTGGGTGGAGCTCCTGGCTCCTGGCTCCAGGCTGACCCAGTCCTCATTGTTACGGGCATTTGCTGGGTGAACCAGTAAATGCAAAGTATCTCCCCTCCGCCTCTCTCTCTCACTCTGCCTTTCAACTAAATAAGTCAACCTTTAAAAATAAATAAATAAATTAGTTATCCTTTAAGGTCAGGCACCAAGCCCTCCTCTTCCATGAAGCCTTCCCTGGTTACACAAACTCAGCACACTCATACTGCAGCTCTCAAGAAATCACACGATTGGGGACTGTGTGGTGGCGTAGCGGGTAAAGCTGCCGCTTGCAACACGGGCATCCCTTAGGGGCGCTGGTTCAAGTCTCAGCTGCACCACTTCCAATCCAGCTCCCTGCTGATGTGCCTGGGAAAGTAGTAGAAGGTGGCCCAAGTGCTTGGGCCCCAGCACCCAGGTGGCAGACACGGATGAAGCTCCTGGCTCCTGGCTTCAGCCTGGCCCAGTCCTGGCTGTTGCAGCCATCTGGGGAGTGAACCAGTGGATAGAAGATATTCTCTCTCTCTCTCTCTCTCTCTCTCTCTCTCTCTCTCTCTGCCTTTCAGATAAATACATACTATTTCTTTAAAAAGAAAGAAAGCAACATGGCCTGCCTTGCCTACCTCCGAAAGACACACATCATCAGAGGGGTCCACTGAGGCACAGGATCCATCAGGCACATTTCCTGTGGCCAGCAAGTGCACAGGGCCCAAGGGCCCCAGGCAGCCTCCCGCGTCCCCAGCTCCTGCCTGCCCTTGTCACTCAGTGAGCAGGGACCAGGGTCTTGGGCTGTGCCCCTCTCCTCCCCCAGAGCCCCTGGCGCGCTCCCGCCACACCGAGCCGCTGGTGGTCTCCCAAGCTCTCCTCACCCTCTCTCTTAAGGGTCGCTCCAGCAGGACTGCCTCCTTCCCCACCCCCAGTGACCCTGGCAAACCTCAGCTCACCCCTCCGAACCCCTGCGCCACTGCTTCCTCTGTGACGTCGTCCTCCAAGGCAGCCATGTCACACGGCTGCCGATGGCTCAGCCTCCCCGCAGGGCTGGGGCCCGTGGGGCCTGCTGGGCTCCCACACGTGGGCCAGAGGTCACTGCCACCGACCTCCCCCTCCCCAGGCGTGCACCTGTCAGGGAGGCCGGGGAGAAGGCCTGGGCCACGGGTCTGCAGCTGTGACTCAGGGCTCTGGGAGAGAGCAAGTGGACGGAGGCAGGTGGAGGGGCAGGGGAGACAGGAGGCAGAGCTGAAGGGGAGGGGCAGACAGCGCAGGGGGGCGAGGAGAGGAAGCCAAGAAGGGCAACGAGGTGCGGCGGAGCAAGGAGGGAACCCGAGCTCTTCCTTTTAATTTTAAAAAAATGCCGCAACGGCCGGAACTGCGCCAATCTGAAGCCAGGAGCCAGGAGCTTCTTCCGGGTCTACCATGCAGGTGCAGGGGCCCAAGGACTTGGGCCATCTTCCACTGCTTTCCCAGGCCACAGCAGAGAGCAGGATAGGAAGTGCAGCAGCCGGAACTCGAACCCGCACCCATATGGGATGCCGGCACTGCAGGCTGCAGCTTAGCCCACTGTGCCACAATGCCAGTCCTCCTGACTTCACTTTAGTTTTTATTTGATTCTTTGTAAGAGAGAGAGCGAGCAAGCCCCTACCCGCTGGCCCACTCCTCAAACACCTGCAATAGGCTGGTGTTTGGGGCTGGGCCAATGCCGGGAGCTGGTGTCCCAAGTGAGTGGCCGGGACTCCAGCGTGTGAGCCCTCAAGGCTGCCTCCCAGGATGTGAATCAGCAGGAAGCTGGGGTCAGGAGCCGGAGCCCGATGTCAAACCCAGGCATGGCAGCCTGAGGCACAGGCCAGATGCTGGCCCCCAGAACCCCAACTTTTCCCGCTCGAGCGCATCCAGCAGAGATCTTGACCTTGGGTCTTAGCATCATTCCCCCTCCATTTTCCTGTCTGAGAAATGGACACATCTCCCCCTCTTCCAGGAGCGAGAGGCTGCGTGCGCCCCACACACTCACTCCCGGAGCCCCCAGCAGCCCCACCAGGCAGGTGGGCACGGAGGCACAGAGGCGGCCGCTTGTGTCCGAGCCTGGGGCCAGCGTCTCTCAGTCAGGAAGACGGGCGGGAAAGAGACGTGGGTGCTTTCTTGCTCTGCTCAGCAAACGGGGGTGCAGAGGGCCAGCCCTCCACGCCCCGCGGAGGGTGCGGAGTTGCAGTGCCTCTCTCTCTCCAGGAAGGGCCTCCCCTGCGTCTACCCGGCCTTTGCCTCGTAGGTTGATGACGCTCTAAGAACCTGATGCAGACAACGGCCCGGCTCACTGTATATCCCGGCCAGGGGCCAGGGGACGGATCAATTCAGGGGCTTCCCTCCCACTCCTCTGAAAGACCCCACAGCCTAGCAGCTGGAGGACCTGAGTGACCACACCCAGCACACACACTCCGGCCCCCAGCGAAGCCCGGCTGGGGGCCGAGGGTCACCGAGGACCCTGGAGTTGGAGGAACAGGCAGCTTCCCTGTGCCTGGCGGCCCCCAGACGCCCATGCTCTGGCTCTGCTCAGGGAGTCTAGCTTGTATCTTTCCTGCTGCAGGGGACAGGAGGGTGGAGTCTGGGCTCCAGCGGTCAGAGGACCCGAAAGAGGACAAGCACTTCAAGCCTTGGGTGGGGGGGCAAGAGTGATGCAAAATTAATTAATTAAAAAACCCAGAAGGGTGGCTCCCCCCGCCCCGTCTCTCCTCCCTGGCAGCAGCAGGAATGGCGGGTGGACAAGTGGGAGGACTGCCCGGGAGAAGGAACAGGTTATGACGTGCAAAGGCTGCGCCCTCCCGCCCCCTCCCCCCAGGCAGCTGGCAGGGACCCGGCCAGGCGGCGGCAGGATGACCAGCACTTCCAGGGAAACTGTGAGCGCTAGGATTACTGGGAATTCTTCCGGCGCTGGACGAGACGGGGGAGAAAAAAAATCCTGGTCCCGGAGCCCCCTTGTGGCCACGCAGGGGCAGGACAGGCAGCTGGGGCTCCCACCGCCCCCGAGCGAGGGCTGGTGCAGGGGCGGCCGCCCCCAGTGCCCCACGTGCTCGCCGAGGCCCAGCCCCAGGGCGGCTGTGGGGGCACGCTAGAAGGGGAGACAGGCCGGCCCCATTGGGCTTCTCATCCGCCACGCACCGGCTGCCACGTCCTGAGCAAGCTTCCTCCCGCCCGGCCTCAGTTGCCCGGAGCTCGCCCGCCCGGGGCCCGCACCGCCCCCCAGGAACGCGGCAAGGACCTCGTGGCAACGCTCTCTGTGTGGACAACTTTGAATCGTTCCTATAAATTTGCTCTCACGTGCAGGCGCAGGGACCGGGCTCTGGCCGCCTGGGCACGGAGGGGGCATCAGGACCCATGCGCTCCGTGCTCCCTACACCCCACCACGCAAGGCTGGTGTTTGACCTCGCCGTCCCCGCGCTGTCTGGGACCTCCAAATCCCACGTCGGAGTGCATGGGTTTCAGTAAGGGCTCCATCCACTCTGGATTCCAGCGCCCCTCCCATGCCCCACCCCCAGAGGCTGCTGTAATGACCCAAGCACTCTGGCCCCTGACATCCCCCTCTGGGGGGGGAGACCCCACGGAGTGGTCCAGGCTCCTGAGTTTGACCTGGCCCAAGGGCCAGCGTTGCAGACCAACAAGTGGCAGAGGTGGCCTGGGGCCCCAGGCTGGGGGGTGGGAGCAGGGGGGTGGGGACAGGGAGGTCTAGGTATCCGCTTGGCCTTCTCACATACCAACTCTCCACTAGCCGACCCCAGGGTCTGGGGGAGACAGCCCCAGAGCGGCCCTGGGGCGAGAGTGCATGGCCACACACACACTCCCAGCTCCCCCTGGTTGTCGCCCGGAGATGAGGGAAGGCTTCAGCGAGTGGGGAGGGCGCAGGCCGGGTGGGGAGGGTCTCCAGCCCACCCTCCAACGTCAGCAGGGCCCTGAGGAGCCTCTGTGGACGCTCACTGAGAGGTCCGAGGGCAATGTGCCCAGGGGCTTGGAGGAGGAGGAGGGTTACAAGCCAAGAGCTGATCCTCGCCTTGCTCTCCACAGCTCGGGAAGTTCTTCCAGGCATCCGCCCTCAATCCCTCCTGCTGGAATGGGAGGGGTTTCTCCCTGGGGATTACTCTAGCTTTTCGCCTCCATTATAAACCAAACAAACACTTCTGAAACCCTGAAGAGGAAGGAGGGGCAGGAACAGGTGATGGATTGCAAGGCAGGGAGCGGACAGAACAGGGGACCCGAGGGTGGGGGACGACCCCTCTCCTCCCGATCCCAGACGCAGGATTCCCAACCACGGACCCCTTTGGAGGAGGACTGGGGACAGATGACAGATGTCCCAGGAGAGGGCCGTGACAACATCCTCTGAATGTATTCCAGGTTATCAGGAACGGGGGCCAGCAGGGAGGAGAGGCAGGGGACAGGAACAGGAAGGAAGAGGAGCCCGCAGAGAGAGGAGGAAGCCCTCCGTGGAGGTCAGGGGGCCTCGTGGGGATGAAGGAGCCCCCGGGGTCTACGTGAACGTGGCTGGGGCTGGCATCGAGAGGCCAGCACGGAGGCGGCGCCTGTACAGCGCAGGTTGGCAGGTGGCTGGGAGCAGTGGGGCCCTGGCTGCACCGGCCCCTGAATCCAGCCAGGTCTGTAGACCAGAGGGGCCCAGGAGTGTGAATTTTGTAGCACCCTGGGGTGACTCTGGCTATCCTGGCCGCATGCTGTCACTCTTCAGGGAATGGAGGGGCAAGGCGGTGTGACAGCATGGTCACCATCTGCAGGCTGGAGCCCGCACACAGAGGCGGAGCTGGGGGGGGGTCTCCTTTCCTCAGCCCCAGTAGGACCCTCCTGGCCTTGCCTCTCTGTTCTGATTTTGCCGGGGCCACCCTCCCACTCCCCAGCCCATGACCAGCGCCCTGCGCTTTCTCTTACCAAGACCCAAGTGGAGCCCACGCATCCGATGCCCTCCCAGCACCTGGTGCCCGGGACGCACTCAGTGGGCGGCCAATCCTGCAGTGAGTGGCTCGGCCCTCCTGGTTCCTACCCAGCGGGCAGGGGAAGGCAAGTAGGGCTCCTGGCTCCTGTCCTCGCCAATCAGGGTCCTGCAGGGAGCTGGGGCTGGGGCACCTGGGCTCCCAGTTCTTCCCCAGCCACCCGGACCCCAGCTGTGGGGTGGTTGCCTTGGCAAGCAAGGTCTACGCATCCTCCAGGGGTACGCGAGGGGGCAGAGCCCTGGGGAGGCCAGGCTAGGACACGGTGCTCCACCCTGCCCCCCAGCCCGGGGCCAGGAGGAAGGCCAGCCAAGCGCCACCCCTGGATGTGTGGGGGCCTGGCTCCTGCAAGAAGATGCATGCCCCTGACCCGGGGCGGGGCGCCCTGCCTGCTCCAGGCCCTCTCAGACTGGGAGGTGTCCCTGTGTCAGCCCCAGGGGGTGCAGGTGCAGACGGGGCTGCAGGAAGGGAGAGTGGAACTGGTCCTGCAAACTGGTCCCTACTGGTCACACTCACAGCCGGCCAGCAGGAAGCAGGGGGTCTAGGGGCAGCCTGAGACGGACTGCGGCAGCGGGGGGGGGGGGGGGCACGAGCAGGGAAGAGGCGCCGAGAAAGGGAAGGTACCCCGCTCCCAGGTTTCCACGTCCCCTCGGTAGCTACTGGGCTTAGCACCACCAGCTTCACGGAGTCCCCAGCGCTCCCCCTCCCCGGCAGCAGGGCACTCATCTGGGAGCCAGGAATCTGGGTCCTCGTTCTGCAGGGACCACCAACAGGCCTTCATTTTCCAAGCTGTTAAAAATTGGGAGGCCAGGGGCTGGCGGCGCCAACATCCCCTATGAGCCCCAGGTCAAGTCCCTGCTGCTCCACTTCCGCTCGAGCTCCCTGCTGATGCACCTGGGAAAGCAGTAGATGACCCAAGTCCTTGGGCCCCTGCACCCACATGAGAGACCCAGAAGAAGCTCCTGGCTCCTGGCTTCAGATTGGCGCAGCTCAGGCCGTTGCAGCCATTTGGGGAGTGAACCAGTAGATGGAAGACCTCTCTCTCTCTCTTTCTCCCTCTCTCTCTCTCTCCCCTCCTGTCACTCTGCCTTTCAATTAAAAAAAAAAAAAAAGTAAACCTCTTTTTAGAGTTTGGAAGGCAGGGGCCAGCGCTATGGCATAGCCAATAAAGCCGCCACCTGCAGTGCTGGCATCCCATATGTGCACCAGTTCAAGTCCCGGCTGTTCCACTTCTGATCCTGCTCTCTGCTGTGGCCTGGGAAAGCAGTAGAAAATGGCCCAGGTCCTTGGGCCCCTGCACCCACGTGGGAGACCCGGAAGAAGCTCCTGGCTCCTGGCTTTGGATTGGTGCAGCTCCAGCCATTGCAGCCATTTGAGGAGTGAACCAGTGGATGGAAGACCTCTCTCTCTCTCTCTCTCTCTCTACCTCTACCTCTACCTCTACCTCTATCTCTACCTCTACCTCTGCCTCTCTGTAACTCTGCCTTTCAAATAAATAAATTAATATTTTTGAAAAAATTGGGAGGCCACAGGGAGGTCTTCAGGACCAAGGCCAAGTGCTTAGAGTTGGCCTAAGGCCGTGGGGTGGGGTGGAAAGAGTCACGGAGAACCAGACTCCTGGGGTCCTCCCACTTGACAGACGGGACACGGAGGAGGCGGGGAGAGCCTGCTGTTCAGGGAAGGAAAGAGATCTCGGCCCCAGTAGCCCTGGCACTGGACCAACTCACAGAGGTGCAGCGGCTCAGGCTCCCCCCCCCCGCCCGGGACTCCCGAGTGGGCGCGGGCACTTTAACAAACCCCAGGGGAGGCGAAGTTCAAGACCAGCAGGCCGCATGGGCCAACACGGAGCCCTCAGAACTCACACAGAACCTGGCTCCTCTGCCGTGAGCACCCACGGGTGTTGCCGGGGCGGGGTTGGCCCTGCTGTGAGGACTCAGGGTGCTTAGTGCACGGTACGTGCGGGACAGCCTGGCCGGCTGCCGCCTGTGTGAGCTCGGGCAAGGCCCCTGGCCAGTGTGTGCCTCCGTCCCCTGCTGTGTGGAATGAGGAGGCCTTAGGAGCTTGCGGAAGGGTCACGCGATGGAGCGATCTGACTCCACGAACGGCGGCCACGGAGCAATGACGGGAGCGCTTACTGACTGGTCCTCAAGAGCCCCAGTCTCAGACACCTGTATCCGGCTGGGCCGGGAGGAAGGGGCTGGGCAGAGACGGGGAGCCGGAGGCAGGGGCTGCGGGGAGGACCAGCAGGAGCCTGCCCTGGGGCCCGCGGCTCTGCCTGGCACGGTTCCCACACTGGCTTCACACTAAAGCCGCAGAACCCCAGCCGGCTGCGCAGCGCTGTGCCACACACCTGCTGTGCCAGCCTAGCCGAGCGGCTTGCCCTCTCTGGGCCTCAGCTCCCTCGGCTGAAGACCAGGGGAGAGGACCATGAGACAGTCTCTGTATGATGCCGATTTGGTGAGTCTGGTGCATTTTATTTAAAGATTTATTTATTTATTTGAAGGCAGAGTTACAGAGAGGCAGAGGCAGAGAAAGAGAGAGAGAGGTCTTCCATCCACTGGTTCACTCCCTAGATGGCCACAATGGGCAGAGCTGAGCTGATCCGAAGCCAGGAGCCAGGAGCTTCCTCCGGGTCTCCCACAGTGGTGCAGGGGCTCAAGGACGTGGCCATCTTCTACTGCTTTCCCAGGCCACAGCATAGAGCTGGAGTGGAAGTGGAGCAGCCGGGACTTGAATCGACTTCCATATGGGATGCTAGCCTTCAGGCTGCGACTTTACCCACTATGCCAGAGCGCTGGTCCTCTGGTGCATTCTGGAACACACAGCTTTGCTCCTGTACGTGGCACAACGTGAGTAACCACAGGGCAGGACCCTCGTTCCCACCTCCCCTCACACAGACACACACACACACACACACACACACACACACACAGTCAGGAGCAGGCACCTGGAACACACCTGGCCTCGCCACACACAGCAGCTCTGCTCTCCCGCAGGCGCCAGGGCCAGGTGAGCCCGGGCACGCCCTCCCCGCGTCTCCCAGGCCGGGCGTCTGCTGCCCCCTGCTGGTCGCAGGCGGGATGGCCGCCGGCCTGGAGGGCGGGGGGATGTCCCGCCCGCCTCGGACGCCCCGCACCCGGCGGCTTCCTTCCGGGCCCCGCGAGGACGCGGGGGAAGCAGGCAGCCGCGGCTGGGCCCTGTGCAGGGGAGAGAAGCGGCCAGCGGCAGACACACGGACAGCGCTTAGAGCCGCAGAAGCCGAGGGCACTAAGCGCCGGGCACTGTCCCGCCTCGCCGCCCCTCGGCGACGGTGCAGGCGCGGGGCCCCCCCGGTCCCGGGTTGCGGGGAGCGAGGCAGACAGGTCCTGCCGCCCCCCAGCCTGCGGCGGCCCTGGGAGCCGAGGCCGGGACACACGGACACGCATCCGGAACGGGGCCGAAGGCTCTAGAAGAAGGAGAGGAGGCGGAGAGCACGACAGGATGGCGGGGAGGCGGGAGGGGAGGGGGCGGGCTCCCCTTTGACCCCAGGGCCCCAAAGATGCTATCAGGCTCCAGACCCGCCGGAAAATCCTTCCCGGATCCGTCCACATTCCAGCCTCCGCCAGGCTGGTTTACAGCCCGGACACTGTTTATGGCCGCCCCATTCTCCGGCCCTTGTCTGCAGGCCCCCAGGGCATCTGGCCGGGCCAGAGGGAGGCTGGCGGGGGCAGGGGTCCCCCTCCCAGCTTCCCAGCCCCTCCTTTGAACCCTGCTGGGCGCCGGAAGGAGGGGGCCGGACGCCCGCCCCAGGGGACCCCGGCCAGGCCCCTTCCTGAAAGGGGCCGCAGACCCCACCCCACCCCGAGCCCAGGCAGGGGCCACCTCACAGGGACCACGGACTCGCACCCCGGCCGACTCCCGGCTGCGTGACCTTGGCCACACGATTGAACCTTCCTTGGCCTCAGCGTGTCCGTCGGTGAAATTAAAATTATAGCTCATGAGCACTGTGGAGGATCTGACGTGTGACAGTGCCCAAATCGCTAGCTGTTGTCACAGAGCTGGGAGCAAAGGCCCAGAGATTTTTTTTTCACCCCGCTTGGTGGCCCTGGCATACACGTTGGCGAATTCTGTCCTCCAGACAGGCAGGCAGCCCCCCGGCTACCGGCTTCCTCAGGCCCACCTCTCACCCGGGCGACCCCGCCCCGGCTCTCTCACGCTCCGCGCCGGGCCGCCGCGGTTTGCGGGCGTGCTGCCCTCTGCCGGCAGTGGGCGGAACTGCGCCGCCCCTCCGCCGTCTGCGGCTTGGAGACCCGCGGCGGTGGGGGCCGAGCCGGCTCCACGTGTCTGAGAAAGGCGCAAGGGGACCCGGCAAAGAACCTTAGGCCACAGGGCCCTGGAGGGGAGGGCTCAGAGAGCCTGTGCGCTAGGAGCCGGGAGAGGCCTGCGTGCGGGATGCAGGGCCGGGGAGCCCCGGGCAGGGAGCTGGGAAGACACAGGCGCCCTCCTCTCCAGAGCTGTCCGGCCGGCCGGAAAGGGCGGAGGGGTCCGAGGGAGGCATGTCTGCGATGCACGGAAAAGGGGAGACAATGCTCCCACCAACCCAGCAGGGAGATGAGTTGTCTGCAGGCGAGATAAGGACTCCAGCCCGGCTGGCCTGGGTGCCCTGAGCCTGCTGAGATAACGCCCAGGACCTGCAGCGAAGGAGGGGGCGGGAGCCTGGCCCTTGCTCTTTCCCACCCTACCACTCCCCCCCTCACAGAGCCGGTGGAAGTCAGGCGAGAGCCCGAGCCCGGGCTGGGGGTGGGGGTCACGAGGTATGGCGGCTCCGCACCACCCCCCAGAGGTGGCATGACGCCAGGTCAGGAGACCCCAAGTCCGTTTTTAGGGACTTCAATGATGCTGGCTGGACCTTTCTCCAGAGCAAATGCCAAGGACTGCAGGGCCCCCGCCTCTGCACCCCCAGACCAGCCATTACCTGCTCCACTCCCCCCCACCGCCCACCGCCCACCACCTCACACACACCCCCTCCCCGCACCACCACCATCGCGGCCGCCAAGAATTCCAAACAAGAGCCTGGGCTCCAGGCCTGGCTTTAGTGTTTATCCCAGGTCGGGTTCTGTCCTGTCAGAAGCTGCCCCCGAAGCTGACCCCCTGCCCTGCCCCCAGAGCTCTGCCCAGGGGATACACTGAACAGGGACGCCCAGCGGACAGCCACCCCCCACACTCCGGGCTGGGCCCGCAGACAGGTGGGGGCCTGCGGCTCCGATCTCCCAGGGATCCCTGCGTTCACCTGCAGTTGGGGAGCGGCCACCTCCCCGAGCCCCCTGGGGTCCAGGCATTCGGCCCAGTTCTGCCCCTTACCTTGCGCCCTCCTGGGTCGGGCCTGCACAGAGCATACCCAGGGCAGGAATAAACAAACAGTGCCTGGGAGAGGGACTGGCCAGTGAAACTGAGCTCACACAGGTCATAAACAGAGGAAGATCTACTGTAAATAAAGAGCGAAGCCTACCATGAACAGACAGTGACCCAGGCCTGGGCAGAGGGACCCCAGAGAGGCCCGGGCAAGGGGCACCATGCTCGCTCTCCTGACCGCGGGCCGGATGGCAATGAGACTCCCAGAGGGGCCTCGGGGTGTCAAACGCAGGTGGAATCTGTCACCTCTCCCCTCCCTCAGAGCCCAGGAGCCAGTGGACAGAGTCCCAGGGGCCAGCCCAAGACCTGAAGCCCACTCCACGTCCTGGAAGGTAGAGGGCAGGTAGCCTGGGGAAGACGGCCTGGGAGGGCATCGCCAGCCACCCTGGCCCGACACAGACGCGGGTCCCAGCCTGAACCCCCAGGTGAGGTGCCAGCGGCACACTGCCCCCTTCTCTCTGCCCCTTGCTCTGCCCCCTGTCCCGTGGCTCTGCCTCCCTTGTCTCTGCTGCTGTCTTCGCTGTCCCAAAGCATCAAGTTGCAAGGCAGCACCTGAGTGAGCCCCAGTCTCAGGGCAGGCATTTGGTGCAGAGGCTAAGTGTCCCCCTCGCGCCTCGGTGAGCCAGAGTTTAAGTCCAGCTCTGCTACAGGCCGGCTTCCTGCCCATGCACACCCCAGGAAGCAGCAGATGACGGTTCAAGTGGGGGTCCCTGCCCCCCACACGGGAGGCAGGCTGGATGGAGCTCCTCATGCCTTGGCTTCTGCCTGGCCCAGCCACAGCCACTGCGACCACCTGGGGAGTGAACCAGCAGATGGGAGAGCTATGTCTGTCTGTCTCTGCCTTCCAAAGAGATAAAAGTTAAATAGTAAATCTTGGCCACTTTGGAAACTCCCGTATGGCTCTCCTATCAAAGGACTGGTCCCCCTGAGGCTGGCTGTGGGCGGTGCCAGGGCACCTGCTCGTCTTCTGGCTCCCGTCCCCGCCCACCCTGGCTCACCTTCCCCTTCTCCTCTGTGTGCACCCCCTCTGAGAGCAGACACTGAAATTGCAAAAGTGTCCAGCCAAGGAGACCCCACGCCGGTCCCAATCTGTAAGAGTGAGGCCCACGAACCTTCCGGAATCTTCCTAGCACGGGGAGACGGTGCAGACGCTGCCAGACCCCAGAGCCATGACCGGCTCCACCGCCACCCCCCACCACGTAATTTCTATTCATAGGGCACAGCTGGGTGATTAATGGCCTGATTAATAATTACTCAGGCTAATAAAATAATTAATTAATTTGGCAAGCCATTATTTATCTGTTCATCCTCAGCCTGAAACTCTGCACCTAGGAGTTTGGGAATCTCCCCTCCAGGCTCTCTCAGAAATGTGATCATTAATGTGGTGCGGGGGGGAGGGGGGCGGCTGGGGAGGGGGAGGGGGCGTCTCTGTCCTGAGCCCTCCCTAGGGAACAGAAGGGGCCTGAGGGCGCTCTGAGGACGCAGCCTGGAAGGAGGAGACAAAATAGCCAGGCAACTTCAAGCCCAGGGAGTGGGGGGAGTGGGATAGGAGCCTGGGAGTGGGGGGTTACATGGGGTTTGGGGGATCCTGGGATGTGTTCTCTCTGGCCATTGATTGATGACAGCATTTTCAACAAATGATCTTTATCTCACCTCTTGTCTTCCAAATTTATGATTTTGTCCCCAAGCCCCAGGCTAGAGGAGCAAGGACTGGGTGAATTCTCGGGTGGGGGGTGGGCAGCCTTGAGAACCCGGTGGGGGGTTTTGGGGGCTCTGCAGGAGGGGAGAGACCGCCCCCCACCATCTGCGTCTGAGCCCCAGAGGAAGGAAGCTTTGCATCGGACTTGGATTTGGGGCCCCAAAATCGAGAGGATCTGGTGCATCCGGCTCCCGGGAGGCAGGGAGCTGACCGCAGGGGAGAGAGGGGACTCTCCGGAGGTGGGGGGCAGCGGCGCCCCCTCCTGGAGGGAGGAATGCGAGCACTGGCTGCCCAGCCGCTCCCTAAATAGGCAGAGGCACCTGTGCCACGTTCTTGGTCCAGGGGCCCTGACACCTGCTCCCCCCATCCGGAGCACAGGCGCCAGCTGCCCGGTCCCTGTTGGCTTCCAGGATGGGCCGGGATGGGCGAGAGCCAGGGGCGCACGGGTTCTAGCTGGGGCGGGGAGGAGGAGCAAACCCTAAGAAGATACGCCCTGGCAGAACCACCATAAAAAGGGATGTGTGGGGGCTGGCGTTGTGGCACAGTGGGTTGAGCTGCCACTTGCGACATTGGCATCCCAGATCGGAGCGCCGGTTGGAGTCCCATTTCCCACCCAGCTCCCTGCTAATGCACCTGGGAAAGCAGCCGAAGTGCTTGGGCCCTGGAACCCATGTGGGAGGTCTGGATGGAGTTCGTGGCTCCTGGCTTCAGCCTGGTCCAGCCGTGGCTATTGAAGGCTCTTGGGGAGTGAACCAGTGGATGGAAGATTCTCTCTCTCTCTCTGTCTCTCTCTCTTCTCTCCCCATGCCACTTGGCCTTTCAAGTAAGAAAAGCCACAGTTTTTAAATCCCATCTTGTTGGGGGGAGCTGAGGCACACGGTGGGCAGTGGAAATGTCTAACAGGGGACATCTGACCTGAGCCTCGGGCAATGAATATAGGGATTTGTCAAGTGAAGGTCAAAAGCCCAGCACGCACCTGGAGACCCGTGAGGGAGGCAGGCCGGCAACTGAGATACGGGTGGCGTAGGCTTGGCCAAGGCATTCTGGGTGGGATATTCTAAAGAGGAACCTGGACCTCTTCTTGTAGGCCACGGGGAGCTACAGCAGGTGAATGGAGGAGAGTGATACGCGATCCGCACTGATTCGTGTTTTAGAAGATGACAGAGCTAAGACGTTCCCTGGGGCACCCGCATCCCGTATTGGCGCGCTCTGGGTCTGAGTCCCAGCTCTGCTCCTGGTTCCAAACACTCCCTGGGAGGCAGCGGGTGATGGCTCAAGTCCTTGGCTCCCTGCCACCCTCATGGGAGCCCCGGATGGAATTCCTGGCTCCTGGCTTTAGCCTGACCCAACCTCAGCTGCTGATGGTATTTGGGAAGTGAAAAAGCACATGGGAAATTTCTGCATCTCTCTGCCTTTCAAAGAAAAAAATAGAAAAGAAAGATTAGAAGGCCGGAACGCACCCGGGCTGGGCGAGCTGGAAGGGCTGCCAGGCTGGGAGGAGGCGGCGGCCAGGGCGCCGGGAGCAGGCAGGTTGGATTGCAAGCTGCCCAGAGCTGCGTGCAAGGAGACCCAGAGCCTGAGCCTGCTGATTGCCCCTCTGCTCTCTGGCTGTCCAGTGTGGGTGCGGGGCTGGCCAGGAAAGCTGGTACTTTGATCCGCTCACACTTCTAAGAGGTGGGAGATTAGAGCCAGGCCTGGCTGGGGGTCGGCCGTCTGGGAGCCTTGGGAGTTCAGCAGGAGGGGGCGTGGCAAGAAGAACCAGGAAAGGCGAACAAACCCGCCCATTCGGCGGTGCCTGCCGGGGAGGGGCGGTGCGGCTGTGCCCGCTGTGGCCAGCAGAGGGCGCATGGGAAGCGGGCTGTACCCGGAGACGGTGCTGGCGCTGCGGCTGCGCGGGCCTGGGTGCCCTCTGCTGGGCAGGCCGCGACTCGGGGCTGCCCCAGAGGGGTCCCCACCCCCGGCCCGCGGGGCTGCACCCCGAACCCCGCTGGCCCTGGACAATCGGATCTTGGATCTGGAACATCCAGTCCTGGGGACCACCCGTCGCCACCCCAGCTTTTGCGCCTCAGGACCCCGCCCCCTCCCGAGCCTCGGGTGCACCTGCTATGCACCCCTACGCTGCGGGGTGTCCGCGAGGCTCCCTGCGGCTCGCCCTCGCCTAAGACAAAATGCGTCCTCTCCCTCCCCTCGCTTTGGGCGGCCCTTTCAGCAGCCCGAGTGAACGAGACAGCAGTGGAAGCCCATTTCACGGAGGAAGAAACGGAGGTTTCAGACCCAGGTCGCAGAACGCAAGCTTCAGTCCTAACTGCCCGGCTAGCTCAGTCGGTAGAGCATGGGACTCTTAATCCCAGGGTCGTGGGTTCGAGCCCCACGTTGGGCGGTGTGGAGTTTGTCTTTTCATGACCAACTTTATAGCTGCCAGGTGCCCAGGTGACCCTGCTGTGTTTCTGACCAAGAGGAGGTCGCCCATGGAAACTGGGACCCCAGCCAGCTGCCGAGTGGGGGCTTTCCAGGGGCGGCCCTGAGCGCACCCCAGGGAGGGGTGGCATGGGCAAGTCGGCAGCCCGGGGCTCGGGCCTGGCTAACCTTCGACTGCATCCCCCCCTCCATGGGTGGCAGCTCGTTTTCAGCCTGGGAGAGACATCGTGCCCCCCTCAGGTCTGAGTCCCACAGGGAAGTCCCTCCTGGTGTCTGCCCACCGTTCCTCCTGCTGCAGCCTCAGCGGAACCCACAAGTTCTGTCCTCAGAGGAGGCAGTGGGATGGGGGGGAGGCTGGGCTTGACTTTCATGGTCTGAGCTGAACGACTTTCTTCCGCAGAGCCGAACCCCCAGCCCCCTTTCCACGCTCACACCCGGTCTCCCCGGGTCAGAGGAGGCCGCCCCTCTTTCCTTTCTCCCGCCGTTGTTGGCCAGGGTAGTTCAGAGGGGCGCTCTGCTCGCCTGCAACCCCAGCCCCAGTGCCTCAGTTTCCCCAGCGGGGCGCCGCTGCTCCGGGCCCGCTGGCCGCGCTGGCCGCCCGTGCGCACGGCACTGCCCACGCCGCGCGGAGAGCTCCGGCGAGCGCCCACCGTGCGTGCCGCGCGACTCCCCGGGCCTCGAGGAAGGAGTGGGGGACTCAGGGCCGCGGCTCCCCGAGTCGGGGGTCGGCGCGACGCCTGCGGGCCCTGCGGGGAGGAAACCGCACCACGCGCCTCTCGGCGCTGCGGGCGCGTGCAGGGCTTTCCATTCTTAGCGCAAGGAAGACCCCTTGTGGCCGTGCTGGGGAGCGCAGGCCACCGCCGCTGGACCGTCCGCAGCCCGGACGCCCTCCCGGGGCTCGCCCGGGTGGGAGCTTATGCCCACCGGATGCCTTGGTGGCCAGCTGCGCCCGGCATCCGGTCACCTCCCACGCCCTCCAACACCCCACCGCTGGTACTTCTCGCCCAACCGCCAGGGAGACGAAGCAGAAACTGCAGCAAGCGTGACTGTGGTTAGATCTCGGGAAGGACTTTTCCGGAACGGCTGGGTGGCGGGAGGGGACCCCTGCATGCCCGCCCCAACCTGTCGGAACTCCTTTCAGGTGAGGGGGTAGCAGGTGCGACCATGCTGCGCCCCTCCCCCCAACCCTTTGACTCCGCCTGGGGCCGAGCCCGGGTCCCAGCCGCGCTCGTTTGCATAGATTTGCAAGCCCAGCGGCGCACAGCTGCATTCGGCTTGGGGCCATAAATTCGCGGCGGGCGGCGGCTGTTCGGGCCCGGGTGCCGGCGGGGTCTCGCGTCCCCCGGAGCAGCCTGGAAGCCCAGTCCCGGGGCTCCTGGTCGGGTTTTCAGGTGCGCAGTCTCCCTATAGTCGTGTCTCCTCAGTCACCTTGCTGAAAACGAGTCTGATCATGGCCAAGGGCCTCAAACGCTGGACTCCCCAGGCATGCACCCTAAAGCTTATATGCTCATTTTTAAAATAAAAGATGTATGTATTCGAAAGGGGAGAAAGAGATCTTGCATCCGCTGGTTCACTCCCCCAGATGGCTGCAACAGCCAGGTCCAGACAAGGCCAAAGCCAGGAGCTCGATCCTGGTCCCACGTGGATGACAGTTGGGCCCTCCTCCACTGCTTCCCTCTTCTGCTGCGGGTTAGCGGGGAGCGGGATCAGAAGTGGGGCAGCAGGGACTCGAACCCACAATCCCGTATGAAAAACCAGTCTCTTAACCCACTGCGCCACAGCGCCCCCCTGTGTCCTGCCAACATTCTCCCTTTCTAACCTCCGCTCGGGCATGGTGCCAGAGCCAGGCGCAACAGAGCCTGTGCTTGACATACCCTAAACCCCTCCCTGGGCCCTCCCTGGCCGCCCCACCTCCACCCGCACTGCCCTTGGATTAGCCCTTCCTGCGCAGACCCGTGGCGAGCCCCCGCATGAGCACAGGCCCACACCCCTTGGCTACACTGGTGCAGTGAAGAGTCAGGGGAGCCCGCAGAGGCAGAGGCGCTCGGGGCTCCGCTGGTCCCGGGCAGCCCCTCCGGGACACGTGTGAGCCCAGAGAGCCTCCCCGCCCGCCCAGGCCAAGATTGCCAGCCGCTGCGGTGAAAGGGCTCCCGACCCCAAGTCACTGCCTTCCTCTGCGGCTGTTTCCTCGTCCGTAAAATAGGAGTAATACTGGCGACTTAATAGGGACTGTTAATGGTTGTAATGATGAAATAGTATGTGAAGAGCTTACTGGGTTTCAAGAGATCTTAGGATTCCAGGCAGGTGAAGCGAGGTTGGTTTGCTTATTTGAAAGTCAGAGATTAAGGGGGCGGGAGAGAGAGAGAGAGAGAGAGAGAGAGAGAGAGAGAGAGAGACAGAGACAGAGAGAGAGAGAGAGAGAATCTTCCATCCGCTGGTTCACTCCCCAGATGGCCGCAACAGCCAGGGCTCCACCAGACCACAGCCACGAGCCAGGAGTCTCCCACGTGGGTAGCCGGGACCCAAACGCTTGGGCCATTGTCTCCTGCTTTCCCAAGAGCATCCTCGGGGAGCTGGGTCAGAACTGGCACCCGTATGGGCTATTGCCGCCACACAGCCCCACGAGTTTCCTTCTTGCTCCTTGGCCCCGGGGAGGGGCACCCCCGCTGTCCATCCAGGCCAAGAGGCTTTGTGCTCTCAGCAGCCTGTGAGCTGCAGGATAAGCGGGTAGGGGAGACAGGTTGGGGGGGTCCCACCTGCTTGTGCAGTGTTGTCCTGGATGCCGTTTCCACGATGGCTACCAGGGGGCAGCACCAACCCCCCAAACCACCCTAGGCTGCCTGACCCGGCAGAGGAGGGCGTCCTGCTTTGCACAACCCTCCCCTGCCCAACCAACTGGGTCCCAGCAGGCAGCACCCGGGCCCTCCACCCCCGCACCTGCTCGGGCCTCCTGTTGCTTCCTGGGCCGGCTTACAGCCACGTCCAGCTCTGGATGCCCGGGAAAGGGAGGAGGGGTCAGGCTGCAGAGGGCATGCGTTTCAGGAGCTGCCAGGAGTGAACCGAGTGGAGGCTCAGAGGGGCAGGTTTGGGGGCCAGGAGCCAGAGGGTCTGTGAGCTCTGACAGGGGGAGCAAGCAAAGTGGAACGAGAGCAAGAGCTGTGAATGCAACACGGGACCCACCACTACTTTTTTTTTTTTAATTTTCTCTTAAATTTTGGTTTTTTTTAATATGAAAGACAGAGAAGGGGGAGATACAGAGAGATCGTCCATCCACTGGGTCACTCCCCCAAATGCCCACAACAGCCAGGGCTGGGCCAGGCCAAAGCCAGGAGCCAGGAACTCCACCCGGGTCTCCCACGTGGGAGCCATCGTCTGCTGCCTCCCAAGGTGCGCACCAGCAGGAGGCCGGGTCAGAACTGGAGGGGGCACTCTGGTATGGGTGGGGAGGGGGCAGCCCGAGCAGTACAACGCCTGCCCCGGGAGCCCCCTGCTTCAGAGGTACAATGCTGGGATGAAGCTGTTCCGGGAGTACTAGGGACTGCGGGTCAGGCTATGGTGGGGTCTGTGCATAGGCCATTACCGTGGGGACTCCCTGGGATGGAGGGAGGTTGGTAATGGGTACCAACATCAGCTGGCGGAAGGGCTGTCGCTCCCGGTAACCAGTGATATAATTCAGGAGCGGCCAAGAGGGGCTCAGAGGCTCCAGACACGGGCTGGTGATGGGGAGAGGCGGATGGTGATGGCTCTGATTTGATTAGCACACGTTTTATGCCCATGTGTGTACTGAGTGTCCCATTGTACCCCCCGAAGTGTGTGCCCTGATTACCTGCTAATCAAGTATTTCAAGAAATGTGGAGGGGGCCGGCGCTGTGGCGTAGTGGGTAAAGCCGCCGCCTGCAGTGCCGACATCCCATATGGGCGCCAGTTCTAGTGCCGGCTGCTCCACTTCCTATCCAGCTCCCTGCTGTGGCCTGGGAAAGCAGTAGAAGATGGCCCAAGTCCTTAGGTCCCTGCACCCACGTGGGAGACCTGGAAGAAGCTCCTGGCTCCTGGCTTCAGATTGGCACAGCTCCAGCCATGTGGCCATCTGGGGAGTGAACCACCGGATAGAAGACCTCTCTCTCTCTCTCTCTCTCTCTCTCTGTAATTCTGTCTTTCAAATAAATAAAATAAATCTTGAGAGAGAGAGGGAGAGAGAGGGGCCAGAGCTGGGCCAGTCTGAAGCCAGGAGCTTCCCCTGGGTCTCCCACGTGGGTGCAGGCAGACCATCCTCTGCTGCTTTTCCAGGCACATTAGCAGGGAGCTGGATCAGAAGAGGAGCAGCCAGGGCTCAAACTCCTCCCATATGGGATGCCGACGTCACAGGCAGAAGCTTTACCCACTGTGCCACAGCACTGGCCCAGTAATTCTGACTTTCAAAAAAAAAAAAAAAAAAATCAGTCAATAAATCTTCTTAAAAAAATCCTGTATGGAAGGAATGTTCCTCACCATAACAAAGGCCTATGTGACAAGTTCACGATTAGCATTACAATCAATGGGGCCAGGCTGGCGGGTTCTAGTCAGGGTCGGGCACCAGATTCTGTCCCGGTTGCCCCTCTTCCAGGCCAGCTCTCTGCTGTGGCCAGGGAGTGCAGTGGAGGATGGCCCAAGTGCTTGGGCCCTGCACCCCATGGGAGACCAGGAGAAGTACCTGGCTCCTGCCATCGGATCAGCGCGGTGCGCCAGCCGCAGCAGCCATTGGAGGGTGAACCAATGGCAAAGGAAGAGCTTTCTCTCTGTCTCTCTCTCTCACTGTCCACTCTGCCTGTCAAAAAATAAAAAATAAAACAATCAATGGGGCCAAACAGAAAGCTTTTCCTCAATGATGAGTAACAGGGACAGGACACCCACCCTCACTTCTGCTCAGCCAGCAGCACCAGAAGCTCCGGCCAGAAAGGAAGTGGGGACATTGCCCCTGCTTGCTGATGACATGAACTTGTATGTACACACCCTAAAGACTCCACCAAAAACCTGCTAGCAAAATGAATGCTTTTTGGTCTTTCAGCTAAGATCATCTTTATTAACAAATGAATACAGTAAAATACAAGATGCAAAATCAATGTAAAAAATCAGTAGCATTCTCATATGCTATCAATGAGCTATTAAAAAAAAAGAAATGAAGAAGCTATCTCATTTACCCCCCAAAATACTTAGATATTCATTTAGCCAAGAGACTGAAGGATTTGGACACTGGAAACCATGAAAAATTGATGAAACTGAAGAAGACACAAATTAAATGGAAAGATATTCTGTGTTCATGGATTGGAAGAATTGTCAATGTTAAAAGGTCCACGCTACCCAAAGCAATCTACATATTCAATTGAAATTCCGGAGGCATATTTCACAGAAACAGAAACACAATTCTAAACTTCATACGGAACCACAAAACAGATAGCTAAGGCAACTGCGGGTCAAAGAACAACACTGCAGGTATCAGCTTACCTGACTTCCAACTGTACCACACATCCGGGATACTCACACCAGCATGTGAAAATGGACACATCTGAGGCCTGTGGCACAGCAGGTAAGGCCACCACCTGCAGTGCCGGCATCCCTTGTGGGCACCAGTTCAAATCCCAGCTGCTCCACTTCCAGTCCAGCTCGCTGCTAACGGTCTGGGAAGAGCAGTGGAAGATGGCCCAAGTGCTTGTGTCCCTACCACCCACACAGGAGACCTGGACAGCATTCCTGGCTCCTGGCTTCAGCCTGGCCGTTATGACCTGGTGAGCATTTGGGGAGTGAACCAACAGACGGCAGTGCTGTCTCTCTCAAGTCAATTAAAAAAAAAAATTAAAGAGAATTACCTTGGGGCCGGCGTTGTGTCGCAGCGGGTTAACACCCTGGCCTGAAGCGCCGGCATCCCATATGGGTGCCAGTTCAAGACCCTGCTGCTCCACTTCTGATCCAGCTCTCTGCCATGGCCCAAGTCCTTGGGCTCCTGCACCCACGTGGGAGACCTGGAAGGAGCTCCTGGCTCCTGGCTTCGGATAGGCGCAGCTCTGGCCGTTGTGGCCAATTGGGGAGTGAACCATTGGATGGAAGACCTCTCTCTCTCTCTTTCTCTCTCTCTCTCTCTGCCTCTCCTTCTCTCTCTGTGTAACTCTGACTTTCAAATAAACAAATAAATCTTTTTTAAAAAAGAGAATTACCATATGATCCAACGACCCCACTTCCAAGTCCATGTCCTCAGGATTTGACATCAGTATGTCAAAGATTACAGAATGCACTCTGATGTTCATGGTGGGGTTTGCACCCATCAGCAGATGCATGGATAAAGGAAATGTGGCATATACCAAGTGGAATACTATTCAGTCTTCAAAAAGAAGGGAAGGCTGCCATTTGCAGCAACGTGGCCGGGCCTGGAAGATGTGTTCGCTTAGGATTCAGCCACGCCACATTGTATACATGGATTATAGCATCACCGTACCCCACCGAAAGATGGAGTTACAGAGAGAGGGAGAGACAGAGAGGTCTTCCATCGCTGGTTCACTCCCCAAATGGCCACAATAGGTGGGGCTGGGCCATGCCAACACCAGGAGCCAGGAGCTCCTTCCAGGTCTCCCATGTGGGTGCAGGGGCCCAAGCACTAGGGGCCATCTCCTGCTGCTTTCCCGGGTGCATCAGTAGGGAGCTGGATTGGAAGTGGAGCAGCTGGGACTTGAACCAGCGCCCATATGGGATGCTGGTGTCGCAGGCAGTGGCTTTGCCCGCTGTGCCACAGCGTGGGCCCCCAGACTTGAATTCTTACCTAATGACTTTGCCCAGTGCAAGGCTGGGACACGGGGTGAAGTCAGCCGTGAGCTTCTGTTGTTTCCCAGCCTCTCTCAGCCCACACTTTGTCCCGTCACTCTCTGTGCCCAGTGATACGCTGGCTGTCCCTCCAGCTCTCTGTCCCCCTGCCACGTGAACAGACACTGCCTGTCTCCTGCTGCATCCGAGCGGGGCGGCTGAGCTGGTGCACAGCCAGGAGCAGTTCTTCCATTGCCTCCGTGAACGATGTCTTCCTCTCCGCAGAGAAGCCCACGAGGCACCTTCCGAAAGCCCCTCTCCGTCATATTCCTAAATGACTGGGGATTAGCAACTGCCTTCACTTATCTAGGCCATTGCAGCTTGGGGGCTGGCGTTCCGGTGCAGTGGGTTCATCTGCAGCTGTGTGCTGGTTCGAGTCCCGGCTTCTCCTCTTCCAATCCAGCTCCCTCCTAATACACCTGGGAAGGCAGTGGAAGATGGCCCAAGTGCTTGGGTCCTTTCATCCACATGGGAGACCCGGATGGAGTTCCTGACTCCCAGCTTTGGCCTTGGCCCAGACCTGGTTATTGGGGCCATTTAGGGAGTAAATCAGTGGACTGAAGACCCTCCCAGCCCCACCTCGCCTTGCTCCACCTTCCCAATAATTTTTTTAAGTGGCTCAACTTGGGTTCAGTGAGATCTACTATACCTGAATGAGCACAAGCACCCAGAATTACATTCAAATTAACACATTTCTCCAACTGCCACACACCCAGACCTGCCATTGCTTCTTTGAAGGCGGCAAGCGGTCTGGCTTGGAGATTTCTGACCAGCACAAGGCTAGGACTAGGCTAGCCCCTGTACCGCAGGCCCCTCCCCACACTCGGCCACCGCAAGCAGGTGGATCGAGGGAAGAAATCCCCGCGTGAGGGTGGAAGCTGACATCACTCCGGATGCGGGGCGGGGCGGGGCGGGGGTGGGGGGAGGCTCTGAAACAACCCAAATATTTTCCACATTAGCAGGGAGGTCGCCAGCACAGAGCAAAGGCTGCCGTAAGTGGGAACACGTGGAGGGGAATGAGGAGTTGATTCAGCGCAGAAGTCGTGTTGGTCTGGGTGAGGAAGACCGGGGGCCTGCGGACGTGGGGGGGGGGGCTCGCCTGCCCCTGCCGCCAGCTCCCTCTCCCCACACCGCTGGCATCTGCGTTTCGGCGCACACTCGTCCCCCGCACATCATCTGTTTTTTCCCAGGTCTCTCATCTCCCTCCTTCTCATTGCATTCCAATATCCTGCTCTTGCACATGGGCAGCTCTTCCACCTCCTCCAGCCAAGCCTGCCCCAGCCTCTCGATGCGAACCAAACCCCCCCTTTCCTGCTTCGAGTAAAAAGCAGCAAGGGGGGGAGGGATGGGATGAGAGCCCACCCCCGGGCCCGGTGCTGCTCCTCGGCGCCCTCTACCGGCAGACTGGTCGCCGGGAAACCGGTTTCCACAGGCGCCAGATCCCAGGTGCTGGCGGTTGGGGCGATGGGAGGGAGACCCCCAATGAAGGGGCTGCACGCCCCCACGTAAGAAAAGGGGCAGACACTTCATACGGCGTCAAGAATTGAACTGGGTTAACTGGCCGCTGCAGATCAGTGACTTCCAGCCTTGGGGCAATACAATTATCTCAAGGATGGTTATGAAATTCTCAGCGCCACAGAAAACTGACTTGGTCGTGAGCAGGGTGGCAAGGGTCTCTTTTCCACGCCTATATAACCGCCCAGAGCCCGGGAAACTCTGAGGCTCTGCTCTCAAAGGTCAAGAGTCCCTGTTTTCAGAATCACAGCTGTGATCGGGAGGGCCGGCTCGGAGAGCTGCTCCAGGGCCCGGGGGAAGACGTGGCTACATCCTTCGTCTCTGCACCACAGAGAACAATCTAGAATGTTATTTCCCCCTCAATCCCTTCTCTCAATTCTCCTTATTGGCTTTCTGCTCCCAGGAACGTGAAATTAAAACACACACACACACACACACCCCGGAAAGGAAGAAAGGCTGCAAAGGGGAACAGTGAACGTGACGAAAAGGAAAACTAACTGGGAAAGGATGATGAACAGGAGAACAGGCCAGGGCGAGGGCACGCGAAGGGCAACACGGGGAGGAGGCATCCCGGGAGGCTGCCTGGGAGCAGGGGCCCTGTGGGTGTCCCAGCCCACCCTCCCCTAAAGACCTGTGGCAGCTCCAACTCATCCACCTCCAGACCTGGAGCTGGAGCAAGCGCGGATGGGACAGACGACAAGGGAGCCACCAGGCCCAGGAGGACTCTCCAGGAGCTGGGCAGAGACAGAAGCAGAGGACCAAGGCAGGGAGTAGGGGGAGCAGGCTGTCCAGGGGGCTGCGGGGTGGTGTTGCACATAGTGTGAAGGAATGGGCTCCAGTTCACTCGCGCCCCCCCGCCCGCAGGGGCCCGGCTCTTCCTGCAGACGCAGAATTTCATAAGCTCCAGCAGCTGTGGCCAATACCTCAGCTTCCTTCTCGAGGCAACAGCAGCAGCAGGAGGGGAGGCAGAGAAGGAAAGGGCGCGATCGTAACCGCAAACCTTTTCATCTCAGCGGCCCCAAAATTGAAATTTATCAGCGAACTCAATTCTCAACCTCCCTTCCTCCCTCCCTGGCTCGTAACCAAATGATCGAATCAGGCTTTGCGGCGAGGGGGCCAGGAGGCTGTGGGCCTGGGAGGAGGCTTCCGGTTGGAAGCAGGAAGAGATGCACCTGTTTCCAGAGGTGGCGTGGGGTAGAAAGAGCTCATAAAGAGTCCCAGATTGCCGCAAGAAAGATAATAATTTGACGGGGATGAACTTAAATGTCCAAACAGAGGTTGCTCATGGAATTTAAAGGGGGGGGGGGGGTGGAGAGAACGTGGGGTAGAGATGAGAAATGTGGAGAAAAAAAGAGAAAAACGCACACACCAGAGTAGACAAAGGGGAGAAACTATAAAAAAAATACAGCCGTACAAATAAGGATAGGAGCTGGGAGAGGAGGCAGGCAGCACCTGGACAGCAAGCTGTCACAGCTGCCGGGAGGGTGGGAGAGACGGGAGGGCAGCGGGGAGGCGGAGAAGGCAGAGCGCCCAGGAGCCCAGGACCTGTCTTGTCTGTGACTTGAAGCAGGTGCACTCACGGAGTTTCCTCACACTCAGTCCTGGCTTCTCCCACAGCTGCCCGAACAACAGGCCTCAGACCTGGCTGGGGCACACCCCCTGCACCACACCTAGCTAGGCCACACCCCCCTGCACTGCACCTGGCTGGGACATGGGCCTCCCGCCCGAGCCCCTGGCTGGGCCACACCTCTGCCTCAACTCCACGCTCCCCCAGCACACCCATGGAGAGTCACTCCTATGGTGTGCTCAGGCAGCACCTGCGCATGTCCGCGGGCCGCAGCCCTCCATCCCAGGGCCATCCCGCTGCCCAGCACTCTCTCCAGAAGAGGCTGCCCGGAGGCGGCCAACAGAGTGGTCTAGAGCCCGTGCTCTGTGTGCTCCGTGTGCTCCGTGTGCTCGGTGAGCCACAGCGTAAACCTTCCATTCCCCACGGCTCGCCCAGCTCTGCAGCCCTCCCATAGAGACAAAAGGAGGCAAGACGGCCCAGGGTCTGGACGCTGTGGCAGGTCGAGGGGCAAGACTCCAGGGAGGCGCGGTGAGTGGTGACGGGCTCAGCCGGATGTGTCACAGCCGGCACAGCCCCAGCTGCAGGGAAACCAAAACCGAGGCGTGGTTGTTTAGGAGTGGGAGCGTGGGGGGCCCTTGCCAACATGCTTGCCGAAGGGCCCAGGGCAGGGACAAGGTGGCACGGCGGTGCGAGGAGAGGACAAGCCGGCCCAGGCTTCAGAGGTAGCAAATAAACACCGCCCAGAAGGGTCTGCTCTGAAGTGGACCAAATGGCTCTCCTGTCCCGTGTTTATGGGGTCATGGACCATTAAGCCAGCCAACCTACAGATGTCTTCATAAGACTTTATGAGATGACACCGGGGAGACCCCATCACTCAGCAGCAAGAAAGGAAGAAACCAGAGCGGAGAATTGCAGATCAGAGGACTCGGCCTCCGAGGAGCCACAGCTCAGGGCGGGCCGCCTGGCCCCCGGGGGCCCCCGTCCCGTTTCTGCCCGTCTCCATCTGACTCGGTACTGCGCTGGGCTTGTGCCGCCCGCTAACAATTACTCACACTGCCCTCCCCCTGCCCCCAGCCATGTTCCTGCTTTAGCCCTCGGAGAAGACAGTGACTTCGGCATTTGTGAGGCAAATCAGAAAGATGAAATAGCTACACTTAACAACACTCACGGACATTGGGACTTTCAAATCTGATTTAGCCTGCTTGGTTTGCTGTTTCATAAATTCTAATAACCACGAGCAGACTCGCCTGGTGAGCCCTGGGCTCTGGCAGGCTAATGTATGTTAGGCACACAGCCTGAACCTGCTCAAGTGGGAAACGCCACACCTTCTTTTATTCCCTCGTGCTTGCGCCACCTTGTGGATATTTCTGGAATGCCAGGGATCAGCAATACCAAAAAAACCTACCTCTTCTGCAAGTGGCTCTTCCAGAAACTGGATGTATGGACTACCAGACCCCCGTCTCAGGGGTGTTAAGACCCAGCCCTTCAAACCACCACTCGGGATCCGTATTTGAAAAGCAACCATTTATTAGAACCAATACAAGAGTATGAAAAGAGGGAAAAGAGGAGGGTGGAAGAGGGGGAGAGAATGAGGTTTGTGTCGGAAGTCAGTTCTGGAAACACATAAATGCCTACTTTTAAACATTTACATTTAAAAGGCGAACATATACATAGATCACTTATCCTTTAAAAAAAATAAAAGCAGACTTGTTTGGCTGAAATAAAAGCAAAAACAAAAAAACACAACCGAAACTCCCCCACAAACCAAAAAGTCCATAGAGAATTTCCCATTTCCATTCAGGAACCTGGCTAGAGTGAGACCCCGCGACCCCGGGGTGGCGCTGAGCACTGCAGGGCAAGCCTGTGCCGGGGGTCGCGGGTCACAGCCTGCAGGAAGTTGGAGAGAGGCCGGGGCCAGGCCGGCCGGCCGAGTCACCTCCTGGCCACTTGGCAGCCATCAGACTCCGCTCTCTCCAACCTCCAGGGCTCCACTGAACCAGCCGGCATCGCCAGTGCTAAGAGTCCACACAGAGAACGGGAATGCGACTGCCAGGGGCCACGACCTTGTGCTTTTTCACAGGTTACAGATCTAGGGCCAAGGGGAGGGGCAGAACCAAGAGCCCTATGGGGAGGAGGAGGTGGCTGAGCCCCTAAACTGGGATGGAAAGAGTAAGGCTCTTGAGCCCACACCCGGGCAAACAGAAAGAGTGTGGCAAGTTTTCTCAAACCAGGAGGGGGAGAGTCAAGGTCAGGTGTGGACGGTGGACATGTAGAGAGATGACAGATGCTGAATTCAGTGTGTGGGAGGAAGCTTTAAAGACCAATGTCCAATTCCGCGTGTTCCACTCATTACCGAAAGAAATGCGGCAGCCTTCATTCCTGGTGGGGGATCAGGAGGTTACAGCTAGTAGGCCAGCTGGTTTCCATGAGAAGCCAAACACCACAAAGGGGAGCCATGACCCGGCTGTGCCGGGACCAGCGCAGGGAGTGACAAGTGACAATGCGAACCGAAACCGTGGAGGGCTGCTTTGCTCCTGAAGACAGCTGGGGCTGGCTCCAGCCCCCAGCCCCCAGCCCGGGGAGTGGAGCCCGAGTTCCTAACCTGCAGAAAGGAGCAGGTGTGGCCTGCCTCCTGCTTCCCTAGTCCAAGGCTTGCGGGTCTAAAACTGCCTCTTGGTGAACACAAGACATAAAAAATACCAAGCGCCCTCCCCCATGCCATCCTAAGTGCATCTGAACCATCGAGACGCCAGCATTCCCAAAACACTGTCAACATCTGAACTAGCAGCTTTGATGTGGGGTGGGGGGCAGAGAACTTGCTGGGGTCACGGAGGCGGCGCCGTGGGGACTGAAGCCACTGGCGGGCTCACGCTCAGTCACGGCGTTCCCCTCAGAGGACCCTCAAGTATTCTGTCAACTGTGATTTGCAATGCCTCACAACACCCCTGTGAGGTAGGTCTGTATTATTACCCCCATTTGACAGATGGGGAACTGAGGCATTGAAAGGAGTGACTTGCCCAAGGTCAGCCATCAGGGTCAGTTGAGGAGGTTGGCACACAGCGAGGCAGCTTCCACTGAATTCCTAACCCAGGTCCTAGGGCATCTGACTTCCCAGAGTGCACTTGGAAGCAAAAGGAAGCCAGCAGGCAGACCTCATGGGGTCAGCAAACGGCACGCACAAGGGTTACCTGAGGGCCTGGGATTTGCTAGGAGCATGGGAGGAACCTTGGAGAAACAAACTGCTTCTCAGGCAGGCATCCACAGATGCTTGGAAGATGGAGCTGCCTCTGGAACATGGAAAGCAAGGTCTTCTGTACAGAAACGCTTGCTTTACGCTAACAGGTAAAGGACTGCGACACACTGATTTCTCAAAGTTCTGTACTGCGGAACCCAATTCCTAAAATCCAGAAAGCAGCGAGGCCACACCGATGCGGAACAGTCAGACCATTTCCCGGCAGCGGCCTTGGCAGTGCAGGAATCCCAGTGCCACCAAATCCCCCATCCCAGCCCCGCTGCATCTCTCCACCCCGCAGAGTGCCAACATCTTCACAAACAGCTCAAGATCAAGCGCAGAAACTGGCAACCCCTGCTTTCCCACTTGGGGAGAAGGGATGAAGTGTTCCTCTGTAACTCATCATAGAGACTCTTAGAACATTCTTTCCCCCTGCCAGAACTTTTTTTTTTTTTTTTAATAAGAGAAAGGTAAAAACAAAACCCAGTATCATCCCCCTCCTCCTGTGCTACCCCAACCCAGATTACTCTGGATTCTGCCCCTTATCCTAAAACTAGGGGGCCACAGAGAGGTACCACATCAACAGCCAGCTCTGGGTTAGAATCAAATCTTAAAGCTACAAAAAGCTGGGAAACACTGACTTAAGCCTTAAGCGCTGTAACACAATGAAACTTGTTCTTCGAGAATTTCCAAGCAGGAAGCCCCTTCCCTCTCTCTTCCCCCCTCCTGGTCGCCAGTGCTCAAGGAATGACTGATCGTCAGACACAGTGTCATGCTCACCAGGCACACTCTATAGAGTGGCAGGTGTCACTCCAGATCTGAGTAGCAACTTTTCCTCACTGGCTGCTGACCATGCTAGGCTAATCCAGGCGCTGGGCAAGCTCAGGACTGATACTTCAGCAGTGACAGTTCAGAAATTCCCATAAGAATTCCTCAAAAAGAACAATTCCTTAAAGGTCTAGCAAACTGGCCACTCCGGCTTGGAGCAACTGCTAAGGGTCACAGCTGCCAATGCCAGGGGACATCACACAAAACAGAGAGCGACAAGATAAAAAGTTCATTGCATTCCATTTGGCCTAATTTCCTGATAATAGTTTCCTATTAGATTTTCCGATTAATACTGATGGCGCTTACCTAGGCTGTGATAATTAGGTTTTGATCTATTGTGACATTAATGATCACAATGAGTTGACTTTGAAATGGTCTTAATTAATGGCTCTTTCCTTGTCAGCTTTTGCGTCCAGCGCAGGGTCTGCTCCTCCCCCACCACCTTGCTTTAACTCCTTCTCTTACTGACCTTAGAGACGAGAGCACTGGAGGTTCACTTGCTTCCCGTAAGAGATGTAGCCAGGTGAAAATCTTTTTCTGACAGAGGAGCAACATGAGATGATGGTGGGCAGAATAAGGATTCGGATGAAAAGGCGAGAAAACGCGCGAGCCACGAATAGCAACACTTCCGTCCTAGACAGCCAAGTCGAACGTGCTGCTGAGGCAGAAGGAACTCTGAGGGGATGAGGTAGATTCAAATTCAAAGAAGTCAGCGCAAGCAAAAAAGGAAGCAGAACTGCTTTTACGAAGCTTGCCAAAGAACTCCGCGCTTCAGTAACCTTCCAGAACAGGTACTCTCACTCCTGGGGCCCTGCCACCCAAAACCTGGTCAGCTTTGTCACCCGGGCACAGACCCCCCACCTGTGTGTGGTCATGGGGGCGGGGACCGGGAACCTTCCTGACTGACCCCCACGTACTTCCTCACCAGGAGACTCCTCCCCAGACCGCGGGAGACTGGGGACACCGGAGACCGCAGGGGGATGAGTATTTCGGGGAGAGGTTCCTACGCAACGGACCCAAGTCCCTGCTTAGAAACCACACTCCTGCAACACTGAACAAAACTGCACTGGCCACAGGGAGACGAATGGGGCGTCAACACGGGGGTCCAGGCAGTCTTCTAGGGCGATTCTGGTCACGCACAGCAAAGCACGCCCGTTTCAGACTTCTAGTCAGCCTCACGCTCACGTCTCCAGAAGGGGCGAGCGCCTCTGATGGAATGTCTACAGGGCACAAATGCCGCTGCAGAACCCGCCGTGTCCAGAGCCGACCCACAGCATGGTTCGCACTTGCCCTAAGCCATGACCAACTCCACCGCTCAGCACTTCGGCAGAGTCCGCACCAGGGACACGGGCTGTTAACTCCTGCTCGGTGGTTCTCTCCCAGTAGTAATGGCATTTCTAACTAATCCTCAGCTATATTTATTTTCTGGAATATAACGAGTCTTGTTGTTTCTATGGCCAGCTGGCTTTCATCCAAGGTCACAGGTCTCTTCTGAGTAGCCACCAATTAATGTCACTCTTCTCCTCTAGGGCCAGAAGCCACACACACAGCAGCCGGCTGTCTCCGTCCCCACAGACGTGGGTCCACGCACCCACGTGCAGCATTCACGCCAGCATTTGGCTGGCCAGTGCACCCCGCACCAGCACAGAAACTCTGCTGAAGGCAGCCACGGTCTTTTTGAACTCTGTATCCCCTGCCCAAATGTTTGCTGAGTAACCCCACTGCTGATGTACATGAATAGGGCTAGGATTCGAACGTCTCCACACAAACTGGGTAGAAAGAACACCCAATTCAGGGCACCTGCTTCTGTCTATAAGGCTGGTAACATTTCTCATTTTTGCAAGCCACTTTTTTTTTTAAAAAAAGAGAACAAATGTTATGGTCAGTAGTGAAGCCATCACGAAGCTGCACACACTGACTCAGGCCTTTCCTTGCCACAGGCACACGTGCTGGGCTGGTTACGACAGCAGGGACCTCGGGACTGGCTTTCACTCTAGACATCTAAGCCAGAAGGCTGCATGGGGTCACAGACCCAAATGAACTTCCTCTTTAACCTCATTTGTAAGTTTCCTCATTTCAAATGAGGCACTCGTGCCATTGCAAAACAGTCTTAGAAGCCCTTGAATTTGAACCCTAAGGGCAGGCAGACACAACTGCTCCCTGGGCCAAACACAGATTCCTTTGACTTCCCAGCATCTCTGGAGTGAGCTAGGCCCAGAGAGCCAGCAAAAGCTTCAGATAAAAATCTTCCAAACTCTGCCCAGTGGCAAAGGCAGAGTAACGGCCTGAGCTGTGGCGACAGCAGCAACCTCGATGGACAACAGGCAGCATCGTGCAGCTCTGCCTCGGGGACTGCCAAGACCATCCAGACTCCTGACGGCAGGAGGAGCACACGTCCCGAGGCTCCTAGAGTGGCCCAAAATTGGACTGCAGTTTGCAAAAGGAGAAAACACAGCTGCCCCCAGTTTCAGAACGGGTGCTTCTGTCCCAGGGGGACTCTACTGGGAAGAGAGACCGCTAATGCAGAGCAGGGTTTTTAGAAAGACGCTGTGAAAGAGGCCTACCACAGGAGAAGTCTCTTGAGGACTGGAGACCCTAGGCACTGAAAGAGCGGTCCACCTGCAGCCACCAGCTCCGCAGAGAGGCAGTTCTCGCAGGGTAAGGCCAGCTCTGCAGTGCTGACGGAGGCTCCCGCACGCATCTGGTCTCCTGTGTGCTGAAGGCTGGATTTAGTATCAGCCTCTGGCTTCCTGTGTTCCTGACGAATCAGCTGCGGGTAGGCAGGGGACAACAAAGCTTGTGTGGGTGGCACTCGGGTCATCATTTAATACACTGAGGGCAGAAAAAGGTGGGATGAAGAGAAACGAAGGGACTACTGGGGCTATCTTGGAAAAGATAATCAGATTTTGTTGAACGTCTTTAATGACACTTCTAACCATGGAGACTCTGCGTTCCACGCTTCTCAGGGCCAACCAATGTGCCTGTACCAATACTTCCAAGATCTTTGACCACGTGCTAAGATTTTTGGCTTTAAAAATAAGATCTCTGCAGCTTTTATGCCCACTGGCTACCGGGGGGGGGGGGGGCACTGTCATTTTCTCTAGCCGCAAATGAAGAAAGCCACATCCATGAGCTCCAGCCTGCCTTTGTCCTTTTCCTGTCCACCCTAATTGCTGTCCTTGAATACTCCTGGGACCAATCTGTTTTCTGGCCACCTTGCTTTCTTCTAGATGCCCATCAGGTTACGTACATGCAACTGGCCATTACCCAGCACTTGATCTAGGCCTTTAATTCCTTCAGAGAGCAAGGAGTACGGAGATTAAAAACTCCCGCCCACTTGAGGTACGGGGCACGGGCTCTCACCCCATCACATTACCATTCAGGAGGGTTTTCTCAGCTGACTTAAACCGAAAGCTTCATCGTCCCAGTCTGTCACATCACCGCAGCAACAGCTGTCTTCTCACTGTGCAGTATAATTTTTGACATAGCTTATACGAGCACACAAAATCCAATCAGCAGCTGAGCAGGGAGGCAACGCTAACAAATGCGATGAATGGGGATATGATTTGCATATTATTTGGACTGAAGTAATCCATCCGTTCCCTTCATCACTAGGAACAATCTAGAAGCGGCTGAATGCTCCTGGCCAGACAGCTATATGTTTCAAAAATCAAAAGCAACAACAAAAAAACAGCCTCAGCGGCTGGTGAACTCTAAAATTAAGGCCATTTCAAGCATTTATTCTTATTTCCTCAGCTTTGGGGCCGGGATGAAGATGCTCAAAACCCTGCTATTCCCTTACTTTGAGTCCTGATTCTCCAGGCTCCCCCAACTACAAGAAGGAAAAGGAGAGAAGGAGAGCATTTCTTGGGGGTACAAAGGAAGAAGGATATGATCAGGGAAAAAAAAAAAACAAAAAAACAAAAAAACAAACTTTCAACATAACAAAGCAGGAAGAAACCAAAAAGGAAAGACTGTGTTGCCCAGAGAGAGAGGCTGTGTCAAAACCGCTAATGCCAGGGGGCCTGTCACTTCCTAGGGTCATAGTCTTCCATGGAAAACACATTCTTAAAAATCAGACAGACCTAGAACTTGGAGGGGAGAAGGGGAAGAATACCAACACTTCGGGGGTTCTCGGTGGCAATCTAGGAGCTAAGAAGCAGGAAGCTGTAACCGTTGTGAACGTTTCAAATAGATACCGTGGCCAATGGGTCCCCTCCAAGAATTCTCCACTGAAAATAACGGCATGGGGGGCAGGGGTGGGAAGCTTAGATCCGCTGAGAAGTGACTCAGGTTTGAAGCCTCTTTGGTAACAGGAATGCTTTGGGAGGCCACGAAAGTTGGCAGGGTTGGAGGGTGCCTAGCACCTTGGCACAAGCAAGCACCAGGCAATCACTCACACCTACATAAATACATAATCTAAACACGAGGGATGGAAGGAAATCATACAAACATACCACGTGTGATCGGAAAGACAATCGCATCCTACCCCCACCACGTCGTCCTCGTGGACTACAGCTAACAACGTGCACAGCTAACCATCTTGCCATTTTATGACAAACTGACGCCACCTTGCAGAAGGAGCCTTAGGGATTGCTAAGAACAAGGCCAAAGGTCCTGGGGCCAAAAGGAGGGGCTTGACAAAGTTCAATGCAGACCGTGGTTCTCCCGGGGACGGAGTTATTCTGGGAGGATGGGTGAGGACGAACAGAGGCTGGCCCAGAAGGCCACAAGAACCCTGTATTCTCGTGGGGGGAGCTGGACTAGGCTGGGAAAGCCAACAGGTGGCAGTTGCCACTGGCTTTTTAAAAGACGGGCAACATCCTTTCCATCCCCGTATGTCAGAACAACGGTCAGCTGGTCATCAACACGTTCTGAGGACCAAAGCAGGACATCAAAATTACTCATCATTGTAACAAAATCCCCCAATCTTAAAAAGTGACCAACCCTGGAAAGATCAGGACTCGAAGGTGATTAAAAAGTTAAAACTCCTCTTGAGGTCACAGGGGAGCAGGAGGAGGAGATCAGGGCAAAGGAAACCATCGTGGGAGTTACACACAGTATGTAAATGCCTGGTCTGCACGGAGACACTGCGCGTTGAGTCAGACCATCAGTTAGGCTACCAGAGAACCAATACCAACATTCCCCCTGTGGGGCACAGTGAGAAGCACATTTTTTATGGATGTGTTTAGGAGAGAAGGGGGTGGGCAGAAGGAAGAGGAGGCAAGGGAGGTGAATGTATTATGTACAAAGAGAAAGACAGAGCCCACCCCTCCTTTAGCTCTTTGCTGTTTCTTTCTCTTTGTTTTCCGCGTCCTCGGGATACGCGTGCCACGTCAGTCTCTCTTCATAAAATGCTATCACAATCTGTGGACATTTCACGTTGGCTTCTTTTGCAAGAACCAAGTCGGCTTCATCTGTGTCCTTCCTGCAGAGAAAGAAGGGGACACTCAAAAAGGAGAGAAACCGTCTACACACACGCTCATGTCATCAACGCACTCAGTGGACTTGATTCCAAGGTGAAAAGGACCCTTATGGCTCAATATTTTCAAGGAGAAATGGAAGTAAACAAATCATGAGTACATATTGCTTAACTACGGTATTAGACAGATACAGAAATCTGTAGCTGAAATTCAGATGCAAGGGATCGGTGCTGTGGCGCAGTGAATTAATGCCCTGGCCTGAGGCACTGGCATCCCATATGGGCGCCGGTTCGAGTCCCGGCTGCTCCACTTCCGATCCAGCTCTCTGCTATGTCCTGGGAAAGCAGTGGAAGATGGTCCAAGTGCTTGGGCCCCTGCACCTACGTGGGAGACCTGGAAGAAGCTTCTGGCTCCTGATCAGTGCAGCTTTGGCCGTTGTGGCCAATTGGGGAGTAAACCAGCGGATGGAAGACCTCTCTCTCTCTCTCTCTCTGCCTCTCTTCTGTGTAACTCTGACTTTGAAATAAATAAATCAATCTTTAAAAAAAATTTAGATGCAAAATATGACGGCTGAGTTTGAAAAGCTGAATAAATTATACTAATTCTGCTTCCGTAATTTTTATGTATGAGCATGTGAGTAAATACAATTGAACCTCACTATTAATTATGGGTAAACCCATCAGTTCAGTTTCTGGATCATCCCAGTGAACAGGGTCTAGCCTTTTGTGACCTTTTAAATATTCATGACCCCTTTGGTCAGAATTGTGGACTGGTATGGTATGAAAATAGAAATTTAGCTGTGGGGCTGGCACTGTGGTACAGTGGGATAAGCTGCCACCTGCAACGCTGGCATCCTACAGCAGAGTGCCAGGAAGGGTCCTGGCTGCTCTGCTGCCAATCCGGTTCCCTGCTAACACACCTGGAAGGCAGTGGAAGACAGCCCAAATGCCTCAGCCCCAGCACCCACATGGGAGACCCAGATGGAGTTCTAGGCTCCTGGCTTCAGACTTGTCCAGCCCCAGCTGTTACAGTTGTTTGGGAAGGGAATCAGAGGATGGAAGCTCTCTCTCTTTTTCCCCTGCCTTCCCCCCATCCTCTCTGTCACTCTGCCTTTCAAATAAATAAATAAATCTTAAAAATTTTTAGCTGTAACATCCAGTTATCCAACCTACTTTATCAAGTGATCAAAAAATCTAGGAATACGGTTCCTTAACTACTATCTTAAATCAAGGGAAAAGCACTTTAATTAAGATTTTCCTGTGACAAGGGCTATCTCCTTTGGGTCACTCACAGAGGTAAGTGTTATGGGTGAGGAAAGGGAAAACAGGCAGCTGAGACTCAAATCTGGATTAGCGTGGAAAGAGCAATTTAATACGTGAATGCAAACCCTAAGTAACACATACGGCTGAGTAGGGAAACCGCCAGTCAACAGAGCACCTTACTTCGGACAGAACACCGTGGTCCTCCATACACAGGTTTTGGGGTCAGTGCCCGGCAGCATTCTGACCAGTTGAAATATTAAACCTTTGATGAAACGTGTAGGGCCCTCAGCTTCCTTTGTGGCATTGGGGCACAAACCCTCTACACAGCACAAGCCCAGAACCCTTGGAAAAACTGAGAGGCAGTGAGGGCCACACCATCAACCAACCTGCCTTTAAGAAACCCAGCTGAGGGACAGCACTTCACTTTCTTCCGAGAGTCATTCTTTCTACGTGATGACATCACTTGTGCCTTGGCTGCTCACTGTTAACATTCATTTTTTCTGCCACATGTCAATGGCCTTGGCTCTCTGTGATGGCAAAGCCTCACTCAACTCCTGTGCCATGCTCCAGATTCACTGTCTTACAGTAAAGCATCCAGACTTGTGTGAGCCAATGGTTCATCAGGACTCTAAGGTTCCTACCTTGGATTTGCCTCTTTCCAACATGTGGGCTACTGTAACGTAACCGGCTGAATACCCAAGCGTGAAAAGGCTCAAGTCCGTTCCGAACCTTAGTACTCACCTTATGTCAATGCCCACAGCTCATCCTGGTTAAGGATCCCCGGCATTCCACATCATTACTTTGGGAAATTTTCAGTATTGCCACCCCATCCTTCACACAAATTTAAGTCACAGGCAAAGTGACCACAATGACAAACTGAGGACCCGTCTCGCTCACCATTTCATTAGGAACATTAAATCGCCACAGGAATCTGTCGCTCCAATGATCTTTTCTGGCTCCAGTCCTCTCTCAAAGCCCCGGGCGATGTCATTGCTCTGCTATACACAGAGGAGGAAGAAAGGTTACATACAGGTAGTGAAGAGTGAAAAACACTTGTTCCTCAGGTTAGCAAAGCACAACTAAGGTAATATCATCTGCTACCACTTCTGGCCCCAACTTAGAAACATTCTTAGAACTCAAGAATCATGGATCAGTGCTGTGGCTTAGTAGGCTAAGCCTCTGTTTGTGACACTGGCATCCCATATGGGCGCGGGTTTAAGACCCGGCTGCTTCTCTTCCGATCCAGCTCCCTGCTGATGACCTGGGAAAGCAGTGGAAGATGGTCCAACTGCTTGAGCCCCTCCCACGTGGGAGACCTGGAAGAAAATTCTGGCTCCTGGCTTAGGATCAGCTCAGCTCTGGCTGTTGTAGCCATTTGGGGAATGAACTAGTGGACAAAAGATCTCTCTCTCTCTGTCTCTGCCTCTCTGTAACTTTCTGCCTTTCGAGTAAATAATTTTTTTGTTTTTTGACAGGCAGAGTGGACAGTGAAAGAGAGAGACAGGTCTTCCTTTTCCGTTGGTTCACCCCACAATGGCCGCTGCGGCCGGTGCACCGTGCTGATCCGAAGTCAGGAGCCAGGTGCTTCTCCTGGTCTCCCATGTGGGTGTAGGGCCCAAGGACTTGGGCCAACCTCCACTGCACTCCCAGGCCACAGCAGAGAGCTGGACTGGAAGAGGAGCAACCAGTACAGAATCCGGCGCCCCGACCGGGACTAGAACCTGGTGTGCCGGCGGAGAATTAGCCTAGTGAGCCGCGGTGCTGGCCTCGAGTAAATAAATACTAAAAAACAAAAAACAAAAAAAACAACCAAAAACCCTGGATTGGCACCGCAGCTCACTAGACTAATCCTCTGCCTGTGGCGCCGGCACACCGGGTTCTAGTCCCGGTCGGGGTGCCGGATTCTGTCCTGGTTGCTCCTCTTCCAGTCCAGCTCTCTGCTGTGGCCCGGGAAGGCAGTGGAAGATGGCCCAGCTCCTTGGGCCCTGCACCCGCATGGGAGACCAGAAGCACCTGGCTCCTGGCTTCAGATCAGCCCAGCACACTGGCCGTAGCGGCCATCTGGGGGGTGAACCAACAGAAGGAAGACTTTTCTGTCTCTCTCTCTCACTGTCTAACTCTGCCTGACCAAAAAAATAAATAAATAAAATAAAAAAATCTGGTTACCCCTCTTGTTTCCATCAAATGATTAGAAGTGGCTCTTAAATTCTTTAATACCCCTGGGAGATATTCTGGAATCAAGTGGGAATTCCTCTAATGCTACTCATTCTGAATCTCCTTCGCACCATGAAGTTGACACGTCTGATGTGACAACCAAGTCCACGTCCACCCTAAAACCATTTCAATGGTATGAACTTCAAATGTACCACCCTTCTTGCTCTTCAATAACTTTTTTAGGGTGTAAAGTCACTGTAACACTGGCCAGTGCACCTGAATGCAGCTTTTCACACAGTAGAATCTACACGGATAGAACAGAAAGCAAGAAGGACACAAGACCAACACCGTAAGATGGCAAACCTCAAAGATCATAGACCATGGGGAAGGGAACCTGCTCTATGCTACCCCCTCCTGCCATGATGAGCCATGGCACCAGACGGCTGAACTTGACTGTGACTTTCAGAATAACGACACTGTGTCAAAGGCAACCACGCAGTCTAGGCAAGCAACACAGGCTCTCATCCACGTTGAATGGCACTGGTGACACCTGCAGTGTTTGTTCTGTAATAAGGGCAAGGAATTCTCATATCTTTGTACACCCTCTGAGCTCCATTTTTGCAGCTGAGATACAAAATATTTGAGGGGAGAGATATTTCTTGGGATACACACAGAGGCAAACATGGTTACTTTAGGACATGGTCACGTCTGCGTGAAGACAGACAAGCACTCTCTGCCTGTTAGTAATGGGGGGGGGTAGTATGTGTGTTTGGACTTTTGTCTTTAATACAGCATATAATAATAGACAAAAAAATGGCACTGGTGACAGCCAAAAAGTAAAATTTTACACAAAGAGTACACTGGCTTATCTAGCAGCAGTACAAAAAGGTTTAGAAAGACTGCCCAAACGAACTCCATCTCCGGCGCCTGGTTTTCATAATGAAATCTCTTTGCCCTGATATTCATCTCACTTTCTTCTTGAGAGAGAAAAAGCATTCAGGGTCCAGGTGGTCCCTGAAGATACCAGAACCCACAATAGGAAGGAAATTCCAAGCATGGATCAAGGGGAGATACTGACTTTTTAAAAACATAGCCTCTTTTGGGGGCGCTTAAGGGGAAGAGGTTCCCAGATGTGCACACAGCTGCTCACAGCTGGAATGCTGGCGCATGGACCCGGCAGTAAATCATAGCTGGCGGCTGAAAACAGTTTGCCACATAGGGAGGGAAGCGGGGGAATGGAAGAAAAATGTTCAAGCTGCTGAAAAGGAGCCGAGGCGAGGAAAATGCTAAAATCATCACACAGGCAGTAATCTTAAATCAGGCATAATGCCGACTAACAAATTTCTTCTGCAGTGGTCTAAGGAGAGAAACCCAATCTTCTTCTGTACCGGTAAAGTACGCAATCACCTATCTCCCCAGCTGCCTCCCTCACAGCCACCAGCACCGCCAAGAATGGCGGCAGGGGCCCCAGATGGACTTCCCAATGTAGGGGATGTGCGGGGCTGATTCTCAAGGCCAGCAGCTTCCTAACCCAGCTTGGGAACAAAACTCTCTGCACTGGCCACTGGCTCTGAGCCAGCTCGCTCGGGTCACTCCTTTTTAAAGGGACACAAACACAGGCGGAGGAAACACACATATGGCTCCTAGAAGTCCTACGCTGGCCTGTTTTTGCTCTTTTCACTTAGCTGGCAAATGCATCAAAGATAAGAGCCAGAATACAAAGGAGTAATAAAAAAAAGAGAAAAAAAGAAATCAAGCCCCAGCTCCTTAGAGAAGGGAACACATTCTCAAATCCTTTATCAGTGCAATAAATCATAATCATGTACAGACCTCACTGCAACAGAGCGGTTTAAAAAACAAGTTGTAAAAAATGGAATTAGTGAAACAGGGAGGCAGACACGAACTGAGGGTCCCCTCCACTCATAGCCTACCATCTTTCACTCATTTCAATTCTTCTCCCATTCTCTCTTCTCTGGAGGCCAGGCATCGTCTGCACAGCCTTTATAAACGCTGTTGCCTGGACCCAACACACAGCGAGGCAAGTGCACCTGCTCTGGGGTATATCCTGGGCAGTGGAGATTTCTTTGTTCCCTGCAGGGAGGGGTGCTGTGATCTCATGCTCTACAAAGACGGAGCCCAAAGAGAATGCAGAGAGATGGGGACCCCTGTGGCAGCGGTGCTGGGAGATTCAGAGACGGACTTCCGCTCTTACTTTACTCAACTCTAAGTGTGTGATATATCCTTCACCACAAAAGGCTTTATAACCTTGACATGAAAGGAATGAAAGCTGGGGGGTTCACTGTGTGTTTGCAAGTACACCCACAGATGGAAAAGAGGGAGATGAATAAAACAGATGGGTGGGCACTGGCACAGCCGTGAAGACTGCCGCCCGGGACACCCACAGCCCATATCGAGTGCCCAGGTTCAAGAGGCAGTTCTGCTCCCGACTCCACTTTCCTGCTACTGTGCAGCCCAGAAGGCAGCAGGTAATAGCTCAAGTAATTGGGTCCCTGCCACCTTATGAGGGAGACCTACATTGCGTTTCCAGCTCTTGGCTTCAGCCAGGCCTAGCCGTAGCAATTGAGGGCATTTGGGAAGTGAATTAGCAGATGGAAGATCTCTGTCTGTCCTTCAAATAAACAAAATAAAACATTTTTTAAAAACTTATTAAAAAAAAAAAAAAAAGACAGTAGCAATGCTTGTGCTGGTTGCCTGAGAGCTACAGAGCAGAAGGAGTCAAGCAAATGATCAAACTAAAATTTCCTAACTCTTCCCACAGTAAATAATAATGGTTCCAAATGAAGGGGAAAATTAATTTCTTTTTTAAAATTTTACTTATTTGTTTGAAAGGCAGAGTGAGAGAGAACGAGATAGCAAAAGAGATCTTCCATCCTCTGGTTCACTTCCCAAATGGCCAAAACAGCTGAGACTGGGCCAGGCTGAAGACAGGAGCCCAAAAATCCATCCAGGCCTCCCATGTGGGTGAAGGGGTCCAAAAACTTTGGCCATCTTCCTCCACTTTCCCAGGTGAATTAGCAGGGAGCTGCATTGGAAGTGAAGCAGCCAGGACTTCAACCAGCACCCATAGAGGATGTCAGCATCATAGGCTGACAGTTTAACCCACTGTGCCATAACACTAGCTCCCTGAAAATTAATTTCTTATTCAGATTATGTAGAAATAATATGATCAGGAGAGAATATAAATGCCACTGAACTGTATCCTTTACAATGGTTAGTTGCATATTATGTTTCTCTCACCTCCATTAAGAACGAGAGTATAAAGGGTTGAAAGTGAGTGCCATTCTTGAAAGAAAAGAAAAAAAATGGCAGACATTTCAAAGCTCTTTTCCATTCTTCCAAAATTCACCAAAGATCCTCCTAAGATAACTAAGACATCTGTTTATGGAGAGGGCAGAGAGTGGTTTTAAGTTTTACTTAGATGTGATTTTCCCACCTTAAAACTATTCAGTAGTCACAAATTGTGTTTCTCACTCAGCCAGGAGGGGGCACTGTGGCTAACCAACACACCTCCTGGAAGCTCTTTTGTTCAGCAATTCAACAATTTAGCTTGTGGGTCATAGTCCACGGTTCGAATAGAAATAGGGTGGTTTTCTCTCTCTCTCCCTCCCTCCCTCCCTCTCCCCTTCTCGCAGCAAAATAACAGTTTGTGAAGAAAAAAGGAAAGGAAGCTTACCTCTCTCTTTTTTTTGGACTTGATATCATCAGCGCTGTTGGAGAAATTGGATTTCCTCTTGGTGCTTTCTGACTTCTCCCTGGGTTTGTTGTTCTCACCCTCCTTCATCTTCTTGTACTTTTTCATAAACTCAGAAATTAGCTCAGGGCAATCCAAGTTTTTCTCAGGTTCCCAAGTATTATGCTCCCTGGGCAAGAAAGACGGGGAAAAAGAAAACAAGGGCATAAAAAATCCAATACCTTCAGAGAGGCCATGTAGCACAAAGGACAGACACCCTATCCTAAATTTCTACACGAGAGCAATGAAGAAAATATGTCCACATGGACACCCGGACACAATTGTTTACAGCAGTATTTAACAGTCAAAACCAGAAAACAATTCAACCGGTGAGTGGATAAACGAAATGTGGTATATCCATATAATGGAATACTATTCAACAACAACACCAAAAAACAAAATACTAATATAATACATGCCACAACTTGGAAGAACTTCAAAAACATGCTGAGTCAAAGAAACCAGGCCCAAGAGAGTATATATATGAAAAGCCTAGGAGAGACCAATTGAGAGACAGAAAGCAGATTGGTGGTTGCCTAGGGCCATGGCCTCAGAAACGCTCTGCAAGTGGAGTGTGGAGGCGGCTGCACAGCTCTAAAAAGGTATGGAAAATCACAGAACTATAGTTTCCATGGACGAATTTTACAGTGAATACATTATATTTCAGTAAAGCCATTAAAAAAAACCAACTTTCGCTCATGGAGTGGTTCCCACACATTATCATCTGTGCAACAGCTAAAGAGAGGACAGCCTGATACCTCGCGCACCCTCACTGTCCACTGTCTCCAGGGGTACTCATATTTTGAAAAAATGCCAGTGAGTGTTAGAGGATTGTAACCAGTTATTTAGAAGGCAGTATGGTCTTAAATCATTACAATAACGGCGAACCAAAAGATGACGAAGAAGCCGACGTGGAGTACACGAATCCAAGTGCTCTGGACTCAAGTCTGTAATCAGCTAGTGGTCAACATGTATTGTTACATTAACAAAGCTGAGCAATCACATCTAACTAACTCTGGTTCAAGGGAGTGCTGTTTTGAGAATAACTGGTATTCTCAAAATTCTCCTTTATATTCCCAGCATAGATTTTAAACCAAAACTAACCACACTATGAGTTTATGAAGTCAAACCAAGAAATGTACCCACATGGGAAAAACTGGACCAGGTATCACCTTTCCCCTTAGTCAGCGGCAACCAAGGTTCTTCGAGCTGTATTTTAAGGACTTATTTCTACTAAGACACATCTATAAATATATTATAGTTTCTGTAAATCCCTGATTGACTTGGGGATAACTCTTTAACCTTATGCTCTAATCATATCTAATAAGATGTTTTATTATTTTTATCTTTTAAATTTAAGCAAGGAATCTTTTTGTCTTAAAGATCTTCAATTTCAAAAGCAGAATTACATATTGAGAGAACTTCCATCTGTTGGTGTACTTCCAAAGTGGCCTCAATAGCTGGGCCAAGCCAAAGCCAGGAGCCTGAACTCCATCTGGGTCTTGCACCATGGATGGCAGAGGACCAAGCACTTGGGCCATCCCCCACTGCTTTCCCAGGCACATCAGCAGTGAGCAGGATGGGAAGTGGAGCAGCTGGGACAGGAACCGGCATCCACATGGGATGCCGGTGTGCTGTGACTTACGACAGCCCCTACATAAGGAGTCTTTAGATGGGAATAGTTTTTAACACACACCAGCCAAATAATCTGACTCAACCAGGGAGAAGAACGATGAGAAAATCTCAGCTATTTACTTTAGACCTAAACAACTTCCTGCCAAGAGTGCCAGATTCAGACAAAATTAATTTCTAAATCATCTGAGCTAATACTGGAAGAACATCTCCTTTATATTTCCCCACACAGTAACTTTCCCCTAAGCTCTCAAATTGTACAGTTTACAATCCCAGAAGAAATTAACGCACCAAGTCAAGAAAGGGGCCCTATTCTAACACGGCAAGTAGGCCTGGGGGCAGGGGGTGGGGAAGAATCCCTGCTGATGGGAAGACAGCAGTCCTAAACAGGGGTTATCCTTTTCCCACCATTTTGATACTGCTGTTTCTACTTCAACTACTTTTCACCCCAAATACAGTATAGTATAATTAAGAGCTTAGGTTTTAGGGCCAAAGACACTGGATCTTGGATGACTGTTCCACCATCTTCATGTTACATTATCTTCAATAAATAATTCAGCTCATTTCCTCCTCTGTAAAGCGGCAGAATCTGACCACTGACCAGCACATCCTGTAGCCATCCCCCTCCCCCAATCTGAGGTCCCACTTTTGTGCTCTCAGCTACTGTGGTCTGAAAATATTAAAGGGAAATCCCAGAAATAAGCAACTTCTAAGTTCTAACATGCACACCCTTCTGAGTAGTGTGATGAAATCTTGCACGGCCTGGCTCCGCCTGGGCTGGAACGTCAGCCGTTCCTTCATCCAGCCTTCCCTCATCCCCCTGCCCATTAGTCCCTTGGAAGTAGCCCCAGTCAGACAGACTGAAAACTGCAATGCTCGCATTCAGTGACCCTTCTGCAGCAGCCTAACACCGTGTCACAGTGCCCACATCATCACAAAGTAAGAGTTCTGGGGCTGGCATTGTGGCACGGCAGGGAAAGCCACCACCTCTGATGCCAGCAGCCCATGTGGGTACTGGTTCATGTCCCGGCTGCTCCACTTCTGATCCAGCTCTCTGCTGTGGCCTGGGAAAGCAGTGGAAGATGGACCAAGTCCTTGGGCCCCTGCACCCATGTGGGAGACCTGCAGAAAGCTCCTCGCTCCTGGCTTTGGCCTGGCCCAGCCCTGGCTATTGCGGGCATCTGGGAGTGAACCAGCAGATGCAAGAGCTTTCTCTCTCTGTCTCTCTCTCTCTCTTAACTCTTTCAAAGAAATAAATCAATCTTCAAAAAAAAAAAAAAAGATATTTTGAGAGACTACATTCGTAGAACTTTCATTATAGTATAATAGCTGTTGTATTCTACCATTAGTTATTAGTGGTTAATCCTTACTTGGGCTAATTTATAAATTAAACGTTATCACAGGTATGTATGCACAGGACAAACAGGTACTCAGGGATCAGTACCAGGCACGGTCTCAGGCACCCACCTTAGCTTGCAGCAGATAAGGGAGCATTGTGTGGAGGGTGTCCACTTGCAGACAAGGCTGAGGCGGAGCAAAATCTGGCCCAGTCTTTCATGAACCCAGGGCAATCACGAAATCATGACAAATGCTCCATCTGTCTACCACAGATCCTTCCCTCTCTGACCTATCATGGGGTACCAGAGCACCTCAATGGCAAGGAGACAGTTTCAAGGACCTTTCAAACATCTGAGTATTTCTAGCGGTGAGTCAATGGGCCCACCAGATCCCCTCAACGTCTTGAGGTGGCTACTTGAGTTCCTATCTCCCAGTGCTCTGGGTCTCTCAAGCTCAAGGGTTCTCGTATCTGGGGAAAGGATGACAGCAATCCTCCTGAGAAATGCGGACAGCATCTTCTGACTGCTGTGCCGCAAGTGCCACATTGGGGCTGGGAGAATGCGAAGTATCTCACGACGCATGAATTGTCCCACCTAAAACACCAACAAGCTCCAGATGAGAAATCTGAACCTGGGTACTGAAATAACCTGCAGCATGTTCCAAAGGCTCCCGACTCACATCTTTATCCAAAAGTAAAGGCAAAACATTGACGTTTGTAGTACACATAGATCCTACCTTTATTATTTTTTTTTAATATTTATTTATTTATTTGAAAGTCAGAGTTACACAAAGAGAGAAGAAGAGGTAGAGAGAGAGAGGTCTTCCATCTGCTGGTTCACTCCCCAATTGGTTGAAATGGTGGGAGCTGCGTCAATCCAAAGCAAGGAGCCAGGAGCCTCTTCCAGGTGTTTGCATGTGGATGCAAGGGCCCAAGCACTTGGGCCAACCTCTACTGCTTTCCCAGGCCATAGCAGAGAGCTGGATTGGAAGTGGAGCAACCAGAACTCAAACCAGTGTCCACATGGAATGCTGGTACTGAAGGCAGTGGCTTTACCCGCTACACATTAGCGCTGGCCCCCTGAAATTCATTTTAATGATATATTTAATTAATAGATCAAAAAATACTACTTGAACATTAATATGAAAATCCTTCGGCCCCTGCACCTGCGTGGGAGACCCAGAAGAAGCTCCTGGCTCCTGACTTTGGATAGGGTCAGCTCCCAACAGATGGCAGACCTCTCTCTGCCTCTGCCTCTCTGTAACTGCCTTTCAAATAAAATAAATCTTAAAAAAAAAATGAATTTCAGGGGCCAGCATTGTGGCCCAGCACGTTAAACAGACACCTGTAACGCTGGCATTTCATATCAAGCATGGCTTGAGTCCCAGCTGCTCTGCTTCTGATCCGTTTCCTGCGAATGCTCCTGGTAAAGCAGACAAGACGGCCCAAATGCTTGAGTCCTATCACCCACATAGGAGACCTGGATGGACAGACTCCTGGCTTCTGTGTGATCCAGCAAGGACTGGGGCAATTTGGATGGTGAACCAGTGGATGGAAGCTCTCTCTCTGTTAACTCTGCCTTTCAAACGAATAAATCAATCTTTAAAATAGGGTCAGGACTATGGCATAGAAGAATAATCCTCCACCTGCAGTGTTGGCACCCCATATGGGTGCAGGTTCAAGTCCCAGCTCGTCTACTTCCGATCCAACTCCCTGCTAATGCGCCTGGGAAAGCAACAGAAGACACGTGGGAAACCAGGAAGCTCCTGGCTCCTGGCTTCAGCCTGGCCCAGCCCTGGCCATTGCAGCCATTTGAGGAGTGAACTAACAGATGGAAAAATCTCTCTTGCTGTCCACCTCTGTAACTCTTTCAAATAAATAAAAATAAATCTAATAAATAAATAAATAAAATTAATTCCACATTTAATGTGACCACTAGAAAATTTAAAATTATGATTTGTACTTCTATTGGACAGCACCGAAACCAATTCCTATCAGTTCATTGGAGTTCTGTGAAATCTTTTTTTTATTTTAAAGATTTTAATTTATTTGATAGGCAGAGTTACAGAGAGGAAAAGACAGAGAGAGAATTTCCATCTGGGGGTTCACTTCCCAAATGGCTGCAACAGCCAGGGCTGGACCAGACAGACTGAAGCCAGGAATTCCTTCTGGATCTTTCACACAGGTGCAGGGGCCCAGGCACCTTGGAGGGCCATCTTCCACTGCTTTCCCAGTACATTAGCAGGGAGCTGGATCAGAAGTGGCACAGCTGGGATTCATACCAGCATCAGCAACCACATGAGATGCTGGAGTTGCAGGCAGAAGCTTAACCTGCTCTATTGAAACACCTGCCCTGAAATCTTTATTAGACATCCTTTATTAGCCATTACAAATTGAGATGGGGGCTAGCATTGTGGCACAATAGGTTAAGCCATTGCCTGCAACTCTGGGTCCCATATGGGCGCCAGTTTCAGCCCCGGCTGCTCCACTTCCAATCCAGCTCCCAGCTAATATGCCTGGAAAAGCACTGGAGGATGGCCCAAGTGCCTGGCCCCCTGCACTTAAGTGGGAGGCCTGCAGAAACCTCCTGGCTACTGCCTGGCCCAGTCCTGGCCATCGCAGCCATCTGGGAAGTAAACCAACAATGGAAGTGCTCTCTCGCGCACTTTCTCTCTCTAATTCTGCCTTTCAAATGAAGTAAATCTTTTAAAGAAAGAAAAGAATTGAGGCAGAATGAGTAACAATTACACAGTCTTACCTAATTAAAAAAAAATTTTTTTTTAATGTATTTGATGGAGTTATATAGAATGAGAGAGAGAGAGAGAGAGAGAAAGGTCTTCCTTCTGCTGGTTCACCCCACAAATGGCTGCTACGGCTGGCGCGCTGCACCGATCCAAAGCCAGGAGCCAGGTGCTTCTCCTGGTCTCCCACGCGGGTGCAGGGCCCAAGGACCTGGGCCATCCTCCACTGCACTCCCAGGCCACAGCAGAGAGCTGGACTGGAAGAGGAGCAACTGGGACAGAATCTGGCGCCCATATGGGATGCTGGCGCCACAGGTGGAGGAATAACCTAGTGCGCCACGGCACCAGCCCAGCCTTACCCATTTTACCTTCAAGCTACTTCTCTATGCTTTGATATGTGCCTCATTCTATTTATTCCAAAGGAAAGAATAATCTACTTTAGCATTTCAGCATAAAGCCAGCTACCGCCTGATAAACTCTAGTTACCACTTCAGTATCATCCTTAAAATTCATTAACTTACTTGAGGAAACCTCAGATTACATAAACATGTTACTGACAGGGTAAGATGCCACTTGACTCGCCTGCATCAGCCTCCCTCCCTACTCCAGCTTCCTGCTAATGCACGCTTCGGGAGGCAGCAGGTGATGTCTAAGCTGGGTCCCTGTCACCAACATGGGTAACCTGGATTGAGTTCCCAGCTCCTGGTTTTGGTCTTGCCTGGCCCAGCACTGCAGGTAGTGGGGAGCAAATGAAGGGATTGAAGACCTCTTTGTCTGCTTCCTTGCCTTTCAAATAAATTAAGTAAAAATATTAAATATAGAAACTAGGTGGTGGCCAGCGCTGCGGCTCACTAGGCTAATCCTCCACCTTGCGGCACCGGCACACCGGGTTCTAGTCCCGGTCGGGGTGCCGGATTCTGTCCCGGTTGCCCCTCTTCCAGGCCAGCTCTCTGCTGTGGCCCGGGAGTGCAGTGGAGGTTGGCCCAAGTGCTTGGGCCCTGCACCCCATGGGAGACCAGGAAAAGCACCTGGCTCCTGCCTTCGGATCAGCACGGTGCGCTGGCCGCAGTGCACCGGCCGCGGCAGCCATTGGAGGGTGAACCAACGGCAAAGGAAGACCTTTCTCTCTGTCTCTCTCTCTCTCCCTGTCCACTCTGCCTGTTAAAAAAAAAGAAAGAAAAAAAAAGAAACTAGGTGGTGTGTGTTCACTCGAAATTTTCTTTACCTCATCTGTGTCTAAAATCTTTAAAAATAAAATGTTGGCCTCAGATTTAAGTCTCACACTGAAATGAATACTCATCAAGACTGGGTGGCTTCATCCTGGGACACCTCAAAGATCCAGTTCGGGAGAAACATGGGCTATGGAACCGACTTTTTTTTTCTTTACCACCAAAAATGTTAATAACAGTTTACACTGACACCAAGCCTATGTTAGGCCCTGTGCATCCATCTATCAGCCCTATGACAAGTACTATTTCTCTTTTTCCTCTGAGGAGGAAAAAAAAAAAACAGATTAAGGAAATTAACTACCATCATCCATCTCATTTCATTAGTGGTGGAGCAAGAATCCGAGCTCAGGCAAACCGGCTGGCTGGTCTGTGCGCTGACCCAAGGCCTTACCCTGCCTCTTACAAGGAGAGTGAGTAGAGTATCAGCTCTACAGGGGAGGAGTCTGTTTAGTCTGTGTTGCATCTTCTGACTCAGGAAAGGTGTGCAGATGGGAGAAAGAAAAGACACACAGACAGCGGTGGCTCCTGGGCAAGTGAATCAAGGCGTTCACCCCTGCAGAGCCCTGGTGCTAAGCACTAGTACTTACTCGGAAAAGCCTTTCCACTTCAGGAGGTACTCCACCTGCCCCTTCACCACGCGCCGATCTAGCACCTTCTCCACCACGTACTCCTCCTCATCCTCCGAAGAAGAGCTGTCGGCCGTCCGCTTGGTTTTCTTCCCCATGTCGCACGCTCTTCCACCTGAAAGACTAAGGCCACCGCGTTCCTGCAGAGAGGGCGACAAGGTGGTTAGAAGCCACACGCGTGGTTCTGGGTCTCAGCCTCTTGGAGATGGGGTGGGGGGCTGTAAGACAAAGTTGCCACGTACTCTTCTTGTGCGTCTCGAATCATTCTACAGATGGACCCTAAGAATTCACTTTAAAAATGGGTTAATCCTTGCTTCCCCAACTTCCACCTTCTTTTCAGCTAAAGAGATCAAAATTATTAGTGCAACTGTTTGACTCCTCTCATTTGAGATTCTAAGACTGGGCTGCTTTTGTAACTATTTAAAAAACCGGGAACTCCAGAGGAAATGTGGAAAACCTCCAGTTAGAGGAACTCAGATAGAATGAAAACTTCTCCCTCCAAGGTGAATAAGGCTCTTTAAGAAAGTGAAAAAAGAAAAGCTTCTAAAATGTAACTCTTCCCTGTCCCAGCCCCTGAGCGTCTCAGGGCCGCACAAACGAGGCCTGCCCAGGCACCGCCGCCACATTTTCAGGGACTCGGTACATTTCCCTTAGACAAACCGAGCTTGTCCCTCCAGAGCATCCATCAGCTCACGAAAGCAAGGCTGACATCTCCAACACACTAAGCCTCCTTTCTAGTGAGCTCAAGTGGGGATGGGAGGGAGGCAGAAAGAAAAAAAAAAATGAGTCCCAAAATTCAAAATGAGTTTACTAGAACGGTTCAATAATCCCCAAGGCTCAGCCAAGGCAAACAGTTAAGGAGGCACCTCTCCTCTTAACTGAAGTTGACTCTGAGCCAAAGGAAGAGGAGGAGGAAGAGGGAGTCTGGCCCCAGACTCAGCATCAACACGAAGCCTCCAGGAAGCACAGAGGAACCATTCATAGGCCCAAGGAGAGCTGGAGCAGGCAACACAAATGGAAATTGAGTTAAGCTCAGAAATATGCACATCAGGGGGTGCTCAACAGAGAATCCAGTTTTTAAAATTCCCACGTCGTTGTTACCATGATCATTTTTAAGAATTCTTCCTTAACCATGCTAAATGGTGCCTACAGTCTGGATCATATGAGTAGCAGGAATTGTTTGCTTAGCTGAACTCCATTTTTATTTTGCTGTAATCTTTAAAGATGTTACTCAGCACTCTCTTAAATATTTCCATCTTGACCACTCCCGGGAATAAGGAGGGCCACTACTAATCTCAGAATTATGTTTGAGTAACATAAGAAGTTGCATTTATCCATTCACTTCGAATTAGCAAAACTTAAGAAATTATTACAAAAATAAAGAATATATAGTTGGAAACCCTATCTCGAACTTACTAGCAATAGGTATGCCCACCTAAAAACCTACTTATATCCATTACTGCCCTACAGTAAAACCAAGTTTTCACTAAAATACTTTATTCGGAAGAGGGAGTAGCAGGAGAATGTAGGTAGGAGGTTTTATGAATTTAGAAGACAGTCCTAAGCTCCAAGAAAATCTATCTGATTTGGTTTATTTAAAATACAAACAGCCTCGGACCTCACCAGGGACAGGAAATGTCGTTTCCAGGGAGAGCAACCCCCCACGCCCACTCACCTTGCAATTTCCGGGAGCTGAGCAGTGTAGGTCAGAGCGCTGGGGTTAAACCCGGCCCATGTCAGATGCATGCAGTTAAACACTGTGGCTATGGCCTCCCCTGCCTCACCAGGAAAAAACAAGGATTTACATATGTGTTCCTCAGTTTGAGGGAGGGATGAGGAAAATTTCCTTTTGTACCTTCATGCAGAAGAGGAACCCCAAAGGTAGATGCATGGGGGTTCCCTCTTTTACCTACCGGATCGCCCCAGTTCTTTCTTTCCCTCTGGGCTAACAGGAGGGGCCTCCCCTCCCAGGTCTGAGGCTTGGCGGGCTGGCAGCTCCCCCGCCCCCACCCAGCTGCCTGGGCGCCACTGCGCAGCTGTCCCAGTCCGTTGCCATGGCAACTGGCAGCCGTACCAGACTAAGGGGGAGAGGCAAATGGAAAAGTTAAAAGGCTTAACTTTCCCTTTCAGCGAAGACTGGGTGGAGAAGTTGGAAGGTAGCTCCCTTGGTCTCAAGTCTAAGGCATTCAGAACTCAAGGGAATTGATTCTTGAGTTTTAAATCCAAAACCTGTGCTTATTCGAAGAGCACTGTGAATTAATCAATAGCATTTTAAGATCATCTAACAAGATTACAGCTCAACTAGCAGGAGGGGAGGAGAAAGGCTGGGTCTCTCTACAACAGAATCAGTACAAACCACCCACCCCCTAATCCAGCCCGCCCCAAGCACTTTGGACAAGGCCTTTTCTACCATCTGTCACTGAACAGTTAATTAAAATTGCTTGGGGGAAAAAATAACAGGAAAGGGGGGAGGGGGCGTATTTTAAAGATACAACCTTCCTTCTTTGGAAGGATTACTAGGTAGAAAGAGAATCCAGAAGCACTGCCCCCAAAAACCTTTCAACTGACATTCCCTGAATACAAGACAAAGGCGAAACAGCAGATCGCTCAGACCACGACTGCTAAATTGAAAGCAGTTCTCATTAGTTGTAATGTTGTGTTAGGAACCAGGTTTCTTCATGGCTGCCCATCTGATACATTAATATACAGCTCCCGTATCAACAATCCCTAAATGCTTGAGAAGAGGACTGGGGTAAGGCAGAGAAACTCAAGAGACAAAGTCCACATATCTTGCTTTCTCCCAGCCTAATAAACCTCTCAGAGACTGCCGGACATGGAACCCTGGAGCTGGGGTTGCCGCCACAGGAGAGCAGGGAAAAAGGACCGTCAAAAGCAAAGAACCCAACCTGACACAAAAACAGAGAAAATGGTGACTATTTTGGCTGTCAAACAGAAGACACATAGGGTGTAAAAGCAAAATAGAAAAAACATTTTTTTAATTATGGGAGATTTACTCAAATCTGAAAGAACTCACCAGGAAGGAAATCTGAGTTAAAAAATGCTTTATAACCTTAATGATATCTCTTTAATGTAACCAAGGATCTGAAAACAATGGCAAAAAGAAAAAAAAATTAAAGCAAGATCCAGACTAATTATTTTGCCACGTGTGATCTTGGATAAATACATTTTTTGTCTACTCCCAGCATCGTTAAAGCGGGATGAGCACTGCACTCCTTCAAGAGTGAATCTATGTTCAAAACCAAAGAGCCGTTACAGCCCCTAGAAGGGAAGCTTCTGCAGAAATGTACCAGAGCTGAAAACAACAGAAGGAAGGCTGTGACCTCCCGAATTCCTAAGCCAGTCCCCTGCTCACACACAGTCCCTGGCTCAACGTGTTGGTGGACAGAGGAGGAACCATGCTAACAGGGGTGCTGGAAAATTGGTAAACTCAGAACGAGGTAGGTATGTCCTCTCCCAAGGGTAAAATATTTATTTCCATTCCTTCCAACTCGGAAAAGCCCTGGAAATGGCTAAACGAAAAGCCTCTAGTGTTAATTCCATGAAGGGATGGCTAAGGGACAGGAAGAATGACAGCAACACTAACATTCTGGCAAAACCCTTCAGGAGAAGAAAAGTGAATTCAACAAGGAAAGGGCCAAAAAATATTCTGTTGTCTACTGCTGCCCCTAAAAACATCAGGACATAAAGACTCAGATCCATTCCCTGCTTCCTACCCTTAAACTGCCGGAAGGACACACACGCCGAGGTCCTTTTCTCTTCGGGAAATGGGTTTTGTAGCAGCTGACAAATCGAATTGGGCCTGATGCCAGGAGTCAAGAGTCCACCCATAATATTCTTTAAAGAATGGCATGCAATTGTCTTGTAAATCTCCAGGACAGTCACAGATCAGAAGCTGGCAAGGATGACGACATAGTTCTGATGGAATGTGTCTTATCTTAACCTTGAAGTTACAGATCTGCTCAGGAGCAGCAGTAAGAAATGAGAAATGCACTCAGACATCGGAGGGGGCATAATTCTCTTTTAGACAGTGCGACCCAGTGTATGAGGGTCAAATGAAACACAAAGCCAGACGAACAATTTAAGGGCTAGAGCCAGGACTAGATAAAGCATCTAGACTGGTGGTTCACGCTGAGCTGGGGTGAGGGGAGCGATCCTGCATGAGAAGTGAGACATGGATGGCAGGATGATGGAGTGATTAGGCGGCAGAATGCTGATACCACGACAGGAAGAGAGGATGAGCCTCTGTGTGCAACCTTATCCTTGTGGAAATCTCCATGGCAAGGGGAGTGCAGCTTCTCCAGTTTCCAGTCATTCAAGCAGAAGGGCTCTCAGCCTCTCCAATACAGACCTGCACGCTCTGGTAAAGGTATCAACACTACCGATACATTGCAGCAACCAAAGTCCAGGAGGACAGGGCAACAGCAGGCCCCAGCAACCCTCCTTCCTTACCAGCCATGCAAGGCAAATTTACCTTACAGGAATCCGGGGGGGGGGGGGGGGGGGGACACAGAAACAAGGGATCTGCTCAGGAAGCCTTGGAAAACCATCAAAGAACTTTGCGGCCATGCACAGAACCCACATTCCAAGCTGCTGACCAGGCTCTTTAAACACATGAATCTTGAAAAAAAAAGAAGAAGAAGAAGAAGAGGTGAGAGGGTTAAGCAGAAAGAAGAGGGAAAGGAATTCCACATGTTCTAAGAGAAAAAAAGTTTAGAAAGTGTAGGTCTTCAGCAATTTCAGCGAGGTCATTACAAGAAAGCCAGGGTGGGTGATCAGAGGACCACGACGCAAGGGCCTGCCCTCGGAAGCACACCACCACCCTCGGAGGCCCTGGCGCCATCGGCTGCACTCGGTCCAGGCTCTGCTCTAGTCCCTCCAGCCTCACTTTTCAATGCCAGCTGCCCTGGTGGCTTCTCTTTAGTTCTTGGTGTAGTACATTTTATTTTCATCATTGCTTTTGCACAAAAGCACATATAATTCTAGATCTTTCTCCAAGCTTTCTTTTTATTGTTGTGCATTGCCTCACTGAACTACCCACCAAACTATTTGGAGATGGCAATCAAACCAAATGTCAAGGTATATAGTCAATGAGCTCTCTCCTCATTTTACAGTTTAACACAAACTCCACGAAGTAGGTAAAATCTTCCAAAAAGAAAGCCAAGGGGCATATGAAAAGTTTCCTATCACATCACAGATTAATATGCCACTGAGGAGTGGCTTCAGTTGCCCCATGCCTGAGAAATTCCCATGCGCCCCTAAGGGCCTTTGAGGAAAGAGTAGTTTAGGGGAACATTTCATTGTCAGACACAGCACAGGCTTCCAGCAAATAACAGAGATGAAAACAAGCCACATTTACAGAACCAACCATTTTAATCTGCTCTACGTCCTTTGCTCTTTATGGACCTGGAAGCACCAATAGTCTTAGGAACGTAACACACACAGCATAAACCCAGAATACCCTCTATAAAGATGTTTTCCTGTGCTGGATTTATGATTTCCAAAGTATTAGCCATGTGGCATTTTCACAAAAAACAGCATAGAGATGCACATTACAGCTGTCCTAGCTGTCTCAGGTTTTGTTAAATGGGCTGATAACTATCACTCCACCTCCAGCAAAAGTCCATGAGCACCCAATTCAAGAGGAGTTAAAAGCTTTTTAAATGTCTATTTAAGAGACTGGATTAGGAGAGGGTTGAGGGGGAAGATTAACTGTGGTCGTTAACACCCCTATCATTAACAAGCCACATATAGACAACACAAACCTTATTAATAGACAGGAGTGTGGAGAGAGGAAATGCTCTCTTTGGCCAGCACAGCACCACTTCATAATCCTTTAGACATGATGTGAAGGCGCTACTTCAACTAGCCACAGAACCCTTCCGCAGCAAAAAAAAATAAAAAATAAAAGCCTGTTTGCTGATTATCCAAGCCTCCTGCTACAGTGAGCAAAAGGGAGTATAGGCCCTCTTTCTTGTTCTTTCACATTAAAACACATACATTATAAATGGAGATAAAGGCTGCCTTATAAATTCCATTTGTCGGTATAGCCCCCCAGCTCTGACCACCATCATATAGATGAAAATGGACTGTGGGCCTCAATTCTCAGAACTGCTTCAAGTTCTGTCTGGTAAACTTTTTTTTTTTTTTTAAAGAAAAAGAAAGAAAGATTTATTTGACAGAATGACAGACAGGGAGCTCTTCCATCTGCTGGTTCACTCCCCAAATAGCTGCAATGGCCAGGGTTGGTACAGGCCAAAGCCAGGAGCTTGAAATTCCATGTTGTTTCCCGTGTAGGTAGCAGGGCCCAAGTACTTGGGCCATCCCTTGCTGCTTTCCCAGGTGCATTAGCAGGGAGCTGGATCAGAAGCAGAACAGCCGAGACCTGAGTCAACACTCCCACGTGGGATTCCAGTGCTTAACTCCCAGCACTACAACACTGACCCAGAAGTTTAACCATTTATTTTTATTTACATGAAAGACAGAGAGACAAAGCCACAGAGGTATCTCTTCCATCCACTGGTTCACTCCCCAAACGCTTACAATAGCCAGGGCTGGCTGGCCAGTCCAAAGCCAAGAGCCCAGTATTCAATCCAGGTCTCCCAGGTGGCAGGGGCCCAAGCACTTGAGCCATCACCTGCTGTCTCCCAGTGTTTACATTAGCAGGAAGCTGGAACTGGAAAGAGACAACATTTGAATCCAGGCACTCCAATATGGGATGCAGCCACAAATGACATCTTAACCACTATGTCAGCCGTCCACCATTAAACTGGTATATTTAGCAGTAACTTACAGATTCTTAACAGCTCACAATGATTTGACATGGGATTTCCTGCCCCCTCTCCCCCCTTAATTAAAATCTATTAAATAGAAATTTTACAATTGTCAGTCTCCTTTAAATTTATTTAGGGCACATCTAAACCCAACCCCTGGTCAAGAGGTTAGATATCCAACTGTTCCAAGATTTTTGAGAAAGAACTTGACACCACTCTGGAAAAATGTCTTCCAGATGGTGGTTTCCAACAACTCTACCTGTGGAATGCCCTGAGCTCCTCTCAAGGCACCACATGCTCCGGTGAGTGTTGCAGCTGATTGGGGAGTGAACCAGCGGATGGAAGACCTCCCCACCTCGCCTTCTCTGTGTAACTCTGCCTTTCAAATAAATAAATAAATCTTAAAAAAAAGAAAGAAAAATGGGTAATAGCAATATCTGAGTGGATTAACATGAATCTTAGATTAAACACCACTTTGGCAGATCATGCTTGCAAAACACGGAAGAGTGAAAAGAGAACTGAAATGATCACCACCAAATAAAATTACAGCCCTAATGCATTGTGTCAAAAAGCAGCCTCAGGGGAGACATTTGGGCTGGTGGTGAAGATGCTATTTGGTACGCCTACATCACACACTGTGGTGCTGTGCATCTGAGCCCAGCTTCCTGCTAACGTGTACCCTGGGAGGCAGCAGGTGTTGGCTTAAGTGGTGAGTCTCTGCCACCCACTGGGAGAGCTAGATTGAGCTCCAGGCTTTGGCCTGGCCCAGTCCTGGCCACTGCAGGCATCTGAAGGGTGAACCAGTCATGAGGACTCTCTCTGCCTTGTGTTTCTCAAATCAACAAGTTTTTAAAGTTCAGCCATCACATGTAGAGCCAGTGCTTCACCTTGTATCATGCAGCCTGCACATTTTGGACATCAGCAGCTTAAGGGTTACAAAGGCCTCTTGGGGTCATTCCAACAAATCATCTGCTTTAAGGAAGACCGTACACCAAGCCAGATAATCGAGGTTCTCTCAGTCTCAGCTCAGTGAAGACACGGGAGAGACATGAAAATCTGTATAGCCATAAACTAGAATCTCTAAAATATCTCTAATTTAACTGTTGAGAAGATACTAGAATTTAAATCAATATACTAAAAACTGATTAATACACGCTGACTAGAAAGGAATTTTTTTATAATTGGAGTAAGAAATATCTCAGGCTATAAAAGAGAGCATTCCCTCAACATATGGCATAATTTTCTGCTTTGCCATCACCTTGGTATATTTGCAACATGAATTATATCGAAGCCATAGCCTACAATTTAGATAAATAAAATCAAGCCAGTATTGAATTTTTCCCAACCCATACAAGGGTATCCTTGGCAGCTCCTGGGCTATCTATTATGATCCTGACCAATTTCTCTCTGTGGCAATTTAAAAGCTGTAAAAAAAATACATAATGGGTGATGACAGGAGAAACAAACCCACACCAGAAGTTATTGAACCTTGCAGGTCTTTGCAAGTGTCTCTATTGACATTTAAGTGTGAGTTACTATGCCACAATATCATAAAAGTGTACTCTATACTTCAGATATATTGATACTTAAATGCAAAGAAAGGCCACCATCAGATAAATGGCTCAAAGGATGGCCAATCTCAGACCACCCAGCTCTTCAACTCAACATTCTGACGTGTTACTTAAGCCAAGGAAGATTCTTCTATCCTCCTTTCCTCTAGTTTTCCAACTACATTCCCAATTCCACTCCTATGCCAAAAGAACGATTCATACAGTAATTCTGATCCTTGCTCTCAAACTGGTGGGTTGGCTATGGGATATTTACTGAGGTCCTAGTGTCAAGCATTCCATTAGCACTGAGTCTATTGCAGTTATCAACGTAAGGGCTAAGGACATGAAGGGCTTCCCTGGTTAAGTCAGCAGTAGTTTTTGCCTTCTCTGAAGACTTTTACAGAATAGCTTCAAAGAGGGCAACCTGTTCAAACAGTGAAAACATCAGGACTAAGAATAAATAGATATGGCACCTATCCCAACTACTTCACAGAAAGGTTAAATTGGACAGTTCACACAATCTCTATGGCATTATTTGTGCTAATGATCTCAGATCTGTGCGGAAAACAACTAGAAATCACTTAAAACTAAAATATAAGCAGATATTTAATGTCTGATCATGTATGAAATTAAAAAAAAAAAATGCTGGGGTCAGCATCCCATGTGGGCGCCAGATTGAGTCCAACTGCTCCACTTCCAGTCCAGCTCCCTGCTAACACGCCTGGGAAAGCAGTGGAAGTATTTGGGCCCCTGACCCATGTGAAGAAGTTTCTTGCTTTGGCCTGGCCCAGCCCCAGCTGTTGGGCCATTTGATGAGTGAACCAGCAGATAGAAGCTCTTGCACATGCTCTTTCTCCATCTCTGCTTTTCAAATAAAACATTTTTTTTAAATAATGAAGGCTTTCATTAGTGTTCCCTCTCTGATTTTCTGAAACTCTGTGAAGAATTGGTATTTCTTCCTTAATGGTTTGCTAAAATTCACCAGAAAAACCACCTGGGCCTGTTCTTTCTAGGATGGCTTTTAGCCACAAATTTCATTTCCTTAACACATCTAAGGTTAGCAGGGTTTTTGTATTTAAGTGAGATTTGGTAGTTTGTCTCAAGGAATTTAGATGATTTCATCTAAGCCATATGGCATAGTTTTTGTTTTTAAAGTTTATTTCTTTGAGGCCGGCGCTGCGGCTCACTAGGCTAATCCTCCGCCTTGCGGCGCCGGCACACCAGGTTCTAGTCCCGGTCAGGGCATCAGATTCTGTCCCGGTTGCCCCTATTCCAGGCCAGCTCTCTGCTATGGCCCGGGAGTGCAGTGGAGGATGGCCCAAGTCCTTGGACCCTGTACCCGCATGGGAGACCAGGAGAAGCACCTGGCTCCTGGCTTCGGATCACCGCGGTGCACCGCGCGCCGGCCTCAGCGGCCACTGGAGGGTGAACCAACGGCAAAAAGGAAGACCTTTCTCTCTGTCTCTCTCTGTCAAAAAAAAAAAAAAAAAAAGTTTATTTCTTTGAAAACTAGAGTTATGGGCTGCAGTGGGGAGAGAGAGATCAAGAACTTCCATCTACTGATTCACTCCCCCAGATGGCCACAACAGCTGGGACTGGGCCAGGACAAAGCCATGAGCTTCTTCTGGGTCTCCCATGCGGGTACAGGGGCCCAAACACTTGGGTCATCCTATAATGCTTTCCCAGACACATTAGAGAGCTGGATCAGAAGCAGAACAGCTGGCGCTGTGGTGTAGCGGATAAAGCCACCGCTTTACTTTTTTATTTTTATTCATTTATTTTAAGATTTATTTATTTGAAAGGCAGAACTATATATAAAGATCTTCCATCCACTGGTTCACTCCCAAAATGGTTGATCCAAAACCAGGACCTAGGAGCAGGAGCCCAAATGCTTGGGCCATCTTTTACTGCTTTCCCAGGCCACAGCAAAAGCTGGATCGGAAGTGGAGCAGCTGGGACTCGAACTGGCACCCATATGGGATGCTGGCATTGCAGGCAGCTTAACCACTTATGTCACAACGCCAGCCCCCACAGTATTTATGACCTTTGTAATGTCTGCAGGATCAGAAAGATAGCCCTTATTCCTACTCATGGCAATGTGCAACCATTTTTCTCGATTCGTCAATTTCATTGAACAACTCTCAGAGGGTAGGTTTTGGATGTAGCGGTTGAGCTGCCGCTTAGGATGCCTGCATCCCACATAAGCATGCCCGGTTCGAGGCCTGGCTCCTCTGCTTCTGATGCAGTTTCCTGCTAATGCACCATGAGAAGCAATTGACCATGGCTCAAGTACCTGGGTCCCTGCCCTCCACATGGGAGACCCAGATAGAGTTCTGGGATCTGGACTTCAGTCTGGTCCAGAAACAGGTGCTGCAGCCACTTGGGGAGTGAACCAGCAGAGAAGATTTCAGTCTGCCTTTCATGTAAAATTAATTAAAAAAATTTTTTTTTACTTATTTGAGAGGCAGAGTTACAGACAGAGGGAGAGACGGAGAGAAAAGTCTTCCATCCACTGGTTCACTCCACAAATGGCCACAATAGCCGGAGCTAAGCTAATCCAAAGCCAGGAGCCAGAAGCTTCCTGCAGTCTTCCAGGTGAGTGCAAGGGACCAAGAGCTTGGGCCATCTTCTAGTGTTTTCCCAAGCCATAAGCAGAGAGCTGGATGGGAAGAGGAGCAGCCAGGACACGAACCGGCACCCATATGGGATGCCAGTGCCACAGGTGGAGACAGCCTACTATGCTACAGTGCAGGTCCCTAAATAAGTAATCTTCCAAAAAAATTTTTAAACTGCTTCACTGATTTTTGTCTAATTTTTAATATTTCATTAGTTACTGTTTTTGTTTATTATTTCCTTCCTTCTGCTTACTTTGGATTTCATTTGCTCTTCTTTTCCTAGGTCCTTAAAACAGGACCGTGTAGCACTGATTTTGCCACTGCTTTTGTGCTTAGTATCACCTTCCCTCTAACTGCATCCTTTACAAGTGTTCCGTCTTCATTTGGTTCAAAATATTCTCTGATTTTGTGATTTCCCCTTTGGCCAACAAGTTACTTAGAAGGATACTGGGCCGGCGCCGCGGCTCACTAGGCTAATCCTCCGCCTAGCGGCGCCGGCACACCGGGTTCTAGTCCCGGTTGGGGCGCCGGATTCTGTCCCGGTTGCCCCTCTTCCAGGCCAGCTCTCTGCTGTGGCCAGGGAGTGCAGTGGAGGATGGCCCAGGTGCTTGGGCCCTGCACCCCATGGGAGACCAGGAAAAGCACCTGGCTCCTGGCTCCTGCCATCGGATCAGCGCGGTGCGCCGGCCGCGGCGGCCATTGGAGGGTGAGCCAACGGCAAAGGAGGACCTTTCTCTCTGTCTCTCTCTCTCTCTAACTGTCCACTCTGCCTGTCAAAAAAATAAAAAAAATAAAAAAAAAAAAAAGGATACTGTATAGTTTCCAGATACATGGAGGCTGTCTAGAGGTTCTTCCACTGATTTTTTTTCCCTGTTACTGATTTCTAACTCAGTTGCACTACAGTCAGAAAACTTACTTCACATGATCGAATCCTTGTGAGTCTGAGACTTGTTTTATGATCCAGAAGATGGGGGTCAATGTCCCACGTGCACCTGGAAAGCAATGCTGCTGACGTCGTGGACTGTTCTAGAACTGTCATCATCAGATTAGTTGATGGCGTTAAGTCATCTACTTCTGTCTAGTAGTTTTATCAATTACTGACAGAGGTATTAAAACTTTAGCATATAACTCCGGGTGTCTATTTCATTTGCATCCTTTTTCCTTCATGTATTTTGAAACTTCCCTCATTAGCTATGTAAACACTTAGGACAGTTATATCCTGTTGATGAACTGACTCCTTTATTACCTAATCTTTGGGGTGTTAGTTATTTGCCCAAGCTATCTTTTAGGTCTGTTATGGAAAAAGAGCAAGAAAACATTTTGAAATACACATAGGAAACAGAAGGTAAAATATGTAACAGAGGAAGTTAAAAAAATAACTTTAATGGATTTTCTGAATTATCTCTAAGTTTTATCTATGCTTGTCTCCAACTACTCATATAAATGAGCTTTGCCTATGTTTTATCAGATCTTTAGACATAATTTATTGTGGTGAAATACTGAACAAATTAGCAGTATGTTAACCTCCCCAACTCCTTGTGAGGTGAGTCTTACTGATTTAGGGAGGAGAAACAAGGCACATGGAGTTCAAGGATTTGCCTCAGAAAGCAAACTTACATTTCCCAGCCTGTTAGCTGACCTCTTTAGCACAGGGCATTTTATTCCGACATAATTATGCCCGCTGGCTCGGACACGAACTTGCTTTATTCTGAGAAACACAGATTACAATCAGAGAAATACTTGAATTCAATTTGGTTCCTCCTCTCCATGGAAGAAATAAATAATGAGTTTGTTCTAAAACTTGATCTTGAAACAGTCCTTTCAAGTACACGACCTCAATCTCATGCTTTCTAGTGTCCTTCCTTGCAAGGAAGAACAATGGAAGAGGCACTCGGTAAGTTTGGAGATGAAAATCGCATGTGAGATTTTTTTACTCTGTCCATGACCCAGTTTTAGGAAGAAAAATCTGTCAGTGTTTAATTTGGATGAACTATTATTACTGAAGAGGAAATCCAGACTACACAGTCCACAGCCCATGAGGAAGAGAATGAAAGCAGCTCAGCCAGTCCAGTATGCCCTTTGTAGAAAACTTTTCCTTCTAAAAGGTTCAAGCACAGTTAACAAGCATAGGTTTGTTATTCCGTGTTAATGCCCGGAGCAGCTGACAATCAGCCAACAACTCAATCTTTGGGCCCTGAAGTCCTAGGCACTGAAGACCACCAGTGACTAGGCTCATCCAAAATATTAGAATATGTTCTGGACCACACTATAAATCATTGGCTTTTAGAAAAACCCCTCAAGATGACTTAGAGTCACTCCCTAAAAGTCTTTGGTCTAGAAGCCTGTGTGCTAACACTTACCCAACTCCTTTCACTTAAGATAAACTAAAGCCCAAAGCCCACAGCAGACTGAGAGCTCACCCAACTTTATACCATTAGTTAATGGCAGAAGTAGGACTAGAATTCAGGTTTCTGAGTCTTTTATTTTTCATTTGCTTGAAAAAAAAAAAAGTGGGGGGACCAGCACTGTGGCACAGCGGGTTAACACCCTGGCCTAACGCGCCAACATCACATATGGGTGCCAGTTTGAAACCTGGCTGCTCCACTTCTGATCCAGCTCTCTGCTGTAGCCTGGGAAAGTAGTAGAAGATGACCCAAATCCTTGGGCCCCTGCACCCACGTGGGAGACTCGGAGGAAGCTCCTGGCTCCGGATCGGTGCAGCTCTGGCTGTTGTGGTCAATTAGGGAGTGAACCATTGGCTGGAAGACCTCTCTCTCTCTCTGTCTCTGTCTCTCTGCTTCTCTTCTCTTTCTCTCTGTGTAACTCTTTTAAATAAATATTTTTTTTTAGAAAAAGAACTTTTAAAACTCTTTAAGGGGCTACTGTTGTGGACTAGCATGTTAAACGGGCTGCCGGCAACACGAGTATCCCAGAAGGGCTGGTTTGTGTCCCAGCTGCTCCACTTCTGATCCAGCTCCCTGCTAATGCACCGTGGAAAGCAGCAGAAGATGGCTCAAGTACCTGGGCCACTGTCACCATGTAGGAAACCCGGATGAAGCTCCTGGCTTCAGCCTGGCCCAGCCCCAGCTATGGCCATTTGGAAGGTAAACCAGCAGATGGAAGATCTGTTTCTGTCACTTTGTCTTTCAAATAAGTAAATAAATGTTTAAAAGAGAATTTAAGTTTATGTGGACTGAGGTTTAGGGAATTGAGGTGTAGTGGTGTGTGAATAGTGGCCCCAAAAAGATCAGCATCGAACCCATCAAATGGGAGAGCATTACTTTACACCAGGTACAGCGAAAGATATGATTCCAAACATACACGAGGAGAAATCAATCCCAGATCACCCAAGTGAGCCGTAAGGGAAATCACAGGTGTGCTGCCATGAGCCAGGCAGAGCCGAGGCGAGCACGTGAAGGGGAAAACAGAACCAAGAGATGAGGTCAAAAGGCAAGGACGCTGCCCACCAGCAGCAGCTACAAGGAACCCAGCACAGACTCCAGAGCCTCCAAGAGGGGCTCAACCCCTTGAGTGCAGACTTCTGCCCTCTAGAACTGCGAGAAGAAACTCTTCGTTGCTTGAAGCCACCACACGTGTGGTAGTTTGCTACAGCGACCACAGGGGGTTAACAAGCAGGGGAAATACACGTTGAAAAATCCTAAGTGTTTTACCCACCAGTAAGACGCCCATGTCCCTCATGGGAGTGTTTGAGCGCCACACCAACACCAGCTCCTCGCTCCAGCTTCCTGAAGCCAGACCCTGGGAGGCAGCAGTGACGCTCAAGGGAGTGGGTGCCTGCCTCCCACTGGGGAGACTTGGATTGAGTTCTTCATGGCTGACCTTGGCCTGAAGGCCACTGCAAGCATTTGGGATCCGTCACTCAAAAAATTACACAATGCCCCAGAAACTGAACACACATAACACCACTTAATGGTTAAGAAAAATGCACGCTTGAATAACCCAGGGAAGGCCTGTAACTTTCCATCTCTTGTTTCAAAGGGTAAACAGAGGCAACCACAGGATATCATAATTGACCCGAATACAACTTGGCACACCTGAGGAGACCAAGTGAGCAAGGTCTAATATTTACATAGCTGCTAACAGGAACGGCGTAGGTTTTTCCACAGACACGCTAGCGGGTAGAGCTCCTGGACAGACTAAACACAGGCAGCAGTTGTCACTGTGGGGGGTTCTGCCAGCACGAACGTAAGGTTGTCATCAGAAATGAATATGCGGCTTACAGAAGCCCGACAAATCTGCATCTCGGGCTCTGTGCAAGCCACCGCTTCTCAGGATGCCCTGGAATCCTTCCTATTGGTACAAGGATCAGTTAAAGTTAGCCCCCAAAAGCAAGGGAAGAAAGTCAAAGTTTGCGTCAGAGAAAACAGATGATTGCCCAGGATCCAAGTTCGTGAATGATGATGTGTAAATAACCATACTAATAACTCAAGTGGTATCTCACACTGTAATTTATTGCTTTTAAAATCAATTACCCAATACAGCCCAGCTTTAGGCCCAATTTCATGCCAGGTGAAAAGAAATAAAAACATCAAGTGAAAGAACAAAAATAAAGGCTAGAAATGCTTTATCGGGGAGCGTTCTTAAATGGGCGATTCCTTGAAGGAACTTAGGCCGTGTGGCCACATAAAACACCTCAACCAGTGCAAAACAGACTCACTAGTGTTCCTCAGAAGCCTCTGTGCGCTGGACATGAAGATTTTCTCTTTTCCAGAGTATTACCAAGGGCCCTGAGAGTCTGCCAGACACAGGAAATTGCAATCACTTCCCACGTCCACTCTTTCCCCAACTAGCACCCTGCTCACCTACGGTTTAGATTGCAGCTTTCTCCTGTTAGCTTTCAGGCAGCAAAGACGTGTTACTTTCCCCGTTGTGAACAACGCGTTTGTAAGTTTAGTCACACCGTTGTATGTTTGTACCCAAGTGCCCTCACACTAACGGTATCGCAACATTTTGTATTTAACTGCCAGGTCTAAGTTTAACAACCAAACCAGATTCTCCGAAAGCAAAATGAGGGAAGGTTTTCCACGTGATAGTCTCAGAATTTCAATGCAAAAAGCACCCTAGGCCGGCGCTGCGGCTCACTTGGCTAATCCTCCGCCTGTGGCGCCGCGGCACCCAGGGTTCTAGTCCTGGTTGGGGTGCCAGATTCTGTCCCGGATGCTCCTCTTCCAGTCCAGCTCTCTGCTGTGGCCTGGGCAGCAGTGGAGGACGGCTCAGGTCCTTGGGCCCTGCAGCCGCGTGGGAGACCAGGAGGAAGCACCTGGCTCCTGGCCTCGGATGGGCGCAGCCGGCCATAGCGGCCATTTGGGGGCAACAGAAGGAAGACCTTTCTCTCTGTCTCTGTCTCTCTCTCACTGTCTAACTCTGCCTGTCAAAAAAAAAAAAAAAAAAAAAAACCACTAAACTTACACCAACAGTAAGAAGGGTTTACTGCACCTATTACCACTGAACAGACCCTCACAATAAAATGCAAAATTTTCACTTGCAGTCGACTAGGAAGTCTTAGTTCAGTTCCTAAAATCTTTCAAAGGGAAAAACATCAGTAAAACACCAAATAAAGGGTCATCAATTGATCTGCTTGTGAACACAAGTGGCTGGTGCTGGAAGAATCCACTCAGAGCAACCTCAGGTGGCCTGACTTGGTTTCCTATTCAGAGCAGTCGTTCCCCGCCCACCCCATGCCCAAAACCATGGGTCTGTAAGCCACTGTGACAGCAGTTCAGTATAAACTGACCTGCCTCGAGAAAATGAAATAGGACATGGAATGTGGGAAAATACCAGAGTGTTTGCACCTTTGCTGTGTGAAACTTGTTTCCATGTACGTACAAAGTCAGTATAAAATATATTTCTTCCTGAGGGTCATAGCTAAAGCAGAGTGACAGTCACTCAAAGCCAGGAAAGAGATTTAAAGTTAGGTGAAATCCTTAACAGGCATCTGAGACAAAATTTACCTTCTTAAAAAAAACACCTTTGCCATTATTTAGGGAGCCAAATTCAAGCAGTCAATCATATAATTAGATTGCAAGAAATATTAAGAATGTTAATGAAGTATCACTTTTATCAGAAGGAACAATGATCCTATTATGTGTCTGAAAGAGATAAGTGATAGGATTTAGTAATCCACTCAGCAAAGGCCCCTCCCTAAATACATCCCACTTTTATTGAATTGGTAAAACAGAGGACTTTGAAAGGATAATTAACTCTAACATCAGCCATTTTAGGTCTGTTTCAAACTGAGATTCCGATGCTTACCCCTCTCAGACCTTTGGCAACGCCTGGCGGCTGTGAGGACAGCGGGGGGGGGGGGGGGGGTGCTGCTGGCTTCTAATAGGTAGAGCCAGGGAGCCCAAGACAGCCCCCACTCCCTGCCCAACAGAGAAGTATCTGGCTCAAAGTGCCCATAGTGTTGAGGATGAGAAACCTTGTTATAGATTAAGACTGTATTCCTTTTAAACCTAAATAAATCCAGGATACCCTCAACCGCTCTCACTTTAGTTATCAGAAGCTCAGCAACTGCACTATCAGCATATCCACAAATAGGTTTATGATCAGGTATGAAACACAGATTTGCCGTTTTTGCAAGTACGGGAGAACACGGAAATCTCTGCTCGGTTCATCACAAGCTCCATTAAAATCATTTGTATTTGCACAAGTGCGGAGAGGTCTCCAATCACAAGTGTACTTCATATGTGGTTGACTTTTATTAGAGTATTTAAAGATTGCTCCCTTGGCTTTAAGTCAGTGAACAATAAAGCAGTAAGACCCTAACACACCCAATATATAATGCAAACTTTTTTTTCAAAAGATCCCTGAATAAGCAGAGAAAGCATTATCAACAGAAGACAGACTACATGCAGAACACCCTCGTAAGGAAATCTAATCAAAAGGCAATGAATACTCCAGGTGATGGATGGGTCTTTTGTCTCCAACACCCTAACGTATCGCCTCCTACAGCGGCTTCCGTGGGACATCCTCAAAGGAACAGCACAAAGAGGGACACGGGAGATCTTTAATGGTGTAAAGAAAGATATGTACAGGAGGGAAAGTCAGAGAAAAAGACCAAGACAAAAGCACGGAGCAGCTAGCTGAGAAGAGAGACAAGGGCGATGAGAAGTATGATAAACAGAAACGCACACACAAAACTGACTTCATTTTTTATTTTATTTTAATCACAAATCGTCACCCCTGTAAAGATTAAACACGGGTCTATTGGAAACCCAGCCTGCCTCGGCCCCGGCGTCGGCAGAAGCAACACACTCCGGACAGGGGCAGGATTCTGAAACTTTTCTGCGGGCCTACGAACACCTTTGTGTCCGCAGAAACAGGCATCCTGAGGTCGCCTTGCCGTACAGTACACAGTGATTTCTCTCATTCGCTAACACTCAGTCCGTCTTCCTAAAACAAGTTCTCTAAATCGAAAGCCCTGCTCGGGTTTCCCCCAAACTCAATGTGGTGGATGCTGGGATGCCCCGACGTGGAGAGCGATGCCAAGCTGCAGCACCCAGGACCAAATTTACGCTTCCGCTACCAAAGAGGTGCACCGGGCGGGGGGCTTCGCAGAAGTCGTAGGGGGGAAAAACCCACCCCCGCACGCCATCACGACCATTGAATCTCCTTCCTCCCCACCCTTTCCCACCAAATCGAAGACCTCCCCGTCCTGGAGAGCCTATTGGACGACCTGTCCGAGAGGCTTCCTTGGGCCGCCCGCCTACTGGCTCCAGATTTGGTCCATCCACTTGAGGGCCCAACTCCCGCCTTCCCCGCTGGAGTCAAACCCACGGCCCCTCGGAGAAGCCCAACCTACCGCGCGCTTCGCGCTCATTGGCTCGGCGGGACGCTGCTCAGGAAGGGAAAACCCGCCTCCCACATTCCGATGGCCCAAAGGCCGATCAGTCGGCAGCTCGAGGTAGACCCAATTGGCCTAGACACGCGCCAGTCAAACGCCTCGGCGGCACAGCTCCACACAACCTACAGGGATGGAATATCCCGCCCCCTGTTCTTCTATTGGTTGGCCCAACCCACCGCTGCCCCTTGACTATCCCCCCACCCCACGGTCCATTCATTTCACACAATAACGGGCCCAACTGGAGCCGGTCCAAGGCCTTGTACAGGTAGACAAGACTCTCTGCCACTTACCCGGGATCGAGAGTGATCACACACCCTAACGTCTGCCCCGTTCCTCTGTGCTGAGGCCGCACCACAAGCCACCGCTGCTGCTGCCTTCTGCGCAACGCCAACCGCCCGCCAAAACGGATCCTTCCCTGCGCCTGCGCAACCAATCCTGGGCCCGGACCCTTTCTCCGCCCACAACGCCTGCGCAAAGCAGCGCGCAACTCCCGCCACTACGCAGGCGCCGTAGGTTAACCGCCTTCTCCCGCCCGCCATTTCACGTGTTTCAAGCGGCGAGCGGAACTCTATAATGCGCATGCGCAAGATCGCCATTTTACTACACATGCGCTCAACAGGCGGTTGTTGAAAAAAACCGTCACATCTAACTACTTTTCTGCTGCTTGGTGTTAATAATGCTTTACCAAACAAATAGGATATATAATTTGGACTAGTAGAATGAAAAAAAAACGTTTAGACAGGCGAAGTACGTTCAAAAATGAATGATTGTTCAGTTAGCCAATCAGGCTGGCTAAGAATAAGATTGCTCGAGGACCAATGGGGTCCGAGGGGTGGAGACTGCGCAGAACGCCCTAACGGTGACGTACGCAGCAGTGCGGCGCCATACACCAATAGTAGAGGGAAGCGATTTCAAATGTCCAATCAGAGCGAGGCAGGGGTGGAGTCTGCCAATGTCGAAAGCGAGGAGGCGGGATAAAAAAGCGAGGCCGAAGGTAGGCTGGCGGATACGTTCGTTGGCTTACTCCTTTCTGCTTGCGGACGCCGCCGAGGAAGCATCGTCGAGTTCTCTCTTCCCACCGCCGTCATGTCGAAGTCAGAGGTGAGGAGCTCCCCTTTTCTAACGTAGTTCTCCCCCTCGTCTCCCTCTTCGAGTCCAGTAGGGGCGGTTTCTTTGCCCGCAGCAACCTTTTCGGCAGTTTGCTCGGTCGCGGCCAAGGCCTACCCCTCCCAAAGTTCAAGTCGCCATTTTGTCCTCGTCGTCGCCATGAGGTTGCGGGCCGCTAGCCCCTCGATAATCACTCCGGGGTCGGCGTCGGGGCAAAATCGTTAGCCATATGGCGATTTAGGTTCAATTTTGTCCCGGCGAGCGGGTTTTAAAAAAGCCTTGATGCCCCTCACGGCGATGTCCCCCTCCCGCGCGGACCTTTTGTTGCGCGCGTGCGTCTGGAGGGAGCGGAGCGGCGCATGCGCTGGAGGCTCCCCAGCCCCCAACGGGCCGCCTCCCCTGATGAGGGGGAGCACGTGGCCCGCTTTGGACCGGAGCGAACAAAAAGTGCCGCCTTTGTGGGGGCCGAGTTGTGTTCCCCACCCCCCGCGTGGAAACGGGGTCGTGTGGTAGCCCGAATTTACAAGAGAAAAACCAATTTTGCTCTCCCGCCCAGTCGCCCAAGGAGCCCGAGCAGCTGCGGAAGCTCTTCATCGGAGGGCTGAGCTTTGAGACGACCGATGAGAGCCTGAGGAGCCATTTTGAGCAATGGGGCACGCTCACGGACTGCGTGGTAAGACTGGGGAGGGCCGGGAGGCGGGGCGTCGGCGGCTGTTCCTGCAGATTCTGTGCGAGGGCTTAAGATCCTAACGGGGCCTGAGTTCTGAGTTAGGAATGGCTCGTTTGTGGCTCTTCGGCCTGCTTTTTGGAAGTTGCGGGAGCGGGGAACAGGAGGACCGCCCTATAACCTCCTACGGGCCCGGGCCTTGTAATAAGCAAATTAACGCTGTCTCCAGGTAATGAGAGACCCGAACACCAAGCGCTCCAGGGGCTTTGGGTTTGTCACCTACGCCACCGTGGAGGAGGTGGATGCGGCCATGAACGCAAGGCCACACAAAGTGGATGGAAGAGTTGTGGAACCAAAGAGGGCTGTGTCGAGAGAAGTAAGTGGGCCCCCAAACCCCCATCGGTTGTGGTAATAGGCTTGCCATTGGGGAGCCATCTGGACCCTTTCAAGTACTTGATAAAGGACACAGATTTTGCCATTTAGAGTAACTCGTGGTTCTCGGCTCGGTAGGATTCCCAAAGACCAGGTGCCCACCTCACTGTGAAAAAGATCTTCGTGGGTGGCATTAAAGAAGACACTGAAGAGCATCACCTCCGAGATTACTTTGAGCAGTACGGGAAAATCGAGGTGATTGAGATCATGACTGATCGAGGCAGTGGCAAGAAGAGGGGCTTTGCTTTTGTGACCTTCGACGACCATGACTCCGTGGATAAGATTGTCAGTGAGTATCAGATCCCAGGCACTTTGCGGGCTTTCTGCAACGCACGTGGCATTCCACTCTAACCCCGGGCTGTTTGTCATCAAATTTCAGTTCAGAAATACCACACTGTGAACGGCCACAACTGTGAAGTGAGGAAGGCCCTGTCGAAGCAGGAGATGGCCAGCGCTTCGTCCACCCCGAGAGGTATGTCTATTGCTTAGTCGGACGTTAAGGTAACTTTGAGTTTTTCCAATCTGTATGGTTTAACACTTATCTCTCAAGGTCGAAGTGGTTCTGGAAACTTTGGTGGTGGTCGTGGAGGTGGTTTTGGTGGCAATGACAACTTTGGTCGTGGAGGAAACTTCAGTGGTCGTGGTATGTATGGTTAGCTAAGGTTAACTCTAGAGAGCTTGTGGTTTCTTGACCCTAGATGACTTGTCCCTTTTTTTTCTGTAACCTGTAGTAGCATATAACAAATGGCCTACGTTTCCGAAGTTAAGTTTTATCTAAAATGCAGCTCTGGCCTGTAACTAACCAGAAGTTACTCCGGTGTGCCAATCGTTGTCACAGTGCAGGGAGCGCTTCCAGAGCGTACCACGCAATTCATATGCTCTAAACCTGCTGCACGTGTTTGCTTTCTTCCAGGTGGCTTCGGCGGCAGCCGCGGTGGAGGTGGTTATGGTGGCAGTGGGGATGGTTACAATGGATTTGGTAATGACGGTAAGTCTTTAAAGAATACATAGGTAAAAATGTTTCTGGCAACTTGTGTTACTAGATTAGGATGATAGAAACTGTTAACTGCTAGTGCATGATAAGCTCAACTGAACCCATAATAAGCATGCTTTGCGCAGGCCTTTAGCCATTACACTTGAACCGATTTTGATTGTTAAATACTTTTGTCTTATTGAGAAGAATTGTATTCTTATAGGTGGTTATGGAGGAGGCGGCCCTGGTTACTCTGGAGGAAGCAGAGGCTATGGAAGTGGTGGACAGGGTTATGGAAACCAGGGCAGTGGCTATGGCGGGAGTGGCAGCTATGACAGCTATAACAACGGCGGAGGCGGCTTTGGCGGTGGTAGTGGTAGGTATCGAGTGATCCAAGTACTTGGTCTGATAGCTAGATTAGTGTTTTAGCATTTTAATGCCCATATTGCGATTGGAAGCTCTTAAAGCATTGTGTGGTACACTGCATGGTATATTAAAAGGAAATGAGCTTGCTGTGCTACCTCCTCCTAGCTTTAAGCTGGGGCCGCCTCACTCCCAAATAAGTAGATGCTAAGCGGGTAGTGGTGTCTGTGATGTGAGTGAGTTAGCATCTTGGCAGGGTTTAGTGTGTGGAACTCCTTGGGACCGCAGGCACTTAGTTGATACATCCAAGACCGTTGACCGTTGGCAGTGGCCTGGATGCATGCACAAAGGCCTGTGAGGCTAGAGAGTACACCTCTAGTTGCCACTAGGAAAAATTCAACTTCTAATGCGGTGAACTGGGTTGCTTTGTAAAACTTCTGGATTATTCAACTGAATGCCTTGTCCAGAGAATGAAAATGCAGATGTGCAGCCACCTGAGTTTGGGAGGAAGCAGGCAGATAATAAAAGCTTTAATTCTGAACACTGAGCAGAATTGGGTACTCTCAGTCACCTTCTCAAGTAACACACAAAGGCCATCTTTCTGTTCCCTAGGAAGCAATTTTGGAGGCAGCGGAGGCTACAATGATTTTGGCAATTACAACAATCAATCTTCAAATTTTGGACCCATGAAGGGAGGAAATTTTGGAGGCAGAAGCTCTGGCCCCTATGGTGGTGGCGGCCAATATTTTGCCAAACCACGAAATCAAGGTATGGTATGAATGTAACTGGGAGATGAGCAAGTAAAAGGGAAAGGAGTTGGTTTGTTGGGTGCATAGCTGATGGTGCTGCCCTTGTCAGGTTTCGCTAAGGCTGTTAAATAGTCACTCCTAAGTTTGAACTTGTCTCATCCCATTGAACATGAAAGCAGGGCTTTTGCCGTGGGCACTTGAGAGGTTAAAAGGCCCAATCTTGTTCTAGGTGGCTATGGTGGTTCTAGCAGCAGCAGCAGCTATGGCAGTGGCAGAAGGTTTTAATAACTGCCAGGTAAGTAAACACCTTTTTTTGTGTGTGCTTTTTTTTTTAAGTTTTTATAATCGCTGCTAAACCCTAATGTAGCTAAGCAGTGTGGCATAGTTAACATTATAATATTGCAGTAAAATTGTGGGTATTAAGTTCAGATAATATTGATAATTCAGATGAGCAAAATTTGTGGGAAACAACTTAATATTGGATTGTAGCCTTGAGTCTTAATATGTTTAGATTAACAACTTTATTCCATATTGTTCAACAGGAAACAAAGCTTAGCAGGAGAGGAGAGCCAGAGAAGTGACAGGGAAGCTACAGGTTACAACAGATTTGTGAACTCAGCCAAGCACAGTGGTGGCAGGGCCTAGCTGCTACAAAGAAGACATGTTTTAGACAATACTCATGTGTATGGGCAAAAAAACTCGAGGACTGTATTTGTGACTAATTGTATAACAGGTTATTTTAGTTTCTGTTCTGTGGAAAGTGTAAAGCATTCCAACAAAGGGTTTTAATGTAGTTTTTTCTTTTTTTTTCTTTTGCACCCATGCTGTTGATTGCTAAATGTAATAGTCTGATCATGACGCTGAATAAATGTGTCTTTTTTTTAAATGTGCTGTGTAAAGTTAGTCTACTCTGAAGCCATCTTGGTAAACTTCCCCAAAAAGTGTAAAGTCAGAATTCATCAGGGTGATGCCAGGTTCCATTTGAGATTTATTTACAAAATGCTCGGGTGGAGAAGCTGTTCTCAGATACATGAGTTACTGTTGTGACCTTCTGAAGTTCACCATTAAAAGCCACCCAAGCAAAGTCATGGGGTTATTTGGTTATAAGAATGATTGTTGGCACATCCTTTGCAATATATCTAAATTGAATAATGGTACCAGATAAAATTACAGATGGGAATGAAGCTGTGTATCATCCATTATCATGTGTAATCAATAAACGATTTAATTCTCTTGAATGGAATGACAACTGTATGGATTTGGGACTGGCAGAGATTTGGACTTTTCCCTACCCTCCACCCCTGATAATGTTGAATCCTACCACAATGCAAGTTCAAAACTCTGCCAGAGAATAGAAGCCAGCTGCTGGCTAATGCTTCCACTCCATTAAGTCCACAAAGATTTAGAAGTGTTTTAAGAGACATTTCTTAAAAAATACCGGTACCAGTAAGACTTGAATTCAATATAAACAGGTTTTTATTAAAGGAAAACTGCAGTTCTGCTGGGTCATGGGTCGGTGTGTGGGTGGGTCGGTCTGTGGAAATGTATGTTGATTACACTGGTTGGGGGGATTAAAACCATGAAGTGGGAGGAACAAATGTTTCTGTATAATTTCATATTAACTGCAGTTTTCCTTTAAACATGACACAAGACCACACAATCATCTGAAAGTGTTAATTGTATATATAGATAATGATTTCTAAACCTTTCATAGTTCATGGATACCCAATAATTGTTATTTGTAAATAGGTTCTTTGAAGCCTACCCTCTTTAATTTCAGTGCCATTGTATCTAGTAGTATAGATCATTGTTTACTAGTAGGACTGTATATGCCATCCCAGGGGTGTGTTGGAACATTGGGGAGGAGGGTGGGAGGGAGGTGGGTGGAAGGTGGTGGGGGGTGGGTGAGCGTGGACGGTAGTTCATGATACTGGCTGAGTTTGCAATAGCAGGTGGAACCTTTAACTGTTGAGGGAGTTTGCAGATACATCAGGATTCGTGACAATGCCTTTAAAGATCCAGGAGAGATGTTCAGCTACTAGGAACTGCTAGCAAGCATAGCGCGAATGGCTCCGAGCTCAGACTCTACAGCTGAGAGTAGACACTTGTGGTATGTGGAGCACAGATAAGCCAGGGGCAGGCCACGGCACCCTCCATGAAAGCTAGGAGGAAGTGAAGTTTGAGTGACCATCGCCAGAAAGGAGGCAGACGAGAGTAAGGCACACCTGACTCTTAGGACTAGCAGTCAGAACCAGGAGGAAAGGTTTTATTGCTATGCTGGTAGGTAAGAACAGATTTTACTTACATCCATAAAGTTAACCTAAAATCCAGTATTCTGTTAAATTTTCCTTAATATATTGAGCCAAAACTAGTCCAGTTAAGCTGAACTTGGTTTTTCTGGAGAAATTGACACCCTATTGGTGGCTCCTAATTGAAGAAAGTAATTAATTCTGTGATAATCTATTTTTGCCCTTTAATTTTATTTGCTGTCCTTTTACCCATTTCCTTGAAATAATGGCTCAAATTAATATATTGGAATCTTCCCAAAATGGGGGGAGGGCTGGGTGGGTGGACCATTAGTGGGTGGGGGTGGTTTAGCTTGATGGGACTCTGTCTTCGAAAAGAGCCAGTTCTAAAGGCTGTTTACTTTTCTAGGGAAGAATCTGCTACACGCTTATCAGCTCTTATTAAAAAAATAATTATAATTAAACCCAGAAACTCCTGTCCATGGCTAGAAAGGTAAGTTTCTATAAAATAATGGCCAGCCAAGAGTTCTCCATATTTCCAAAGTCAAAGGGAGAATTACCAACACCCAAGCACAAGGTCCAATTGTCCATAACCAAAGCAGCCAGATTCCCAGTGGTGGCAGTTAGCTGATGACAGAGCCCTGTCCTAATGCGTTAACGACTTCACCCCTCTCTTTCCTTTGCAGGAACATCCTTGTGAGGACAACCTTTGAGCCACTCCATTTCTCACTGCTATGCAGTTGATACTAGCTGTTTTGCAGCTCTAATTATTCATTCCATTTTGTGAATGAGCTTTATGAATAATAAATCATTTTATAAATACTTGGTCTGCTTCATGTTATTTTCCCATTTTAAATTAGGGATTCAAAAATGTAGGATATCAGTGATAAACTGGTCTTGGTAAGACATTGAGGCAGAGAAAGATCTTCCATATTCTGGTTTGCTCTCCAGATTACAACAGCCAGAGCTGTAAAAATCCAAAGCCTGGAGCCTCTTGGATCCCCCATGCAGGTGCAGGGGCCCAAGGACTTGGCCATCTTCCACTGCTTTCCCAGACCATAGCAGAGAACTGGATTAGAAGTGGAGCCACTGGGACTTGGACCACAACGATGTGGGATGCCAGCACCACAGACTGGGGCTTTAACTTGCTGTGTGGTGGCACCAGCCACAGGCAGTTGCCTTGACTCCATGTCTCAGATCAACTGACTGCCTTTCCCTTCTGGGGGCAGAACAAGCTGCCCAACATGGCAGCTTTTAAATGGGGGTTGGTTCCTGACTGAGACGGTGTGCTGCATTGACACTGCCGCATTCAGGATCATGGTTTAGAGCCAGTGGGCACTCGGACAGCAAGCCAGTGTCAGGCTGCTCCAACAGCCATGTCTCCACTCCTGGCTTGGGAAGCCAGCCGCCAGTGAGCTGTGTTGAGTCTTGGGAGCTAGGATTTGTGAAGTTCACGTGGTAGATCGCGCTGACAAGCTGATGAGACAAGCATTCAGAAGCAGTAATTGTGCTCCAGCAAATGCTTTCTATCTTTCTGCATTCCAGAAAGATTGGCCCAGCCTGTTCAGCAGAGGAAGAGTGAGGTGTGGGTTAGGGGAACTCTGCATCCCAACATCTGGGCTGGAACACCACAGGATAGCCTTTTGAAGAGCTCTACTTGTTTGACAAGTTGGCCAGGAGAGGTTTTGCATTTATTTATATTAAATGGCTTTAGGTTTCATGTGCTGTGCTTTGTTTTATACAAATGAGGGAATTCAAGGTAAGACCTCTGGTCCAAGTTGATGTTCCCAGCTTGGCTATAGGTCGACGTGGCAGCTCCAGAATGGTCTTGCCTGGTAACAATCTGAGAGGAGGCTGCACCTTCAGGTCCTAGGGCTTGAAGTGATGAGGTCAGGTAAATAGTTGAATTTGCCTGTGGGTTGTGTTCGGGACATTGGATTTTTTTCATTCTACCCAAAGATGAATTTTAAAACTTGAGCAGTTAGCTCTGCATTTTACAACTTAACATGTGAACGTTTTCAGTTCTCTGAGACAAAGTTGACAAGTGGGCCCTGTACTAACAGGAAACTCGGGTTGCTTTCATTCCATAAAGCTTGGCTACACGGCATGTTTCTCAGTGGGCTTGAGCACCCACCGCCTGTGCCCTGTCCCTGCTGTGGGCTCTTGGAGCTGCCCATCTATACTTGCATCAGACCTGGGATGAGGATTCCCTGTGGGATGATAGGAAAACCGGGTTGAAGGGTAACAGTAAGGTGTTTCAGGTGTGGAGCCGTGGATGTGCCGAAGTGGGAAATCGGGATCCCCTTGAGTTCAAGGAGATGTGTAGAGGGAGGGCTGGTTGGATTTTAGGTGATGCGCCTAAGGAGCCAAACTCCAGGTCCCTGTATCTGTTTCAAGGGTGCAGGGAGAGCACCTAACAACGCACATCTGAGGATGTAGAAGTGGAGGGCCCCAAGGCAGCGACTGGTGCTGGGCTGTGATAGAACCAGGAAGAGGAAGTTCTACAGGACGTACGTGTTTGATTCCACTGTGGAGCCCCGTGGTGTGAAACCTCTAAAGCTGTGGTGTCTGGTCAGATTCCCGAGTGGAGAACCGCTCGCCCAGCCTCCTGAGAGCCCTGGCACTTCAGCACCCAGGCTGAGAGGTGAAGTGGGGGCAGGACAGAATGAAAGGCTGTGTGTGTGTGTGTGTGTGTGTTCCAAAGAGATCTCAGGGCATCACCAGTTTGTGGGGCTCCCAGGAAATGGGGCGGGGAGCTCCTCAGACGATCCACGCCCCTGACTAAAGGAGTTTAGACGGCTGGATCTCCACCCTCTTGAAGCCCACGTTTTCTTGACTTCTCAGGCGAGCTCTGGAGGGAAAAGAGAATGAACCTGGCAGCATCCGCCCAGCCCTGGACCCCAACAAGTAGTGCTCTGAGCGCCCAGCTTCACCATCATCGCAAAGGTAGACGCAGTAGAAGGCTGTTTGTGCAGAACGCTTTATAGACCAAAGCTGGGACAGGGCTGGAGGTGAGAGGTCAGGGAAAAAAGGTTCTGGCCCAACCCCCACACGAGCTGCCCCAAGGCAAGCCTCAGTGAACAGCAGGGTTCCCACATTGGTCTAAATAAGTCTGCTTTATCTGGGTCTGGGGTCGGGGAGTCCCTTTATCAGAAGGGAGGGAACTCCCCATCACCAAGCCCACTCTCCACCCTGAGCCAGTTCAGTCTGTGGCCTCCGCCTTGGTCGCTCGGGGCACCAGGAAGATGGCACCATCGGCAGCCTGCTGCAGCACGTACTCTTCTGGGGAGTAGCTGTTGCCTGACTCATCCCGTAGGTGCTGGAAGATGTCCCGGTACAGCTCGGTGAGCTGTTGGCGCATGACTTCCAGGGTCCGGTCAGCCTCCCCTCGGGCCCTGAGAAGCCGCTCTCTCTCGCTGCCCAGCTGCTCCAGCTCCCTCTCCAGCTGCACGATGGTCTCCAGCTTTCTCTTGCGACAGTTCTGGGCGGCCACCTTGTTCTTGCCCCGCCGGCGGATGTCCCGGACCAAGGCCAGCTGGCTGTCCGTCAGCGGGTAGCGCGCCAGCAGCTCGTTAAAGTCGTCTACCGGTAGGTTGACGATCTTGTCCGTAGGGAACGGGATCTTCATGGCCAGGGCCCGGCGCTCATCCCGACTCCCGGCCTCCCCGCGTGCGCTCGGCTTGGCCCGCACAGGGCCTGACGAGGGCTCTAGGGCCAAGGGGGCCTCGGCGGGTGGCAAGGTGTAGCTGGGGTGGACCAAGGCGCTGGGCACGAGTGAGTAGGGGTACTCCACTGGGTACATCTCCAAGTACTCGCCGCGCCGCCGGCCGGCCTCTGTCCCCTCCAGCTCGAGAGACTCGGCGTCGCTGTAGTTGAGGGATAATCCCGAGTCGGATTCTGGGTCTTCTTGGGGCTTGGGCGGCCCTGCAGGCAACCCAATGTCCAGGAGGGCTAAGGGGTCTGGGAGAGGCTCGTTGAGCAGGCCTGAGAGGGTCAGTGGCTTGGAGACTGGACCGGCCATGTTGTTGTAGGGGTAGGGGGCGTCTGGGACGTGGGATGTGGGTGCTGGGAGCTCATAAGGTGGTGGGGGCAGGGGGAAGCCAGCATCCGGGGGGACGGAGCAGGGGCAGTAAGCTGGTGGGGGCAGGGGTCCAGAGAAAGGGGCTGGGGCTTGGGGCTCAAACGATGGCTCACTTGGAGCGTTTAGGCCCTGCAAGGAAAGACATAAAGAGGTTGGGAGGGAGGCTGAGGAAGTGAAAACTCAGGACAAAGCTGGGCCCCTCGGAAAAGGCCAGTAGCAAGAGAACAGAGAGAAATGCCGAAAACCGACGAGGCTTCCTGCAGAGCTGTGTTAGCAATGCGGGGAGAGCAAGAAGGACAGCGAGGTCAGATTCAGAACAGTCTACCTAATGCTGGAACAGCTCCCGGGGTTCGAATGGCCCAGGAGCCTTTCTTTCCTTCAGGGAGAAGGCAAGGCGTTGGTAGCCAAGATGACCCTTTCCTGCTGCAGTTATCTGGGGTCAAAGGGTCAAGTCCAGGCCCCAGCCATGCCCTGGGTGCCCAGCAGGGGGAGCTGCTACCTGGAAGGAGGGCCCAGGGCAGATCCTAAGGGCGTCCGTCAGGCCCCGAGGCAGGGGAGGGAAAGAGGGCGGGCGCAGAGCTGGGGCCAGGGGCCGAGAAGCACTTTGGGGAACTGGCAGGAGCTCGGCCCTCTCCTCCTGTGTCCCTCTGTCCCTGCCCAGGTGCAGCGAGGAGGAGAGAACGTGCTGCAGACAGGGCCCCCAACCCACATAGGGGAGCCACCCTGCTCCAACCCAGCTGGGGACAAAGGCCTCATTGTTAGGCCAACAGACACCCCTTTGTCCAGGGAGCAGGGGGAGAGGACCCCAGCATGGCTGGACTCCCCTTCCCTTCCGAGGCCCCTGAACTGCTGCCCTGCTACCTGGGGGGAGGTCTCGGTTGCTAAGAGCAGGGAGGAGGAGATGGCAGGACTGGAGAAGAGGGAGGGAGGACAGAGCCAGAGGCAGCGTGGAGCCGTGAGCAGCATGGCTGCTGAGTGAGCTTTGCCCTCGCCCCTCAGACCCTCCCCTCCGCTCCCCAGCACTCCTGTCCCCGCTAATGCACACTCCCCAGGTTCCCCCAGACTCCCCAGAGTCTCCCATCCACATCTCCCACATAGTCCAGCCCTCTCTTTCCCAGCCTGGAACACTTCCAGCCTGGGCCCCGCTTGCTCCCACCTGCTGCCTCCATCCAGTGCAGGCCAGGCTCCCCGCCCCGCCCCCCCACCCCGCTCACCTGCAGTTCGGTGATGGACATGATCTCTTGCCAAGTCAGTTCCATCTCGCCCAGCTCTGGAGTGGGCAGCTGTGTCAACTTGTTCCTGCTCTGCTGGGGGGAACACGGGGGCATCCTACTGGGCCAGGGTCTGTCTGGTCCAGGTTCCCCCAAAGCCCGAACGACCCCAGCAACCTGCGCCAAAGGAGAAAGGTGTGAGAACCGCTCCTGCTGGGCTCAGCGAGTCTCTCCTTCCCCCAGTGGCCTTGAAGCAAGAGAGCCCTCGCCCATCCTGAGCTCCTCAGCCCCTTAGAGCTCAAAGCAAGTGGGGTGTGAGACCGCCCGCTCACCTACTCAGGCCGCTCAGCTCATGTGGGAGCACAGTAGGACTTTACCTGGTCTTCGGACAGGATGCCTTCTCTCTCTCTCCCTTACCTCTTCCGCCCTAGAAATGTACTCCTGGCCAGGGCAGTCTTTTTGGTTTGGGTTGGAAGTCTGGGGCAACATCAGGGGCCACCCCTGCTTTCCTCGTCCGTCTTCAGCTTCAAGATCTCAGCCTTTTCTTCCCAGGATGAGAGTGCACGCTTGGGGGATCCCCCAAGGAGTGTGTTATGGGAAGAGCCACACAGACAGCTTTCTCCAGCATGTGGCCCAGGCCTGGGTGCTGATAGCAGCCCTGCCCTCCCCTGCCTGGGCCAGATAAGAGGCTTATCAGCTGCAGGCAGCAGGGGCAGAGGAGGAGTGGACTCTGCAGACACTGGACCTTGGCCTTGTGTCCCCACAGGGTCATCTTGGCCATACCTCAACCCTTAAAGCCAGGGGTCTTTCCTCTTGCGAGGTTAGCGTAAGCACCCTAACAATGAATTACTAAGTGCTTTTCAGGGGGTTGTGCAGGGCCTCTGTGAGCATCGGTCAGGAGAGTGACTTTCACAAAGGTCCTGTAGAGTGGGTTCAGAAGCCAAGACCCACAGCAGCATGAGGCCTGGAACACGACCCTCCTGGCCTCGCCGGCACCTGCCAGCCCTGTCCTGGGTCTGCGTATCCCAAGCCTCTGCTGGCACTGACGTGGTCACTTCTCCCCGCGGACTTGCAGCCTCTTCCCTCTCCTGGGCAGTTTCCCTTTAGACCCCTCAGTGTGCACTCCCCTCCAGCGCCGCTGCTTCTGTTTTGGGCTCCAGCAGCGGCAGCGGGAGGTTGGGCAGGCCATGTCGCTTCTGGGCCTGTTTCCTCTTTGTGAAAGCAGAGTTAGACAACCTGATCTCGGAGGTCCTTCCTGCAGGGGCGGCGTGCGCTTCACTCCTGCGCAGATCTGTCTGTGCGTCAGTCCCTCTTCTCATCCCAGCTCCCCAGCTCCTGACACCCATCACTGCCCACATCTGTCCTTGTCTTCAACAAGCAGAACAAGAGGCCGCAGAGTTTTGTCCAGGGCCTCCTGATCTCAGCGCACGTGCACGCAGCACCATGCAAGGATGGGAAGCAGGCTGGGGATGAAGGAAGCCCGCAGAGTGCAGAGGGTAGCCCTGGATGACCTTAGATAGCCGGACCCCTGACCACCCGCCGCAAGGCTGGCCCGCCACAGCTGTTTCACACGGAGCCCATTCTTTGGCTGGACCACAAAGCCGGGGCCGGGGGTCGGGGGGGGGGGAACGACTACAGATGACCCTTTCGAAAGAGGATCTCTCCTAGCCTGTGCCTCTCTCTGCTTGCAACTGGGAGTTGGTGGAGGTACAGGTCCTCCTTCAGCCAGCAGGCACGGTGGGTGGGGTGTTTATGTCTGTCCAGGAGGCCATTTCAACACCGGAACCCCACCCTCCCCCACCCAGGTTCTGGCGGAAATTGCCCAAAGGCAAAGTGAATGGAGAAGGGGTTTTGGGGGCAGGGACATCCACTCTTGCCTCATAGTTCCTTAAGCACCCCATCCCCCTTCTGTCTTCCCGGATCTGACACCCAGGTGCTGTATACAGAGCCTGCCCCGGGAGGCAGGGAACCGGATTCTCCATTCCTCAAGCAAATCGCTTCCAAAGGCCAAATTCTGTCTCCTCCCTTAAATAGCGAACTAGAGAACCCCACTGCCGTGAGAGGCCGTGGTGCTGTGTCTGTCTCAGAAGTCACACATGTATCGTGCACTGCATCAACCCGGGGCCATGCGAACACACAGACTCGAGAGGCTCCCCAGACCTCGGAACCGAATTCCCAGGCGCCAGAGGAGCCCAGTAGGTGATCCTTAGACTTCTAGCTTTGAACCTTGAGCCAGGCAGCCCTGTCCTGTCTCTGAGCCGAGGAATCCGCTCCCTCTCGGGAAGACCTGGGGCTCAGAAGGGAAGCGAGGGCAGCTGGGAGGCTGGGGCAGAGGGAGTTTAAGGACAACCCCAGAATCAGCTCCAACCAGCAGTTTGCAGCAGGCTCCAGGGGGAGTGGGAGGCTTCTCCCAGACGCTCAAGGGCCGGCTGGAGAGGATCTGTATATCAGATAGAGACCACCACTGGGCCCCAGGAGGCTATCCCTCAGAGGGACAGGTCAGGGAGGCAGCATAGTCAGAACTGGCTCAGCTGGAACCCCACAGGGGCCACCCTGGGAAAGACGGGTGGGCTTCCCTGTGCCCCCCTTCCTTAGCAATGAGCATCTCCCACCTTACAGTTTCGCCTGCATTTGGGGGGTCAGTCCCCTTATTCCCACTCCCACTGAGTTGGTTGGCTGCTCCTCCTCTTAGTTCCCAATACTGTGGACCAGGTAGGACTGGAGCCATCTTTAGGGGCTAAAATCCATCCTCCTCACTCTCATCCTGATGGTCCTCTCCAGAGAGATTGTTCTCACAAGCCCTAAATACTCGCAGAATTGTGCAGAGTCTTATGTTTGGGGGTACAGAGCGAGGAGGGTGGCGCGGGGAGAGGATGACTCTGGGCCTCCACCACTGTCCCAGGGCCCCTAACTTCCTTGACGAGCAGGAATGACGAGGGAGGGGGCTTGCTCAGACCACCCCACCTGTCCAGGCATCCCTAGAGGCAGTAGGGATGGGAAGGGAGCCACAAAACTTGGGATGTGGCACGGTGGGGGAGCAGCCCCCTTAGAAAGACTAGGGAGAACCCTCAAAGAAGGAGAGGCAGACCTCAGGGAAAGGGAAGAGAGCTTTGATCATGGGGGTCTCCGTCCTCTGGGGACAAAGAGGACTGAGCGGTGTGTGTGTGTGAGAGAGAGAGGGAGAACAGGGAGAGGGGACCAGCTCCTGGCATCCCGCACTCCACCCCTTGACCCCAAGCTCCAGTCTGTTGGGACATTGCGTGGAGAGTCCCAGCAGAGGATGCTCCTCTGCCCCCTGGCTCTCAGGCCACCAGGAGCTCTGGTGGGGTTCGCCCGCCTTCCTGTCCCTTCCAGGTCTAGCTGATCTCTCCTGTGCAGAGAAGGGGCAAGGGGAAGCTGGAACCCAGCACCCCCTACCCAGTCATGCCACTTCTCAGAAGTCCTCAATTGTTTAGCTTCCCCCAAACCTCCACAGCTGGCTGGACCGAGAAGAATGCAATGGGCCAGGGGGAGGACGGTATCATGTACCTGGAAGTCTGTTGCCCGCTCAGGGCAGCCCTCAGGCGACCACCGGTCCCCATCCACTGCCTCCCACCCCAAGGATCCCAGGGCACTCAGGAAGCTATGCAGGTCTTCTCCCAGGGGAGTTCTCCCAGGTGCCAATTCCTAACCTAGGGCAGTGTGGGGAGGTCTGAGGTCTCCTGGGAACCTATGGAAAGTTGCTGCTGTCTCCCTCACTCCTTGGCCTCCCCCTCCCCAGCCTGCCCCAGGATCTCACAGGAACCCCCCCCCCCACACACACACACACCCGCGCCCACCCTGCCTTCCGGCACCTGTGGCAGAGTCCAAGCGTGCACGAGCGAGCAAGCTGGGTAAGGAGAGAGTTGAGGTTCCAACTGGCGTCTCTGGGCAGGCTGGGTCTGAGCTGACACCTCCTGGGCCAGGATCTCTGTACCTCTAAGCTCCCGCAAGGGCTTTGTCCCGCCCCCCGGCCATGGCCGAGCTCTGAGCCTGGAGGCTCAGGCTGTGCTGAGAGCAGTGAACCCGGAGGCAGGCGCACGGGCTCGCTCTCGGTCTGGAGCCCTGGCCTCCCGAGTTCTCAGTCCTTCCTCCAACCCTCCCCTTTCCCCGTGGCCCTCCTCTCCTTCTGCCCCTTCTGGCCAAGAGAGGAAACTTGAGCCCAGTGTGGTTTCTGCCCACAGCCCGCCCCCACCTTGCTCCCAGCCAGCGGGGGCACACAGGGCTCCAAGCCTCTCCCGGCCTCTTTGGCTGCCCAGGAGCCCGGCCAGGGCTGCGTTTCTTCTGCGCGCATGATGCGTTCCAACCTGCAGGACCTCTCCAAAGTGACCTGTAAACTCTATGCAGGTTGTGTCTGTCCTCTGCCCCCAAAGCCAGCTCTCGGGGTCCTGGAGACGGGGTCACGGCGAGGTGGAGGACTGTCGAAGGGAGGATAGCCGTCTCGCTGCAGCTGGTTGGGTGGGTGGGCGTTTAGGTCAAAGCCTTCAGTTAAGGAAAGCCTGGCTCCGGGAATGGGCAGGGGGATTTGGAGAGGAGGGGCAGGCTGCTTTGATGTACCCTGTCACCTGCAGCCTCCCCTCCCCCTCAGCCTCAGATATCCTAGCACAAAAGCCTCTTTCTTGGCCTGGCTTTTCCTCTGTGTGAGAGAGAGCAGAGGTGGGTGGGGGGCTGCCCGGCAGGGAGATTATTCACCTCTCTGAAAAGGGACCCCCGGGTGTCCTCTGTCCTCCTTTCTTCCAGCCTAGGCACCTTGGGACCCTGGACACACCAGGACACGTGTGTGTAGGATGTCAGGTCCAACTCCCAGCCCCCATGGCAGCTCTCTGTGAGGCCAACACAGACCCCTTGAGCTTGCCCAGTCACCCTGTGGCCTCCAAGCCCCAGGGCAAACAGATCTCCCACGGGAGACCGGGAGAAAGGAGTTATCCTTCCTCTTAGCTTTCGGTGACTTTCAGCTCTGAAAGTTCTTTGCCTGTCCGGCTGCGATCCTTTTGTCTGCAGCTGGCACTTTTTCTCTGTTTCTTTCTTCTCCTGGGGTTTTGAGATCATTGGAAACATTAAGACTGGGGAAGTGGACAGGTGCCACCCCAAGGCAGTGCTGACGCCCAGCGAGCAGTCTCTGATAGGATGGTGTTCAGCGTTGAGGAAGAATGCTCCTCATTGATAAAGAACAGGTGCTGTAGGTGCTCTGTGTGCCCCCAGCACCCACCATCCCAGTTCTTCCCTAAGACACCCCCCACCCCGACAGCACAGCACAACAAGTAAGGAGGCAGTGCCGCAAGCATGAGGGGCCTCCTGTGCAGCTGGCGTGGGCTGGGAATAATCCACATCCACGTGAAACCCACGGTTCACTGCGCTGAATTCCAGCAAGTGCTCGTGGACTCTCTGTAACCTGGTGTCACTGAACAATCAGCCGCAAGAGTGACTGTCACCGGGGCCGACGCTGTGTCGCAGTGGGTTAACACCCTGGCCTGAAGCTCTGGCATCCCATATGGGCGCCAGTTCGAGACCGGGCTGCTCTACTTCTGATCCAGCTCTCTGCTGTGGCCTGGGAGAGCAGTGAAAGATGGACCAGGTCCTTGGGGCCCTGCACCCACATGGGAGACTGGGAAGAAGCTCCTGGCTTCAGATTGGCACAGCTCCGGCTGTTGCGGCCAATTGGGGAGTGAACCATCGGATGGAAGACCTCTCTCTCTCTCTGCCTCTCCTCTCTCTGTGTAACTCTGACTTTCAAATAAATAAATACATCTTAAAAAAAAAAAAAGTGACTGTCACCACCTCTTGTTCCCTCAGAGGGACCTGAATATGTGCGCTGTGTCCGAATGCCAAGACTGCGGCCCAGACTCACGCCCAGGTCACCCGTAGATTCTGAACCCACTTGGAGCGTGCGTTGAGGTCATCAGCTCGCCTCCCACTCTCACAGATCTTGCACGGAGCATCATGGCTTCCTGGGCTAGGGGTGTGGGGAGCACCAGTTCAGGTCTGCAGACCCAGCGTACGCATTCGACAGGTGTCAGTGGAGCCTTGCTCCGTCTTGCATTCCAGGAAGATAAAGATGAATGAGACAGTCCGTATCCTCACTCACAGTGGGAAATCACCTGGATACAGGTCTCTATGAAGTGGTGTAGAGCAGAAGAGGAAATACATCCCCCCTGGTGGAAATCAGCGGAGGCTTCCTGGAGGAGTGAGCTGGAAATGCCCCAGACAGAGAAGTGGGAAAAGACTATTGTGAGCCAACGGGTAAAGACATGGAGACGCACAACTCAGAGTCCAGCTTTGGCTTTACCAGGGCAGGACAGGGAGTGAGAAGCAGTTAGGAGCTAAGCTTGGAAAATGTGGCTGGCACGAGATCCTAAGGGGTCCTGGAAGTCAAGCTAGGAAGATCGAACTCCATCCGATCCCGTGAGCAGCAGGAACACCTACAAGTGTTGCAAGTCCTCTACTAGTTACTTGTGGGGACAGCCAGGGTGGCATAGAGTGAGCTAAGTGAGCACACAGCCTTCTCTCAGGCTCTGGTCAGGTGGAAGTGTCCCCCACCTAACCCCCACCTAGGCTGTGTCCTGCCCGCACAACACCCCTGCCAGCCCTCAGGGGGCAGGACGGGCTCTCTCTCCCCCTCCCCCAGACCCCTGAAGTCCCTGTCAGCGCCCTTCCGCCTGGGTTGCCTTCTTTGATTCAGTTTGCAGGGTGGTAGGTGAGTGCCAGCCCGGATGGGCAGAATCCACGCCTGAGATTTTCCTACCCTTGAGATTCTCCCACACAGCAGAGGTTGCAGAGAGAGGATGCGGAGCGAAGCATGGCCAGGTAGCTTTCACTGTTTCATTATTCTCCACCTAGCCGGGTCATTCGCTCCTTTCGAGGTTGGCTTGCTGTGTCTCCCCTGGTGAACCCACCCCTGCTCACCCACACAGTGCATGGGCACAGCACCACCAGCATCAGGTCAAGCCACAGGCAATGTTGCCAAACCCCTCAGGGGGTTATGCAACCAGCTTCCCCAGAAGGGCGGGGTGGGCAGAGGTGGAACCAGGGGGGAGGGCCGTGAGTCCCACAGGGAGCTGGCTGCCTTGCCCTGCCAGCCTGTTGGTCTGACCGCAGCAGCCCCAGAGGGCGGGGGCAGGGCCAGCCCTTTATCAGTGCCCTGCAGGGTTGCACCCGCCTCCTGCTGGCTTCCTCTCTCAACAGACGGAAAGGGGAGGCAGCCACAGGGGGGCAAGGGGAGGGCTGGGCGTTATCCTAGGCCGCAGAGCCGGGCAGTTACCCCGAAGGCTGGGGGAGGGGGAGTGGCCCTCAGGGATCAGGGAATAGGGAGGCCCCTCTTACTAAAGCAGAGTGGTATGAACCGAGGCCCAGGTATGGACACACATCTCCTGAGCCATCCCTTCATTTTTCTTTGTGTTTCAGTTTGAGTAAAGATAGGATTTTTTTCATGTTCTGGTTTTTTTTGTTTGTTTGTTTGTTTATTTGAAAGGCAGAGTTACAGTGAGACAGAGATCTTTCATCCATTGGTTCACACCCCGAACAGCCGCAATGGCTGGGACTGGGCCACACCGAAGCCAGGAGCCAGAAGCTTCATCCAGGTCTCTCACAAGGGTGGCAGGGGCTCAAGCATCTGGGCCATCATCTGCTCTCAGGCCCATTAGCAGGGAGCTGAATCGGAAGTGGAGCAGCCAGGACTTGAACCGGTGCTCATATGGGAGCCACTGTCACAGGCAGTGCCTTAACCGCTATGCCATGATGCTGGTCCCTAATGTTCCTTTTGTTATTCATTTAAGAGAGAGAAAGAGAAACAGACTCAGCTCCCATCAGCTAGCTCACTCTCCAAAGACCCAGAGGGGTGGGGTACAGTGAAGCTGGAAGCCAGGAACTCAGTCCAGGTGCCCCCCCAATGTGTGGCAGGAACCTTATTACTGGAGCCATCACTGTTGCATCTCAGGGTCTGAATTAATAGGAAATGGGAGTCAGGGGCTGGAGCTGGGACATGAATAACAGATGCACTCTGATGTGGGATACGGGCATCCGAACCACTAGGCCAACGGCCTACCCCAAGGATAGGATTTTTGTTCGGTTTTTTTTTTTTTTTTTTTTGGCTTTTATTTATTAATTATTTTGAAAGGCAGACCGACAGAGAGACAAACAGAAATCTTCCATCTGCTGGTCCATTCCCCCAAAGACATGCAACAGCCAGGGCTGAGCCGGGGTGAAGCCCGGGGCCAGGAACTCCATCCAGGTCTCCCATGAGGGTGGCAGGGACTCAAGGACCTGAGCCATCACCTGCTGCCTCCCAGAGTGCCCATTAGCAGGAAGTTGGATCAGAAGCTGGAAACCGGACACCTGGATATGAGACGCTGGAGTTCCCAAAGAGATTCCCAAGCAGTGTCTTCACTGCGGTGACACAGCAGTGCCCCTAAGGTCAGGATTTTTTGAAAGGTCTTGGAAGAGGTTCTTTTTGTCAGATAATCTTTTTCCCTTAAAATTAAAATTCCCTTAAAAATTTTTCCCTTAAAATTCCCTTAAGATTGATTTCTTTGAAAGGCAGAGTGGTAGAGAAAAAGGAAGAGACACAGGAAGAGAGAGAAGGAGAGAGATCTTCATCCACTGGTTCAGTCCCTAAAATATCTATGATGACCTGGGCTGGTCCAAGCTGAAGCCAGGAGCCCAGAACTCCATCTGAGTCTCCCACTTAGGTGGCAGGAGTCCAGGTACTTGGGCCATCTTTTGCTGCTTCCCAGGCGCATTTGCAGAGAGCCGGATCAGAAGTGGAGCAGCCAGGACTCTAACCGATGCTCAGATAGGGGATACTGGCATTGCAGGGGGGCAGTTTAACCTGCTGTGCACAACACAAGCCCCAGATAAGAATTCTCAGAGAGGGGAGCCTGAGCCCCAGCCTCAGGCCATGCACGCTTAGGATTCTCAAGGGAGTTGAGTAGGACCGAGGTTCCTAGACGCTGTCATCTGAGACTTGGGCTCTGCTGCAGAGCCCAGCACAGACACAAAATGGGTGAAGGCTGACAGATGAGTCTAGGCTATTTCTAGAAGAAATAACCCCTGGAGCTGGATTACAAATCTACAAAGAAGGGGCCAGCGCTGTGGAACACTAGATTAATCCTCTGCCTGAAGCACCGGCATCCGATAAGGGCGCCGGTTTGAGTCCTGGCTGCTCCTCTTCCAATCCAGCTCCCTGCTATGGCCTGGAAAGCAGTGGAAGATGGCCCAAGTCCTTGGGCCCCTGCACCTGCATGGGAGACCCAGAAGAAGCTCTTGGCTCCTGGCTTCAGATCAGTCCAGCTCCAGTCGTTGCTGCCATTTGAGGAGAGAACCAGCAGATGGAAGACCTTTCTCTCTGTCTCTCCCTCTCTTTGTCTGGAACACTCTATATCTCAAATAAATAAATAAAATCTTTTTTTTTTTTTTTTTAATCTACAAAGAGAAGCCTGAGAACCTTGGACCTAAAGACCTGAGTGTGGGTCCTGGCATTCACTACGTGGCCTTGGGCAGCCCAATCTTTCTGAGCTTTGTTTCCTCACCTGAAAACTAGAGATAATGATGATAATGGCGACTCAGTGGAGCTGTTGGGAAGGAGAAAGGGAATAATAGAAAATAAATCTGGGGCCGGAGCTGTGGCACAGCGAGTTACAACGCAGCCTGCAGTGCCAGCGTCCCACATGGGCACCGATTCGAGTCCTGGCTGCTCCACTTCCAATGCAGCTCCCTGCTAGTGCACCTGGGAAAGCAGCAGAAAATGGTACAAGAGCTTGGGCCCCTTCAGCCATGTGGGAGACCTGGAAGAAGCTCCTGGCTCCTGGCTTGAGCCTAGCCCAGCCCCAGCCTTTGCGGCTATTTAGGGAGTGAACCAGTGGACAGGAAGATCTCTGTCTCCCTCTCTCTCTGTAACTCTGCCTTTCAAATAAATAAATAAATAAATCTTTAAAAAATCAAAAGAAAGTAAAGGAAATGAATCTGTCATTATGGGGAGATGAATGCTGAGATGCCTGGAGGCCAGAGCACCCCAGGGATTGAGGAACTTAGAGCGCCTTATCAGAGGACAGACTGGTTGGAGCTGAGCCGGTGGGCGGCCTGATTCTAGGAGGGGGCCAAGGCTAGGACAGGCAGTGTGCTGAGGAGGGGCGGAGCGGAACTTCCAGGAACCAGTGCTCTGGCTACGGCACCCCCATCCCAGCATCGCTGGCCGGGGCTTGTTCTAGACACTGAATGGGCACAGTGCCGGTCTTACAGGCGTCAGTCACCTTCCAGGAACCCCAGAACCCCTGGCCCCGACTGTTGCAATCTACTGTGGGCGGGGCTGCCTAGGAAGTTCTGTCCTCTGCTCTTAGAGGATGAAGGCTGGCTGCCCCTTCCACAGGCACCTGCCCCTGGCAACCTCCCTCGCTCCGCTCGCTCCTCCCCTCCACCTGGAATGCACGCCCTGGCCCTTTCTGCCTATCCGAGGAGGTGTAGACAGTAACACAGATCTGAGCTTCAGACTCAGCTCAACACACAGCAGTGTGGACTTGGGCAAAGCAATTAACCTCCTCAGGCCTCAGTTTTGTCTCGGTCAAAGGGGAGAGCACAGGCCGGCACTGAGGCCAGCATCCCATATGAGCGCCGCTTCAAGTGCTGGTTGCTTCCCTTCCGGTTCAGCTCCCTGATAATGGCCTGGGAAAAAGCATCGGAAGATGACCCAACAGGTTGGACCCCTGCCACCCACGTGGAAGACCCAGATGAGCTGGCGCCGCAGCTCACTAGGCTAATCCTTCACCTAGTGGCTCCCGCACACTGGGTTCTAATCCCAGTCGGGGCGCCAGGTTCTTTCCCAGTTGCCCCTCTTCCAGGCCAGCTCTCTGCTGTGGCCAGGGAAGGCAGTGGAGGATGGCCCAAGTCCTTGGGCCCTGCACCCCATGGGAGACCAGGATAAGCACCTGGCTCCTGCCTTCGGATCAGCGCAGTGCGCTGGCTGCAGCGCGCCAGCCGTGGCGGCCATTGGAGGGTGAATCAATGGCAAAAGGAAGACCTTTCTCTCTCTCTCTCTCTCTCTCTCACTGTCCACTCTGCCTGTCAAAAAAAAAAAAAAAAAAAAAAAAAAAAAAAAAAAAAAAAAGACCCAGATGAAGCTCCTGGCTCCGGGCTTTGGCTTGGCCCAGCCTGGGCTGTTACAGCCATTTGGGGAGTGAACCAGCAGATGGAAACGCGCGCGCTCTCTCTCTCTGTATGCCTATAACTCTACCTTCCAAATGAATAAAAATAAATCTTAAAAACAAAGATGGGGCAGGCTTGGAGCAGAGCTCCGGCTGCAGGCCCTGTGAGGCAATGTGCGTAGAGTGCTTATTACACAAAGTGTGTTCTTGTTGGTTCCTTTCTTGTCATCTGCTCTCCAAGGTCTAGTTCAGCTCAAGTTCCAGATCTACAACACTTTCTCTGACTACACACTCTTCCTCTTCTCTAACTGCTTTTGCAAATATTGTAGGTATTGGAGAATTAGAAATCTCATTTAGGGGCCAGCACTGTGGCATAGCAGGTAAAGCCACCACCTGCAGTGTCGGCTTCCCATATGGGTGCTGGTTTGAGTCCTGGCTGCTCCACTTCCAATCCTGCTCTCTGCTATGGCCTGAGAAAGCAGTAGAAGATGGCCCAGGTCCTTGAGCCACTGTACCTGCATGGGAGACCCGGAAGAAACCCCTGGCTCCTGGCTTCGGATCAGCACAGCTCTGGCCGTTGCAGCCGTCTGGGGAATGAACCAGAGGATGGAAGATCTCTCTCTCTCTTTCTCTCTCTCTCTCTCTGCCTCTGCCTCTCTATAACTCTGCATTTCAAATAAGTAAATAAATCTTTAAAGAAGAGAGAGGCCAGCGCCACGGCTCACTTGGCTAATCCTCCACCTGCGGTGCCAGCACCCCGGGTTCTAATCCCCGCTGGGGCGCAGGATTCTATCCCAGTTGCTCCTCTTCCAGTCCACCTCTCTGCTATGGCCTGGGAGTGCAGTGGAGGATGGCCCAAGTGCTTGGGCCAGCACCCGCATGGGAGACCAGGAGAAGCATCTGGCTCCTGGCTTCGGATTGGCACAGCGCGCCGGCTGTAGCAACCATTTCAGGGGTGAACCAACAGAAAAGGAAGATTTTTCTCTCTGTCTCTCTCTCACTGTCTAACTCTGCCTGTCAAAAAAAAAAAAAAAAAAAAAGAGAGAGAGAGAGAGAGTGGATTTTCAGTTTCAGAAATGCCTATGCTGTAACCTTGGCTCTGACATTACTTCAAGATGGCAGGAAAATTATTTAATCTCTCTGAGCCTAATTCTACCCATCTGTAATTTAGGAATATTATTAATACTACCTTACTTGTCATTGTGAGAAGCAAATGAGTTAAAAATGGGTGATGGGGGGGCTGGCACTGTGGTGTAGTGGGTAAAGCTGCCACCTGCCGTGCCTGCATCCCATGTGAGTGCTGGTTCCTGTCCCCTGGCTGCTCCGCTTCCAATTCAGCTCTCTGCTGTGGCCTGGGAAGGCAGTAGAAGATGCCCAAGTCCTTGGGCTCCTGCACTCACATGGGAGACCCAGAAGAAGCCCCTGGCTCCTGGCTTTGGATTAGCCATCTGGGAAGTGAACCAGCAGATGGAAGACCTCTCTCTCTCCACCTCTGCCTCTCTGTAACTCTGCCTTTCAAATAAATAAATAAATCTTTTTAAAAAAAATGGATGAGGGGGAGCCACGTTGTGGTTCAGTGGGTTAAGCTGCCACCTGTGATACTGGCACCTTGTACCAGAGCACTGGTTCAAATCCCACATTTCCACTTCTGATCCAGTTCCCTGTCATCTGGGAAGTGAATCAGCAGATGGAAGCTCCTTCTTTCTCTGTCTTTCCTTTTCTCTCTGTCACTCTGACCTTCAAATAAATAAAATAAATCTTTTTTTTTTTTTTTTTTTGACAGGCAGAGTGGATAGTGAGAGAGACAGAGAAAAAGGTCTTCCTTTTGCCATTGGTTCACCCTCCAATGGCCGCCGTGGCTGGCGCACTGCGGCTGGCGCACCACGCTGATCCGAAGGCAGGAGCCAGGTGCTTCTCCTGGTCTCCCATGGGGTGCAGGGCCCAAGGACTTGGGCCATCCTCCACTGCCTTCCAAAATAAATCTTTTAAAATTTGATATTGGAACTACATAAAATCTCTTTTCTTTGTATTAATATTATACTACCATTGAACAAAAGTATCAGAAAAAAAAGAAAAAATGGATACTAGGGCTGGCATTATGGCACGGTAGGTTAAGCTGCCACTTGCGAGGCTAGCATCCCATATGGGACGCCAGCATTGCAGGTGGTAGCTTTACCTGCTCTGTCACAGCACTAGCCTTAAATCAATTTTTTTGAAACCAAGATTTTGGGGGTTGGCACTGTGGCGTAATGGGTAAAGCCACCATCTGCAGTACCAGCATCCCATATGGGCATTGGTTCGAGTCCTGGCTGCTCCACTTCTGATCCAGCTCTCTGCTATGGCCTGGGTGAGCAGTATAAGATGGCCCAAGTCCTTGGGCCCCTGCACCCACATGGGAGACTGGAAGAACTCCTGGCTCCTGGCTTCAGATCAGCGCCGCTCCGGCCATTGCGGCCAATTGAGAAGTAAACCATCGGATGGAAGATCTCTCTATGCCTCTCCTGTCTCTGTATAACTCTGACTTTCAAATAAATAAATAAATCTTTTTTAAAAGAGAAATGCTTACTACTTAAAAAAAACCCAAGATTTTTTTAAAGGATGTATTTATTTGATAGTCAGAATTACAAAGAGAGAGAAGGAGACAGGGAAAGACAGACAGAGATCTTCCATCTGCTGGTTCACTCTCCAAATGACTGCAGTGCCCGGGCTGGGCCAGACAAAAAGCCAGGAACCTGGAAATCCATTCAGGTCTCCCACGTGGGTGCAGGGGCCAGCACTTGGGCCATCTTCTGCTGCTTTCCAAGGCACATTAGCAGGGAGCTGGATCTGAAACAGAGCAGGCGGGACTCAAACTGGCACCTGTGTGGGATGCTGGCATTGCAGGTGGCAGCTTAACCCATTATGCCACAATGCAGGCCATAGTGAATACATTTTTTTTTTTTTTGACAGGCAGAGTGGACAGTGAAAGAGAGAGACAGAGAGAAAGGTCTTCCTTTGCCGTTGGTTCACCCTCTGATGGCCGCCACGGCCGGCGCACCGCGCTGATCCAAAGGCAGGAGCCAGGTGCTTCTCCTGGTCTCCCATGGGGTGCAGGGCCCAAGCACTTGGGCCATCCTCCACTGCACTCCCTGGCCACAGCAGAGAGCTGGACTGGAAGAGGGGCAACCGGGACAGAATCCGGCGCCCTGACCGGGACTAGAACCCCGTGTGCCGGCACCACAAGGCGGAGGATTAGCCTATTGAGCCGTGGCTCTGGCCAATGAATACATTTTTTTAAATGTGTACTGACTGTGAGAAGCAGACAGACAAAGAACTTCCATCCTCTGATTCAGACCTCAAATGCCCACAACAGGCAGGAGGCTGCAGTGGGGGAGCCAGGAACTCCATCTGGGTCTCCCACATGGATGGCAGGAACCCAACTACCTGAGCATCAGTGCAGCCCCCCTGGGTCTGCATCAGCAGGAAGCTGCATTAAGTGCCAGAACCAGGGACTGAACCCCGTATTCTGATGTGGGACACAAGCCTCTCATCCGGTTAGTCAACCAGCTGCCCCACAGTACTGCTGAATGATACATCTAGGGTGCACCTAGTAATTATTATTAAATAAGTATCAAAGAACCTTCACTGAATTAAATTGTTAACTAATAAATTTTTTATTGAGAGGGATTATAGTTTATGTCTTGTCTTTTTTATACATGCCCCAAGGTGTCTAGTTCTGACTATAATATGTGGTTGCTCACTACACAAATATTTACGTAGTGCGTTCTAGCTGCTGAATTCACTTACTGTGCAAACCACCTTCTCTGAGAACAAAGAACAGGAACACCGACCTCACTGAACAAGTCCTGAAGGATGAATTTCCTAGGAGGAAAAAACAAGAAAGAACATTCCAGGCAGAAGGAAGATCTAGGCAAAGGCACTACTGTGGGGAGTAAAGTCTAGAAACCTCTCATCAATGCAGAAGAACCCCGGGTTGTAAAGGGAAGTTTGGGTGTAGAGGAAGGTTCCTGGGCCAGCAGCGTGGGTCATGGTGACCGGGGCTCAGGGACATCTGCACGGTAGGAGTCCGCATTCCTGTCCAGGTTCTCAGATAAGGGTTGGCGTAGTGGTGCAGTGGGTTAAGCCGCCGCCTGCAAGGCCGGCATCCCATATGAGCACCAGTTGCAGTCCCGGCTGCTCCACTTCTGATCCAGCTCCCTGCTAAGGCCCGGGAAAAACAGCAGAGGATGGCCCAAGTCCTTGGCCCCTGCACCCACGTGGGAGACCTGGATGGAGTTCCAGGTTCCTGGCTTTGGCCTGCCTCAGTTGCAGCCACCCAGAGAGTGAATCAGCAGTTGGAAGATCTCTCTTTCTCCATCTCTTCCTCTCTCTGTGTAACTCTGCTTCTCAAATAAATAAATACATCTTAAGACACAAATCTTAAGATATATATAATTATATATATGTAAATCTTAAGATGTATTTATATATTTAACAGCTAGAGTTACAGACAGGGAGGGGGAGAGGCACAGAGAGAGGTCTTCCCTCCGTTGGTTCACTCCCCAAATGGCCACAGTGGTGGAAGCTGGGCCGATCAGAAGTCAGGAGCCAGGAGCTTTCTCCGGGTCTCCCTCATAGATGCAGGGGCCCAAGGACTTGGACCACCTTCCACTGCTGTCCCAGGTCATCAGCAGAGAGCTGGATTTTTAAAAGTAGAGCAACTGGGACTCAAATTGCCGCCCATATGGGATGCTGGCACCGCAGGCAGAAGCTTAACCTACTACACCACAGCACTGGTCCCAATAAATGAATGTTAATAGAAGAGGGAGAGGAAGAGGAAGAGGAAGGAGAAGGAGGAGGGGGAGGGGGAGGGGAGGAAAAGGAAGAGGGGGAGGATGAGGGGGAGGAATAAGAAAAAACAAAGACACTACGCTGGGCCCAACTAAGGGCCTCTCTGCCCTGGGAAGGGATGAGAAAACCGGATTCCTCTGAGAGCCCGGGCAGCTTTGAGTTCTGCTCACAACAATGTTGCTCCCCATACAGCTAGCCATATGTGATGCAGTCTTGGCGAAGGGTGATAAGGTAATTCAAAAGATATAAGACAGCAGTCACTCAGGGGACATGCGTTCGTGGCACAGACAGTGAAGTGGCTGCTTGGGATGCCTGCACCCTATCACAGTGCCTGTTCAAGTCCTGGATGCTGTTTCCATCCAGCTTCCTGGAAGCTGGGAAGGCTGCATATGATGGCCCAAGTGTGTGGTTCCTGCCATCCACATGGGAGACACAGATGGCGCTCCTGGCTTCTGGCTCCTGGCTTGGGCCTGGCCCAATACTGGCTATTTCAGCCATTTGAGGACTGAAACAGCAATGAAAGATCTTTTTCTCTCCCTATCTTTCCCTCTCTCTGTACGCTGCCTTTAAATAAACTTTTTTTTTAAGACTTATGTTTATTTGAAAGGCAGAGATATGGAGAGAGAAGGGAAAACAAAGAGAGAGAGAAGAGAGAGATAGATATCTTCCATCTGCTGGTTCACTTCCCAAATGGCCACAATCGCTGGAGCTGGGTCAGTCTGAAGCCAGGAGCCAGGAGCCTCTTCTAGATCTCCCAGGGGCCCAAGGGTTTGGGCCGTGTTCTGCAGTTTCCCCAGGCGCGCTAGCGGGGAGCTAAATGGGAACCAGAGCACCTGGGACTAGACCAGTGCTCATATGGGATGCCGGCACTGTAGGCGGAGGCTTAACCTTCTATGCCACAGTGCCAGCCCCTAAATAAACATTTTTTAGAAAGGAAAACAAAGGCCAGCGCCGCGGCTCACTAGGCTAATCCTCCGCCTTTCGGCGCCGGCACACCGGGTTCTAGTCCCGGTCGGGGCGCCGGATTCTGTCCCGGTTGCCCCTCCTCCAGGCCAGCTCTCTGCTGTGGCCCGGGTGTGCAGTGGAGGATGGCCCAAGTGCTTGGGCCCTGCACCCCATGGGAGACCAGGAGAAGCACCTGGCTCCTGCCATAGGATCAGCGCAGCGCCCTGGCCGCGGCGGCCATTGGAGGGTGAACCAACGGCAAAGGAAGACCTTTCTCTCAGTCTCTCTCACTATCCACTCTGCCTGTCAAAAAAAAAAAAAAAAAAAAAGGAAAACAAAATAAAGAATTCACACTCAGGGGATGGGTGTTGTGGCACAGCAAGTGCTCTCATCCCATATCAGAGTTTCTGAGAACAGGTCCCTGCTCTGCTTCCGATCCACCTTCCTGCCAGTGTGCACCCTGGGAGGCAGAAAGTAATAACTCCAGTAGCTGGGTTCCTGCCATCTATATGGGAGACTCAGATGAAGTTCCTGGCTCCTGGCTTCAGCCTGGCCCAGTCCTGCAGGCATCTGGGGAGTGAATCAGTAGCTGCAAGATGTCTGTCTGTCTCTGTCTCTCCCTGTCTGTTGATTCTCTCTCTGTGGATCTGCCTTTCAAATTAATTAATTAAAATAAAGAACCATTGAGTAATACTCCCAACCCATTCCTTTAGGTGAAATTCCTTAAATTCCCTCCCTCTCCTTTTTTTTTTTTTTAATCATAGTTGTGTGTTAGGGAGACACCTCCTATATCTCAAAACCAGAGAGCTGTTTCATCAGAAAGATGCTCCCGGGGCAGGTGTTTCGCCTAGCGAAGATCTGGTGAGGATACCAGTGGGTCGTATTGGAGTAGCTGCATTCTGTTCCCCACTCTGGCTCCTGACCCCAGCTTCCTGCTAATGCAGACCCCCGGAGGCTGTGATGAGGGCTCAAGTAATTGAGTTCCTATAATAATAATAATAGTAATAATAATAATGCTACCTTTCTTCTACTATCTCCCTAGGACCTGCTTCACTGACAAGGACTGCACCTTGCCCCCAAGAACTAAAGACTTGGGGTATCCTCACCAGTCACCCTGCAGAGGGTTTGTGCCCACATCTCCAGGTCGGCAGCTGTGGCTGCCCACACTCTGCTGTCTGTGATGACCATGATCTGTGCCTGTTGCCCTTCTGCAGTGGTTGGAGTGGAAGTAACCAATGCTACAGCAGAAGGCCGAGTAAGCACTGGGCAGGGAGTTGCAGTGTCTACGACCTGATCTAGGGAACTGTGAGGGTCAAGTCCATTTGAACTGCTTTTCTGGTTCTTGGGATCCACTCCGGAATGAAAAAAAAAAAAAAAAAAAAAACCACAAACAAAACAAAACACTCTCAGGGTGGGCTTTATGGTACAGTGTGTTAAGCCATTGCCTGCAAAGCTGGCACCCCATGTCAGAATGCAGGTTCCAGTCCCAGCTGCTCTGTTTCTGATGCAGCTCCCTTCTAACGCGCCTGGGAAAGCAGCAGAGGATGGCCCAAGTGCTTGGGTTCCTGCACCCATGTGGGAGACCTGGATGAAGCTTCTAGCTCTTGGCTGCAGATCTGCCCAGCTCCAGCCACTGCAGCCATTTGGGGAGTAAACCAGTAGATGGAAGATCTCTCTTTGTCTCTCCCTCTCTCGCTCTCTGTAACTCTGACTTTCAAATAAATAAATAAATCTTTAAAAAGAAAAAAATTCATCTCATTGTGTCTGAGTATATGAAATATGGCTCTTTCCACAGCTTGGCTGATGTTAGAGTGACAAAGGAGAAATATGAAGGCATTTCAAGAGGTTCACAGAAAATGGAATTAAAAGATAAGTTTAGGGCGCTGGCCTTGTGGCATAAAACATAAAACAGAGAGAGAGGTCTTCCATCTGCTGGTTTACTCCCCAGATGGCCGCAGTGGCCGGAGCTGTGCTGATCCGAAGCCAGGAGCTAGGAGCCTCCTCCAGGTCTCCCACATAGACACAGGGGCCCAAGGACTTGGACCATCTTCCACTGCTTTCACGCAGCTGGGACTCGAACCAGCGCCCATGTGGGATGCTGGCCCTGCAGGGGCAGCCCCACCTGCTTCACCACAGCACCAGCCCCGGCATAAAACATTAAGACACCTACTGCAACGCCAGCATCCCATATGTGAGCTGGTGGCTCGTGTCCTGGGTGCTCCACTTTTTCTTTTTAAAAAAAAAAACTATTTATTTATTTGTAAAGCAGAGTTACAGGGAGGCATCCACACATACACACACGGAGAAACAGAGATAGAGCGATCTTCTATTTGCTGGTTCACTCCCAAATGGCCACATCAGCCAGGGCTGGGTCAGGCCGAAGTCAGGAGCGAGGAGATTCCACATGGGTGACAGGGGCCATCTTCCACTGCTTTCCCAAGCCATTAGCAGGGAACTGGATCAGAAGTGGAGGAGCCAGGATTCAAACCAGTGCCCATTCAGGATGCCAGCCCTGCAGGCAGCAGCTCCACCCACTACACTACAACGGTGGCCCCCAACTCAGTCTTTCAACTCAGTAAATAAATTTTTAAAACAAAAAAAGTTTATTTTAGTGCAAAAATTTTTTTGAAATCTAAGCATATTTTTTTTCTTAAATAAAATATTTATTTATTTGAAAGGCAGAGAATTCCACAGAAAGAGAGAGAGGAAGGGAGAGAGAGAGAGAGATCTTGCATCTGCTGGTTCACTCCCCAAACTGTCACAATGGTCAGTGCTGGGCCAGGTTGAAGCCAGGAGCCAGAAACTCCATTAGAGTCTCCCACATGAGGGGTAGGGGGCCAAGCATCTGGGCCATCTTCTGCTGCTTTCTCAGGAGCATTAGCAGGGAGCTGGATCAGAAGTGGAGCAGCCAGGACTCGAACCAGCACTCATGTGGGTTGCAGGCATCACAGGCAGGGACTTAACATGCTGCAGCACAGTATCAGCCCTTTGCATAGTTATTCCCAGCATGCATTTCCACCAACTTTTTGAAGGCAAATGATATTGTTGATTTTTTTTTTCCTCTAAGGAAATTTGACCCTTGGTTAGAATGCTCAGAAGTTCAATTTTGGGCAATTAATTCATCTTGGGAGAACTCATGAATGCTGACCAAACTTAAAAGGGCATAAGGTGGGGCCGGCGCTGTGGCGCAGTAGGTTAAAGCCCTGGACTAAAGCGCCGCCATCCTATATGGGTGACTTGGTCCATCTTCTACTGCTTTCCCAGGCCATGGCAGAGAGCTGGATCGGAAGTGGAGCAGCCGGATCTCAAACTGGCGCCCATATGGATGCCAGCGCTTCAGGCCAGGGCATTAACCCGCTGCGCCACAGTGCCGGCCCCCAACTACACAGTTGATTTACATGTTTTGATAAAAACTTAACAGTGGTTTAGACAATTCTATTGGCTGATCAAAATAATTGACTACTTTGGAAGTCAAATGTAATAATCAGAAGGTTGCTTAGTGAACAAGTGGAATTAGCTGGATAATTGTCATGACTGTAGAACTTTGCCTGTCTGCCTTATAAAGATAAACGATGATTCCTTTGTGGGGCTGATGTTTGGTGCGGTGACTACGATGCTCCGTGGGATGCCAGCATTCCACGTCAGGGAGCCTGGTTCAAGTTGCAGCTTCACTCCTGACTCCAGCAGCTTCCTGTTGACGTGCTCCATAGCGAGCTCCAGGCTTCTGGCTTCAGCCTGGGCCCAGCTCCACCTGTTGCAGGCATTTGGGTAGTAAGCCAGTGGGTGGAAGATTTTTATCTCTCTCTTTCAAATAAAAATAAACAAACAATTAAGTTTTTAAAATGTACTCATTTATGGGGCTGGTGTTGTGGCATAGCGGGTTGAGTTGCTGCCTGCAATGCCAGCATCCTATATAGGAACCAGCTCAAGTCCCGGCTGCTGCACTTCCCATAGAGCTCCCTGCTAATGTGCCTTGGAAAATAGCAGAAAATGGTGCACCCACATGGGAGACTCTGATGAAGCTCCTGGCTCCTGGCTTTGGCCTAACCCAGGCCTGGCTGTTGCAGCCATTTGGAGAATGAGTCAGCGGAAGATCTCTCTCTCTCTCTCTGCAAGCCTCCCTTTCAAATAAATAAAAATCTTTAAAAAAAAAAAAAAAAAGATATTCCTGGGCCAGCGCTGTGGCACAGCAGGTTAAAACCCTGGCCTGAAGTGCTGCATCCCATATGAGTGCTGGTTCTAGTGCCGGCTGCTCCACTTCCGATCCAGCTCTCTGCTGTGGCCTGGGAAAGCAGTAGAAGATGGCCCAAGTGCTTGGGCCACTGCACCCGTGTGGGAGACCTGGAAGAAACTCCTGGCTCCTGGCTCCGGATTGGTGCAGCTCCTGCCATTGTGGCCAATTGGGGAGTGAACCAGCGGATGGAAGACCTCTCTGTCTCTACCTCTCTCTGTAACTCTTTCTTTTTTAATTTTTTAATTTTTTTTTTGATAGGCAGAGTGGACAGTGAGAGAGAGAGACAGAGAGAAAGGTCTTCCTTTGCCGTTGGTTCACCCTCCAATGGCCGCCGCGGCCGGCGCGCTGCGGCCGGCGCACCACGCTGATCCGATGGCAGGAGCCAGGAGCCAGGTGCTTCTCCTGGTCTCCCATGGGGTGCAGGGCCCAAGCACCTGGGCCATCCTCCACTGCACTCCCTGGCCACAGCAGAGGGCTGGCCTGGAAGAGGGGCAACCGGGACAGAATCCGGCGCCCCGACCGGGACTAGAACCCGGTGTGCCGGCGCCGCTAGGCGGAGGATTAGCCTATTGAGCCGCGGCGCCGGCCCTGTAACTCTTTCAAATAAATAAAATAAATCTTTAAATAAATAAATAAAGATATTCCTTTGTGTTGGCCACACAGGGAACCTCTTCTAAATGTTCTGGAGAAATACTGATGATGGGGGGCGGGGTCAGGGTAATTCTTTGCATACTACCTCCCTTTCCTTCCTTCTAGGAAGACAAGGTGCAATTCAATTGATTGGATTTCAGTTCTAGCCAAGTTCATATAATTGATTCTGTTTATATTCCTTTCAGCCATTTTATTAAAATTGGCCTAAAGTTTATTGTGTTAGGGTTGCAGCTGTTTTACTTTAAGTAATTAGGTTTCTGGAACCTTGGGTATGTTGATAGAATTACACTTTCCTGAACTGAACCCAGGCCATCGGCAAACTTCTACAAATGACGGATCTCATCCATCACACACGGGCTTTTCCTACTTTCACCTGTGGTGCACACTCTTTGGGGGACACTTTTTAACTGCTGCTGCTTGGTGTTCACTGTCACATGAGGAAGTGTAATGGCTTCCTAGTGGGCCTTATGCTTTCCCTCTTCTAGTCTTTCTGCACACAAAGCTGTCAAAATCGATAATCATAAAATTGCTTCCACACAGCACACAGAAGAGAACTGCAATGCATATATTTGACAAGAGTCTGGTAGGTAGAATATATAAAGAACTTTACAACGTAACAGCAAAACAACAACCCAACCTAAAAATAGGTAAGAGATGTGAACAGACAATTCTCCCAAGAGAAATGCAAATAAGCAACAAGAACACAAAAAGATGTTAAAAATCATTAGTCATTAGGAAAATGCAAATCAAAACCACAATGAGACACCACTTCATACCCACTAGGACGATTGTATATATATTAAAACAAAACAAGGAACAAGCATTGTGGTCCAGCAGGCCTGCAGCCCTTATTGGAGTGTTGATTGGAATCACAGCTACCCTGCTTCTCCTTTTTTAAAGATTCATTTATTTATTTGAAAGACAGAGTTACAGAGAGACAGAGGCAGAGGTCTTTCATCCGCTGGTTCACTCCCCAAACGACCACAACACTTGGAGCTGCACCGATATGAAGCCAGCAGCCAGGAGCTGGGAGCATCTTCTGGATCTCCCACGTGGGTGCGGGACCCAAGGAGTCTGGCCATCTTCTATTGCTTTCCCAGGCCATAGCAGAGCTGGGTCAGAAGTGGAGCAACCAGGACTTGAACCGGCATTCATATGGGATGCCGGAACTGCAGACGGCAGTTTTACCAGCTACACCACAGCACCTGCCCCCAGCTACTCTGCTTCTGATCTAGCTCCCTACTATTGCGTCTGGGAAGGTAGCAGATAATGGCTTAAGAGTTTTGGTTCCTGACACCCATGTGGGAAACCCAGATGGAGTTCCAGCAGATACAGGCTTGGTCTCTCTCTGCCCATCTGTCTGCCTTTCAAATAAAACTTAATAAATAAGAATTTTTTAAAAATTAAATGCTGTTTCTGGGGCCAGTGTTGTGGTGCATCAGGTTAAGTCTCTTGCTGGGATGCTAGCATTCCATAATGGAGTTCTGGATCAGGGCCTGGCTGCACAGCTTCCCATCAGTTCCCTGCTGGTGTGCCTGGGAAAGCAAAGGAAGATGGCCCAAGGAACTGGGTCCCTGCCACCTACATGGGAGTCCTGGATGTAGTTTCTGGCTTCTGGCTTTGGCCTGGCCCAGCCCTGGCCATGGTGACCATTTGGGGAGTGAGCCAATAGATGAAGGATGCACTAGCATCCCACATGGTGCTGGTTCGAGTCCCAGGTGCTCCACTTCTGATCCAGCTCCTTGCTAATGCATCTGGGAAGGCAGTGGAGGATGGCCCAAGTGCTTGGGTCCCTGCACCCATGTGGGAGACCCGGAAGAAGGTGCAGGCTCCTGGCTTCAGACAGATGGTCCAGGCTCCATCTCCAGCTACAACGGCCATCTGGGGAGTCAACCAGCAGATGGAAGATCTCTCTCCCTCTCTCTCTCTCTCTCTCTCTCTCTCTCTCTGTAACTGCCTTTCAAATAAATAAAATAAATTTTTTAAAGTACGCCTCTTGGACGCTTTCTCCCACGTTCTCTCTGCCTGGACTGCTCTTCAGCCACATATCCATGCAGCTCATTCCCTGACTTCTTGAGGTCTTTTATCAGATGTCCCCTTGGCCATCCTACTGAGCTTCCTGTCCCTCACTCCTCAGTGTGGATGCTGTGAGGCAGAGAGGAGCGGCAGGAAGGTGCAAGGTTTAATGGGGTGGGGCATCCGTGAGAACGGATGTGCACCTCTCCAGACAGAGAGTGCCCGCTCATTCAGGCTGGGAAAGCCGGGCTACACGGTTTGATGGAGGGAAGACACCTGACAGGCCAGGCAGCAGCTCAGGAAAGAGCAGAAGCTGAGCACTGAGCGTGCTGTTTGTGTTCAGACTGCGGCTTAGAAGGGAATGGGGCCCGGTTCTTCCTTCCCCCATCTCTCTTCTCCTGGACAAAGGGTTTGCTGGGTGTGAAACAGGTAAAACTCCTCCCCAGGTTGTATTACCCAGTGTTGTCAGACTGGGGAGCACACTTGGCCCCTGGGCAGAGAGGATTCCCCTAGGGTGCCTTCCCCGGGGGAAGCTTGGGATCACTGCACAGTTATCAGGGTATGGGCAGGACTCTGTAGGGTAAAATGCTGGGCTGCTTCCACCTTGTGCTTCTGAGGCAGCCGCATTCCTTCCAGGACACACACAAACGGACTAATTTCTGATTTCGTGCCTAACAGCACCCTATAAATTACTCTACCATTGCTACTTCTCCAGGTTAACCCATTAAGTCCCAGCTTGCCGATTCTGCAAACATTTCAATGATATAACATTTATTTTAGAATTGTCATAGTGGTATTATTTATTGCTCAACTTAAGTATTTTTTTTTTTTGACAGGCAGAGTGGACAGTGAGAGAGAGAGAGACAGAGAGAAAGGTCTTCCTTTGCCGTTGGTTCACCCTCCAATGGCCGCCGCGGCCGGCGCGCTGCGGCCGGTGCACCGCGCTGATCCGATGGCAGGAGCCAGGAGCCAGGTGCTTCTCCTGGTCTCCATGGGGTGCAGGGCCCAAGCACCTGGGCCATCCTCCACTGCACTCCCTGGCCACAGCAGAGAGCTGGCCTGGAAGAGGGGCAACCGGTACAGAATCCAGCGCCCCAACTGGGACTAGAACCCGGTGTGCCGGCGCCGCTAGGCGGAGGATTAGCCTAGTGAGCCGCGGCGCCGGCCGTCTTAAGTATTTTTTTTAAAAGATTATTTATTTGAAAGGCAGAATTACAGAGGCAGAGAGAGAGAGAGAGGGAAGTTTTCCATTCCGCTGGTTCACTCCCTAAATGGTTGTGACGGCCGGAGCTGCGCTGATCCGAAGCCGGGAGCCAGGAGCTTCTTCCCGTCTCCCACGAGGGTGCAGGGGCCCAAGGACTTGGCCATCTTCTACTGCTTTCCCAGGCCATAGCAGAGAGCTGGATCGGAAGAGGAGCAGCCAGGACTTCAACTGGCACCCACATGTGATGCCGGCACTGGAGGCATGACGCCACAGCCCTGGGCCTGCAACTTAAATCTTTATAGGTGTCTTATATATAGGACTAGGGAACATAATGGGTGTTTTTTTTTTTTTTTTTTTTTTTTTGACAGGCAGAGTGGACAGTGAGAGAGAGAGACAGAGAGAAAGGTCTTCCTTTGCCGTTGGTTCACCCTCCAATGGCCGCCGCGGCCGGCGCACCGTGCTGATCCGATGGCAGGAGCCAGGAGCCAGGTGCTTTTCCTGGTCTCCCATGGGGTGCAGGGCCCAAGCACCTGGGCCATCCTCCACTGCACTCCCTGGCCACAGCAGAGGGCTGGCCTGGAAGAGGGGCAGCCGGGACAGAATCCGGCGCCCCGACCGGGACTAGAACCCGGTGTGCCGGCGCCGCAAGGCGGAGGATTAGCCTAGTGAGCCGCGGTGCCGGCCTAACATAATGGGTTTTAACGTATACAGATCTAACATTCCATTTTCCTACTGACATATTATTTCACAGCCTGGATGTATGAGAATAAGTGGAAAACTGGAAATCAAAAACAATGTGGGAAGACACAAACAAACAAAAGACAATGGGGGGGGGGAGTGGTAAAAATTTAGCGCCCCAGTTAAGTCTCCTGCTTGGGATGCCAGTATCCTTTATCAGTGTGTGGCTTCAGTCCCGGCCATTCTGCTTCCTGTCTAGTTACCTGCTAATGCACACCCTGGAAGACAGCAGGTGATAGCTCAAGTATTGGTCCCTGCCACCCACATAGGAGACCCAGATTGGGTTCCAGGCTCCTAGCTTCAGGCTGGCCCAGCCCTGGCCTTTGTGGGCATTTGGGGAATGGATAAAGGTCTCTCTTCATCTATTTTTTTCTTTTTGCACTTCAAATAAAATGAAAATAAACTTTAAAAAGATATAGGGAGGACGGGCATCGTGGCACAGCAGGTGAAGCTGCCATCTGCTACTCTGGCATCCCATATCAAAGCAATGGTTTGAGTTCCAGCTGTTCCACTTCTCATGCAGCTCTCCATCAATGCACCTGGAAAAGTGGTGGAAGATGGCCCATGTCCTTGGACCCCTGCCACCCACATGGGAGACCCAGATGGAGTTCCCATAAGAGCATTGGTTTGAGTCCTAGCTGTTCCACTTCCCATCTAGCCACCTTCTAATGTGCCTGGGAAGGCAGCAGAATGGCTCTAGGGCTTGGGCCCCTGTCACCCGGGGAGTAGACATAGCTCCTGGCTTCCACCTGGCCTAGCCAGATGTGTGGTGGCCATATGGGGAGTGAACCAGCAGACAGAGATCTCTCTTCCTCACTCTCCTTTCTTTCTCTGTAACTCTGCCTTTCAAATAAATAAATATTTTTTAAAAATATGAATATGGTCAGCTGATGTTGTGGCATAGCAACTAAAGCTGCTGCCTGTGATGCCGGCATCCCATAGGAGCACTGATTCTAGTCCTGGCTGCTCCACTTCTGATCCAGCTCCCTGCCAAAGAACTTGGGAAAAGCAGTGGGAAATGGCTCAGATACTTGGGTCCCTGCCACCACATGGGAGACCAGGATGAAGCTCCCGGCTCCTGGCTTCAGCCCAACTTCAGCTGTTGCAGAGATCTGGGGAGTGAACCAGCAGATGGAAGATCTCTGTCTGTCTCATCCCCTTCTCTTTGTAACTCTGTCAAATAAATAAATATATCTTAAGAAAAAAAAAAAAGTGGGCCTGGCACCTTGGCTCACTAGGCTAATCCTCTGCCTGCGGCGCCAGCATCCCATATGGGCACCAGGTTCTAGTCCCAGTTGCTCCTCTTCCAGTCCAGCTCTCTGCTGTGGCCCAGGAGGGCAGTGGAGGATGGCCCAAGTGTTTGGACCCTGCACCCACATGGGAGACCAGGAGGAAGCATCTGGCTCCTGGCTTTGGATCAGTGCAGTGCGCCAGCCATAGCAGCCATCTGGGGAGTGAACCAACGGAAGGAGGACCTTTCTCTCTGTCTCCCTCTCTCACTGTCTATAACTCTACCTGTCAAATAAATTAAAAAAAAATTTTAAAAAGTGAATGTAACTACGCTACTGTACACTTAGAAATTGTTTAAAATAGTAAACTTTAACTTACATTTTGCCACAACTAAAAATTTTTTTAAATTCTTACATATTCTTGCATATTACAGCCTCTGTGTGTACATTCACACCAAATCCTGTCTATGATGTCATCAAAGCATGAATGAATCAAGTCCAGGCTTAACACCCCCTTTCCATTGCTCCCCCCACACCGATCCCCAGGGATTCCCGTCTTAGTATCTTTGTCCCTGAGTTTAATCCCGCGTCACCCTTTGCAGTACACATTCGTCTTTGCGGCTGACATTTTTTTTATTTATTTATTTATTTATTTTTTATTTATTTTTTTTTATTAGAATTTTTTTTTTTTTTGACAGGCAGAGTGGACAGTGAGAGAGACAGAGAGAGAAAGGTCTTCCTTTTGCCGCTGGTTCACCCTCCAATGGCCGCCGCTGCAGCCGGCGCACCGCGCTGATCCTGGCAGGAGCCAGGAGCCAGGTGCTTTTTCCTGGTCTCCCATGGGGTGCAGGGCCCAAGCACCTGGGCCATCCTCCACTGCACTCCCTGGCCATAGCAGAGAGCTGGCCTGGAAGAGGGGCAACCGGGACAGAATCCGGCGCCCCAACCGGGACTAGAACCCGGTGTGCCGGCGCCGCAAGGTGGAGGATTAGCCTATTGAGCCACGGCGCCGGCTTATTTTTTTTTTTTTGACAGGCAGAGTGGACAGTGAGAGAGAGAGACAGAGAGAGAAAGGTCTTCCCTTGCCGTTGGTTCACCCTCCAATGGCCGCCGCTGCAGCCGGCGCACCGCGCTGATCCGATGGCAGGAGCCAGGAGCCAGGTGCTTTTCCTGGTCTCCCATGGGGTGCAGGGCCCAAGCACCTGGGCCATCCTCCACTGCACTCCCTGGCCACAGCAGAGAGCTGGCCTGGAAGAGGGGCAACCGGGACAGAATCCGGCGCCCCGACCGGGACTAGAACCCGGTGTGCCGGCGCCGCAAGGTGGAGGATTAACCTATTGAGCCACGGCGCCGGCCTGCGGCTGACAGTTTTGCAAACATTCACCTCACTCAGTAAACACTGAATACCGGGTACTAAGGACATAAAATAATGGGATGAAGTGCACACTCGGGGCGGGGTGTGAGCCTCACGAGTTAGACTGACCTGTTACACGCATGCACTACAGCTATGATCAGTCTATGATGCCTGCAAGGAGGAGGTGTCCACTTTCACTGCAGGACATCGGGGAAGGCTCTGCAAGGGAGAAGACTTTGGTTTTGCTTTTTTTAAAAAAAGTTTTAAGGGGGCCGGCACTGTGGCATAGCAGGTTGAGCCATCACTTATCACGCCAGCATCCCATATAGGGCCCAGGTCGAGTCTCGGCTACTCCATCTCCAATCCAGCTCCCTACTAATGCGCCTGAGAAAGCAGCAGAGGATAGACCAAGTACTTGGGTCCCTGCACCCATGTGTGAGACCTGGATGAAGCTCCTGGTTCCTTGCTTTGGCCTGGCCCAGTCCTGGCCATTGTGACCATTTGGGGAGTAAACCAGCAGATAGAAGATCTCTCTCTTTCTGATTCTGCCTTTCAAATAAATAAAACATAATACAAACAAAAAGACTTAAACTCTCAAATCCAGCCAGTAGTCTTTCTCTTACAGCATAATTATCCAGTAGGCAGGACAGCTATGAATCTGTCATGTTCTGGAACAATGGGTGTGAAAATCAGTCAGTACTCCCAATTAAAGGAGGAGGAGCCAACCGGGCTCCTGAAGCAACCACCATATCACACGGTTTCCCACCTCAGGGTCCCTGTAGAACCCAGGTAAGGTCCTTCAGGTATGCCTGGGACACAAGAGAGGCTGTACCACACCACAAAACAGGGGAGTGAATTGTCAGTGGGAGCGACTTGATTTTATTTTTATTTTTTAAGATGTACTTATTTATTTGGAAGGCAGAGTTACAGAGAAGGCAGAGGCAGAGAGAGAGGAAGTCTTCCATCCACTGGTTCACTCTCCAAATGGCAGCAGTGGCTGGAGGTGGACTGATCAGAAGCCAGGAGCCAGGAGCTTCTTCCAGGTCTCCCACGTGGGTGCAGGGGCCCAAGGACTTGGGCCATCTTCCACTGCTTTCCCAGGCCACAGCAGAGCTGGATCAAAGTGGAGCAGCTGGGACTAGAACCAGCACCCATATGGGTTGCCCGCGCTTCAGGCCAGGGCATTAACCCGTTGTGCCACAGAACCGGCCCCAATGTCGCTCTGTTTCAAATAAATAAATATTAAAAAAAAAAATAAAGTAAGGGGTTGGCACTGTGGTGTAGCGGGTAAAGCTACCGCCTGAAGTGCCGGCATCCCATATGGGCACTGGTTCGAGTCCCGGCTGCTCCACTTCTGATCCAGCTCCTCTATGGCCTGGGAAAGCAGTAGAAGATGGCCCAAGTCCTTGGGCCCCTGCACCCACGTGGGAGACCTGAAGAAGCTCCTGGCTCCTGGCTTCAGATAGACACAGCTCCGGTCATGGCGGCCATCTGGGGAGTGAACCAGCGGATGGAAGACCTCTCTGTCTCTACCTCTCTCTGTCACTCTATCTTTCAAATAAATAAAATAAATCTAAAAAAAAAAAAAAAAAAAAAGGCCGGCGCCGCGGCTCACTAGGCTAATCCTCCGCCTAGCGGCGCCGGCACACCAGGTTCTAGTCCCGGTCGGGGCGCCGGATTCTGTCCCGGTTGCCCCTCTTCCAGGCCAGCCCTCTGCTGTGGCCCGGGAGTGCAGTGGAGGATGGCCCAGGTGCTTGGGCCCTGCACCCCATGGGAGACCAGGAAAAGCACCTGGCTCCTGGCTCCTGCCATCGGATCGGATCGGTGCGGTGCGCCGGCCGCAGCGCGCCGGCCGCGGCGGCCATTGGAGGGTGAACCAACGGCAAAAGGAAGACCTTTCTCTCTGTCTCTCTCTCTCACTGTCCACTCTGCCTGTCAAAAAAAAAAAAAAAAGAAAAAAAAAAGAAAAAAAAAAAAGAAAGAAACAGAGTGACAGAGAGAGAGAGATCTATTTTTTTTAACGGTCTCTATTCTTTATTTTATTTTCTCTTCCTTCCTTCCCTCCCTCCCTCCCTCCCTCCCTCCTTTCTTTCTTTCTTTCTCTCTCTCTCTCTCTCTCTTTCTTTCTTTCACTGGCAGAGTCAGACAGTGAGAGAGAGAGAGAGAGACAGAGAGAAAGGTCCTCCTTCCGTTGGTTCACCCCCCAGATGGCTGCTACGGCCGGTGCACTGCACCAATCCGAAGCCAGGAGCCAGGTGCTTCCTCCTGGTCTCCCATGTGGGTGCAGGGCCCAAGCACTTAGGCCATCCTCCACTGCCTTCCTGGGTCACAGCAGAGAGCTGGACTGGAAGAGGGGCAACTGGGACAGAACCAGCACCCCAACCTGGACTAGAACCCGGAGTGCTGGTGCTGCAGGCAGAGGATTAGCCAAGTGAGCCACGGTGCCGGCCTCTATTCTTTCAAATAGGGCTTTAACCCTCTGTGCCACAGCGCTGGCCCAAGATCTTCTGTTCTTTGGTTCACTCCTCAAATGGCCACAATAGCCAGGTGTGGGCCAGGCGGAAACCAGGAGCCTGGAATTCCATCTGGGTCTCCCATATGTGTGTCAGGGGCCTAAGAAACTTGAGTTATTGTCTGCTGCTTTCCCAGAATGTTGCATTAGCAGGAATGCTGTGTCGGAAGCAGGACAGCTGAGACTCCAACCAGCACTCTGGCATGGGATGCTGGAGTCACAAGTGGCAGCCTAACCTGCTGCACCACGATGACGGTCCCAAGAACATGACTTTAGAACCACATTGTCTGTGACTGCCCATGAATAATAATTGTGTGACCGCCAGATCAGCTAACGGACCCAAGCAACACTTTTCTTACCTCTAAGGAAAATGGTCGCATAGCCATGTACGTCAGAAAGGTTTTAAGAACATACTAAGTAATATAGTCATGGATTAGCCAGCGCCGCAGCTCAATAGGCTAATCCTCCGCCTAGAGGCGCCGGCACACCGGGTTCTAGTCCCAGTTGGGGCACCGGATTCTGTCCCGGTTGCCCCTCTTCCAGGCCAGCTCTCTGCTATGGCCCGGGAGTGCAGTGGAGGATGGCCCAAGTGCTTGGGCCCTGCACCCCATGGGAGACCAGGAGAAGCACCTGGCTCCTGCCATTGGATCAGCGCAGTGTGCCGGCTGCAGTGCGCCAGCTGTGGTGGCCATTAGAGGGTGAACCAAGGGCAAAAGGAAGACCTTTCTCTCTGTCTCTCTCTCTCACTGTCCACTCTGCCTGTCAAAAAAAAAATATATATATATATAGTCATGGATTTAGCACTGCGCCTGGCACACCACAAGGGACCGATGCTGTTAGCATCGTCGTTAAGCTGCCAGGCCACAGTTGCCCCACTGCATATGAAGCTGAGCACAGTGCGACACGTACGGACGACTCCCCATCAGGCATAAGGCACAGGCCCCCACCTCTGCCACAGATGAGGCCGTCACTTGGGACTTCACCAGAAAATCATTTTACTTTCCTTCGTGGTAATATTAGCTCTGTAGTTCATTCTGGATCATCTTATTCTTTTTTTTTTTTTTTTCTGACTCTACTCTGAAACTATTAGAACCCCTCAGCAAGGGGAAGTTTAGACTCTCTCCTTGGGGAGCTGGGAAGTTGCAGATGTCAGAGGTGGGGGTGATTTTTAAAGTAATAGATGTCCTTGACCTGGGAGAGGTTGTGAACCAGGGAACAGAGGGAAGGGAGAGCCAGACTTCATTAAAACCCTTTCCTATTGTGAAATCCCTGCGTTCAGCAAACTTCTCTTTTCTCATTTTGCAATGCTTGTCCCTACGGGAAAAACCGCACACCCTACTCCCTGTGCCCCCTCATTCTGATCCTTCTACCCCTTTGCTCCCCTACTCTCTCCTCTCTGCTCTCCAATGCTCCAACATCCGGCTTCAGGTTGAGCCCAAGAAAATCTGCTTTTAGAGACTTTCTGGCTTCTCAGCCATCTTTGGGCCCGCAGGAGACACAACACCTAGGGGAGGGGAGCCAGTGTGGGCTATATAGGTTAGGCATCCACTTATGGTGCTAGTCCCGGCTGCTTCTCTTCCGATCCAGCTCTCTGCTACCGCCTGGGAAAGCAGCAGAAGATGGACCAAGTCCTTGGACCCCTGCACCCACTTGGGAGACCCGGAAGAAGGTCCTGGCTCCTGGCTTCAGATCGGCCCAGCTCTGGCCACTGCAGCTATTTGGGGAGTGAACCAGCAGATGGAAGACCTTTCTCTCTGTCTCTCCCTCTCTGTAACTCGACCTCTAAAGTAAATAAATAAATCTTAAAAACAGAACAAAGCAAAAACAAACAAAAACCCTGGGGGAGACTGTTGCTGTGGCAATCAGTTCCTAGTGTCCTTTGGACATCTCTCAGTGTGGTTGCTTAAAAAAAAAAAACGAAGGAGCCTGAGGCTAGAGGTAGCTCTGTTCGCCACGGCTACGGTGGCGCTGGGAACAGAATTGGGGTGGGATTCCGGCAGGCAGAGGCCGCTGTTAAAGGCCAAGGGGGCACAGCGCCCTCTAAAGGGAGTGCGGACTAGTCCGGTCACAGTATCACGTGTCCCCATCCCCACCAATTGAAAATCAGCAATAGCTTCCTCTGTTCCCCATGGAAACAATCCCGCCCCGCGGGTCCTCCCCGCCCCACTCTGTCGTGAGGTTTTGGCATTTTATTGAGTAGTCAAGCTGACAATCAAATACCTGCGCCTTTTGGATGGACACCTTCCTTCCGCTAAGCAAACTAAGACATTCATTGGTCAATATCTCAAAGGCCGGCTTATTCTTAACCAATGACCGTCACTGTAGGTGGGGTTTCAGTAAGATCTATGGCCAATCAGCGGCGGCGTCGCTTGTGCGACTCCACGTCGGCACCAGCTGCGGGGCAAGATGGAGGCGCTGATTTTGGTAGGATCCGGAGGGGCTGCGGAGCTAATGCAGTGTGCAGAGGGGTCGGGAGTCAGGGTTCCGGCCAAACCGGGAGGGGGAGACAGGGGAGTTCCGGGTAGTCCTCGGGGCCGAAGGTTCTGCTGGCCCCAGAGATACGTGTGTGGCCTAGTACAGGAGCCAACGCCTCGGGTTCGAGTAGGAAGCCCTGCGGGGTGAGGGCTCCGAGTCTGTGCAAAGTTGAAGGGAGCGCACGACTTCCGTAGGATGCATCGGACCGCAGGGATGCTGTTTTGGGGTACTCTGATTCCTGGCATTGTGGATGACGGCCCGATTTGAATTTCCCCAAACCTCCAAATTCGCCCCAAGTTCTAGTACAGGTGTTTTGCTGTCACAGATCGCTCCTGGTGGATTTTAGAGTTTGACTTCCCGTTGATAATTCCTTGTTGGATTTCTTTAAGAAAACCGTTTTCTCTTTACTTTCGTCGCCTGGTAGCCGCTATGATATAGGTCTGTCAGGATAAAGAATCAGTATTCCATCGAAGTTCTGGAATTCCTGATAGCGCTAGCATGCACTATGGAATATTTTTTCACACTCTTTATTCTGCCCCCCCCCCCCTTTAGACTTTAGAAGTTCTTATTGTGGAATCTAAGGTGGCTTATTTCTACCTTTCCTGTTATATGAAAGTTGTGGCCAAAGGAGTATATTAGCGTGCTTGTCCATATAATCCTTTAAAAAAAGATTTATTTTATTTATTTGACAGAGTTACAGAGAGAGGGAGAGGTCTTCCATCCGATGGTTCACTCCCCAGGTGGCCGCAACGGCTGTAGCTGTGTTGATCAGGAGCCAGGAGCTTCTTCCAGGTCTCCCATGTGGGTGCAGGGGCCCAAGGACCTGGTCCATCTTCTACTGCTCTCCCAGGCCACAGCAGAGAGCTGGATCGGAAGAGAAGCCGCCGGTACTAGAACCGGCGCCCGTATGGGATGCCGGCGCTTCAGGCCAGGGCTTTAACCCGCTGCGCCACAGCGCTGGCCTCCCATATGATCCTTTTTGTGTGTTCAGACTGAATGTCTATACCTTTTCTTTAGAGCTGGACCAGAGCATCTTTTTCAGAAGTGCCCTGTCTCTTAAGCTGGAAGGTGCGTGTGTGTACAGATGTAGGAGTTCAGCTGCCGGCCTGCTTCTTGCATGGAGTCACACTCCACACCTCTTTCCAAAGAAGCTTTCTCTTTTCCTTCAGAGCTGGTGAACACATACATGTCCAGGTCCTCACCAGGGAAAAGAGAGTAACAGATCTAAATTCTCTTTTTTCAAAATGTCCCAGATAGAATTAATTCTCTTGGTGTGGGTTGGTCGAATCTAGGTCAGAAGCTTATGATCTGAGTAGTTTTGAGTATTTTCTGTACCAGGTGGTTAATGAGTTTTCTTAACCAGGCAGCAGGTTAGATTCTAGGAAAATTGGTTTCTTCTGCTTCTTCTTCTTCTTTTTTTTTTTTTTTTTTTTTTTTACAGGCAGAGTTAGACAGTGTGAGAGAGAGAGAGACAGAGAGAAAGGTCTTCCTTTTTCCGTTGGTTCACCCCCTAAGTGGCTGCTACAGCTGGTACATTGGGGCCGGTGCGCTGCCTATCCAAAGCCAGGAGCCAGGTGCTTCTCCTGGTCTCCCATGCGGGTGCAGGGCCCAAGCACTTGGGCCATCCTTCACTGCCTTCCCAGGCCACAGCAGAGAGCTGAACTGGAAGAGGAGCAACCGGGACAGAATCCGGCACCCCAACCAGGACTAGAACCTGGGGTGCCGGCGCCGCAGGCAGAGGATTAGCCTAGTGAGCCGCAGCGCCTGCCAGAATTGGTTTCTTTGGAAGCTTTTAGACTGCTCCTTACATATGTTTAGAAGGGATTCTGCTTAGAGGTAAAGGGGTAAAGGGGATGATGTTTAGGGAACCTGTTAATAGCGTATCTGTGGGTAGTGATGAGTTGGGGGAGTAACATGTGAAAGTCACTCTGTCTCTGATTCCTCAGTGAAGTTCATTTCAGCCTGCTTTTTCCTTATTCCTCCACTTTAATCTGTGCCTAAGATGCTGCATTCACAGATTCCTGCTAATTTGGTCAGGTACCCATAGACTTAACTTTTTTTTTTTAGAAAAAAAAAAAACGGTTTATTTATTTGAGAGATAGAGTTACAGACAGAGGGAAAGAGATAGAAGACTTCCATCTGCTGGTTCACTCCCCAAATGGCCACATCAGCTGGAGCTGCGCTGATCCGAAGCCAGGAGCCAGGAACTTCCTGCAGGTCTCCCACGTAAGTGCAAGGGCCCAAGGACTTGGGCTGTCTTCCACGTCTTTCCCAGGCTACAGCTGGGATGAGAAGTGGAGCAGCTGGGACTCAAACTGGCGCCCAAATGGGATGCAAGCACTGCAGGCGGTGGCTTTACCCGCTGCACCACAGCGCCAGCCCCTAGACTTGACTTTATTAACCATACTGGGGCCGGTTCTGTGGTCCAGCAGGTTAAGGTGCTGCCCAGGATGCCAACATCCCATATTGGAGTGCAGGTTCAAGTCCCAGCTACACTGTTTCCAGTCCAGCTCCTTGCTTATGCACCTGGGAAAGCAGCAAAAGATGACCCAAGTCCTTGGGCCCCTGCACCCACATGGGAGACCCGAATGAAGTTCCTGGCTCCTGGCTTCTGTCTGGCCCAACCCTAGCTGTTGCAGCCATTTGGGGAATGAACAGGCAGATGGAAGATATCTCTCTCTTCCTGTCACTCTGCCTTTCAAATAAATAAATCTTAAAAAAAAAAAAAGTACTGATTTTTTATCATGAGGAACCGATGTCACAGAGTTAGGAGAAACTGAGGTATAGGGCAAAGAGCTTGTTCAAGAAAGTACAGTGTCAAAACCAGGAATAGATTTTGATGTTCTCATCCTCCCAGGCCAGGTCTTTCTGGGGTTAAAGTGGATGCTCTCATCATGGTTTTCCCACCTCTTCAATATTAACCATCAGTTACAGAAAGCTTTTGTAGGGGACAAAGTACCAACTGGTACCAGTACTCATGCTGGTTTCCAAAGTCCCTGGGGTATTAAGTTATCCTTTTCCTTCATCTATGTGAGCTCTTTCCAATGTTAACGTTTTTCTTCTCTCTACAATTTCAATTTATTTTGGGCCCCCAATTAAGACTTTATAAACCCTTTCCACCATCCTAGCCTTTTTAACTGGAGTTCTGTGAGAGAACTAAGCACTAATACTCTAAGGCACTCATTCTGTATAATTAACCAACTTTCTGTATTTACAGTAGAGATAGTTTTGTGCCATCCATGGAAGAAGTGAGAAAATAGTCATTTAAATAGTTTTAGGGAGGACCAGCACTGTGGCATAGGCATTGCCTGCAACACTCACATCCCATATGGGCGTTGGCTTGAGATCTGGCTGCTCCACTTCTGATCCAGCTCCCTGATAATGTGCCTGGGAAAGCAGCAGAGGATGGCTCAATTGCTTGGGCCCCTGGCACCCATGTGGGAGACCTGGAAGAAACTCTGAGCTCCTGGCTATGGCCTGGCCCAGCCCTGTCCATTCTGGCCATTTGGGGAGTGAACCAGCGATAGAAGGTCTCTATTTATGTCTCTGTCTCTGTCTCTCTCTCTGTAGCTCTGCCTTTCAAATAAATCCTAAAAAAAGAAAATTGTTTCAGGGGCTGGCATTGTGGTATAGCAGGTTCAGCCGCCACCTGAAATGCCAGCATCCCATATGGGCACCAGTTCATGTCCCAGCTGCTCTACTTCCAATCTGTGGCCTAGGAAAGCAGCAGAAGATGGCCCAAGTGCTTGGGCCCCTGCAGCGACGTGGGAGACCCGGAAGAAGCTCCTGTTTCTTAGCTTCAGCTTGGCCTAGCCCTGGCCATCGCGGCCATTTGGGGAGTGAACCAGCAAATGGAAGAAATCCCTGTCTCTCCCTCTCTCTTAACTTTCACATAAATACATTTTTTTTTTTTAATTTTCTGTATTCAGTGGTTCAGGTGAGGAACCTTAGTTGAGAATCAGGTGATATTCCCCAAATTTCTTTCTTCTCATGACCCTCACCTGTTGGTCCATAAAATTCAGCTCCATTTGATTCTAGAATCTTCCTCATTGTATCTCATTTCCTTCAGTGTCTGCTTAGCAGCTCTTTCTGCTCTTGAGGTCCCCGTTATGAAGACTGTGAGGAGTACTTGAACCTCTGGTGAGCTGGAGTTCACCGCACCCAGATAGCATTAGCTACTCCTTAGGTAGACAGACTCCTGGGTTCCCTCAGGCTTCCTCCCTTCACGTTTCTATTCCTGGCTCTGACTAGACCTCTGGGAAAGTCCGATCAAGGTGTATTCTTCTGTCCCCACCTCTCCAAGGCGTACAGATGGAGGGTGTTGAGGAGGAAAGAGTAAACTAGAAGGGTTCCAGATGAGCCGCCCTTCAACATGGGAACTTTGAAATAGCAACAGGGTCTCTTCACATAGGCACTTTACAAAGGATCACATTTAAAAAATACATATGTTTATTTGAGAGAGAGACAGACTGATAGAGAGCGAGCGATAGCTGCCATTTACTGGTTCACTAGCAGCATGGCTGGGCCAGTCTGAACTCAGGAGCCCAGAACTCCATCCAGGTCTCCCATGTGGGTGGCAGGAACCCAAGTACTCGCCATCATCTGATGCTGCTGAGGGTGCACATTAGCAGGAGGCTGGAGTTGAAAGTGGAGCTGGGACTTAAACCCAAGCACCTTGATATAGGACACAGGTATCCTAAGTGGTGTCTTAAACGTATCCTACCTCACCCCCATTTCTGTCTTGAATTGAGTAATCCATCTCTACCTAGTTTTCATGCAGACTTGTCTAATCATTCTCATCTTTTATTTATTTATTTGAAAGGCAGAGTTAGAGGTAGAGAGAGAGAGAGAGAGAGGGAGAGGGGTCTTCCATCCACTGGTTCACTCCCCTGATGGCCACAATGGCCAGAGCTGCACTGATCTGAAGCCAGGAGCCAAGAGTTTCTTCCAGGTCTCCCACGTGGGTGCAGGGGCCCAAGGACTTGGGCCATCTTCTACTGCTTTCCCAGGCATAGCAGAGACCTGGATCAGAAATGGAGCAGCCGGGACTCGAACTGGGTGCCCATATGGGATGCCACCTCCACAGGCAGAGGCTTAGCCTACTATGCCACGTCATCAGCCCCCATTCTCATCTTTTTATAAAAGTCTCCAAGGGAAGAGACCCTTTCATCTCCTTCAGTTCCTAGTGCTTAATAGTAAAGCTGTCAGACCTGCATCTTTGTTCTCCGCTTCCTCTCTGCTGGCGTGTCAGCTGGTTTCCCTTTCTGAGTTGTGAATGTGGAGGGATGTCTGCAGGTCACCATTCTCATTAATAATCTGGAATCTTTTTTTTTTTGCATTTTTTTAAAATTAAAGATTTATTTGAAAGGTACAGTTAGAAAGGAAGGGAGGGAGAGACACTGGTTCACTCTCCAAATGGCTGCAGCAGCCAGGGCTGTGCCAGGCTCAAGCCAGTAGCCAGGAGCTTCTTCCAAGTCTCCCATGTGGGTGCAGGGACCCAAGCACTTGGGCCATCTTCTGTTATCCCAGGCACAGCTCCCAGCTGGGAGCTGGATTGGAAGTGGAGCAGCCCGGACATGAACCAGGGCCCATATGGAATGCCCATGCTACAGGCGGCAGCCTAACCTGCTGTGCCATAGCGCTGGCCCCAAACTGGAATCTTAAAGCTCATGAATTATCCCTTCCTCTTTTTCCCCTCAAAGCTGAATTACTCTAGCAGTTTGGACCCGTAGGTCTTTGTTCATAGGTTTCATTTTTTTGAATCCTCTCTGGATTTGCCTTCTGAGTACTTTTCCAGTGTTTTACAGACCAGACTTAAACTTCTGTCTTTTCTCTCCCCTTAATATTTTACCCTAAACAATGACAAACCCCAAAAATCTAAGCCTCATTCAAAAATCAGGCCACCCAGAGTGCACCAGGTATTCATATACAGGGAGGAGGAAGCGGAGCAGAATACATCAGTGACTCCTAAAGGTTGATAATGCTCCATGGCCTTTGCTTCCTGAATCATCTTAATGGGGCTTTTGTTAAATTCCTTTGGCACTAACAGTAGAGGTACTTGGCCTAAATGCCCCCTCCCCCTGCTCTGGGCAAAGGTATCAATTACATTAAGCCCCCGAAGCACTCCCATCTCGTTCCTGGCAGTCCCCTGTGCCCCTCTCCCAGCTGCGTCCTTGCTGGTGCCTGGCCCCTCCATTTCGTTAGGAGAAGCAATCTCCTTCTTCCTGCACTGTGGAGATATATTTCTCAGCGAGGGCGCGCGCAGTGCCAGCACTGCCCCCGGTGAGGTCCCTGGCAGCCATAAAAATTTTTATTGTGATTATGTTGGTGTCGGGGTGTCCATCTGGGTTATTGCACACCTAGTTTAATTGATTGAAGTTTAATTTATTGACACTTCAAATTAAATGATCAGAATAAACTGTGCTGTTACTCTGGCCAGCTTGTTTTAATGGTTGATTGCTAGAAGCAGACCTTGGCTTGAACTAAAACCCCCAAAGAGCAATTGACGCTGCTTCTAACTCTCCCCATGTCTTGCCCTCCAAGAAGACCTCGTTATAGATTTCCGACGTATTTATATATATTTTTTTCCCTCTCCTTCACAGTGGTGGGAAAGAGTTGGTCCCTGGCAAGGTATAAATTATCTCGCAAGTCTGGGGGAGCTGTCACGTGGTCAGAAGAGGACGAGGGGGCCTCCACTTGAAGATAACCAGGCCTTTGAGAACTCAGTCTTCCCTGGTGGCTGAGGGTGGGTGCAATTATCCAGATATCTGAGGGCACTTAGTGGCAGGTTTAGGGTGCTTTTCATCTCTGTACTTGCTACCGTTCCTTGACCGAAGTGACTTGGTCGGAGCTGGGATATCGGCAAGAACGCCAGTGGTGGAAAGGGGAACCAGAGAAGGCACAAACGCATGGGAGCCGGCTTAGTCACTGTCTGTCTCCCAACTGCGGTGGTCGGACTAACTGGGAAGTGGGAAGGCGGGTGCCACGGGCAGTGGTCGGGAGTGGCCTGGGAGGCGGAGTCCGGGCACCACATTACTGATGCCCTGCTGGCTGGGGCCCTTCCGCATCCTGCCGCCCGTTTCAGGGCAGAGTAGGTTTTCTCTCACATCACATTACTCTCACATCCCTCTAGGGATCCCGCCTGCCTTGGATCCCACAGCCTGTGTCACCTCTTCTTGTGTTTGATGGCCCCCATCTCTTTGGAAGTCCCCCTGTTGTAAAACAAGGCGTTGATGCTGCTTGCAAAGCCCACCTCCTTATCTGGCTTTTTCATTCTCTCATTGTCAGTGCAAACATCCCCATCTGCAGCCAGTGGGTCTGGATAGAGCGGCCAGCCGCTTGTCCAGGTCCTTTTCTGGAGTGTAGTGTTTCCCAGGGACTGACACCAGAGCGAAGGAGAGCCGTCCGCTTCAGGGTCTGATTTGGGGGCATAGACAGACTGAAAGCTGGACCCAGACGCCGCCAGTTCAGACTTTTGGAGACTTTTCGTTTTTAGGAGCAGATGTGGGCAGGCAGTGGACTAAATCATGATGCACATCGTGACCAGAAACGAACCTCTCCCCATTTGATTTTTTCCCTTGCTGAGTGATAAATGATGGCTCTGGGTTCCCCGAGTGGCCTGGGCAGGAAGTTCTGGTGCTGCTCCCAGCTCTGGTTTCTGCTTGTCCTGTCCACCGCCCCATAATGTTGCTGTGCCCTTCGTTTCTGACTCTCACTTCCTTGATGGTTGGCGATGTCGGGACTGTCTGTAGCAGACAGGCTTTCTGAGTTCTAATGAAAGGGCTGAGAAGTTGCTTTCCTGAGAGCGTGGGGCTTGGTGATCTTTGTCCTGCCCATTTTCGTCACCAAATCCAGACATTGAAAGCCAGAGGGGTGTGGTGCTGACCTGTACTCCCCCTGCTGGCTATGTTGGTTTTCTCAGTTATATTTATTAATTTATGAAGCCCGCACACATATTGAAGCCATTCCTAGATGCATGGCAGAGAAAGGGGGTGATTTACAAAAGCATCACCCATTTCCCCCTCCTTACACCCTCTCTCCATACCATCTTTTTATCTTCAGGAGAGAAACTCATTTAATTCTAAACCAGACTCTCTGAACTCATAAAATCATAAAAATTTGAGAATGTGTATTTTGCAGGGAACAAGGTCCATAGATCTCATCAGCTTATCAGCGAGGTCTGCTGTAACTCAAAAAAGGTATTAACCTTAACTGATCTAGGTCAAGCCTCTCATTTCTCTGATGAGGAAGCTGAATCTTGGAGAAAGGGAGAGCATGAGTTAATGGCTAATCCCGGAGTTCAGAGACATCTTCTGTAATGTCCGAGCTCTTGGCCGCTGTGCTCTGTGTTTTGTGTCTACTGGAAAGGAAGATTGTCTTTCTGGGTGTCTCCTGCCATCGGTTCTTCCTGAGACACATGCTGTTTCCTCCTTATAATCAATATCTGCTCTAATGTCTGCTGGGGAATGTGTACTACCGATGGCTCCTAGTCTTCTCTGAGCTGCGCTTGAATCTTATCTGGCCGGTGGAAACTGTTCTTGTCAAAGCCTTTAGTTACTACTTTTTTTTTTTTTCTTCTCCATCTGAAGTTCATGGGTTTATGGCTGGCAAATTAGAGCTCTTAACTCCACAGGAGCCTCTAATTTTTAAAATGTTGGCACAGAGTCAGGGAGTAAAAAACACCTGCTTAGCCATGTGGAGTCTAGGAATTCCTCCTTCTAGTTTTTACTGTCTTGGTTTTACTTTATAAATAGGATTGAGAGAAGAGCATCTTGATGCAGCTTCTGCAGACCCATTCACAAGCCAGGGTACCCTCGCTGGGATGGCCCTCAGGATTTCTTTTTAAGTAGGGAATGAAGAACTTTCCAGAAATCTCATTCTTGTGCTCTTTCAGCTCTGTAGATCATATCCTCTAACTCCATAAAGGCTTCTTAGTTTTGCTCCCACTGAAAGAATCAAATAATTAATCATAGCTCCGAAATATCCTGTCTACCTGCTTCAAACATGATCCCCCAAGGTTTCTTGTGGCGTGGCAAAATTTCACCCCAGAGTGTTCTGCGTACTTTGTGAACAGACTGAATTCACTGTTTCTTTCAGAGCCCATCTCTTTGACTTTTTTTTTTTTTTTTTTTTTTGACAGGCAGAGTGGACAGTGAGAGAGAGAGACAGAGAGAAAGGTCTTCCTTTGCTGTTGGTTCACCCTCCAATGGCCGGCGCACCGCGCTGATCCGATGGCAGGAGCCAGGAGCCAGGTGCTTTTCCTGGTCTCCCATGGGGTGCAGGGCCCAAGCACCTGGGCCATCCTCCACTGCACTCCCTGGCCACAGCAGAGAGCTGGCCTGGAAGAGGGGCAACCGGGACAGAATCCGGCGCCCCAACCGGGACTAGAACCCGGTGTGCCGGCGCCGCTAGGCGGAGGATTAGCCTAGTGAGCCGCGGCGCCGGCCTACTAGTTTGACTTTCAAGACATTCGAGAGCTTTTACCCAGCGCTGCCTTTTGAATAATTCTGCTAATGAGAATCCCGAGGAAGCTGCAGGCCACCCAGAAGGCCCACAGGGGGCAGCACTAGGAGTGACTCTTCCCCTGTCTTTCTGTGTCTGAGGCGGGAGAGGTTCTAGACGCTGTTGATGTTTTTCACCAGGCTTCAGAAGCCCCTGGTTGAGATCAAAGGCCCCCTTGCAGCCGCCTGCTTGCTTGTTTGATGATGTTTCAGCTGTCCTGAGGAGCACGTTCTACTTTTCTTGACAATAAAAACATACATGAGAATCTATCCAAGCCACCCAGCCTCCCACGAAGCAGCCTGCCTATACATCATTTCTAGGCACCATTAGCATTTGAGGTGAAGTTCTGTTATACACTCAGGCTGTGGCTCTCTGAAAGTCAGTGCATCACAGAACTTTGTCTCGAAAGCTTTCTAGCAGCTACCCGTTTTGGGAGGGAAGAATAGACTTTACGTGGACCGAAGCTTCTAGGGTCTTTCTCAACAACCAGCATTTAATGTGTTACAAGGTCACGCCTGGTCTAATGTCCAGGAAACCTTTTTTTTTTTTTTTTTTCAGTAACGAGTTATTTATAAACTTGCCCTTTGCAAAAACTTAAAATGAAATTACATGACCAGTAATGGCTTCTGGGACCTTTAAACTGGCTGGTTTTGTGGCATGAGGGGAAGTCCCGGCCTTCGGCTCTCCAGAAAGGCAGGGGCCCCAGGCTGCAGTGGAACCAGCTGCAGTCAGGAGGTGGCAGGAGCAGTCAAGGAGACGCTGTTGGCCGCAGCTCTAGCAGGACGGAGAAGGAAAGCAGTGTTTAAGCCCTCGCTTAACTTCACAGCTTTGCTTGGCGTGGTCCTTCCTTTGCAAGTTGGCAGTGACCGGCCTTTTTGGTAATGCAGCCTCTCCTTTTTCAGTCAGATCCAGTCTTCTGCCTCACCTTCCTTAGCCTGCCTTTTATCTTTCTCAGGAAGATCCAGCGTTTCTGTTTTGGGGGGCTTCTTTCATGGCGTCTTCTGGGAAACCGAGGAAAAGCGGCAGGAGGAAGGGCAGCAGCAGGGAGGCAGGGATGTGTATCTCTTTCTGCCAGCATGGCTGCTTGCGTACTCAGAGCCTGTTGGTCACAAAGGATGTCTCACTCTCCCAGCTGGCTAAGGGCCACTGGGGCTTTGCTTTTCTTTGGGTTCATTCTAGGGATGCCAGACTCTGTGGCTGCAAGAACCAGTTACCTGTGCCAACTTAGTGGCCCAGTTTAAGCCAACAGACAGCTTTCTAAGGTTGCTTTGAATGTGGGTAGAGTGACACAGCCAAAGATTTCCAGGGAAAAAACTCTAGGAAAAGTTATTCTTTTTATTATTATTTAAAGATTTACTTATTAATTTGGAAGACAAAGCAACATCCTCCATACCCAGTTCATTCTCCAAACGGCTGCAGCAGCCAGATCAGGGCCAGGCTGAAGCCAGGAGTTCCATCTGTGTCTCCCACATGGATGACGGGGGCCCAGCCAGTTGGGCTGTCATCCGCTGCTCTGCCAGGCATGTTAGCAGGGAGCTGGATCAGAAGCAGAGCAGCCAGGACTCAATCCTGTACTACAACATGGGATCCTGGCATCACAAACTTCCACTTAACCCACTGTGTCACAACATCAGCCCCGCTTATTTCTTCGAAATTTCCTTCCATTTTGATATTTTTTCCATTAAGGAAAAAAATTATTGCTGTTCCTTTTTGGTAAATTGAGAATCCAGGCTGCTGTGGAACTGAGCCTGCTGTACGGCCTTGTGGCACCGTAGGGTAAGCCACTGCTTGGAATGCCCACATCCCGTATCTGAGTGCCTGGTTCCAGTCCTGACTGCTTCCAAATCCAGATTCCTGCCAACGCACGGGGGAGGCAGCAGATGAGGTCCCAAGTACTTGGGTTTCTGCCAGCCACATTAGAGACCCAATTTGAGTTCCTGGTTCCTGGCTTCAGCTTGGCCTAGCCAGGCATTTGGGTAATGAACCAGCAGATGGAAGACTGATCTCTGTCTCTCCCCGTCTATCACTCTGCCTTTCAGATAAATAAATTTTAAAAAAGTATACAGGATGGGCATTTCAAAGTATTTATCAGAGGAGAGATAAATATCCCCCAAAATGTAATATCCCTCAAAATGGCACACCAGAAAATCTACTTATGTGGGAGTCTAATTTTATAAGAGGTCCCCTAAATGCTTACTGCATCAAAAATTTTTACTTTATTCTCAAACTTCCTTTATTCTCTCAATTATTTAACAAGTACTGAACATTTAGTACATGTCAGGCATTGTCCTGGACGCCTAGGGTAAATCAATATACAAAACACAAAAATAGCTGTCCTCTAGAATTCAAGTGGGGAAATCTTAACATTTGCCATCGCCTTGTTGTCGTCAGAAGACCAGGTTCCATTTACTCCGATGTGGAGTTCCCCCCTCCCCCCTGAAGCCAGGTGTTTCCATGGAACCGTAAGCTTTTTGTAGCTTCATGGAACAGTTTACACGTGTAGAGCTTGTAGTTTCTGCATCCTTGGCAGTGATTTCTTTTTTCCCTCCTCAGTCTTGGGTCTTTGTTAAACACACGCTCAGAGAACACGTCTGGCCCTCGTGTGGGCTCCGGGTTCCCTAAGGCAAGCCAGGGGACAGGGACAGAGCACTAGCCTGGTCTCACGGCACAGGGATGTGTTTCAGTGGTAAGGAAATGAAGGAACGCTGGCTGCAAGCCCTTCCACCCGCAGAGCACTGCCTGCTGCCCCTGAAGCAGGTGGTGCCCTCGGTCCCAGGGCTGGAGGGAGAGCACCAGGCAGCCCAGCTTCTGTGCCATGAGAAGCTTGCAGTGGGAGGCAGGAGGTTTTGCCGGTGACCAGGAAGGCCGAGGCTGTGGTTCCCCTGTGGGAGCCAGCATCTTAGGTTTGGTTCTTGTTGGTGAAAGAAAATACTTTCCTGCTCACTGTCTCCAGGCCCCAGAGTGTCTTTCAGATCTTCTCTCACTACTTCTGAACTCCCCCTGGTTTAGGTTGGTTTTGTCCTAGTACATTTAGTGGCAGTTGTTCGTGGAGGAATCGGCTGTCACGGGAGTTTTTGGAAAACGGCTGTCTCACTGGGGTGCACTCCGAGCCGGTGTGCCTGTGTGTGCGAGCACACACAAATGCTCATTTCTCTGTAGTCCGTGCGTGGGTGGGTTAGGGAAGGCTTGTTTTATGCTTCTGCATTGCCACTGCATTGGGACTGCAGAAACTTTCAAGTGTACCAGGGCATTCAACTCTGTTTCCAAATGGCCCCGTGCAGTGCCTATTAATTAATCTGGTCACATTCCATAGCCACCTGTGCATGGGAGACCAGGGAAGGAGAGTAATTTGGAAAATAACTGTACTATAACGTTGGGCAATAACAGCAGGACCCACCTTGATGAAGCCCTCTGTGAGTCAGAAACTGCTGCCCTGAGCTGCTGAGGAGGCCCGTGTTGAAATGCCCCTCCTTCAATTCAGTCCACTCACCAGTGGAAATGTAGCCATGCTGGGGCAGGGGGGCATACAGAGGCAGTCAGGTGTCCCTTGTAACCCCAGAGGGACTGGGGGGTTTATGAGTTGCCAGTGGCGGTGGGGCTGTCGGGACTGAAGGTGTGTTCCTATCTCTTCAGGAACCCTCCCTGTATACTGTCAAAGCCATCCTGATTCTGGACAATGATGGAGATCGACTTTTTGCCAAGGTGAGATTCTCTTTCCAATTAGTTTGGGAACAAAGCAAAGACTTACAGACTGTGCCCTCCTTTGTCATGAGCATCAGGGCAGGGAACAGTTGTGGAGCCTGGGTTCCTGAACAAAGCCGCAGCTGGCTGTTAGAAGCAGCCTACCCGTGTCCATCACCCCTGTCCCCTTCCCTTCTACCTTTTCGCCCTGCTTGGGTTTTTCCAGGGACTTCTGCAATTCCAGCAATTCCAGCCCTGTGTATGTCTGCAGTCATCGCCAAGCGCGTTACCTCCTGACTGCCCGGCCTGTTTCCAACTTTGGATCTGTTGAAAGAGAGGAGGAAGGACACCCCTCTCCTCTCCCTCCATGTTCTCCCCCTCCTGTCGAAATTTCTTCGGTCCCCAGTGTATTAACTCTGGGCGAGCGTAGCATAAATCAATCAGCAGGTAGAGATTAGTTTAGAATTCACCAGCTGTTCCTCCCTGTAATTGGATGTAACTATGCAGGACACCTTTTGAAACAGTTATCCAGTTACTAAATGCCAGACCTGTCATAGGTCTTCAGCTGACTGCGACGGATTAGCCCCTGAAGAGCACAGCGATTTAGCAGCCTGCATCTCCGCCCCCTTGCCAGGGAGAGCCTGGGAGTCGGCTCAGTGATGTGCTCCATTGCCTCTGGCTCCTTTCCATTTACAGGAAAGAAAGCTCAATGTGGGAGCCCGGAGGGTCGAGTTGCCTTTCTTTGAGGAGGTTTTTACAGCCTTTGCCCACTCCTTGGCTTCCTATGGTGGGCAAGGGTCTGCAGGCAGTGTTCTGGCACTGCTCCCCAACATGGCCAAGCTCCTGGGAAGGGCTGCATGCAAGTGGTCTTGGGAGAGCACTTGTAGAGTGCAGGCAGGAGCAGGGCCTCCTCCCAGGGCTGGCAGGCCCCCGCTCTCAGACAGCCTTCGCAGTGTGAAGTGAGGTTGCTTATAGCAACTCCTTTCCATGTTTTAGGTTTGATTACTCACTGCCCACTCCCTGCTCCTGCAGTCTTTCTTCTCCATGTCAGTGTTTCTCCCTTGCCCTGTGCCTTGAAGGAAAGAAAGCCAAGATCCCAGGGCAGAACACAGTCACTGATCATTCTGGGCTCCCTGCTCCGGTGACCCCAGCCTGTGTCCCTTCTCTCTGAGCAGTACTATGACGACACCTACCCCAGTGCCAAGGAGCAAAAGGCCTTTGAGAAGAACATTTTCAACAAGACCCATCGGACTGACAGTAGGTCATCCACTCGCTGCTCCCTGTGTTGGGGGGGAGCCGTGTGGGAAGGGGTGGCGGTAGGACTGTGGAGAAAGGATAAAATGGCTCTGCCTCCTTTCTCTCTTTTTTTTTCTCCTCCCCTCATATAATAAACTCTTCAGAAATGTAATGGGGAGGTGAGTGTACCTCACGCGGGAATACCGTGCTGGAAGGTTGGCTGTTAGCTACCTGTCTAGTCCCTGGATTTATGAGCCTCACTTGACAAATTTAACTGCAGCTCTGCTTATTGTACCGCATCCATTAGGGCAGGTAAATGGAAGTCTGTAAAGGTGACCGCTCTGCATTTTCACCTCCGAAGGATCGACTAGTATCCTGTCTCATATACAAGTGTAGTGGGCGGAGGGGGGTGTGGGCACAGGAGAAGACACATTTAGACTCCTCCACCTCTGTGCTTCTCTTCTGCTACCCCCTCAAAAAGAGCAGATCCGCTTCAGCCTTTGGAGGTCACGCTAACCTGCCTTGCCTCGGCCTACGGCTCCTTCTCTCAGGCCACCTTTTTCCCTCCAGGTGAGATTGCCCTCTTAGAAGGCCTGACGGTGGTGTACAAAAGCAGTATCGACCTCTATTTCTACGTGATTGGCAGCTCCTATGAGAACGAGGTGAGACTCCCCACCCCTCTCTGGTATCACTCATTGCACTTCCTAAGCCACAGGCAAGACATGGCTGCTGGTTTGGAGCTTGGGAGAGCCGGGTCTCTGGCTTCAGGCTGGGCCGATACAGTTGGCAGAGACTCCCTGCCAGCCTCATAATGACCCAGCAAGTGCTTCCGCCCAGAAAGGAAGTTTTCCTGGAAGTAGAAGACACCATGTGTTGTTGAATACCCTTCCCTGGGTAGTGTTTTTAAACTGGGTTTCTGGGGTGTGGTTGAGGGGAGGGAGGAGAGTTGGGGGATACTGGTGCTGTGTAAAGGGTTCATACTTTTTCACTGAGTTTGGGCCAGTTTGCTGATGCCCTGAGTCATGTTGAGCCATCCAATCTGAGTGGGGTGCCTAGAAGACCACGGGTGTAGTCCTCACTGCTTCCTGGTTGCATGAAGAGCTATTTGCCTCAGATACTGTGGACTTGCAGGAGAGTAGATGAGCAAAACTAAGCCCCCAGGTAATTTGATGCAAAAATGAAGATTTGAGAGGACCAGCTCTTGCTGACTTCTTTTTTTTTTTTTTTTTTTTTTTTTGAAGATTTATTTATTTATTTGAAAGTCAGAGTTACACAGAGAGAGGAGAGGCAGAGTGAAAGCTCTTCCATCCACTGGTTCACTCCCCAGTTGGCTGCAACGGCTGGAGCTGCACCAATCTGAAGCCTGGAGCCAAGAGCTTCTTTTAGGTGCAGGGGCCCAAACATTTGGGCCATCTTCTACTGCTTTCCCAGGCCATAGCGGAGAGCTGGATGGGAAGTGGAGCAGCCGAGACTGGAACCGGCGCCCATATGGGATGCCGGCGCTGCAGGCGGCGGCTTTACCTGCTACGCCACAGCGCTGGCCCCGACTTCTTCTTATTGCCATAAGTGCTTTGTAAGGTACTTTGTTGTTTAGAACTTGTAGCTTCTGTGGATTGAAGTTACTTTTTTTTTTTTTTTTAAGTTTGTCTGACTCAAAAGCCCATTCTCTTTCCACTAACTGCAGCCTTTGTTTGACCTGTGATATGGTGTGGTTAACGAATCCTCTACCTCAGACATCAGGTCACACCAATACAGTTGCTGAAGACGTATAGAGGCTATTACAGGAAACTTCTGGCTGAAAGAGGCCTTGCAGTGTGGGACCATGTGGCAGAGTTTGTCCATGAGAAACCACAGATCCTCTTCCTGCTTTGCTCTCACGTCCAGCTTAAGGTTTTGGGCCCTTGTGAGAGCCTGTGTCTTTGGATGGTTCCTGAAATGGAGGATTTTGTTTTTATGTAGCAGCTTCCAGGGTTCTTAGCCTTCTGCCTGTCTGTCTCCCAATAGCTGATGCTCATGGCTGTCCTGAACTGCCTCTTCGATTCACTGAGCCAGATGCTGAGGTGAGCAGGCATGGTTGGTGCGGGCTGAGAGAGAGGGTAACTGTTTTTGAGGCCCAGGGATTTCTAGGGGATCGGGAGCGGCTTTCCCATTAAGGAAGGAGATGGGGGGAGGGGGAACAGCATCTTCATTGCTGTGTCTGCCCTTGTAATTCCCAGTCGGCACCGCCCGAGTTCTCAGCACCTTGAGGTGCTTTCCTGAGTTTCATTCTGAACCTCAAGAGTAGGGAAGGGCAAGCCTAAGGAGGTACCCCAATGAGACATCGGTACTGGGACTGGAAGCCACACTCCAGTGTCTGTCTCATAGTCCTGAGTTTTCCCTTCTAGACAACAGGAAGAATGTGCCACTTACCCGCTCCTCCCTTCCCACCTCCACTGCCCTCTCCTCTCCGCATGGAGGGGCAATGCAAGAGATATAAGATCCTTTCCTGGAAACATCCAAGGCTCTGCATTTCATTCCCCGTCAGCTCCCAAGTGAACCAAGTCCAGACAACCATCCAGAGAAGAACAGCAGGCGCCCTCAGCCACGCGAAATCAGCGGGGCGAGTGGCTCAGGTTTCCTCAGGAAGGGGGTGATTTATTTCTGAGCCAGGTGAACACATAGACTCCGTGTAGGGTAATCTAGTGAAAGAGTCAATCCGACGACGTGACAGGTCACGCGCACTAACCACCGGATCCAAGGCTGTTGGATGTGTACCCTGGCAGTCCCCAGCACCCCGCTTTGGGCGTCTTTTCAGGGCCTGAGCAGAACTGGCACGGTACAGGGAGGGGCACAGAGAGGCTTAGGAGGTTTGTCAGACTGAGCGCAAGCCCTCCCACCTCCTGCCACCTCCAGATTGAGTTTTAGCTCTGTTTACTCCTTTTCTCCACCCACTAATGTCAGTGTTTATGAGCAACATCGTGAGAAGCGTGTGGCAGGCAGGAAAGAGACGATAGCTCCGGATAATCAACCCTGAATACTCAGAAACTGTGTTACTGGAATCTCTTTCCTGGCCTTCCTGATCCTCAGCAAATCAGAGTAGGAAGGGGTTTGGAGTTCTTTATTTACTGTGTCCAGGTAGCTTGAGCAGATATTTACTTGTCTAGTTTAGGATCTTGAATTGAAACAGTGTCCTAGGATTCCTTTCACACACAGGCTTGTTTTTCTCTTCTCTTGGGGACGCAGGAAGAACGTGGAGAAGCGAGCTCTGCTGGAGAACATGGAGGGACTCTTCTTGGCTGTGGATGAAATTGTAGATGGAGGGTGAGCGCTCTGACCCACCTGACTCTGGGGTGAGGGGGTGGGTCACGTCCTGAGGGCTAGGGTAAGTGGGCTGAGTAGCCACAGGTCCTGTCCCCACCCGAAGTTGCTCCATCAAGACGGAGCAAACCATGAGCTTTCTTTGTCTTTGTAGAGTGATCCTGGAGAGTGACCCCCAGCAGGTGGCACACCGGGTGGCATTAAGGGTAAGCAGGAATTGTTTCCCTGGGCCGCCCAGCTCCTCACAGACGCCCTTCAGCTGCTGAACGTGTCCAGGGCTGCCCTGTAGAATCCTACAACCTTCTCCTTCCCTTTCCTTCTGTGCCAAAGAGGAGAAGCAGGAGGAACCGATTTCTCCTGATGCCCAGCAGTTCCCACAGTCTTTGCACAAAGTGGACGGTTAATACACACTTAATGAATGAACGAGGGAGTAAAAGAAACTGTGATAGTCTAGGTTCTGAAACTGTGAAGGAATTAAGTTTGTGGGACTGGATCCAGTCACTGGAGGCAGAGGAGTGTCTTGTCTTGTCTTTTAAAGACTTACGTAACTAAGGATGATCCCTCTGTATCAGGAGCATCCTTACCTGCCAGAACCTCATTCCCCTTTGGCGCTAGAGGTATCAGAGAGGGGCCTCTGAGTTGACCACAGGAGGCTTTGAATCCTTCGGTGGAGATAAGGGTGGGTGCAGAGGGAGCCCCCCAGCAAGATGTGGGTGGAGAGAGGTCTGAGCAGAGATCTCCCCATTCACAGGCTGTCCTGGCTCTGACCTCCACACAGTGAGAGCCGACAGTGCCGGGTAATGGGAAATCTTCTCCCTTAACTGCCGTGGGCTCCATTTGCATAGTTTAATCTTCTCCTCTAACATATGTCTCTATATGGCAAGAGAGAGGGGCCCCCACCCACTTCCCCCTTCCCCTGCTCAGGCTGCTGCAGCAGCAGTTTATTTCTTCAAATTAACATGCTGTCGTTACCCATCAGGCCTTGCAGGATCCATTAAACTGCCCCTGGCTCCCCCTCATCCTTTCCCTGGCGATATTGATATTCAGGGAAGGTCTTCTTGGACTAGGGAATCAGGTTCCCCACCCCCAAGTTGCGGGAGTTGAGGATCACATAACCTGCTGATGACTCGGAATGGAATAAATCTTTTTAAGAAGTCTTCCTGCCTTGAAACAGAGGATGGATGGAATGACCCTTCCGTGTTCATGGTCCCTCCTAGCCAAGTAAAACCATGGCTGCACTCATCCCCAGGAGGCCCTGGAAGTTCAGGGCATTAGCTCTTCGCTTCAGTGGAAAGGAGCACTCTTCCATGTCCACTGGAAGCCTCCGGTCAGGTTGTCCCCCAGCGTCCTGCCGCACTAAACATGTCTCTCTGTGCCACAGGGCGAAGATGTACCCCTGACGGAGCAGACCGTGTCTCAGGTATGACTCTCTCCCTACTCCCTCTCCGGACGGACTGGGTCCCTGCAGAGGCTAGAACAGTCCTCTACCCCACCCCCAAGTCTGAATGAGACTAGAGATGGAAGACAGAGCGTCCTTGGCTTCCTCTCATTCCAGAGAACTGAGACCCTACAGCCCATGCTCCCTACCCTACCCCCAAGTCCTCTCCCAGTTTCCTGTGAGTGGTAGCTGTCAGCCGTGCTCTGCACCCTTCACACCCTCCCTGCCCGATGCCTTTCTGTGATTTATTCTCCAGCAGAGGCTTGCCTTAAGCAGATGGTCTGTGTGTGCACACACACTCTCTCTCTTATTATGCAAATGAGGCCTAAGCTGGAACTGTGTATTCCAGAATGTGCGGGTTTTGCAGATCTGTCCTGCTACCTTGACTGCAGATAGATGGTCTGCCTGATGGGGGTGGGGGAAGGGTCTCACCAAGAATCCCTCTGGATGTGAGACTCCCCCTTTTTAGCATGTGTCCAGTAACCCCCAGTTTTCTTTCCTCCCAGGTATATACCTCTTCTCTCTTCATCCCCGCAGTGGATTTGAAATTTTTTGGAATTTCCCAAACTGACAACCCTCTAGGGCCTTAGAGAGCTTCTTTCCATTCCTCTCCCCTTGGGGATTTTCTGTTCCCCCTTCTTCTAAGGACAGGGAAGGCAAGTGGGGGACGGAGATCCCAGCCCCCCTCAGTGCTGCCCTTGTCTCTGCAGGTGCTGCAGTCAGCCAAAGAGCAGATCAAGTGGTCACTCCTCCGGTGAAAAACCAGCGTTCCTGGCTCCTCCGCCCTCAGACACTCGGCCTGTCTGCTGGACTCCTCAGCAGTCCCCCACCTGATGTGCTCAGGGTCATCTCCGGGATCACAGGGATCCTTAAATCTCCATCTTGTTGTGGTTGTCTCCCCTCCCCCAGCCTCCCTGCACACTTCCTGTTCCTTCTCACCCCTTTCCCGGTTCTGGGAGCAGAGCCCCCCTGCAGATCCGGAAGCTGGGCCGGCACGCCTCTACCTCCTTTCTGGAGAGGATGCACCCTGCTCTCCTGCCCTCATGTGCTCTCTCAATCCAGTGCCCTTTGCTGTACATACTCTGCAGGTCCGAGTGGGAGAAGGCGTGTGCTGAGTGTTTGCCTCCCTTTGCCTTTACCCAGCCCTCACCCCACAGCCCGGGCGTCCTGCAGGGGTGGAAAGGGAGCATTCCTCTACAGTGCATGCAGGTCCGGGGGCTCCAAACGCCACTGAACCCCACTGGTTGGCCCCAGTGTTTTCTCCTGTTTACTGCACTACCCTCTGCCTTGGACTAGTCATTCAGAGGGCACAGAATGGAAGAAAGCGTAATTGAAATTCTAGTGGAGAGGGCTTATAAAATTCATTCCCCACCCTGATCCTGCACACGGCCTCAGTGCCGTGTGGCCTGTAGTGTTGCCCATGGGAGCGTCCTCCTCTGGGGCCACCTTAAATGCTCCCCTGTTGCTGACCATGGTGTCTTCGCCAGCTTTGTCCCTCTGTGTGCTGGAGCAAAGCCAGTCACTGGAACTCCAACTCCATTCTAGCCTTGGGAAGAATTGTGCAGAACTGGAAGGAGTGAAACGTAGGACTTGGGCCTCTAGGGTCTCAGTCCGAGCTCCCCAAAAGCCTGGACCGCTTGACCTGGAGTGTGCACCTGCTGCTTGGCCCTCCCCTCTCTGCCTCCACTTGGGATCTGAGCAGTAGGTCTGGGCTCTTCCCCGCCCTCCTCCTCTGAGGGAGGGGTCTTGCCTTTGGGATTGGATTTCCCCAGGGAGACAAGGATGGAACTTCCAAGCTTGGGTCTAACCCTTCCCCATGACCCAAAACTTCTTACCCACAAAAATGTCTTAGAAAGCTTCCTGAGATGTAGGCATCCTGCCCCACCAACTGCCAGTTGTCCAGCATGGGAGTGGTGCAGACAGCCGGGCATCTCTGTGGAAGAGGGGTGTGGAGTCCGAAGGCAGCCACCTTCTGTCCTGCTCCGTGCAGAGAGGAATAAAACCCATTTGTTTTTCCAAACTGCCTTTGTGTGATGTTTCTGTTCCTCTTGCTCTCTTTTTGGCAGGGACTCCTATTCCTTCAGCCTCTCCCCCCCTCCATCCCCATCTTATAATATTTCTTCCCTCCTGCCTCAGAGACTCCCCAGCAATCCCCCCCATTCCTAATTTACGGGGCTGTTTGCCTCCTTGGCATCTCCCCGTCCCCTCGCCTGGAAATTGGCGCCAGGGGTAGGGTGGGGCTGGTATTTTCTCAGTGGGAGTCTCAGGGAACCGAGTTCTTTCCCCCACCACCCCCAAAGCCAGCTGCCTGCTCCCGCCTCAGCCATTAGTAACCCGGAGCCGCGCACCTGCGTGGGGGCTCCCTTCCTGCGCCTCCCACTCCTGCTCTGAAGCGGCGCTCAGCGGGTTATTTATCGGAGCCAGCGCTGCCGCAGAAGGTCAGGACGGTGGTGTAAATAACCTCTTCTCGCCATTTCCCCATCCCTGCAGAGCCTGCCCCCTCCCCCTCCCCCACCTTTATTCGCACAAATGAATGTGGCTGGGCTGGCGCTGAGCCTGGCCCTGCATCTTAATGGGGCGGTGAGCTCACAAGATGGATTTAGCTGGGGTTTTATGGTTGCCGCGGCGACAGGAGAATGCTTTGGTTTTCTTTCCCCCTTCCTCTGCAGGATTTTAAGAAGGGGGGAGTGTGGGGAGCCCTCCTCTCCACTGCAGTTTGAAGGGTCTCCTTCGCAGTCACCTCTGCTGCTCGTAAAATGGGCCTACAATTGCAGGATGAAGCAGTAGGCTGAACGAGTGCTTCTGATAGACCTGGAGTCCTCCAGTCTTGTCTGAAAACCTGGAGATTGAGCTCAGCACTGTGTGCCCAGAATCCCTCAGCAGATAGGAAAGACGGCTGGGTGCATCACGCCTGCCTGCAGTCCTGCGTTGAAAGTTGGGGTGCAGGGAGGGTTGGATGTAGGCTAGGTATCACCTTTGAGCTGGTGAAGAGCAGCGTCCAGCCTCACCACCATCACCCAGCACCGACCCCGGGGAGCAGGGCAGGCTTAGTTGCGGAGTTAGAGGGTGGTGTCCTGTGATGATGTGGATGGTGGCCTTCTGTCTGGTTCTCAAATGTGGAACTCACAGAGCTTCCGGTTCCCTAGCTTCCTTGGTTTGACCTTCCCTGGCCTTCTGCTTTCTCACCAAGAATGAAACTGGTGCCCCTGGCCTAACCTGTCTCCTGGCCAGCAATTTTCTTTTGCAACTATGGGTAAAGCCACCCCTACCGCTGACTGGAGCAGAGACTGGGGAGCAGGGCCTGATGGTCTCCCTCTGTCTCTTTCTGATCCTGGGCCTCTGCCTGTCTGTTTGTGAGCCTTTCCCTCTTCCCCAGGGGACCCTGGGAGGCCCCTCCTCTCCTTCCCCCTCTCCCTCTGCTTTGGCTGGGAAAGTGACTACAGCCTGAACAGTGCCAGACACCTGCCTGCCAGATGTGGCGATTCCCCACTCTCCCCCCCCAGCCCAAATGTCTATCCTTTCCCCACCCCACTGAGCTCAGGCAGAGGGAGCCCCCCCCCCCCCCCCCGCAGGGTGATTTACTGCTGCAGCCTCTTCCTCTGGCTCCTCTCCCTCCCCCTGGTGCCCATGCCCCCTCTGTTCCCACACGTCCTGCAGTCACCCCACTCGGGGGTGCTGGGCTGTGTGAGCCCAGACCCTGCACTGGAGAAGGAACGGGTGGGGTGAGGGTGCCTGGCCTCTGCTTCACCCATGGGAGAGCAGGGCTGAGGACAGTGGCAGCCAGAGCTGATGTCATTCTCACTGCGGGAGGAAGGGAGGTGACAGGAGGAGGTTAATGGGAGGGAACAGCACTCCGAGATCATCTGCAGAGGAGGAAGATGGCTCTGAGAACTTCCCAGGCAGGAGAAAGAGTCTGGAATTGTGACTACCTTGGTCCCCATCACATCTTTGCTGGGCTGGGTCTCCAGACTTTGTCCCTGGATCTGTATCTCAGATGACCCGGTAGATGTCCCTTTGATGGAACAAGGACATAAAGCTCAGCCATTCCAGCTCATTGCCCAAAAGAGAGATAAAATAGGAATGTATCCCTTGTCCCTGAATCCCAATTTGGTCTCCCACCCCATCCCCTGCATTCTTCCTCAGGTTTGGAAGCTGGTGGCAGCGGGCCAAACTTGAAAAACCTGTATGGAGAAGCTCACCCCTGCCTACTACCCCCACCTCACCCCTAGCCCACCTAAGATATAAAAAAGCCCAGCCCCTGGGGTCTGGGCCCTCTGCCACGTGTTCAGTCCGTTTGTACACGGGCAGTTGGTCGACCTTTGCTAGTTTATTTTCTTTGAATAAATTCAGTCTGGCTGTGAGTTTGTATTCTGCCTCCTCTCTGTTCTGCACCGTTTTTCTTACACCCTCAGCTGCTGCCCTTTGGACTGACCCAAGACACGCACCCAGAGGGCACCTGAAGTCCTTACTCTCCTCCCTCCTGCATCCCTTCTCCCTGGACACCCCCTGGTTTCCCCTCCCACACGATATCAAGCCCCACGTGATTCTCACGCCTCCCACCCAAGCAAGGCCTTGCTCGTGGCCTCTTCTCTCTCCACTCCTTCTCTCCTTGCACCCTAATTCCCACAGGTCCATCCCCGCGCCAGAACAGGGTTCCAGGGTGGGAATGAAGTAGCGGGTAGCTGGCGGGGGCGGAGTGGGGGAGTGTGGCAAAGACAGGACAGATGAAGAGTCCAAGGAAGTAGAGGAGGGGACAAGGAGTTGGAAAGAAAAACACAGTGAGGAAAAGCCACTGAGACAAAGAGGCAGAGGCTGAGAGTTAGCGAGAATAACAACCTGGGAGAATGAGAGAGACTGGCCCAACATAGCGAGGCTGGGAGCCCCGAAAAAAAAAGGAGAGATAGAGACAAGTCACTGGGGAGGGGCCAGGCCAGGGGCAGGCTGGCTCTCCTGGGCTACCTCATGCCGATGGTAACAGGCCATAAATCTGTGTGTGTGTCCATTTGTGTGTGTGTGTGGGGGGGTGCACATGCATGGCACACGTAAGTGTGGGGAAGGAGTGCTTCTCACAATTTTCTCTCTGTAGCTTCTTGCCAGCAGGCATCCCACGCCGACCCCCGCCCCATCCTCCAGGGCCATTCTGTAGGAATCCTGGCTCTCTCGCTTGGAATGCAGGCCTGCTGGAATGTCCAGGATCTGTAGACTCAAGAGGCCCAGTCCCCTCACTGCCCACCCCGGGGCCTGCCCACCAGCTGCTCCTGTCCATCTTCCCCTCCCTCGCTCTCCTTGTATCTGCCCCTCCTCCATGAAGACCCCTCCCCCAGCCTCTGACCTGCAGCCTGCCTGGGGCTGGGGGTCAGAGGGGAGACAAAGACAGAATTTATCACCGGTATAGAGAAGCAGCCAGAGACCCTGGGGCTGAGGGCAATGGCTGACCCCCTCTGGGGTGGGAGGGAACCTAGGCCCAAGGCTGGGAGGCTGGAAGGCTGGCTTCCAGGGGCTTCTGCTCACAACCCCCAACTTCTCCCACTGCAGCCTTGTCTCTGAGGACGTAGAAAATCCCCACGAGGGTGATGGTGACACCCAGGTGACTTTAGGAAAACCTGAGAGGAGAGGAGGGAAGAGGCACCTTAGGCTCATTCTTAGGGACAGTGATTGTTTCAGGGACTAGGAAGGAGTTCGGGGGAACACTGCAACAGATGGGATCCGGAGAGCCTCCCCTCTAACAGGGGACAGGCCCGGCTGCCGGGAATCAGAGTGGTTCCGGGTCCTGAAAGACAGGAGACCCGTCTCACCTGAACGTGAAGAAAGGAACGGAACTGCCAAGGGTTCCCACTTGAGCTCTTCTGAGGAGGCCTTTCCTCCCTGCGATGCCCAGCCCGCTCCTCGGAGGGGGCAGCAGCCGCTGGACCCTGCCCTTACAGTAAACACACTGCTGGCCTGAAATCGTCTCCGCTCAGCAGAGTGTGCCGGAGAGGGAACCGTGTGATCCACGAGTTTCCCAGAAACCTGGCCGTAGATCTTCTCGTGGACAGCTCCTGCGGCCTCCCCAGCTGCCCAGGGAGGCCCACCCCCAGCCCCTCCAGAACCTCGGCGTGTCACAGGCCCCCACAGACCCGACCGGGAAGCTCTCGCAGCTCCTCCAGCCCCTGGCACCCAACATCCTGCTTTTGGCTCCCACCCTACTGTCCTGGGAGAAGCAGGCTAGAGTAACCTGCAAGGGAGAAGAGAGTAGAAGGAAGGGAAACCGAGGCACAATCCCACCAACCCATTCCCATCCAGGATCTCGGGTAGGCTCTGCTCGAACTCCCCTGCAAGCTGAAACAATCCCCCCAATCTCTGATGGCAAGACAAAGTTGGACATTTTAGTGGGAGGGGGCCTAGCTGGGGAGGGAAGGTTGGGAGAGGACAAAAGAACGGAGGGCCGAGGGTAGTGGCCTCCAGGGGTAAGGGAGAAACAGGAAAAGGCAGAAGAGAGCATCTCTTTTTTTCCCCCTCACTCCCCTTCCCCCAATTGAGGAGGCAGATTTACAGCCTTGGTTTGGGGAGGGGGTGAGCATAAGGAAGACAGATCTGCAGTTCTGCCCTCTGAGTGTCTGGGTACTTAGCTTTAACTCCCCCATTAGCATCAATCCCCATCTTGCTACCCATCCGTCTTCTGACATCAGCTCCTTCCCCTCTCTGTAGCCCAGGCTTTCTGACCCTAAGTGGCTCTTAAAGGGCCAGTCTAGACCCTTCTCTGCCTCCCTCCTCCCAGTCCAGGCGGCAGCAGCATGGTGTGTGTGCACGCATGTGTACAGTGGCCATCCTGGCCAAGGCCATGGTAGAGGGACGCCATGGCCTCCAGGGCCTCTTCCCCAGCGTTCTTAGACCCCCATCTTGGCTGACTGCGTCCCCAAGCCCAGAGCAAGCCCTCTCCTGGGACTAGGGGGTCGCAGACGCCCGGCTCCTGGAGCAGGCATGCGGATCCCCGGCAGATTCTTTCTCCCTCATTTCCTGGAGGCCCAGGGCAAGCGGGTGTCAGGAACTCCTGGCTGTTTTTAATTCTCTACGAGCAGTGGGGGTGGACAGGTTGGCGGCTGAGACTCCTAGGAGATGCCCTGAGCCCCACATTCCTGGCCTCCTTTCCCAGGAATCCAGACTGTGGCCTCTGGGGGGGTGGGGGAGAGTGTGTGCAGGGATTTCACATCTTCCTCTGCTGGCGGGCGGGCGGCGAGGGAGGTGACAGGCCAGAGAAACCTGCCTCTGAGTTTCCTGGCTCCTCTTCCCAAATCCTCAGCCACTGAGCTTGGGGTGGGGGTGGGTGGGGGACGGGTTGCTCCTCGTCTCCAGCACCCGCCCCCGCGCACTCCAGGGGCTGCACCCACGCCAGGAGGCCTGGAAAGTTCCTCCCCTCGCCGCCTGCACCCCGCTCTGCGGCAGAGCGCTGCGGTCCTGCCAGGGGCCCTCCCGGGCCCGTCCACCCCCTTCCTGATACCCGAAACCCCTTCCTGGCCTCCCGCGGCGCTCCCTGCCCCGGCTGAGGGTGGGGGGCTTTGGGAAAATGGCCCTGCTAAAAACAGGAGCCCCCCCTAGCTGCACACATCCCCCCCCCCCAGTGCTCCCTTATTTATCACCTCCCAAACCTCACCCTCAAACAAGCATAAATATTCCTAATTCCTGAAGGCCAACTCTGAACTCATAAATTTCACGGGGAGGTGAGCGAGGGGAGGAGTGGGGTCTCCGGGCCGGGGAGCGCGCTGCAGCCTGCGGCCTGGGGGAGGCGCTCGCCGCGTGCCCACGCGCGGGCCGAGGGGTCCCCGAGGCGAGGGGGAGCGGGAGCCGCTGTCCTCGCCGTCCCCTGGGGGGTGCGTCGGGCTCCCCCCCACACACCCCAGTGCGCCACCATCCTCTCTCCCTCTTGTCTCTGCCCCTTGCACAGCCATTGTCTGGACAGCCACGTCTCCTCTCCCACTCCGGCGGGGCGGCGAGGCGGCGAGGCGCGCAAAGCCCGCTCGGGCCCGGGCGCCGTCTCCTCAGCCTCCTCTCCCGGCCCTCAGACGGGCCCCTTCTCTCCTCAGCCCTCGCTCCCTCGCGCCTCTCCTCAGCCAGCCTTTTTTTTCTGTCACCCTGTGGCCCCCTTCGCCCTCCAGCCTCCTCTGCCCTCCCCGCACCCCTCAAACCCCCTCCTCCGCCCCGGTTCCCACCACTACCGCCACGGGACTCCCAGTGCCCCCTCCCAGCGGATGAAAGGGAAGGGAGGAGGGGGCTCGCGGGACAGGTAGAGGGAGGGCGGGAGGAGCCAGAGCGCGGGAGAGGGAGAGGGGAGGGGCCTCCTCACTCCCCAGCGGCGCCCCCCTCCCCGCCGCCCCCCACCCCGAGCCATAAATCAGAGCCACGGCGGCCTGGCCAATGGGAGAATGACTCGTAAATCGGCCTGTCAAGATCAGCCAATGAGAGGCAGCGTTAAATCAAGTCCTGTCAGCGCTTGGCCAATGAAAGGCCCTGGGCTGACCATAAATCTGCCTGTAAGAGACAGCGGGAGAGAGAGAGCGTGCGGGCGAGCGAGAGCCGCGGGGCGGGGGCCTGGGGCGGGGGGGGGGGGCGGGGGGGTGGGGGAGGGCGAGCGAGAGGAGGCGCTTAGTCCGGGAGAGGCGATCGCGGAGGTGCGAGCGCTGAAGACAGCCTGCAGGAGAGACGGACAGATGGAGAGGGACAAAGAGAAGCCGGGGGAGATAGCGTCACCGAGGCAGCGCTAGGCTCGGGCGGGAGACTGACAAAGAGACAGGCCCTGACTGTCACCCGGCGCGGGGCCCCTGGGCGCACCCACTCTCCTGCCCCTTCCCCTCAATCGCCCAGACCGAGAGTGTGGGGCCGCCATGGAGGGTGCGGAGGGAGGGGTTGCTTTCTCGCGGACATCTCAGACCGCACTGTTTCCGCTTGTGTCCTCTGAGTCATCTTTTCCAGCGGCCTGCGTTATTTTTTTTTCCGGTGACTGGTAACTGGGAAAGTCCTCCCTGCAGTCTAACCTCAATCCCTATTGCTGCACCTCTCTACTTGAGGAAGCTTTTGAAGTGCCCTCAAGGGATGTGAAACGGGATCCTCTCCACCACCCCCTTTCAGAATCTTAGAAAGCCAGGGTAGAAAGGACTTTCAGGGACCTTCTTGTCGCTTGATCCTAAATTTAACAAGGCAGCTGTTCTGTAGTGCTTACACACTTGTGGGCTGGCAGTGCCTGAGGTTAGACTGTCCACAAACCATCCCCAGCTGGCCCACCTCGGGAAGATGCCATGTTCTCATTGTGTCTCAGAGGTAGCACGTAGCCTGGCACTGGGCGTTTGTGTGCTAGGAGTGCACAGTGCCTGCCGTTTGTGTAGATGCAATGCAGGCCCCCCCCCACGCCCCGGGGTCCACAGAGCTAACTGGCCGTGCCCTGCAGTGCTCCTGGGGTGCTGCCTTGGGAGCCCCAGCTTGAGCCCTTGTAGACTGCTGGGGTTTTGTGGAGGGCGAACGCGCCGGCCCGTGGGCATTCCCTGGGCCTGGAAATGGGTTGCATGTGACGATATCCATCTGTCCGTCGAGTGATTTCTGCCCGTGTTTGGGTCTCTCCAGATTTTACTTTGTTCTCCCAGACCCTGGACTTGGGGCCTTGAAACGGACAGCAAGGGTCACATCAGCATGACTCAAATTCCAGCCCCAGCACCGCCCACCCTGCTCCCGTCCGCGCCCCACCCCATCCTACTTTCTTCCTAAGCACTGAAGGAAAGGGGAGGGTGCGGCTCCCTGGGTGTCCGATCCCTGGTCGGAGTCTCTGGACTCCCGGCCCTGCCAGCACCTTCTGTCCTCAGACAGGAAGCAGAATGGAAACACAGACAACCAGCGTCACCTGGTGGCCACAGGTGCTCCACGGCTGTGTACCCGGAGACATGAGGAGGAACGGAATGGTGTGGTCTCCCCCAAGCCTGGCCCCTGAGCCCTCTCAGCAGGGGTCTCTGTTCTGTCTGCTCCTGGGACCCAGCTGAATTAGCCCCAGGAGAGAGACTGCTATCATTCCTGGAACCCTCAGCTGGGCTCCACTCCACTTCCAACTTAAAAAAAAAAAAAAAAAGGCAGGCTAAAACTGTGGTTGTTTTTTTGTTTTTTTTGTTTTTTTTTTGACAGGTAGAGTTATAGACAGTGAGAGAGAGACAGAGAGAAAGGTCTTCCTTCCGTTGGTTCACTCCCCAAATGGCCACCATGGCTGGCGCTGTGACAATCTGAAGCCAGGAACCAGGTGCTTCTTCCTGGTCTCCCATGGGGTGCAGGGCCCAAGCACTTGGGCCATCCTCCACTGCCTTCCCGGGCCACAGCAGAGAGCTGGACTGGAAGAGGAGCAACCGGGACTAGAACCCGGTTCCCATATGGGATGCTGGCACCACAGGCAGAGGATTAGCCAAGTGAGCCACAGCGCCAGCCCCTAAAACTGTTTCTAAAAAGACATGTTTTTCATTTTATTTCAAAGGCAGAGAGATCTTCCATCCACTAATTCACTCCTCAAATGCCCACAACAGCCAGGCCTCGGCCAAGCTGAAGCCAGGAGGCAGGAATTCACTCTGGATCTCCCACACGGGTGGCAAGGCCCCGTCGTTGAACCGTCACCTGCTGCCTCCCAGGGTGTGCGTTAGCAGGAAGAGGAGTCAGGATTTGAACCCAGGGATTCAAATATGGGATGCAGGTGTCCCAAGTGAGTTTTTTTTTTTAATTAAAGATTTTTATTTATTTATTTGAGATGCAGAGTTACGGGGGGGGGGGGGCAAGGAGCAAGCACTTGGGCCATCTTCCACTGCTTTCCCAAGCCATAGCAGAGAGCTGGATCAGAAAAGGAGCAGCCAGGTCTTGAACTGGTGCCCATAGATGCTGGCACCACAGGCAGCAGTTTACCTGCTATGTCACAGCACCAGCCCTGCAGAAGGATTTTTTTTTAATATTTATTTATTTATTTATTTGAAAGAGTTACACAGAGAGAGAAGGAGAGACAGAGAGAGAGAGAGAGAGGTCTTCCATCCGATGGTTCACTCCCCAATTGGCCACAATGGCCGGAGCTACACTGATCCGAAGCCAGGAGCAAGTTTCTTCTGAGTCTCCCATGTGGGTGCAGGGGCCCAAGGACTTGGGCCATCTTCCACTGCTTTCCCAGGCCATAGCAGAGAGCTGGATCAGAAGTGGAGCAGCTGGGACTCGAACTGGCACCCACATAGGATGCCGACACTGTAGGCAGCGGCTTCACCCACTACGCCACAGCGCCGGCCCCAGGCTCTTAACTTTTGCATCAAAAGCCCACCCCAGGCTAATCCTCTTGAGCCACCTCACATGTTTTATCACCTGGAATCCCCGGCTGCTTTCTGCCCCTGCCCAGACACAGGTCCTTCCAAATCCTCAGCTATTTGGTTCTCACTCCAAACCAACCAGAGACCACACCTGAGCGCTGCAAGCATAGAACTCATTTATTAATACTTCATAATGCTGTCGGGCAGCCGAGGGCCAAAACACAGCTCTAGGGGGAGTTGGCTTGGGGGTGGAGAGGTTGCCGTGAGACTGTCCACAGGTGTCCCTTTCACCTGTCCTCAAATCGGCTGGGCACCCTGGTTCGGGAGGGGGGTGCGGACGCGGCGCTAACGGAGCCTCCGGAAACTCTGGGGCCCTTGTCTCAAGAGGGAGCCGTATGCTTGGCGGAACTGGCGGTTCATGGCTGCATAGAGCACAGGGTTGATGCAACCGTTGAGCCATGTGAGATTGGCGGCTAGCATGTGGGCAACCCGGGGAGCCCGGACCTTGGCGTCGAAGATGTTGAGCAGCAAGAAAGGGATGTAGCTCAGGGCAAAGCAGATAAACACTGCGAAACACATCCGGGTTACCTTCCCGAACTCTGATGGGGAGTCCTGAGTTCTTCGCGCTCCTTCTATAGGTGGCCGGGCCTTGGCAGGCACTTCTGGGTGGCTTTTCTCTGCCATCGGCTTAGCTACCTTGCCGTAGCTCGGATTCCCCACGTCCGACCAGTCCCCTTCCTGGGTGGTGGCGGCGCTGACCGGCTCCGATGAAATCCCTTCACTGGGCCCTCCTGACACCAGCCCGCTGTCCAGCTCCTGGTAACGACCGGGCACGACTTCATCTGTGCCAGCCACGTGCTTGGCGCGGACGCTTGCCTGTTGCAGCTTGTACTGGTCCAGCGCCTGTGCCGCCCGCCTCACCTGTCGGTGGATGAGGCAGTAGAAGACACCGACACTGCTGAGTCCAAGCACAAAGTAGATGCCCATGAGGATGGTGGTATAGGGCCGGCCTCGGATGCGGTCAAAGCTGCAGGTGCAGACCACGGGCACCAAGACATAGACAGGCCACAGCGGGGCGAAGCTGGCCACACCCACGACCCAGGTGCCCACCAGTGCCAGCACCACCCCTTTGGCGCTGAAAATACGGGGGAAGAGCTTGGGGTGAGCAATGAGGAGGTAGCGTCCCAGGGCGATGAGGCAGAGGGTGAGGATGGAGACAGAATTGGACGTAAAAAGGAGGAGCCCAAAGATCCTGCAGAAGGTAGCGCCAGTGCGCCAGTGCAGGTGCAGGTAGGTGTCCACCGAGAAGGGCTGGAGGAGGGTGCAGTAGAGCAGATCCGCCAGCGTGAGGTTGGCGATGAGCAGGTTGAAGCGGGTTCGGAGTTTGGGCTGGATGGCCAGGGCCAGCAGGGTGAGCACGTTGCCCACGGTGCCCGTCACAGTCACCATCACGCCCCAGCTGACGGCGACGTAGCGATAGCCTAGCACAGACTTGTGGTAGCAGGAGAAATTGGCGTCCGAGGTGTTCCACATGACGGAGGCTGCAGAGGCAGCGGCTGCACAAGAAAAGGGGGGTCAGGAGCTGACCTTGCACTCGGACCCCTTGGGCAGCCCTGGGCCCTGGGACACCTGAACCGCTCCTGGAGCTTGGCATTAGTCACTGCCGCCAGAGCCATCCCTGGCCACCCCAGCTCTCTCCTGATGCTCCCGGTCCTTTCTCATTCTCAAAGCTTTTCCCAAATTCTCATTGAAACCTGTCTAAATTGCTACCTGCCCCCAAACCCTAGGCCTCTTCAATGTCCATCCAGTTGCTGTCAGTAAACCCAGTGTCTTCTAACCTTTTTTTGTGTGTGTTCTTTTTTTTTTTTTTTAAGATTTGTTTATTTATGAGAGAGAGAGAGTGAGAGAGGGAAGGGAAGGGGAGAGGAAGAAAGGGGAGGGGAGGGAGGGAAGGGATCTTCCTTCTGCTGGTTCATTCCACAAATGGTCACAACAGCCAGAGCTGGAGCCTCTTCCTGGTCTCCTATGATGGTGCAGGGATGCACTTGGGATATTCTCTGCTGCTTTCCCAAGCCATTAGCAGGGAGCTGGATGGGAAGTGGAGCAGCCGGGACTTGAACCGACACTCACATGAGATGCCGGCACTGTAGACGGCAGCTTAACCCACTATGCCACAGTGCCAACCCCAACTTTTTTTTTTTGTTAGGATTTATTTTACTTATTTGAAAGGCAGAGTGACATAGAGAGAGGGAGAGAAAGAGAGATCTTCCATGTACTGGCTCACTCCCCCATGGCTGCAATGGCCATAGCTGGCTCACACCGAAGCCAGGAACCAGCAACTCCATCCTGGTCTCCTATGTGCCTGCAGGGACCCAAGCACCTGGGCCATCTTCCACTGCTTTCCCAGGCACATTAACAAGAGCTGCATCAGAAGGAGAACAGCCGAGACTCAAACCAGTGCTCCCATAGGGAATGCCGGCATCGCCAACGGCAGCTTGACCTGCTGCACCACAATACCAGCCCCAGGAGACCCCTCCCTCTATTCAGGATGATACTGTAGTTCCCTCTGCTCCTCTCTGCTACACACACACACAGACACACACACACGGATCAGTTTTTCTATTTGAGAAAGGAAAAGTATCCCCCGCCCCATCCCCAATACTCACTGGAGTCTCCCCGGCTTCGGTTCTCTTTGCAGAGGAAGAGGCCAAGAGCAATCCTTTCTGGTGGGCAGTCAGGCTCCGGGCGCGAGGCACCCAGCTCTCGTGTTCCCGGTTACACTAGGCTGACAGAGTAAGAAAGTCCGCAGTTACTCAACGCAGGCCACTTCCTTTCTGCCCTCCGGTGCTTCTCATTTCGCTTCTCTGGTGAAATTCCCCGCAGCTTACTCCAGAGCCATCTCCTTCCTTTCTCCTCCCCAGGCTCGGCTCAGTCTCTTCCCCTGTTGACATGATGGGAACACCTACAAGGTCATTGCTGAGAACTGCTGGGGCACCGAGGCAGCACCGGGCCAGCCGAAAGATCAGACCAGGTTCTGGGGGCAGCTCTGGGCACCCCAGAAGGCTCGGGTCTGCTCTGGGGGTGGGGCACCACCCTATCACATCTGAGACAAGGAGTCAGGTGAGGAAAGGTGGGAAGTGAGGCACCCAGGATCCGGGCTTCGTTCTGCACACGGGCTCAGTCCTGTTTAATCAGCCATTCATTCATTCATTCATTCATCCAGTCACTCAACACCTCTGTATTGAACACCTGCTACGCACCTGACTCTGAACTAGATATTGGAGACCCAAGAAACTCTGATACATGGTTTTGTGTTCTGTCTGGCGGGGTGGGGGGTGGGGGACAGATATGTAAGTATACAAATGTTTATTGGTAAGCTTTATTGGTAAGATTTATTTATTTGGTTTTCAAAAAATATTTTATTTATTTGAGAGGTAAAGTTACAGACAGTGAGAGGGAGAGACAGAGAGAAAGGTCTTCCCTCCACTGGTTCACTCCATAGATGACTGCAACGGCCGGAGCTGTGCTGATCCAAAGCCAGGACCAGGAGCTTCTTCCGGGTCTCCCACACGATGCAGAAGCCCAAGGACTTGGGCCATCTTCCACTGCTTTCCCAGGCCATAGCAGAGAACTGGATTGTAAGGGGAGCAGCCAGGACTAGAACCGGCTCCCATATGGGATGCCCATGCCTCAGGCGGAGGACTAACCTACTGCACCATGGCACTGGCCCCTTTTATTTATTTGAAAGGCAGAGTGAGACAGAGAGAGGGAGAGACAGAGAGAGAGAGAAATCTTCCATCATCTGGCTCACTCCCCAAATGGTTGCAATGGCTGGGGTTGAGCTGGGCTGAAGCCAGGAGCCTGGAACCTTATTTAAGCATTTGGACCGTCTTCTGCAGCTTTCTCAGCTGCATTAGCAGAGAGCTGCATCGGAAGTGGAGCAGCTGGGACTCAAACCAGTGTTCATATGGAATGAGTACTCAAACCAGTGCCACAATGCCAGCCCCTGCTATCTATTGTTTTTTTTTTTAATATTTAATTATTTTTATTTTATTTGAAAGGCAGAGAGAGATATAGAGAGAAAGAGATGGGCGGAGATCTTCCATCTAGTAGTTCACTCCCCAAATGCCCAATTTTGGGGATGAGGCCGGCCCAGGCTGACACCAGGAACTGGGAACTCTGGGACTCCGACATGAGTGGCAGGGGCTGGAGCCCTGGAGCCATCAGCTGTTCCATCTCGGGATGTACAAATAGGAAGCTGGATGGGAAGTGGAAGTACCAGGGCTCCAACTGTCACTCTGGCGTGGGATCCAGGAATCCCAAATGGCAGCTTAACCCATTGTGCTGCAACACCTGCCCCCAAATGGTTCCATTTTAAATGGTTATGTTGTACCTACCTCAAACGTTTGTCTCTTGGACAGCACGGTTGAAAATATTTCCTATCAGTCCCTTTCAGAAAAAGTTTGCTGAGGCTTGTTATACAGCCTGGCATGGGCTTAGGGGAAGGAGTGAGCTGCTAAGGAGGAAAGGGAGGAACCATGAACAGGAGTTTTGGGAGATCAGTAGGAAGGTATCCAGGACAGAGGAAAGAGCGTGCGCAGAGGCGTGCGGCTTCAGGTAGAGGCTGATGAGGGCATGAGGGAGGGAGCGCGGAGGAGACCAGCAAGAGCAGGATGCTAAGGGGCTGGAGTTTATGCTGGAAGTATTAAAAACAGGTCTGCAGGGAGACAGCTGTGAGCGACAGCCTGGAAGTGAGAGAGACCAGGAATGAACCAGCAGCGCAGACCAGAGACAGAAAGGGCTTGTGTTAGGACCACGCTGGATGTGACTCACACAGGGCCCCATACTTATTAGGGGTGGTCCTTGGTTTCATGATCTTCAGTCACTGTCTTAAAATGCTTCCTTCTTTTTAAGATTTTTTTTTAATTTATTTGAAAGGCAGAGCAACAAAAGAAAGAGGGAGAGACAGAGAGGATCATCCATCTGCGTTTCATTACTCATATGGCTGCAATGGCTGAGGCTGGGCCAGGTCAAAATCAGGAGCCAGGAACTCCATCTGGGCCTCTTATGTGGGTGACAGGGGCCCAAGAACTTGGGCTATCATCTGCTTTCTCAGGTGGATTAGCAGGGAGCTTGACTGGGAGCAGAGTGGCTGGGACTCCAGCCAGTGTTCTAATACGGGATGCCGGCACTGCAAACAGCGGCTTCACTCACTATCCCATAATGCTGAGCCCCAAATTCTTATTTAAAAAGAAGGATTTGGGGCCAGAGCTGTGGCATAGTGGGTAAAGCCACTGCTTCCAGAGCCAGCATCCCATATGGACGCCGGTTTGAATCCTGGCTGTTCCACTTCCAATCCAAGCTTTCTGCTAATGTCCTGGGAAAGCAGTAGAAGATGGCCCAAGTCCTTGGGCCCCTGCATCCATGTGGGAGACTCAGAAGAAACTCCTGGCTCCTGGCTTCAGATCGGCACAGCTCCAACTGTTGTGGCTATTTGGGGAGTGAACCAGTGTATGGAAGATCTCTCTCTCTCTCTCTCTCCCTCTCCCTCTCCCTCTCCCTCTCCCTCTCCCCCTCCCTCCTTTTCCTCTCTGTCACTCTGCCTTTCAAATAAATAAATAAATAAATATTAAAAAAAAGAAAGAAAGAAAGGCAGAGTGACAGAGAGAGACACACACAGATCTTTCATCCACTGGCTCACTCCCCAAACACCTGCAACAGCCAGGGCTGCACCAGGTGGAAGCCACAAACCAGGAACTCCATCCAGGTTTCTGACATGGGTAGGGACCCAAGGCCTTGGGCTACCATTTGTTGCCTCCCAGGTGCACCAGCAGGAAGCTGGTTCAGAGACAGGACACGGGATATGGGCAACCCAAGCAGCAGTTTAACCTGCTGCCCCACAACGTGGACTCCAAATTCTTAAGTTTTTCTGAACAAGGGCCCTGCTTCTCCATTTTACACTGGCCCCTACAAACCATGTGGTAGCCCTGGTTAGGACAGTGGTGGTAGGAATGTAGAACATGGGTCAGGAGCCATCGGTTCTTCAGGGCTCAGATGAGACTCCTTTGGGGCCCCGTAGATGAAGGGTTAGGAACAGAGAGGACTATGGCTGGCGCTCCATCTTCCGGATGGCTGGCGCTCTGGTAGCCCATAAGACCAGGAACATGAGTGGGGAGCAGGCTTAAGGCATGCAGGACACCATGAGCTAGGTTTTAAGCCAGCAGGTTTGAGGCATCTGGTGGGTGCTAGCACCCTAGCGTCCCCAGAGCCATTGCACCCCAGTCTCTCCCCATCGCCTGCCCCATGTTTCTCTCTGACCCCTGTTTCTCTCCACCCACTCTTCTGCAGAGCCAATCCTGCCCTCAGCCTCCCATATCTCCACTTTCTTCTGTTTTTTTTTTTTTTTTTTTTCCTGAGCCAAGTTGACCTGAAAAAATAAACAAAAACACCCGAAACCTCATTGGCTTCTATTTCTAAGCCACAGCAAACCACCCCCCACCACCACCTTCACAGCTGACGAACCCAGAGGCCTCTCTTGTCCCCTCCCTCCCCTTTAACTGTCGTCATGTCACCTTCCCTCCTTCCATCTACAGACTGGGAAGTGGGTAGACAGAGGGAAGTGAAAAAGAAGACCTGAGTCAGGAGGACCACAGAGATGCTGGGCCTGTGTCTGGGCTGTTTCACTCTCTTGCTGTCCAGGAGGGCCGGAGGGCCACAGAGCCACCCTCTGCTGCTGGGAGTGTGTGCCTGAACTGAATTCTGGGGTGTAAGGGGGAGACAGACTCCTTCCCCCACACCCCATGTGAGAGGCGAGGTGTGCCCCTGTCCCATAGACATTTGGGGACCCTGACGAGAAGGTATGAGTATTCCAGCATCTCTGTAAATAGCACAGCCCTAGTTCCTTTTTTTTTTTAAGTTTCTTTTTTGTAAGTTTTTTTTTTTTTTTTTTGGGGGGGGGGTCGGCACTGTGGCGTGGTAGGCTAAGCCTCTGCTTGCGGTGCCGGCATCCCATATGAGCACCAGTGTGTGTCCTGGCTGCTCCTCTTCTGATCCAGCTCCCTGCTAATGCACCTGGGAGAGCAGTAGAAGATAGCCCAAGTGCTTGGGCCCCTGTACCCATGTGGTAGACCTGGAAGAAGCTCCTAGCTCTTGGCTTCAGATTAGCCCAGTTCCAGCCATTGCAGCCATTTGAGGAGTGAACCAGTAGATGAAAGATCTCTCTCTGTCTGTAACTCTACCTCAAATAAATAAATAAATCTTTTTTAATTTTTTAAAATTAAAGGTGGAGAGAAAGAGAGATCTACTGGTTTACTCCCCGAACCACCCCAACAGCTAGGTCCCTCCCACCAGGCCTAAGCCAGGAGCCGGGAACTTGGTTCTGGTCTCTCATGTGAATGGCAAGGGTTCAAGCACTTGGGCCATCCTCTGCTGCCTACCCAGGTGCATTAGCAGGGAGCTGGATGGGAAGTGGAGCAGCAGGGACTGGAACCAGAGCTCCCATATGGGATGCCAGCTCCACAAGAGACCCACTGCACCCCAGCACCAATTCTTGGCTCTTGGCTATATGCCTCAGTGGATCTCCAAAAGACCCAAACCGGAGGCTGCCATTATGGTGCAGTGGGCTTGCAATGCCGGCATCCATATCCAAGTGTTGGTTTGAATCCTGGCTGCTCCACTTCCAATCCAGCTCTCTGCTATGGCCTGGGAAAGCAGTAGAAGACGGCCCAAGTGCTTGGGCCCCTGCACCCACATGGGAGACATGGATGGCGTTCCCCCACTCCTGGCTTCAGGGGATTGATCTTCCTCTCTGAAAACTGCCTTTTGGGGCTGGCATTGTGGCACAGCGGGCTAATCCTCTGCCTGCGGTGCTGGCATCCCCCATGGGTGTGGGTTCGAGTCCCCATGTGGACTACTCCACTTCTGATCAGCTCTCTGCTATGGCCTGAGAAAGCAGGAGATTGCCCAAGTGCTTGGGTCCCTGCACCCACGTGGGAGACCTGGAAGAAGTTCCTGGCTCCACATCAGTCCAGCTCTGGCTGTTGCAGCCATCTGGAGAGTGAACCAGAGGATGCAAGACCTCTCTCTCTCTGCATAACTCTACCTTTCAAATAAATAAGTAAATCTTTAAAAACAAAACAAAATTCTGCCTTTTAAGTAAATAAATCTTAAAAAAAAAAAAAAGGACTCATTCTGCAGATGGAGACACTGAGTTTCAGCCCCTAGAGGCCACATCCCCAGGTTCTAGCCCTCACTGCTGCCCCTATCTGAGTCGTGCTGGACGTGAGCATCCCACCACCGGCACAGCAGCTTGGGTTCTTGCCTTTGTCTGGGTCTGGTTCCAGATCCCGCTCCCTAGAATCGCCTTAGCCCTGAGACACTCATTTTCCGTGTCCTTGGCGCCGCCTGGCGGAGTAGCGGCGAATCCTCAACTGCCGCAGCCGCTCTCCGAGACCTGGACTGGAAACGCTCTCGCCGCCCGGGTTAGGTTTCCCCCAGCTGAGAGGCGGGGGAGCCTCTGCTCGCTTTGCACAAGGCTCGCATCTTGCAGACCCCCATTCTCCCCATCCCCTGTCTGTTCCTGGCCCCGGATATATCTACCGACACACCTGCTCCCAACACCGCGGGCACAGAGTCTGAGTCTGGGGGAGGGGGCGAAGGGCAGAACGAATCCGGACTTTATTGTTGGGGGCCGGGGTTGCTACATCATCAAGCAGAAAGAGTTGATGGGGAGGGGAAGGCCAGTGCGGCCAGCCCCGCTCCCGGGTGGGCGGCTGGAAGGGCTTACGGTACGGAAACCACGGAGCAGGGTGTGTGTCTCGCCCCGGTCCGAATTGTGCGGTGGAGGGGTCTGGGGGCGGGGCCAGCCACGAGGTCTAGGGCCGGGACGGGGCGGCTACAGACTCGGCGAATCCTGCGGCGCGGGGCGGGGCGGGGGCGAGGCTTCTATTGCTTTTTGCTCACAGTTTTGCGGAAGGCGAGGCTGGGGGGGTGGGCTCGGACTGGACACCCCTGGCCCCCCTCGGTACCCCTTGGGCGATGGGTGCTGGTGAAAAGAATGGAACCCAGACTGGGGAGGGAGAGGAGAGGGAAGGGTCCATGGGGGCATCTCCTTGGTCCCACCCAAGTGCCAGAGATGCCCCCAAGGGGCTGCCCCCTGCGTTGGGCCCGGCTGGACCTGGGGCTGGGGCATGGTGCGGGGCGGGCACAGTGAGGTTGCAGGCGGTAAAACCAAAGTGCTTATGAGGGACCCAGGATCCCGCCTGCTCCCCTCCCCCTGCGGAGGACGGGGGTGTTCACGGAAGCGCTTCAGTTTGGGGTAGGGGGCCGGAGTCCCAGAGTCCGCTTATTGCCAAGAAAATCCACTTCTGCCCCCTGGACCCCGACCATGGCTTGTGAACCCCGTTTTGTGCTAGGTTTGGGGGGGAAGGGCTGGATGGACATGGCTTTTGGGAGAGGGGGTGTCTCCAAGGGGGCTCGGGGGTGAGACGGCCCCCCCTTTTCTAGGGGAGAGGGAAGGGCAGGGGGCGGGGTTCCCTGAGATCTGGGGTGTTCCCCCCCTTCTGAAGCCCCCCTCCCCCGCTACCCCTCCCCTTTCCTGGAACCCCGTACCTCGGGGTGGGGGGGGGGAAGGAGAGATCATTCAGGGAGCGCCGGGAGGAGGGGCGGGCTGGGAGCCCGGAGGCCTGGGTCCCGGCTGAGTGGGAGGGGCTCGGGATTGAGGTCAGTAGGGGGAGAAGAGGATGGGTCCGTGCGCAGTTCGGATGGGTCCCGGGGCCGGGTGGAGCAGCGGGTGGGTGATCGGCGGTCCCTGCAGCAGAGGTGCGGCCGGAGCCGGGCGCAGGGACAGCGGGGAGCCCGCGGCCGCTGCCATTACCGCAGCCACCGCCAGGGGGCTGGGGAGCAGGCCGCCGGCCAGGGACTTGGGCAGCTCCTTGGAGAAAGTCAGCGTGCCCTGAGGCAGGGAGGAGAGAGAGAGAGAGAAGTCATCCCAGGGCCGGCAGCGGCCCGGGCCCTCCCGAGAATGAACTGCCCAGCCCCTAGGCCTCACCGCCAGCTCTCCGGCGCCCCGAGGCTTCTTGTGACGGCTCAGTAGTGGGTTGGGCTTCCCGGCCACGCCGTCTCGGTGCCGCCGGCTGGAGATGTGCTGAGGGGGGCAAGTGGGTAGGGGGGCTGTGAACCCCTCGGGAAAGAGGCAGCCGAGCGAGGGGACGGCCGCGGCCCGTAGCACCCTGCCCCGTCCCGTCCCCTCCCCTCCGTTGGCACCCCGATGAAGAAGGCCCCAAGCTCCTGATTCTTAATGGGTGCAGTTCCCCAGCCCACCTGTTTCAGTTGGACCTCCGAGTTGACCTTGACATTGCAGATCTCACAGTGGAAGGTTCGATCCTGGGCAGGAGCCTCAGGCTCCCCGGGGGTGGGAGGCCCCAGGCGCGGGTAAGCTTTGATAGGGCCCAGCCCGCTCCGGGCCTCCAGAATGGTCTTGTGCTTAGTACCTGCAGCCACAGAGGGCAGGAGGTAAGGAGTGGAGGAAAAACTGCAGGCCTGCTGGGGCTTGCGGAGTCTACCCCCATTTCCAGTTACCCTACTGGGAGAGGGGCTTTTCCCCAGGCCCCTGGGACCCCTCCAGACACAAGGTGGGTCAGGGGACAGTCACAGGTGAGTAAGTAAGGCAAAAGGGGAGCTGAGGAAGTGGGGAGCCCCAGGATGGGGAAGGAGAAAGGCTGGTGGGTCTTAGAGGGGCCAGGAATCTGGGGAGGTGGGCTGAGGACAGGTGGGTGTGGCTGGGGCTGAGGTCTCCGTACCTTTGTTATGCGCTTCAAGCTGGGACAGGGAGTTCACAGCCACCTTGCACAGAGCACAGTAGAGCAGCCGCTTGGCTTTCTCCTCCTCTTCCTTGCTACCCCCGGGCACGGAAGTTGGGGCCGGAGTCCCCACCTCACCCTTGGCTACACCCCGACTGGTCTCTGGAACGCTGGGAGGGGATGGGGAGCCAGGCTGTTTCTCTGGGGATCCCGGGGCTGGACCCAGTCCATTCTCCATGGAAACTGTTGTTGGGAGGAGAAACATGGGGTCACCCCAGATGCCTCCTGGCTTAGATTCTTCACGTGGAGGAAACCCACCCCAACTTCCCGGAGTGCAAGGGCCCAGGAGTCCCCGCCCTGTGACCACATGTATGGTCTCATGCCTTGGGCCGCAGCCAGCTGTGTCCAGCTGCTGCGGGCTGGGTGTGAGGCTGCAATGCCTGGCTCATTATTCATAAGCTGGGAATGGCCAAGGGGTCTAGCCCCACCTTAGGTGTAACTGGCAGCCATTCCAGCCCGGGGAGGAGAGCCAGCAACACGGATTCACCCCTTGGTGGTCTGCCAGCCAGCCTGGGCTTCCCGCCAGGACAGCCCCTTCCCAAGCAGCCCTGGGAAGGGGCAGAGGCTGGAGGAAGAAAGGTTAGGAGGGACAGGCAGACCTGCGCAAGGGAAACAGAAACAGCAGAAGTGGAGACCAGGGATGCAGGCTGCTCTATAATTCATGGCTTGATTAAAGATGCACGGGGCCCCAGGCCTCAGCGCTGGCGACGGCCTCTGAACGGGGAAACTCTAGCGCTGCCATTCTCACTCCAGCAGCCGATCCCGTGTCCGGGTCACAGGGAGGCAGTGGGGGCAGGGAGCTGGGGGGACTGCAGGTGTCCGTGCAACTCTCTCTCATCACTACTCTTATGTCTGCCGCCCTCCATCACAACCCAGTCTGGACAGGATTTCATGGATTATGAAAGCAGGGGAGGCAGAGTTAGCCTGCCCTGTGTCCTGAGAACAGAGGCTGCAGGCACTGGATGAGGTCATCGGTGTAAAGGACTTAGAACAGTGCGGCAGGGGGAAAGTCAGCCCTCACCAGGGCCATCGACATGCTCCCCCTTTATAGACGGGCACGGATCAACCAACCCTAGATGGTCGGGCCAGGAAGCAGCCAGGGCACAACCAGAATTCGGCTCCTCACCCATGCACCTGCTCACTCTGTCTGTGCAGCCCCAGGCATGTGTGTGTGTGTGTGTGTGTGTGTGTGAGAGAGAGAGAGAGAGAGAGAGAGAGAACGCCTGGTTTCCAAGCTGGTGGTGCACATACTTGCTTCTCACTGTTCTTGGGGTGGGGCAGGAAGGCCAGGCGAGGATTTGGAGCAAAATAGGGAGGTAGGTCTCTGTGAAGTTGGCCCTGACTGATGTCTGATGTGCTAATCCCAGGCCAGGGGTGGCTCATCACTTCCTCCCAGATACTCTCTCTTCCCCAGTTTCTTGGCTGGAAGTTTGGCTGAGGCCCTCGGCCACGAGGGATAAAGAATCTTGGAGCTGCTTTTTGTGAACCTGGCGGAGACTGCAAAGATCTTCATGTCTCACTCCACCACGCCCCAGAGGGGTCAGAAGGTCTACCCAGGATCCTCCCAGGAGTGGCCCGAGTGGCCCCAAGGGGAGCCCCAGCACGGCAGGCCCTCACGCCTCCAGGTTCCCTCTTTCTCCAGGCGCGAGGGGGGGCTAGGCTCTGGATCTGGGAACTGCTTTCTTCCTGGGGAGGGTGCCAGCCTAGCCCCTCTCTGAGTCACTGGAGGACAGACAGTGGGGACTCTGTTGAGAGGAGTTGGGGCATGGTGACAGTATGGAAACTGTGCATCATTGGGCTTGGCTCTGGGACTCACCTTGGGTGGGGGTGGGGACCAAGGAAGAGAGAGATGGAGGCAGAGGAGCCTTCTGGAGGTGGGGGAGAGATCAGAGAAGACAGAGATCAGTGGAAGAGTGGGGGTGGGATTCAGACGTACCTGGACGGGGTGCCGTGCTGTCCGCATTTGGAGGGCTGCTGCCCGGGGGAGCTGGGTCTGCAGGTTCCCGGACGCCAGGCTCCCTGCCTCGGGTCTTGGCGGCCTCGATGCCTTTGACTCGTCGGGCGTGGCGATTGCCCTTGTAGTGCGCCTCAGCCTGGCTCTTCATGGGGAGGGAGGGACGAATGGTGTCTGGGACGACCCTTCCTCTGCATGGCCTCCCCACGGGGCTCAGGTCCTGGGGCGCGCTAAGCAGGCTCTCCTCACACCAGGGAGATGTAAAGCCCTGGGCACTCCCGGGGCTCACAGGGGAGCCCCACCCAGCCCACACTGAGGACCCTCACCCAGCCCCAAGGCGGAGCCAGGGGCCTCCCAACCTGTGGTAGAATCCTCCACTGGGAGAGGCCTTGCAACCCAGCCAGCCGGCGCCCTCTGAGTCCCCCAGCCCAGGATCCAGCCCGTGTCGCCTCCACCCCCAGGCTGCGATCCCAGGAGCTCTGGCGCCCGGGCCCTACCCTGACTACTCCCCTGCTGGGTCTCATTTTCCCTGGAGGACCCTGGCCCGGAGCCCAGCTCTGGAGACAGAGACAGCAGCAGAGACAGCTGTCAAAACAGAGCCACTCAATGGAGGAGGGAAGGGGACGGCAGAAGAGGGGAGAGGTGTCTGCTATTGGTTCACAGTGCTCCTGGCCTCGTCTTTCACCCCAGGGAGTGGAGACAGGGTTGACGGAGAGGATGCCTGGGGTCTGGGCTAAGGGGGCAGCCAAATGCTGGCTGCACCTCTCCGCCCCCGCTCCACTCCCATGTGTCCCCCCTGCCAAGAATGTGCACCCTAGAGTCACAAGGTCACCCACACGGGAAGGGGAGACGGCCAGCCCGGGGCCAGGGCAGCCGCGGGGTGTGTGTCCTCTGTGTGTGTGCTGGGTAGAGAAGTGGAACACGCCTTCACTTTTCCCCTGCTCAGCAGATTCTGCTGCTTTTCTCCATAAGCGCTCAGAGCCTGCACCCCACAAAGTCCCCTCTAGACCCACACAGAAGTCCCAGTGGAGCCTCAGGGGAGGAATTCTGGGAGGCTGAACACCTGGGCTCCACGTGGCTTCTCCCCATAGGGGTCAGATCCTGCATGAGATCTGCAGTGGGCAGAACAGAGACCTTGTAGCGAGAGGAGGCAGCCCTGGGGTTACAGGGAAGTGGGTGGGCCAGAGCAGGGGAGCTGAGCAGAGACCAAAGAGGACACAGGCGCTGTGCGGGAGCCAACAACCTAACCCGGCCCTTTACCCAAGGACCAGTGGGCCGGAGGCCACGCTCTCCCTCCCGGGTTCCAACAAGCTCTGAGCCAGGGATGCCCCAGTCCCCAAGTGGGAGGGGCAGGCTTTCCAAGACTCGGCCGCTTTGTGTCAGAAGCCACAGCAGCCCTCTCCCTCTCTGTGCCCTCCTCCTGCACTTCCCACTCCCTGCCCCCCCCCCCCATACCATTAGTCCCGTCTTGGCCCCAGGAGGAGGACGAGCAGCTGGGCTCCTACCTGAGAGTTGAAGCGGATTTGACAGACGTTACAGGAGATGACAGGCCGCTTGGTCTTGAGCAAGGGTCCCCCGAATGTGTGCGACAGCACAGCCTTCTGCACAGGGTCCATCTGTGGAGGCAAGCTGCGCTGAGCTGGGAACCCCCCAGCACAGGCTCGTGTGCCCCACATGGGCAGCAGCCGGCTTGGGCTGAGGTCCCTAGAACCTCCTCTCACGCCTCAGCATCCAGAGGGCTCTCAGTCTCAGTCCCCTCATTCTCTCCCCACCTCATCTTTGCAGTCCTGGAAAGAACCCCAGGAGCCAACTAGCCTAATGCTCCCATTGTACAGAGCGGAAGTGGCTTGCCCAGGGCCACACCGCGAGTTAACAGAACTTGAACCTGGACTCCTGCCTTGTGCATCACACCATGGTGATGCACTTTGTCACTTTGACCTGGCTCCTACAGCCAGGTTGATCCACCAGAGGCCCAGTGCCATGAAGTCCCAGAGCGCCCTGGCCCTAGGGCCTTCAGCTAAAGCCTCTGAAGCCCCCATCTTCTCCCCATTTTGAGTTAAGACCCTATCCCAAACCCAGCCTCTGGTCCCAGGAGACAAATATTCCTAGCTTCCCACTGGGTTCCCCCCACCCCACCCCCAGTGGCCCTAATATGCTCCCATATTAAGGCAGCAGCCTCTAGAGGGTGACAGTGCGTGGTCCTGGTGAAATATGGGTGATAAATGGGGGGGGGGCAGGCACCCTGAGAGATCTTATGCACTCTCTCCCAGATCAACAGGACTCTGGGGCAGGGCTGTGGGGCTGGGCGGGATTAGGAACGGCCTCTGCCTCCACCCTGGGTCAGCAGATGTCTCGGCAGTCTCCTGCCAAGAGTTCACATGAGGAGGGGAGGGGATGGCAGTTTCTCTGAGCCTTCTGCTATCAGCGGATAAAGCCAGGGGCCCAGAGAAAACAGCCTCCCTGGACAGCCCTCCTCCCTGCTGGGCCCTGGGCGGCCAGGACTGCAGCTGGGGCTGGGGAGGGTCGGGTGATGGCAGAACAGACCTCGTTAGGGCTGGTATCCTGTCTTCCAGATGGACAGATCCAAGTAAAAAGCCGTCGCCGGGCCTGGGGCTCCAGGGTTCCCAGGGAGACTGTGGTGGGAAGTCCAGACACATCCACGTCCCCTAGCTCTCCCCAGCAGTCTCACTGGCTGGCTGGGGCTCGTGTGGCAAAAGGGGTGCCACCCTCCCTGGGCTGTGTCCACACCCACCCTGCCCCAATTTGGAGGTGGTGGATGTGGGAGCCATGACCGGGGTCTGGTGGACCAGGGTCTGTCTCTTGGCCTATCCGTGGCTGGAAGCAGCCCCGTCCAGCGGCTCCCTCTGCACTTCCCGCCAGCTTCCTGGAAGCCCCAGTCAGGCAGGAGAAGGATGGGTGTGTCTGTGTGTGGTAGGCAGCCTGTGCCTGGGCGGAGTGTGAATGAGTGTCATTGTGTGTACATCATTGAGGCATCAACATTTCTACACCGGGGGCTTTGCCGACACCCCCAGCGGTCAGGCTGTGTAATCTTCTGCTGCGTGTTTATGTGTGAACTATGATGTGTCTGGCAGAAGGAAAGACAGACCAAGTTGGAGACAGGCTTTAATCAGAGAGGGGAGGCTCCCAGCCTCCAGGCTTCAGCCATCCCTGAGACCCCCTACTCTGCTCCCTGCACCCCCAGGTTGTCCTAACCCCTGAATTCCCTCCCACACTGGGTAGGGGAATAGGAATGCAACCCAAACAGAAACCCAATCAGAGCCAGGGAGCCCAAGTTGGATGAAAGAGCAGGGAGAGAGGAGTGGAATGGAAGAGGGGCTGGCAGAGTCCCCTGGTTCTCTCTGTACCCCACTCACCCCTCCCTCCAGCCTGCTCCCCAGAGGGGTTGAGGACCTGGGCCCTGAGGATGATTTGCGGACCGACCACCCCAACATCCACCCCCCTGAGAACAGTCCCAGCCCCACCTGGGTGCTACCACTCACACAACCACAACCCCTTGCCCAGGTTGCAGGCCATAAACACTACTGGGGTGGGGGTGGGGGCGCAGAAGGGGCCAGTCACAGGGCGGGGGGGGGGGGCAGGTGAGTCCTGCCTACCTTCTCCAGGGGTGGAGGAGGGGCCAGGGTGGAGGAGAAGGCTCCTGGGCACTATCCCTACGCAGGTGGAATGTGAGCCACTGAAGTGTTGCTCCAGGCCAAGGTCAGGAGGCCCTGGTGACCTAGATGAGGGCTCCCTGGGGGCGGCATCTCCCGGAGCCCCTTTCCCTGGGATGTCGGCCTAGACCCTGCCAGGAAAGCCTCCCCACGGTGCCCTCCCACCTGCCCTCTGACAGCAGAAATGAAGGGGAGCTGCTCCCTGGAGCTGGGGCAAAACCACTCAGGAAAGGCAAGGGGGGAGGGAAGGGGGAAACCAGATCAGGGAGGGGGGAGGGGGGCTACGATTGTGTTTCCTCCCGCTGCCCTTTATCTGATGGACACGGCTGCCCCTGTGTGACCACCCCGTCCCCACCCCCACCCCCCAAATACAGGCCACAGTGAAAGGAAGTAGGCTCTCAAGGATGGGGAGACCCGACGGACAGCAAGGACCGGAGCGCAAGGGTGGCTGAGGAGCAGGTGCAAGCCACTGGGAAGGGGCCTGGGCTGCACCAGAGGGGTCTGAGCGGCGTGGGAATGTGAGGCGAGGTGTACGACCTGACAGGAAGTCTGAAGGACCTGGGAGACAGAGGCCAGGGTACCCGGCATGGTGGCAGCAGGCGGGGGGGCGCCAGCTGGGACCGGGAGCCTGGTAAGGGCCGCGCGGCGTGGGGGATGGGCCGGGCAGCCCGAGGACCAGGCGAAGGGACAGAGAGGTAGCGGCCCCGCAGGGGCGGGAGGCGATGGGGTTGGGGGGGGGCGCGCTGCGGCAGCCGCGGGAGCCAGGGGCAGGGGAGGGGCCGGGTGGCTTACCCTGCGGGACCCTGCGGGCCGCGGCTCCATGGCCCCGGGGTGGCGGGCCCGGGCGGGGGGCCGAGCCTGGCTGGGCCGGGCGGGCGGGGGACGCGGCGCTCGTTGCCCGGGCGGCTCGGGGCTGTGCGGCCCGGCCGGCCGGGAGAAGGGGAGGCGGCGCCGGCCGGGTCCGGAGCCCGCCCCGGAGGCGGGGCCGCGGACGGGGGCGGGGACAGGGAGCTCTAGAGGCTGGCAGGGGGGCCAGGGCGAAAAGAGGAAAAAAGGAAGGGAGGAGATGTCTGTGTCCAAAAAGACCTTGTCCTGGTCAGGGCCCGCTTGGCTCGGCGGCAGGGGCATGGATCAGAAGACCTCGGCCGCCCCCACTGGGGGTCCTTCCTGGGTCCGGCGTCCCCAGCAATCGTACGGACGACCCAGCTCGTCCAGCACGGATCTTTCTCCTTTATTTCATCCCTTCCGCCCTGACCTTCGCTCCGCCGTTGAGTCCCCCCAGGAGACCCCTCCCCAGCTCCCTCTGCATCGTCCCTATGCGGCTGCTTGTTACGAGTCACCTCCACCGCTGGGGATGGAAAAACCGAGCCCGGGTACCCAAGTGCCAGGCAGTGTTTTCTCAGCGGCCTCTCCGAAAGGTGGAACTGGGGTCGCTTGCACTGAGGCGACCTCAGCCTGGAGACTTCGTCCCTAACCCCCTCCCCAGCTCTTCCCCTCGCCCGCCACCTGCCGGAAAACCGAGGTCCCTAAGAGCCGCTGCCTAGCGCACTTGCTGCCCCCTGGCGGTCGCACAGGGGCAGCACGGGGGGGGGTGAGCGACCCGCGGGTCAAGCCCCTCACTCTCCTCTCCGTCTCAGCTCTGAGCCTCCCCCACCCCTCCGCGTCTCATCCCAGGGACTGAATCTAGAGAAAGGCTGGATTTGGGGGACAGCGAGGGGCATCGGAGGGCAGAGGGGAGTCGTGGAGTGAGAGGAGGACGGGGGGGCTGGAAATGGGGCGCAGGGTCTTAAGGGTAGGGGCTGCCGGGGCAGGAGAGCCAGCTGGAGGCACTCGCGCACCCCGCGCGGTGACCACCGCCGCCTAGCGTCGAAGGAGCCCTTGGGACGCGCCAGCTTCCGTACTGAGCCCTTGGCACGGATTATCTAATTTAATCATCAAACCACTATCTCAAGTAAGTGCTATTATTATCGTCATTTCATAGACGAGGGAACTGAGGCTTAGAGGGGTTAAATCATTTGCCCAAGGTCATGAGCTGGTGAGCGAGGGATTTGATTTTAAACCTGGGCAGCCTGGCTCCAAAGCCGGGTACTTAACTGCCGCACAGCTCTTCCGAAGGCCAGCTTTCCTGCAGTCCTCACTCCCCTGCAGAATCTGACACTCTCTACGCAGCCCGCACACTCTCCAACTCCGCCGGAGCCCGGGCCTCCCCGCCCCCACCCCCAGTCCCAGCGGCTCCTGCCTTTCCTCTGCCCCAGCCGTCTCCTGTTCCCTCCTTTCCAAGGCTGAGGTCTCCACCAGCCCACTTTCCTCCCCCTGCTCTTTCCTTAACCAAGAGCCTCCCAGCGGCGCGGTGGCGGAGCCCTTCCTCTGTGCGGGATGTGAGGATTGCATCACTGATTCCCTCAGCCTTGTGAGTGGTTCTGTTGCGATCCCATTGCCCATTCGGTAACATCGAGGTTCAGAGTTGTGTCACAGCCAGTACTTGGCACCATCAGAAGCCCAAGCTGGGGCTGTCCCACTGCCTGCTGGTCCCCTCTCCATGAGCTGGGCCACCCATGGGCCCCTCCGGGATCAGCAGCCCTGGGCTGTTCGCACGCAGCAGCTAAGGAGCTTTGTGACCTCGGACAGGTCCCTTAACCCCTGGGCCTCCATTTCCTCATCTATAAGATGCAGCAGGCAGTGTTGGGATTTTTTTTTTTTTTTTTGACAGGCAGAGTGGACAGTGAGAGAAAGAGACAGAGAGAAAGGTCTTCCTTTGCCATTGGTTCACCCTCCAATGGCCACCGCGGTCGGTGTGCTGTGGCCGGCGCACCGCGCTGATCTGATGGCAGGAGCCAGGTACTTATCCTGGTCTCCCATGGGATGCAGGGCCCAAGCACTTGGGCCATCCTCCACTGCACTCCCTGGCCACAGCAGAGAGCTGGCCTGGAAGAGGGGCAACTGGGACAGAATCCGGTGCCCCGACCGGGACTAGAACCCGGTGTGCCGGTGCCGCAAGGTGGAGGATTAGCCTAGTGAGCTGCGGCGCCGGCCCAGTGTTGGGATTGTTGACACCTGAGGGGACTTCCAAGTCCCGTATGTGGGAGGATTGGGGGGGGTTCCAGGCACCCCCAGTCAATTGCACTTTCTCAGATGTCCCTTTCTAGGCCTTATCCATGCCATTCGCTTCAGTCTGGAATGTTCCCTAATGCCAGGAGTGGGCATTTAGCCCAGGACGCTCACCTCCCACATTGGAGTATCTGAGTTTGATGCTCAGCTCTTGCTCCTGACCCCAGCTTCCTGTTAATGCAAACCCTGGGAGGCAGTGATTAAGACTCAAGGCACTGGGTCCCTGCCCCCCAACGTGGGAGGCCTAGAGTGAGTTCTCCCTGCTGGCTTTGGGCCCCTCCCAGCCCTGGTTTTTGTGGGCATTTGGGGAGTGAATTAGTGGATGGAAGCTCTCTCTCTCCGTGTGTCTCTCAAATAAACGAAAAATTTTAAATGATTTGTTTATTGATTTGAAAGGCAGATTGATAAGGAGAGTGAGAGAGGGAGAGGGAGGAAGAGAGATAGAGAGATAGCTTCCATTGCTGGCTCACTCCCCATATGGCCACAACAGTCAGGGCTGGGCCAGAGGGAAGCCAGGAGCCTGGAACTCCAGGCGGGTCTCCTATGTGGGTGGCAGGGACCCATATCCTTGGGCCTTTTTCTGCTGCATTGCTAGGTGTATTAGCAAGGAGCTGGATCAGCAAAAGTGGAGCACCCTGCCAGTGTGCCTGGAAAAACAGTGGAAGATGATCCAAGTACTTGGCTTCCTGCCGCCCACGTGGGAGACCCAGAGGAAGCTTTGGCCTGGCCCAGTCCTGGCCATTGCAGCCATCTGGGGAGTGAACCCGCAGATGGAAGATCTCTCATTCTCTGCCTTTCCCTCTCTCTGTAACTCTGCCTTTCAAATAAATAAATCAACCTTAAAAAAAAAAAAAGGAAGTGGAGCAGCTGGGACTTGACCTGGTACTCTGATATGGATGCTAGCATTGCAAGTGGTGGCTTAACCTGTTGTGCCACTATGCTGGTCTCACCAAATAAATAAATATTTTCCTTTTTATAAGATTTATTTATTGGGCTGGCACTGTGGCGTAGTGGGCTAAGCCTCTGCCTGCAGCACAGGTTCATGTCCCGGCTGCTCCACTTCCAATCCAGCTCCCTGCTGATGGCCTGGGAAAGCAGCAGAAGATGGCCCAAGTGCTTGGACTCCTGCACCCGTGTGGGAGACCTGGAGGAAGCTCCTGGCTCTTGGCTTCGGATTGGTGCAGCTCCGGCCGTTGCGGCCATCTGGGGAGTGAACCAGCGGATGAAAATATTTATTTATTTATTTACTTGAAAGGCAGAGTGATGAGGGGTGTGGAGTGGAGGGGGAGGAGAGAGAGAGAGAAAGAGAGAGAGAGAGAGATCTTCTATTCTCTGATTCATTTCGGCAAATGCCTGCAACAGCCGGGGGGGGGGGGGGGGTGTCCAGGCCAGAGCCAGGCGCTCCATCTGGGTTTCCCACATGGGTGGCAGGAAGCCAAGGACTTGGGCCATCCTCTGCCACCTCCCAGGTGCATTCGCAGCAAGCTGGACTGGAAGCAGAGGTGAGACAATCCCAGGCACTCCGGTATGGGGTGCAGGCGTCCCAAAAGGAGACTTAACCCACTATACCACAACACCGCCTCTACGATTTAACGCCTAATGTCGCTCCCTCTCTTCTCTTTCTCCTTGCTCCACTCTGGTCGGTCTCCCAGGCACCATCTTTCTCGACACCCCTCAGGCTCCCTGGCTTGTGTAGTGACACAGCTTTTCTCACGAGATAGGGTGACTGCTGACTTGCTGTCTTTCCTACCAGACCGTGAGCTCTCTAAGGGCAGGAACTGGGCCCCATGTCGCTGACAGCTAGGCACAGTGCCTAGTACATAGTTGATGCTCAAAAGCAATGTCTTTCAGTTAACTTGAATCTTTGTGTCTCTTCCACAGTGCCTTTGTTCCGGCCTCGGTTTTGCTGTACACCTGTCCCTGCTACTCGTGGCTCCTCGTATCTAGCACAGTGCCTTGTTTATAGGAAGTACTCAGTTTTCTCATCTGTAAAATGAACATAATAACAACAGCCACCCTGTAGGGTTGCTATAAGAGGTGAGATATGAAAAACACCTTGTAAACTTCTGAGGGCGATGCAAATGTGGGCTCGGGCGGTTTGCAGGGAGCAGCTGTCTGCTCTCTGGGGTCAGGTGCCATGGGGTCGCATCACACCTCAAGCACGTGCTAAGTCCCCTTCTGTAAACGACTGAGCCCCTGGGAGCCGCGCTTCTGTCTTTCAATGGCTGAACAGGGATAATCGTGTGGGTCTCGCTGGGCGGATCTGACGCAGAGAAATGCCCGCTGCCCACCGTGCAGGAGCCTCAGCCTGTGTCTGTGTCTGTGGCTGGGTTGTCTGAATAAAGAGCCGCTCTCCCCAGACCTGTAGCTCGCGCCCACTGTCCAGGCCTCGCAGTCCATCTGGCTGCTGGCCACTTGCAGCCCCTTGGCCTACTGATACACCAAGTCACATGTGCTAAAGTGAGTTCAGCACCTCCGGCCAGATCATCCTCCCCCCTCCCGCCCCACCTCTGTCAACGGTGACTTCTTCCTCCCAGTCTCAGAGGCCTCACCCTTGCCCCATCCCCTCCCTCCTGCCCCCCCCCCCCCACCAGCTGGTCACTAGGGCCTGTCAATATTTCCTTGGAGACACGGCCTCCATGCTCCTTTCCCCTCCTGTCACACGCACATGGCCACGGCCCAGCCTGGCTTCCCCCGCAGGCCTGCGGTGTCCCGTAGGCAGCCACCCTCCTCCGGGCTCCTCTGCCGCTGCGCTCAGCCCTCCCAGTGCCCGTCCCCGCCAGGCCACTCTCCTGCTCCAGAGTGGGCAGTGGCGCCCTCTGCCACATCATGTTCAATTGTTCAGTCTATGCCATGCCGTGTCTGCCCCAGCCCACGGGTCCTCGTCAGCCACAGCGGGCCTCAGGGACTTGGGATCTACAGTCAGGCTGATCTGCCTGCCCCTCATCTGGCTCAGGGTTCTGCACCTACGCCTCTCCCACCTCCCTGCCGCCACCAGCCCCGGGTGGCGCAGGGCAGCTAGCACAAATACCTCCCAAGGAACGCTCAGCACCAGCATAGCTGCTGTCACCGCGCACCAGGTAGCAAACACGACTGGAAATTACCCAGAAGTGAGGAAGACTAAGAGGACGCCAGGAATTGGATGCGGCAGCAGGAGTGGGTGCGCGGGGTGGGGGGGAGAAGGAGGAGTCCCCCCGGGGCGAGCCACCTGCTACTCACGGTGCTGTAGTTGCTGAACAGGCCCAGGGTAGGGGCGGGCTCCAGCGGGAAGGGCAGAATCTGCTTGAGGTCCAGCGGGGGCTGCATGATGGGAGGCTGCCGCAGCAGAGGGAGGGGCCCTGCCCGGCTCAGGCTGCCTGGAAGGCAGAGAAGACATTCTGTGAGCAGCGGGGAGACTGAAGCTCGGGAACACCCCCCGCCCCGGAAGTAGCGGTCCCACTCCCCAGCCGGGGTCCCCACACTCAGAAGAGGGGCCCCCCGTGCGTGCACACACACGTACGCGTCCCCCACTGTCTCAGCAGCAGCGTGTGTAGCTCGGTGCCCTGCAGCCCAGGCCTTCCTTCTGGCTGGCTTTCACTTCCCCCTTCTCCAACCTCCCTCCCCCAAGGCCTTTAGGCGCTTTATACACCCAGGAAGGGTCTAGACCACTGCAGGCTGCCTGCCGGGCCAGCAAGTCCAGGCCTGAGCCCCTGGCCACTCTGCACTTCCGGTTGGCTTTCCCCCGGGGAAGAACGGAGTCCGGAGGGTGCTCCATGCCACTGCCCGCAGTGGGACACCAAGGCCTGGATTCCGAAGTGGGCTGCTGAGTCCTGCCGGCGCCTTGCAGTCCGGATTTTGTCCCAGCCGTGCTTCTTGACCTCAGAGAGTGGGTGGCAATGGCTCTGAACCTGCGCCGTCCCCGGACCCCCTTCTCCCCAGCTTCCTCAGTCTCCCCACACCCCTGATCTCACAGGCAGGGCTCAGCCGGGGGCTCTCTGCAGGAGGAACCACTGCTCAGCCTCTGGGAGGGGAATGCCTGGGTCTGACCCCAAGGGGAAATGAGAGTTGGGCCACCCTGCTCTCTGAAACCTATTTCTCCTCCCCCGCCAGAGTCCTGGAGGAACTCCACCAGGCTCCAAAGGGCAGCCCAAAAAGGCACCGGGGTCCCCCCGGGCTTCTGACCGCCCGCTGTCCAGCAGTGGGAAGCGCTGGCTGCCCTGGGCGGCTCCAGCAACCCCTGGCCAGCAACTGGGGTTCCCAGAAACAAAGGCGAGCCCGGGAGTCTGCGTGCCTGGCCCCGACCTCCTGTGACCTCTCCAGGGCTGAGGGTGCCCGGGGTCCTTTCCTGTCCCCTCCAGAGAGCTGCCCCTTGTCCTACCTTCAGTTTCAGAAGCCTGCTGCCCCCAGGCAGTGGCCTGGCCCTGGCCCCCCAGGGGCCTGGGCCTGACAGAGTCCCCTTCCCTCGGTTCTGCCCTCTGCCCCCTCCCTTGCCAGCCCCCTCCCCCCCAGCCCAGTCAGTAGAATCAGCCAATCAGAGTCCTGGAAAAGTGGGGCAGAGGGGAGGGCGGGGGATCAGGGATTAGGGGAATCTGAGGAGAGAGGGAGGGGGTGGGGAGGGCCCAGGCACAGCTGGGGGCAGGGAGCTGGTCCAGGGAGGTCTGGAGGGGTCTGTGTGTGCCACCCAGTGCCAAGACTGGACAGGCCGGGATGCCCGAGGCCGACAGGAGTCAAGGCTGCGGGGGGTGGGTGTGGGGCATGAGCTTCAAATTTCGAGAGCTGAAGGGGAGGGTGGGATGCTTGGCTTTGGCTTTGGAGCAGTTGGGGGTCCATGTGCCTGTGTCCATTCCCTCCCGTGTGACCTTCAGGGCTGGGGTGGGGTGGGGGAAAGGAGGCATATGCACACACTCATGCACGCACAGAGGTGAGCAAGAGAGTGTGGAGACGCAGAGGCAGGGATGGACGGGGACAGGCGGCTGGAGGAAGAGATAAAGACTCGGAGAGGGCAAAGGCGCGGAACAGCGGTGAGACGAGAGGCAAAAAACCGAGAGGCCCTGCTGGCAAGCTGGACATGGAGCTAGGGACCAGGACGGAAAGGCCAAAGACAGAGGACAGAGGGACTGGGGGAGAGGGGAGAGAGGAGACGGGAGAGGGGGCCAGGCAGAGTGGCGGGCACATGGCCATTTCCCCTTCCTGGTCTGTCCCCTCCAAGCCCCACCTCCCCTGGCCGCCTGGCACACGCAGCCAGGACGGCCTTAACGAGCCCCAGGCAGCATCAGGAATGGTGCGAGAAACCTGAGCGCTCCCAGAGGCCCCAGCACCCAGCACCCACCCCCAGCAGCTGGGTTTGGGCTGGCGCTTGCCCTTGTCCAGAGACTGCAGCTGGCTTCCTTGACCCTTTCCCTGGCCATAGCCTCTCAAGGTGGCCATCCCCCAAGCCCATGTTACAGGGTAGCACTGGCTGCAGGAAAAAGCCATACAAAATTTATGGAGGTGCCACTCTGTGCCAGGCAGTGAATGTCGCGTATGGCTACATAGACTACCTTTAATCTCGGGGGTCCCTCGAGCCATGAGGTCGCCTTGATTCTAGGAAATAGCTCAGATCTTTTTTTTTTCCAAGTCGACAGAGAGGAAGCGGAGTCTCAGAGATGTGAAACAACCTGGTGGCTGTCACACAGCGACTACGTAGCAGGAGCTGTCACTCAGTGTAGCAAATTCTTTCTCCACTGCACCACTCCCAGAGGGCTCTGATTTAGCTCTGAAGCAGAGATCTGAGCACAGGCCCAAGGGAGGAAGGGGAGAGCCAGTTCTAGGCACTTCCTGGACCGGGCGTCTTCATTTTCCCCCAGGTGGGAGCCACTGTGTGCCCTACGGCCAGCAACTCACGGGTGCAAGCCCTGGCAGGTGTGAGGGGGGGTGGTGGATGAGGGCAGGAAGCAAGGCCACTGGACACCCGTTCACCATCGGGTGAGATCTGAGAGGGGCCTGGCTTCACATGCCCAGGCCTCAGGCGCCTCCCCTCTTCTCCCGGGGCCACCTTCTGAGGGCGCACTATATGTGTCAGGCATTTTACAGACACCGGCTCCCAGGGGACGGGCCCAGCGCCCACTGGCTGGGTGATCAGCAAGTTTCTCTGACTCTCATTTCTCATTTGCCGGATGAGAACAGGCGTCGTGGAGTTGATGGGAGGACTGAACAGATCCACGCGGAGCAGGGCCGGCCACAGGGAGAGAGCACAGGAAAGGTTTGCTGAATGCATGGGCCCGCACTGTGCTGGTGAGGACGCCGGGTCAGAGAGGGGGAGTTCCCCGGTCAAGGTCACACAGCTTAGTGAGGGACCTGAACCTGTTTGTCTGGCTCCAGAGACTGGGCTCTGCAGCACTGCACTTTTCTGGGTAGCTTGAGGAAGCGAGGGAGGGAGGGAAAAAAGACGGGGATACAGGAAGGGTTGGGGAAGCAGGAAGCCAAGTAGCAAATACCAGGGCTTTTGACATCTGGCTGAAGGTGAGGGCTTCAGCTCGGGTTGGAGGAAGAGACAGACAGCAAATTGGAGTGTGCGTGTGTGTGTGTGTATGTGTGCGTGTGCGCGCGTGTAGCACCCAAGTCAGGCAGGGCAGGGAGGAGCTGGGGCCTGGCTGGGGCAGGCCACTCCACAGGGAAGCTTATTAGAGTAATTACCTCCAGCAGCCAGAGCCGCACCCAGCTCCACCGGGAATTGCTACATGCTCTGTTCAAGGCAGCTCCCAGCACCCTACAGAGGGACTGAGCCCACAGACCCTCGGGTGGATGTCCATGTGTCCATTTCCACACCCCGCTTGGCCCTGGGCCTGGGGAGCCTGCTCCGGTGTCCCCGCCAGCATCAAGCATGAAGCCACCATCACGCTGCACGTGGCGCCCTCCCTCCAGCCCACTGGGGGCTGCTCTTTCTCTCTCCCCAGACATTCGGGTGGGGTGTGGAGCCCCAGCCCCTTGGCCGTCTCAGGTGGGGCCTGGCGGGAGTGTCTGCTGAGAGCTGGCTCAGGGAGAGACAGGAAGCAGGTGAAGTGTTGGGGTAGGGCCAGAGGGCTGGCGTTGGTCTGCAGGCTGGGCCAGGGGGAGGTCGGATCAGGACCTAGGGCCCAAGGTGGTGAAAAGCTCGGGTTTGGTGCTCAGCTCTTGCGATCTGATCTGGAATCCAGCTTTCTTCCCTTCGGGCTTTCTGACTTCTCCTCCCTCCCCAGAAGTGTGTGGGCAGCCAAGGGAAGGCCTTGAACCCTTGGGGTCTGATCTTGCCCCGTCCCCTGTCTGTATCTGTCCCCTTCTGCCTCAACTCCTCCAACCAGGCAGGAGGCAGGCTGAGGGCTGCAGGCTTTGAAGTCGGAGATGAAAGAGACAAGGGGATGATTATGAACTACTCAAAACATCATCCCTAATAGCCCCGGGGGGATGTGGGGGGTGTGTGTGTGTGCAGGGCACAAAGGGAGGGGACGAGCAGAGAGACCTCTGGGAAATCTTTCCCAACCTGACCAAAAGGGCCTCCTTGGATGGCCCCCACCCTCTCCGCGCGGGGGACTCTGAGAAAGGATAGCACAGGAAAGCCCAGAGTGCAGCTCAGAGCAGCTGCCGCCTTGAAGCAGGCCTGGCTCTGGGGCCTGAGTTCACAGGTAGGCCTCACCTGCTGGGCAGAGGGGTTTCAGGGCCGCTCCCGGGCCTCCCCACTCCTGGAGCCAGTGACCCCGAGCCCTGAGGACAGACAAACTGCACCTGCCCTGACGCCTCCCCCCACAGCTGCCCCTCTCTCTCCTCCCTCAAACAGGGCTCAGGTGTGCCCCCCAGCCCGACTTCCCGCCCCACTGTCAGCTTGGCACAAGGAGGGAGTTAATGGCAATGTCCTCCGGGGAGGGGGTGGGGTTCCCACTGGGGGCTGAGGGCCGATTTCAGGCCTCCTCCCCTGTAAGGATGCATTTTCCAGCCTAGCTGCTGAGGCCGAGCCTGGCTCACCCCAGCCCCTCGCGGGCATGTGTGATGCTGCCTCTGGGGCCCAGGCCCAGGGTGGAGCTTGGGAGTCAGCATCCAGGGCACTGAGGAAGGTGGGGCTGTGTTCCAGGGCCCTGAGTCTGCCAGGTGTTGGAGGGGGCCAGCCTAGGGCGGGGGTCTCCTGCCCTGATGGAGAGTCCTTGGGAGGGAGGCAGGTGACCGGTCATTCATGCCTCTGTCCATTCATTCACTAAGTAGATAGGCTGCAGTGCTGGGTGGAGGGAGCGAGATCCAAGAGGCGAGAGACTGAGGACACTCGGGAGGACGAACAAGAGATGGAAGAAGGGCAGGAAGGCGACAGGGGACAGAAAGACAAGTGAGACAAGGTCTCTGGAGAGAGAGAGGTGGCAGGGGCCAGTCAAGCCCTCAGGACATCAGCAGAGAGCCAGGTGTCCCCGGTGGGGGGCAGGGAGACCACAGGTGTCTGGGCCTGCTAGGGGGCTCCCCCCCATAAACAGGGCCCAGGAACCGGCCCAGCCAGGGCTGAGGGCAGAGGTCAGAGCATGGCCCTGGCCTGTTGTGAGGCAGAGCAGGGCAGGGGCCTGGAGCCAGGACTGCTTCCGAGGCCAGGGCTCTGGTAGGCCCTCTCCTCCCCCATCCCCGGGGCTCCCTTCCCGATGTAGGTCATGAGGATGGGGTGGCTGTGGCTGGCGGCTGTCAGAGCCCAATGGGAGTTCCCCTCCCCCCAGCCTGCCTCTCCGGGCGCCCCTCCCTCTCCTGGTGCCCCCAGCCCAGGGCAGGGACGCAGGGGAAGAAGGAAGGGCCCAGGCAGCCAGAGCAGGGCGAGGGGCAGGTCCCGGCGTGTTGGGGCAGGATGGCTGCGGAGACAGGCTCTGAGCCGCAGGGGCGCCGGGGTGGACACCTTCCCGCCCGCCTGCGCCGTTCCCGGCCCCTTACCTCCAGCCCGCAGGTCCCCTCCTCCCGCCACACTCACCTCAAGCTCGCCCCCTCCCCTCTCCCCGCCCCCCACTTCCTCCTTCCCCTCTCATTCTGGGCCCAGAAGGATGTCGGAGAGTCTGAGGCTAAGCGAAGGCTGGGGACTGGAGCTGGGGGACAGCTCGAAACCTCCCCCAACTCCACCAGGCCGGGAGCAGCCCCCTCCCCCAACCGCTCGTAGACGGTCTTATAATATTCATGAGCCTCATGAATACGCAATATCCTCATTATGGGGCGGGGGTCTCGCTGGGCTCTGCCTCCCCCTCTCTGACGCTCTCTGGGTTGCCAGGAGAGGCGGCAGCTCGGAGGAGAGGAGACGAGGGGACCCCCGAGGTGGCCCCAGATGGAGGGGGAGGGGGAGCCGGTCGCTGACGGGCGGCCGCAGTCACCGCGGTGCCGGGAGGCTGGGGGGCGGGGGTGACCCACTGCGAGGGGCCCAGGAGCCTGGAGCCTGGAGCCGCAGCGCCCACTCACCGAGGATCATGCTGGGGACCCGGGCGCCCGGGGTTCCGCGTCGCTCTGTCCCGGGGGCCGCTCTGGCCGGGCTGGGGGTACGGGGGGCGGAGTCGGGGAGGAGCAGAGGCCGGCCGAGGCGGAGCGGGGGCGGGGCCCGCAGCAGGTGAAGCCGGGAGGAGGGCACCCGGCACCCGGGGCTCCGCGAGGGGGCGTCCGGGCCCCCTCCCGCGTCGTCCCGCCCAGCCGCCGGCTGCCCCTCACCTCCGGGGCTGGCGGCGTCCCCGCGGCCGGCGCTGGGGGCACTGGACGTCCACGAGACCGAGGGAGGCGATGGAGGCAGCTGGCAGCTGATGCCTGGGTTCCAGGGAAGGGCTGCATGTGAGGGCGGGAACCGGTTCCAAGCTCGTCTGGGCGGGGGTTGTCTAAGGTCTCCGGGGAGGGAAGGAGCCCCGGTTGGAGGGGACACGTGGGTCTCTTCCTGAGTGAGAGACTGGGCAGGGAAGGGGCTGTTCCGGTCCTAGTTTGTCTTTGGAGCTGGGTGTCCCAAGGGCTGGGTCTCAGGGGTGTGCCAGGTCCTGGGTCTGGGGTGAAACGCTGGATTGAAAATGGATCCCAGGTTGGCCTCTGGCTAATTCTTTAGAGAGGGTCTGAGTGAGGAGATTGTAATCCAGGGACGGTCGAAGTGGGGAGAGAAGCTCCAACAAGGACCCTAAGGGCGAGTGGGAGATCCAGACCCGAGAGCAAATCCAATCGGGCAGAGATGCCCCAGCCAGGGGTGGAGTGGAGGGGCTCTGGGGGTGAGAGGGGGGGCTTCCTTCCAAGGCTTAAATCTGAGAGGCGTCCCTACTGAGGTGAGCTGCAGCTGCTGAGGACTGGTGGGGGGTGCTGGGGAGGGGGTGGGGTAGGCAGGGGGAGAACGGGGGAGCGCAGGGAGCCATAGGACTCTGAGATGGATTCTAGGGGCCAGTGTGCTGGACGTGGGCAGCTGGGGGCCTGGCACAGGCTGGAGTCTGGGAGTCTGCGGTGGCACCTGGGGAAGGTGCAGCTGCTGTAGCCTGGACCTGCCTGTACCTGCCCGGGAGGGAGGACGGCGGGCAGCTCTCCCACAATGCCAAGCAGCCAGCGTCAGGCCAGCCCAGCCAGACTGAAAAGGAGGTGTGACTGGGAAGCAGACGCTTGGGGTTCCGGGAGGTGGAGGCAGAGAGGAAGCCTGGAGTCTTGGGGGCAGTGTAGGGAGGGGAAGGGGCCTGGCACTCCCCACAGTCTCTTGCCCAAACCCACTGGTCTGGTTTGAACAAAACATCTGTCTCACTGCAGCTCAAGGGCAATGCCGGGGGAGCTAAGGCCCTGGGCTGGTCCCGATCCTGGGGACCAGAGTGCCCAGAAATCCGGCCTTGCTCTCAAGTCTGGCCTTGGGGTGGGGGCCGGGGCCTCTGCATCCGGCACAGGGGGCCCTCTTGCCGTGCATGTGGCCTCCTGTTCAGTCCCAGCATCATAAAGCCTCTTGCTCCTTAGACCCTGCTCGTCTTTGCTCTCCCCGTTCTCCTCCTCCAGGGTGCATGCCAAGACTAAATAAAAAACCGTTCAGTATCAGGCATGGCTGCTAGTGATGAAGCCCCCTTGCCCGCCCTCCCACACTGCTCCAGGCGCTGTATGGCACGGACAGACGTCTCAGAAGAGGGGCTACTTTGCTTTGGAAGGGGAGGCAGCTGGCTGCAGGGCGGGGTGACCTTGCAGGCAGCTGGGGGTGGGGGGAGAGGCAAATTCATTATTGATGAGCCCTGCACCCCGGGCTACTAATGAGCCTAGACCGGCTGCTCTAATTGATGTCAAGAAACTTGAGACCCCCAGATCAGCTTCCCGCCTGCCAGCTGCCTCTCCAAAGCCCCCTCCCCCTCCCCGCACCCCCCAGCTGCTGTGTTCACTTCCTCCTCCCTCCTCCTTGCCCTGTCTCCATCAAGGCAGCCAAGGATGGGGCTCAGGCCTCCCCCAATTCTCCCTGCCATGTTCCTCTGGATCGGTCCAGTCTCCGGGGGAAGCACTCTTGCCCCAGAAGCTCGGGTGATCTGCAAGAGGGCACTCAGAGAAGCGTCTGAGAACTGCAGCTCAGGCGGAGGCTGGTACTCGGTTACACCTGCCGTTTCTGAACTCAAGGAATTCCTTCCTTGTGTTGTGCACTCATGGGAGAGAGCTTGTCACTCTCAGAATTGCAGGTCTAGTGCAGAGACGCACCCAGGCCCACGGGCCCCTTCTCATTTCCTCCCTGCAACAGTGGGTAGGTGGGTGGGAGAAGTTGCAGAGCTGGCTCCTGGCCCTGGGCAGTTACCACCACCCCCTACCCCAGTCGGGGGACTCGTCTTGATTTCTGGGGACTTCTTAGGCCCCAGCCACTACCCTTGGAGACCCTGGTGATTCTTGGCCTCGGCAGGTCCCTCCCTCTCTCCGTTTATGGATTCTAGAAAGACAGTCCAGAGATATGGAATGTCAAGAAATTACAGGCTGGAGCGTTGTCCAAGTATGGTCTCCCAGGAGAGCTATTTTGAAGCGATGCAGGCGCTGCGAGGCCGGAGTCCCAGTCAATGAAGAGCTGGGGTGATGGAGAGGAGGACCTCAGACCTTCCCTGCCCCAAATTCCCAGGAATTTGTGGCTATGCTGCCCTCTGGTGGCTGAGTTCTGGTCTAGCCTGCCCTGGGTGCCTGTCTCCCACAACCCCTTTCCTCTCCTCCCCCTTGCAGCACGGGCTCCCGGGGAGACAAAAGGACCTTGGAGGACACGCTCGTTTTTTGCTTGATTGCTTTTCAAAGACCCGAACCCTGGAGTCTGCCGGTTGAGAAGATGGGCTTTCACAGACACTATGTCACTCGCTGTGTGCTCTTGGGCAAGTTATATAACCTCTCTGGGTGTCAGTGTGTCCTTGTGTACAAGGATTTCACAGTACCTACTTCCGGGCAGGCATCTGATGCAGCAGTTAAGCTGCCCCTCCCCACCTGCCATCCGAGGACCTGGGTTCCAGGCCCAGCTCCACGCTAACGTGCACCCTGGGCGGCAGCAAGTGATGGCTTAGGTACTTGGGCTCCTGCCACCCATGTGGGAGACCCAGATTGAGGCTTCAGTCTGGCCTGGCTCTGGTGTTGCAGACATTTGGGGAGTGAACCACTGGCTATGTCAACTATTTAACATGCTCCCACCCCACACATAATAGCTATCAAAATACCACCAAGCAAAGTGGGTTAAGCTGCTGCTTGGGATGCCTGTGTGCCATCTGGAGTGTTGGCTTGAGTCCTGGCACCTCTGCTTCTGAGCTAACCTCCTGCTAATGCATCCTGGGAGGCAAAAGACAATGGCCCGAGTGCTTGGGCCCCTGCCAACCGTGTGGGAGAGCCAGACGCAATTCCAGGCTCCTGGCTTTGGCTATTGTGGGCCTTTGGGGAGTGAACCCGCAGACAGAGGATCAGCAAACTTTTTTTAAATATAGATTTATTTATTTTATTTGAAAGTCAGAGTTACACACAAAGAGGAGAGGCAGAGAGAGGTCTTCCATCCGATGGTTCACTCTCCAATTGGCCACAACAGCCAGAGCTGTGCTGATCTGAAGCCAGGAGCCAGGAGCTTCCTCTGGGTCTCCCATGCAGATGTAGGGGCCCAAGGACTTGGGCCATCTTCTACTGCCTTCTTAGGCTATAGAAGAGAGCTGGATCGGAAGTGGAGCAGCCAGGACTTGAACCAGCATCCATATGGGATGCTGGCACTGCAAGCGCTGGCCCTTTATTTTTAAATATATTTATTTGGAAGTCAGTTACACACAGAGAAAAGGAGAGGCAGAGAGAGAGAGAGAGGGAGAGAGGGAGAAGCAAGCATTTTTAAAAACCACCACCACAAAGACCTAACTGGCCTTCCTTGATCGAGTTCTAATGCCTTTTTTCATCTCATTGCTCTGATTTAGGGAAAGTCAGGAGAATCTCCTGGGATCTCCCCGACCCTCAACTTGGACCTCCCGAACCCCAAGAGAAGGGAGCCCTTCCCTCTGCCCTTGGGAGTGCTGGAGACCGGTGCTGGCAGGGACAGAGTGCGGCAGGAGTCAAGCCTGCCTTTCTCCCGGGCATCAGCTCTTTCTTTCTTCGTCTTCTTCTTCTTTGTAAATATTTATTTATTTGAAAGGCAGAGTTAGAGAGAAGGAGAGGCAGAGAGAGGTCTTCCACCCTCTGGTCCACTCCCCAAATGCCTGCAACAGCCAGGTCTGGGGCAGGCTGAAGCCAGGAGCCAGGAGTTTCTTCTGGGTTTCCCACATGGGTGCAGGGACCTAAGCACTTGGGCCACCTTCCGCTACTTTCCCAGGCACATGAGCAGGGAGCTGGATTGGAAGTGGAAGGGCTGGGGGCCTGTGCAGAGCAGGTAAAGCTGCCGCCTGCAGTGCCGACATCCCGTATGGGCACCGGTTCACATCCCGGCTGCTCCACTTCCGATCCAGCTCTCTACTGTGGCCTGGGAAAGCAACAGAAGATGGCCCAAATCCTTGGGTCCCTGCATCTGAATAAGAGACCTGAAGAAGCTCCTGGCTCCTGATCGGCACAGCTCTGGCTGTTGCGTCTAACTGGGGAGTGAACCATCGGATGGAAGACCTCTCTCTCTGCCTCTCCTTCTGTGTAACTCTGACTTTCAAATAAATAAATAAATCTTTAAAATAATAATAATTTGTATTAAAAAAAAAAAGAAGTGGAAGAGCCAAGACTGGAACTGGCGCCCATACAGGATGCAGACATTGCAGGCCACAGCTTTAACCCACTGTGCCATAGCGCCAGCCCTGGCCATCATCTCTTCACCTGAGAGAAGGGAGCCCAGAGACAAGGCTCATGATTTGTGGGGCTCCTCCCGGCTCCCAGTGCTAAGAAGGCAGGAGAGACACAGGCACCTCTTCCCAGCAAGCCATTGGATGCGGGGTGGTTTGCAAGGAGGCTACGGATTCTGACTTCGGTCAGTGGGGGCACTGGGGTGGGTTTATTGCACTTGCAACAGAGTTTAAATAAGTCCCGGGTGGGTGTGGGAGTCGGGGGGAGGGGAAGGTTGGGCAAGGTGAGGAAGGGCAGAGTCAGTGCAGCTGGCGGGCAGAACCCACACCCTGCAGGCCCGCAGCTCCCCGGGCTTGGGGGGACCGGGAGGGCCTGCGGCTGGCCAGGCTGAGGTGCCCGAACGGTTGCCATCACGGCCTTTTCAGAGTCCTGGGCAGGCCCTGACTTCTCTCAAGTCCGGGCTGGACTGGGCCCCGACACCCAGGTCTGCAGCAGGCTGCAATGGGGTCCCAGATCCGCCTGGTGTAGTTTATCAATGACCGAGTCTGGGATCCAGATCAACCCCAAGCCCCGGGCTGAATCTGGGCCCGCTTGAGTTCCGAGTGCCCCTGTAGCTGGGTGCGAGGCCAGCAGTGATCCTTGTCTGGGTTGGGTCCTGAGCTGGTCCTGGGGCGCCGCCCACCGTTAGTGTTCCCTGTCGACCTCCGGGGCGGGGACTGCGGGGTCTCACCCCCCAGCCTCCAGGGTCCTGGATCTCTGGCAAGGCCCCAGATGGCTCTTTGCAGGCTGGAGCCAGACAGGAAGTCCCGGTGACCAGTCCGGCCTGGGGAACCGGACCAGATGGCCCAGCTGTGTTTCTGAGTTGCTTGCAGGATTCTCCCTCCAGAACGCAAGACTGCAGGGAGGCCGGGGCGTGGGTCCCTGGGTCTGAGGTCCCCCGTCCACGAAGGGGGCACATGTCAACGTGGGTCCTTCACAGTGCAGGGCATGGGGGCCCAGCTTCTCCCCCTGCCCCGGCTCTGGCCCTTCAAGTATGTCTCTGGGCATGGGAGAGGGGCTTCTCCCTGGCCCTCAGCACCTTCAGGAAGTGCCCAGACCCCTCCTTGTCAGCAGACGGCAGGCGGGGGGCTGGGTCTTCGGGATCGGAGTCTGGGGTCGGGAGGACTCAGGCATCGGAGGTGGCTGGAGGCTTGAGCTGAGCTTTTTCCATGGCGGTGCCGTACGGGAGGGAGCGTTTGAAGAACCCCAGCTGAGGAAGGAGAAGGGGGAGCGCTCAGAGACCCTGGGCGTGGTCTCCGCCCGGCTCCCGTGCCAAGAGGGAACAAGGAGGACTCCGGTACCTCCCGCCTCCCCATCCTGCTGAATTCCCCAGGGAAGCCGGGGAGGGGAGGCCGGTTCGCGCTCAGGTGCCAAGTCTGACCCCACCTTGAGCAGCACTGCGAGCCCACCCCTAGGGAATGATGCATGGAAGTGGGGAGGGGCCGACAGCGCAAAGGCCTGCATCTGCCATAGAGGGCGCTGTTGAGTTCACAAGGAGAGATCAGTGCACGCCAGAGATGGAGGGTGAGCATGGGAGGTGCGGGGCGGGGGGGGGGGGGGGGCTGGAGAGCTGATCTTAGGACTGTGCTGGGTCAAGGGCAGAACTCGGAACAGGGCGGGCTGACCTTGTAGAGGATGTAGATGAGCAGGCCGAGCAGGAGGAGCCCGAAGAGGATGGCTAGGATGATGATCCACAGTGGGACGCCCTGGCTGCCTTCGGCCTTGGTCCACTGCACGGCGGTGGCCACCTATGGGGGCAGGTGGGGTGAGGTCACTGAGAACCCCCAAGTCCTTCCTTCTCTGCATTTGGCCTCCACTCACCACCTGAGCCAGACCCACCTCCCGCACTGCGTTTACAGCCACCGCAAAGGCAACCTGAACGCAAAAATGCGAGTTCCTGTGGCCGGCACTGTGGCACCGGAGGTTAAGGTGTGGCTTGTGATGCCAGCATCCTGTATCAGGGACACGGATCTGAGTCCCGGCTGCTCAGCTTCCAGTCCAGCTCCCTGCTAATGCACCTGGGAAAACAGTGGAAGACGGCCCAAGTGCCTGGAGCCCTGCCTCCCACATGGGCGAACTGGACAGACTTCAGTCTGGCCCAGCTCTGACCATTGTGGCCACTTGGGGAGTGAGCCAGCAGATGGAGGACTGATTGCTGTCTCTGTCTTTCACTCTGCCTTTGAAATAAATAAAATAAAATTCTTTACAAAAATACAAATTCTCGGGGCTGGCGTTGTAGTGCAGTGAGTTAATCCTCCACCTGCGGTGCCGACATCTATGGGACTGGTTTGAGTCCTGGCTGTTCCACTTTCAATCCAGTTTCCTGCTAATGCACCTGGGAAAGCGGTGGAAGATGGCCCATGTGCTTGGGCCCCTGCACCCACGTGGGAGACCCGGAAGAAGCTCCTGGCTCCTGGCTCTGCCTGGCCCAGCCCCAGCCACTGCAACCACTGCAGACATTTGGGGAGTGAACCAGCATTTGGAAGATTCTGTCTCCCCGTCTCTCTCTGTAACTTTGCCTCTCAAATAAATAAATAAATCTTTTGGCTCTTAAAAAAAGGTAAGTCTCTAAGATGTGTACATCATCTCTCACTTCTGGGCCTTCACGGCCCCAGAACATTCTCTGTAACTGAATGGTTATCCTAGTTAGCTCCTCAGCCCTCAGCTTGGACATCACTTCTTCCAGGAAGCCTTCCTGGATCCTGCAGGACTAGGTGCAGGAGTTCTCATGATGTGCTTCCATCAACAGCCTGGCCCTTGGCACATTGTGCTGCCATCACCCGCTGGCCCGCGGGCTCGGGAGCAGACTGCCAAGCTTGCTTGCACCACAGCCCTGGCACAAAGCAGAGACTCCACCAACAGTGGTGCCCACGTCACGCCAGGCCCTACTCCAGCCCCCAGCCCCCCGCCCCGCCCTGGACCCACCTGGAGCTCCCGCTGGGGCAGCTGCTGAGGCAGGATCCGGTAGGGCATCCTCAGCGCCTTGTACACAGCCTCGCACTGCAGGCTGAACGGCTGCTGCTGCTTCTGCAAGGTGGGGAGAGGGGGGTCAGGGGGCTGCCAGCCGGGGGGGCACAGGCGCCCCCATCTGGCTCAGACTGGGACCGCCCCGTATTTTCTACTCATTCTGAGTGTCTCCTGAGGTTCCTTAGATGAGGTATAAAAAATGTGAAGTTGAGGGCCGGCGCCGCGGCTCACTAGGCTAATCCTCCGCCTTACGGCACCGGCACACAGGGTTCTAGTCCCGGTCGGGGCGCCGGATTCTGTCCCGGTTGCCCCTCTTCCAGGCCAGCTCTCTGCTGTGGCCTGGGAGTGCAGTGGAGGATGGCCCAGGTACTTGGGCACTGCATCCCATGGAGACCAGGATAAGTACCTGGCTCCTGCCATCGGATCAGCGCGGTGCGCCGGCCGCAGTGCACTGGCCGCGGCGGCAATTGGAGGGTGAACCAACGGCAAAGGAAGACCTTTCTCTCTGTCTCTCACTCTCTCACTGTCCACTCTGCCTGTCAAAAATAAATAAATAAATAAATGTGAAGTTGAGTAATCACAACTAAACTGTGTATAATTAGAGAACCACACGTTCAACCAAAAACCATGGTTCTGAATCAGGACTGCGGGTTAACAGCCAGGAAAATGGCTGGCCCACAGTGTGTGCCTGATTAAGTGGCTGGCCTTTCCGATCCCTACCTCTCCTTGCTTGTCCGCTAAGGATTCACCTGCACAGCTTTTTTTTTTTTTTTTTTAATCATTCTTTAGTAAGCTGGCTTCACTCCAGGCCTCTTCCTGGGCTGGGAAAAGGAAGCTGTAGCTCCCAGTATAGCCACTAGGCGGCGCCAATGACCCACAGCCTGGTCTAGACGCTGGTGAGGGAGAAAGCCCGGGGGGTTTGCTGCGTCCCTTCCCCCTAAGGAGAGGCGGCGAGGACCGTGGGGGCTCGGGGAGGGCCCATCCCGGCGGGTCGAGAGGTCAGGGCCAGCGCTGAGGTGCGGTTCCCTCACCTGCAGGAAGGTCTTGGCCCAGACTCGGAAATGCAGCTGCACACTCCGGCTCTCCTGCCGGTGCAGGGCGCCCAGCTCACAGCGCAGCCTGAAGCACTCGGCGTCCGGGCATTTCTGGGAGGGAGGAGGAGGCGGCCTGAGCCTGCGTCCTGGGCACCCCGCGCTGGGGCCACCTTCCCAGGACCACTTACCAGCACCTGAGGCCCCGGGGAGGCCTGGCTCCGGCCGGGAGCTTCGCGCCTTTGCAGGTGGTGTGGGGGGCCCTCGGGATCCAGCTGGAAGAGCAAAGAGGCCCTGAGCGGCCGCCCGGGTCAGCCTGCACCTCTGCTGCCCTCTGCCTCCCCGCGCTTCCCCTCCTGGGTACGAGGCCCCCAGCATGGCACAGAGGAACAGATTCGACTTGGCTCTCAGAGTTTACCCGGAGGAGATGGGCAAATAAATAATAGGGGCCTTGTTCCTGCCTCAGGGCCTTGGCACTGCTGTTCCCAGCGCTTGGAGAGCAGTCGCCACAGGTGGCCGTCCCCTTGTCCGTTCAATCCTCACCTCCATCAGAGACCCCACCCCCACCCGGGGCTTCCATCAGTGTTCAACCTGCTCGCCTTTCTCTGACTTTTTCTCTATCATGCAGACTTGCTGGGTTTTGTCTGATGCTTTTCCCAGAGCCCAGCAGTGCCCGGGACAGGCATGCCTTTCATTACATGTTGTTAATGAGTAAACAGACAATAAAGCGGGCAAGTGTGAGGAGGACTTCCTGGAGGAGGGGGCACAGGGCTTGGCCCGGGGAATCAGGGATATGGCGTGCAGAACAGAGGCTCTGAAGTGTCTGCGGCTGCCCCTCCCAGGCTCAGCTCTCGCTACAGGTGCATCGGCCACCCCCCACCCCCACCCCGGAGTCCAGGCCCCTCACCTGCAGGCCGTGTAGGTTGGGGGAGTAGTTGCTGGTGCAGTTGCTGAGTCCTGTCACCCGGGTCACGTAGAGGAGCGGCTGGCCCTCCAGAGCCTGGGGACAGCTGAGCTCCAGCACACCCCGGCTGATGGAGCTGGGGCCCAGGTTGATGAGCTGCAGGGTAGGGCCGGGTGGGGGAGAGCACACTGGGCATGAGGAGGGACCAGGCCTGGTCACCCTGGTCCCACCCCAGCCCTGCTGCCCGGTGACATCCTCTCCGGGTCACTCAGCCACCCTGGCCATCACTCCCCCCTCCCATCTGCCACTGGCTCCTGTAGCTGTCACTCAGGCCGGCCCCGCCCCCGCTCACCTCGTACACGTGGTGCACAGCCGGGCCCACGTCCCCCTCCTCTTGGGGCTGATCTCGAGGGTGCCAGTCGCTTACAGGGAACAGCACCGCCTCGGGCTTGGAGACACTATGGAGGGCGTGGTTTAGATGAGGGTGCCAGCGACCCCATGCACCCTGCCCTAGAAGCCCACCCCCACCCCGCTCTGCCTGGGCACCGACCCGTTGAGGGAGACCTGGGCCTGAGCCTCCACGGACAGCCGGAAGGAGACCACGTCGCTCTGAGAGTTGTTGAGGTTCTTGCTGTGGGGGAGGGGCAGACTGAGTGATCCACCAGCCCCAGGCCCCGCCCCCGCCAAGCCCCTCCCCCACTCACACCACACCTACCTGAGGATCTGGAAGTCAAACTGGATGGTTTTCTTTGTGTCCCGAAGATGGGGGACTGTGAACCGCAGGCCCCCCCAGAGCTGCAGGATGGAGGGAGGACTGAGGATCTGCCTCCTCCTGGGCCCAGCCCTCCGTCCCGACCCCGCGGTGGCGCTCCAATGGCTGGTCACTGTCTGGGGAGCCCGCCCCGCCCTCCCGCCCCCAGGACTTACATTGGCGCCCGCCTTCATGGGGTTGCCCAGGTCACACACCAGCATGCGGCTTTGGTTCACGGCAAAGTAGTCACAGCTCAGGCTGGAGAAATTCTGGGGGTGGCGCGAGGTGGGGGGACAGGTCAGGCACGGCGCGCCCCCTGGAGGGGCCACCTCCCCAGCGCCTCCCCCTCCGGCGTCTGCACTCACCCCCGGGTGTCGGACGAGCCCCGAGTACTCGGCTTCCGGAGGGGCGGTGACCCAAAGCTCAGCCTCATAGGCGCCGCCCTCGCCCACGTTCTGGGCGTGGAAAGTCAGGTTGAGGGCGTTCTTGTCACCCAGGTAGACGTGGTTCTGCTCGCTGCGGGGGCACACGGGGAGGGGGGCACCAGGGACTCAGTCCCCAGACCCGGGGCGGAGGGCCACCCAGGAAGGACCCCCGCGCTAGGAACGGAGGCTGCTCCCACAGGTCTACAGGCAGCTGCTTCTCTAGACTGGCCACTGAGTGCTCCCCGGGGAACACGGGCTGTCCCCGCGGCACCCCCGGGCAGGACCCCACCTACCCAAACACCTCCAGCTGCAGGTCGGGCACACAGATGTTGTCCTCTCCACAGTCCAGCAGGATCTGAGCCTGGGGAGCAGGGTGGTGTTGAGACGGGGGCTGTCCCGACGATGCCCCCTCCCTGGGGCCCTGCCTGCCCGCCGGCCGCTAGCCGCCAGCCCCACCTTGTCCTCCATCCAGCTCTCGCTCTGGTAATGCAGGACCGGCTGGAGGCCATGGCTGTCCACGGGGGCTTGAGGGTCCAAGGAGAAGTTGAGTGCGATGTGGATGGGGGAGAGCTTGTCTCGGAATTCCGACTCGTTCTGCGGTCAATGGAGAAAGTAGCCGGGGTCAGGGGGCCTGGGCGCCAGCAGCCCTGCGGCACTGCCTCTGTCTCTCATGTCCCCCCTTGCCCGCCAGGAAGCAATCCTGACCATGCCCAAAAAGGGGCCCCTTCCTCTGTCCCCTGGAGTCCCAAGCCCTTCAAGGAATCTCCCAGGGGCCGGCGTTCGGGTGCAGCGGGTTAAGCCACTGCCTTGGCACCTGTACCCCACATCAGAGTGCTGGTTCAAGTCCTGGCTGCTCTGCTTCCGATCCAACTCCCTGCTAATGCACCTGGGAAAGCAGCAGAAGACGGCCCAGGTGCTAGGGCCCTTGCACCCTCACAGGAGACCAGGATGGAGCTCCAGGCTCCTGGCTTCGGCCTGGCCCAGCCCTGGCTACTGCTGCCATTGGGGGAGAGAACCAGCGGATCAAAACCTCTGCCTCTCTCTCCTTTGAGGAGAGGCCCTCAGTTCCAGGGGCCACCGCGCAGCCTGCCGGGCCGTACCCTGAGGTAGATCTTCATCTCTCTGCATTCCTCCCGAGCCCCATTACGGATGCGCAGGGTCTGCGTCAGAGTGGGCTGTCTGGAAGCCAGGAACAGCGCTCGCCGGACACCGCCCTTCTGCTTCTGCCAGTCCAACTGGAGCTCCACCGTGAAGCCTGCAGCCGCAGGATGTGCAAGGGTGCCGTGAGGTCCCCGGAGCCCCAGCCCACCCCTCCCTCCCAGTGCCCCCGACGTGCAGGCCGTCTCCCTTACCGATGGTGTCAGGGACGTGCTTTCCAGAAGCATTGAGGCAGAAGCTCAGGTTGATGCTGGGGAAACACCAAGTTGACATCTGGTGACTCCAGCTGCAGCAGAGCCCCCACCCTCCACCGCCTCCCAGCAGGCCCCCCTGCCCTGTCCGCTCCCCAGGGCAGCCCCGGTGCAGGCCCTTGCACCCACCAGGCCACCGGGTTCCCCTCCAAGCTGCAGCTGCGCTCCTCGGGGTTGAACATGGCGGGGAAGATGGTGAGGGAGGCGCTGGCAGACACGATGGGGCGGCCCCTGCCGGGTGACAGCACACATGGGGTGAACAGGATAAAGACCCGTCTGTGCCCTGGGCACAGGGGCCCGAGACCCAGGCCCCAGCTCTTCTCTGCTTCCACCTTCCCAACCTCGGCTCCCTGGAGGAAAGTCCCAGGTGCCCCTTGGAGTTCATACCTGTATACCACAGCCTTGTCCACACCGAAGGACCCCACGATCAGATCTGCAGGAAGCCAAGAGACCCCAAATCAACAGCCCTTCTTCCTGACTCTAATGCAATTTCATCGCTCAGCAAAGCAGGAGTCAGGAGACAGCTCCCTCTGGTGGCATGATCCTAGAACCGCACCCAGGGCCGTAGGATAGGCACACAAGCTGGGTCAGGGTTGGTGACCAGGAGAATTCTAAGGTGGAAAGGATATCAGGCGCAACTCACCAGGGTATCCATTGCCATCCAGGTCTCGACCTCCTCGGAGGGCAGAGCCAAAGAAGTCCAGGCTGTGGGCAGCTGGCCACAGGGGCCGCAGAACCTGGGAAGGCTTAGAGCCCAGGCCCCCTGGGCCCCCAGGGAACACAAAAACGACCCCCTGCTGGGTCTCCCCTCCAAAGGGAGCCCCAATGGCCACATCTGCAAGACACACACGGCACACGCCAGTCAGCAGGCCAGGAGTTCAGGGCTCCCAATCTCTCCCACCAGACCCCAAGACCCTCCGTCAGTCCCCATACTCTGATTAATCTCCAAGCCTCCAGAGCCAGTGACTGCGCAGCTTACACAACCCCTTCCGGCACAGGCCCCTGAGCCCATGGTGCTCACCATTGTAGCCATCCTGGTCCAGGTCCCCCAGGGGAGTCAAGGAGCTGCCGAACCGGCCAAACTCATCACGGCCAGTGAGGGTCAGGGTGGGCGTGGTGTCCATGCCTGCTCGCTGCTGCAGGTACACGTAGACCCTGCCCACCTCCTGGGGCCGCCCGTCGGCTGTCCGCTCCATGAGCAGGGGTGCCCCCACCAGCAGGTCATCCAGCCTAGGGGTGGGGCAGACCCAGGCATCCTGTTGCCCCAATCCTAGTCCTGGATTCCAGGCTCCCGCCACCCAAGTCAAGAGAGCCGAGGTCTCTGGTCCTTGGTCCTCAGCTCTCCTTGTCTCTGAGGATTAAGAGGACGAGACCGCAGAGCAAAGCCTGGGAGAGGGCCCGCACTGTGGCGCAGCAGGTGAGGCCACTGCTGCGGCACCAGCATCCCATATGGGCATCGGTTCGAGTCCCGGCTGCTCCACTTCCCATCCAACTCTCTGCTATGGCCTGGGAAAGCAGAAGATGGCCCAAGTCCTTGGGCCTCTGCACCCACGTGGGAGACACGGAAGAAGCTCCTCGCTCTTGGCTTCAACCTGGCCCAACCCTGGCCAATGAGGCCATTTGGGGAGTGAAACATTAGATGGAGGATCTCTGTCTCTCTCCTTATGTAATTCTGCCTCTCAAATAAATCAATCTTTAAAAAAATAAGCCCGGGAGAAAACATTTCCTTGCACCTTTGCACCTCGTCCCATCACCCTTCTTCCCTCTAGGTGCGGTGAGGGCACGTGACATGCCCGCTTCTGGCCACTCACCCATCTCCGTTGAGGTCTGTGGCAGCCACTGCGTAGCCAAAGTAGGAGGCCATCTGGGGAGGGGGACAGAGCGGCAGCACCAGGTCAGAACCAGGGGAGGGGAGGTGTCAGTAGGGGCTGGGGGGAGGGCCGGGAGGACATCGCTACATCAGGGCTGTGGCCGGCTATCCGAGGGCCTAGCTGGGATGGTGGTGTCGGGGGGTGGGGGTGTCCTCACCTGTTCTCCTGAAAAGTTGTAGAGGGACCGGATGTCCGAGCCATTCAGGATGGTGACCTGGGGGACGAGGAGACAGGCCTATTGGTCTTGGACTGGTTGGAGGACGAGCATGGGCAGGATCCCAGGGACAGGTCCCTAATTCCTTCCCCCCCACCCCGAGCTGGGCCCCAGTTCTCCAGGCTGCTGGCTCCACCCTGGGGCTGCCTCCCTGCTCTGCTCCCGCTCCCCTGCCGCTATGGACAGCATTTTATATGTTTATCTCTTTCTCACCCAGCTCCACCGTAAGAGTGGAAGCTCCAAGTTCTCGGATTTCTGCACACAATCAAGGGGAGCTCCGTGCACAGCAGAACCCCAGCAACGGCGCCCAAAGACTCGCCACCCGCGTCTCCCTTGGCCGCCAGCCCCCAGCCCAGCTCCCATGTCTCCTTCCTGTGGGGACCTGTGCGGCCGGCAGACCTCCTGGAGAGCCTTGCTGGCTTCCCAGCCCCTGCAGCCAGGCTCACTGCCCTCAGGGGACAGAGGAGCAATGCCCCCTGCCAGGAACCCGTGGCAACCATGGCCTGGAGCTCACCTTCCGGGCTGGTCCTCCAAGGCTCCAGGTGGGCTGGCCCTGACCTGTTTTGCTCAATCTTTACTTCCTCTCACCTCCTGCCAGGAGTCTGCTACTCTGGCCCGAGACCTTGTTTGTTCCCTTTTTTTTTTTAGGTGGCTTTTTTTTTTTTTTTTTAATGTATTTATTTTATTTGAAAGGCAGAAAAGAGAGGTCTCCCATCTGCTGGTTCACTTCCCAAATGGCCACAACAGCCGGAGCTGCGCCAATCTGAAGCCAGGAGCTTCCTCTGGATCTCCCACGCTGGTGCAAGGGTCCAAGGACTTGGGCCATCTTCTACTGCTTTCCCAGGTGCATTAGCAGGGAGCTGGATTGGAAGTGGAGCAGCCAGGACTTGAACCAGCGCCCACATGGGATGCTGGTGGGGGTTGCAGGTGGCGGCTTCACCCGCTACGCCGCAGCACCAGCCGCGAGACCTTGCTCTTTCTTTCCACCCCTTCCAGGAAGCTGCCTGGGGGCTCCCTGGCCTCCTCGGCTGAGCCCTCCTGGAAGTTTCTCTGACCCTTCTTGAGAGAGGAGATTTTCTTTTGTTGACACTGCTAATCTCACTTATTGTCCTCAAGCCCATCACAGCACAGAAAGAGTACTTTGGAACAAAGCAGACCTGGTTTTAAATCTTTACCCATGGGGCCAGTGTTGTGGTGTGGTGCGTCCACCCGCTGCCTGCGACACCAGCATCCCCCCCCCCTTTTTTTTTTTTGACAGGCAGAGTGGACAGTGAGAGAGAGAGAGAGACAGAGAGAAAGGTCTTCCTTTTGCCAGCATCCCCTTATGAGCACTGGTTTGAGTCCCGGCTGCTCCACTTCCCATCCTGCTCCCTGCTAATGTGTCTGGGAAAGCAGCGGAGCATGGCCCAAGTGCTTGGGGCCCTGCATCCACATGGGAGACCTGGAAGAAGCTCCTGGCTCCTGGCTTAAGCCTGGCCCAGCCCCAAAGTTTGCTACCATTTAGGGAGTGAGCCAGCTGATGGAAGATCTCTCTCTTTTTTCTGTCTCTTTTTCTTTCTCTGCCTTTCAAATAAATAAATCTAAAACAAAACAAAACAAAACAAAAAAACAAAAACCACCTTTGCCCAGCCAGTTACTAAGTTAAGTAACATGCTTGGTCTCTTACACTCTGGGTTTTCTCATGTGTGAAAGAAGCATGGTGCTATCGACCCAGCAGGCTCACTGTGAAAATCGGAGGTCGTGGACGGCAGTGCCGGGCGCGCTGGGTAACCCCTTTGGTGAGAACTGTGTGCGTCTTGTCTCCCACCCAGAAGACTGTGTCATAAGGAAGCACCTTATGACACAGGGTGTGAGGTCCTGCTGGTCTGCTTATCTCTCGCCTGGGCTTTGCACGCGGTACGAATGTGACCAGCTCCCAGGGCACTCTTATCTGTCTTCTTTTCAAAGCACCTGTCAGGGCCTAATAATAGCAGCCCCCAGCTGTGCACTGCCGAGCGCCTTGTGAGCGTTTTCGCTGGCATGATCTCATCGCGTCGCCGCAAGAGCCACGTGAGCTTAGAACTATTATTATCCCATTCTACAGAGAAGCATGAGGCTCAGAGAGGCCACACAGGAAACAGGACATCAACAGAGAACAGCACGTGTCACTCAGAGTCAGTGCCAGAACTCGAACCCGGGTCTGACCCCACAGGCTGAGTGCTCGCAAGCCACTGGGGGTGGTTCTTTGGGACCAGTTGGGGGACAATGGCTGGGACTCACGTAGCCGTAGGTGAGATTCCCTTTGGGCACACCAGCGATGAAGTCTGCGGAGAGAAGAGACAGGTGACCGTCTCAGTACCTAGGGGCCCCTGGGCCTGGGTTTCCACCTGCCCCCTCCCATGGCCCAGCCTGGGGACACACTTACCTTCTGTGTCGTCCCGGCTGAATTCACCCACGGCCACGGAGTATCCTGGGGGGGACAGGATGGGTGAATTTAGCATTTCAGCCCTGGCCCAGCCCCCACACCCTTCCCCAGCCTTGCTGGGCTTTCACAGTCAACCTGCAGCTGACAATATCAGCAGAGGGGCTGGCAGGCCTGAGTGGCAGAAGGGAAGGTGGGGCGCTGGCAGGCCCACAGCCCCCCGGGTGCTCCCCTGGCGTGCATGCGCGCACACACACACACACACACACGCACTCCGCTGGCTCACCCAGGTAGCTGTCGTCGTAGGTGGAGCTGGCCTGGCGCGTCTGCAGCTGCCCCTGCACCAGGTTGATGAGGTACTCGGGGTAGTAGGACTTTGCAATCTGCTCCTGAGTGGCAGACAGGATCTGGCCTGGGAGAGGCATGAGGAGGGCATGGGTGGAGAGGGAGGCCGCAGGGGGTCCTGGGGGCTGACCGGGCAGGAGTTAGGGCAGCCTGGCGTGGGCGGTGGCTGGGGAGAGGGAGAGGAGAAACAGGATGGGGACAGGAGGCGGATGGAGGAAGGCCTCTTGCTCTCCTAGGAGGCCATGGTGCCAGGGGCAGAACTCTTACCTTGCCAGAAATAGCTCCCCGGTCCCCCTAGGACCACACGGCCGGTCTGTGGACAGCAAAACAGGTGAGTCCAGCATGTGGCCCTGATCCCACTGGGTCCACCCCCACCCACAGCCCCTTCCCTCCCAGGTCAGCCCCTCACCTTGGTGAACTCGGCGCTGAAGCCCCCCTGGCAGTATCCCTGTCCGGCCGCCCAGCTGAAATCTGTGGGGAGAGGGGCTCTGCACTCGGGGCTCAGCAGCAAGGAGACAGCACAGGGAGGCAAGGGCAGAAGGGGCCTCCCGGGGCTGCTGGGCAGGCGAGCATCAAGGCCCGCGGTGCCCGTAGCCAAGGGAAGTCAGCCTGGGCACCGGGGCCACGCTCGCGGAGAAGGCAGACAGGGCTGCACACGCCCCTACCTGAGCGGCAAGGTGCGTACTCCAGAATCCGGGTGAAGTTGTCTGTCGAGAGGTAGCAGGTGCCCACGGGGTCGCTGAGCGGCTCCTTTTCCGTGCGCCAGCTGTACAGGGGCGCGCACGCCTGGGAGGGCCCAGGGGCGGGGCTTCAGGTTTGGTCCAGTAAGGCCCGGCCTCCCTCCTTCCAGGCCTAGCCTGTCCCATCCCATCCCCCACCCCTCCCAACGCCGCCAGCAGGCCGCTCACCAAGATGGAGGAGCCGTGGGCCCGCACGGTCGCCCCGAACCACTGCAGGGACTTGTACTCCACAGGCTCCTCTCCCTCCTCGCCGGACAGGGACGATTCCAGGACGCGGGGGCCTGGGGGCAGTCAGAGGGGGCAGTCACGCCGGGCCACGCTGCAGTGGACCCTCCCTCAGCCCAATCCTCCAATCCTCACTGCTGGGCGCTGCAGGCTAACCCTTGCCTACCCCACCTCCCCACACACCCCCGCCCTGGGTTTCAGCAGCGTCTCCCCTCTCCCTAAGCCTCCTCCTCCAGCTGGGACAGCAGGCCTGCAGTGCCGTGGGGGGCGGAGGTGGGGAACAGAGCTGTTTCCCAAGAGCAAGACCCCCTGACAGCACATCTTGTGAAAATCATTTACGAGCCAGTGAGACCGAGACAGAGAGGAGGGGTCCCGCATGCCAGTTCACTTTTCAAATGCCCTCAATGGCGGGAACTGGGAGGGCCGGCGCTGTGGTGCAGCGAGTTAAGCAGCCATCTGCAGTGCCGGCGTCCCATATGGATGCAGGTTTGAGTCCTGGCTGAGCCACCTCCAAACCAGCTCCCTGCTAATGCGCCTGGGAAAGTAGTGGAAGATGGCGCAAGTGCTTGGGTCCCTGCACCTGCTTGGGAGACCCCGAGGAGGCTCCTGGCTTCAACTTGGCCCAGCACCGACCATTGTGGCCATTTGGAGAGTGAACCAGCAGATGGAAGACCTTTCTCTTTGTCTCTCCTCTCTCTCTAACTCTGAGTTTCAAATGCATAAATAAAACTTTAAAAAAAATCTCTGGCTGGCGCCACGGCTCACTAGGCTAATCCTCCGCCTTGCGGCGCCGGCACACCGGGTTCTAGTCCCGGTCGGGGCGCCGGATTCTGTCCCGGTTGCCCCTCTTCCAGGCCAGCTCTCTGCTGTGGCCTGGGAGTGCAGTGGAGGATGGCCCAAGTGGTTGGGCCCTGTACCCCATGGGAGACCAGGAGAAGCACCTGGCTCCTGCCTTCGGACCAGCGCGGTGCGCTGGCCACAGCGCGCCGGCTGCGGCGGCCATTGGAGGGTGAACCAATGGCAAAGGAAGACCTTTCTCTCTGTCTCTCTCTCTCACTGTCCACTCTGCCTGTCAAAAAAAAAATAAACTCACATTAGCATGATGCATTGATTGGTTACAACTGATGAGTTGGGGCTCATCACTGTCGCCCAGGGTCCACAGTGCACATTAGAACTCACGCTTGCTGGTGCATGTTCTGTGACTGGCTCCATCCCAGCCTGCGTCTCTAAAAATATCTTGCTCTATTTTTCTTAAATTTTTTTTTTTAAATTTGAAAGAGTTACAGAGACGGGGAGAGACAGAGAGATCTTCTATCCACTGGCTCACTCCCCACATGGTTGCAATGGCCAGGGCTGGGCCAGAGCAAAGCCAGGAGCCAAGAGCTTCTTCCGGGTCTCCCACATGGGTGGCAGAAGTCCAAGCACTTGAGCCATCTTCCGTTGCTTTTCTCCAGCCATTAGTAGGGAGCTAGATTGGAAGCGGAGCAGCTGGGGCAGGAAACAGCACCTATATGGGATGCCAGTTTTGCAGGCAGCAGCTTTATCCACTATGCCACATATATGAAAGGCAGAGAAAGAAAGAGAGCGAGCAAGCAAAGAGAGATCTCTCATCTCTTGGTTCACCCTCCAAATGCTGGGCTAGGTTGAAGCCAGGAGGCTGGAACTCAATCTGGGTCTCCCCTGTAGGGGGCAGAGACCCAACTACTTGACCTCTCACGACTGGCCCCCAAGGTGTGCAGCTGGAAAGAGGAGCACAGCTGGGACTTGAATCCACGCAGTCTGATACAGGATGCAGGTGTGCAAGCGGAGGCTTCACTGCTCACCGCAACATCAGCCCCTGCTTCTTTCTTGGTCTTTCTCCCTCCCTCCACGTCTAATCTAGGACAACCCCTCTCTCTGTCAGCCTTTTTTATTCCTCTGATTCTTATCCATCTTTCAGGCTTTTTTGTTTTGTTTTAAGATTTATTTATTTTGAAAGAGTTAGAGAGAGAGAATGTTCCATCCACCGGTTCACTCCCCAGATGGTTGCAACAGCCAAGGCTGAGCCAGGCTGAAGCCAGGAGCCAGGAGCTTCACCCGGGTTTCCCACATGGGTGCAGGGGCCCCAACACTTGGGCCATCTCCCGCTGCTTTTCCCAGGCTGTTAGCAGAGAGCTGGATGGGAAGTGGAACAGCCAGGATTTGAACTGGGATGTTGGCACGGCAAGCAGAGCTTACCCTGCTATGCCACAACTTGGGGGCCCCCAGGCTTTTTAAAAATCAGTTTCATCATTCTCCTCCCCAAACCATGGCTCCTGCACTCCACCTTCTCACGCTTTTCTCTTGCTGTCCCCTCATCCTGGTCTCTGTCCCAGGAGCCAGCAGGCTCCAGTGCACATCCATGCCCCACTGGTCGGAAGCTGTGTGACCTTGGACGAGTGACTTAACCTCTGTTTCCTCACATATAAAACAGTTGTTGAGAGGATTAAGAGAGCTCACGATGTGAAGTGCTCCCAGCAGCGCCTGGCCCGGGCAAGGGCTCTTCAAGTGCTAGCTGATAGTGCCTGTCTCCCGCCGCCCAGCTGACCCCGAGCTCCCTGGGGACAGTGGCTCAGTCCCCGCCCTGGGGCCCTCGGTGGGCGCTCAGCGGAAGGGACTGCGAGTCTGCGCCACTCTCGCTGTCTTTGTGTTCCGGCCCCTGGCCTCCCTGGGTTGCGGGTGATTCAGGGGAAATGAGAGCCACATGTTTCTGAATCATGCCCGCCCTCTTTGGGCTGGGCCGGACTGGGAACGTGGAGTAAGCGCCACGGGGAAGCCACTGCACTGGAGCCCGGGGCGAGCACGTGGCGGCGGGGAGCTGGGCAGGCCCCACCCGGGCCACGCCCCCCAGCCGCAGCCCCACCCCCAGGCCCTCCCTGAGCTTCCCCGCCTACCTTTGCTGTCAAATTCGATGGGTGTGCACTGCGTGGAGTTGGCGGCCCAGGGACAGAAGTAGACAGCACCACCCTGCAGCACTCCTGGCTGGCTGGTGTTGGCTTTGGGCGCTCCCACCAGCACACTGACCCTGTGCGGGAGAAGGGGCGGCAGATCAGGGGGGGAAGGACCTAAGGCCTCTGGGCCAGGGCTGCCTGGGGGTGGGAGAGATGCCCCCTGGGCTGTATTTATAACTCCGAAGATGCCACAGATGCCAGAGGCACAGTCTGGAGCCAGGCGGTCCCCATGTGCCGCTGTCACTAACACAACCTTCCCCTCCTCCCTCCCACGGCTGCCTCTCCTCCCCTACCTTTGCCTGTCACCAAAGACAGGGGCACCCCCAGCTCTCCGCCTCCCCGAATGAGATGTGCAGGGTCCTCTCCTCTCACCCAGCCTGTACCCTCTTGTCTCCAGCCAAAGAAAGCCCTTCCCTGGCGTCTGGCAGCTGGGCTGCCCAGCCCTGGGGTGTGGAGAAGGAAAATGTGAGACTTGGAAGTTAGGCTGGAGGAGCTGGAGGACAGTGCAAACAGACGGCTCCCCTGGGCCCTGGCCTGCCCTTGCCCCGGGGTCTGGCAGGGTCTCCGCCTCGGCCGCTGAACCCGTTTTCCACACACTCTCCCCGGAGATGGCTCGCTTGCTCGGCTTTGGTTTGTGGGTCCTCTTTCTCTCTTGCTGTCAGGTTCTAGGCTTCCCCATCTCCATGGGCTTCTGTCCTGGCTCAGTTTTCAGAACCCCGATACCCACAATCTGTGATGCGTGGACATCTCCTCAGTCCCCCTGCAGGACCGGGTGAGCCGGGGGGGGGGGGGGCTTGGGGATGGGAGCACCTGAGAGCGATGAAGTGGGAGTGTGAGGAGGGGTCTGTGAGGGCCACAAGATGAGGCTGGGGGAGACAGGGGAGCAGGCTGGGGAGAGAAGTTCCTGAAGTTACAGGGAGTGCGGTGGAGAGGGGCGGGGAGGGGAGGTGCCAGCCTCCGTTATCCTGGGGACAGGAAATGTTTACTGCCTGTGGCTTCCTGTCTGTTGCCAACCTCTCACTTCTCCGTTTGTCTCCCACTACCCGGTGGGCCCCACCCCTCTCACTCAGGCTTTACATCTAGCTAGGGGGTGGGGGTGGGGGCTGGCACGAGGACCAAGTCCAGTGGGGAGGCTGCATTGTCCAGAGTTGGGTAAGGAGAGGGGGGACCCTTCTCTTGGCAGGGGGGCAGGCCCCGGAGAGCCTGGCTGCCGCCTTCAGGCTCTGGAAGGTGGAAAAGGCCACCACTAAGCTGAAGCAGAGGCCAGGGCAGCTGTGGCCCAAGAGCCAGGACCAGGACCCAGGAGTTCCGGCTCAGGGCCTGACTCAGAGTGCCTGGGCAGCCTCTCCCTCTGGATGAAGAGGTTGTCACCAAGTCTCCTGGAGCACAGGGCTGAGGCCAAGCGACCCTGTTCTCCCCCTCCATCTCCAACACCTCCTGCTCTCGGGGAGCGGCTGAGCCTGAGACCCGAGGAAGCCCGAGGAAACAGCTTGGGGTTCAGCGGGGCTGGAAGGCAAGAGAGAGGCCCTCCAGTGTGCTGCTCAGACTGCCTGCCCTGCAGGCCACGGACAGACCCACACCTGTGCAGTAGCTCGTAGCTGTGCCAGAGCATCAGTATCCTCTGATACCCCCGCCACAACTGCAACCCATGCAATAAACAGTCTCCCACCTGCCAAGTGAGGTGGCTGAGAAGTGGGCTCATCCTGCTTTCCAAGTCCAGCAGGTCACCCCTCTTAGAGGCCCAGGAGGGAGACCAGGGAGGGTCTTTGGGCCATTTTCAGTATTTCAGAAAGCCTAATGGAAATCATGCATCGACTGGGTAAAGTGGCCCAGGCTAACGAAAACGTCAAGTGTATTTGCTTTTGGCTGGAATCTGGTTATCAGCAAAGGCCCTCTTCCAAAATAGGGTTGGAGAAAGAGGAAGCACAAACCATAATCTATCTCGAAGCCCCAGAACACTGCCATTCTAGGGTTTTCCTTGGGGACCCACAGCAAGGCTAGACGGCACGGCACAGGGCACCCCCTGATCTTAAGACTTTATTGCAGATGCCTCAGCGGGTTTCCGTGAAGGAAAGGGAAGTCAGCTTGGTCCTGACACTTCAGAAAGAGTTAAAAACTGCAGGCCTAGTCTCCGACCTTGTCTTACAGATGGGAAAATCAAGAAATGTGCCCAGGGACACCCAGTATAACCCCCAGCCAGGAGCCCTGGGTCCCGGGGCCAGCGTTCTGCCGAACCCACGGCTGATCCATTCCCTCCTCTCCAGTATCTCCCCAGCCAGGCTTCTGATTAACCAAGTGCCCGTTCAATACTGAGTTACTGTTTGACTCCATGGACCTCACTCACAAGGTCGGGGGTGGACACGGGTCCCGCTCTTGTAGGACCGACAGCAGCACTGGCCAGGCCCAGGAAGACACCTGATGCCAGACCCTGAGTGCATTCACAAGGGATGCGCTGGCCAGCCGGCGGGGAGGATGAGTGGCCTGGGGCTGCTCTGTCCACCTTTCCCGCTTCCAAGGGTCCTGGGCCGAGTCTTTCCCTCTCTCAAGCCTTGGGTTCTTCTCATATAAGGACAGGTTGGGGCCAGTGCTGTGGCGCAGTAGGTTAAGCCTTCGCCTGTGGCACCAGCATCCCACATGGGCGCTGGTTCCTGTCCCGGCTGCTCCACTTCCTGTCTGATCCAGCTCTCTGCTATGGCCTGGGAAAGCAGTAGAAGATGGCCCAAGTCCTTGGGCCCCTGTACCCGTGTAGGAGACCTGGAGAAAGCTCCTGGCTTCGGATCGGCCCAGCTCTGGCCTTTGTGGCTTTTTGGGGAGTGAACCAGTGGATGGAAGACCTCTCTCTCTCTCTCTCTCTCTCTCTCTCTCTCTCTCTCCCTGTAACTCTGCCTCTCAAACAAATAAATACATCTTAAAAAAAAAAAAAAATGGGTTGTCCTCTAGAAGCCCCTAGAGGAATTCCATGACTAGTTCCAGTTCTCAATTTCTGCCACTCGAAGCCTCAGTTTTTAGAGCTCTAAAATGGGTAGCAACACCTCTTCTGGGAGCAGGGCTTTCTGTAACAGCCCGATGCAGAAATCGATAGGAAAGTGCTGAGGAATGTGAGGGAGGGTTAGTACCGCCGCGGTTCTAAGCAAGACAGAAACGGGAAAAACTAAACAAAGAACTAGGTGGTGGCCAGTGAGAAGAAAACCAGAACCGGAAAACAGCCACCCTATAAAACGCGGCCTCCCGAGTCCCGACGCCCCTGTGTGTACCAGGGCCTTTTACACAGCTGGCCCCGTTCAGTCCTCGGAGCAGCCCGCTGAGTCGGCTGTCTCATTTTCCCAGGAAGACCAGGCTCCTGGAGCTCAAGCCACACGCCCCCAGCCACCAAAAGAATGACTTGGTGGTTGGGGAGGCGTTGGGGTGTAGCAGGTTCAACCGCAGCTTGGGACTCCAGCATTCCATATGGGAGCCGACTGCTCCACTTCCCATCCAGCTCGCAGCTAATGGCCTGGGAAAGCAGTGGAAGATGGCCCAAGGGCTTGGGCCCCTGCACCCACGTGGGAGACCAGGAAGAAGCTTCAGGTTCCTGGCTTTGGCTTGGCCCAGCCCTGGTCGTTGCAACCATTTAGGGAGTGAACCAGCAGATGGAAGATCTCTCTCTCTCTCTCTCTCTCTCTCTCTCTTTCTCTCATTTTGCCTTTCCAATAAATAAATCTTATAAAAGGAGAAATAAAAAATAAACCGTATAAAAAGAGAAAAAGGAATGCGCCCGTGGAGGGGACGCACTCCCAGCACTGCCTGGGCTTCAGCTTTGGGGGCCTCTCCCTGCTCGGCCTGTGCTGTCATGCTCTTGTGGCGTCTGTGGCAGGTGACTCAGGAGAGGCCCAGAGACGAAGGTGCTCCCTCTAGGGCCCTGCTGGTCTCCTGTGGGGGCAGGGGTGGGAGGCCCAGCGGCGTGGGAAGGGGGCAGGTGGGAGGCTCTACGCCCTCTGGGAGGAGAAAATGAGAGAGGAGTTCAGGCTGGACACCTGGGTCCTCCTGGGAGGGGAGGTGAGCAGGAGGGGGAGGGGCGAGAAGCCTGGGTCTTGTTTTAGAAGAGAGCTTAGGGACAGAAGGCTCAGGCCAAGCGCCAGACAGACACCTAGGGAGCCAGGAGTGTGCGAAAGTCCAGATGTTTCAGAGGAGTGTTTTACAAGGAATGACACTCTTGTGGTGGCCAGGGGCACAGGGGACGGTTCAAAGCCAGAGAGCTAGATGCCCGGATGTTGATGACAGGATCCCAGCACCCCCACCCCCACCCCACTAGGGCTGTGCTGAGGAGTCTGAGGGGGGCCTGGGGGAGGCCAGGCCTGGCAGACTACAGGCCAGGGTGATGCAATGGGGTTTGGGCAAGAGGCCAGGGGGGTGGGGTGGGGACCTTGAAAAGCCCAGAACCAACAGATGAGGATGAGCCGTCTTTCTTTTTTCCCATCCCCACGTCCCACAAAGGGGAAATCTGCTCCCCCCTCAACTGAATCAGCTGGATGAAGCCCTTGTGTCCCGAAAGACAGCGGGATCAGTTCACGGCATCACACGTGGAAACAGCTCGCTTCTCACAGGGGCAGCGTCCACTCCTGAGATACTGGGGGATGCAGGGCTCACTGCTGACAGAGGTCCCGTGGGCTGGGGGGGGGCAGCAGCAGGGAGCTCAGAAGTGCAGGGGCACGATCCCCGTCTCGGGGTCCCCGGCCCCTTTCTCTCCCACTTCCCAATCTCCCATACAGTTAAACAAGTACCCTAGTTCCAACGCTGCTTCTAGCTGTAACTCCCGTTTCCCCAAGCCTGTGGATTCTCCGTTTTCCTGGCACCCAGGGTCCGGGGACTCCTTGTCTCCCTGCTGAGTTGGGTACAGGATCCTCCCTTGAGACTTTCGTTCTGAGAGCGGGCGTCTCTGCGGTTTCTGACCCTAGCCCTAACATTCTCAGGCTCAGTTCAGCTCCAGCCGACAAGCTACAGGAAATCAGCTTTTCTCTTCCTCCCAAGAGCTGGAGGAAGAGGGAACCCGCCCACCCCCTCCACGCGCGCACACACACACCCCTCCCGACACTGCCGCGCACCCGCCCTGGGCCGAGCCCGCCCCCAGCCCCGGCGCCCGCAGGGCCAGGGTCCCCGGACTCTCCCCAGGTTCTTGGATCCCCGCGTCTGAGCAGATGGGGGTGGGGGCGGGGAGGAAGTCAGAGTGGGAGACCGCGGAGAAAGGGGAGGGGGCCGCCGTCCCTGTCTCGGGTCTTCCCCGTCTGAGTCGAGGGGGGGAGGGGAGGGCGAAGTTGGCCCCCACTTAACCTTCGGACCCCCTCGGTCTCTGACTCGGCTCTCACTTCACGCCGCCCATTCTGCTGCGACCCCTTCCCTCTCCGCACAACGGCCCCAAGGGGCCCCCTAAGTCCCCCAGCGCCCCTCAAAGCCCCTCCTGGCCTCCGCGCTCCCTCCCTGCCCCGCAGCCCGCAGCCCCCAGCCCTCAGCCGGGGACCCTCTGCTTTGGGTCCACGCGCTCTCCTCTCTTGGCCGCGAGACCCCAGCTCAGACTTTCCACAGCTTCCAGCTTCGCGTCGCCTCCCGACACAGGTCTCCGCACGGACCCCTAGCAAACCCCAGGCCTCCTCTACGCCGGCCACGGCCCCCTCCGTCCACGCGCGCGGGCCCCCAACTCCAGCCCGGTCCTTTCAGGCTCCGCCCTCCAACTCCAGCCCCGGTCCCCTCCAGACCCCAGCCGCGCCCCCGGTCTCCGGGCCGCCCCCACCCACCTCCCGCCGCGACCCCTCCTCACTTACCCGTCCGTTCCCGGCCGGTAAAACTCCACCGAGAAGCCGAAGAAGGAGCCTGGGGGCCCAGAGAGCACCGCTGGGGCCTCCGCGTCTAGGTTGAAGCCCCCGACCCTGGGTGGCGGCGGCAGCAGCAGCAGCAGCAGCAGCGGCAGCAGCGGCGGCGCCGGGGGTCGGCGCCGGGGGCCCCAGCGCGGCGGCGCGGCGTGGAGACGGGACCCTGGCGCCCGGCTCCCCATAGCGCCCGCTCTTCCCTGTCCTGGGGCCACCGACCCGGAGCCGTTTCCTAAACCTCCCAGAGGCGAATGACTCAACGCGGGGAGGAGTTTGCCAAACTCCCGGTTGGGCCCTCCCCCCGCCCGCCGAGGGGGCTGGCGGGGGGGCATTCCTGGGTCCTGGGGACGCCGAGCCCGCGCCCCCCGCCCCAGCCCGTAGGGGCGCGGGGGCCAGCACCTCCGCAGCGCTCGCCCCAGCCCCAGCTGGAGGCCGGGTGTCCCCACTGGGCCCGACTGGGCGGGCTCGGGCTGGTCCCCTCCTCTGCTCCCCCTCCCCCGCCCTCCTCTCCAGATGTACAACGTAAACGCTCGGAAAAGGAGTCGGAAAAAGGGAGCGGAGAATTTCCTAATGAGGAAAGGAATCACCTCTGGAGGGCGGAGGGAGCCCGGGGATGGTGTGTGGGGTCTCCCGCGCTTCCTCGGGGTCTCCGGAGACGCGTCTGGCGCCTGGCCAGCTGGGATTCCCCCTCGCCTTCCGGGGCCACCGGGGGCCTGGGTTCGGGCCAGCTGGATTTGGGACTCTGGAGTCGAGGAACGGAGCGCTCCCGGTCCGCCTGATAAGGGGACTTGGGCGCGATCCTCCAGTTCCGGGCCCCCACCCCGAGCTACTAGTATTGAAACCCAGCGGTGTGCCGAATTCTGCCCCAGCTCTCTGGCTTCTTGGCTGTAGGGTGTGGAAACCTCTGCTGAGCCCCTGCCTCGCGCCTGGCAGCTGACCAAGCGCCTGGGAGTGGTTGCCCCTCAAGTACCTTCCTGATCGAACTGGCCTGGTTCCTGCAGAGTGGGGAGGGGGTACCCAGCTCTCAGCATCTAAGGGCGGGAGCTCTGGCAGCTGGAACCCGGGACGCTATTGTCCCCATGTCCCCGTGGGGGTGGTGGAAGGGACTCCAGCCAGGGAATGCAGGGACCCCCTGCCCACCCCCTCTCCCAGCTCTGGCTCCGCGGGATGAGATCACCTTCAGGACTCCACTCTTTTATCTCAGTCTGGGGGAGGAAGACCCAGGGGCCTGCATTCCCTTCTCACCTCCTCTCCTTTCCCCCTCCCTTCCTGCCTCTTTCCTCCAGGACCCCTCCCGTTCCCCAGTAAGATCCAAAGCATTGACCCCTGCCCCTCTCCTCCCCAGCCCTCTGCCCCACTCTGGGCTGGAATAAGAGTGCCCAGGGCCACTGCTGTTTGCCGCCACACCCCTTCCTCTCACTCTGCTACTCTACTTCCTGTCCCGATTATCCGGGCACACACCCAGCTGCAGCCCCAGGGAGAGGTGGGCTGCTCTCTGCCCACCCCCACCCCCCCCAGGTACAGGGCCTGGCCCTTTCCCAGGAGAGGAGCCCAGGGCCTCCTCCAGGTGAGATCCTAAGCACAAAGGCAGCTTCCAGGGGAGACCAGCTCAAGCCACAGGACTGAGAACCCCTTTAGAAGGAGGCCTGGTGGCTGTGTTACCCAGCAAAAAACATGTGTGTGGATCAAGTTCTCTCCTTTCCCAATCCAGGCAAACTCTTGAGATTTTCCCAGGATGGGTGAGCTTGGAGTGGGGGCGGGGAGGGAGGTGTGTGACTCAGCTCCTCCCAGGAGCCTTGGAGGGGGACAGGGGACAGAGCGTCCTGCCCCATCCTCCCCCCTCCAGCCCCTCCCCCCCCCCAGCCTTGGCCAACTCAAACAGGCACCCTTGCTGTCCATTCCCTGGCTCCTGTTTATACTGGGAGCCCCTTAGTCATCCTCTGGCTAGCTCTGTTATTCTCCCCAATATCCCTCCTCTCTTGGCTCTCTCTGCCCTTATAAGTCCTCTCCCAGTGGCCCCAACACCTCCTGCCGTCCCTCTCACCATGTTTGCCTTTCTCTGGCCCTCCCTTCTGCTCTGAACTGGGCCTGCACTAGGGATTCTCTCCTCGTTGGGTCAGTACAGCCCTCCAGGCCTGGGATCTGGCTTAGAAAGACAAGCCAGGGGGCTGGCATGGCGGCACGGTGGGTGAGCCGCTGCCTGGACACCACACCGGCATCTTTTATCAGAGTGCCAGCGTTCTGCCTACTCTCTGCTTCCCATCCGGCTCCCCACCCTGCTGATGTGCCTGGGAAGACAGCGGATGATGGTCCAAGTACTTGGGCCCCTGCCACCCATGTGGGAGACCAGGATGGAGTTCCTGGCTCCTGGTTTCAGCCTGGCCCAGTGCAACCCTAGCTATTGTGGCCATTTGGCGAGCGAACAAGCACATGGAAGATCTCTCTGTCTCCCCTTCTCTCTGCCTTTCAAATAAATAAATCTTGAAAGAGAGATCAGCTAGGACGGGGCCCCTACAGGTTCATCAGTACAATCTCTAAGAGGAATGTGTGTACAGACAGGAGGTGACTGTCCAAGGGCCCCTGGCTAGCCAGTCAGTGGTGAGCCTGACACCTATGTGTTTTGACTCCAAGCCCAAAGCCCTCTCCTCTCAGCCTACAACCCCTCTGAATGTGTCTCCTCTCAGCCTTTTCTCTCCGTCTGTCTTGTGAATTTCTCAGCTTGTGTCGGTCCTAGCCCGTGTGTCTCTGTTTTCTCTCTCAGATCTGACCTCTCTGGTACCCTGGGTCTTTTCATCACTCAGTAGAAGTGATTTGCTGTGATGACTGACTATTATTAACATGGTCTGTGTAGAGCAGGGGAGGGGTGAAGGGCAAAGGAGGACACTCAGCAGGCTCCTGCTGTCACCAGCCGGCCTGCCCCCAGGGTAGAGTGTCAGATCCAGAAGAGTGGAGTTCCTTAGAAGAGTTCAAGATAGAGATAGAAGTTCCATGCCACGTTCCTGTTCCTGTAGCGTTAGCAGAGGGGTGTGGCTGATAACAGCGGCTTATTTAGCATATGCTGGAGGCTGGGTGCCAAGATTAACCTTTAACCTGCCTTCCCATTTAATCATCATTGTATGGCCAGGAAACTGAGCGCGACAGAAAGAAAGGGGCGCAGGTGGGATCCAAACCCAGTCCCAGTGGATTCCAAAGTCCTTGCATGGTGAGCTCTTTAATCTGGGTTTCTACAAGGGGGAAGATTCTAGAGTCTGGATCGTAATCTGAATCCATTGTCCTTGGAGGGCAGGATGGGGGAATAATGGAGCTTCCATTCACCAAACCTCTGTCACCTGGAAGGAAGCTCTTGCGTGCATATGAGTGATTTCTTTGGGGCCTGACTCAGTGGCTTCTTTTAGATTCTCAAAAGCCTGGGAATCCTCAGAGCACTGAGGTTGGATGCTCTGGTTTATTATTACTATTTTTTTAAGATTTATTAATTTATTTCAAAGAGAGAGAGTGTGTGTGTGTGAGAAATCTTACATCTGCTGGTTCAAACCTCAAATGGCCGCAATGCCAGGTGCTAGTCCAGGCCAAGGCAGGAACCCAGAGCTCCGTCCAGGTCTCCCATGTTGGTGGTAGGGGCCCAAGCACTTGGGCCATCCTCCGCTGCCTTCCCAGGAGCCTTAGTGAAGAGCTGGATTAGAAGTGGAGCAGCTGGGGCTTGAACAGGTGCACTGATATCGTCTACCAGCATTGCAGGTGGTGGCTGAGCTCATTGAAACCCAACATTGGCCCTGGCTGCTCTGATTTTAAGAACTAGGTTCAGGCCTCGGGCTTCGACTGAGGATTCCACGAAGGGAAACTTCCCAGTTGGCCTGCTGAGACAGATACTGTCCCTGGCGGCATGTCTGGAGGCATCTGGGGCTGCTCTCTCGCTTACTCTGGGGGATTGCACAAATAAGTTCTGTATGTGCCACAGTAACAAAGGAGTGGCAAGAGTCTGAAGAAGGAGGCACCAGAGGAGCTTGCTGGCTTCTATCGTGGTTCCTGGGCTCCATCCTGCCTGCCCCGCGGTGAGGCGATGAGCAGGAGTTGGGTCTCACCAAGGGAAGGAAGATGAGGGAGTTTCAGGGGGCTGGGGTGACTCTCCAGGGGCAGAGCAGGAGCCAGGTTGTCACAGTCTGGGTCCAGAGGCTGCTGACATTGGGGTGCTGTTCCAGGCGTGTGCACACCCAGAGGGACGTCGGAAAGTACAGGGGCAGCCCATCCGACCCCGTGGGCTCGTCATCGTCCTGACTCAGGTCTCTGCCTAGGCACTGATGGCTCCATCATCTGTGAGTCACCCCCCCACTCCCACCCCCTGTCTGAGCTGGGGAGAAACCTCTGCCATGTGCCAGACTTAAAATAAACCCAGATTCCCGTCTCCTTTCCTCCTGATTTTGTTCAGAGCACGGGGGGTGGTGGGGGAGGAGTAGGGTGTTTGCTGGGGAGACAAGAGCACTCCTGGGAGTAAGAAGCTCTGGTCTTGGTTCTGCAGGATTCTGAGCCTGCTGATTGTGACTTTGACCATCTGTGGGGACCAAACTGGGAGTTTTCCCGGGCTGGACTGGGCTAGTTTGGGCAGGGGGCAGAGGACCAGGGATTAGAGGCAGGGCGAAAGGTCAGGGGGCCGGGGTAGGGAGAGAGGAATAAAAATACAAGATCCATGAGGAGGCCTGTCCCCCACCCGGCTCATGTCTTCTCTTGCAAAGGTTCTGCACTTTCCCTTTCTGTTTTTGGCAGTTTGGGAGGCACCAGAATACTACAGCAAAACCTAGCAGCCCCGGATAGGAAGTTAAAAGAAAAATAAGATCCTCTGGGGTGTCCTGAACGCTGACCTCATTTGATGCGCTCACTCCTCCCCACCCCCGTTGCTTTCCTCCTCTCTTCCCACTTTGCTGCCTTGTACCTACCTCTGGGCTTCAGGGCTGCCTGAAGCTCCTGGGCTCAAGGGCCTGGAGGCTGGAGGAGAGACCCATCGGAGTGGGAGCTGCAGGCGGGAGCGTCAGCTTCCTGGGATGGCCTTCCCAGATGCAAGCGCACATCTGGAGCCCATCAGGGAGGGACCTGGCGCACCAGGACTCCCAGTGCACATCCGACTGGGGCTGAGAGGGGCTGAGGATGAGCCAGGCGCTCCCTCCCACCCCCGCAAGTCTGCCTGCCATTGCTAGCCCTCTTGGGACGGATTACCCGTCCCAGACAGGAAGTCAGGGCCGGGAAGTAGGGCGAAAGAGCCAGGATGGCACCCAGCCGGCGACATCATTTCACCGGCTTCGCGGAGGTGACAGTAGCGCTGATCAGGGAGGAGTGAGGGTGTGTGTGTGTGTGTGTGTGTGTGTGTAGGGACATAGGATGCTGTTGGTTCTTAACAGCAGACTGGCGTGAAGTTGGAGGCGCAGCCAAGCATATGCTCCTCCTCGATTCTCCCGCTGCGTTCTCTGGCTCTCTGGCACTCCTCCCTCGGCTCTCCGCCCCCAAACAAACAAACGCACTGCTTCCTTGGCTGCACATTCCTCCCTGTCCATCGTCACATCGCAGTGAGCACGTGAGCATTTGTTTGCCAGGGATCCCGTACAGGCCTAAGAATAGGTTCATTCAGGGCAGGCGTTTGGTGCAGCCTTTAAGAGGCTGTTTGGGGTGCCTGCGTCTAGCCTCAGAGTGCCTGTGCTCAAGCTCGGCTTCTGATTCCAGCTTCCTGCCAACGCGCACTCGGAGAGGCCGCAGGGCATGGGCTCAAGGGGCTGGGCCCCTGCCACCCTTGTGGGAGGCCTGGATCGGGTCCCTGGCTCCCTGCAGGCATTTAGGAAGTGGACCAGGAGGTAGAGGGTCTCTCTCTTTCTCCCTATGTCTTTCTCTCTGCCTTTCAAATTAATAAGAATATAAGTAAGAAAAACGTAGGTCCATCTCCTTGCCCTCCCCTTCAGGGGGACCCAGCCTGTGGGGTTGCTGAAATAGGGGGTGAAGCAGGTTCTGCAGTAATCCTGGGTTCCTGGCGTTCCCAGCAGCCATCCCCTGGGGTGAAGCGGAGGGTCTCAGGATGAGATCTGGGAACCCACCGATAGGCAGCATCCACATGTCTCCCAGAGCTGTGGCTGGAGCAGGAACTAAGCCTTAAAAGATTTTTTTAAAGATTTATTTATTTATTTGAAAGTCAGAGTTACAGAGAGAGAGAGAGGTCTTTCATCCGATGGTTCACTCCCTAATTGGCCGCAATGGCCGGAGCTGCGCCTATCTGAAGCTGATCTGAAGCCAGGAGCCAGGAGCTTTTTCCAGATCTTCCACACTGGTGCAGGGGTCAAAGGACTTGGGCCATCTTCTACTGCTTTCCCAGACCATAGCAGAGAGCTGGATTGGAAATGGAGCAGCTGGGACTTGTACTGGCGCCTACATAGGATGCTGGCACTGCAGGTGGCGGCTGTACCCACTATGCCACAGCGCCAGCCCCTAAAGATTTTTTTAAGTCAATGCGTGTGACTTGACAGGCCTCACTGTGCACCTGTTCTGAGGCATATGGACATTGCAGAATGCTTGGTCTACTGGAGCAGTGCCTCACACAGGGCCCGGGCCTGAGCTGAGAGTGTGCATTCTGCATTCACAAGAACACAGTGCATCACCATCGACTGTAGTCACCTTGCTCTCCCCACTCATTTCTCCTATTTAACTGTCATTGCAAATCCTTTGACTAACCTCTCCCTCACTGTGCCTCTCAACGGAACCAGCCTCTGGTGACCACCACCCTGCTCTCTCTCCTTGTGTCTGGTGCTGCAAAGAAACGCGATCGTGTCCTATCTCTCTTTCTGTGCCTGGCTTCATTCACTTGGTATAATGTCCTCCAGGTTCATCCACGTGGCTGCAAATAAATGGCTGCATAGTATCCCACTGTGATTAGAGACTACATCTTCTTTATCCATTCATCCATTCGCACACTCAGGCTCTGGGCTATTGTGAATACAGCTTTGATAAACATGGGAGTGCAGAAGTCTCTGTGGCAAACTGACTTCATTTCCTTGGATATATACCCAGCAGTGGGATTGCTGGATCACGTATCAGTGCCTGCGCTCCAAGGGTGTGGCCTACCAAGTTGAGATAACAATACTAGGGCACTTAACAAGTGCAGATAAAATGGAATTAAAGGATAAGTTTATTCTGGTGCCAAAAAATCTTGAACTTTATGCACAGTTTTTTTTAATCATAGGCATTTTTGTAAACTTTTTGAAGATCCCTCATGTGCATGGATTCCAAATTTTTTACACCAAAATAAAGTAATCTTTTAATTCTATTTTCCACAAACTTGAAGTACCCACATATAAAAGAAGGTAGTGTTGAGCACATCTTACAAATTTACAAGTGGCTTATTTGCATGGTTAATGCGCAAAAGCGAACTGGGCCATGCCCTCTGAACCCTCATCTCTCCTCACCTCTGAACTCTCACCCCTACTCACCTCTGACCTCTACTCTTGATTGACTTCACGGACCCAGGGGAGAAGCCAAGAGCTGAAACTCCATAACCCTTTGACTTGGATTCTTTTAAATTTTTTAAGATTTATTTACTTATTTGAAAAATGGAGTCACAGAGAGAGAAAGAGAGAGAGCTTTTCCATCCACTGATTCACTCCACTATGGCCAAGGTTGGGCCAAGATGAAGCCAGGAGCTAGGAATTCTATCTGGGTCTCCAATATGGGTGCAGGGGCCCAAGTACTCGGACCATCTTCCATGGCTCTCCCAGGTGCATCAGCAGGGAGCTGGATAGGAAGTGGAGCAGCCGAGACTCGAACAAACACTCTTAAGGGATGCTGGCACTGCAGGTGGTGGCTTAACCCACTGCCCCACCTTGTCGCCCTCCTCTTGGGTCCTTTTCCACAGCTGTCTAGCAGCTCAGGCTGGGCACCAGAGAGTCTGATCTACATTTGGCTAGAAGATTCCAGATGGAAACTTTGGAGTTCGTGGGACAGGTCTGTGGCCTCCTGGTCTCTAAGACAGTAAGGGATGTGCTAGAGACTGGAAAAGAAGGGGAGTCTGGGGGCCTGGGTAGAGAGCTGGTGCAGGGGGAGGGCAAGGTGGACAGCCCAAGCGGCTTTCACCCCGCCCCCCGCAGGCCACACCCTTCCACCCAGCCCGCGGCTGGCCACGCCCCCACAGCTGGCTGGGAGCTCTCAACCCTACCCCCTCCGCAAGCCGATTGCTTACAGATGTTGTAGGAAAGGGGGTTGTTAGGAGGAGAAAGGGCAGAAGAGGGGGTGCAGGGAAGGAAGCTAGGGAGATTCATGTAAGGGAGAGCAAGTTGCGGCAGGGTAGGGAAGCCTGCGATGATGGGGAGGGGCCAGCAAGAAGGAAGCCCCGGAGAGGGTGAGAGGAGCGGAAGTGAGGGGCTTGTGCCACTGGCAGCCCCTCTGACTGCAGGCAGGTTCAGTTCCCTGGACCAAGCCTCTGATGATGCGCTTTCCCACTCCGTACTGGCCATGGCTCTAACTTGGTTTTTACTGGCCATGGCTCTAACTTGGTTTTTAATTTAAATGTTTAATTATGCATGTGAAAGGCAGAGAGACAGAGACATTTCCCATGTACTGGTTCACTTCCCAAGTACTGGCTGCACCTGGGGCAGGGCTGGGCCAGGCTGAAACTGGGAGCCCGGAAGTCAAGCTGGGCATCAGCCCCGGCCTCCCGGGGTGTGCATTAGCAGGAAACTGGAAGCTGGGAAACAGAACTGGTACTGGGACCCAGGTACTCTGATATGGGATGCAGGTGTTGTGTCCTAACCAGTGCACCAAATGCCTGCTCCCCCACCATCCCAGATTTATTTATTTCAAAGTCAGAGCTACAGAGAGAAAGGTCTTCCACCCACTGGTTCACTCCCCAAATGACTGTAACAGCCAGGACTAGGCCAGCTTGAAGCCAGGAGCCAGGATGCAGGGGCCCAAGTATTTACTTGGGTCATCTTCTGCTGTTTTCCCAGGTGTATTAGCAGGGAGCTGGATGGGAAGTGGAGCAGCCGGGACTCAAACCGGTGTACTTATGGGATGCCAGCACCGCAGGCAGCAGCTTTACCCACTATGCCACAGCACTGGTCCCTCTTGATGGACATCCTAACTACTAAGTCAAATGCCTGTCCCCCTGGCTCTTCCAACCTGTGAAGAGATCAGTCTGCTCTGAAGTGCCTAGAAGCATGTGAGGGATGTAGAAAGCGCCATTATCTAATTCACTTCTAACGCACATTCTTGAGTGCTTACTGCATACAAAGCTCTGCAGGCTGGGGATGCTGGGGGAAACAAGGAGGGAGAAGGAAGGGGAGCTGGGAACCTAAACAGCGTGAAGAGGTGGACAGAGAGGGAAAAGGCAGCGAGAGCCGGCAGGGATGCTGCCAAAGAGGAGGGGATGGGGGTACCAGGAAGGAGGGGCCTGGAGAGGGGGGAAGAGGGAAAGGGAGGGGACGGAGGGAGAGGGCGGAGAGCCAGAGGGCAGGGCTTCGAGGGAAAGGGAGCCGGGGTGGCGGACTAATCCTTTTCCTCCCGCTGGGTCAGGAACTCGGTGTCGGCCAATGAGCAGCAGCTTGGGCTGGGCAGGAAGTGGAACACCTGGCCTGCTCCTTCACCCCACCCCCAGTTTCTCACTTAGGAGCCAGCTTTCCGCGTCTCTGTCATTCCCAGGTCCTGGGGTTGACTCTGTCCTTTCCTGGGCCGCCTGCCCTCCCCACCCCGACCCGCCACGCCCCAGCCTGGTCTCCCAAGGGTGCGTGGAGGGGGCTCCGGGCGCTGGTCCGCTCCCTGCTCGATGTCCCCCTCCCTCTGCAAGCCAGTCGAGGGCTGAGCTGTGTGCATCCGAAGTCCCTTTGGCCTCTTTCCTGTGCTGAATCCCCGAGGTGGTGTTGGGGGGCGGGGGAGGGGTAAGGTCCGAGGTGGAAAGTCTGACGCGGAGCCCCGGCCCCCAGCCCCACGAACACTGGCTGAGCTCATCTCTTCAAGCAACCACAGCTGGAAGTTTTCCATGGGCTCACCTCCGGGAGGGGCTGGCCTCCAGAAAGCAGACAGAGCCTGCCGAGGCTCAGCACCGCGGGCCGCCGGCCGGCAGAGGGATGGGGCACCCTCGGGTGCCGCCTCTGTGCCTTTTTTCCAGGGAAAGCCCTGGGTAGGAGCTGGACCAGACTTGGGGCCTCTTTGACCCAGCTTCCTTCATCCCCCTCGCCCCCCACTGCTGCCAGCCCCAGAGAGAGCTAATGGTCACCCTTTGTGCTGGCCGGGCTGTGGTGGGAAGGGGTGTGAGAGATGCAGACCCCTGTGTGGTCTGGAGCATGCTAATGTGGGCATGTGTACCTGGGGTGCAGGGTAGGGGGCACCTGAGCCCCGCGGGGTCATCAGGTCAAAGTGAGGGGCTGTGTGGAGGTGAGGATGAGGCTGCCACCAGCCCTGTGCTCCTCCCAGTGTGGCAGGTTTGGGGTCAGAGCTGCCTCACCCTGCTGTCTCCCTGCCTAGACCCTAACTCCTGGCTTTGTCTTTTCAGCTGGAGAGAATTGGAGCTGCAGAGGAAGCTAGCCCTGGAGGGGAGAGAGGAAATCCACGCACAGGGCTTCTGGGACCTGTGGAGGTGCAGGTGGACACCCAGCAGTGCATGCCACGAGGGCCTCTGAGCGGGCATCTCTAGGGGGTGTCCAGTGCAGGCCTCTGCACCCCCCTCCAGGCCCTGAGCCGTCTGCACAGGCTGCAGGAGGGGGTGGGCAGGAAGCTCCGGCTGTTTGTTCCCTCTCTTTCCTGACTCCTTTGTGGCTGTAGACGGCTTCCTTCCTCCCTCTGCACCTCGGCTCCCAGCTCATTTCCGCCCTGAGGCTCTGAGCAGGGCTTGAAGCCTGCAAGGTGGAGTTTGTCCAAGCCGGGCCTTCTGGGCATGGGGACCCTTGGAGGAGTGGGTGCTGGGGTGGGGTGGGGGGTGGGCTGTGCCCCTCCCTCGGCCTGGTGGCCGCAGCCTGAGTCAGGGAGGGGCTGCTGGCCAGGGATGGGAGGCGGGGACCCAGGTGTGTGGCTACCTGGGGCCTGCCTCTCCTTCAGCCTGGGGTGTGAACAGGGCTGGAAAGACACCCCCCACCCCAAACTCGGTTCCCTCTCTGTGTCCCTACTTGGCTGTCTTGCCTCAGTCTGCCCCTGCCCCACCTCCCACCTCCATCCACTGCCCTACAAGTCCAGGAATGCAAGTTTCCTCTGTCTCTCTCTCATTGATTAGTCATGGGCACCCCGATCCCACGGGAACCGTTACTCACTCTTGCCCCCCCCCCAACCGGCAGTCTCCCCAGCACTGGCTGGATTCCTGGAAGAGGAGCTGGGCCGGCTGCTGCACGTGGGGGTTGGCAGTGTCCCGTTTGATCCTGGCCGGGAGGCAGGGGTGCCCCCCCCCAAGCACATCTGCACCCAGGGATCTCCGTCCTCCCAATCTAACGCTCCTGGAGAGGCCTCGGAGTCAGGAGGGGTGGGTATGGAGCAGGCGCCCGCGCTGCAGCCGTCTGGACAAGGGGCCAGAGCCACTGAGCATCTCTTCCCTTCACCGGCGCTGGCTTCGGGGCCAGCACCAGGGCCTGGGGCCCGCTCTTTGGACTTGGCAGAGTGCCCAGGCCTGGCCTCTGTCTCCCAGAATCAGACAGGGGCTTTTCCCAATAAGGAGCCTCCCAACTCTGGGTCCACTCCCTGCTGCCCCCACCTCCTCTCCCCTCTAACAGCTCCTCTGCCCTAAAATGGCCACGTTTTCCCTCCCTTCTTCCTTCCTCTCCCGCACACCCAGACTTGGGCCCCAGGGGGAGGGGAGGGGGGTGGGGAGGCCAGATGGACAGGTTTGCAGAAGATAGAGAAATTGGACCACGTGGCCCAGGTATGTGTGGGGGTGGGGTGGAAGCACAGCTCTTCCAGGCCAGTGTCTCCCACTATAATGACAATAGCATATGCCTGATGGTGCATAGTATGTGCTGAGGGCTTTGCATATCTTGACTTAACTGGCACCCCCCTTTGTGAGGCGGGAACTACTGACCTAGCCTTTAAGATAAGGAAATTGAGGCACACAGGGGTTAATTAACTTGCCCAAGATAATCAAAGGAACTGGGCTTCGAATCCAAGCAACCCACTCCCTGTCTTTGGAATGCCTGCCCCTCACTAGGGAGGCACAGGGGAAGCCTTTCTGGCGCCTAGGGGTGGTGCTGGCTAAGCCTGCCACACTTTGAACCTGCCGGTGTTTGGATGGATGCAGACTAAACTCTCAAAGACAGCCATTGACTCATTCTGTTTTATTTTTTTAAATTCTACCTATGTATTTTCACTGTATACATTTTTAAGATTTTATTTATTTGTTTGAGAGAGAGAGTTACAGACAGTGAGAGGGAGAGACAGACAGAAAGGTCTTTCATCCGCTGGTTCACTTCCCAAATGGCCACAATGACTGGAGCTGCGCCGATCTGAAGCCAGGAGCCGGGAGCCAGAAGCTTCTTCCAGGTCTCCCATGCGGGTGCAGGGGCCTAAGGACCTGGGCCATCATCTGCTGCTTTCCCAGGCCACAGCAGAGAGCTGGATTGGAAGAGAAGCAGCTAGGGATGTCTGCGTGGCCACAGGTGGAGGATTAACTACTGAGCCAAGGCCCTGGCCCCTTCATTGTATTTGAAAGGCAGAGAAGGGGGGAGAGAGAGAGAGAGAGAGAGAGAGAGAGAGAGAGAGAAACCTCCCCAAATACCTGCAATATCCAACAGCCAAAGCTGGGCCAGGCCAAAGCCAGGAGCCTGAAACTCAGTCCTCACGGGTGGCGGGACCCCACTATCTGAGCTGTCAGCACTGGCTCTTAGGGTGTGCGTTCTTCAGAGAAAGTTGGAACTCGAAGCAAAGCCAGGACACGAACGCAGACGTTCTGCAGTGGAGTGTGGGCATCCCAAGCAGAGTCTCAGTGATCCTGCCAAACACCTGCCCCTCATTCTTTTGGAAAAAAAAATTAAGAACAAATGCATCGTTGAGTGAGTGACAGATGGATGCTACTCAGGTTAGCACAGGAGCCACGTGGGGGAGTGGGGGCAGATACACAATTGGGGAAGACCTGGGAGAAGGAGGAGGGAGCCAAGAGGTCGAGCACAGAGTGCTCTTCCAGCTTCTCTTATGACCCAGGCAGTTAAACAGTGATTTACTCCTCCCACTGTGAGGGAGAAGGGAGGAAGGAGTGAGAAGTCTCCAGCCTTGAACGTGGACGTGGATCCCCTGGGATGGATCCAGGCACTTGGAAGTTCCCAGCCCTTCTTTGGCTGTAAATCTTGTCTTTCTAGATGGTCCTTGTGGTCCTGCCTTACTCCGAGGCTTTCAGATTCTTATATAGGTTCCGGGTATGTGTGGGGGAGCCCTTGTGCCGGGGCCGGGAATAAACAAATAAGTGGTAACCAGGATGAACTCAGGGCTCTGGGGGAAAGGCTCAGTAGGGGGTGATGGGCAGGAAGCCAGGGCAGGCCGGACTCCAGAGGCTGAATGGAGGGTGGCCCCACTGATTCACTCACTCCGCCCTGCACCCTCAGAAACCAACACCAAGAAAGCCGAGTGTCCCACCCAAGGAGGCCGTGATGAGAGCAGGAACTCCAGATGTGTGGGAACAGCAAATTCCCAGGTCCTGCCACAATTAAAAAAAAAAAAAAGGCAGAATTACAGAGAGAGTGAGAGACACACAGGGACCTTCCATCTGCTGGTTCACACCCAGATGGCCGCAACGACCTGCCAGGAGGAGCCAGGCGCTCCATCCGGGACTCCCGCCTCGGCAGTGGCAGGGGCCTTAGCACTTGAGCCATCTTCCGCTGCTGCTTTCCCAGGTGCATCAGCAGGGAGCTGGATCGGAAGCGGAGAATCCAGGATTCTGGATTCCTGAGCCGCCAGCGGCAGCGGAAGCTGCTTTGCCACAGCGTCAGCCCTGCACCACAGTTTTGCAGCTGACCAGCTGACAGCTCTCAAATGCCAGGTGCGTGTCTAACCGATGCAAGTAGATGACCTCATCTTGCCTCAAAATCATCCTGTGAGGTAGCATTTCATATTTTTAAGATTAATTCCCTCAAGTAATCACCCCTACAGCGCTCTGAAGTTACCAACGTGGTTTGGCTGCCAGGGGACCCTTGAAAGCAGGAGGGGATGAAGTGAGCTCTGAGTAGGACTTTTCCTAGAGGGGTGGGAGGCCCCGGAGGGAGTGGGGGGGCTCTGGCTGTGTTTTGGGACTGAAGGGCGGGGCGAGTTTTATGCCCCAACATCACACCAGACTGACTGGGGGCGGGGAAGTGGCACCCGAGATCATTGAGAATATTTCTGAGAAGTCTTTAGAGGCAGAAGCAAGCACAGGGCTCAGGATTAATCTGAAATGCGGACAGGCGGGAAGCTGGCTCTGTAGGGCTTCCCCTTTGTGTCTGCCAGTGCTGACCCAGTAGCTGCAGAGAAGCAAGTCAGATAAGTAGGGGGACTTCCCAGGGTTTGAGGCTTACAGGAACCTAGTGCCTCTGGTGGGGGACTGAAAAGGGAAGGCGTTCTGCTCTCCCCCCTCCCCCCGTGATGGACGGTAGGTGGAGAGGTGGCTGCAGAGAGGGGCGGCATAGCAGTGAGAGCGAGAAACGGATTCTGACCTAACAGTGAGGAAAGCCTGGGTTTTTTCAGGGGGAGGACAGTTGTCAAAGGGCACTTGGGGGGAGAGTCCTCGTGTTTGGGCTCCAGCCTGGGGTGAGGTCAGAGGCATAAATCACGATTCCCCCGCTGCCCGTTTCCGCTCTGAGCTCAGTTCCCAGCCAAGAGCCCGGCTCCTTCCTCTGCCAGAGGAGCCCGTGTGTGGATAGGGTGGAGCCGGGTGGCCAGGAACGGGAGGCAGCTGCGGGTGGGAATCGGGGCTCCGCAGGGTCACGAATTGTGGGCTTCAGGGGGCCGGGAGCCCAGGGCAGTCACCACAGCTTGGTTGCACATTACTCAGCCCAGCTGGGACACACCCACAGCCACACCCAGTCTGTGTTGGCGCCCACACAGAGAGCCAAGGGGCTGGGCCCGGAGGCTCAGACACCTACCCGCGTGTGCACACACACACACACACCCGAGGCCTCCCCAGGCTGCCCGGGCTCTCTTCTGCCAGCAAGCCCCCAGCTTCAGTGTGAGCCCGAGCAGCGCTGGGAGGAGTGAGTGGGGTTGAGAGAGAGAAAGGGATTCTGGATCTTTGTCAGGACCCAGAAATACCCCCTACGTCGCTTCTTTTCCTCTTCCTCTTCCTGACTGATGCCGGGTACCCCCTGGGGGACCCTAGTGATCTGTTGTCCGCTTTGGGGGCGGCACCTCCTCCCCGAGGAGAGGGGAAGGGAGGGGAGAGGCAGAATAGGAGGCCGGGACATGCTGGGCGGGGAGCAGCTCAGACAATGGCCTTGTCCGCTGGTATGTGTCCAGCCTGCCGGATCCTGTCTGACCCTAATGGAACCTGCTAGCCCTCTCTTTGGTCAGCTTCCCACTCACCACCCGTTTCAGGGGAGGCTGAGGGAAGGCGGGGTTCCCCGTGGAGGACTGTTCTGGATTGGCTGCAGGGGCTTCAGGGCCTACATAGCCTTGGTCAGGGGCTAATGTTATGGCCAAGTGGGTTAAGCTGCAGCCTGCAGCTCCGTCATATATGAGCGCCAGTTTGAGCCCTGGCTGCTCCATCCGATCCAGCTCCCTGCTAATGTGGCTGGGAAAGCAGCAGAAGGTGGCCCAAGTGCTTGGGCCCCTGCACCCATGTGGTAGACCCAGAAAAAGCACCTGACTCCTGGCTTCAGCCTGGCTCACCTGTGGCCACTGCTGAAATTTGGGGAGTGAACCAGCAAACGGAGTTCTCTCTGTCTCTCCCTGTCTCTGTAATTCTGTCTTTTTAAAAAAAAAAGTAGGCTCCGTCAGTCTGGGATCCACTGTGCATCTGTTCCTCCAAGGGTTGCTTAAGCTGTTCACTCTGACATCTTGAGGGAATCAGGATGCTTTTATTTTGAGCGAAGTTTGTCCCATTTGGTTTTCTGAATTGTCTGCTTGTATTACATTAAACCATAAGCTTTTTTTTTTTTTAATTAAGGATTTATTTATTTGAAAGTCAGAATGATAGAGAGAGGGAAAAAGACAGAAAGAGATCTTCTATCTGCTCATTCACTTCCCCAAATGGTGCCAATGGCAGGGGCTAAGCCGGGCCCAAGCTGGAATCTGGAATTCCATTGAGGTCTCCCACGGGGGTGTCAGGGGCCCAAGTACTTGGGCCATCTTTGCTGCTTTCCCAGACGTATTAACAGGGAGCTGCATCAGAAGTGGAGCATCCGGGACCTGAACCAGTGCTGTGATATGGGATGGCAGCATCGCAAGCAGCGGCTTAACCAGCTGTGCCACAACACCTGCCCCTTGTCTTTAGTGGAGCAAAGATTGTGTCTACTTGGTACAGCCCCCAGACTAGCATGAAGATAATATATTCCTCTTTCAAAGATGTATTTTACTCACTTGTGACAGAGACAGATAGCTCTCCCATCTGCTGGTTCATTCCCCAAATGTCTGCAGTAGCCTGGGCTGAGCCAGGCCAAAGCCAGGAGCCAGGAACTCAATGCATATCTCCCGTGGAGGTGGCAGGGGCCAAGTACTTGAGTCTGTATTTAGCAGGAAGCTAGAACTGGAATTGGGGTTGGGAATTGAACTCAGGTACTGTTGGTAAGTCCCAGTCAGCATCCTAACAACTGCTAGGCCAAAAAAAAAAAAAAAAAAAAAAAAAAAAGTGTGGCTGGTGCTGTGGCGCACTAGGTTAATCCTCCACCTTCGGCGCCGGCATCCCATATGGGTGCTGGGTGCTAGTCCCGGTTGCTCCTCTTCCAGTCCAGCTCTCTGCTGTGGCCTGGGAAGGCAGTGGAGGATGGCCCAAGTGGGAGACCAGGAAGAAGCACCTGGCTCCTGGCTTCGGATCGGCGCAGTTCCGACTGTTGTGGCCATTTGGAGAGTGAACCAACAAAAGGAAGACCTTTCTCTCTGTCTCTCTCTCTCACTGTCTGTAACTCTCTGTCAAATAAATAAATAAACTCTTAAAAAAATTGCTAGGCCAAATGCCCACCCCAGTATATGGTCTTTTTAAATTTATTTTCATTTTTATTTGAAAAGAAGAGAGAGAGAGAGAGAGAGAGAGAGAGAGAGAGAGAGAGAGAGAGAATCTTCTATTTGCTGGTTTACTCCACAAATGCCCACTACATCCAGGGCTGGGTCAGGCCAAAGCCAAGAGCCTGGAACTCCATCTGGGTCTCCCACATGGTGGCAGGGACCCCGGTACTTGAGCCATCGCCTGCTGTCTCCGGGATGAGCATTCTCAGGAGGCTGGATCCGAAGTGGAGGAGCCAGAATTCTAACCAGGAGCTCTGGCGTGCGATGTTGGTATGACATGTGGTGACTTCAGCTGCTTTACCAGATGCTGGCCCCTATTGTGTGTTTCTGATATGCACAGTGGGAATATGATTATGCTGAAGACGATCCTGGGAATGCTAGAATCTATTTTTTTTTTTTCCTAGAGAAGCAGGTATGGGGCCCTAGCTCCCAGGAGCATTTCAGTGGGAGTAAACTGACACTGAGGCTTCCGCCTCACTCCTCTGTCCTGGCCCTGTACCTGGGACAACCAGAACACTTCTTTCCAATAGCCCCTCTCCCTCAGGCATTTGAGTTGAGCTTTGGGGCTCGGCATGGCGTTGCTACCGTGCCTGGTTCATCCGTAGCTTTGTTCCTGTGATTGCCGGGTTGGAATGCTTTGTCCTCCGTGTCATTTCTGCAGGCCCACACGAGGCCCGCAGACACCTCCCTAGCGCATGCTCTCAGCAGCGTCCCGTCCCTTGAAGTCCTGCCCTGGGAGTCTGGGCCATACAGTCGGCTGTTAGCTACCTAGGGTGTCCATGCAGTCCCTGTGCAATGCAGAAATTGAACACATTTGAATGTACTTATGATAGAAGCAACTATAAATAAATATCTTATGAAAGAATATTCCATAGAACTTTTTACAAAGAATGATGTGGACAGAAAGACATACAGAGACAGAGACAGAGACAGAGACAGAGAGAGACATCTTCCATCCGCTGGTTCACTCCACAAATGGTCTCAACAGCCGGGGTTGGGCCAGGCTGAAGCCTGGAACCAGGGACTCCATCCGGGCCTCCCATAGGAGTGGCAGGAGGCCAAGTACTTAGGCCATCTTCTGCTGCTTTCCCAGGTGCATTGGCAGTGTTAGCAGGGAGCTGAGTTGAAGTAGAGCCACTGGGATTCAAACCGGTGCTTGGTTAGGGGATGCTGGCATTGCAGGTGGTGGCTTAGCCTGCTGTGCCACGATGCCTGCAGAACTTTTTTTTAAAGATTCATTTTATTTATTTGAACAGCAGAGTTACGGAGAGAAAGAGAGGAAGACACACACACACACACAGAGAGAGAGAGAGAGAGAGAGAGAGAGAGAGAAAGAGAGAGAACAGCTCTTCCATTCGCTGTTCACTTCCCAAATGGCTGCGATGTCCAGGGCTGGACCAGACTGAAGCCAGGGACCCGGAGTTTTTCTTCTGCTGTTTTTCCGAGGCCATTAGCAGGGAACTGGGTTGGAAGTGGAGCATCCAGGACTCAAACCAGCGCCCATATGGGATGCCAGTGCTACAGGTGACTGCTTAACCTGCTATGTCACAGCACTGGCCCCTTCCATATAATTTTTAACATGAACACTTGCTTTTTGTTAACGTGCTTTTATTTTGTACAAGAAAGGAGTGTATTATACTGGAAAGAGGACTTGGCCGGTGCCGTGGCTCACTAGGCTAATCCTCCGCCTGCAGCACCAGCACCCCAGGTTCTAGTCCGGGTCAGGGCACCGGGTACTAGTCCCAGTGGCTCCTCTTCCAGTCCAGCTCTCTGCTGTGGCCCAGGAGGGCAGTGGAGGGTGGCCCAAGTACTTGGGTCCCTGTACCCGCATGGGAGACTGCGAGGAAGCACCTGGCACCTGGCTTTGGATTGGCACAGTGCCAGCCATGGCGGTCATTAGGGGAGTGAACCAATGGAAAGAAGACCTTTCTCTCTGTCTCTCTCTCCCTGTCTGTAACTCTCTCTCTCTCTCACTGTCTAACTCTGCTTGGCAATAAAAAAAAAATAAATAAATAAAAAAATAAAAAAAATTAAAAAAAGAAGAAGAAGAAGACTCGAGTCCAATGCTGCCTTCCTGGCTTGATGGACAGGTGACCTCGGCAAGTCACCTTACTTCCTGGGACCTCCGTAGGTTCATCTATGAAATGGGGATAACACCTTTCTCATGGAGTTGTTGGAAGAATCAGAATTTGCCTGCAAATGTTAAAGCCTCCCTTGGTCCATCTGCTGAATTCGAAGTCTCCTGTGCTCCGTGAATGTGCGTAGTTGATGGCTCAGGTCTCAGACCCCACTCCTCCAGGGGGCCTTCCTTAATCCTCCTTCCAGTGCCCCATTTCCCCGTCCCAGCACTTAGTCTCCTGTCTGTCTCTCCCACCGGCCTGGGCCCGGAGTGGTGAGGATCTTGTTTACTTCTGTTTATCCATCGCCTAGCACATTGCCTGGATCTGTAAATATTATTCTAATAAATGGAGCCTTAAAAAAAAAAAAAAAAAAAAAAGCAGGCCGGCGCCGCGGCTCAATAGGCTAATCCTCCACCTGGCGGCGATGGCACACTGGGTTCTAGTCCCGGTCGGGGCGCCGGATTCTGTCCCGGTTGCCCCTCTTCCAGGCCAGCTCTCTGCTGTGGCCCGGGAGTGCAGTGGAGGATGGCCCAAGTGCTTGGGCCCTGCACACCATGGGAGACCAGGAGAAGTACCTGGCTCCTGCCTTCGGATCAGCGCTGTGCGCCGGCCGCAGCGCGCCAGGCGTGGCGGCCATTGGAGGGTGAACCAACGGCAAAAGGAAGACCTTTCTCTCTGTCTCTCTCTCTCACTGTCCACTCTGCCTGTCAAGAAAAAAAAAAAAAAGCAATGGTAAACATGATAGAGTGACATTACCTTAGTACCTGTGTCACACACACACACACACACAGAGTTCTTTACAAGGAAGGCAATCTCATCTCATAGCAAGATAGCATTTCTCACTACCATGCTTTTTCCTTTCTTTTTTTTTTTCAGATTTATTTATTTATTTGAAAGGCAGAGTTACGGGGGGGGGGGGGGACAGAGAGTGAGATCTTTCATCCACTGATTTACTCCCCAAATGGCCCCAATGGCTGGGGCTGGGCTGTCAGGGACCTTGCAGCATGTGGCCTCTTAGTGGAAAACTACTGAGGCAGGACTAGACAGCCCAGGCCAGATAGTACTGATAACACAACCTTGTGTGACCTTGTGCCTTAAGACCTTGTAACCTTTCCCCTACTTGCACAAGCATTGCAGCTACAAGATAAGCTCCCCCTCCTTCCCTCGCCTAACGTCCTGCCCTCCTAAACGCCCCTCCTTCCCCCACCCAGCACCCTGCCTTTATGATATATAAGAGTGTGGTTGAAAAATAAAAATTGCAGCTTGATCAGGACCCTTGTCTTGCTGCCATCTTTATGTCTCCTGTCCCTTTCATTTCTCCTTCTAGGTGCTCGGCCCTAGTTGACGTCCCGCGGGATGGGACACTGGGCCAGGCCAAAGACAGGAGCCAGGAGCTTCATCCAGGTCTTCCATTTGGGTGGCAGGGGCCCAAGTACTAAGGTCATTTTCCACTGCTTTCCCAGGCACATTAGCAGGGGGCTGGATTAGAAGTGGAGCAGCCGAGACTTGAACCAGTGCTCATATGGGAAGCTGGTGTCGCAGAGGGCAGCTTAACCTGTGCCACAATGTCAGCTCCATGTTGCTTTTTTTTTTTTTTTTTAAGATTTTATTTATTTATTTGAGAGAGAGAGAGTTACAGACAGTGAGAGGGAGAGACAGAGAGAAAGGTCTTCTGTCCATTGGTTCACTTCCCAGATGGCTGCAACAGCTGGAGCTGCGCCGATACAAAGCCAGGAGCCAGGAGCTTCTTCCTGGTCTCCCATGTGGGTGCAGGGGCCCAAGGACTTGGGCCATCTTTCACTACTTTCCCAGGCCATAGCAGAGAGCTGGATGGGAAGAGGAGCAGCCGGGACTAGAACCGGCACCCATTTGGGATGCCGGCGCTTCAGGCCAGGGCTTTAACCTGCTGCACCACAGCACCTGCCCCTAAAGATTTATTCTGATTGGGCCGGTGCTGCGGCTCACTAGGCTAATCCTCCGCCTAGCGGCGCCGGCACACCGGGTTCTAGTCCCGGTCGGGGTGCCGGATTCTGTCCCGGTTGCCCCTCTTCCAGGCCAGCTCTCTGCTGTGGCCAGGGAGTGCAGCGGAGGATGGCCCAGGTGCTTGGGCCCTGCACCCCATGGGAGACCAGGAAAAGCACCTGGCTCCTGGCTCCTGCCATCGGATCAGTGCGGTGCGCCGGCTGCAGCGCACCGGCCGCGGCGGCCATTGGAGGGTGAACCAATGGCAAAGGAAGACCTTTCTCTCTGTCTCTCTCTCTCACTGTCCACTCTGCCTGTCAAAAAAAAAAAAAAAAAAAAGATTTATTCTGATTCATTTGAAATGCAAAGAGAGAGAGAGAGAGAGAGAGAGAGAGAGAGAGAGAGAGGCCTTCCACTGGTTCACTCCCCAAATGGCTGCATGGCTGGGGCTGCACCAGTCTGCTGCCAGGAGTCTGGAACTCCATCTAGGTCTCCCACATGGGTGCAGGGACCCATGCACTTGGGGCATCTTTTGCTGCTCTCCCAGGCACATTAGCAGGGAGCGCAATCAGATACAGAGCAGCAGAGACTTGAACCAGTGCTCCTGCATGGTTTGTTAGCATCGCAGGGGCGGCTTGAGCCCCTGCGCCAGCCCCTCACCATTATGCTTCTAACAACGTGCATTTGATTCTTGAAATGGATCCAAAGATAGGATCCAATTACTTGTTAACCTTGGTCACCTTGGTCCCCACACAACTGTATTTTACAAGTGTGGCAGAGACCGTTGTGTCTGCCAGCACCCTGTCTCCTTGGCATCCTTCTAGTAATATGACCCCTCTACCCCACCCCCAACACCCAGGCAGCATGGCTGCCAGCTAGCTCCTACCCAGTCCAGCCTGCCTCCGTGCAGCCGGTGGCCCCGGAACAGCTCTAGTCAATGGAACACGAGCAGAGCCATGTGTGTGACTTCTGGGTCGTGTCCTTTAGAAAGGTCAGTGTGTTGCTGGCTGCTTCCTCTTTTTCCCTTGTTTGCTGTGACGCAGTGGCTTCCGGAGCCCCAGACAAAGGGCTGTATGCCCCACGTACCCTGCGCTGTGCTGCTTTGGAAGTGCGAGGCCCACTCCACCGGTGCGTCTCTTTGTCACAGCAGCGTGGCCCACATTCTTTGAATAAAGCCTCAGATCACCAAGTGCTTCGTGAGCCCCCCTTAGCCTGCTCTGAAGACTCTTTCCAAGGAGCTCCAAGTGAAGATTGAGCTTCCGTGAACATACGCCTGCTGAAGTTGGTTTAGTTCAGAGCAGTTGGGGAAGAACGGAAAGCTGCTCTGTCGTGAGCATGTTCAAAGTTCCTGCAGCTCTCTGAACCTGCAAGCTCTTCTAGTTCGCCCTGTTTCTTGTCGTTGGGAACCTTGACATTCCGATGGGCTGTGTGCCAGGCAGCCTCCGAGATGGCCCCCGTGAGCCTCACCTCCTGGGCTGTGTGTGCTCCCGTGTGCACTGGGCGCTGCTGGCTTGTGTGTCCCAAGCAACCCTTGGAGGTGACAGCGTCACTTCTGAGTCGGTCGTGAGAGGCATTGCACCTTCCACCTTGCTGTTTCTCTCTCTTTTTAAATTTTTTAAATTACAGATTTATTTATTTGAAAGGCAGTTACAGATGAGAGAGAGAGAGAGAGAGAGAGCACACTGCTGGTTTACTCCCCAAATGGCTACAATGGCTGGGGCTTGGCCAGGCTGAAGCCAGGAGCCATGTAGGTGGCAGGGGTCCAAGCACTTGGGCTGTCATCCACTGCTTTCCCAGGCACATTAACAGGGAGCTGGATCGGAGGCAGAGCAGCCAGGATTCAAATGAGTGCTCCAACCTGGGATGCTGGTGCTGCAGGTGGTGATGTGACCAGCTGTGCCACAGCACCGGCCTCTTGCTCTCTCTCTGGGGTCAGTTCTGCGAGGGAAGCCAGCCAGCGAGTCCTGAAGCAGCTCTGTGGAGAGGTCTCTCTGGAGAGGCGCTGAGTCTCTCCCCCCAGAAGCAGTTGCACCGGCTACCTTGCAGTACAGGGCAGCCAAGCCCGGGCCACAGCTGCGCAGCCTTTGAATTCCTCACCCAGAGAAGCAGAGAGGATAAGTGCTCGTTATTGTTTCAGGCAACCACATTAAAAAATATTTATTTTAATTTTATTTGAAAGGCAGAAAGAGAGAAACATTTTCCATTCACTGATTCATCCTTCAAATGCCTGCAACAACCTGGGCTGCACTGGGCTTAAGCCAGGCCTCTGGAACTCCACCCAGGGCTCCCACATGGGTGGCAGGGACCCAAGTACTTGAGCCGTCAGCTGCTGTCTCCCAGGGGTGCACGTTAGCAGGAAGCTGGAACTGGAAGCGGAGCTAGGACTCGAACCCAGGCATCTGATATGAGATAGGAGCATCCCAAATGGCAACCTAAATGCCATGCCGAATGCCCACCCTGGTCAGCTGGTTAGCACATTTTTGGTGTACCTTGCTATGCATCAGTCAGTAATACAAGCTATGAATTCCTTCAAAGTAGGACTCACGGTCTTATTATTGTTTTACTTGGAGTTATTATTTTTTTTTTGACAGGCAGAGTGGACAGTGAGAGAGAGAGAGGCAGAGAGAAAGGTCTTCCTTTTCCGTTGGTTCACCCCCCAAATGGCAGTTATGTGCTGCGCCTATCCCAAGCCAGGAGCCAGGTGCAGGGCCCAAGCACTTGGGCCATCCTCCGCTGCACTCCCGGGCCACAGCAGAGAGCTGGACGGGAAGAGGAGCAACTGGGACAGAATTTGGCACCCCAACTGGGGCTAGAACCCGGGGTGCTGACACCGCAGGCAGGCAGAGGATTAGCCACGTGAGCGGAGGGGCCGGCCTACTTGGAGTTATTGTAAAAACTACCCTGTAACTGAGAGACTAGGATCCTTAAAACACTTGTTGGAAGACAAAAGGTAAAATGAGAGTCCTTTGAGATTCAGCAGGAAGCAACTGGGTGAGAGAAAGATGTTAGTCAGCCCTATGAATCCCACCAGGGGTACTCAAGTATTGTGCAGGTGGCATCCTGGGGTCTCCCAAACTCTCAGTGCTGCAGAGGGAAGTTTTCTTGAGACTGGGTATAAAGGGAGGTCCTGGGTATGCAGGGGTGGGGGTGAGGACTCCCTGGAGCCTGTGGAAGCGCCTCCGCCATGGGGAACCCCGGGGACCCTGCCTGCAGGGACCAAGGCGCTGCCTCTCAGCACTGGTACATCCAGGCAGGCAGGCTTAGGCGCTGTCCCAGGGCCAGCGGAGCTCCACCCCAGGAAGCCAGGCTCGACAGAGGCGGCCCTCCTGATGGGGTGGGAGGAGTGGGCAGGAAGGGGGCGGGGTGAGGAAGCACAGCTCCAGGGGGCGGGAGCCAAGGAGCTGAGACACTCTTGTTAGGGTCAAATGCAGGCTGCATGAAAATAGTGGGCGTTACCTGGATGAGGGCCTTCCCCCCCCACTCCCTCTTCCAGGCCTTCCTCCCTCCTCCCTTCCTTCCTTCCTTCCTTCCTTCTCTCTCACTTTCTCTTTTTAAGGATGTATTTATTTGAAAGGCAAAATGTCAGAGAGAGAGAGAGAGATGTTATATCTGCTGGTTCACTCCCCAAATGGCCACAAGAGCTAGGGCTGGCCCAGGCTGAAACCAGGAGCCAGGAACTCCATCCGTATCTGCCATGTAGGTGCAGGGGCCCAAGCATTTGGGCCATCTTCTGCTGCTTTCCCAGGCGTGTCAGCAAGGAGCTGGATCGGAAGCCTTGAACTGGTGCTCCCACATGGGGTGCGCTGTGGCCCGGGACAGTTTAACTTTGCGCCACAATGCTGACCCCCACTCTCTTCTTGAACCAGGGGCTTTTTTGATTCTGTGGGTTACAAGGCTTACTCAAGCCTGCAGCCTTCCTCGTGGCAGCAATAGAGAGTGTGGGAGGCCGGATACTGGCATCTCAGCACTCTCGTTTCCCTGTTCCTCTTGTACACGGTCCCCTTAGCTCAGACACGCCTTATGCTTGGGTTTCTGTGGGTGCCAGACTGGTCACCCTTAACAAGAGAAAGTCACTTCTCAGAATTGAATAGCCAGCGTGGGTGTTTGGCTCAGTGAATAAGATGCTACTCGGGATGCCCACATCCGAATAGGAACTTCTGATTCCAGCTTCCAGATCTCCCACAAGGGTGCAGGGGCCCATGCCCATGCCCTTGTCCATCTTCTGCTGCTTTCCCAGGTGTATTAGCAGGGAGGTGGATCAGAAGTGGAGCAGCCGGGTCTTGAACTCGCACCCATACGGGATGCCGGCGCCGCAGGCAGAAGCTTAATCTACTACGCCACAGTACTGGCCCCCGTGTGTCTCATCTTATAATTAAGTGAGGCCCAGGGAAAGGAAGTGGCTTCCGTGGGGTGACGCAGCTATGGTGGTGTGGAATTCCGGTGTGCTGCCCACCAGTTCTGCCACATTTGCCTTCGCTCTGCTTTCGCCCTACCTTCTGGGTCCCACCGCTGACCGGGACTTCCAGTTCTGGGTGGACAAAGGTCCATGCCCAGATTCTTCTCCAAATACAGGACTGAGAGGCGTGGCTGCTGTCCGTGCTGCCTTGGGTCCTGCTGCTTCCAAGGCAGGAGCTGTGTCTGTCCGGCCACAGGCAGGAGCGTCTTGGCAGTTCCAGGCTCTGTTCAGTTTGCGGCGGCGGAGCTGATGGGCGTGTTGCTGTAGGATGTCCCGCGCCCGGGCAGGCTGACGGTGCCCCACGGTGCACGTGGCCTGGTGTCCAGTGGCACCCAGGTGCCTGTACATCCAGTTGGATGCCTGCACCGTCCCGGCCTGGCCTGCCGCTCCTGGATAGTGTCACTGTTGGATTCGTGTACATGTGGGAACTTAGGAGGGCGGTTCCTGCATGGATCGGAGATTCTGGAGTTTCCAAATTGTCAGGACCTGGACTTCAGGAAAGTTCTTCAAATGCCTCGGTGACCCCTCTCCCTGTTTCCGCTTCCAGAGAGTTCTTGGCGTCATTCTTCCCGTGCCTGACGACAGAGGCTGACCGGTCACCGTGGTATGCGCCCAGCCTCAGGCCGAGGCTTCCAAGAAAGGGAAGGGCAGAGCCATGAGGACAGTGTGGGCCCGGAGGCGAAGCTCGCTCGGCTGCCCCTGGCACAGGCTCGGGCGGACTCTGCAGGCTACCAGCTGCCCCGTGGTATCCCCGGCCGGGGCCGGCAGCCTTGGAGCATAACTCCACCTGCTGGATGCTGAGCGGATCAGCAACCTTGTCTCAACTTTTTATTAATTAAAACAAATTTTTTTTCTTTTTGGTAGGAAAAGCCTATTGGCAAATTCACTAATCTCCCCTGTTCCGAGGCCGTCTTTCCTTGGTGGGATCTGCTGAGGCCTCAGTGACCCTCTAGGGAGTGAGCAGATTGGGTGCCTTATTGGGATGGTGGGTGCTAGGAAGACCTGGGTGCAGTTCCCCCATTAGCTGTCCTTTCCCTATCAAACAAGCACCCCCCAAAAAAAACCCCCAAAACTCAGGGTGGGTAAAGAACCTCACTCCTTGGCGTCAGCTGCCGTAGGTGGTTGAACCCTGTTCCTCTCCTGTGTCCACAGACAGAAAGCAGCAGGGAGGAGGGGTCAGAGCCCAGGATCCCTGTTAGCCTCAGGGCAAGGGCAAGGCACTCCCAGATAAGAATCACCCTTCAGCTGCCTCTGTCCCCTGCCTCATTTGGATGTGGGCGCCTGGGAGAGTCCCTGGCTGCTCTGTTCAAGAGCACCCACCGGCATCCTCCTCTTCCTGTGACCGTTCGCAAAGACGGTCCCGGGGGAACCCATTAACAAGCGTTCAGCCCTTCAGAAGGGAGGTCACTTGCGCGTGGTGACAGCTCTCCAAGGAATCCAAGGTCCTCAGTGAAATGAGGACAAAGGCAACAAAGAGCCTTCAGGGTTGATCAGGTTCCACAAGGCCAACCCGTGGAGGGAACAAGGCCAGAAAAACTATCTACATCAGATCCCGAAGTCTACTCTCGGGGCCGGGCGTTTGGCCTCGTGACTGAGCCACCAGTTTGGATCCCGTATTGGGGTGCTTGGGTTTGAGTCCGGCCCATGCTTCCTGCTAATGTGCTTGCTGGGGGGCCGCAGCTCAGGTGGGCCCCTGCCACCTACGTGGGAGACCCAGATGGGGCTCCTGGCTCCTGGCTTCAAGCCCTGGTTGTTGTGGGCACTGGGGGAGTAAGCCAGCGGATGGCAGCTTTCTCTGCCTTTCTACTAAATCAACTTGAATCTGTAAACACCTTTAAGAGAAAGCCTGAAGATCATTGGGAAGTAAATTAAAAGTATGTCCTTGTAAAAATTAGAAGAAAAATAAGAAGGAGGAGCGGGGAGCGAGGGGTGCGTATGAAACACGTGAGCTTTGCTCCCTATTTATATAAAAAAACTGTTTGCTTCAACCTTTGCTGCACTCACTTCAAGTCATGTCTGCCTCAGGTATCGTCAGTTTATGTTTTACAGCTAGAACGTGCTAAGTGTTCGCTCTAAAAGCTAATGCATTCCCTTCATTTGTGCTTTTCAACAGTCTTGTGCCATAGCTACTACATCTTTCTCTCCTTCCTGTACTTAACCACTGCTACAACACGCACTCCTTAGTTCTTTGTTCCTGTGTAGGTTCTTTTGAGGGCCTGGGCCCTTAAGACTCAAATAGTGTACTTAGCTTCCTTACGCATTCCTTAAAAGCCTTTACTCAAGGAATATGCGGTTTCTGAGGCTTTGCCATGCATACAAATGAATAGCGAGGTGTGATGAAAAGCCGAATCCTGCGCTGCTTCCAGGTATTATTCTTCAGGAAACCTGGACTCGTGCCCAGGAAGCTGCATTTTAAAGCAAGCAAGCAAGCAAGGTAGGTCAGATGTAGGCGATAGCTGGAGAGGCTGCCTTTGGCTGTTAAAGGCCTGAAGGCAGGACTGTAACGAAAACAAACATGTTTTCTCTCATGTAATTTGTCCCTGTGTGGCAACAGATCTGACACTGGGGTTTGCATCATCTTTGACTAAGAGCTAAACCTGCTCATTCACTTGTACTTTTTTTTTTTTTTTTTAAGATTTGTTTATGTATTCGAAAGGGAGAGAGAGTGTGAGAGAGCAAGCTTCCATCTGCTGGTTCACTCCCCAAAAGGCCAGGGCTGGGCCAGGCCAGAAGCCAAGAGCCTGGAACTCCACCCGGGTCTCCCACACTTGTGTCAGATGCCCAAGCACTAGCAGGGAGCTAGATAAACAGTTAGGATGCAGGGGCCTGGTGCTGTGGTGCAGTGGGTTAAAACCCCAGCCTTTGGCACTGGCATCCCATATGGGTGCCCGTTTGAGTCCCAGCTGTTCTACTTCTGATCCAGGTCTCTGCTGTGGCCTGGGGAAGCAATGGAAGATGGCCCAAGTCCTTGGGCCCCTGAACCTTTGTGGGAGACCCGGAAGAAGCTCCTGGCTTCGGATCAGCTCAGCTCTGGCGGTTGCAGTCAACTGGGGAGTGAACCAGCAGATGGAAGACTTTCTCTCTCTCTCTCTCTCTGGCTCTACTTCTCTTTATAACTCTGCCTTTCAAATAAATAAAAATAAAATCTTTAAAAAAAATGTTGGGACTCGAACCAGCTCTATTTGAGATTCTGGATTGGCAAGCGATGGCTTAACTCACAATGCCACAACACGGTCCCCTCTGTATTTTCTTTTTCTCTTTCTTTCTAATATATTTATCTATTTATTTATTTGAGGGGTAGAATTACAGAGAGGAGAGACAGACAGAGGTCTTGCATCTGCTGATTCACACCCTAAATGGCCTCAATGACTAGGGCTGGCAGACACCACAGGAGCCCAGAACTTTTTCCTGGTCTCCCACTCCCACGTGGGTGCAGGGGCCCAAGCACTTGGGGCATCTTCCACTGCTTTCCCAGGCCATTAGCAGGGAAGCTGGATTGGAAACCGAGCAGCTGGCACTCGAACCAGTGCCCACATGGGATGCCGGCGCTGCAGGTGGATACTTAGCCCATTGCGTCACGGCGTCGGCCCCTCTGAATTTATTTCTGTAGCAAGGAGAGGCAGCCCTTTGGCCTGTCTGTTGGAAGCGACAAGAAAAGAGGCTGTGTTTTATTAAAGGGCCGTTTGAACACTTTTGTATTGTTGGCGGAGCCGGAACACCCGTTCGGGGAGCTTTGGTGAGGGCTGGCTCAGGTGACACCTGACCGTTTCTCTCCAGCTTTTGAAAAGCGCTGCGCAGGGCGGGGTGCGGCGGGGAGGCCGGGCTCGGGCCGGCCCGCTCGGTAAACAGGCAAACAGGCCTAGAGGCGAAAGGAGGAAGCCTGCCCGCCGCGGGGAGGGGCGGTGCTCTAGCTCCCGGGCTCGGGGCGCTGGCCACGGAAAAGCCGTGGACCTGGGAGAAGCTAGAGAATGACGGTCAAACCTTGGAGGGGAAGAAAAAATAGGTCAAAACCCCATGGCGGGCACCTCAGAGAGCCTGGCGTAGGCAGCTGGGCCGAGCAGGAAGTTCCGTTTAATCTCGGACCTGGGGCTGGCACTGTGGTGTAGTGGGCTAAGCCTCTGCCTGCAGTGCCAGCATCCCATATGCGCGAGTCCCGGCTGCTCCACTCCGATCCAGCTCTCTGCTATGGCCAGGGAAAGCAGTGGAGGCCGGCCCAAGTCCCTGGGCCCCTGCACCCATGTGGGAGACCAGGAAGAAGCTCCTGGCTCCTGGCTTCCGACCGGCCCAGCTCCAGCTCTGGCAGTTGCGGCCGTTTAGGGAGCGAACCAGTGGATGGTAGACTCTCTTTCTCTCTCTTTCTCTCTGCCTCTCTGTAACTGCCTTTCAAATAACAAATCTTAAAAAATAAATCTCGGGCCTGGCTCCAGCCAGCTTCTGTGGCCTTGATGAGGCCTCCCGCTCCCCACAGGCCTTGAGAGAAGTCAACAAAGCTATTTGATTCTCTATGGGCCGGCACCCCGCCCTGGCCTCGCCCAGGCCCCGCCCACCGCTTCTCTCACCGGCCCCAGGGGCATCAGAGAATATTTAGCTGACAGGAAAATTTCACAGAATGGCCCGAAGTGAAGCAAGCCTTGGGAATAGCTGCATGATCTTCCCCTTTTTTATTTTTGGACAGTTAGACAGTGAGAGAGAAAGAGACAGAGAGAAAGGTCTTCCTTTTCTGTTGGTTCACCCCCCAGATGGCCGGCTAGGCTGGTGCACTGTGCTGATTCGAAGCCAGGAGCCAGGTGCTTCCTCCTGGTCTCCCATGGAGTGCAGGGCCCAAGGACCTGGGCCATCCTCCACTGCACTCCCGGGCCTCAGCAGAGAGCTGGACTGGAAGAGGGGACTGGGACAGAATCTGGCGCCCCAACCGGGACTAGAACCCGGTGTGCCGGTGCCACATGGGAGACCAGGAGAAGCACCTGGCTCCTGGCTTCAGATCAACGCGGTGTGCCAGCTGCAGCACGCCGGCTGCAGCGGCCATTGGAGGGTGAACCAACGGCAAAAGGAAGACCTTTCTCTCTGTCTCTCTCTCTCTCACTGTCTACTTTGCCTGTCAAAAAAAAAAAAAAAAGTCTGTCTTTCAGTGGAACAACAACAGCAATGCCAGCGTTTTAGGGTTGGACTGAACCTTGAGGTCGTGTGGTTCAATCACACCCAGTGTAACTGCCCCCCCCCCCCCCCCGCAGGGCACTGTTTCCTCTCCCGCTTTCCTACTGGCTCTTCCCCAGGAGCCTCTGACTGCCCATTCGGTACTCAGGTGTGAATGACTCCAAGGGGCTGGGCGGGGGAGTTGGCGCAAGATACCTATTCGTTTGAGCTCTGAATCGATTTCATTAAAAAAAAGAAAAGAAACAACGGAAGGGAGTCTGACCTCAATCTCATTATGAAAGCAAACACTGGAAAACCCCAACACACCCTTGAGCAAACTCTCAGGGCCCAGCTACTGATTATCCAGCTTCTCCTCTGCTGGCTGTGGCCTCAGAGGCTCAGTCAGCAGCCTGATGCTCCGCGTGTCGTGCGCAGCTCCCTGATCCCTGCCTTGTAGCTCAGGCGCTGTCCACACTTCCCGTCCCAGGGCCCCCCACGAGGCTGCAGTGCCCACGGTGGGTTGGGGGAGGCCCTGCCTGCAGCCTGCTACTCCTGCTATTCAAGAGATTTTGTAAGCACCTAAGTGTCTGCGTTAAGTTCCCTTTCTGTTTAAAACATTGAGGATGAGGGGCCTGTGCTGTGGCGTAGTGGGTAAAGCAGCTGCCTGCGGTGCCGGCATCCCATATGGGTGCCGGTTCGAGTCCCGGCTGCTTCACTTCCCATTCAGCTCTCCGCTATGCCCTGGGAAAGCAGTAGAAGATGGCCCAAGTGCTAGGGCCCCTGCACCCACGTGGGAGACTTGGAAGAAGCTCCTGGCTCCTGGCTTTGAATTGGCCCAGCTCTGTCCTTTGCAGCCAATTGGGGAGTGAACCAGCAGATGGAAGACCTCTCTCTCTCTGCCTCTGCCTCTCTGTAACTCTGCCTGGGAAGCAGCAGGTGACAGTTGAAGCCGTTGGGTCCCTGTCACCCTTGTGGGAGACCTGGACTGAGCTCCTGGCTTCTGGCTTTGAGCAGGTCCAGCCCTGGCTGTTGTGGGCATTTGGGCAGTAACCCAGCAGATGAGAGATCTCTGCTTCTCTGTCTTTCAAACACACACAAACCATAACAACATAAAGAGCTCTACGCTTAGTGTAGCAGTGGTGACTCCAGTGACCAGAAAGTCTGGTCAAGTCTTGAAATCCTATGACCCTTGATGTCCTTATCTACCAAGTGGCGACTGTGTAGGTGGACTTAAATAGAAAGGACTTCGTATACTGTCTGGCACCTACCAAGGGCCCCAAAAGGCCTTTGCTGTTATTTCTAGGTAGCGTGGGAACAGCTGATGAAGTTGCGCTAAGGCAGGCGGAAGATAAACTGAAACGGAGACAACCAGTGGTTTGCAGAATCGTTAGGGAGCTGCTGTGAAGGCGCGGGGGGATGCTGGTCTGAAATGGAGTGGGGGCGACTGAGATGCGGAGAACTGGCTGCTTTCCAAGTTACCACTGGTACAGAAACACCGGGATCTGGCAACGAACCGAACCTGGAGGAATTCTGAAAAGACTGGGGGAGCAGTGACGTCATTCGGCTGGATTTGGGCAAGGGCAAGGCAGGGCAAGTCTGATCTAAGTGACAGTGGAAGCCTTGGAAGAAAGTGGCCTGATGTAGTCCTTCTGTGGCTAGCATTGGTATGGCGCCTACCACGAAACACCCTGCTGTTCCTCCTTGAAAACCTCCAGGGGCAGGACTAAAACAGAACACGGGTCCCGCAGGTTAGGAGGTCCCAAGGGGACATCAGTGAGAACAGAGTGTGCGACAAAGTGGGAATGAAGGGTCGTGAACTCCAGAGCCTGGCACTTAAGCGAAGGTGTCAGCTGCTGGCTGAGGGGGGAGTGTGGAGGTGCTAGGCTTTGGTCCACTCTGCTGGGCAGAGGCTGGAAAGCTGAAGTCGTTTCCCATAGTCCCTGGGTGCTAGCTGACGTCCCAGCTCAGTTCTCCCAATCTCCCGCACTAGTGTGTTGCTGGATCTCTGAGGCCAGAAGGAACTCAGGCAGGGTGCTGGGGCCCACGGGGCAATGCGGACAGTGGCCGAGGTGGCGTGCTTCTTGCAGACCCCCCAGCAGTCTTTGGGGCCCGTTTCTGCTGGCCCAGGGCAGAGGTTTTTCCCTTCAGCCTTCCTACCAATGCTGTGATCTATTTAATGCCCCGTAACAACTCCCCTGCTGCTGAGACCAGTCTGAACGGACACTCTTCTCTGCAAGCAAGCCCTGACCAGCGTGGCAGAACAGAATGGATTTTCTGTTTTAGAAGAATCACCATAACTAGCATTTCTGTAGCTGAGAGAGTTATGGTACAGGGAAGAGGGAACACTGGCCGGGGAGGGGTGCGCAGCCTGCCCTCAGCGGGGTCCCCTGATGAGTCCTGCCTCCTGGTGTTCCTGCTCCTGTGAAGTCCCCAAAGCACACTGTAGAAGCATTTACTGGTTAGGGCATAAAATAACGGAGAGCTTCTACCTTGCTCTGAAGTCGCCCCTCTGGGGAAAGTCACTCAAACAGGCTGTGTGTGGAGCGTCCCACCTGGGGAGGAACCCAGGTCAACTGCTGGCACTGATTTGCCGGGCATGTAAGGGAGCCATCTCTGAGCAGAGCCTCCAGCCCCACTCTCCGGAGAACTGCAGCCCTGACCGATTTTTAAAAATTTATTTGAAAGGCAGGGTGGGAGGGAGATTTTCCATCTAATTGGTTCACTCTCCCACTTCCCCCAACAGCCAGTGTTGAACGAGGCTAAAGCCAAAAATTCTATCCAGGTATGTGGGCAGCAGGCCATGTATTGGGTATTGCCTTCTGCCTTTCCGGGTGCATCTGCTGGACTGGAAGCAGAAGCAGAGTTCAACCCCAGGCGCTCTGACGTGGGAAGCCCACGCGGCAGCTCAGCCCACTCACCACACCCGCCCCTGGCTGAATCTTGACTGCAATCACATCAGACCCCACATCAGGATCACTCGGCCAAACCACTTCCAAATTCCTTACCTACAGAAACTGTGAGAGTAACATGCTTATTACTGTTTTAATCCACTATATTTTGGGGGAAATTTGTCATGTGGCAATAAACAATAAATGGGATACAGTGAGCATTGAGAGGATGTATACCTCTAAGATACAGGAAAAGAGATACTGTAAAGTTACAGAGTAAGTTAAACTTGACGACCAGTATTTTCTCAATGAAGTTAGGCCAAGTCAGCTGCTGCAAGTGGGGGTGGGAAGCAGGGATTACAAAGGTGTTGCAACAGTAACCAGGTAAATCTAAAAAACCTCAACAGCAATGGGTCCCCACATTGCCCATAGTGGAGTTAGCAGGTGTATTGGTGTGACTTTCTTTTTCAGAGAGAGAGAGAGAGGGAGGGAAAGGGAGAGAGACGTCTTCTATCGGCTGGTTCACTGCCCTACATAACCGAAACGGCCAGGGCTGGGCCAGGCCATAGCCAGGAGCTTCTTCCAGGTCTCCCATGTGGGTGCAGGGGACCAAGCACTTGGGCCATCTCCCACTGCCTTCCCAGGCCATAGCAGAGAGCTATGGATCGGAAGTGGAGCAGCCAGGACTCGAACCAGTGCCCATATGGGATGCTGGCACTGCAGCGGCAGCTTTACCTGCTTACCTACTACAGCACAGTGCCGGCCTGTGATGTGATTCTCTGTACCTGTGCTTGCTAACCTAGAATGAATGTTAAAAGGCGATAGGTCTCGGCTGGCGCCGCGGCTCACTAGGCTAATACTCTGCCTTGCAGCGTCGGCACACTGGGTTCTAGTCCCGGTCAGGGCACCGGATTCTGTCCCAGTTGCCCCTCTTCCAGGCCAGCTCTCTGCTGTGGCCAGGGAGTACAGTGGAGGATGGCCCAAGTGCTTGGGCCCTGAACCCCATGGGAGACCAGGAGGAGCACCTGGCTCCTGCCATTGGATCAGTGCAGTGCGCCGGCCGCAGCACGCCGGCCATTGGAGGGTGAACCAATGGCAAAGGAAGACCTTTCTCTCTCTCTCTCTAACTGTCCACTCTGTCAAAAAATAAAAAAAAAAATAAAGAGATAGGTCTTATTTGACTGGGAATTGGTGAACTGGAGACAGAAGGAAAAGGAGGTCAAGGTGTTGTGGGGGAGTGGCATGTTTTTATTCCAGGCTCTTGTCAGGCATGGAGACCCATTCTTAGTGCTGACACAAATCGATTTTATTCAAAGGTAAGAAAGCAAACACACACACATGAGCCTGGGTTGCCTCTAACAGGTACACCTGTCTCGAGTGGGCGGTGGGCCCAAAAGGAGCAGCTGAGAGTGCACCCAGCAACTTCTACATTTGTGGTCTCTGGTGGGAGAGACTCTGCCATTGTTGGCCTCTTTTATGAAGCAGAAGGTGTTGCCTCTACAGGCATGAAGCCACTGGGGCTTCATGGTACCTCCATAAATTCCACACGTTTCCATGGTGTCTTCTCTGCCCAGGTCCCAGATGAAGCAGATGAATGCCGGGAAAGGGGGCATTTGGATTGACAAGCAGAGCAGAATTACACATGGGGCTGGCTGGCGGTGCTTCCAGCTCAGCAGATTCTAAACTAGCTGTCTGCCTATCCCATGGAAAAGGGGACTGAGGGTGCTGGTTTAGACCACTGTGGAGTCCAAGCCGGCAGACAGGGACATGAGTTCAAGAGGAAACTTGGGCCTGGGAAAACAGAGTTTGGGTAGACAATCAGCATTGTGGGCAGCTGGGTGGTAGAGAAGCCAAAGCTATAAACCAGAAATCAGAAACAGGTTAAGGCTACAGCTTTGCTGTGAATCCTCAGCCAAGATTAGATTTTCTGGCCTTTTCACCCTTTTGGGTTAAAATATGTAAGACGTTAGGTAGAAATAATGACTTACCTACAGTAAGTACTCTGCAACTATTGTAATGATTTTTTTTTTATTTTTATTTATTTATTTTTTTTTTATTTTTTGATAGGCAGAGTGGACAGTGAGAGAGAGAGACAGAGAGAGAAAGGTCTTCCCTTGCCGTTGGTTCACCCTCCAATGGCCGCCGCTGCAGCCGGCGCACCGCGCTGATCCGATGGCAGGAGCCAGGAGCCAGGTGCTTTTTCTGATCTCCCATGGGGTGCAGGGCCCAAGCACCTGGGCCATCCTCCACTGCACTCCCTGGCCATAGCAGAGAGCTGGCCTGGAAGAGGGGCAACCGGGACAGAATCCGGCGCCCCGACCGGGACTAGAACCCGGTGTGCCGGCGCCGCAAGGTGGAGGATTAGCCTATTGAGCCACGGCGCTGGCTCTGTAATGATTTTTTTAAAAAAATTATTTACTCGAAAGTCAAAGTTACACAGAGAGAGAAGGAGAAGGAGAGGGAGGGAGAGAGAGAGGGAGAGAGGGAGAGGGGAGAGGGGAGGGCACAGCACCAGCCCCTGTAATGATTTTTAGAAAAGATTTATTTAAAAGGCAGTTATCGGGGTTGGAAGGGAGAGAGAGAGAGAGAGGGAGGGAGAAAGAGAAAGTATGAATCGGTTGGTCTTTTATCCACCGGTCAACCCCCTAATGGCTGCAACAGTGGGGCTGGGTCAGGCTGGAACTCCTGGTCTCTCAAGTGGGTGGCAGAGGTCCAAGCACTTGGGCCATCTTCCACTGCTTTCCCAGGGGCATCAGCAGGAAGTTGGACTGGAAGTGGAGCAGCTGGGACCGGAACCAGCACCCATATGGGATGTGGACACTGTAGGCTGCGGCATAACCTGCTACGCCACAGCGCCAGTCCCGACAATTATTCTTAAGCACTTAATGAATATACACATATAGCAATATGTGTATACATAATATACATATACATAATACAAGCAATAAATACCAAGAAACACACTATCCAACTTCCCAGGCTCCTACTAGTATCCTGTGTTTTCTACTGATGCTGACACCCCAGCCTCTTCTAGAGAGAGACACTATCTCCAACATCATGTTTTTCAGTCTTGTTCCTTTTAAAAAATGTTTCACGTTTCTACACGGCCTGCTTCTTCGAGTCCGATGAAGCCTTGGATTAGGTACTCTCTTAGCTTCCTTCTAGCTCTACAGGAGATGGGGGAGAGGAATACCAAAGTCACACACCTCAGATAACCATAGCAACATTCATTTTTCAAGAGTAAAGCTAATGCACCCTTCTGTGGAAATCTCCAATTCAACAAAAGGGTATCTAATCTTGAGATCAAGGCTTTCCATCACTTTCAATCTGTACCTCTGCTATAAAGGTCTACACAGTGAAAACCAACACAAGGAGCTAAGTAAGGCCAATTCCTGACCCTATCCATTGAAAACCTCCAATCCAAGCCTGAGGAAACAGAACTGAAACAAGTGATCTTGGAAAGCAGACTTTATTTCGGTGACAAAGAGTTTAAATAAACATTAACAGGCGCAGTCAGACTGATACACAGTTTTCAAACAACTTAGATTTATTTTGCATAGAACACAAAACTACACTTGTCTTCTCCAGGTTTCCTCAGTCTCTTAACAACATACTTGCATTACAACAGTGTTCTGGTAAGGTGATGACAAACAACTCTTGTTTGCCATGAAGAGTACGCGGAGCTGGGCATGCCGTGGGAAAGGCGGACGGCTGGCTGGGACTGCCGGTGTGCGGTGGTGTGCGGTGAAGGCCCGCTGTCCTCAGGGCACTCTGTGGGGCGGAGGCCGTGGGGGAGGATGTGACACGGAGCCTGGACAGCCTCAGGAAGACAGGGATCAAGCGGCAGCCACTGGCTGCAGGATTTTCCTCACAAACTCAGTAGATTTTCCCTGCTTTACATGTTGAGTTGGCGTATGGAAATGTGAACTTTCTTAAAGCTCTCTCCTTGAGGCCAGTGCAGCTTCGCTCACTCACGGTATATAGTACACAAATTACCCTGACTTTCCACAACCTGCCTTTTCAAGAACGAGAGAAGTAAGTATGCTGTCTCCTCGGTTTTGGCTTACTTTGGAGTTTGATATGAACTGTGAGAAGGACATACCGTCTGCATGCATTTCTTCTAGGAGGCTGACACAGCAGCTCCTGTTCTGCCTCAGCAAGGAGGAGCACTGTAGTGTGTTATTTGAAACTAAATCCAAACTCCTTCTCAGTTTAGCTCAGGTGCGCTCCCAAAGAGCTAAGCATCACTTATCATCTGCATTTGTTTATTCCTGGAGAGGACATTTGCACATCACAATGGCACTTCTTGAACCCCTACAGGGAAAAGCAATCTTCCAAAAAGCAAATCCTCTCCTGGGGTAGAGTGTGGAAGCCCTGGATAAGACCAAAATGCAGGATTCAAAGCCCAGCTCTGTAGGCTGAGCTTTTCAAGTATCTCTGCATTTAACCTCCAGTCCTAACACTTAGCTTTGACTGAAGCGACAGCAGAATGCCCAACTGTTTACCTCCCACCACTCACATTCCAAAGGAAGGGCATCCTCTGGAAACGAGGGTCCCCCAGATAAGCAGGCTTCCTCCCCAGTCTCTGGCAGAAGTGGGGAGATAAAGAGCCACTTCTGCATACTAGTGGGTGGGAATCCTCCCCACATTTTCGGCAAACTAAGTCCAGGTTAGTGAGTCCCAGGCCCAATAAAAATACTCAGCAGTCTCTGAAAGCTTGTGACCCAGACAAATTGGCGACTTGAATCATTAGTTTACTAAAGACAAAAACAGGATTGTCTACTGTGTGAGCCAATGCAACGCACACAGGCAGGCACTCTCACAGCAGTGCTGCTCACCCTACCAGGTCAGATGCTCTGCGATCAAGCAGTCCCGAGCAGAGCAATGCCTTTTTAAAGCAGCCAGACTCTTTCATGATAGATTGTTAACTTACCTTGCCACTTCAAGATATTTAAGAAACACAAAGTAACTGTTATCCACTTAATTCTTTTGTTGAGTTGTAGTCAAGCAGTGAATTGTTTGTAACCACTGTTTTTCTCTATTTGCTTTTCCTAAACTAGCAGGAGTTCCCTGTTACAAGTGTAATAGTGAGTTCTGTACTGTCATCAGCAAAACAAACAACTCCAGAGAGCTCTGCTTGTTCCGGTGCCACAGCTCAGCTGTGAGGTGTGGACTCACACACACACACACACACACACACACACACACACAGAGTGGCCAGGCTCGGGGCGTCTGGGGGCTTCCCCTCCTTGATATATCATCTTCCTCTCCGGGAGAAACGGCCTGTCACTCACTCCAAAGCACACAGCTGGGGAAAGAAACAGACTGGACTGGGGCTTCTCTTGAACTTGGGAGTAAATATAAACTGAGCTCTGCTTCATGAGGAGAATCCCATTTTGTATAAAACCCTTGGAAGGAGGCATTCCACAGGAGCCCACCCCTTAACTGTCATCTACAAACAATGCTGAAAAGAACATTTTAGAAATATTTGTCACTTCGCTTCATCCAAGTCCCTATCTATACCAGCTCCCAAGTTCCTCTCTACCCTAGACAGCTTAAAATCAACCCAAACCAAACCTGAAAAACAACTCAAAAAATCAAAAAACAGCGGTCTGGGGAGACTCCGGTCTCTAAGGGTCTGCAAGATGCCAGCAGCCAGCGCCTTGGGCGTTTCAAGTGTTACACACAGCCCAGGCCCATGGCAGGGCGCGTGTCTTAGCTCTGAAGCATCACTGGGTCGCACACACAGGCGGAAAGCCCACCTTGCCCACATGACACTGGCGTCTCCCTGCCGTTCTAGTCTTTACCCTTATGTAATCCACACCTAGCCTGACAACTGGTACCATTTCTAGCTGGAATTGTGGAGAGAGAACTAAAACCTATATTGGGCAGAAAATATTCAGGCAGTAAGACTTTTTAAGGATCTGAACAAGAATGGCGAGTTTTACCATATAATGCTTTGGACATACAGACGCACAGAAGAGTGCCTGTTCTCTACGTGCCTGAAAGGACTTGGTCCACGCGTGTCAGAGCACACATACACACGATTACTTTTCTCAACCCAGGTTCCCTGCCTACTTGGAGAGAACCAAGTCTCACTGATGAAGAACAGCATGTGATTTCTGATCTGGCAGTGGCACGTACTTAACCAAACTATAGGAAGCTGCTACACTGATGGATTTGGAAGTTCTTCTGAGAGTGAGTATTCTTGCAGCAATGAGTGAGGATTTAAAGGAGTAGAAATAAAAGGTACTTGTCAGTTTGAAAGTCACAGTTTATCATTCTATAATCAGATTAGGAGGAAAAAAATGAAGAACTCATGGATAGCAGGAACAAATGAGTCTTCTAGTGTCTGGCATCTGCAAGGAAATAAAAAATGAGTTCTGAGTTCCTTTGAGTGACAAAAGAGCTAACTATATCTGACAACAGGCTATGCAACTACTTCCCAATTCAACGTTTCAGGTCTGCCTGGAATCAGCTGCTGCTGATGGAAGAACCCGGGGACCTCCTGACCCCCAGTTCTTTAGTACTACTGAGCATACAACCTGTATTAAGAAGCAGTCTAAGCCGGCGCCGCGGCTCACTAGGCTAATCCTCCGCCTAGCGGCGCCGGCACACCAGGTTCTAGTCCCGGTTGGGGCACCGGATTCTGTCCCGGTTGCCCCTCTTCCAGGCCAGCTCTCTGCTGTGGCCAGGGAGTGCAGTGGAGGATGGCCCAGGTGCTTGGGCCCTGCACCCCATGGGAGACCAGGAAAAGCACCTGGCTCCTGGCTCCTGCCATCGGATCAGCGCGGTGCGCCGGCCTCAGCGGCCACTGGAGGGTGAACCAACGGCAAAGGAAGACCTTTCTCTCTGTCTCTCTCTCTCACTGTCCACTCTGCCTGTCAAAAAAAAAAAAAAAAAGAAAGAAAGAAAGAAGCAGTCTACACAGACACTGACTCTTTAGGCAAATGACTCCTTCTGGGAGGCCGGGCCCAGGCTGTGCCATAGCAGTTAAACTGCCACCTATAATACTGGCATCCCACATGAGTTCTGGTTAGAGTCCTGGACGCTCCATTTCTGATTCAGCTCCCTGCTAATGTGCCTGGAAAGCAGTGGAAGACGGCCTCAGTGCTTGGGCCCTTGTACCCACATGGGAGACCCAGATGAAGCTCCTGCCTTCTAGCTTTGGCTAGGGGTTGTAGCCTTTTAGGGAGTGAACCAACTAGTAGAAGCTCTTTCTCTCCCTCTAACTCTGCCTTTCAAATTAAAAAAACAAACTAAACTTCAATCCCCACTTAGGTTTCCTACAGGAGTAAGGCATGTCTTGTAACTTTTGTATCCTTCCAAAGAAGCCAGAAAATTCTGTAATAAGCATTCAAAAAAAAAAAATGGTGCTTCATTTCAGAGGGTTTGTGGCTTCTTAAGGACTTCTAACTTAGGATAATTTTCTTTTTTTTCTAATTCCTCAGGAGTTACACAGAAAAATAAATTTTCAGTGTGCAAGCTTTTTAATTTTTTAAAATATTTATTTATTTGAGAGTTAAAGTTAGAGAGAGAGACAGAGAGGGAGGGAGGGAGAGAGAGAGAGAGAGGGAGGGAGGGAGGAGGGGAGGGAGTTAGTTAGTTAGTTTGGGAGAATCTTCCATCCACTGGTTCACTCCCCCAAATGGCTGCAATGGCCTCAGCTGGTCTGATCCGAAGCCAGGAGCCAGAATCTTCTTCCCATGTGGGTGCAGGTGCCCAAGGATGTGGCCATCTTGCACTGCTTTCCTAAGTCACTAGCAGAGAGCTGGATCAGAACAGCTGGGACATGAACTAGTACCCGTATGGGATGCTGGGGCTGCAGGCGGAGGCTTCACTTACTACACCACAGCACTGGCCCCGTAGTGTGTACGTTTAGTAAACAGTTAAGTTCTGGGGCTGGCGCTGTGGTGTAGTGGGTGAAGTCACCACCTACAGTGCTGGCATCCCATATGGGTGCTGGTTTGGGTCGCAGCTGCTCTACTTCCGACCCAGTTCTCTGCTGTGCCCTGGGAAAGCAGTATGGGATGGCTCAAGTCCTTGGGCCCTTGCACCATGTGGGAGACATGGAGGAAGCTCCTGGCTTCAGAGTGGCACAGCTCTGACTATCTGGGGAGTGAGCCAATGGATGGAAGACCTCTCCCTCTCTCTCTCTCTTTCTGCCTTTGCCTCTCTGTAGCTCTGCCTTTCAAATCAATCAATCTTCAAAAGAACTGTTCTACAGTTAAAAAAAAAAAAAGTTGAATTCCAAGGGAGAAATGTGTTTCGTCTTAAGTTATATACAAGTTCCTCCTGGGTTTTCATCTCCGAGTAGCCAGTGTTACTGATGTCATCGTCAGTCACTTGTGCAGTGCGGCCGCGGGGAGCTCAGAGCTCACAGTGTACCCGGTATGTTCAATGTGGGCTTTCCTGATGTTCCAGTGCTGCTGTGCCTTTTCCCCTTCTGGGGCCAAATCACAGTTTCTGGCTTCCAGAATTTTTTTTCTTAAGATTTATTTATTTATTTGAAAGTCAGAGCTACAGAGAAGGAAAAGCAGAGGCAGGCAGAGAGGGAGGAGAGAGAGGGGAGAGGGGAGGGGGGAGGGGGGAAAGGAGAGGGAGATAGCAATCTTCTGTCAGCTGGTTCACTCCCCAAATGGCTGCAATGGTAAGGGCTGGGCCAGGCCGAAGCCAGGACCCAGGAGCTTCTTCCTGGTCTCCCACGTAGTGCAGGAGCCCAAGCACGTGGGCCATCCTCTGCTGCTTTCCAAGAAGCACTAGCAGAGAGCTAGATAGAGTTAGAGCAGCCGGGACTTGAACCAGCGCCCATGTGGGATGCCAATGTCGCTGGTGGTGGCTTTACCTGCTGTGCCATAATGCTGGCCCACTTTATCATCTTCCCTCTGCTTCTTAATAGCAGATACATTACTTTTGGTGTAAAATGAACCCTCATGCAGACTGAGCAGCTTCACTGTCCAGGGAGAGTGCTGGACTGGAAAGCAACGGGCCAATTATTTGTTCACTCAGTGACTATCCACTAAGGGCCTACATCTGCAAGACAGCTGGGATATATTTCCACTCCCTGCCTTTATAATATTCCCTTTGCCAAGAAAAGTGTGGCTGGGCAACCTCAGCCAAGATGCATATTTAAAGCACCAAATGTGGCTCTGTCGTGGGTACCTGGGATAACCTCAAAGAAAGGCTTCATCTGTGAAAAGCAGAAGATTCTGGTCTCTTCATAGGGATTTCGTGAATTACTGCTAACTCAAATACCCAGAAAAGCTCAACAGTGCAACACCCTTGGAGACTGCAAACTTTGCAGTGCTCATTACAAAGACTATGAATTTTTTGATGAGTGTTAAACTATACTGCACAGGGAAAGAATTGCTGAGCACTGAAGCGCAGCTGCTTGATTAATCTCAGGCCATTACAGGAGGCACAATAGATCTAAAAGGCAACTCTGAGAAAACAAAACAAAACGGAAAAAGGCAATGTGTACTCATGTTGGGAAAACACGTGGCATGTTAACAGAATTCTAACTTAACGAGTAGATGCCTATTCATTAGCGTGTAAAGCCATAACAGAAGCTATATACTTAAAAAACACATGCACACACAAAGCTTTAATTTGGTACCATAATCTGAAAGAAAATTACTTTATGTCCAGTTAAATCTTGCTACCATCTGAATAGATAGTGAAATAAAACTGAAACACTTACTTGATGAGACAGATATTCAGTTACTGTGCATTTCCACCTATGAGTAGAAATATTTCAAAATAAATACACCATGTCAAATGAAATTCATTACATCCCTATTCTTACTGAACATAAAGGACTTACTCCTATGGTATCCTGAATTATAATATAAAAGTAGAAACAAATAAAATTAGTGCTTGGATTCCATTCAAGACCATAGGCCAGAGTTCCAGTCCTTCATCTGTTAGGCTTTTTGGTATATGATTTGGTGATCTTGTTTTTTGGCAATTTCAAGTATCCAAAAGGAAATATTTTAAAGGGAATCATCTAGGCACCCCAAGATTAGCTCTATTAGCAGCAAAGTCTGAAATCAAGGGGAATTGAGTTTGGGAGCAACATTGGAAAAGGTAGTTTGCATGATGTGAAAATGACAATGTCTGGGTGTTTTACCAGTGGAATTCACCAGGGCAGCCTCAGGTGGCCCTGGTGTCTGCTTCCCCAGCACGGCCTCTGATGTCCAGAGGACATTTGGATACCATGCTTCACACTGGTTCTGACGACACAGTGCTTTCTTTTCATCTCTATCCATACCCTTTTAGAAAGCTCTGGCAATATAATTTCTAGCTCCAAATCCCTACTGCCACTGTGCCTTGAAAATCAGGAATGACTTTTTCTAGCTAAGACAATGGTCTCCTTATTGATCCTCAGATTCATTCACGGTATCTGTTGTCAGTGGTCACCTATCTTGAAAATAACCTTTTGTATTCTCAGATCTTGCACTTCCATGTTGATGATTTCCTATTGAAACTAGGGCCAGAAGTGGCGTGAAGTCAGTGAGGTGCTCAGGACAAAAATCTGAAGAGGCGCTCACTTTCAGCATCATGCAAGCACACGGCACTCAGACTGAAGATGTCTGAATGTGCAGACCACCTGTATCTGGCACAGCGGAGAGGAAGGTGCCTTGCCCCTACTTCACTTACTGTTCTTCCATGGCAGCACATAGGGCAGAGATTTGGGCACTCGCATGCCTGAAGCCAAGTTACTCTTGTGTTCCATAACTATGTTGCTTGCAGGGCTGCAAAGAGATGAATGTGACTCTGATGGCAAATCTGTATTCTTCAGGCATATACGCAAGACAATCAATTTTTTTTTTCCAATTTTGGGGAAAATAACAACCTACATTAATCTGAAATGTAAACACATTTCCATCAAAACACTCTTGCAATCAGAATGATTACCACATCTCTGGAAAACTCCCTGATCTGTGCTGCCATTAAGATGGGTCTAACCATTTTCTTTTTCCAGAAATTGAGATAAACAGCAATGCCATCTACTGTTCAGCTCTATGACAGGCTCATCAACTCACTCGACAAACATAAGAGATAACAAAAATTCTAAGACAACCAAACCAAGGAAGAAAATCTCATAAAACTGAGGCAAAATTAAAGTTGTAACCAATTGAATTCATCTTTAAGTTTTTCTATCTTAGTGTATATAAAATAGTATACATTTAAAGTTATTAACTGATCTCAGTAACTGAGAAATAAAAAATCAGTAAAGATTTTACTTGGTGAACATCCAGAAATATTCTTATTTGGGTTTGAAACTTCATTTTCTAAGGTCTGAATATTGGTGGCAATGAGAAATTTTACAGTTTTAAATTAGATACAAAATCAGTGGGAAGAAAAGAATCTTTTTCTACCCACTAAGTACTCTGGGGGCCGGTGTTGTGGTGTAGTGGGTAAAGCTACCACTTGTGACACGCATCCCATATGGGTGCCAGTTCGAGTCCCGGCTGCTCCACTTCTGATCCAACTCCCTGCTAATGTGCCTGACAAAGCAGTGGAGGATGGCCCAAATGCTTGGGCCCCTGTACCCACATGGGAGGCCCAGAAGCAGCTCCTGGGTCCTGGCTTTGGCCTGGTTCACCCATGACCACCTGTGGCCATCTGGGGATTGATCCAACTGATGGAAGACTTCCCTGTCTCTCCCTCTAACTCTGCCTTTCAAATAAATAAAACTTAAAACAAACAAACAAACAAGCAAAAAAACACGAAAAAATGGCCGGCGCCGCGGCTCACTAGGCTAATCCTCTGCCTGCAGCGCCGGCACACCGGGTTCTAGTCCCGGTTGGGGCGCCAGATTCTGTCCTGGTTGCTCCTCTTCCAGGCCAGCTCTCTGCTGTGGCCCGGGAGTGCAGTGGAGGATGGACCAAGTGCTTGGGCCCTGTACCCTATGGGAGACCAGGAGGAAGCACCTGGCTCCTGGCTTCGGATCAGCGCGGTGCGCCGGCCGCAGTGCACTGGCCGTGGCGGCCACTGGAGGGTGAACCAACGGCAAAGGAAGACCTTTCTCTCTCTCTCACTGTCCACTCTGCCTGTCCAAAAAAAAAAAAAAAAAAGAAAGAGAAAGAAAGAGAAAAAAAAGAGGGGGCCAGTACTGTGGCATAGTGGGTAAAGCTGCCACCTGCAGTGCCAGAACCCCATGTGGGCACGGGTTTGAGTCCTGGTTGTTCCACTTCTGATCCAGCCCTCTGCTATGGCCTGGGAAAGCAGTAGAAGATGGCCCAAGTCCTTGGGCCCCTACACCCACTTGGGAGTCCTGGAAGAAGCTCCTGGCTCCTGGTTTCAGATCGGCCTAGCTCCGGCCACTGTAGCCATTTGAGGAGTGAACCAGCGGATAGGAGATCTCTTTCCCTGCCTCTGCCTCTCTATAGCTCTGCCTTTCAAACCGATAAACAAATAAATATTAAAAACAAAACAAAAACTTCCATGTCCCTTTAAAAAAAAATACTTGGGATTTCCTGGTCTCAAATTAAGAACTTTCAGTGCTACTTTTTCTTAGTTGCTAGTTTCTTACTATAAAAGTAACCCAAGTGGCATACCTGGATAAAATTTTTCAAAGTATTAATATAAACTTAGCAAAACCTCCAATTAAAACATAAGAATGTCTAGCAGCACTGTCTCATGTTAAAATTTTAAGGTAGTATTTCTGTATCCTCACTGATCAGCACAAAACATGTGACTTTTTTTTTTATTAATTAAGGAATAAATAGGGAAAAAATACTACCAAAATAATCTGTAAGGGTTAAGGAACATCATCAAGGGATGAGGTCAGTTAATTCATGCTTTGGCAGCTTCTTCTGGTCCCAGAGCACTGTGATTTGGGGAGGCAGGGCTTGGAATGAGATTAATTACCTGTTGTTGCCACAGAAGTTGGCTGTGCCCCAGACAAATGGGGTGCTGGTCTGGTCCCACAAATCTGCCAAAGGAAACAAAATATAGTTGGTGATAGTTCTAGAAAATAAGGTAAGACATGAGTTCATGATAGTTGAATTTGTAAGATGGGAAATGACACATGTAAGTTTGAAGATGTAAAAACTGATCAAATATCTGCCTAAGTGACACAGTAGCAGGAATTTAATTGAAGGATATAAATACAAATGACATAAATAATAATAAATGTGCCCAGGAACAATGAAACACAGATGGTACAACACAATTTATAGAACAAAACAGATGTAAGGAAGTGCCTTTTCTCACCAAGGAGGATAGGCTGTTCTACCAGTCTACACAGCAATACAAATGTGTTCACTTTGGGGCCCCAATAAAAATAAAGACATTTCTAAACAACATGGAATGTTCATAAAAAAGGAAAACAGTCCTTCTGTCTTAAGGAAATGACTTGGGGCGCAGACATGGTAAATAGGAAGATGTGGAGGCACTTCACCTTTGTCCCAGTCTTCATCGCAAGGAGGGCACTGCCATGTGCTCTCAGCCAGGGTCTCTTGTCCAAGGTTCCTGGTTTGGTTGACTGTAAGACAACAGAGTTTGACACAAAAAGGGGATATTGCCAAGTTACTGTGTTTAAACAGATTAGTAGCTTAAAATGTTGCAGGGTGGCCTAATGGGTCTTTGTTTCTAAAAAAACAGGTAACATGAAAGTTAAACAGAAGAATATCACAGAAGACAGGAAACAGAAAGATGTTTACCATATTTATGGTAATAAAAGGATTTTACTTTCAGATGATTTATTAGCAAAGGGAAACAGGACATTCAGTTGAGAAAGCATTCTGACACACATACTGACAACTCATTGCTGCTCTGAGATAAAAATTTCAAGGGCAGAAAAGCACTGTTCTTTTGAAATGATGAATGCCAAAAATGAAGATGATAACATAGCATAATACAAATCTGAGGGGCCAACCTCTGGTATTGAAATACTTTAGCTAGTCAGTCTTACCAACATCCTGCTCAATACAGCTCTTATCATCACAGCTGGAGATATGATGACTGATTTCAGCCCGTGGAACCTGGTGGCGAGCATTGAAGGGACAAGTAGCCAATTTGTTTGCAACATCAGGATGATTCTGTGGAGCCAAAATGAAGGGAATTGTCGGTTCTTCAGATCTCTTAAAGCTCAATGGGAATGACTCAGTCTTATTCTATAAATTGCTCCCCTAAAACGGTTCAATAAATTTATGGCTTATCTATGGTAGGCAAGCTCATAGTAGGAAATTAAAAGTGAATTACTTGTCATTCATACAGACCATACAGACACTACTTCAAAATCATCCGAATGTAAGCCTCTTTGTTATAATAGAGACTGACAACAGATACTGGAGGTTAAGTGGCTTATATAGAGGTATGCGTGAATTTATAATTGGGTATTTAAACTACACCTTTTCCATTGATTTCTCAGGGTCACAAGACTTAGGCGGCATAGCTTGTAATGGTAGAGCTCTGAAGGACCCTGAAAGCTGATATTCAGGATGAATGGTAATGCTGAAACACTCAGACTGCATTGCAGTAGTGCTCCTGCAATTGCAATACCACAGTGATGGAAAACGGCTGTTGTAAAGGAGCTGCGGGAGGCAGGTGAACTAGTGATCTGATGAACACAGGGACACTTACTTACAGCAATGGGGCTGGAAAGGAGGCTGCACTCTGAACTTTGTTCCAGCTATTTCACTAAGAAAAAGCCCAAATGACAGAAACTACTTTGCTGATCAAGTTCTTATTTTAAAACAAAATAAAGGGTTTAATGCTGCCCAAATTCTACTGCAAATATACCAGGAATTATGAAATTTATTTATTAGGAAAAGAAAAAGGTGCAACAAATGAAACTAAAAAAAAATATGAAGGGATGAGAAAGCTGGAAAGCCACAGGGCTGGGAAACTTGTGAGGGCAGAAATCCCCATCATTTTCATGAGGGACAGCCTATATTCAGTGCAAAGATTTTGTGGTCAAAGTTCAATATTAGAAGGGGGTTATGAAAGTGTTGTTTTATCACTGGCTCCCTTTCCCAACCATTATCCTTGGGAAGTGTCTGAAAGCCTAGCGGAGGAAGTGGTAGTGGTATTTGCTTATCTATATTGTCCAGAGATCCTTCAGAGATCCCTGCTCCAGAGATTAGAGAGAGCTGGAGAAATAATCAACAAAGGCACATTACAGTTCCAGGACTGTAGCAGACACACTTTTCAAAGGCTGTTGAATCTAATTGTATACAGTTTGGATTAAGCACCAAAACTGTTTTCCAACTGTAAATCCTGGCAGAATTTTGGCCTCTGTACCTGACACCTGCATCCTAACAACCTGTCAAAGTGCCTCAACCAACGCAACAGAGCAGTTGCTTATAAAACAGTGACCAGGGAGAAAAAACTATTTTTTTTTAAGATGTTTATTACTGAAACTTCAAGAAACTGTTATTTTTAGGAATACTCTTCTTGGGCTAATCTCTGGCTGCTCAATTTCTCTAAAATTTCTAAACAAAAAGCAGAAAGAGGTGTATTATAGCACTTAACGCTTACTGGGACAATGAACACATTAAATTTATAAGGTAAGAAGGATCTCTCATTGCCAACAAGAATTTGTGTTTCCTCTGCTTTATAAAGTGTGAGAAGATGCCAGAGATGTTTGTTCAAATGGGTGTCACTAGTCATGAGAAAGAAAACCAAAACAATAAAAAATTTATGTAACTCAAGGAATAAACAAACTGCTTTCTATAAATGTTGGTATTTAACACAGAAGTAGATTCCCAAAACAGTTCTGACATCCAATTAAAACATTTATGCTGAAATTATTTGATGTTTATAAAATCTGGCTTTTAAACAGAAGTCAGGAGGGCATCAGAGGGCAAATTAGGAACCCAGCACTCACCTTTCTGCACTTGATGAGGTGGTAAGGAAATCTGCAGGCCCTGATGTGGTGGTTTTTATCATAGGGGCATTGTAATAGCTTCTCAGGGTCCAGGGAGTCAACTGAGAGAGAGGAAAAGACAGCAGGTATAAAGTATAGCAGGCCCTTGTATAACTGAACCATTACAGGCACACTGAATTTTTTTCCCAAGAGTATGTAATGATAAAACAAGACAGCCTTTAAGGGGGATGAAACATTTACAATGAAAATGGAACACTGAGAAGACGGAGCTGTAGTGTCACTTGAGTCTCAAGTCAAGCAGAACCGGTAGCAATTGTGGGTGGGGAAGGTCTCCGTTCATAATTGTTTCATTAATTAGTATCTGAAAGGCAGAGACACAGAGATCTTCCACCTGCTGGTTCGCTCACTCAAATGCCCACGCAGCCATGTCTGGAACAGGTTGAAGCCAGGAGACTGAAACTCAGTGTGGGTCTCCCACAGGGGAGGCAGGGACCCAACTACTTGAGCCATCACCTGCTGCCTCCCAGCGTGTGCATCAGCAGGAAGCTGGAATTGGAAGTGGAGCTACGACTCCAACCCATGCACTCTAATATGGGATGTGGGCATCCCAAACAGTGTCTTAACCAGTGCATCAAACTGCCACCCTTTCAGTTCATAAATATTCATTGCTGATTACCTTTACTGTAAAACAAAAAGTTAAATAAAATGACATTTTCTTTTCCTTTTCTGAGAGGGCTAATTCAGGGTCATTCCTATTCTCTAGCCAGCCCAACTCAAGGTAGAACGGCTTGCTGGTGTGCCAACACCTCCTGCCCATTGGTCCTACAGTAAGAGGAGGGAGGTTATCCCCAGTACCAGCATCCTATTACTAGAATTCCGTGAGATGGAAAAAGTCCGTAAGCACTGTTCTATGCCAGGTACATGCTCCATGCAAGTTTGAGAATTATGAGCAGACAAAAGGCATCGTTTTGCTCTGTGTACTTGAACCTACTGTGGTAAATATTTCCTGATTTTGGTTACTCTAGTTACCTCTCAAGTGAAACCAATACTGTCATCAAATAAGTGGTTTCATTTATTATATTTTGGAACATGCATGAAGGAAAGAGAGAATGCTTTAAGCTAGTGACTGCCAAATTGGCTACTTAAAAAAATAGAAAAACAAATTAAATGGTTAAGCACATTTGAATATGTGCATCATCTTTTAACTCCATTTTCTCCACAAACTTTGAAACCCCTTTGCATTATAAAGACAAGGGGCAACCTAATAGTAAAATGCTCTTGCCATACCTGAAGGCAATGATAAAAATAAGAAAAACAATTCCCATTTGATAAGAAGCATATAAACCGGGAGATTGTTATGAAAATCAAAAGCCAGTGGGGAATTGAAACAGACAGTTTCACTGCAAGAGTGGTAAACATGGAATAAATTGCTAACCATGATCGTGATGCAAATGAGCCAGGAAGGTGACTTGAAGGACATAATGAGTAGGAAGGAAACATGCGAGAGGACAAACAGGCTTATTATGCCAAGCAGGCTCTTCTTGACCAGTAATCTTTCCTTATTTTTGAAGCTCCAGGACACCCAGGCAGAGTTTACAGATGAAATTCTTATTAGTTTCCCTTCATTTAATACATTCCATCACTAGCAAAATGCTAGGCCATGTTGGCAGCTGACAGACTGGACGTATCTTGTGATTCATACGCATTATACTGTCCATATAGTGGCATATGTCAGACTAGATAATGAGTTTCCTACCTCAGTGCTTTGCTTCTCGGTCACTGGCAATTTAGGTCACTCTAATCTGGCTTTCCACTTTAAAAAAAGTCTTTTATTTTAAAAAATATTTCAAATTGTGGTAAAATAAAGTTTACCATTTTAATAATTTTTAAGCTTGGCAGTGTTAAGTACACACACTGTCGGGCACCTATCTCTGAAAACTTCACCCTGCAGAACTGACACACTACAGCCATTAAAACATCAGCTCTCCACTCCTCAATTCCCTCAGCTCCTGGTAATTTTTCTTTTTTAATGAGTTTGACTACTCCAGATTTATCATATATGTGAAATCAGAGCGTTTGTCATTTTGTGACTAGCTTAGTTCACTCAGCATAATATCCTCAAGGATCATCCATGTTGTAGTATGCAACAGGATTTCCTGCAAATGTTTTGAAATTTGTTTTTTCTTTTACTTAAGGAAGGTCAGAGTTCTTTCAGTGTCAGTACACCTAAAGAATATTTTCCTGCTGCAGGCGGCTGTACTAGACTCATTCTTAGTTCCCTTATGGATGGACATTTAGGTTGCTTCCGGTTTTTTAGTAGTCTATACAATTTTGTGCACTTGATGAGTATTACTCTTGGGTGCTGAATTGAAGTGCACGGACATTTAAAGTTATAATAAATACTTCCAAACTACTCTGCAAACATTTTGTTTGGCTTCTGGGAACATAATTTACTTTGGAAGGCAAAGTAGGTCCTACAGACAAGCCTCCTCCAAAAGCAGACTCAGCTGTAGCTTGCATTTGGATAGAATCCACAGCCAGAAATGGAGGAGACACTGCAATGGAATGGGAAACTAGACCTCCCAGAAGTACCACCACGAGCAAGGAGCTAACAGCGCGGATCCAGCTGGACATCTTCAGGAATCTGAGAGAGGCTGGAGCTCCAGGTCAATTTGGGAAAGCAGTCAGGTGTATTCTACGGTTACACATCTCAAACTTTAACATAATCTTTACATCACTTAGGGACTAAGTGGTAAATGCGTATTCTCAGAGTGGGTATGGGATGGGGCCTGAAATTGTGAATTTCTAACATGCCCCCAAGGTGAAATTTTTTTTTTGTAACAAAAAAATGGCTGAAAAACATCACTAAGAACTCTGGGCCAGGGTGGGCATTTGGGTGCAGTGGTTAAGATGCTGCTTGGAAGGTCCACATCCCACAGTGAAGTGCCTGGGATCCAGTCCTGCTCATGTGCATCCCGGGAAGCAGCAGGTGCTGGTTCAAGTACTTGCCATCCTGCCACCCCTTCGGGAAGCCTACGTGGAGTTTCCACTTCCTGGCTTCGCTCTGGCCCGGCCTGGCTATTGCTGGCATTTGGAGGAGTGAGCTAGCAAATGGAAGGTTTGCCTTTGCTGTTCTCCTCCAACCTTCCACCGCCCCTCCCAGATCCCTTCCTAGTATGTCCCATCTTAAAGACCCGGGGAACACCAACGTTATCATGTATACCCTCTTACTCCTTAAAATACAAAGAGAACAGAAGCTACTATCTCTCTGTCCTACATCCAGCGAGAAGCTAGAACCTTGATGAGTTAAAATGCCTTATTCAATAAAGACACAGTTTAACACAGATGTCCTAACTACTGGCTTTCCAAGCCCTAGGACCTCTCAAACCTCTTTAATTACCTACACTTCAAATGAATTATTTCAAACATAGGTACTTCTCTACATCAATACCACACAGACCCCTTTCCTCCTTAGCAGTTCAGAGGGAAATCTGAATTTTTCACAACAAAGTTTTAACTTATTTTCTAAAAGCAACAAGAAGTACGTACTATAAGTTTCTTCCATGGTGGAAATGAAGGAGCTTTGTATCCAAGTGCTGAGGGAAGAAAAGTGTGAGTCACAGGGTCAGAAATGAATGCATTGAAAGGCACCCCTAAGAAGTGCAGTCGCTTCTAGAAATGAAGTTACCCAAGTTCAATAGGAGAAACCCAAAGTACCTGCCCTCCCTTTGAAGTTCTCTCCTCTTTAAGGGTTATTTTCCCCCCACTTCTTAGAAGCATTTTGACATTACTGCCTACTTCACACTCCTGCAATATATTGTAGGGTCCACTATTGGTTGAGATCACATGTGACTACTAATCCAAACCGTACTCAGGTACGGTCTATTTTACGTGCCGCTACAACAGCCTGCCACTGTGGACTTGCATTAGGATTTAATCTATTTAATGTTAGAGGGGGCAAGTGAAGACCAAAGAATACTGTTAAACTTCTGGATAAACACCGGAATAGCTTACTCTTTTAAAGCTTTCCTCTTGAGAGTTTCTTAAAAATACAGGGTGGGCAGATTACCAGTCTTGCCCCTCTCTGGCACCCAGGGAGAGCTTGGTAACTGCACCAAGCAGTCTGCCTCTAACCCATCCAAAATGCCGGGAGACATTCTAGTTCACCACTTTGGCGACTTTTCTTAAACATGATCACTGCCTTTTTTCTAGTGATGCCTCACTTTTCTCCCCCTCGTCTTCTAGGCCACAATCACAAGATTTGTTGACTTAAGTCTCTCCAGTTCTTAGTCATTCCCTCTATGAGCTGAGGCACAACTTCTGTTAGGACTTAAGAGCTGTCCATATTACAGTGAACACAGTCATAAAAGAACAGAAAACAGCCATGGGGAAGATTAGACGAGAAACGCTGAGTTTGAGTCTTCTTCCGTTAGAGATCTCCACAACTGACTATGAGTAAAAAGAGCTTATTTTCATAGAAAACAAACGACCTGTATATAAAACCACCCCCCCTCAATTGCAAACTGTCAAAAATCGGTAAGATTTACAGCTCCTCTCTAGGCGAGCTCTCCTCTGCTGCCTCACACAATTCCACCACTCTTCCCCATTCTATGACAGCGGCAGCACTAGAACCCGTGATGGAATAGACAAGCCATCCGCTGGAACTCCAGTTCAGTAAGTTGCTGCACAGGTCATCTGTAAACGCCAACCGCCAGAGAAAACTGTCCTCAAAAACATTTTTTTCATGTTTAGATCAAGCAGCCCCGAGCTTTCTGGACGTGTTTTACTTACACACAGGTAGCTCATACTTTTCCATTAAAACTAAGAGAGGATTTGAAGGGCTGGTGAGCACCAACTTGGAGGACGCCAGCCTCTGCCTAACGAGCAAAACCCACTAATCACAGCAGGCTAAGGGCTCCGTGATTCACAACGGACACTCAGCCCCGCCCACTCGAGGATTCTCCACATCAAACCGTTCGTGGGAGTTTTTTTTTTTCCTCTTCCCTAGGACCAGACCGCCATGAAGAGGGCAAACCAGGAGAAGCCGTGAGGTTTAGGGGCCGGGTGGAGACCGCAGCATCGAGTTAAAATGCCTAACAGAGCGCGCGGTCTCTAACATTCTTTTATTTTTCTCTTCCCTTAAACACACTAAGACAGAATGGATGAAGAAACAGGGCGGTGGTGGTGGTGGGGGATGTTAATTTAAAAAGAACGAAGGAAAAGGTGCTAGGGAGGCCCTTGAGAGGACGACGGCGCGCAACACAAAGAGCCGGCACAGCCAAAAACCGAGGGCCACAGGTCCAAAACCGAAAATGAGAAGACAACAGGCCGCAAAGGGCCCCCGCTACACTAAACCCTAAGTGTTTGAAGGCACAGGGCCAAGCCCCGGCCTCCTTTCCTACCTTGGTCGCGACACGCTCTACCCACACCGGCCTTCGCCCACTTCGGCGCCCCAGCAACGCTCACTTCCGGTCGCTGACGCTACGGGGCGGGGCCCACTTCCTGTGACGTCATTCTTCTGGCGGGCGGGGTGGGGGTGTTTGTGACAGCAGTGACCACGGAGGGCTCTTCCTTGAGTCCCCACTGCTCCCTCGGGGGTCCCCAACCCTGCCTGCGGCCCATCCCTTTAGCTCTTCCTCCTTTGGCCCCCAGAACGAGGCTGTTCTCCGTGGCCGGGACTCATGCTTCGCCCCCCGGCCTTGCGGCGGCCATCTTAAGGAAAAGACCGAGCCTTAGAGGGGGCCCTTGGGGAGTCAGTGGGACTGGTTGGAGGTGGGGAGAAGCCTTGTTTGTGGAAGTTGTCTAGCTAACAAGGTAATTTAATTTGAGGGAGGAAAGGTACTTAACAGGAGGTGGGCAGAACAGCCAGGAAACAAACCAAGGACAGGAGGGTTTGCTTCTGTGTAGCAAGTGTTAAGAGAATCTCAGAATTCAAAAAGACAATGATAGTAACTGAGAATGCTTGGTAGCATTATAGGGAAACAGCGTTTGCGAGAGTTCGATGAAAAGAGTTGGAGAGGAAAAGACGGCCAGGGAGTTAACTTGATAGGGAAAAAAAGAAAAACGTCTTGTGAGCTGCTGGTCTGAAAACTGATTCCTTTCCCTATAAAGGTACAAGCAGCCGTTCTTTTCCCCAGAGTGGATGAAGGGTTAACTCGAAATACGGCGGATGTCAAAGAAGCGTTAGACTGCCGGCTCCTATAAGGGAGAAATCAGTGGGGCCTGAAATGACTCAGGAAGGCTCTCTGGAGAAAAGGGCGTGTGGCCTTTGAAGGCTAGACAGGAACAAGAGACGGTGTTGATGCTGCAGGTTAATCTGGTGATAGTATTTTTCTTAAGATGTAAAAGAGGCCGGAGCTGCGGCTCACTAGGCTAATCCTGCGGATTCTGTCCTGGTTGCCCCTCTTCCAGGCCAGCTCTCTGCTGTGGCCAGGGAGTGCAGTGGAGGATGGCCCAAGTGCTTGGGCCCTGCACCCCATGGGAGACCAGGATAAGTACCTGGCTCCTGCCATCGGATCAGCGTGGTGCGCCAGCCGCGGCGGCCATTGGAGGGTGAACCAACGGCAAAGGAAGACCTTTCTCTCTGTCTCTCTCACTGTAAAAGAGTCAGATTTGTGCTGTCCAAGGCTTGGGAAAAAGTCTGGGAAATTAATCTGAGTGCTATTATATTGGGATTTCTGGAAGACTTCAGTGGCTTAAGAGCCTAAAAATGATTTGAGAGAACCAATCCTGATGGCAAAAACTGAATGTAGATTTAGTGGAAAGGATTATGGGAGACATTTTATTTATCTGAATAATTTGTAAGTATTGTAATCCCCCCCTCGTTTAGAAGTTTTTGGGTTGAAGAGGGCGTGTTTTGTAGCCTTAGGCTCACATTAAGACCCTAAAATGAAACAGGTGTTGGGCCCACCTTTGTGTTGAAGCTGGTGAAACCACCACCTGCTGTGCCGGCATCCCATATGAGCACCTGTTCTAGTCCCGTTCCACTTTTGATCCAGCTCTGCTATGGCCTGGGAAAGCAGTGGGAGATGGCCCAAGTGCTTGGGCCCCTGCACTCATGTGGGAGACCTGGAAGAAGCTCCTGGCTTTGGGCTGGCGCAGCCCTGGCCATTTTGGCCATAAAGGGAGTGAACCAATGGATGGAAGACCTTTTTGTCTCTCTCTGCTTCTGCATCTCTGTAACTCTGACTTTCAAGTAAATAAAGAAATAAATAAAAAAAAAATGAAATAGGTGTTGATGGAAGCTGGGCTGCAGTCATGGTTGTTGTAGACTGCTGGTTCTTAATCGAGTCTGCACATTAGAATCATCTGAGGAGCTCTTAAGACATGCCATGCCAAGTTCTCATCCCAGACCAATTAATTAGAAAGAGTCAGGCATAGTTATTTTTAAAAACCTAGCCAGATGATTCTAATGTGCAGCTAGGGCTGAGAACCACTGACCTAGGCACTGTTTTGAATTTACAAAAGCTATTCTTTCACCTGGGTGGCCTGAGTGATTCATATGAGGGAGGAGCAAGCTGTTAAAGTGCTTCTGGAAAGATAATTGCTGAGAATAAAAGCCTCATTGCAAGCTTTGCACAAAGCATTTTAGAAAAAGCTGCTGTTTTTGGCAAATCAGTTTCAGATTGTTAGGAAATATTTTAAGATAATTTTTGAAACCCTAAACCTATGAATTGAGCACAATAGCATTCATGCGGAATTGGTGGGGGCCAGTGTGATTTGAACCGAAATGCGATTTTTCAGGCTGGAGATTGCAGCAATGGTTGACACTGTGGCTGTGACCCAGAAGTACACCTGCAGATTGAAATTTCTGAGGAAGAATGAGCGAAGAGTTTGGGAGGATGAGAAGCAGGTACAAATCAGAATCCAAAGTCAGGCTTCACTGCATCCAGTAATGCCTTGTCAGGGTGACAGGGTCCACAGCTGATAAAGCCGTTCCATTTAGCACCAGTGAGCAAACCCACCAACTTCCCAACACACAAAAGCCAAGCCTGTCTTTCAGTGGCGATTTTGAAATGAAAATGCACCACACACCTATTCTTTCTATTTTAACTGCTCTGTTCATTCCTTTCTAACCCAGAAGGATCCCTGCTGAGGTTCCTTTCAGACTGCTTTCCCAGCCAGGTTGATTATATTTGAAAAGGAAAAAAACAAAGACCAAGGCATTTACAAAGGGGTCATTCTAGAGGAGAGATTAATATCCTGAACTGAATCTGATCCTTGCTGGTTTTATCTATGTGTATACTAGTGTTTATCTCTAAATTATAGCCTATAGTTTTAGAATTAATAGTTACTAGAAATAAAGTCTCTGGACTAATGACTAAAAGGAAGAATCCTTAAGTGACTGAAAAAAAAACCTTTGTCAGAAAATGAGTTTTCTCAGTTATTACTTTTTAAAATTTATTTTATTTATTTGAAAGTGTTACACAGAGACAGAGAGACAGAGAGAGGTCTTCCATCCACTGGTTTGCTCCCCAAATGGCCACAATAGCCAGAGCTGGGCCAGGCCAAAGCCAGGAGCTTTCTCTGGGTCTCCCATGTGGGCATAGGGGCCCAAGGACTTGGGTCATTCTCCCCTGCTTTCCTAGGCACATTAACAGGGAGCTGGATTGGAAGAGCAGCAGCCAGGACTTGAACCAGTGCCATATGGGATGGCGATGCTATAGGCTGGTTTTCTCAGTTCTAAGGGTTGAAGGGATTCTAGTAGTCCTTGAGCCTTTTTTTTTTTTTTATAAAGATTTATTTATTTATTTGAAAGAGTTACACACAGAGAGAGAAGGAGAGGCAGAGAGAGAGAGAGAGAGAGAGAGGCCTTTCATCTGCTTGTTCACTCCCCAGATGGCCACAATGGCTGGAGCTGGGCCGATCCAAAGCTAGGAGCTACGAGCCTTTTCTGGGTCTCCCATGCGGGTGCAGGGGCCCAAGCACTTGGGCTGTCTTCTGCTGCTTTCCCAGGCCATAGCAGAGAGCTGGATGGGATGTGGAGTAGCCGGGCCTCGAACTGGTGCCCATATGGGATGCCAGCACTATAGGTGTTAGCCTTACCCACAATGTGGGACCCAGGCCGTTTTTTTTTTTTTTAAGAAACTTTGTGTTTCAGAAAGTCAAATAAAACTTAAATTTTTACCCATCACAAGACTAAAGTATTTTTTGTTTGAATTTTATCAGCTCCTTGTTTGCTCATCTAATTCTGATATCTGATTGGTACTTAAGTATATAGTTAAAATAGCAAAACTATTTAATAGATCTGGTTGCAAAAGTCTTTCAACATGAGGAGTCTATAGAGAAATGTAGAAGGTGTTCTTGTTGATGAGGATAAATTGGAAAATATTGATTTAAAGGTGGGTGAAAAGTATGTTGGTTACAATTAGGCAGTGGATCACGGAGAAGTAGTGGAAACCAATGAAAATGAGTTTATGTTTAAAAGAGTTTTGGAGGTCTTTGCTGTGGCGCAGTGAGTAAAGCCGCTACCTACAGTGCTGGCATTCCATATGAGCGCCAGTTCAAGTCCTGGCTGCTACACTTCCCATCAAGCTGCCTGCTAACACATGGGAAAGCAGAAGATGGCCCAAGTGCTTGGGCCCTGCACCCACATGGGAGACCAGGAAAAAGCTCCTGGCTTCAGCCTGGCCCAGCCCTGGCTGTTGCAGGCATTTGGGGAATGAACTAGCAGATGGAAGCTTTCCTGTTTGTGTCTCTGCATTTTGGGGGTGAGGGGTGCTGAGAGAGAGAGACAGAGAGAGAGAGAGAGAATCTTCTACAAGATAAACACTTTTTTTAAATAAAAATTTATTTTTGTTTATTTGAAAGAGTTCCAGAGAGAGAGAGGGGGTTAGAGAGAGAGATACCCTCCATTGCTGGTCTACTCCCCAGATGGCTACAATAACCAGGGCTGTGTGAGGTGAAAACCAGGAGCCTGGTCTCTGGAGTGTCTTCTGGGTCTCCCATGTGGGTGGCCAGTCCCAAGCACTTGGGCTAACTTCTGCTGTTTTCCTAGGCCATTAACAGGGAGATGGATCAAAAGTGGAGTGGCTGAGTTTTGAACTGGCACCCATATGAGGTGTGTGTATTGCAGACAGCAGCTTAACCTACTATGTAACAATGCTGGCCCCACTCCAAGGTTTTCTAAAGGTTGATTTATTCTTTTTTTAAAAGATTTATTTATTTATTTGAAAGTCAGAATTACACAGAGAGGGAAGAAGAGGCAGAGAGAGAGAGAGAGAGGTCTTCCATCTGCTGGTTCACTCCCCAGATCGCCGCAATGGCAGGAGTTGCGCAGATCCGAAGCCAGGATTCAGGAGCTTCTTCTGGGACTCCTAAGTGGGTGTAGGGGCCCAAGCACTTGGGCCATCTTCTACTGCTTTCTCAGGCCACAGCAGAGAGCTGGATTGGAAGTGGAGCAGCCGGCACTCGAACTGGCGCCCATATGGGTTGCTGGCACTGCAGGTGGTGGCTTTACCCGCTATGCCACAGCGCCGGCCCTGTCATTTTCTCTCTTAAGACTAGAATGGCCAATGTAGTTTGTGTGGTTGTACCAATGACAGTTATTGATAGCACCCCGCTTTCGTGCTGAAATGTATCCTGGTTTGTAGGAAGAATTATGCTGTCACCCTAAGACTGCAAGGCCTATTAGGGGAAGAGTCTGTTTGCCTCAGGATAACAAAGAAAGAAGTCTGGTGATTCGGGGCTATTTTTCTTAGACATCTGATTATGTCGGGCCAGTTTTTCATTAGTTTGCTTTATAGTCTGGTGCTAATATACCGACGTGTAATTTCAAAAATTACAGCCTACGAGGACTTGGTTCTGGCCTGTCATAAGTTGTGTCTTGGTTCAGCTTGAGCACCAAGCATGTAAATGTCTGTTATATGCACAGCACCAGATGAGTTGTGTCGCAGACGGAAGCCACACATGGTTCTGAATTCCCGCACAGAGGTTGGTGGGATGCTTGAGGTTAGAGAAAATCACCTTTATTCAACTGTGATGTTACAAAGGCACTGAAGAAGACAGGGAAGGCTTAAGTGAAAAATAAAAGGATTTTGAATATAAAAAAATTTAAATTTGTACTTTCGAGGTGAGAGTGGGTGGGTGGTGGGTGGGAAGAGAGAGTACTCCATCTTCTGGTTCACTATACAAGTGCCCACAGCAGCCAGGGCTGGGCCGGGAGCTGGCAACTCAGCCCAGACCTCCCCTGTGGGCAGCAGACACCCATCACCTGCTGCCTCCCAGTTGTGCATTAGCAGGAAGCTGAAACAGGGAGTGGAGCCAGGACTCAAACCCAGGTACTCAGATGTGGGATGCAGGCATCCAGTGAATGTCTTAACTGCTGTGCCAAACACTTGCCTCAAAGGGACTTCTAAATTAATTTGGGTATTTATGACATACATACAAATAAATAAACAAAAAATATAATAATTTGGGCCTATATTGTGGTGTAGCGGGTAAAGCCACCTTCTGCAACACTCACATCCCCTAGGGGCGCTGTTTTGTGTCCTGGCCACTTGACTTCCAATCCAGCTCCCTGCTAATGGCCTGGGAAAAGCAATGAAAGATGGACCAAGTGCTTGGGTCCCTATCACCTGTGTGGAAGATTCAGCTGAAACTCCTGCTTCCTGGCTTTGGTCTGGCCCAGGCCTAGCTGTTGTGGACATCCTGGGAGTGAACCAGTAGATAGAAGATCTCTGTCTCTCCCTCTCTTTCTCTGTAACTGACTTGCAAATAAATAAATATTTAAGGAAAAACAAAAAAGCTAGAATAGGGGTATAAATATTTGAAGGGCCAGGTCTCACATTTTAAAATAGATTGACAAAGAATAAGGCATATTTAAGATGGGTGTAAATTCTATAGAGTTAGGAAGGTAAATTTGCAGCCATGTTCCAAACTCAACTAGTCATTAAAAACTATATTCTTTAAGCATGGAAGATTTGTACAGAGAATTGATTGAAGAAGGTTGATCTTATGATCATATAGCAACTGACTTGGGAGACAGTTTTAGGGTAGAGAACCAGATTATGGAATAACATTTAGCCCACAGGCAGACTTTACATAATCCCCCGCTAATAAGGAAAGTAAGCCCTCCAACTGATTAGTATATGAAACAAGGGAGGAATATAAAAACCAAATTGGGGGGGGCAGTGCTGTGGCGTAGTGGGTAAAGCCACTGCCTGCAGTGCCAGCGTCCCATATGGGCACTGGTTCGTGTTCTGGCTGCTCCACTTCCGATCCAGCTCTCTGCTATGGCCTGGGAAAGTAGTAGAAGATGGCCCAAGAACCATTTGCACTCTTGTGCGAGATCCGGAAGAAGCTGCTGGCTCCTGGCTTCAGATCGGCCCAGCTCCAGCCATTGCAGCCATTTGGGGAATGAACCAGCAGATGGAAGACTTCTCTCTCTCTGCCTCTCCTTCTCTGTAACTCTGCCTTTTAATGAAAAATAAATAAATCTTTTAAAAAAAATCCAAATGAGACTTGTCATAGGAAAAATATTATTTTTTAAAGGTTTATTTATTTATTTATTTATTTGAAAGGCAGAGTTATATATAGAGAGAGGGACAGAGAGGGAAAACTTTTCCATCCACTGATTCATTCCCTAAATGGTCACAATGGCCACGGCTGGGCCAGGCCATCCTGGAGGCTGGAACTCCATCCAGGTCTCCCATGTGGGTGTAGGGGCCCAAGTACTTGGGCCGTATTTTGCTGCCTTCCCAGGCACATTGGCAGGGAGCTGGATTGAAAGTGGAGCAGCTGGGACTTGAACCAATGCTCATATGGAGGCCAGCTTTGCAGGTAGCACCTTAACTTGCTGTGCCACAATGCTGGCTCCAGGAGAAATGTTTTTTTTAAATAAATAAAAACATGTTCAGATGCCAAAAGTGGTAAAGGTTGTTGCCTAAAGCTTGACAGGATATCTCCAAAGTTTAAAAAAAAGACTTAAAAATAAGTCTGCAGTCTGCCGGTTCTTTCTTTATTTATTTATGCAAACACCACTTTTACTGACAGGTTAGAGCCACAATGGACAGTTGCACAGGATGGAAATAGACAGTCTCAGACAGCGGAGTGCACAGACGCAGCAGACAGGTTAATCCTCTTCACCCTCCTCCTCTCTCTCTGCTCTGTCTGCTCCGACCTCCTCTTAATCCTTCTCTAGGGCATTCAGCCATGTCCTCTGAGCCTCCAAAAACGCTCCCACCACCCTCCCCTCCCCTCTGAACCAGTGAACAAAGGCACGCTTGGCATCCATCAGGTCTAACCCGTGGTCCAGGTGAGCCCAGGCCTCGGCTATGGCTGTGGTGTTGCTCAGTGTGCACACAACTCACTGGACCCTGGCAAGGTCTCCATCCGGCACCACAGTGGGAGGCTGGTAATTAATGCCGACCTTGAAGCACCAATCCACAAACTGGATGCTGCTTTTAGTCTTGATGGTAGCAGTGGTGACCTTGACATCTTTGGGAACCATGTCACCACGGTAGAACAGGCAGCAAGCCATGTATTTACTGTGGCGAGGGTCACATTTTCCTATCTGACTGGCCGGTTCAAAGCAAGCACTGGTGATCTCTGCTAGAGGAAGCTGTTCATGGTAGGCTTTCTTTCTTTCTTTTAAAAAAGATTTATTTATTTATTTGAAAGGCAGAGTTACAGAGAGGCAGAGGCATAGGCAGATGCAGAGAGAATCTTCCATCTGCTGGCTCACAATGGCTGGCACTGGGCTGATCCGGAGCCAGGAGCCAGGAGCCTCTTCTGGGTCTCCCAAGTGGGTGCAGGGGCCCAAGCACTTGGGCCATCTTCTACTGCTTTCCCAGGTCACAGCAGAGCGCTGGGTCAGAAGTAGAACAGCCGGGACTCGAATCAGTGCCCATATGGGATGCTGGAACTGCAGGCGGCGGCTTTACCTGTTATGCCACAGCACCAGCCGCCATGGAAGTCTTTCTCTGCAGAGATGGTGAGGGCTTATCTGGCCAGAGGAAAGTAGATGTGAGGACAGAGCACCAGGTTGTTCTGGAATTCTGTCAGATCAACATTCAGGGTTCCATCAACTCAGAGGGAAACAGTGATGGAGGACGCAATTTGACCTGTCAACCTATTCAGGTTAGTGTAGATTGGGTACCTGATATCAAAGTTTCTATGACGAATGTCATTGATGGCTTCATTTTCTACCACGAAGGCACAATCAAAATGCTCCAGGGTGGTGTGGGTAGAGTTGTAGGAACCTAACAACTATGCCATAGCTGTGGAAACCTGGGTAGCTAGCTAAATGGAAAATGCCAGTTGGGACTTTTTTGTTTTTAAATGTTTACTTATTTTTATCTGTTTTTTTTTTTTTTTTTTTTTTTTTTTTTTTTTTTTTTTTTTTGACAGGCAGAGTGGACAGTGAGAGAGACAGAGACAGAGAGAAAGGTCTTCCTTTTGCCGTTGGTTCACCTTCCAATGGCTGCTGCAGCCGGCGCGCTGTGGCCGGCGCAATGCGCTGATCCGAAGCCAGGAGCCAGGTGCTTCTCCTGGTTTCCCATGGGGTGCAGGGCCCAAGCACTTGGGCCATCCTCCACTGCACTCCCTGGCCACAGCAGAGAGCTGGCCTGGAAGAGGGGCAACCGGGAAAGAATCCGGTGCCCCGACCGGGACTAGAACCCGGTGTGCTGGCGCCGCAGGCGTAGGATTAGCCTAGTGAGCCGCGGCGCCGGCCTATTTTTATCTATTTGACAGAGAGGGAGAGAAGGAGAGAGGTAGAGAGAGTGAAAGACAGGGAGAGAGAGCTCTTCATCTGCTGGTTCACTTCCCAAATGCCTACAAAAGCATTTGGCCAAATGGCTGGGCTGAACCCAGGAGCTAGGAATTCCTGGGTGGTAGGGGCCAGCAATTCCTAGCTTGAGCCATCATCTGCTGCTTCCCAGGATACTTCAGCAGGAAGCTGGATGGGAAAATGGAGCAGCCAGACTGAAATCAGCACTCTGATATAGGATGTGGGTGTCATAAGTGGTGGCTTAACCTGCTGCGCTCAACGCCTGCCCCACGCTTGGACTTGTTGCCACAATCAGCAGAGAGATGTTCCATCAGCAGGGAGGTGAACCCAGAACCAGTTCTCCCACACAGACTGTGCAAACCCAAGAAGCCTGAAAGGCCCATGCGCTGAAGATCTGTAAGCCGGCTTGCTAATTTGGGACCAGACAAGCTCTGTGATCTCCCTGTTGATGTAGTGCCCATGGGCATCGTTGTTGGCAGCATCATCCTTGCCTGTGACGGGCTGCTCCTAGTGCAAACTTCGTCAGTGACCATGAGATCCGGTCTGCAAACACTGCCCTGGGCATGAGCTTGCCAGTGCCGGTGTCACTGAAGGAGCTGTCAGAGGAGTCATTTCCTCCCCTAGTGGTCTTACCACTGGGCTAGATGCTGGGTTCTAGGAAGTAGAGCTCCCAGCTGGTAGTCTGGACACTGGTCCGGCCAATATGGATGCAGATGCACACACACAGGTTGGAGTCTTGAAGGGATCTGGGGCACTGGTGGAGGCAAGGGGACGGTGACAAGGATCTCCTGCTTATAGACTAATGTGGAGTTCAGGGGAGGAATTGTCTCCCACCTCCATAGTCGACAACTTCTCCATCAGTTTTTTTCCATCCTGTGGGGAGAAAGAAAAGACTGAGGTGCTGGTGTTTTGAGGGTGAGTGTTTTTATGGAACAGGTAAGCTTGAATTGTGTTAGTAGCATTTCAGAACCTGGACAGCCTTTTCTGCAATGTCTGATTTAAGGCCATCAGGTCTTTCCCTCAATTCTTTTGTGGGTGGAGGAAAGACTTAGAATAGAAGCTATGATTTATTTAAGAAAAAAATTTATTCTTGTATTTATTTGAAAGGCAGATTGAATGAGAGAGAGACAGATAGCTTCCATCACTCTCTCACTCCCTAAATGTCTGCAACAGCTGGGGCTGGGCCAGACTGAAGCCAGGAGCCAGGAACTTAACCTAGGTTTCCACTTGGGTGGCAGATTTGCAAGTGTTTGAGCCATCATCTGCTGCTTCCCAGGGTGCTCATTGGCAGGAAAGTGAAATTGGGAGTGGAGCTGGAACTCAAACCCAGGCAATCTGATATGGGATGTAGACATCACAGATGGTGTCTTTTTTTTTTTTTAAGATGTATTTATTTAGGGGTCGGCACTGTGCTGTGATGGGTAAAGCCTCCACTTGCAGTGCTGGCATCCCATGTGGGTGCCGGTTCGAGTCCTGGCTGCTCCACTTCAGATCCAGCGCTCCACCATGATCTGGAAAAGCAATGGAAGATGGCCCAAGTTCTTGGGTTCCTGCACCCACATGGGAGACCTGGAAGAAGCTCCTGGCTCCTGGCTTTGGATTGGCACAGCTCCAGCCATTGCAGCCATTTGGGGAGTGAACCAGTGAATGTAAGACCTCTCTCTCTCTCTCTCTCTCTCTCTCTTCGCCACTGCATCTCTGTAACTCTGCCTTTCAAATAAATCTTTAAAAAAGATTTATTTATTTATTTGAAAGTCAATATATACAGAGAGAGGGAGAGACAGAGAGAGAAAGAGAAACAGAATCTTCCATCTGTTGGTTTACTCCACAGATGGCTGCAATGGCCAGGGTCGGGTCTGGTTGAATCCAGGAATCAGGAGGTCCTTCTGAGTCTCTAACATGTGTGGTAGGGACCTAAGCAGTTGGGCCATCTTCTGTTGCTCTCCTAGGTACATTAGCAGGAAGCTGGATTGGAAGTGGAACAGCCGGAGCTTGAACCGGCACTCCAATATGAAGCACTGGCATCAAAAGCAGTGGCTTAACCCACTGTGCCACAATGGCAGCCCCTGGAATTGAACTTGGAAAATCTTACAAAGAATCAAGGACACATGTTTTTGATGGAATATAGTCCCAAACAGAGCCATTGCGAAGGAAGAGGAAAATTCAGAGCCCACCAACACACATCTTTTAGGTTCCTAATTAGAGCACAGGCGTGTATCATTCGCCATGTTTATGACCTAATGGCCACCTCTCAGTAAGAGTCTAACTTTAAAGGTTTTCTGCTTTCTATTCTGACAATGGAAAGATGATGTTGCCTTTCACAAGTGTTTTTGGAGTAAGATTCTTAGGAACAAGTGAGGGAGAAAGTTATCTAGGAAGAAAAAAAGGAGAAAGAAGTTCCCCAAGCACTAGGCATTTCCATACGGTTGCCAGAAAACTCGCTGGCAACAGAGATTTGAGTCCCTTCCAGGGCTGCTGTGGGAGGCGGCTGCTCTGCCGGGGGCTGCCCGCTCACTTCCATGCGGTTCGGTTGCCCGTGTGACTAGTTCCACCGAGGGAGTAAGAAAGAAAGCATCCTCTTCCAGGTGGAGGTGCTTCGAAGGCAGCTGAGCCTTCTCCATTCTCCCGCTGTGGCTGCTCTGGAAGCCAAATGTGGGAGGTGACAGTTACAGAATGAAAAGAGCCCGTGTCCTCAAATGACCATCACCCACTGGGGTTCATGTAAGAAAACTTCTGTTGTGATAAGCTGTGATATGGACACAATTTGCAGTTCAGCTTTATGTCTTTATTTGAAAGGGAGGGAGGGAGAGAGAGAGAGAGAGAGAGAGAGAGGAACTTTGACCCTCTGGTTCACTCCCCAAATGCCTGCAACAGCCAGAGCTGGGAGCCAGGAACTCCATCCAGGTCTTGCATGTGGGTGGCAGGGACCTAAGTACCTGGGCCACGATCTGCATCCTAGGGACCTGGATCAGGAGCAGAGGTGGCACTTGCTCCAAGGCGTTCTGACACGGCATGTGGGTATCCCAAGCAGTGGCTTACCCCACTCTGCCACAGTGCCTGCCTCCCAGGTTGGAGATTACTGTTACAGGGCTCGCTGCCTAACACACGTCTTCAGTAACAGTCAACGTTGTCAGGTTGATTGTGAGGCAGCCTTTTCATTTATTTAATTTTATTAAAAAAAAGATTTATTTATTTGAAAGGCAGAGTTACAGACACAGAAAGAGGTATTCCATCTACTGGTTCACTCCCCAAATGGCTGCAATGGCAACTGGGCAGATTCAAAGTCAGAAGCCCGGAACTTCTTCTGGGTCTCCCATGTGGGCGTAGAGACCCAAGCACCTGGGCAATCCTCCACTGCTTCCCCAGGCCACCAGCAGAGAGCTGGATTGGAAGTGCAGCAGCCGGGACTTGAACCAGCAAGACAGCCTTTTATAGACCGAGGGAGATGTGTTTAAGAAGTAAATTCCCTGGAGCTGGTGCTGTGGCGTAGCGGGTAAAGCCGTCACCTGCAGCGCTGGCATCCCATATGGGTGCCGGTTCGAGTCTTGGCTGCTCCACTTAAATCCAGCTCTCTGTTATGGCCTGGGAAAGCAGTAGACGATGGCCCAAGCCCTTGGGCCTCACCCCCACATGGGAGACCTGGAGGAAGCTCCTGGCTCCTGGCTTCAGATTGGCCCAGCTCCGGCCGTTGCGGCCAATTGGGGAGTGAACCAGTGGATGGAAGACCTCTCTCTCTCTGTCTCTCCTTTTCTCTCTGTAACTCTGCCTTTCAAAGAAATAAATAAATCTTCAAAAAAAAAAAAAAAAAAAGAACAAAAAGAAGTAAATTCTCTTAAGGCTGGGGCAGGTAGTTGAATCTACATCTAATGGAAAGCTAGTGAGGTCTCTGGTATAACACGTTGCATCTTAGATAGAAGATTTCTGTTAATATAAATCCCAACCTTTCAGGTCACAAATTTCAGTTTAAATTGGTAACATTTTCTATGGCTAGGAAAGTGACCAGATAAATGAATTTAGATTTTAGTGACAATGTTTTTAAAATAACTTTTTAAAAGGCAGAGTTGGAGAGAGAGAGAGAGGGAGAGAGAGAGAAATATATTCCATCCACTGGTTCACTCCTCAGATGGCTGCAATGGCCAGAGGTGGGCCAGGCCAAAGCTAAGAGCCTGGAATTCCATCCAGATCTCCCATGTGGGTGGCAGGGCCCGAGTGCTTGGGCCATCTTCCACTGCTTTCCCAGGTGCATTATCAGGGAGTTGGATTGAAAGTGGAGCAGCCTGGACTTGAACTAGTGCTCATACGGGATGCTGACATTGCAGGTGGTAACTGGTAACTGCGCCCAGTCCTCCCTCCCTCCCTCCCTTTCTCTCTCTCTCTCTCTCTCTCTCTCTCTCTTTCTTAGATTTATTTCATTTGAAAGACAGTTTCAGAGAGAGGGAGACCCATATAACCTATATGGGAGACCTGGGTGAAGCTCCTGGCTTCTGCCTGGCTCAACCCTGGCCATTGCAGCCACCTTGGGAGTGAATGGCGGTTGGAAGACTCCCCTCTCCCTCTGTCTATTCCTCTGTCTCTGTAACACTGCCTTTCGAATAAATAAAATAAATATTAAAAAAAAAAAAAGAGTCTTGGGCTGGTGCTGTGGCATAGGGGGTAAATCCACCGTCTGCAGTGTCGGCATCCCATATGGACCTGGTTGCACCACTTCTGATCCAGCTCTCCACCATGACCTGGGAAAGTAGCAGAGGATCTGGGTCCCTGCACCTGTGTGGGAGACCCAGAAGAAGCTACTGGCTCCTGGCTTTGGATTGGCTCAGCTCTGGCTATTGCAGCCATTTGGGGAGTGAACCTGTGGATGGAAGACCTTTCTCTCTCTCTCTCTCTCGCCCTCGCCCTCCCTCTCCCTTCCTCTCCCTCTCCCTCTCTGTAGCTCTCTGCCTTTCAAATAAATAAATAAATCTTTTAAAAAAATGGAAATCTTACTATCATCTACAGTAGTTCTGTTGACACAGGTTCGTGTTCCCTGAGCCTTTTGATTGGGACCGCATGCCAAGCATTATATTTTGCAATTAGCCCTATTTTTAGCTACCTTTGGATTTTTCTAGAAGGAGAACATTCTTACTAGGTTTTGCCTGTATTCTGCCCTCCAGTCCAGATACCATGTTCCAACATTAAGAACTCCCAGATGCTACCTATGGTTGGAAACTTGTTTTTTAAAAGCAAAAACTTTGTATTCTGGACGTATTTCCTCCCTCTAGTGATTTACAGTACTTAGCAGGAAAACTTCCCTTCCTGGCAGACGCCGGTGGGTGCTGTGAACTGCCGGCTGTGGCTTGGGTCAGAAGGACATGGTTTTGGGGCTGGCACTGTGGTGCAGTGGAGGGGTTAAAGCCCCAACTTGCAGTACCAGCATCCCGTGTGGGCACCGGTTCGAGTTCCGGCTACTCCTCTTCTGATCCAGCTCTCTGCTGTGGCCTGGGAAAGCAGTAGAGGATGGCCCAAGTCCTTGGGCCCTTACACCCTTATGGGAGACCCGGGAGAAGCTCCTGGCTTTGGATTGGCTCAGCTCCGGCCGTTGCGGTCATTTGGGGAGTGAACCAGCGGAATGGAGGACCTCTCTCTCTCTCTCTGCCTCTCTCCCTCTCTCCCTCTCTCTGTAACTCTGTCTTTTAAATAAAAATAAAATGAATCTTTTTTTTTTAAAGGATGTATTTCTAAGGCTTCTGGCTCCATAATGACTAAATGACAGGACCTGTGAGTTGACAAAGAAAGGACTGACATTTAAGATCAGGCAGTCTTGATGTAGGCCAATTTTCTATTTTTGAAATAAAAGTGCTGTGAAAGATATAGGTATCTCAGGTCTTACCTGTGAACGTTTTGAGTAACCAAAGGTATAGCCTAGCCACTTAGATAATACGGGAAATCCACTGCTTCCACGTCTTGGAAGAGCAGTAATTAACATTTTTAAAAAGAGATTTATTTATTCATTTCAAAATCAGAGTCAGAAAGAGGGAGAGATGGAGATCTTCCATCGAGCCAGGAGCCAGGAGTTTCCTCCAGGTCTCCCACATGGGTGCAGGGGCCCGGGCACTTGGGCCGTCTTCTACTGCTTTCCCAGGCCTATTAGCAGAGAGCGGGATCTGAAGTAGAGCAGCCGGGGCTCAAACCAGCACCCATACGGGATGCCAGCATCACAGGCATTGGCTTTACTTGCTATGCCACAACACTGGCTCCAACATATTTAGTTGTATAGGTTGTTTTAAATGGCTCCAAAATAGAGTGTTGAACAGATAGGAATTTTCAGAAAACCCACAGTCCTGGGTAGATGAAGTTCAACACTGTCAGTTCGAGGGCTGGAGAGAGCAAGGCTGGGGTGGCAGGTTCATTTACTGTTCAGCATGGCTCTCCCATCTCATCCCTTCTCCAACTCAAGCTAAATTAAACTCTTTGCAAGGGAAGGTTACTAACTGTCAGCTAGGTCAGCATAGACACGCAGAGGGAGAGGGAATCAGAAGAATGAAGAGTATGGTGTTGAAGTTCAGGCTGCTTTGTAATCATTTGAGGACGCTGGTCTGAAATCTCTGAAGTCGAAGACTCTAGGAGTGAGCTAAGAAGAACCATCTCAAATCTGCTGCGTCTTTCCTGCCAGTAGGAGGCCTACTTTCCCCACTGGCTACCTGTCTTTAGCTACTCCAGCGGATACTTGTTGCAAGGACTTCCAAGTTTCCAAGCAGTAGCTACAGCTGGGATTTCTGAAAAGTAGGGCTGTGTGGTTTGCTGGGGCCATGGCGGGGAGAGGAGATCAGGGAAGAGTGGCATAAGCAGTAGGGATAGAAAAATGTCCCAGGATGGCCCATTTCAGTTCTGCTTTGCTCCATGCCTGGGGCATAGACAAAGGGCACAGAATCAGACTGTTAAATGTCAGCTTTTCCTGCGGGCATTTTGGTGAATAAATCCAGGGATTTAGACTTCGGTAGGTTTCAGGAACACAGCCAGGATGGTGCTTTAAAGTGTTCACTGCATATTAATGATTACATTAGAGCCATGAACGCTTATTATCAAGTGAATCAGAAAATAAAGGCTGAGGTGTACAGTTATCTTCAGATTCTTCAAGGTAATGGGAAAAGAGCTTTCGAACCTAAACTTAGGGGTGAGTACTGTGGTGCAGCAGGTAAAGCCACCATGTGGGATGCACACATCCCATGTTAGAATGCAGGTTCAAGTTCTGCCTGCTCTGCTTCTGATCCAGTTTCCCAATGCATCCTGGGAGGCAGTGGATGATGACCCAAGTGCTTGGGCCTCTGCCACTACGTGGAAGACCCAGATGGAGCTTCTAGGCTTCTGGTTTTGGCCTGGTCCAGCACTGGCTGTTGCAGGCATTTAGGGAGTGAACCAGCAGCAGGAACTACTGGACCAGAATTTTCAAGAATGGAGTCTGGCAGACTGTGGCTTTCTTTCTTTCTTTTTTTTTTTTTTTTAATTTTTATTTATTTGAAAGACAGAGTTACAGAGACAGGTAGAGACAGAGAAAGGTCTTTCATCCGCTGATTCACTCCTCAGATGGCCGCAATGGCTGGAATTGTGCTGATCCAAAGCCAGGAGCCAGGATCTTTTTCTGAGTCTCTCATGTAGGTGCAGGGGCCCAAGGACTTGGGCCATCTTCTACTGCTTTCCCAGGCCATAGCAGAGAGCTAGTTTGGAAGAGGAGCAGCTGGGACTCAAACCGGAGCCATAGGGGATGCTGGTGCTTCAGGCCAGGGCTTTAACCCACTGCGCCACAGTGCTGGCCCCAGACTGTGGCTTTCCAACACTCCTGCATTGTGACACAGTGGCTAAAGCCTCCACTTGCAACACCTGCTCTGCTTCTGATCCAGCTTCCTGCTGATGCTCCTGGGAAGGCAGCAGATGATGGCCAAGGTGCTTGGGAACTTGGCACCCACGTGGAAGATCTCTGTGTGTTTCTCTCTGCCTTTCAAATAAACATGAAAATAATAATGAAAAAATTCATCTCCTTTAAAAAAGTTTATGGAAGAATGGGATTAACAGATAAGTTTATTTTGGTCCAAAAATTTTTTATTTATTTTCATTTTATTTGAAAGGCACAGAGAAAGACAGGCAGAGAGTTTCTGCGTTTTGGTTTCTTCCCCAAATGCCTGCAACAACTAGAGCTGGGCCAGGCCAAACTGGAAGCCCGAACTGGATTCGAGTCTCCTGTGTGGATGGCAGCCTTCATCTGCTGTCTCCTGGGATGCACATTAGCCTTCTGGAAGCTGGATTGGAAGCAGAGAAGCTGGGACTTGGACCTGATGTGCTGATATGGGATGCAGGCATCCTGAGTGGCATCTGTGCCACACAGCTGCCCTCCAAAATATTTGAAATCTGTGCATAGTGTTTTTGTAACATATATTTTCTTTTTTAAAAATAAACTTTCTTTTAATTTTATTTATCTAGGAATTTTTTATTTATTTATTTTTAATTTTTATTTATTTTTTTGCCAGGCAGAGTTAGACAGTGAGAGAGACAGAGAGAGAGTTACAGACAGTGAGAGAGAGAGACAGAGAGAAAGGTCTTCCTTCTATTGGTTCACCCCCCAAATGGCCGCCACGGCCAGTGCTGCGCCAATCCAAAGCCAAGAGCCAGGTGCTTCCTCCTGGTCTCCCATGCAGGTGCAGGGCCCAAGCACTTGGACCATCCTCCACTGCACTCCCGGGCCACAGCAGAGAGCTGGACTGGAAGAGGGGCAACCGGGACAGAATCTGGTGCCCCAACCGGGACTAGAACCCGGGGTGCCAGCGCCACAGGCGGAGGATTAGCCAAGTGAGCCACGGTGCCGGCCATATTTATTTATTTTTAAAGATGTTATTATTTATTTATTTAAGAGATAGAGTTTCAGACAGAGAGAGGGAGACACACAGAGAGAGGTCTTCCATCCGTTGGTTCACTCTCCAAATGGTACCAATGGCTGGAGCTGAGCTGAGCCAAAGCCAGGAGCTTCTTCCAGGACTCCCACGTGGGTGCAGGGGCCCAAGCACTTGGGCCATCTTCCACTGATTTTCCAGACCAAGAGCAGAGAGCTGGATAGCAAGAGAAGCAGCCGGGACTCGAACCAGTGCCCATATGGGATGCTGGCATTGAGGGCGGAGGCTTAGCCTACTATGCCACAGTGCTGCCCTATATACTTTTTTTTTTTAAAAGAGTTATTCCTTTATTTGAAAGGCAGAGTTAGAGAGGGAGGGAGGGGGAGGGAGAGAGAGAGAGAGAGAGAGAGAGAGAGAGAGAGAGAGAGAATCTTCCATCTGCTGATTCACTCCTCAGATGGCCACAATGGCCCTGCTGGGAAAGGCTGAAGCCAGGAGCCTGGAACTCCATCCAGGGATTCCACCTGGATGGCAGAGGTACAAACACTTGGGCACCTTCTTCTGCTTTCCCAGGTGCATTAGCAGGAACTGGATTAGAAGTGGAGCAGTTGGAACTCTTACTGGCACCTATTTGGGATGCTGGCCTTGCAGCAGGTGGCTTACCCACTGAGCCATGATACCCCCCTCAGTTTAGTCTTAATAATTCAACAAAAACACCTATTTGTTTTTTAAAAAAGTGATTTATTTATTTACTTGGAAGGTGGACTTACAGAAAGAGAGAGGTAGAGACAGAGAGAGAGGTCTTCCATCTGCTGGTTCACTCCCCAGATGGCTGCAATGGCTGGAGCTGCGTCGATCTGAAGCCAGGAGCCAGGAGCTTCTTCTGGGTCTCCCATGTAGGTGCAGGGGCCCAAGCACTTAGGCCATCTTCTGCTACTTTCCTTAGGACATTAGCAGGGAGCTTGATTGGAGCCATTAGCCATTAGCAGGGAGCTGAAATTGGAGCAGCCTGGACATGAACAGGCGCCCACATGGGATGCTGGCGTTGCAGGTGGAGGCTTTACCCACTATGCCACAATGCCGGCCCCAGAAAGAAATTAAAAAAAAGATTTAATTATCTATTTATTTGAAAGGCAGAGTGAGAGAGGGAGAGAGAGAGAGAGAGAGAGAGAGAGAGGGAGAATCTTCCATCTGCAAGTTTATTCTCCAAGAGGCTGAAAAGACCAGGGCTGGGCCAGTCTGAAGCTAAGAGTCTGGAACTCCATCCCGGTCTCCCATGTGCGTAGCAGGAACCTAATCACTTGAACCATCACTGGTGCCTCTCAGGGTCTTTTTAAGCAGGAAGCTATAGTGAGGAGCTGGAGCTGGGAATCGAACCCAGGTACTCCTGCACCTTAATGTCTACAATAAACGTCTGCCCCAGATGTCCTCGATGGGAGCAGAAAAGAAAGTCAAGAGGTGGAGGGGGAGGTAGGTAGTTTTCGGTGTGGCACTTCTACAGGACACTTGTGGTGGAACAAGGCCAAAATGGTTGGCGCCGCATCGTGAAGAGCCTCAAAAGCCCGTCCCTCTCCTCTGCCTCCCACGACTTCCCAGCCTTACCCGAAGTGCCGCACAGCAGGAAAGAGGAAGTCGCCCCTGCTGAGTGTGCAGGAGGAAGCACAAGAGGCCTCTGAGTGCCGGGGGAGCCGTGATGACGCCTTTCACCCATGAGCCAATAGTAGAGGGAACCGGAAGAGCTGCACCGACTAGGCGGGGTGCCTCCGCCCAGGCTGGAGGTGTTTGGAGACATCAGGCATTGCTGTCCCGATGCTGCTGTCTCTCAGTGGCCACCATGTCTTTGACCTCCACCTATCAGCACAAGTTAGCAGAGAAGCTCAGCATCCTGAACGATCGGGGCCAGGGGGTTCTGATCCGAATGTACAACATCAGGAAGGTGAGCACGGGCGATGACACTCCAGATTGTCTCAGCAGTAGTGGGGCGGGAACCCTGGCCTGCAGGTGCAGCAGGCCGACTCCCTCCTCTTCACTCTGCTTTGGCCTCCGGACCCTCCGGTCCCACAAGCCAGCCAGTAGGAGGAGGCTTCTTCACAGCATTTCCCCTTTCTAAATTTGATTCCCACCTCCGCTGGGGATGGGGGGATGGGGAGGGTGGGGCGGTGGTCCCCACTCATGAGTGAGCTGGATAAGGCTCTGGGATCTAGGATTCTGGGTCTTCTTGTTTATTGCTGAGACCTGAAGCTGGGTTTATAGCATACATTTTTCCATGGACTGACTTCTCTAAAACGAAAGCCATAGACGTTAGTTAGATTCAAGGGGTAGGTACCTTCCGGGGCGCTTAGTCTGGGGCAATTCATGCTGTGTGTATGTGTGTGTGTGTGTGTGTATGTGTAGGATAGAACTGGAACTGGGAGAAGCTGGTGGCTAGAGGTGGGCCAGGGACTGAGTCAGTCTAGGAAATAGATAAAGTCAGGGGTATTTTCTGGAGAGTTCTTAAAGAGAAAATAGGGGCTTAAGGAGCAGGCCTTTTGTGCATTTTGTAATAAGAGGAACCGTCAGGAACGTGGCTTCTCTGTCCCCACGTCACCTGCGAATGCTCTTTGGGATGAGATAATTGTACAATGCATTTAATTGTGACCCTGAGCCCCAGGCGTCTGCTTTTCTCACTCCTTCCGGCTTCAGCAGAGGGTGGGGAGACAGCTTCCCCTTTGTGCTGGGGCTGAGCAGACGCTGTGGTTTCGCCAGCAAGGCCGGGTGCCCGGGTTGCTCCTCAGCTCTCAGCTAATGGGCTTAGAGTCCTGGAAGTTGTCCCTGCCCCACTGGCATTGCTTTCAGAATGACTTCCCCGACGGCCTTTTCCTAAGAGAGGCCGGGATGGAACGGTGCAGGGCAGGGCTGTTTCCGAGCCGAGAGGAGAAGGAATGCAAACACCGTGTGGTTCGTCTCTGCAGACTTGTTCAGACCCCAAGTCCAAGCCGCCATTCTTACTGGAAAAGTCTATGGAATCTTCTCTCAAGTACATCAACAAGAAATTTCCCAACATAGACGTCCGCAACAGCACGGTGAGAGCAGGGGCCCCCCTTGTCTGCTTTCTCTGTTGTACCTCTGTGCTTGGTGGCTCAGATGCGCCCCTCATCACTGGCTCTCTTCACACTGCAGGGAGGGGTAGCCCTCTTTCAGCCCTCCTAGGTTATAGGGTTTTCTGTCTGGAGAATGCTAAGGTGTGAGGCTCCCAGGGGAAGCTGGGGCAAAGCGGTGCCCGGTTCTCCACTGCAGGATGCGGGAGTTCACCGTGCGCTCGCAGGGGAAGGCAGCTGGAGCAGCCCCGCGAGGTGGGGCACCTTCTTCTTGTTCCTGGTTCCCATTTCCCTGTCTTTTTTTTTTTTTTTTTTTTTTTTTTTTTTTTTTTTTTGACAGGCAGAGTGGACAGTGAGAGAGAGAGACAGAGAGAAAGGTCTTCCTTTGCCGTTGGTTCACCCTCCAATGGCCGCCGCTGCAGCCGGCGCACCGCGCTGATCCTGGCAGGAGCCAGGAGCCAGGTGCTTTTCCTGGTCTCCCATGGGGTGCAGGGCCCAAGCACCTGGGCCATCCTCCACTGCACTCCCTGGCCATAGCAGAGAGCTGGCCTGGAAGAGGGGCAACCGGGACAGAATCCGGCGCCCCAACCGGGACTAGAACCCGGTGTGCCGGCGCCGCAAGGTGGAGGATTAGCCTATTGAGCCACGGCGCCGGCTCTTCCCTGTCTTACAGTTAGGCATCCTGTGCGTTATCCCTGACTTCTCCCCTAGTAAATCTTAGCTCCTGAGGTCCAGGTTGTGGCATAGTGGGTTAAGCCACTGGCTGCAATGTTGGCATCCCATATGGGCACCGGTTTATGTCCCAGCTACCCTACTTCTGATCCACTCCCTGCTAATGCACCTGGGAAAAGCAGCAGAAGATGGCCAAAGTGCTTGGACCCCTGCCACACATAGAGGAGATGCAAATGAAGCTCCTGGCTCTTGGCTTCAGCCTGGCCCAGCCCTGGCCATTGCAGGGGAGTGCGCCAGTGGATGGAAGATCTCTCTCTCTCTCTCCCTCCCCCCCGGCTCCCTCCCTCCCTCTGTAACTCTGAAATACATCTTAAAAAAAGTTATTCCCGGATTATCAACCATCTTACCCGTACCATCTTCTCAATTTTGAGGCAAACGGCGAACCGAGCAGCTGAGGCGGCCTTGACCTTGGTCTCAGCCCTTCAGCCGGGGTCAGGGTCACACACAGCATCCTGCCCAGATGGCAAGTCTTCACGAGTCCCAGCACATTTCAACCCTCTTCCAGGACATTTTGGGGGCGGCCTGGCTCTTGAGTTCCTGTGACCAATCATCCTTTTACTTTGCATTTTTAATTTTGTTGTGTTTTTGCTTCTCTCAGCAACATCTGGGACCGGTTCATCGTGAAAAAGCGGAGATCATTAGGTTCCTCACCAACTACTACCAGTCGTTTGTGGATGTCATGGAGTTCCGGGTGAGCTCGCTTTGGTCCAGGCACCCCCACCCCCTTTCAGAGGCGCACCCTGCTTGAGTAGGTCTTGCTTTGTGTGCTTGAGCAAATGAGTGAGGTGCTGATGTGGAGAGAGATCCAAGTTGTAGTGTTAGATGATGCAAAGTGTAGCGTCGTAGATGTCATGCTTTTATTTTAGTGGATGCTTAAGCTTACACGCACACAGTGTTAGCATAGACAGAGGAAAGCTGTAGAATATCATACATCAAACTGTCAGCAGTAACCAGCTTTGGGCATGGATTATGACTTCCATCAAGCAATTTACTAAGCTCCCCTGTTTTCAATGTCATTGTGATAAAATGCGCAGTGATTGTTAAAGACATCTACAAGGTCATGTAACCATCTTTTCATGGGGCAAAACTGAAACTTTACACCCTTTCAATGATAATTTCCCCTGGCCACCACCCATCTACTTTTAGTTTCTCTGATCTTGACTACTCTAAATATCTCTTGTAAGTGGAACCGTAAAGTATTTGTCTTTTCTGTGACAGGCTTATTTCACCTAGCACAACGGCCTTAAAGTTCATCCTTGTTGCATAGTGCAAAATTTCCTTCCTCTTTAAGGCTGAATAGTATTCCTTTGTGTGGCTAAGCGGCATTTTGCTTATCCATTTATCTGTCAGTTGTGAATAATATGAGCATTGCTACTATGAATGGAGGTGTACAAATCTCTTTTTTTTTTTTAATTTTTTTTGACAGGCAGAGTGCACAGTGAGAGAGAGAGACAGAGAGAAAGGTCTTCCTTTGCTGTTAGTTCATCTCCCAGTGGCCGCTGTGGCCGGCGCACCGCACTGATCTGAAGCCAGGAGCCAGGTGCCTCTCCTGGTCTCCCATGGGGTGCAGGGCCCAAGCACTTGGGCCATCCTCCACTGCACTCCTGGGCTACAGCAGAGAGCTGGCCTGGAAGAAGGGCAACCGGGAAAGAATCCGGCGCCCCGACCGGGACTAGAACCCGGTGTGCCGGTGCCACAAGGCAGAGGATTAGCCTAGTGAGCCGCGGCGCCGGCCAAATATCTCTTTGCGAACCTGCTCTCAGTTCTGTGGCATATATACTCAGCAGTGGAAGTGCTAGATGGTATGATAATTCTATTTTTTAAAAGATTTGTTTATTTATTTGAAAGTCAGAGTTACACAGAGACAGAAGGAGAGGCAGAGAGGGAGAGAGGTCGGTCTTCCATCCGCTGGTTCACTCCCCAGTTGGTCGTAACAGCTGGAGCTGCACTGATCCAAAGCCAGGAGCCAGGAACTTCATCTAGGTCTCCCACATGGGTGCAGGGGCCCAAGGATTTGGGCCATCTTCCACTGCTTCCCAGGCCATTAGCAGAGAGCTGGATTGGAAGTGGAGCAGCCAGGACTCGAATTGGTGCCCATATGGGATGCTGGCACTGCAGGTGGTGGCTTTACCCTCTGTACCACAGTGCCAACCCCTCGATAACTCTATTTTGAACTTTTTGATGAACCACCACCCAGTTCTCCAAAGAGCATTTTACATTCTCACCAGTAGTGCACAAGGGCTATTTTTCCACATTCTTGCGAACATTTGTGATTTTCTGTTTTGATAGTAGCCTTCCCGCTGGGTGTGAGTTGTTATCTCTTGTAGCTTTGATTTGCGTTTTGCTAATGCTCAGTGGTGCTGAGTGTCTTTTTATGTGCTTATTAGCCATTTGTACATCTTCTGAACCATTTGTGTATTGTCTTTGGATAATGTGTGCTTTAAGTTCTTTGCCCATTTTTCAATTATTTTGTTATTGCTGAGTTTTAGACATTCTCTAAATAAGGCATATGTTTCTGTATTGAGTTAAAAAATGTCTAAAGTATTTTCCCCGAATATTTTATAACAAACCTGATGAAAAGTTCCAAGAGCAGTGCCCTGAGTATTATTTTGCTCTTGTTCTGCTGGATGCCATAATTGTTAGTGTTTTGTCATCTTTGCTAATCTCTGTTTTTGTTTCTAAGCCATTTGAGTTAGTTGGAGACATCATGACATTTCAGTCCCAAAATATTTTAGTGTACATCTGCTAAGAACAAGAATATTTTCTTACATAACCCTAATGTAATTATTGTGCTTAGGAAATGTACTTCAATGTTGCTGGCAAAAACATAGCCCATATTCATATTTCTCCAATTGTCTTGGGGATCATACATTAGATTTAGTTATGTCTCTGAAGTCTTCCTTTAATCTAGAGTAATTTCTGGCCTTTGTCTTTCATAACATTGACCTTTCTGAAGAGTCCAGGCTATGTACTTCTCAGAATATCTTTCTATTTGGATTTGTCTTATCGTTAATAGTTGTTGGTAGCAATACTACATGGGTGACATTTTATTTGGATTTTGGACAATGAGTATATACTATTTTTATTGACATAAAAATATAAAGCATTATTTAATACAATGTTTTTGAAAGCTAAATTAATATGGTAATACTTTAAAAATTTCACTTAGTTATTTTTATCTACTTGAAAGGCAGAAGGAGAGACTGGGAGAGAGAGGAAAATCTCCTGTCTACTGGTTCACTTACCAAATATCTGCGACAGCCAGGGCTGGACCAGCCTGAAGCCAGGAGCTAGGAATTCAGTCCAGGTCTCCCTCCTGTGTGCAGGGACCCAGCTATCCAAGACATCACCTGCTGCTCCCCAGGTTGCTCATTAGCAGGAAGCTGGGATACAGAACAGAGCCAGAACTTGAACTCAGATATGGGACTATCCTAACTGCTGTACGAAGTGTCCACTTCCAATGTATTAACTCCACTTCTAGAAATTTGTCTTTTTTTTTTTTTTTAATGTAATCTATTTATTTGAAGCATGGAGAGAGAGAGAGAGAGAGATCTTCCATCTGCTGGTTCACTCCCCAAATGGCGGCAACAGCCTGAAGCCAGGAGCCAGGAGCTTCTTCCATGTCTTCCATGTGGGAGTGGGGGGCCCAAGCACTTGGGCCATCTTCCACTGATTTCCCCGGGGCATTAGCAGGGAGCTGGATCGGAAGTAGAGCAGATGGGACTTGAACCCATGCCCCCTTATGGGATGCTGATGTCGTAAGCTGCTGCTTAACCTGCTGCACCACATCACAGGCCTCAGAAAGGGAAATAGGAACCCCAAAGTATGGTGTGCTGTGGAGTCAGTAGGCGCTGGGTCAGATGGACCTGGCTTCAGATCTCAGCCCTGCCACTTACGCGTTGTGTGACTTCAGACGAGGAAGGCTGGGGACATTAGATTTACCACGTGGGGTGTGGGTGAGAATTAAATGAGACAAGGCTTGGGAGGCATGCACCTCCGTGCTCAGCAGGTCTCACATTCTGGTCTTCTGAATGTCAGATCTGTATAGTGACATGATTTGTGTGAGTGGCTGGAAGTGAGCCTCATCAGCCGCTGTCCCCTGGAGACCCTAGGCAGCTGACTGGGGCTGTGGAAAGGCGCTCCTGGTAGTCGAGGCAGCCTGGACCTGCAGGGAGGTGGACAGGTCACCTAGCACACCGTGACCATCAGAGGCTCCGGGTTCAAATTCTGACACCGTCCCTTAATTGCTCTGTGATCGTGGGCGAGTTTCTTAGCTGTTCTAGCTTCTGTTTCCCCATCTGTTAATTCAGACAAAGCCTTGTTGGGAGAATACACTGCAGACATTTTTCTCTATACATTATAGCAAGTGTTGACACATGGATGCTCTTGTGTAACCAGCACGAGGTATGGAGAATTTCCGTCACTTCCCAGGTTCCCAGGTGCCTTTCCCTCCAGTCAATCCCGCCCTGCACTCTGGCCCCAGGCAGCAGCTGCTGATCTGCCTTCTACTGTAGACGTCTCTTTCTGAGGCTGAAATGAATGCAATTGTACGGCGCGTGTTCTTTTGTGCCTGGTTTCTGCCTCTCAGAGCAGTACGTAATGTCCACTGAGATTTACCCAGGTTGTTGCGCGGATCAGGGCTTCATTCTCATTTTTGTTGAAAACCATTGTGTAATTGATACGATTTGTTTAGCCATTTATCTGCTAATGGGCATTTAGGCTGTTTTTAGCTCTTGTCTGTTATCATGTGTAAGTTGCCATTGTTCAAGTGCAAATATTTGTGGGGATGTATTTTTCATCTCACTTGGGGGAATTATCCAGAAGTTGAATTGCCCAGTCATGTGGTAAGAACAAGTTTAAATTTTTTTTTTTTTGACAGGCAGAGTGGACAGTGAGAGAGAGAGACAGAGAGAAAGGTCTTCCTTTTGCCGTTGGTTCACCCTCCAATGGCCACCGTGGCCGGCACACCGCGCTGATCCGAAGGCAGGAGCCGGGTGTTCCTCCTGGTCTCCCATGGGGTGCAGGGCCCAAGGAGTTGGGCCATCCTCCACTGCACTCCCTGGCCACTGCAGAGAGCTGGCCTGGAAGAGGGGCAACCGGGACAGAATCCGGCGCTCTGACCGGGACTAGAACCCGGTGTGCCGGCGCCGCGGCTCAATAGGCTAATCCTCCGCCTATTGAGCCACGGCACCGGCTGAACAAGTTTAATTATTAAAAAGTTTATTTATTATTTGAAAGACAGGGAGAGGAGGGAGAGAGAGAGGGAGGGAGAGGGGGAGAGAGGGAGGGGGGAGAGAGAGAGAGAGGGAGAGGGAGGGAGAGAGGGAGAGGCAGACAGAGAGAGAGAGATTTTTCATCCCCTGGTTCATTCCCTCAATGCCCACAACAGCTAGAGTGGTCAAGTCAAAGCCAGCAGCCTTGGAACTCCAGCCCGGTCCCCTGCGTGGATAGTGTGATCTGAAGTACTCGAGCCATCATCTGCTGACTCCCGGGATGTACGTTAGCAGGAAGCAGGATTAGAAGTGGAGGAGGGTCTGCATATTGGGACTTTCATTTATTTTTTATTTAAGATTTATTTATTTATTTGAAAGGCAGAGTTATAGAGAGGCAGAGACAGAGAGAGAGGTCTTCCATCTGCTGGTTCACTCTCTAAATGGCCACAATGGCAGTGCTGCGCTGATCTGAAGCCAGGAGCCAGGAGCTTCTTCCGGGTCTCTCATGTGCATGCAGGGGACCAAGGACTTGTTCCATCTTCCACTGCTTTTCCAGGCCATAGCAGGGAGCTGGATTGGAAGTGGAGCATCCTAGACTCAAACAGGCGCCCATATGGGATGCCTGCACTGCAGACAGCACTTTACCCGCTATGTCACGGTGCCATCCTCTAATTTTTTTTTTTCCGAAAAGGAGCGCCGTTCACTCCCCAAAATGCTTGCAATAGACAGGCTGGGTCAGGCTGAAATTAGGAGTCAGGAATTGAACCTGTGTCTCCCATGGGGATGGCAGGACCCTAAGTGCTTGGATCATCACCGGCTGTCTTCCAGGGTGTGTATTAGCTGCACCAGAACTTGAACCCTGGCATTCTGATACACGATGCAGGTATCCTAAGCAGTGTCTTAACCACTGTGCCAAATGTACACTCTAATATATTTTAAAAGAATATATAGGGGCTGGTGCCGTGGCTCGCTTGGTTAATCCTTCACCTGCGGCACCGGCATCCCATATGGGTGCTGGGTGCTAGTCCTGGTTGCTCCTCTTCCAGTCCATCTCTCTGCTGTGGCCTGGGAAGGCAGTGGAGGATGGCCCAAGTGCTTGGGCCCCTGCATCCAATGGGAAACCAGGAGGAAAAACCTGGCTCCTGGCTTCAGATCAGCATAGCTCCGGCCATAGCGGCCATTTGAGGGGTGAACCAATGGAAGGAAGACCTTTCTCTCTGTCTCTCTCTCTTACCATCTAACTCTATCTGTCAAAAAAGAGAATATATATACATACATACATTTATATTTATATAGTATTTGAACAATTCTACTTTTGTAGAAATGAAAAGTACCAGGACTGGCGCTGTGGCATAGCAGGTAAAGCCACTGCCTGCAGTGCCGGCATCTGATATGGGCGCTGGTTCAAGTCCTGACTGCTCCACTTCCAATCTGGTTCTCTGCTACGGCCTGGAATAGCAGTGGAAGATGGCCCAAGTGCTTGGGCCCCTGCACCCACGTGGGAGGCCTAGAAGAAGCTCCTGGCTCCTGGTGCTAAACCAGGGGCTATTGTGGGACTGTCGAGAAGAATGAGTTAGTTCTCCACCAGATGGCTTTGAAGATGTTTGACCAGGTTGAGGGAGAAATTCAAAACGACAAGAAGGATATAAAATTATCTCAATTTTGTAACACACGCGATAAGCAAAGTCTCCCTTTTTCTTCTTCTCTGTCAGCAGAGGATTACATAAACTAAGGATGAGCACACCAGGCTGTGAGGGGGAATTTCCTGAGGGCTGGGGCAGGATGGAGAGCGGGTGCCCAGTGTGTGGGGGGAGTGTATTTATTTGGGTAGAATTGTGTGTGAAAAGAAAAATCCCCACCACTCTGGAACCCAGGTGGGGAATGCCTGGTCCAGCCCAGCCAAGGCGCCTCCAGGCAGGACTCAAAATGCAGTGAGTCTACAGCAGGCAAATTTTATTTATTTATTTATTTATTTATTTATTTGAAAGGCAGAGTTAACACAGAGAAAGAGGAGAGACAGAGACAGAGAGAGAGAGAGAGAGAGAGAGAGAGAGAGAGGTCTTCCATCCGCTTGTTCACTCAGCAATTGGCCCTAGTGGCCGGAGCTGTGCCGATCCGAAGCCAGGAACCAGGAGCTTCTTCCAGGTCTCCCATGCGGGTGTAGGGGTCTAAGGTGCTGGGCCATCCTCTACTGCTTTCCCAGGCCATAGCAGAGAGCTGGATCAGAAGTGGGGCAGCCGGGTCTTGAACCAGCACCCATATGGGATGCTGGCACTGCAGGTGGCAGCTTACCTGCTATGGCACAGCACCGGCCCCTAGAATGAGAGTTAAGTGAAATATAGACAAATTCGGCCGGCGCCGCAGCTCACTGAGCTAATCCTCCGCCTAGCGGCGCCCGCACACCGGGTTCTAGTCCCGGTCGGGACGCCGGATTCTGTCCCGGTTGCCCCTCTTCCAGGCCAGCTCTCTGCTGTGGCCAGGGAGTGCAGTGGAGGATGGCCCAAGTGCTTGGGCCCTGCACCCCATGGGAGACCAGGAAAAGCACCTGGCTCCTGGCTCCTGGCTCCTGCCATTGGATCAGCGCGGTGCGCTGGCCGCAGCGCGCCGGCTGCGGCGGCCATTGGAGGGTGAACCAACGGCAAAGGAAGACCTTTCTCTCTGTCTCTCTCTCTCACTGTCCACTCTGCCTGTCAAAAAATAATAAAAAAAGAAAAAAAAAAGAAATATAGACAAATTCCCTAGGCGGTAGTTGACACTTGGTAGTGGTCAGCAAATAGAAACCCGTGGGAAGCTGGGTCGTTCCTGCGTGTTGATGCTCTGCTCCTCAGAAAAGGAGATGGAATCCAGGAAGAGTGTACTTTGGGGTTTGTCCATAAAAATGGGTTTGACTCTTGGCATTTTTGAAACCACCTAGTAGACTCTCGACATTTTGTAGGCTTTCTTTTGTGGAGGAATGTGACCCACGGGTGATAAAGTTAGGGGAACGTGGGTATTTGGCAGAGTTGACTGACAGGGGCGCCAGGGGGTGGGACAGGAGGTGAGTGAGGAGGAGCCTCCTCCTGATTGACGATGCCACCCCTTGTGAGTGAGGCGGGTGTCCCCTCCCCTCGAGCTCGGGCGGCCTGCGCCACCTTCTCTTTACCCCTCCCCTCCCCCGTCTCCCCCCAGGACCACGTGTATGAGCTTCTCAACACCATTGATGCCTGCCAGTGCCGTTTTGACATTGTAAGATCCTTTATGATTCTCTTCTGCCATGGAATCGAGGAAGGGGCCAGGTCTGGGCTGGGTCTGGGTCGGGTTGGGTCGTGTGGGGCGAGACTAGAAGAATGCTGCTTCAGTTGTTGCTTCAAGGCTATAGTGTTTTTTTTTTTTTTTTTTAAATAAAAAGCACTGAGATTACAATGAATTTACATGTCAAGCAGAGCAGCAGTGCAATTAATACAAAAATTATACAAAACTCTTATTCTACCCTCTCCACCCCCAAAATGTTACCTTATTTCTTTGCCTCTTTGTATGTGGAGCTTCTTCTTCTTCTTTTTTTATTTTTTAAAGATTTATTTATTTATTTGAAAGGCAGAGTCACAGAGTTACACAGAGAGAGAAGGAGAGGCAGAGAGAGAGAGAGAGAGAGATCTTCATCTGCTGGTTCACTCCCCAGTTGGCTGCAATGGCTGGAGCTGAGCTGATCTGAAACCAGGAGCCAGGAGCTTCTTCCACATGGGTGCAGGGACCCAAAGACTTGGGCCATCTTCTACTGTTTTTCCAGGCCCTAGCAGAGAGCTGGATCGGAAGTGGAGCAGCCGGGACTTGAACCAGCGCGCATAAGGGAAACTGACGCTGCAGGCAGCGACTTTACCCGCTACGCCACAGTGCTGGTCCCTGTTGAGCTTCTTTTTTTAGCTTTGGACTTTTGTTCCAGTTTTCCTCCACATTTTCCGTCCCATCAGTTCCTACTTTTAAATGAGATCTATTCCGAGTCTGTTTGGAGTGGCTGGGGAGACAGGGAGCCGCCCGGGGCTGGCTGCTGTCCCTGCTGTCCTGTGTATTTCCCTTGTAGACTGTCAACTTTGACTTCACCCGGAGCTACCTGGACTTGATCGTCACGTACACCTCAGTTATTTTGCTTCTGTCACGGATTGAGGACCGACGGCTGCTCATCGGCATGTACAACTGTGCTCACGAGATGCTGCACGGGCACGGGTGAGTTAAAGGGTTGTGCTCTGGAGGCTGTCATGCACCTGCTCTGAGGTAGGGGGTGGACACCAAGGAGGTAGAGCTGTGACTTCCCATGTGACAGCCTGGAAGCTGTGTGATGAGCCAGCAAGGCCAGGTACACCTCGATGGGTAGAGAACTTTGGAATCACTCCTAGTGGATTACCCGTCTGCTTTATTTCTGATTTTTTTTTTTTTTTAAATCCTGCACTGGCTTCCATTTTGCTTTTCAGATTATTGCAAAAGGCAAATAACTTCTTTTTGATATTTGTAGGGATAGTATGAGTGAGGTAAAGCCATTAGAAGCAAGTTATAATGTGAGCTAGGAGCTTCTTCTGGTCCCCAACGTGGGTACAGGGGCCCAAGGACGTGGGCCATCTTCTACTGCTTTCCCAGGCCATAGCAGAGAGCTGGATCGGAAGTAGAGCAGCTGGGATTCGAACTGGCACCCATATGGGATGCCTGCACTGAAGGCGGCAGCTTTACCTGCTATGCCACAGTGCCGGCCCCCCTCTCAGATATTTCACTTATGGACCATACAAAATGATCAAACTAAAAACTAGCGTGCTACAGAGTTAGTGAATTCGAGTGCTGCCTGTGGTTGCCTTGGCAGGGCTGGACTGAATGATTTTGTGGGCCTCACCCTGCCATGTTCCCCGCCTCCAGCTTAAGGGCTGAGGGACTGAAGATCAGAGGGATGCGAGTAGGCTGTGGCAAGTTGTTCTGTGTGGGAAATGCCTTCCCATGCATGTGTACACTGGCACCTCCGCAGGTTCCTTGCCCATGAGAGCTGAATATTTGCATTTGGGCTGTACAGAGATTTGGGTCCAGGCATGTTACCAGGTCTCCAGCTAGGCGGCACAAGCTTACAAAGTTCCTGGCATGTGTCCAACCCTAGTCTGGGAGCTTTTGAGAGAGAAAGGTTCTTGGACCTGCCCCAGATGGTGTGGTTCTGTCTCACTGTAGCTTAGTCCACCTGATGCTGCAGTGGAGGGGGGGGAGGTCCTGCCTCTGTGAGTCACTGCTTAATGTATTGTGAGAGATGGAGAGTACCAGCCTGAACCCCCATCTCTGTCCTATTTGCCATCATAGAAGCATCTCCACGGTGCTTCAGGCAGGGCCCCAACTCCTCTTTCCTCTGATTCCTTCTAGGGACCCCAGTTTTGCTCGCCTGGGTCAGATGGTCTTGGAGTACGACCATCCTCTGAAGAAGCTGACGGAAGAGTTTGGGCCTCACACAAAGGCAGGTTCCCAGAGAGAGTAGGGAGTCGCTCCAGCAGCGATCCACTGTGTCCAGGGTTGACAGCTTTTGCTTCTCCCTGCAGGCTGTGAGCGGAGCCCTCCTCTCTTTGCACTACCTCTTTGTCCGGAGGAACCACGGGGCGGAGCAGTGGCGCAGTGCCCAGCTCCTGAGTGTCATCAGCAGTCCCCCAGCCATGATTAACCCTGCTAACTCTGACACAGTGAGTTCCCTCTCCCTTCGCTCAGCCAGGCAGTGTCTCCAGAGGGCGCTTCTTTCAGAAAACGTCACCCCTAAGAATGCGTTAGCTCTCTTCTAGGGTGTGCAAAATCTAAGTCAGTCACTTCTTGTAGCTAAAAACCACAGTGGTGTTGGAGCTTTTGTTTGGACCAGGATTAGTAGTGTGCCTGCTCACAGAAGGAATCCAGTAGACATAGAAGAATGAATGGATGGATGAAACCAAATCATTAGGCATCAGTTAGCCCTGTAGGAATTTGAGTGTAAGGAGTAAATTCATCAAAGATTTTTTTTTGTTCAAGTACTGTTGGCCCCAAGTCTTTCCCTCAAAAAAACTTAGAGTCTAAGCCTGGAGGTTTCCCCTGTTGACTTATCAAAGTGCCATAATCAATTCAGCTAAATAAAAGTTGGTTTCACCACTCAGATTCTAGGCTGACTTTTCTTCTGTAGGGGAAGACTGGGTTACATAACTGCACGGTTGCCTCTTCTTACAGATGGCCTGTGAGTATCTGTCCATGGAAGTGATGGAGCGCTGGATTATAAGTAAGCCCTGTGGGGTCGGGCGGTGGAGGAGGTAGGGGCGGGTCATGCAGGGGGCAAGTTCTAAAAGTCTTCTTCTGCATGGTTTTACCTCCCTACAGTTGGCTTTCTTCTCTGCCACGGGTGCCTCAACTCCAACAGCGAGTGCCAGAAGCTCTGGAAGCTGTGTCTGCAGGGCTCCCTGTACATCACCCTCATCCGGGACGACGTGCTGCAGGTGCACAAGGTCACCGAGGACCTGTTTAGCAGTATGAAAGGGTGAGAGAAACCTGCCTCCTTGGTGCAGTAGGTCAGTCTCAGAAGCCCAAGGCCCTGGTTTCCTTTTGGGATTCTTTTTAGCTCCTTCCTGCACCCTTCTCAATTTCCATGTGTGTTTCCTGGGCAGGGTGGTAAGGATCAATTTCTAACTAGCGAAGAAATGTTTATTACATCTCCACCACTTGCTAGGTGCTTCGCTGGGTTTTAGGGATACAATAATTAATAAGATAGCACCAAAGTTAAGAGAGTGGACTCTGTCTGGGTTTGAATTCAAGCCCTACCACTTACTAGCTGTGTGACCTTGGGCAAGTTACACAACCTCTCCATGCCATTTCCTCAGTTTCCCCACCTGAGAAATGTGGGTAACGGTAGTGACCTGCCTATGAACCCACCTCAGAGGAACAAGACAGCTGCTGTGTGCAAAGCATGCAGGAGAATGCTGGGCACATTGTGCAATGCGCTTGTAAAATAACAAAGAGCCTGTTGTCAAGGATTCACAGAGCAGTGGGAAGTAGACCGACTGTTGTGATGTGGGGTGGGACTGTGATGAGTAAGCACAAAGGGTTAGGCAGCACTGAGAAGGATGCACACACTGGCCTTGCTTTGTCCAGGAAAACCTGGAGGCAGGTGTGTGTGTGTGTGTGTGTGTGTGTGTGTTGGGTGGACACACAGGGGAGCTGCTTAAGGCAGAGAAAAGCATTTTCTGTAGGGAAACTATCATGATTTTGGAGGTAGGAGGGGATGTGACAAGCTCAGGGAAGTTCAAATAGTTCAGGGCGAGGGCGGCTGGGCTGCAGAGGTGGCGATGGTAAGAGACAGATCCGGAGAGTTAACCAGGACTTGTAGCCTTGGCCAGAGTCTGACTCTGTCCCCTGAGGGAGTTCAACAGGGGCGTGAAATGACCGGATTTGCATATTTTAGCAAAGACCCCTTTGATTGCAGAGAAGAAAAGAAGTTAGAGGTGCAAAGCTAGGCACAGGGATTAACTCAGTAAATTCGGAGGAACTGGAAGTTCTCGAACACATGGACAAAAATTGGTCCCGGGAAAGGCTGTGAATTGAGATTGGAACAGGTGGATTCCACGTGTCTGTGGGACTCTGAAGTAATGAGCAGCTGTGTGCTAGGCTGGAGTTTAGGAGTGAGGTCTGCAGTCATGAGGGTTCGAAATGGCACTCAAAGCCACGAGAGTAGGCGAGGTTGCTGAAGAAGGCACAGGGAGGTGGAAACAATGGGGCATACCTCTGGGTGCACTGGGACTTAAGGACCGGGCAGAGGCAGAAAAATCAGTGAGGGATGATGAGAAGAAGAGAAAAAACAGAAGCGGAGGGAAGACAGTCTTCCAAGAAGGAAGGACTGGTTATCTCTGTTACAGGATGCTGTGAGAGCAAGTGAAATGGAGAGTGAAAAACACTCACGGGGCAGGCATTCGGCTCAGTGCCTGGACGTCCGTACTGTGCATCAGAACGTCTGCTCTGAGCAATGACGGCTCTGCTTCCCATCCGGCTTCCTGCGAGTGTGCACCCTGGGAGGCAGCAGATGGTGGCTCAAGTGCTTGGGTCCCTGCCACCCACGGGGGAGATCCTGGCGTTGGTTCGGCTCAGCCCTGGTGGTTGCAGGCATCTGGGGAGTGAATCATTGGATGGAAGATCTCTCTCCATCTGTCTCTGACTCTAAAATAAAATGAATTTAAGTAAGTAAACAAGAAGATAGACGCTCATTGGACTTGGCTGTGAAGATATCTCAGTGCCCTTCCTGTGAACACCTTCAGCTGGGTGGGGAGGTTGAAAGCTGGGTTTCAGTGAGTCGACGAGCAGATGAGAGATGAGGGGTTTAATAAAGAATCTTTTTTAAAAGACTTATTTATTTATTTGAGAGGTAGAGTTACAGACAGTGAGAGGGAGAGACAGAGAGAGAGGTCTTCCTTCAATTGGTTCACTCCCCAAATGGCCACAATGTCTGGAGCTGCGCCGATCCGAAGCCAGGAGCCAGGAGCTTCTTCCAGATCTCCCATGTGGGTGCAGGGGCTCAAGGACTTGGGCCATCTTCTGCTGCTTTCCCAGGCCACAGCAGAGAGCTGGACTGGAAGAGGAGCAGCCGGGACTAAAACCGGCGCCCATATGGCAGAGGATTAACCTACTGTACCATGGTGCTGGCCCCTTAATAAAGAATCTTAAGTTTCACAGTGAAGGGTAGGATAGAGAGAGCTACAAGGAGCAGGAGTTTTACAATGAAGGGTGAGGTCAAAATACCTGTATTGTTTTTTTTTTTTCTTTCTGGTTGCAAATATAAAATCCAGAACTGTGAAAAATTTAAAGTGGAGTTTGGTTGTAATCTCACTTCCTAGAATAGTCTGCTGTGCATTCTCCAGATGTCTGTCTGTATGTGTATACTTATAAAGAGACTCATGTATTTTCAAGTCCTTTAAAAAGCAATGGATCCACACCTTATATTGTAGTTTTTAAAAAATTTTTTTTCACTTACTATATTCTGTATATCTTTGATTTTCACTTTATAGAGACTGAATTTATTCTTATTAAAAAAGGATTTGTCAATTTGTTTAAAAGACAGAGTGATATTCACTGGTTCACACCCTAAATAGCCACGAGGTCCAGGCCAAGCTGTGAAGCCAGGAGCCAGGAGCTCCGGCCTGGTCTTCCACGTGGGTGGCAGGGGCCCAGGCACATTGTTGGCAGTCATCTGCTGTCTTCCCAGTGCATTATCAGGGACTGGATCGGGGCAGAGCTGCCAGGATTTGAATGGGGGCTTAGATAAGGGATGCCAGCATCACACGGGGAGGCTTCACCTGCTGTGCCACAGCGCCAGCACCATTTTGTTCTTTTTAATAGTTGAGTAACCTTCGGTTATGTGGTCATAGTACAATTCATTTACTCAGCCCATTATGGGTGGACATCAGAACTGTTTCCTTTAAAAAAATCATTGCAAAATGTTGTAATGACATCCTTAGGTGTATGTTTTTGTGAAACTATGTGAATATTTTTTTTTTTAAGATTTATTTATTTGAAAGGCAGAGTTCCAGAGAGGCAGAGAGAGAGAGAGAGAGAGAGAGAGAGGTCTTCCATCCACTGACTCACTCCCCAGATGGTTGCAACGGCCAGAGCTGCACTGATCTGAAGCCAGGAGCCAGGAGCTTTTTCTAGGTCTTCCACCTGGATACAGAGGCCCAAGGACTTGGGCCATCTTCCACTGCTTCCCAGGCCATTAGCAGAGAGCTGGATTGGAAGTGGAGCAGCCAGGACTCGAACCGGTGCCCATATGGGATACCAGCACTGCAGGCCAGGGCTTTAAGCCTCTGTGCCACAACGCCGGTCCTGAACCTTTATCATTTATGATGAAAATGTTCAAAATCCTTTCTTCTAAGTTTTAAAAATATACACACAGTACATCATCATTATTTAGAATCACCCTTCTGTGCCACGAAACACTAAAACTTACTTCTCCTACCTAACTGTAACTTAGTACTCATTGAACGATCTCTCCCCATCCCCTCCCCTCCTCCTCTCCCCAGCCTCTGCTCACCATCACCCTACTTTCAACCTCCAAGAGGCAACTTTTTTAGGTTCCACGTGTGAGAGCGGTCATGTGGTACCTGTCTTTCTTTGCCTGGCTGATTTCAATTGCTGTAATGACATCTAGCTCTACGCAGGTGGTCAGTCACACATGACAGAGTGTCATCCTTTTCATGGCTGAATAGTATTCCAACTCCAACTGGCTTTGATTGTGCAACGTGTACTTAATGGCGTGGCTTGAAGAAGGGAAAGGAGCAGTTCTGTAGTCCCACTGATGTGGTGGCAGAGCTGACCTGGGCTGAGCGAAGACAGCTGCAAGGAATACAGGGGCAAAGAGCCTGCGGGAATGCGGGGCTTCCAGCACGAATCTCTAGGAAACCGCAGGAGACGTGGTTGGGAGAATTGTGAAGAATCCGACAAGTGAAAATGCTGCTTGATTCACTGATTCAAGAGTTCATGCTGACCCTAGAGAGAGCAGTTTGTTTGGTGTTGAAGGCCTTGTGGGATTTAAGAATCCGAGAGAGAGCGGAGCAGATAAAAAGAAAAACGGTACCCGTGTCTCTGTGGGGAAGCTTGGTGGAAGAACAGCCGAAGCCGGGTGGGTCGTCGGGCCTAGCAAGGATCTTTTTTAGAATCAGGGAGGCTCTGAGCCTATTTATGCGTGCCCGGGGGCGGGGGAGATTGAAGCCACCAAGAGACAGGTGACAAAGTGAAGCGGGTGGGAATGGTAGAGAGGCAGCACCACTTGTGAGCAGCGCCTGAGCGACCAGTGTCCAGCTTTCCTCACCCCCGCCCGCCCGCCCCCCAGCCTGGAAGGGGGAGGAGGAAGGCGCAGCCTCCACTCCGTCAGGAGCACCCCCCCCCGCCGCCATCTTGCCAAGTCTTTCCTTTCCCTGAGTTTTGCTTTCTCATCGGGAACGTGAATGATCTCTGCGCTCCAGGAGTCTTGAATTATTAACAGGCCAGGGTGGGCAGTCAGGGTTTGGGAAGCCCCACCCCTGGTGAGGGCTGCCCGGGCTCCCGGAGAGCTGGGCAGGTGGGCCAGGCCTCCCAGCCAGCGGGATGGCCAACCTTGCTGTGTGTGTGTCCATGCTCAGGTATGGCAAGCGAGTGGCAGACATCAAGGAGAGCAAGGAACACGCGATTGCTAACAGGTAAGGATGGGCGAGGGGCCCTCCGGGAGGGGCTGGCATCTTCCCTTGTCTTCCGTTCTCACCCACACCTCCCCGAGGTTCTGCATGGCCTTGTTGCAGTCTTCAACCCAAGAACCAGCTGCTGCCCCACAGATCCGGTGCTTTCAAACCAACCCCAGCCTTAGCGCCGGTGCCTGCTCACTTCTGCCTCCCTCCGTGCCGCCCCGGAGGACTTCGAAGGGCAGGAGCGCCGCGGGTCTCTAGTTTCCCCTTTTCTTCCCCAGTGGCCAGTTTCACAGTCAGCGGCGCCAGTTCCTGCGGATGGCGGTGAAGGAGCTGCAGGCTGTGTTAAGCGACGAGCCAGGACTACTGGGTCCCAAGGCAAGAGGAGGACGCGCTGGGGGCGGGGAGCGGTTGGTGACCAATGGGAGGACACTCAATGAGGGGGAGTGTCTTGGTGTTCCTGAGCCTTTTGGGATTTATCTGTGTGTGACTATGCTGATTGCACACCCCAAAACCTCGAAGATCTTCCTTTTTGGCACCATTGTAGTCTGTCTAGGATGATAGCTGTTTGGATTCTCTGAGTGCGACTTAACTGGTGACAGAGCTTGCCTTTTGGTTAAACCACGTCATGCCCACTAAATATTTCTAGAAGGAATCAGACTCTTGGACAGGGAGGGAGGAGGACTGACCGGAGCCAGTGCTGACATATGTGTGTGTCTGAGGGTTTATTAAGGGGCACTATGGTACCCATATGCATATTACGGTCATTTGCTCTGTGCTTTGAAATCCATTTTTAAAGTTGAGAATTCCAACAGTCCCTTTTCTCTCCTTAGGCTCTTTTTGCTTTCATGGCCCTGTCCTTCATTCGTGATGAGGTCACCTGGCTGGTCCGCCACACGGAAAACGTCACCAAGACAAAGACGCCGGAGGACTACAGTGACTCGTTAGTAGTTGCCACCACCGAGAGCCCTGTCCTTAAAGTGGGCTAGGAAAAGGGGCGCAGGGAAGCACCAAATGGGCTCGGGAGGCTTCGGGCTCTGTCCCATTGTTGCGGTGGATTCGTTCTGAAAGGAGGAGCATGGTGGGGGTAGGAGGAGCATGGTGGGGGCAAGAGGCGCGGAGTCACCACACAGAGCCCGGGAGTTGGCTGAAAGTGGGCCAGAGGCGAGCAGCCAGCAGACTCGTTTATTTCAGTTGGTACAACATCTTATATAGCCAAGACAGCCAATCCAGTCAAGGGGCGGTCTATGCCCTAACCAATCACAGCCTGTTGCCAGGCAGTATCCGAAGCCATCCAATCACAGCCTGTTGCCAGGCAGGCTCCGTTGCCAGGTGGGATTCAAAGCCATTCCTGAGTAACTGATGCTCACTTGCCAGCGGCCATCTTGGCATGGCCTTCTCACCCCACCACATCCCATCATCTGCATGTGCACCTTACCTCGTATCTCCCCTCCCGTACACTCCCTCTGTTCCCATCCTCAACTTTCTAGGAGCATCGCGGAGCTGCTTTTCTTGTTGGAGGAGCTGAGGGCTCTGGTCCGAAAGCACACCAAGGTGATACAGCAGTACCACCTGCAGTACCTGGCCAGGTTTGACGCCCTACTGCTCAGTGACATCATTCAGGTACAGCCAACCCTGGCTGAGTGTCCTGCTCTGTCAAAAGCCCATTTCTTCCCCTCCATGTTTGCTCAAATAAAAGACTAAAGATCTCAGCACTCTTAAAAAAAAAAATCGCAAACAAAAACAAATCGGAGAGGGCTGAGGGAGAAAACAAGTGAGCTTCTGTTTGCTGGTTCCTCCCCCAGTTGCCCACAGTGCCAGAGCTGGGCCAAGGTTCCGGGCTGGGGAACATCACTGGGGTCTTGCACTGCAGGGCCTGAGCCCTCACCATGGCCCAGGGTCTGCAGTAGCAGGAAGCCAGAGTTGGGCGCCAGATACAGGAACCAGACCCAACTCCTCTGCAGTGGATGTGGGTGACTTAACTGGCCTCTTCATCAGGAGGGCAGATGGCTGCCTCAGCTCTGTTCCCTTCTCCTAATGAAACTACGTAGCGTTTAAGAGAGGAAAAATAAAGTGTAACTGGGTGTTGGCTTAGCTAGCCGGAACTACCCACCATCTCTTGTTTGGCATTTTCTCTGTTTTGGGCACTTAGCAATTTTTTTAAAGATTTATTTATTTACTTGAGAGCTGAGAGGCAGAGTTACAGAGAAGCAGAGGCAGAGAGAAGGAGAGAGAGAGAGAGAGAGAGTCTTCCATCCGCTGGTTCACTTCCCATTGGCTGCAATGGCTGGAGCTGGGCCAATCTGAAGCCAGGAGGAGCCTAGAGCTTCTTCCAGGTCTCCCACTTGGGTGCAGGGGCTCAAGAACTTCTACTACTTTCCCAGACCATCAGCAGGGAGCTGGATTGGGAGTGGAGCAGCCAGGATTCGAACTGGTGCCCATATGGGATGCTGGCGTCACAGGCAGATGCTTAACCTTCTGCGCCACAGCACTGGCCCCCACTTAGCAATTCTTTATGGCTCTTAATTCACCTGTTGCGCCCCATGGTCCTACTTTCTACCCTGCCTGAACCTATGCCCACTAGAAGTGACGCCACCGCTGCCGCCCCTTTCAGAACCTGTCCGTGTGTCCTGAGGAGGAGTCCATCATCATGTCTTCCTTCGTCAGTACTCTGTCTTCTCTGAATCCCAAGCAAGGTAACTGGAGGCGGGGGAAGGTGCGGGGGATGTGTGCACTGGGGGTCAGCATCTTCCTGGAACTACTGATCTTGGAGCCACCGGAGGGGACGAGATGACTTTGAAGAGGAGCCACCGATCCATGCAATCCATGCGGTGGGGCATTAGGTGCAGCTTCATTGTTTCCTTTTAAGCTTGTTCCTGGTTTTCTTGCAGTTGATAGCGGAGAGAAATTTGAATTTTCGGGATTGAGGCTGGACTGGTTCCGCCTGCAGGTAATTGTTCCTGTTCATCTTCAGATTTCTTCTGCACTGCAGTTCTTTCTCTTCATTCCCTAAGCTCTGCGTTAGGGAGCGAATCCACTTTGAGAACTGCTGATTGGCCCAAGTGCAGTCCAAGGCTAGGGGCCCTGTCATTCACTTTTTTTCCTCTCCCTTTTTGCCAACCGCACCACAGGCGTACACCAGCGTGGCCAAGGCCCCCCTGCACCTGCATGAGAACCCTGACTTGGCCAAGGTGATGAACCTCATTGTCTTTCACTCCCGCATGCTGGACTCAGTGGAGAAAATGCTGGTGGAAACCTCGGATTTGTCCATTTTCTGGTGGGTCCCGGTTCCCAGCTCTTTATCAACTCCTCTGATCTCTTGCCTGGCCTCTGTTTAGGATGGGATTGCCCCTGGACAGATGGGAAAGTCTTAGGTTCTTTTTTAATCTTAAAGGCAGATGCTCAAACTCCACAGCTTACTCATGCCAGCTTCTCCAGTAATCCTAAGTGCTAGGACTCCTCAGTTGATTCCCTTTTGCCTGGCATCCGTCCTCTTGAGGAAAGTCTCCTGGGCTCTTTCTCTCCAGGATAATTGGTCCATATGTCTCTTTCCAACATTGTCTCATCTTCACTGTTTTATTTGGCAAACTCTAGCTTTTTTCTTTTTTTAAACTCTCGGGACACTGTGATTTTAAAGGAGCTCTCGGGAGTGGGCGTTGGCACCATGGTTGAAGTCGCTGCTTGGGATGCCTGCATTCTGCACTGGCATGCCTGGTTCCAGCCTCGGCTCGGCTCCGGTCCAGCTTCCTGCTAATGGGTGCCCTGCTAGTGAGGGGAGGCGGCGGAGAATGGCGCAAACATTTGGGTCCCTGTCATCCACATAGGAGACCTGGATTGAGTGAATTCCAGGCTTCTGGCTTCAGTCCTGGCTGTTGTGAGCGTTTGGGGAGGGAATTAGTGAATGGAAGATCTCTCTCCATCTGTCTCTCTGCCCTTCACGTAAAATGAAAACCAACAACCAAAAACCCAGAAGTGAACCAATCAGCCAACCAGCCAAACGAATGAAACTTCAGTGATTTCGTTGGGAGGGTGGAGAACAGTGAGGAGTGTTGTAGCACAGGGTCTTGGAGAACGACCGTCAGCCGCTTGTCTTCCTGCGGCAGCGTTCGACATCTATTAGGTGACTGCTGCTGTGTACAGCTCTGCTCTTTGAAGGATCAAACAAACAAGAAGGCAACCTGTCGTCTCTGCTGTCGGCAGTCAGCACGCGTGGGGAGATGGGAGACCTTTCTGTTCGGAGAACGTCAGCATGGCACTGGGAACCTGAAGTGGGCAGGGCACAGGCTGGAGGAGAGATCAGTCTCGTGAACCTTAGCCCAGAAGGCTTTCCTGGACCTTTAGTGTCAGATGCTGGGAGGCGTGTGAACCAGTGGTGCCGACCCAGGACTCTAAACCACAGGAATAGGCAGAGGGGGGAAAGCAAACTGTGTGTGGGGAAAGGGAGGAAGATGATTACTGAGCAGCCCTGGGTCGTTATAAAGGTCTGAAAGGGTTAGGTTTCTGGGTTCCTTACTACCTCAAGCATAGGGAATTTTTTTAAAAGACGTATTTATTTATTTGAAAGTTAGAATTTACAGAGAGAGAGGGAGAGAGAGAGATCTTCCGTCCGCTGGTTCACTCCCCAGATAGCTGCAACAGCCAGTGCAGGGTCAGGCTGAAGCCAGGAGCCAGGAGCTTCTTCCAAGTCTCCCACGTGGGTGCAGGGGCCCAAGCACTTGGGCCATCTTCCACTGCTTTCCCAGGCCACAGCAGAGCTGGATCGGAAGTGGAGCAGCTGGGACATGAATTGGCTCGCTCATAGGATGCTGACATCACAGGCGTCGGCTTTACCTGCTATACCACAAGGCCAGCCCCCAGGGAATTTCTTTTTAATGTCAATAATTTTTACTTAATCCCACTTTATTTGAAAGGTAGAGACAAAGAAAGAGAGACACAGAGAGATCTTCCATTCACCTGCTAACTCCCCAAATGCCTACAACAGCTGGGACTGGGCAAGGCAAAAGCCTGGAGCCTGGAGCCCAGTCTGGGTCTCTTGGCTGGGTGGTTGGGACCCCAGCACTTGAGCCACCGTCTGCTACCTCCTGGGGTATGCAGAAGGAAGAAGATGGATCTGAAGCAGGGGAGCCAGGCCTTAAACCAGGCACTCGGATCCGGGATGCTGGTGTCCCAAGCAGTCTTAGCTTCTGTAGGCCCATGGGTAGAGGGCCTGATGAATATTTGCAAATATCTTTTGATAGGATGAGCGAATATTCTCCCTGCCTCCCTGGGACCAGTGCTCAAAATCTGGTCTCAGGCCTCCTTGCCCCTTCTCTGTAGCTTTCACCTGCGTACCTTTGAGAAGATGTTTGCCGTGACCCTGGAGGAGCCCACCATGCTGCGCTACGCCATCGCTTTCCCCCTGATTTGTGCCCATTTTGTCCACTGCACACATGAGATGTGCCCAGAGGAGGTGGGTACCCTGGACCCCAAGCCCTGTCGTCGTCTCTCTGGTCATATCTCGTCCTTGCCGCCCCCCCCCCCCCCCCCCCCCGCCGCCAAACCCGGCTGCAAGGATTGGCCTTGGTTCCAGGAAGGCCACAAGGATGGGTTTGTGATGCTGAGGCCCAGGTAGCTCAATCTGGTGTAGATGAGTGCTCTCCCTCCCTCTGGCTTGGCCTCTTCTGCTGTAGCAAGGGGACAGACGCAGTCGTGAGGCAGCTTCCGCTTGTCCCTCTTTCCCGCAGTACCCCCACCTGAAGAACCACGGCCTTCACCACTGCAACTCCTTCCTGGAGGAGCTGGCCAAGCAGACCAGCAACTGTGTCCTGGAGATCTGCGCGGAGCAGCGGAACCTGAGTGAGCAGGTGGGCGCCGGCCGTCCTGTTCAGGTCTCCACTCTGCCGGCCCTCGGCGCCTCCCTTCTCTGCCCACTTGGCTCGCTCTCGGATGCCAAGTTCTCCAGCTCTCAAGTGGGTCCAGGACTGTTGTGTGCTGGAGCTTCTGGCAAGATTCTTTTCTTCGCGTAGTCCCTTGTCTTTGGTCCCTGAGGGCTGGAGAGAGGTGTCTAAAAATACTCTTATTTGAACAGCTGCACGCCGAGAGAATCTGCTCTCAGTTGAAGGGCTCTGGGAGAGGAGTTTATTTTCTTTCTTTCTTTTTTCTTAAAGATTTACTTATTTATTTGAAAGGCAGAGTTACAGAGAGGCAGAGGCAGAAAGAGAGAGATCTCCTATCCGCTGGTTCACTCTGCAAATGGCCCCAACGGCTGGAGCTGCACCGATCCGAAGCCAGGAGCTTCTTCCAGGTTTCCCCGGGGTGCAGGGGCCCAAGGACTTGGACCATCTTCCACTGCTTTCCCAGGCCACAGCAGAGAGCTGGATGGGAGTGGAGGAGCTGGGACTCAAACCGGCGCCGGGACTCGAACCGGCACCCATATAGGGTGCCGGCATGCAGGTGGCGGCTTTACCCGCTGTGCCACAGCACCGGCCCCAGGAGCTTATTTTCTAATTTACTAGCCCTCCTGTCTTTGCCCGATGCACGCACACGCAGGCCTGTGACCCCAGGTCACCTGTGTCATCCATCTTTTTGTTTCTCTGCATCTTCATCTGTGGCTGGCTGGGCGGCTTGGGCAGCTCTTCTGGGGCTACACTGGGTGCTGCTTTCTCGTCTTTCCGGGTTTTCACCTCTCCTCTCGAGACTGACTCAGCACCTGGTCATGATGACGTCAACCTAAATTTCAGACAGTTTGAAAATGAGGAACTTGTTTTGTTGTTGCTCTGGAGTCATTCCGACTTCCCAGGCTTGCCACCCTTCCTGGGCTTGGGTCGGGCTTTGCAGCAACTTTGGGTAGGAGGGGAGTGGGGGCGGGGGAAGGATCCCCAGCTGCAGTTACATCCTCACGTAACCCGGTCATTTTCTCACAGGTAAGTGGGGATCAGAGACACGGCCTTTGCACAGGTGTGTGGGGGGGATTGAACGAGTGGAGGACGTTGACTATTTTGTAGGCAGCACTCCGGACGTGTAGCTGATGTATTAGTTGGTGCTTTAGGCTCTGTGCTGGGTTTTGGGTTGGAGACCCCCGAGCGAAGGAAACAACCCCTGCTCCTGGAAATGTCCCAGTTTAAGGGAAAACGGAGCGTGCAGCCATGTTTGAAAAAACATAAGTGATTAACGCGAGGGAGATACACAAATAAGTACAAGTGCAGGTGTTGCCATTACTCAGGAGGAATGACCAGCACGCAAGGGGCACAGGTGGAAAGGCTGGCCCGGTGCTGCCTCAGGCCCGACCCGAACACGATGTGTCTAGCTGATCAGAACTTTCGCAGCCCCATGAGTGCTGGCACTCCAAAGGTGGCACTCTGAGCCATTCGTGACGCTGCTGTTACTAACGGAGTTAGCTTTCCTGGAAGTGCTTTCAGAATCTACAACAGACGCTTTGCATAATTTCAGGCTCAGCTCGTCTTTGTTCATCATCCTTGATGGACTTCCGTTTGCATTTTTTTTCTGAAACGACCAACAGCTTGGACTCAAGGAATCATGACTGCAAAGTAATACCCCGCCCTGTTTTCTCGTGTGGCTTTCGCACCACCCCAAGAGTGATTCCAGCCAAGGGGTTTCCACACACGCTCCCCACATGCTCGGCAGCGTGGGAGCAGAGGGTGCGGGGTTGCGGGCGCTGACCTGGCAGGGGGCACCTGAACACGCGCTTGTCTCCTATGCTGTCTGTCTGGCTAACTGGGGTGTCACAGAGAAGAGGGGACATGCAGGACTGATGTCTGAACTAAGTAGCAAGAAATTTGATATTAAAAAAAGCCACGGGCCGGCGCCACGGCTCAATATGCTAATCCTGCGGCACCGGCACCCCGGGTTCTAGTCCTGGTCGGGGCTCCGGATTCTGTCCCGGTTGCCCCTCTTCCAGGCCAGCTCTCTGCTGTGGCCTGGGAGTGCAGTGGAGGATGGCCCAGATGCTTGGGCCTTGCACCCACATGGGAGCCCAGGAGGAAGCACCTGGCTCCTGGCTTCAGATCAGCGAGGTGTGCCAGCTGCAGCGCGCCGGCCGTAGCAGCCATTGGGGGGTGAACCAATGGAAATGGAAGACCTTTCTCTCTGTCTGTCTCTCTCTCTCACTGTCCACTCTGCCTGTCAAAAAAAAAAAAAAAAAAAAAAAAAGCCGTGAGAAGACAGGGCTGTGTCTCTGGGCACTGCGGGGGTGTGGGGACTGTCACCATGGGCAGGCTGTGGAGAAATGAGGCCGGTGCAATGGCTGTTCCATCTGGAAAAACAAATGAACAAAAAACCACAAAAAAAAAAAAAACAAAAAAAAAAAACAAAAAAAAAAAACAGCCCTTCTCCAGGATGGAACACCCTAGAAGCACAACAGAGTGATGATCTTACATGTGTTTGGAAAACATTTATGTGGGGACCAGTGCCGTGACTCAATTAGTTAATCCTCTGCCTGCGGTGCCAGCATCCCATATGAGCTCCGGGTTCTAGACCCGGTTGCTCCTCTTCCAGTCCAGCTCTTTGCTGTGGTCAGAGAGGGCAGTGGAGGATGTCCCAAGGGCATGGGCCCCTGCACTCTCCCCTGGGGAGACCAGGAAGAAGCACCTGGCTCCTGGCTTCGGATTGGCGCAGCGCCAGCCGTAGCGGCCATTTGGGGAGTGAACCAACAGAAGGAAGACCTTTCTCTCTGTCTCTCTCACTGTCTATAACTCTACCTGTCAAATAAAAAAAATCATAAAAAAAGTAAACATTTATGTGAAAGGCAGAGATGAGAGAGAGAGAAAGAACTTTGTTTTAAATTTTTCGTCAAATGAGTCGATAGGAGTTGTATACTGCCATAGTTTTACTGGTTTTGTGACCATTTAAAAATTGACTTTACGTGAGTGAAGGTGAACATTTTTCATTTGCATATTGTTTATAGCCCTTGTCTGCTTCGCTACTGGCCTACAGTCTTTGCATTCGTTGAAGTTTTTATTTAGTGGAGCGTTTAGCCTTGGATTAGAATGTAAATTAAAAATGTCATCTCAAAAAATAACAAATAAAATACAAAGTGCAAAGATGTATTTATTTGAAAGGCAGAGAGAGGGGAAGAGAGAGAGAGAGAGAGAGAGAGAAATCCCATCTGCTGGTTTACTCTCCCAACAGCCAGGAGCCAGGAAGTCGGTCCTGTGTCTCCCACCTGGGTGTTAGGGACCCAGGTACTGACTTCACCTGCTGCCTGTCGGAGCGCACGCTAGCAGGGATGGGGAAATGGGAGCATAGGGGCAGCTGGGACTGAAACCCTGCCACTCTGGGGTCCCAGGTTGCAACCTCGCGGGGCACCAAGCACCCACCGCCGGCGGAGCTGTTAGAGCTTCCTCTTTAACCAGGAAAGGCCTCCCAGGTGCCGGGGACCCCTGCAAGAGGCCGAGCCCATCCTGGGGTGGGTATTTTTGACGCTGGGCTAAAGAGAAAGGCAGAGCCATCAAGGACCGACGGTAACGGAGGGGTCCTTTCGTAATCCTTGAACGGGCTGCTGGATGGCTCCGGCGACACACCTCACTCCCTCACTCATGTGTGTCTGTCTCTAAAGCTTCTCCCCAAGCATTGTGCCACTACCATTAGCAAGGCCAAGAACAAGAAAACCATGAAGCAGAGGCAGACCCCCAGGAAAGGGGAGCCCGAGAGGGACAAGCCGGGCGCCGAGAGTCACCGAAAGAACCGCAGCATCGTCACCAAGTGAGACCTGGGCGCCGGGGGCCGAGGGAAGGTGAAGCAGCAAAGGACCATGGGAGTGGTGATGCGGATGCTGGCTGTAGAAAACACTGGTGGTAGAATTTCCTACCTTGCCTTTGAAGTCAGCATGGGGGGCACTGTTCCGGGTGGAGTACCCCTAGAAGATGTAAGGGGTTTGAGGGACCCCTCAACAGGCCTGACCCTTCTTTCCCAAACATTAGCAGGCAGGGCCAGACCTGTAACTGGGGTCATTCTGCTTTCCAGCATGGACAAGCTACACCTGACCTTGACGGAATTGGCACTGACCATGAACCACGTTCACAGCTTCTCTGTCTTCGAACACACCATCTTCCCTGCTGAGTATCTCAGCAGCCACCTGGAGACCAGACTCAACAGGTATCGCTCTCCTTGCCCGTGCTGGCGCAGAGTGGAGCCGGCAGAGCTGGCTCTGCAGGAGGTGCTGGAGTGGTTGTCCTGGCCTGGGTCCCCTGTGTCCTTACAAAAAGCAAAGAGAATCCAGACCCCTGTGGGTAGTTAACGATGAGCAGCCAGGATTAACGTGTACCGGTTTAGTCCGGTGAGCAGGGTCTCGTGCTGACGTCCCAGCTCGGACCCTGGAGCAGATGATCTAATTTGTCCTGCCCATAAGGTGAGGAATACGGTATCCACCTAACAGAATGACCTGCCATTGAGAACTGCAGATAATTAGAGAGAATAGTGAGTGTTACAACCCCGACATATAAGAGACCTTAGTAAAACAAGTTCCCCCTTCTACACTTTGCCCCTCCTTCTACTGCCCCCAAAAGTAGGAGGAACACCCCTTTTATTGACATCAGGCCTCAGAGTCAGAAATTAGGGGGTGGGGTAGGAGAGGGAAGAATTATGATGAGAGATCGGCATTCAGAGCCCTGTGCTGGAATGTGAGTTTGTTCATGGAGCACATACTCACTGAACACCTACCCTGTGTCAGGCATGTTGATAAAGCAGCCTACAACACACACACAAACCCCCGTCCCTGTGAAGCCTCCCTCCTAGTGGGGGAGACAGAGCAACAGAAGACGGAACTAGAAGACACAGTGGATGGTGGATTGGATGCTGCTAGATCAAGCAGGGGATCTCGGGTGCTGGTGGGCGGTGGCGGTGCAGGAGCTGGGGTGTCACGGGGTTAGGTAGGGTAGCTTGGGTGGGCTTGCTCGAGAAGGTGACACATGTAGGCATGGAGCCCCAAAGGGGCCGAGGGGCCAGGTGCGTGGTGACCAGGGGGAGGAGCACTGTGGGTAGAGTACGTGCAAGGGCAGTGGACATGGCTGCAGTGTCCCCGCGGCAAAGCGAGCCTGGGGGAGGCCGCAGGGTGGGGGCCAGAGAGACCGGGGATAGGCATGCCGTGTAGGTGCTTGTGTGTCACGAGGAGGGCTTTGGCTTCCGTCGTGACGAGCTGCGGCGGCTTGGCAGGTGTGGAGCGCAGCTGTAACGCGAGTTGACTCAGAATTTCACTCTGCATTAGCAGAGGCCGGTGAAGAGCCCGTGTCCGGGATTGTGGGAGATGCAGATTTAGTTTTCAATGAGGTTACTGCTTGGGGGAAGTGAAATTAGCGGGTTTCCACGCACACGTTAGCTGCACGGATGGAGCGTCTCGGGATGTCTGGAAGGGGAGTGCTGCGTAGCTGCCTGAACGCAAACCTTTGGAAGCGGGCAGAGGCTGCGGGTGCCCGGAGCACCCTGGCCGGCGTATCCCGGTTTTCTCTGAGGGTCTCTGCTGCTTGCTTCCCTGATACCATTGCCCCCATCTACGTCCGAAGACTGGACTAGAGGCCTGGCTTGGTGAAAGTGACGACACAGATGAGGCTTGCTCTCCATCTGCCCATCTGCAGTATGTTCCTGAGCGAGGCAGGGAGGGGCCTTTCCCGCTCCCTTCTCCCCTGCCACAAAGACTCCCCCCCACCCCGGAACTCCTGAACATTAGTGGCCCAAGGAAGGAGCCGATGAAGTGTGATGTTTCTCGTCCCCTCTCATTGTGAGAGCCTGGGTTCCCGGACAGTGCTTTGGAAGGAGCTGAGCGTTTAAAAAAATTTTTTTTTAAAGATTTATTTATTTATTTGAGAGATAGAGTTACAGAGAGCGAGAGGGAGAGACAGAGAGAAGGGTCTTCCTTCCATTGGTTCATCCCCCAAATGGCCGCAATGGCTGGAGCTGTGCCGATCTGAAGCCAGGAGCCAGGAGCTTCTTCCAGATCTCCCACGTGGGTGCAGGGGCCCAAGGACTTGGGCCATCTTCCACTGCTTTCCCAGGCCACAGCAGAGAGCTGGATCGGAAGAGGAGAAGATGGGACTAGAACAGGTGCCCATAAGGGATGCCGGTGCTTCAGGTCAGGGCTTTAACCCACTGTGCCACAGCGCTGGCCCCTGCTATAAGGTTTAGATGAGATAATACATACAGTAAAACCGTAGCACAGGATCCAGAACATGGTATACCCTCAGTAATTGTCGCTGTGTTTCCCGTTGTGATGGAACGATGATTTCTATCACCCAGAGCCATCGTGTGGCTGGCTGGCTACAACGCCAGCACGCAGGAAATCGTAAGGCCGTCTGAACTCCTGGCAGGAGTGAAAGCGTACATCGGTTTCATCCAGTCGCTGGCCCAGTTTGTGGGTGCGGACGCCTCCAGAATCATCCGCAACGCCCTCCTGCAGCAGACACAGCCGCTGGACTCGAGCGGGGACCAGACCATCACCACTCTCTACACCAACTGGTCAGTGCAGCGCCTGCTTTCCCCGCACACCACACAGAACCTCGGCGCCCAGGGCCCCAGGCAGGGAGGCTTGTTGCTGCTTGCAGCTCTCCCGATCGCTACCCCTTCATGCTCAGAGGTGACCGGCCCAGACTGAGTAGACTATTCTTCATAGGGAAGAGGGTCCCCTCCCCCAAATTGAAGGTGGGAATCAGCCCCCTTTCCCTTGAGATTTTAAGGAATGCAAAGTAACTGGATTTGTACCGCCTCAAGCCACTGGGTGGCGCTCTTAATCCAATATCAGCCCAGCAGGAGACAGGTGGCAGAGAAAAACTCGCTGAGGAAGGGGACAGAAAGTTTGCAAATAGACAAATGCCAACAGGGGCCGGGCAGGTGAGGTAAATGGGTAGCCTGGCCCAGGTGAGGACTTTGAGGAGTCAGAGAGGGGACACCCTCTAAAGGGGCAACCACCTCTTAGCTGCACCTGCTTGCTGCCCCACTAAATCCTGACTTTTGCCAGGTAAAAATCTGTTTCAAACTTTTGATCACTAATTTAATTGAAAAGGGAAAAAAAAGCCCATGTCGGATGGGTGGGTTTGGCGGCACCGGTGGCTAGCTTGTGATGTCTGTGGGTACCCACTGCTGGCTAGTGGCTGGGTAAGAGGCAGGGGTCGGTCAGGCCTTCTCTGCTGCCGGCGGCTGGGGCTCAGCCCCTCTGTGCTTGAGGGAAGATTTGGAGGCCGGATGACCGCAGCGCCCACAGAGGTCGGGCTGGGCACTGCCATCCAGGATCCCAGGTTCTCAGCCCAACATTCTCACTCTCAGTAGGAATTTTTTCCCTGCCCAGCAGAGCGAGGATAGGGGAGAGCAGCTATGGGAAAAGAACACAGGTGGACTGGGGGGACGAGCGGCCTGGGTCTCCTCTGCCACCCTCGTCCCTGCCCCAGCGTCCGGCAGGTTCCGCTCCCCGAGCCTCATGGATGTGTCTCTGTGCTTCTTGGCTCCCCCTGCAGGTACCTGGAAAGCCTGCTGAGGCAGGCGAGCAGTGGGACCATCCTCCTGTCCCCCGCCATGCAGGCCTTCGTCAGCCTCCCCAGAGAGGGGGAGCAGAGCTTCAGCGCCGAGGAGTACTCGGACATCTCTGGTGAGTCCAGGGCCCGGCCCCGCCCTGCCCGGGAGCTGAGCCTTTCTCCTCCACCCAGGGCAGGGGGCAGTGACTGCACTCACCTGGGCATCTCTACCTGCAGGGCCAGAGCAGGGAGAGAGCGAGGCCCAGAACTGGGCGGAGAGGGGGAAACGAAGGGGGTTTCAGGAGTCAGGCAGGGGCGGACACATGGTTGCTCTCCACTGAATGAAGACGAATGGAGAGGGCAGAGGACGAGTGGAAAGAGGAGGACTTGGCCCTGTGCTTGGGGCTTCCTCCCCAGGGCTCTGACGTCACGACGCTGTCCTCTTTAGCAATGGGCTGTGGGGCCTTCGCCCGTGACGATGGCGGGGTAAGGAGCTGAGCCGTACGGACTGTCCTGCTTCCTCCTCGTCCTTCTCCCCTGCACACAAGTCACAGGTCCCTTGTGGCATCTGGACAGGCGGGTGTTCCGGTGACAGTCCCGCTGTCCAGCTGGGCCTCCTCACAGTCCTCCCCACCCTGCTTTCTGCCTGCCGGAGGCTTCAGCTGGCCGCCACCCCACCCCACTCCACCTGCAAACTCTAGGCAGCCTCCGAAAGCAACTCTAGGTCTTGCTGACAAGTGACAAGCAGCAGGAGGTGATGCTCATTCCCCTTCGCCCACCCCCACCCCAATTTTCCTGGGTTGCCATGGTGATGGGGCAATGCTATTGCAAAAATAGATAGATGGGAAGAGAAGAATGCCCTAGGGGGGAAGAAGAGACCGGAGTACGGAGGTCTGGCCGATCAGCCCCGGAGCGGGACCATTCAGCCCCTCGTCCCCTCTCTTGGCCACGTTTGCACCAAATGAGCTGGCCAGCTGGGAGATCCTTTTATAGTTCTCAGCTCGGCGCTTCCTGTTGTAAATAGGTGACTAAAAATGTCCGCTGTCTCCTCTGGACACGGCTGTCCATCAGCCGCGGCGGCCAGTTCCGCTTCCTCTGCCGTCTGTGCGGGTGGAGAACAACTGGTCCCACCTTCAAAGACCCGGGCGTGGAGCCCCGACTTCCTTTTCTGTCTGAACTCGGTTATTCACGGTATCTAGCCTGTCTTTCTTCCAGCACTGACTTGTTGATGTTGCCTCTGGTGTTTCATGGCTTTCCCTGCGGGGATGGCCCGTGGCCAGAGATCATAGCTCTGCTTCCTGTCTGAATTGGCCGCTGGTGTTCCTGACGTGGGACTTCCCTAGGCGGGCTTCATCTAAGTCACAAAGGGCCGGAGCAGACCACGCAGAGGAGGGAGAAGGCACTGGGGCAGACTGGATGGAGGAAGGGTTTAGACGCTTCAGGGAACGTGTGCCAATCATGAAGGAAGAGGGAAAACTCGGGCAGGGAGGCATAAGTCACGGCTGTGGAGGGAGCTACGTGGGCAAAGCTCTGGCTCTGGCTGGGAAGCAGTTGTGTTTGCCGACACAGTCACGGCCAGCAGGACATCGCACCGTGTCAGGCTGTAGCTCTGGATGCGGTTCCGTGAACTTGGGCCCGCACTGCAAAACCACCATGACAGTGCCTGTGCCATGGGCCCAAGACAGCTGTCAATCAATCTCCTAATAAGCAACCATTGTTCGGATATATCTTTTTTAAAAGATTTATTTTTATTTATTTGAAAGTCAGAGCTACACACAGAGAGAAGGAGAGGTAGAGAGGGAGAGAGAGAGAGGCCCTCCATGTGCTGGTTTACTTCCCAAATGGCTGCTACAGCCAGAGCTGTGCTGATCCGAAGCCAGAAGCCAGGAGCTTCTTCCGGGTCTCCCATGTGGGTGCAGGGACTCAAGCACTTAGGTCATCTTCTACTGCTTTCCCAGGCTACAGCAGAGAGCTGGATTGGAAGTGGAGCAGTCGGGACTCGAACTGGCGCCCATATGGGATGCTGGCACTGCAGGCCGTGGTCTTACCCAGCACGCTGGCCCCCATATATATCTTTATAGTCTCAGATGGTTTTATAATGTGGTATCTTATCTGCACACACGTCAACGTTATAAGGTTTTTTTTTTTAAAGAGATTTATTTGTTTATTTGAAAGGCAGAGATACAGAGAGAGAAGCAGTGAGAGAGAGAGATAGAGAGAGGGAGAGAGAGAGAGAGGAGAAAGAGAGAGAGAGGAGAGAGATCTCCTATCTGCTGGTTCACTCTGCAACAGCCAGGGTTAGGCCAAGCCAAAGGTAGGAGCCAGGAGCTTCTTCTGGGCCTCCCACATGTCTGTAGGGGCCCAAAGACTTGGGCCATCCTCTGCTGCTTTCCCAGGCATCTTAGCAGGGAGCTGGATCGGAAGTGCAGTGCCCATATGGGATGCCAGCACTGCAGATGGCGGCTTTCCCCGCTGAGTCACAGCGCCGGCCCCCTGTCAGGTTTTCATGACAGATAGTAATTTTTTTACTTGACAAAGAGAAGCTCGGTGACTTGTTGGGGGTCTCACATCTCACAGAGTGGGTACAGCAGGCAGAAAACCCTGACGGGACTTGGGAAAGCAGAGCTGCATGAAAGAAAGAGTAAACGCTTACTGTGTGTGGTGGTAGGTGTGTGCAGGGAGGGAGGAGGCAGATGGTCCACGACCGGGGACCAGACACCTGCCACCTGCGTGCAGGGTGTCGGGTGACTCCCCTCCTGCTCTCCCTGCTGGGCGGCGTGCTCTCCATCCAGTCCCCCACCCCCGGGGCTGCCCAGGGCTCTCTGAGTCCCGGCTGGGCCTCTGTAACTCTGTTGCAGAGATGCGGGCCTTGGCTGAGCTCCTGGGCCCCTATGGCATGAAGTTCCTGAGTGAAAACTTGATGTGGCACGTGACTTCTCAGATTGTGGAGCTGAAGGTACCGTGGAAACCAGCCCCCCTCCATCCCGGGGAGAGGGATGACGAGGATGATGACCCTCCCTGGGGGTGGGGGAGAGGGGCGGGAGGCCAGGCTGGGGTGGAGGGAGACTCAGCGGGCGGGCGGGCGGGCGGCCCCTCCCCACCTCACGTCTCCGTGCTCCCGGGCCGCAGAAGCTGGTGGTGGAAAACATGGACGTACTTGTGCAGATCAGATCCAACTTCAGCAAGCCGGGCCTGATGGCTTCCCTGCTGCCCCAGCTGATGGGTAAGGGGAGGGCAGGGTGGGAAGGGGGGACAGACAGCCTGAAGGGGCCCCACCGCCACGGCCGCTGTGTCCCCTTGTCCCCTTTGTCCTAGGCGCTGAGAACGTGCTGAAGCGCATGACAATCATTGGGGTGATTCTCAGTTTCAGGGCCATGGCCCAGGAAGGACTTCGGGAGGTGAGTGGAGGGGGGCGTGGCAGGGGCCGGCCAACCCTGAGACGTGGCTTAGTCTCACAGGGGTCCTGCCAGATCCCTGGGGATGGAGGAGTTTGGGGAGCCCACAGAGGCATGGGAGAGGCCATGCATGGCTCGGGGGCCTGGGTTAAGCCTCAACTGGTTTCGAGGCCCCGGCCGCTGTCCTGGGCACTCACTTCTCTTCTCCTTCCTCCAGGTCTTCTCCTCCCACTGCCCATTCCTTATGGGGCCCATCGAGTGCTTAAAGGAGTTCGTCACTCCAGACACAGACATCAAGGTGTGTGTGCGGTGGGGGGGAACGTGGGGGAGTGGGGTTGGGACGCTCTGCTGGTGGGAAGCGAGAGATGAGGGCCTGTGAGGGAGGAGGGCGCTGGAGGATGTGCCGGGCGGCGGAGCTGGGCTTCGTGAGTTTTATTTATTTCTTTGACAGAGGCAGAGAGCTCCCATTCACTGGTTTAACCACCCCCCGCCCTAAATGCTGGCAACAGGCAGGGCAGGACAGGGGCACGCCAAGGCTGTGAGCCAGGAGCTCCTTCCAGGTCTCCCATGTAGGTGGCAGGAACCCAAGTGCCTGAGTCATCAGGTGCTGCACGCCCAGGGTGCGATGCGCTGTGCTGTGCCAAGCCAGGGTTTGAATCACAGAACTGGTTGGGTGGATCTTCCTGCAGAGAGAGGGGCACTGCGAGGACACCAGGGCCAAGGGGGTGGGAGATGCTGCTGGCGTCTCAGACAGGAGCCTGGTATTTGCTGGGGAAGACTTATCCCTTCCTTCCCCATCCCCAGCCTGCCTTCAGAGTTTCCTTTCTTTTCCTGGCCTTTGCGTCCTCCCAATTCTTAACCTTTCTGGCTCCTCCGCGTCAGTACCACCTGCTCGCGTGCCCCATTGCTACAGGAGGCAAAGCCTACCTGAGCACACAGTCACGCCCCACCCTTCCCTGACCTTGTCTTCTTTTTTTTTTTTTAAGACTTATTTATTTATTTGAAAGGCAGAATTACAGAGAGGCAGAGGCACAGGGGGAGAGAGAGAGAGAGAGAGAGAGAGGTAGAGAGAGAGAGAGAGAGAGAGAGATCTTCCATCCGCTGGTTCACTCCCCAAATGGTTGCTACAGCCGGAGCTGTGCCGATCTGAAGCCAGGATCCAGGAGCTTCCTCTGGGTCTCCCACACGGATGCAGGGGCCCAAGCACTTGGGCCATCTTCTACTGCTTTCCCAGGACATATCAGAGAGCTGGGTCGGAAGTAGAGCGGCCTGGATTTGAACCAGCACTCATATGGGATGCCGGCACTGCAGGTGGCAGCTTTACCCACTATGCCACAGCGCCGGCCCCCTCGTTTTTTGAGTGCCCTGCAGCAAACAAGTGTGTTGCACAGGAAACAGCCAAAGCCTGGGAATACCGCCCCCTCCCCCCGCCCCATGCAGAGGGCCTGCTGCTTTGTTGCGATGGCCTCCTTTAACAGAGAGAGCTGTGATAAAGGGTACCTTGCTGAGTCAGAGGAGTAAAGTTCCAGGTTAAGAAAAACGTCCTCACCTTGAGATGGAAAGAGTTAAGCCACTTCCCTGTACCTGCCCGGAACCACACAGGGGCCAAGTGGCCGTGGGGGCAGTGAGGGGCAGTGCCATCCACACAGCCGGCTTATGCAGAGCCTGCCCTCCTGCCAGGGCTGAATGCCCCAGTGCAGCAGGAGCTCAGCCAGCTGAAATGTCCTGGGCTGCTTTAGGCTCCGTGTGCCTGTACAAATAAGCAGGGGAGACGGAGAGCAGGGACAGCCTGTCCGTCAGAGAGAGAGCTTGCCGGTGCCTCAGCGGGGCGGGAAGATTGGGAAAACAGAACACGAGACTCCTCCATCATCTGCTTCTTCCTCCAGGAAGCCACACGGTCTCCTAGGTGGAGGTTGCCACAAGCAGTGCCCACTTCCAGGGCAGGAGGGGGCTTGCTAAGGGGCAGAGCTGGAGGAGGCGAGAGTGTGGCTTCTGTGAGTGCGTGGGTTGTGTCTGTGGAAAACACGCAGCGGTCTGGTGCTGGGACCCTTCTCTTTGTTTTCTCAGAACCAGCAAACTCAACTGTGGTCAGCCTCCAAAGGGCTCCCAGGGCTTGGCGTGGGAGTGGTGGTTTGAGGCTATGGCTGAGAGCCTGGTTCTAAGGACAAGGAGGGACTCAGGTGCTAAACACTGCAGCGGACAAGAAGTGCAGAGTCCCTGCTTTCAAGATCAAGGAAAAGTTTCAGTGCGGGGGTGGTGTAGGCGTCTGGGGAGTGGCTTGTGGAAGAAGGCTCTGTCTGTCTGTCTGTCACAGTGTTTCCCCAGCTCGCAAATTAAACAGGACATCCTCAAGGAAAGAAAGGTAAGGGGAGAGGAGATAAAGGTGGACCATTTGCATTTTAGCTGCTGAAGTTCAATGCTTTATGCATGTGGCCCACGGTGAGGTGAGCATTATTATCATCTCAGTTTTAAGATGAGAAAATGGGGGCTCAAGGAATTAAGTGATTTTTGGCCAAAATCACACAGTGACTAAGTGGTGTTGCTAGGACTGGAACCCCGGATTTGTCTCATTCTAAAGCCCTTTTATGCCTTCCCCTGGAAGCTAAGCCAGGAGTCTCACCTCCTACCTAAAAAGATAACTGTATACAGACTGTGTGTGCCTGATGCTAAGTCAGCAGTTCTGCTTTAAGGAGGGAGAGATAGGTTTGAACCAGGTAATCAGGGAGGGCTCCACAGAGGAGTTGAAGTCTTAGTTATAACTAAGCATCACTTAGACATAATAGAAGAGACACAGAGGAGAGAAAGGGACAGGGTAGGAGGAGGAAGGATGTGAACCAGAGCACGGAGGCAAGGGAGGAAGTGAACAGACGACGCTGGCTGCAACAGCGGGGGAAGCCTTTGGGGAAATAAGGTTGAACAAGGAAGTTTGTACTGCGGAGCATCCTGAATTCCACGCTGAAGCATTTGGGCTCTTGTTTTATCCCTGTAGAGTAGGGAGAGCTGTGAACGGAAGTTCTTACAAAGAGGATAGGGGCTGGCACTGTGGCGTAGTGGGTAAAGGTGCCTCCTGCAGTGCCGGCATCCCATATGGGCGCCGGTTCAAGTCCCGGCTGCTCCACTTCTGATCCGGCTCCCTGCTGTGGCCTGGGAAAGCAGTGGAAGATGGCCCAAGTGCTTGGACCCCTGCACCCATGTGGGAGACCCAGAAGAAGCTCCTGGCTCCTAGCTTTGGATCAGCCCAGCTCTGGCCATTGTGGCTATTTGGGGAGTAAACCAGCGATGGAAGATCTCTCCCTCTTGTCTTTGCTTCTCTGTAACTCTGCCTTTGTAGTAAATAAATAAATCTAAAAAAAAAAAAAAAAAAAAAAAAGGATACTATTCCAGAAGTTTAAAGCCTGTGGCCCAGGAATCCCAGCTTCTCATAGCTTCTGCCAAGGCCTTCTCTCTGGAATCCTCTCCAGACTCTCATTTTTCTTCCTGCCAGGTGACCCTGAGTGTGTTTGAGCTGGCATCTGCTGCAGGTGTGGGCTGTGACATTGACCCAGCCTTGGTGGCTGCCATCGCCAATCTGAAAGCTGGTGAGATTGGGGTCGGGGGGAGCAGGGACGGATGGGACCCTTGTTGAGGACGGGGAGGTGTTGGCGTCAGAGGAGCCTGTGTTTGCATGAGAGAACCATGCAAGATAGCATGGGGCGCATGCTGAGCTGTGTGGTGAAGCATCTCAGTTTCTCACAGCCGTCCTGTGCTGTCCCTTCCCATGCACTCTCTTTCACCTGTCCACTTCCTCCCAGCCTTCCGCTCGTGTCTTCTGTTTGCCATTACGTGTTCCTGCGGATTGGCGCATTCGTAGTCCCATACGAGCTCTGCACAGGGTGGAGCCAAGGGGCTGGCATCCAGCCCATCCATCACCCTGCCCTTCCCTGTTGGTGAGCGAGAGTCTTCTCTTCCTGCCTCTCCACCCGTCAGGAAGCTGGCAGGTGCCTCTGGCTGTCTGTGGGTTCTCTCCAGGACGGACCCTTTGCCATCAGCGGCTGCTGGTCCCGCCCCGGCCAGCAATGGTCACCTGCCCGTGTATGCAGTGTGTCACCGGTGTTTTCCCATGTGGTCCTGGGCGGTTCTGTGAGCCCGTAGGAGACAACTCCTGCTCGCTGACCTTCCCCTCTGTCTGCCCTCCCCAGACAGCACGTCCCCTGAGGAGGAGTACAAGGTGGCCTGCCTGCTCCTGGTCTTCCTTGCAGTCTCCCTCCCGCTCCTCGCCACCGACCCCTCTTCCTTCTACAGCATTGAGAAGGATGGTGAGTATGGGCCAGGTCTGGGCCAGGTCCATGTCTGGGGGTCGAGAGCTGAACTGAAATGCTTTCCTGGAAAATACAAACTTCCGACCCAGAGATAAAGTTCTACTTCCAAAAGCACTGGACAGTGAACTAGGCTAAAAAAAAAAATCCCCCTCTAATAAAACTTTGTGGCAATAACCTCCCCTTGACCCCAAACGCCTTTAGTCTTTTGATGCCACCTGGAAGTGGTCCAGCCTGGAAAAATGGCCACTTCCTGTTTGGTTTCAGCGGTGGGAGACTCACACTGTCCCTTCCTTTTGTCCCCTGCCCCCAGGTTACAACAACAACATCCATTGCTTGACCAAAGCCATCATCCAGGTGTCCGCTGCCCTCTTCACGCTCTACAACAAGAACATCGAGACTCACCTCAAGGAATTCCTGGTGGTGAGTGGGCTGCCGGGGGCCTGGCTTCCATCGCACAGGGTCAGCAGGGATCGGGCTGTCGGGTCTAAGCCCCCACTGTGCTCAGCGAAGGGCGAGCGGCTGCTCTGTGCAAGGCGGGTGTTTCTCTGATTCCCCTAACAACCGGCGTTGCTGCCGCCCCTTGAACACCCGGCAAGGTGGTTGCACACAGCGTCAGAAACTCTGAGTTCTGGTTCTGGATCTGCCTAACTAGGCAGCGTGGCCTTGAACTCCAGGTGCCTTCTCATTTGTAAATTTAGGGAGAATAAATGAATCCAGGTGGGGTGTGCACCTTGTCTGGATACAGATGCTGAACTTTAGCCTGGACCCACTGAATCAGAGCACCCCGGGGTGAGTGCCGGCCTCTATGTTTCTCACCCGGGTCTCCCGGAGAGTGGACAGGGCCGGTTCTCAGACTTGACTGTCCATCAGAATCACCTGGAGGCTTCCAGATTCTGTGGACGAGGGTGGGGCTGGCAAACCTGCATTTCCGGCAGGTTCCCAGGTGATGAGGCTGTGGTCTTGGGGTCTCACTCTGAGAACCCCTGGTCCAGGTTTCTAGGGCCCACAGTTTGCAGCCAGTCAGTCATTGCTGCTGCAAGTTATGTTTGAAAAAATTGTTGAAAAATGTTTTTATTTTGTAGCCAACGTTGACTCCTTCTAACTATCACCATTGATCTTCGTTTTGCCTCTGGAAAAACACAATAAATAACCTCTTGCTATTGTTGAAAGAGGCCCTAGAGTTTTCCAGCCCGAATCCTCCACGGAGGCGTCCCAGCCACACACTTCGGATACATGGTCCATTACCCGCCGCCTGCCGGCGCATTCTCAGTTAATAGGAGCTTATGCTTTTGCAAAGCGTGGTCCTGATTTAAGAACTAGGGCCTCATTTGTCTCTCTCCGGGAGGAAACACAGTAGTAAATCATACCGAGCTCTCTGGAATCATTTCCTTGTCTTGAGAAATCCACAGCAGGGCCTGTAACCCTAGTTCGAGGGGCTCTGTTTAAGCTGGGACAACCAACCCGACAGAAGGGGCTCTGGGCCTCTTAGATTTACAACAGATTCACATCAGATCTTGATCTGGAAGATGGGGTGAGAAAAAAGGCACCTCCTCCCCACCCCGGCCCCCTGCAGCCTCCCTCTTATCCTGTTTGTTTGCTAAATGCAGGTAACCTGGGGCTGGCATACATGAATCAGATTTCTTCCTCTCTCTTTGATCTGCTGGGGGCCGGGAGGTGAAGGGAGATGACAGCCGCTGGGGAGCTGACAGGAGGAGAATACTAAGGGCTCCGCTCTGAATCAGAGGCCCGCAAACAGCCCAGACGTGGTGTCTGGAGGCCGCCTGGGATTAATCTCCGGGCAGAAGACAGCCTCACCTGCTTTTGTTCTAGGCCGCCTCTTTGCCCCTTGCAACCCCGGCCCCCAGCAGCCCCCGGCTAGTGGCTGCACTGGGAGGGGACCCAAGGCTCCGGGCTGGTCTCCAGGCACCTGTGTGTCTCAGAAGCCTCCGGGACCTGCCGCTTTCCCCCCACCAACACCGATGGGGCTTCTTAACTCTCCGCCTTGATCTTTTCCTCACTTCCTGCAGCCCGAGGCTGTCCTATGGTGACCTCTAAAAAAATCTGCTGCTTTACAGAGCCTTCCCTTCCAGGTGGCGTCTGTCAGCCTCTTGCAGCTGGGCCAGGAGACTGACAAGCTCAAGACCAGAAATCGGGAGTCCATCTTCCTGCTCATGCGCTTGGTATGTGTCCTGTTCAGGCTGCTGGGGGGAGAGGGAGAAGGGCCCTGGGGCCGGGTTGGGGGACTCCTCTTTTAGGTCTCTTGGTCCAGGCCTTTGTCATCAGACAAAAGCTACCTGGTACCCTCTGGCTCTAGTCCTCATGTCCTGGGCGCCACTCTTCCCGCAGTGCTCCCGAGTCCGGCCTGGGAGTGCTGTTGGGACAGTAACTTTCTGTCCAGTGTGTGGCTTTAGTGGTAGCTTCCTGTACAGTATGTGGCTTTAGCAGTAACTTCCTGTCCAGTAGGTGGCTTTAGCAGTAACTTCCTGTCTAATAGGTGGCTTTAGCAGTAACTTCCTGTCTAATAGGTGGCTTTGGCGGTAACTTCCTGTCCAGTAGGTGGCTTTGGCGGTAACTTCCTGCCACTGCATTTCTCCTCTCTGGGGCACTCTGAAGAGGGTCCTGGTTAGCACAGAGCTGAACCGAGGGGGTGGGGCACGTGGATGGCGGCTGGGAGGAGGGGTGGCTTGCACAGAGAAGCTGGCTGGCAGGGAGCCCAGCGGGCCCTGAGTCGGGCTGCCCCTTGCTTCCCGGGCTTGGGGTGCCCCCTCCACTCTGGCAGAAAGCTGCGGCAATTCTGACTCAAGTCAGTTTTTGAAAATCTCCCCCGTCGTGAGCCTGTTTCTCTCCGACACTGGTACTCACTTTTGCTCCACGAATTGGATTCTCCAGGTGAGCTCTGCCCCTGGGCGTGGACAGGAGGGGCTCCTGCCCTGGGCCCAGTGTTTCCGAGGCCACCTCTGCCCACGGAGAGGAGGAGCTCACCCGGAGACTGGGCCCACCCCGCAGCCTGTGCCCGAGACAACCGGGGCCTGTGTGGGGTCCGCCCCAGGGCCGGTGCTGCTCTGGGAGCACATGGCTGGAGTTCTGTGTGCGGGTAGAGAAGTCTACCTGTGGGTACAGAGTCTCCCAGACTGCAGGGAGGGACCAGGAGGCTGGCTCCCCACCTTCACCACGGGGAGCCCAGACTTCCATGGGATTATGCAGGAACATGGTCACAGTGGGAGGAGAGAACCTGAGTGTGTCAGTTTACTCTGTTTAGTCTACAGTGTGTGGGCCTCTCTTTGTGCTCTAGGCCCAGGCCCAGAAATGTTAGGGGCAGGTGTTCCTGGGACCCCCTCCAGCTCTCCTTCCAGCACACGGGCACTGAGTGGTGTTTGTGCCTCAGTTTCTCCAGCTAGCAGAAAGCCTAGGGGACACTGGTTGAGGGTTGTGATGGAGGAGAGAATACATAGGGGGAGTGTGTGTGTGTGTGTGTGTGGTGAGGGCAGAGGAAGGAGGTAGGCGAGGCAGAGCACCCCATTCAGAACAGCTTGACCTTGGCAAAGTAATTAACTCTGATTCTTTATCCATAAAAGTGGGTGGTGGTCCTTAAGACTTTGTAGGATAAGAAAGTTTGAAAGTGCCTAGTACATAGTGGATTAGCTCCCTCTCTACTTCTCATTTCACGCCTCTCCTTGTTCTGGGGCAGTTTGCGCTCTGTGAGGTTGCAGGTGTCTCTGTATTGGCACTCAGCACCCGCTCTTTCTGCTTTGGGCTCCCAGCCTGGCTGCGTGTGGGGCAGGCTCTGTCCCGTGGCCTCCCAGCAGGGTCGAGTGGCAGGAGCTGAGCTGGGTACTTGGTTGAGGGAGAGACTGCAGGAGCAGGCTGCTGCCCAGCCACGCAGATGCAAATGCTGCACGGAAATGGCTGCAGGGCAAAGAGGTGCAAGAGCCTTCTCTGCTGTGCAGCTCCGAAGGCCGGCGAGCACTTGCCTCCCTGGGATCTGTCTTGCCCCCCTCCCAGTGCTGCTGGCCTGCTCCTGATGAGGGTTTTCGGGGGTGGGCGGGGAGAGCTAGCTCGTGGAACCCTGGATGTCAGAAGCACGCCAGATCCTGCCAGTTGGCTCCGTACTTACAGGAAACCGAGGCAGAAGCAGGCGAGCGTGGTACCCAGGGCCTCCCTGTGACACATGGGCCAAGGTGGCTCCAGAACCCCTTCCGGCCTCCACTCCAGGGCTGCTTCCACCTCCAAGAGCACCTACCAGCTAGGAGCCGGCCCAGTGGATCCTTCTCGAGTTCATCCCTCATTTTCCTGGACCCGAGAACAGTGTCTTGGAGAAGAGAGCTCACCTCTGAAACCCACTGAGCAAGAAATTCTTTTTAAAGAATATTTATTTATATGACAGACAGAATGTGTGTGTGTGAGAGAGAGAGAGAGAGAGAGAGAAAGAGAATCTTCCACCCACTGGTTCACTCCCCACAACAGCCGGGGCTGAGCCAGGCTGAAGCCAAGAGCCAGGACTCCATACGGATCTCCCACGTGGATAGCAGGGACCCAAACACTGGGGCCGTCTTCGGATGCCTTCCTGGGGCGTCACTGGGAGCTGGATTGGAAGCGGAGTGGCTGGGACTTGAGCCTGCGCTCTCATATGGGATGCCAGCGTCATGTGGTGAGCAACAGCTTCACCTGCTGTGCCACAACGCTGACCCCAAGGAATTCTTATCAGACGGAAGCTCAGGGCTGCTGTTTAGCCAGCAGGTTTCTCTGCCTTCAGCCAGCAGCAGTGTCTTCTCCGAGGTGGTTGTGTGTCTTGTGAACGTGCATGTGTATGTGTGTGTGGGACAGCAAAGCCTCATACATTTCAGAAGTCGGACTTGAGACACAGAAGCACATTAGAGTGGATGTGTGGGTTCTCTGTGGATTTCCAGCCGCGTGGGGTGGGCCTGGAGCACGAGTCCTCGTCCCTGACCTACCGAGGGAAATACACCTGCGCCTTCCTCAAGGGTGGGGACCCTCCGGCGTGCCACGCTAGGTTGGGGCTGCTGTTTGTGAATATGCCCTTCTCTCCCCCACCCCCAGTCTCATCCGGGCATCTTGATCCATCTTCCTGCTTGCCTGTGGGGGCTGCTGGGATTACCACGACATGCAGGCTTCTAATTAAACTAATTAATCATGCCTGCTCCTCTATGCAGTGTCCTCACTGTTCCCCGAGTGCTGTGCTGTGAGAGGAAGAGACACGAGAGGACCACTGTGGATGCCAGCCCCTCTTCCTTGGCCAGCTGTGGCAACTGCTTCTCTTGTGCGAAGCTCTACCATTCGCACTTCTGTCTGTCTCTACCTGCATCTGTGCTGCCCACCCACACACGATGCTGCATCCAGCCATGAGGAGACTGGCTCTTTCCTGCCTTTGGCTTCTGTGCCATGCAGGACCCCGATCAGGGCCGTTGTAACAGAGCTGAGGAGGCCGTGCTGCCTTCCTGGTGCCCGACAGAGTGGGGCACTTGTAGCCCTGGGGGTGAGGGGGTTCTCAGAGGGCCCCCGGGACCTGCGAGATGAGAAACAGACGCTCTGCCCGGGCTTCTCACCACCTGGCTCCGTCTATTGCAGGTGGTGGAGGAGTCGTCCTTCTTGACCTTGGACATGTTGGAGTCCTGTTTCCCCTATGTCCTGCTGCGCAACGCCTACAGGGAGGTCTCCCGGGCCTTCCACCTGAACCGGGTGCCTGCCAGCACCCACTGAAGGGTCCCTTGGAGCTACGCGAGCCTGCACTGTACTGGAGTCTGTGGACATTTGTTTGTGGGGGCGGGAGCAGGGTGAGGGGTCGTGGAGGGGTGGGGCTGGAGCCAGAGCTGAGGAGGAGATGACCGAGGCACCCCCCGGGGCTGTGCAGTGTGGTAGGGGACAGTGTGTGGGGGAAGTTGGGGGATGGAGGCCATGATTTTGGACAATGAGAAAACAGTGACAAACCAGTACCAGTTTTTACCTTCTGGGGACCAGGGCTTGGGCTCTGCATGGGTCTCTCCGACCTTCATCACTATTCTAGGATGGCGCTGGCAGGCAGGGGTGATCAATCATCATATTAAACCATAATGAGCTTATAATCCTCCCACCGGAGCTGCAATTGTCTCCTGCACATTCATTAGGACCATTAGCTCCTCTCTTCCTTTTCCGAGTGTGTTCGGCAAACACGCAGCCTGTTCCTACTGCGTGCACAGTTGGAGCCAAGGGTCCCCCCTCTTCGCCTTCAGGGGGCCTCTTTGAGGGGTCATCGTGTCTCTTTCCTTCACCCCAGTTTGCCTTGCCTCCCTGGGGCAAGGAGGCAGTGACCCCAAGAGATGCACACTGCCCACTGCTCCACTCCCACCCTGGGTGGGGAGCGCCTCCTTCCTTGCCTCAGCCTCTGCTGCTTTCTCTGGGAGCAGGGGCCGGTTTCGGTCAATTACAGCCATATGGCAGCTTGGTAGGCCAGACTCGGGCTGGCTTTCCCTCCTGTACCGTTTGGGGGTCCTCTCCCTCTTGCCTGGAGGGACCGATTTAACCCCGCACCTTCGCCTCAGCCTGGGCACAGCTGTTGCTAGGGGCAGGGATTTCTCTCCTAAATCCTACATTGCCCAGACCTCATTAGGTTGTAGGGCCTGGAGAGTGGGTATCCTTAAGGGAGCACAAGCTGTTTCAACCAAGCCCTTTTCTGCACTAATTAGAATTTCAAGTGTCAAGAGCCTCAGGCGTTCGCAATCGCACTAAACTAGATGTAGTGAACTCCGAAGCTGGGAACCGTGGCCTCGTCCAGCACCGCTGGGTGTCCACTGCCAGGGAAGACTCCGACAACTGGTCCAGAGTGCCCAGGACAGGCAGAGGCGATCAGCCCGTCGATTCATGAAGGTCATGTCCAAACCCGGGCAGCAACTGTGGGAGCCAGCCGTCCAGCCTCCAGTAAAGCTATTTTTGGATTTTGTTATGTGTGTTTTGCTTTTTCTTTCTCGAGATCCAGGCTTAGTCAATACTTCCTTACCTTGGCACCCGTAATCAACACACAAGGTTTTCTTAGCAACAGTTGTCAGCTCCTGGGGACAGAAGCAGCAGAGCGTCCTGCTTCTTGCATCAGCCGATCGTCCGTCTTTGCCGTGGGAAGGACATTGTGTTCCAAGCAGTGATTCAGTGTCAGGCCTGCTGGGGGTAGAGGGCAAAGCCGCCGAGGGAGAGAGGGCTTGGAAGCATCTGAACATCTCCCCGACCATATCTGCGCTGGGTCCTTCTGCCGGAGCGGGTGGGGATTTCTTTGCCACCTGTGGTCCAGACCCTGCTTGGAGGAGCCAAATTGAAAAATCTGTTGATGGCTAATCCATTTACACTTGTAGCAAACAGTACCGCCTCGTGGCTGAGACATCAGTGGAGATGCCCATGTCGTGTGTTGGACAGCCCGAGTTCCCTTCCTGGCTCTGGCTCCTGCCTCCAGCTCCCTGCTAATGCAGACCCTTGGAGGCCGTGGTGATGGTTCAAGTGATTGGGCTCCTGCCACCCACACCAGAGGCCTGGGTTGAATTCTTACTTTCCAGCTTTGGCCCAGTTCAATCCCAACTATTGCCGGTATTTGGGGGTGATCCAGTGAGTAGGAGATATCTGACTCTCTCGCTAAAAAAAACCAAAAACAAACAAACAAACAAAACTAGAATCTGAGTGCCTGGATTTGAATCTCAGCTCTGCTCCTGGTTCTTCTTCTTCTTCTTTTTTTCAGATTTACTTTATTTATTTGAAAGAGTTACAGAGAGAGGCAGAGGTAGAGAGAGAGAAAGGTCTTCTGTCCTCTGGTTCACTCCCCAGATGGCCACAACAGCTGGAGCTGGGCATTGATCCAAAGCCAGGAGCCAGGAGTTTCTTCTCGGTCTTTCACATGGGTGCAGGGGCCCAAGCACTTGGGCCATCTTCTACTGCTTTCCCAGGCACATTAGCAGGGAGCTGGATCGGAAGTGGAGCAGCTGGGACTTGAACCAGCACCCATATGGGATGCTGGCACTGCAGGCCAGAGCTTTAACTCGCTACGCCACAGCGCCGGCCCCTGCTGCTGGTTCTACTCCCTGTTAATGTGCATCTTTAGAGGCAGTAGATGATGACTTAAGTGCTTTGGGTCCCTGCGCCCATCTGGGAGACCTGGACTGTGCTCTTGGCTCCTGGCTTCAGCTTGGCCCCATCTTGGCTGCTGCAGGCATTTGGAAAGCACATCAGTGGATGAGAGGTCTGTGTCTTTTATATAAATGAAATACATAAACATTTATTAAAAAACAGGTCCCGTGTGCTTTACACAATTTCCCTCAATGGCAACATCTCACAAAGCTTAGCACACTAGTGAAGCAGGCTATGGACATTGACGGAGTCCACCGGTCCCATTCAGATGTCTCCAGTTTTGCTCTGTGGATGCCTATTCGGCTCAATGCAGCATTGGCACACGTGTGGGTTTCTGGAACCGCCACCACAGCTAGGATATTGATCAGCTCCATCACCACAAAGGTTCCTCCTGTTGGTCTTTTGTAACCACACTCGCCTCCGGAATCCTGGGATCTGTTTCTTCTTCTCTGGCCCCTGGCAACGCACTGGTTGCTTTAACACTTTGTTACTGAATCTTTTTATAAACACACTTTTTCAGAGAGCTTTTGCATCCTCAGAGCACTTCTGCAGGGCGGCCAGGGAAGGCTTCCCTACCCCAGAGCAAGAAACTTCCAGCACTGTTAGATGACTGAATAAAGGCCACAGACTTAGCAGTAGAACTAGAACCAGGACCCAAATCTGGCGTTCAGTCCTAGCTCTGTCCTGCCTGTCCCGAATGCCTCCTCATGTGGGAAGACCTCCTGCTTTGGTTCTACAGAGCCTAGAACAAGCTAGCCAGTGAAGGCGAGGACACGATGGCCATTGCCAGCTGAGACCATAAGTGGCCGTCTAGGGACAGAGGAGGTAACCGGACTCTGACATGCCAGGCAGTCTGCTTCCTTGCCCGGGAGGGTCTCTGGCCTCTTACAACCTGGGACACAATCAACGGTGAGCTCCTTTGTGTTTTCAGATCCCCCTCCCCCGGCCTCCAAGAGGAACGGAGCAATGAAATCGGGGAGAAAGTCTGACCCCAATTGTTTTGTCTCGCAGGCAGAAAGTAGGATCCAGCCTCGCCATTTTCATTAGCGCAGTGTTTTCATTAAAATCTCCATTAACTTGTTTGCAGTAATGAGATGGATCATCCCTCCCACCAAGCCGGAGCACAGACACGTGATGCTCACAGAGCGTCTCTCTTCCCTGTGGGCAGAGGAAACATGGGGTTCAGTCCAGGGGCCGGAGGAGGAGGGCGCCCTCCAAGCGCAGCAGGCCTGGAGCCTGGCCAAGAGGATCTTGGCCTCTGGACTTTCTCCTTGCAGGAGGGAGCAACTGTGTGTGTGGAGCGGAGCACCAGGAGAGAGGGGGGGCCAGCAGGGGACAGGACTTCCTTGGCCTTGGGTCTCACATCTGTGCCGGATCTTCAACAAAGTTTGACTTTGAGCAGAAGCTGGCGCACAGCGAGGGGTGGGGACACACTCACGCGGCTGGGGGAAGAGTGTTCTTCCACTCTCCTCCCTACAGGGCCTCCTGCCTCTCCTAAGTACCTGTCATCACAGGAGATGAAGATGAACCCCCCCCAGCCCCCACACCTCAGTGAGATGTCAAGTACTCTCCCTCCCACCTGAATGGGAAGCAGGAGCAGGCCAGGCTGCAGGTGGAGGAACTCAGAAGTGAACTTGAGCTGAGTTTGCAGCTCTGGAGAGATTGAGGAGCAGGCTTTCTCTTGTCACCGGGGAAGGAGAGGATTGGGAGGCCGCCCCTTTAAATAGCATTCCCGTAGGAGGCAGATCACATCCATCCGTCACCACTGCCAAAGCAGCATTTTAGGTCTCGATCAAACTCAAAGCTTGCTGGAAGGGACTGTGGGGTTACAGGAGTGAGGAGGCAGGGTCCCCAAGGGGCAGGGGACAGCTCAGAAGCTGCAAGGTGAGGTTGGGAGAAGTGGGGGTCTGGGGGACAAGAGGAAAAGATGGGGAGAAAAGGAGAGCTGTCTTTGAGCCTGTGAATGGAACAAGTGTACCCCATTCTTGTCTCTTTAGAGGTGCAGTAAAGCAGAAACAGGACAGGATCGCAAGGCGAGGAACGAGGCTGAGGCTGAACACGGGGAGCGGTGGCTACAGAAAGTGGGAGAGAGCCGCGGGGGGACGAGCAGGCAGCCGCTGAAGGTTGGAGACTCGGCTCTGGCTTTGTCCCTGACTCTCTGTGGGACCTATAATCTTTCTGGGCTTAATTTTTCCATTATTAAACCAAGGGGATTAGACGACATAGACTCTGAAGTCCGTTTCATGCGTCATTTGTTTTTGTCGGTGAATTCCTCTTTCCTTGAAATGGGCTCAGCACTGGGGACCTGGGAGAGCAGGGTGCACCTCTGTGTTGACAGTGGCCCGAAGGGTTAAGCCGCTGCTGGGGACACCTGCATCCTTAGGGGGGGCCTGGCTGCTCTGCTTTCCGATAATGCACCTGGGAAGGCAGCAAATAATGGCTCAAGCTCCTGCCACCCATGTGGGAGACCAAGAAGGAGTTCCTGGCTCTTGGCTTCAGCCTGACCCAGCTCTGGCTGCTTCTGGCTGCTGCACGCATTTGGAATGGACGTCTCTCTCTCTCTCTCTCTCTCTCTCTCTCTCTCTCTCTTTCTCCTTGTTTTTCTAATACACACATAAATCTTAAAAAAAAAAAAAAAGCATTGAGAGATACCTGTGGAAGGAGGTCTTCCTTCTCATCTAGTTTAAATTCCTGCTCTGAACTAGGAAACTCCTTAGCTCCGATCCTAATTTCGTAATTAGAACCCTTTAGTGTTAATCCTAATTTACATCTCCTTTGTAGTTTCCAGCCCACTCTTTCCTGCTGATAAGGAAGGAGATTGCTCCCAAACTGAGAGCTGGCTTGTGCAGGAGTGTGAGGGTCTCAGAGGCTTTCTCGCCTGGAGGGAAATGGGCCATGTATGCTGAAGTCAGGTTGACTGGACTGGGTGCAGAGCGCCAAGCCCCAGGTTTTCTTTCCACTTTTCCTCCATCTATAACGCTGCCATCTCCTCCTGCCTTGGTACATCCTAGGAGCCGGTTCTGCTGCTGCTTCTGCTTGATCTGAAGCCCTGACCTAATTTGGCGATCCTTTAAAAAAATTAATTAGAGAGAGAGAGAGTGCGAGCGCGCACAAAAGAAAGCATTTCCATCTGCTGGTTTCCTCCCCAAATGCCCGAAATGTCCAGGGACCAGGAATGCAATCCAGGTCTCCCATGTGGGTGGCAGGCTGCCAATCACCTGCGCTGTGACTGTTGCCTCTCAGTGTCTGCATCAGTGGGAAACTGGAGCCGGAAGTCAGAGCCAGGTGTGAAAGCCAGGTGCTCTGATGTGGATGTGGGCACCCTAACCACAGGGCTAAATGCACACCCCATGGCCATTACTTTATGGTGGAAGTCTCAGCTGTGAGAGTCCATCTTCACTCCACCACTCCACTTCTGTTCTCTTCTCCCCCTTCGCCTGGGAAAGGAAGGAGGGGGGCACTGATAGCAAGAATCAAGAAAATGCCTTCTCCCCATCACCTCTCCTTCCAACCATCAGAGCTCTTGCGCTAGGTTCACGGTCTGGGATCCTGGATTAGTAGCCTGTTTTTGTTTTGGAGCCGGCAGTGAAGTGAATGCGTGTTCCGTTTCTGCAGGCGTTTCCCCAAAGCCAGAGCTGGTGTTCACCGAGAGCTGGTGTTCACCGAGAAGGAGAGAAACGTGCCTGCCCGAGGGAGACAGGCGGGCCTGCAGGGCAGGCGTCCCAGCAGGGCTCAGGGGGATACACCAGGCTTTGTCCTGCTGCCATATCTTGATCAAACACCAGTTCCCTCATTCCACAGCCGGTGATCAAGCAGCTAGGTGGTTTTGTGCTGGGCTTTGAGCTCTTAGGTTCCTCTCTCTGCAGACAAACTGGGAGGAAATGAGCTGGAACGGCTGGGGAGAGTGAGGTGGGGGTTGAGAAGAGCTATCGAGAAATATTTCCCAGCTGTGCAGAGCCTAGGAAGGTGTCCGTGGAACTGCCTGGTCTGGAGAGCCTTCAACTCAGGAGATTTCCAGGGGCCCTGCGGTCGGTCGATGCAGGCAGGACGGGGAAGGGTACACGGAGGGAGCCCTCTGGAATCTCAGGTCCGGGCAGGGCAGCTTGGAGAGGTGCAGGATGCCAGTCCGGCTCAGAGCAGACCGCAAGCTGGCCCTAAAAAGACAGGAGCACAGGTGGAGTCTGGTCCGGCTGGGCAGCTTCAGTCCACCAGTGTCCTGGTTCCCCTCCACCCCCCGGAGAGATAGGGGCGGGACACACCAGGCGGCGGGGCACACGTGCATTTACGAAGCCACACGCACGGACACAGAGACTCAAAACACACGCGGAGGGGGGCGCCCAGGCACCCACCCACAGGCGAGCGCTGCCCGCAGGCCGCCTGCGCTGCGCTGCGCGGGGTAAGCACGCATTCGCGCTCGCAGCCGCCCGCGCAGGGCACACGCAGCCGCTCGCACCGGGCGCGGGTGTGCGTGCGCTCGCCCTTGGGCGCTTGGGTCTGCGTGTGCCCCGTCTCCAGATCCTGCCTCTGGGAGGGGGAGGAGCGACTGCGAGGAGTGAGAGACGGGCGGGCAGGCCGAGGAGGAGGGAGGGAGCAGAGGGAGGGGAGCCGGGCCGGGGGAGGCGGAGAGAGGCGAGGAGGCGGCTCTGGCAGCGCGCGGCGGCGGCGGCGGCGGCGCGGAGAGCGTGGACCGGGAGCCCAGAGCTCGGCGGGGCAGCGGGAGAGGAGGAGCCGCAGGGGCTGCATCTCTGCCAGCTTGGGCCGAGCCTAGAGACACCGGCCTGGCTGGTCCCCGCCAGCCGCAGGTGGGAAGGGGCTGGGATGAGGTTGAGAGGGGCTCTCGGCTCTGGGGCTGATGCTGAGCCGAGATGCTGTCTCCTCCAGTTCCGTAGACGGTGGCTGAGCATGGAGCTGTCCCCCCGCAGCCCTCCGGAGATGCTGGAGTCGGATTGTCCATCACCCCTGGAGCTAAAGTCAGCTCCCAGCAAGAAGATGTGGATTAAGCTCCGGTCCCTGTGAGTCTCGGTTGGGCAATGGGGGGAAGGGACCTCCGGGAGCCTGGATTGGCGGCGTTCTTTTTATTTGGGGGGGGGGGGGTTAGCCAGAGCCGGGCTGGTGGATTCTCTAGGGCACACATGTTGGCAGGTGCGAGGACACAGGGCCCTGACACGCGTGGCCGGCCCATATGTGCCAGGCATGTGCGGAGCGAGCCGGCTGGTTGGCGCGGTTTAGGAGTTGCAAAGCTAATGAGGTGCCTGTGCCCGTGGACCCCCCGGTGACACACGCAGCGCCGACAGGAGAGGCGGCACAGCACTGGCGGTGTGGTAGGGCTGCAGGCAAGCAGGCAGCATTCAGGAGGTGCCAGGCTGACTCACACGTATCCATGTGCGTGCAGGGTTGTGCAGATGTGAGACATGGCACATGTGTGTGCCTCAGTGTCCTGCACACAGCTGCAGGTCTAGTGCCAACCTGTGGGTCGTATGGCTCTTTGGTTGGGATGGGAGTTTCTGCCTCCTGCATCCTATAGGGAGTGGAGGTGGGGGATGGGAAGGGGGCACCCCCTACCCAAACTGCTCATTTCTCCTGGGACCTGGAAATTCACTCTGCATGTTAATGGCCCCACTTAGAATCTGGAGGAGGGGGATGGTGCCCCCACCTGGGAGCTGGAAAGAGGGGGTGGCAGTGTAGACATTGATTGACAGGAGCAAGGTAATTGGCTTAATTAAAGCCTTTTTGTTTCTATAGGATCTTCTAGTACCTGCAAGCAAGCGCGTAGGCATCCGTCTTATTGTTTCGGGACCAGAGCGTGTGGGGAGGAATAAATGGGTAAAGGAGGGACTCAGGTATCCCACATCCAGCCTCAGGGGAGGAGAGGAACTTTTTATCCTGCTCCTCAGAAAAGGAGAGGATTGGGTCAAAGACCAACCATGCCCCCTCTTTGCGTCTGGGTCTGCTGCCATCCAGTAATCTCTGTGGTGCTGGGTTCTTAATCAGGGCCCCTGTCCCTGAGAAGCCTCCCCACAGTCCCAGGAGAGCAGCAAGAGCTAGGGGAGTGTGGATGGTTAGTGAGGAGGCACAGCCCCTGAGCCCAGTTCCCTGCCAGCATCCCCAGTGGGGCACACTGGGTTTGGTAAGGGAGCGGAGGAGGTGGGTGCGTCTGGCTGTGTCGTACTTCACCTGGGGCAGGAAGAGGAGGCCTTTGTATTGGGCAGGTGGGTCTGACTGATAGGCTGGCTGCTTACAGAGGCCTTAGGGAGACCCCGGACATGGTGGGCACCAAGGTTTGGAATCCAAACGTCCTCCTCTGCCCTGTCTTGTGCTATCTCTGGCCAATGCAATTTGCCTGGCTCCATGAAGCGCAGCCTTGGAATGAGTTCTGGGGTGGAGAAATGGAAAACCGGATTGAACTGATTTTTATTTGAGGAGCATGGGTGATTCTTCATAGACAGTGCTGCCCTGCTTTTGGTGACTAAGCTGAGGAGGGGAGCAGGGGAACAAGTGGTTGGAAGGCAATAGAGAGGCCTGAGAGTCAGTTGAGGGGACAAGTGTGGCAGGACGGTCTCCCCCCCCCACCCCCAACTGCTGCAAACCCAGAGCGTGGTGGCTGAGCTCATCCTCACGTCCCCTCCACAGCAGGTTAGAGGGCCCTGCGCAAGAGTGGGCTGTACCTGTTTCACCATCTCCCACACCTTCTAAGCAAAAGTCTTTCCTGGAAACGAACTGCTGTTTCTCCCTTTGGTGTGGGAAGTGCGCAGTGGCGTGGGAAGGAGGCATTGACACCTGGGGAGGAAGCGAGCACAGTGCCCGAGTGGACGATGGCCTCTCCTGGGAGCGTGGTGGACCAGGATCTTTCTGATTGGTTTGTCCTAGTCTTCATTCACTTCCACAGTCTGGTCCTGATGCATGCCGGCTACATGCAATAACTCATCCAGAAAGGTACCGTCTCCTGAATACTAATCGCCGAGAACGCATTCCCACTCTCACTTCCTCAGGGCAGGAAAGGTGGCAGGGTGGATCCTGGGTTGACGGCTTTCTGCACTTGGCCTTCTTTGGGTACTGGGGGCGCTGTGACAGGCTGGGGAGGAGAAGTCAAAGGCTTTAGGCCTTTTGCTGGGTAGGAGGACTGAAGTTCCCTCGCCATTTCTGAAGAGGTGCTCCTGCCTTTAAATGGGCACGGAGCTCCTCCCCACTGATGGGTCAGAGGAGCAAGGACTTGTTTATTCCCGAAGCAGTCGGGTCGACAGGACTATCTCGGCCCTGAGTGAAAATGAAGACAGATGGGAAAAATATGTCTATCTAGATAGATGTCTTTTAGAAAATGTTTGTTTTCATCTACTTGAAAGGCAGAGCAACACACACACACACACACACACACACACATAGAAATATTTCCCATGTGCTGGTTTACTCCTCAAATGCCCACAAGAGCCAAGGCTATCCAGACTGAAGCTAGGAGCCCAGAACTCTATCCAGGTCTCCCATGTGGGTGGCAGGACCCCAAGCACTTGGGCCATCTTCCGCCACTTTCCCAGGCCATTAATAGGAAGCTGGACCGGAAGTGGAGCAGCCAGGACACAGGTATCGTGAGTGGCAGCCTAACCTGCTGTGCCACAACGCCGGCCCCTGTATGTATCTTGACCTCCTACTCAATCCATCCTATTTTCTCCTCTCTACTTTTACCATTTCTAATCTTGAACTTCTAGGCTGTCTTCAGGGGGCCGGGCCTGGTGTTTTGCCTCTCTGGATAAGAAACCTATACTAGTGTAGTCGGGCAGGGCGGTTTCTTGTTGGGAAGAGCGCCCAGAGTCCTGTTGCCCTCTTTAGAAGCTTGTCAAGGATGAATTCAGAATCGGGAGCACGTGAGTTGGGGAGCGTCTCCCCTAACTGTGAGGCTTACCCCTGGCTGGCAGGAAAGCACTCCTAACTGCACAGTCTCATCAGCTAGGGCTGAGGGAGTGTCTGGAAAGGAGCGCTGGCCAGGATGACTTTCATGGTCCCTTAGCGCCCGAGGAAGGGTTTCATTTGCCTGTCTCCCCTTCTCTGAGCCCGGAGGGCTGTGGCGAGCGTGGGGAGGGCCAGCAGAGGAGGACTTTTCTGTGCCTTTTCTGACTCCGGAGGAACCCCGAGCAGGGATTGGTTTGCCATCCTCAGCTCATTAACTGTGAGGGCACTTCAGAAAGTTTGTGGAAAACAAGAGTTAAAAGGTAAGTTTCTTTTGGTGCCAAAAAATCTAAAATTCATTTACGAGTTTCTGTAATAAGCATTTCCCGTGAACCTTTTGAAGAACCTTCATATGCACAGATTTCAATGTTTTTGCACCAAAATAAACTTTTTTAAGAAAAAGATTTGAAAGAGTGAGAGAGAGAGAGAGAGAGACAGAGACAGAGACGGGGGGGGGAGGGGGGAGAGAGAGATTGATATTTTCTGTTTGTTTACTCCCCAAAAGCCTACAACAGCCAGGGCTGGGGCTGAAGCCAGGAACTGCATCACAGTCTCCCACATGGTTGCAGGGGCCCAAGTACTTAGTTCTTCTTCCACTGCTTCCCAAGCTACGTTATCAGGGAGCTGCATGAAAAACAGAGCAGCAGGGATTCAACCGGAACTGTGATAGGGGATGCCGGTGTCGCAAGTGGCAGCTTAACCCACTGCGCCACAACGCTGGCCCCCAAAGATTTAATTCCAGTTTCTGTGAATGCTTTGAAGTGCCTCTGTATATACTGAACACCTCTGGTGGCCAGGTTAGGTGCTGGATGTTGGGGATACACAGTTTACAAGGTGGACACCATCCCTGGTCCCATGGAGCTTGTAGTCTGGTTCAGCTCCCTAAGGGTGTGGAGAGTGGGGGAGGCACGGTGTACCTCCTTTTGCTACACCCACCCAAGTAGTGGCAATCTACTGCTTTGGATTTCTGCCTAGTTTTTGCTAATAGGGCGTCACGCACACAGGAAAGGCATGGAGAAGAATTTTCTCTCTCCCTGGATAGGACAAGCATCACTTTCATCTCTCAGTTTCTGTTGGAATTTTACACTTAGATAGAACTTTCCACTTCCCTTCGGGGGACGGTCCCTCTTTCCTCTCCTTTTCCTGCGTCGCATGCTCTTGGGACCCCCATGGTTCAGGCTGAGTCGTGTGCTGTGGGTCAAGGTCGGTACAACTGCGCCAGAGCCAGGAGCCAGGCTGGGGCTTATCTTTGCTGATTTTTGTTTTTCTTGGGAGTATAGAAGTGTGGTGCCCTGAACATAATAGACGCTGAATAAATGCTATTAAGGAAAGAAATGAGCAAAGGTATTAACGCATGAATCGATGTCTCGGAGCCGGTTCTGTGTCTACCTCCGTGTGGGGCTGGGGTGGGAGAGACAGGAAATGGAGGTGGAGGAAACGGGGATGGTGATGTTGTTTTTGGAGCTGGTGACCTCAGGACAGAGCCCGGGCCTAAAGGAATTACAGAGAGGACACAGAAGCCGAGGCGTTAGGATGCGTGCGTGAGATATGTCAGGGTGAAGCTGGGAGTGCCTGAGTCATGTGCATACCTGTGGGTAAAGGTTGACATGCGTTTTGGGGACAGTGGAAGCAAGCAGAGCGTCGTGGTGACATCTCTTGGTTGTTATGTTCGGAAGCGGCATTGTGCTAATAAATATGTTGGGGTAGCATGTATATTTCAGGATTGCTGAGTACCTGAAATTGTCCTAGGGATGAATGAGATGATGTATGTGTATGTGTGTGTGAGTGTGCATGTACAATATGTATGTATGTGTGATGTCAGTAATGGGATAATATGTATGTGTGAGTGTGCATGTACAATATGTATTTGTGTATGTCAGTAATGGGATAATATGTATGTATGTGTGAGTGTGCATGTACAATTTGTATGTATGTGAGTGTGCATGTATAACATGTATGTGTGTATGTGTGTGAGTGTGCATGTACAGTATGTATGTATGTGAGTGTATATACAATATGTATGTGTATATGTGTGTGTGAGTGCATGTACAGTATGTATGTGTGTATGTGTGTGAGTGTGCATGTACAGTATGTCTATGTAGGTAATGGGATAATTGTGTGTTAGTGTGCATATACAATATGTAAGTGTGTAGTGTGCGTGTACAATATGCATGTACAAGTGTGCATGTACAGTATGTGTGTGCATGTACAGTATGTATGTTGTGAGTGTGCGTGTACAGTATGTATGTGTGTAGGAGTGTGTGCGTGTACATGTACACTATGTATGTGTATGTATGTAGGTAATGGGATAATTGTGAGTGTGAATATACAATATGTATGTGTGTATTAGTGGCCACGTGCAGTACGTATGTGTGTGTATGTGTGTGAGTATGCATGTGCAGTATGTATGTGTGTATGAATGTGTGAGTGTACATATACAATATGCATGTGTATGTGTATGTGTGTAGGTAATGGGATATGTGTGTGTGAGTGTGCACGTACAATATGTGTGTGTGAGTGTGTAGGTACAGTATGTGTATGTGTGTGACTGTGTGTAAGTAATGGGATAGTGTGTGTGTGTGTGAGATCTGACATATGTGCGGCACTCACATTTGTTGGCAGTCTTGGGGCGAGGCAGGGGCAGGAGCAGGAAGCTGAGGGACCGGCCTGAGTGCGCCGCTGACTCGGCCCACCTTTCGTCCTCATTTGCTGTGTGCCCCAGGGGGTGATCCTGTGTGGCTCTCACCGATTTTGAAAATGATGCTGCATCCTCCTTTCTCTGCATATGGCTGGGGAGCTGCTGTGAAGATTGCAGGAGAAAGTGTGGCTCCCTGGACCGCTGGAGAAAAAAAGAGCACCCTGGCCAGCGCCACGGCTCAATAGGCTAATCCTCCACCTAGTGGCGCTGGCACACCGGGTTCTAGTCCCGGTTGGGGCACTGGATTCTGTCCCGGTTGCCTCTCTTCCAGGCCAGCTCTCTGCTGTGGCCAGGGAGTGCTGTGGAGGATGGCCCAAGTGCTTGGGCCCTGCACCCCATGGGAGACCAGGATAAGCACCTGGCTCCTGCCTTTGGATCAGCGGGGTGTGCCGGCCGCAGTGCTCTGGCCGCGGCGGCCATTGGAGAGTGAACCAATGGCAAAGTAAGACCTTTCTCTCTGTCTCTCTCTCTCACTGTCCACTCTGCCTGTAAAAAAAAAAAAAAAAAAAAAAAAAAAGCACCCTTTCCCCCAGGCCGTGGTGGCCACGATGTTTAGTGCTGTCCCCCAAGGGTGAGCGCTTCCTCCTTTACGCCCAACCATGGCAAAGAGGACCTCTCCCCCGTGGGTCCATCGGGCATCTTCTGTTGTTTTACTCCAGCAGATGTGCGGCATCCCTGGGATAGAAGAGGATGGAAAATTCCTGCAGGGAGGTGCAGAGATAGGGAAATCAGATTCAGACCAAGGGATGCACTTCAGGAACCTCTTCCAAAGAGGGAGGCGGGGGCGGTGGTGCTGGAAGAGCATAGGGAATACTGGGACCCATGCGTCTGAGTTCTCACGCCCACTCTGCCAGGCACCAGCTGTGTGGTCTTGAGGTCGCGTGGTCTCTCTGAGTCTTCTTCCTATCATTTGATAGCATCCATAGGAAAGTGGATTTTAAATACTAAACCTGGAGAATTTTCAGCATGAGAGAGCTTGATTTGTGAAGAGGCAGAGGAATGGCAATGAACAGGTGACTATTGGCTGGGGCGAGGGAGAAGGATCCAGGTATAAGAAGCCGGAATATGCGTTCTCATAAATTCAAATCCCAGTGCCTGGGAAAGGATTTGGAAGAGTGTTGTTGATGAACAAGGGCAGGAGTGAGGGCCAGGAACCTGAGCTTAGAGAATGGGAGGCTGGTGGGGCTGGAGGAGGGCTGTGCAGGTGAGGATGTGGGTTCTTGTGTTCAACCCAGCGGTCAGCCCAGACATGGATGGAGCAATTGTAGGAGACTGCTGAGTGTGGGGAGCCAGGGGCTGCCAGGGTTGGCTCTGGAAGCACTGGGGTTCCCCAGGCTGGTGGAGGTGGGGGAGGGGAATGTCATCAGGTGGCTGTGACCTACTTTAGATACTTTGCAAAGGCCCTTGGAACCAGGTATCGCTCTTTCTTGTCCAGGAGCCTAAGAGATAGAGATGCAATGTCACATTGCAGGTTGCATTTCTCACTTTTTAAATAAGATTGTATTTATTAGAAAGCCGCAGTGATGGGAGTGGGGGGTGGGAGGGGAGAAGCAGACAGATCTTGCATCTGCTGCTGGTTCACTCCCCAAATAGCCACAACGGCTGTGGCTGGGCCAGGCCAAAGCCAGGAGCCTTGAACTCCATCTGCGTCTCCCACATGGAAGCAGGGGCCCAAGCACTTGGGCCATCTTCCGCTGCTTTCCCGGTGCATTAGCAGGGAGCTGGATTGGAAGTGGAGCAGCTGGGGCTCAAACTAGCACTCCTGCATGGGGTGCTGGCTTCACAAATTGCTTCATCGGTTTTGATCAGAGGAAGATGAGGGAGGTTGGGGGTGCTGTGGGACTGGCAGGCTGTGGGAGAGAAGCCTGGACTTCTCTAGACCCTTCCACACCTGTCCCAGGCCCAGGGATTTCTGCGACCAGTGAACTGAGTGGCTGCCGCCCAGTGTCCACCCCCTCCTCTGCCTCCTCTTCCCTAAAGAAGGAAATTTTGGAACAGGTCTTGGCTCTCCTTGAGTCTTGAGAGAGAGAGAGAGAGAGAGAGAGAAAGTGACAGACAGACACTCTCCAAATGCCTGCAGCAGCCAGGAGCCTGGAACCCTAGCCCTCAGTTCCTTTGCTCTCCGAGGCTCACGCTGGGTTTTATTCCTTCTGGTCCCATTTCCTGTCGCTTTGGCCTGTTCCCTGTGACTTAGCCTCTTGCTCTAGCCTGCAGTCTGCTCCCTCCTCCTCCTCCTCTTCCTCTGGGGCTGGCGCCGCCCCCTTCCCTCCAGGTGTTGCCGGTGCTGGTGCTGGACCCCCAGCCGCAGGCCCCCTGTGGGGTCCAGCCTTGACTCCTGACTTCTGCAAGGCCTATCCTTTGGCCTTCTCAGTGACCTCATCTGCCCAGCCCAGACCCTCCTGGGAGGAAGCAAGTAATTGCCTTTGAATCTCGGGAGGCTGCTTTTGCAGGGCCGGAAGTTGAGTAGCTATTTTCCAACTCTGAGGACAGCAGCAGAGAGACAGAGGGATAGAAGCAGGGCGGCAGGTGGGGTGGAGGTGAGACCTGGGGAGGCTGGGAGCTGTTAGATAATGAGATGGTCCCCCAAGGGAGCAGGACTGAATGGTCCAAGAGAACTGGGAGAGCATCCTGGAGAGGGGCCTGGCCAGGAACTGCGCGGGGAGGAGGGGCTGCTGGGCCAGGAGAGGAGGAAGCGGGTTGTTAGCCAGTGAGCACGGGGCAGCCCCTCGTGCCAGTGCTCCTGCCCTCTGCCCCGCGTCCCCCAGCCCTGCCGCTGCCGCTGCAGTCCCATCTCGGGAGAAGACTGCAACTTGGGATTCGTCTCTCCAGCCTCCCGTCCCTGGCAGAGTCCACCAAGGGAGCTGGGATGGGCTTTTGGGAGAGAGGCGGGCTTGGTGGGAAAAGGGCCAAGGTGTGTCCAGGGAGGTACACCTGGGGGTGGGGGGCTGGGAGAAGAACTGGGAAGCGGGGGCGCTTTAGTGGATGTTGTTGCATAGAGCCAGGCTCCAGGTCAGTTTGATTCCACAGCTGCAAGGAAAAGTCAGATTTGCAAATAATTATGGTGGCTGCAGCGGGGCGATTAGGCTGCCAGCTGGTGTGGGCACCATTTAGATTGGGCAGGGAGCTTGGCTCGCGGGGGGTTGAGGGGGGCAGGTGCTTTGTGACTCTCTGGCGCGCACAGGACCAGGGGCTCGGGAAGTTCCTCCTTTCATTCCTGTTCCTTGGCTCCCCTGCTGCCCTGTTTATCAGCTTCTGCATATCCAGCTTGACACCAGCACCCTGGCTCTCTCCTCCGTGCCCACCTGGTCTGGAAACTTCTTGAGCCCAGACTGAGTGAGCACATATGCCAGCAGCATCACTACCACATCCCTGAACCCCGGCCGCCTCTCTACCAAGTTGGAGCTTTGGAAATTTCAGCCTGGAAGGTGTCTAATACATCCGATTGCTCCAGCCTCACCCCGAGGGTGTCTTAGCCCCTCTGCTTCTGCTCCTCCTTGGAGATGCCAAGAAGGTTGCCTGTTGTTTTGATGGCAGGGACATGGATTGAAGGTAGGTATGCAGGAGAATTGCCTGCAAAAGGGATGCAGTCAGGATTTGGCCTCCCTCTGATGAAGACGAGAGCCATGCTGCTCCCGGAAGCACCGGGTCAGAGCTGATTTGGGGAAAGCAGTGAGCTGGGCAGAAAGGATACCCTCTGGAACCTGAGGATCCAGGCTCAGGCATCCTGCTTCCCTGCTGCTTCCGGCCCAGGCCCTGAATCTGGGAGCCATCCCAAGGCAGTGGAAACTGATGCGCAGAGATGCTTGGTCAGGTGTGGAGGGGCAGCGCTGGGACCAGACCCCAGACCTGCTGATCCGCAATCTAGTGCTGGCCCCGGCACACCTGCAGCCAGGCCCTTGCCAAGCTGCCCGCTCCCCTGCCCATCCCAGGCTGCCTTCCACATCTGTGAGGTCTCCTGGAAGCTGGCCATCTGCTGGGAACAGCTGTCGGGAAGCAGTGTGGGGGCTGGTGGGGTGGTCCACGTGGAGATGGTTAATGAGCAGAATTAAGCGGTGCAGGGAAGAGGAGAGAGGTGGACAAGGGAGCTGGAGGGAGTTCCTCTGGCTGTAGCCTGGGGGCCTCCTCTCCCGCCCGCCTCCCTCGGACAGTCTAGCCCAATCCCTCCTAATTTCTCCCCATCTCAAGGGCAGAGGTGACTTGGCCGTGCTCTGGGCTGGGAGCTGGGGTGCCTGGGCTCTTCCTGGTCTGGTTTACGTCCCTGCCTTCCTCCTGCCAGCTGAGCAATGCTGGGCTGCTTTCAGCTGCACCTGTGAGCAGGGGCTCCTGCTCCTTTAGACAGCCCCTCCTTCGGGGTCTCCCAGGCCGTCTTCCGCAGCACCGTCGTCCAAATCTCCTTTCCTGCCCTCTTCCTGCTCCTCCACTCTCCTGGTTCCTGTGCCTACCACCTTCTTTCCTAGTCTTCACTTGGCTGTGCCCTGTCCCTTACCTTGGTCCATTGTCTTGAGACCTCTCACTGCTGCTGCCATGTCAACCTGGGGCCTGCACCTCCCAGCTCTGCCACCAGGGGAGCTATTTTTAATCTCTGGAGCCACCCCCGCCGCTATGCCCAGCCAGCTGCCAGGGCTGCTCCTCTAGCTATGGGGAGAGAGGGGAGCGGGCGTCCCTGGGTGATGCGAGCTGGTTGTTCTTGGTTTCTGGAGCTCTGTGCTCCTCAGGCTCCCTGGGCTCTGCTTCCACTGCCTCCCTGGTCCCTGCAGAGTTAAGAAGCCAGAGAGAAGTCCTAGCTCTCTGGAGAGCTGGTGGCAGGGAGACCTCAGCTTTCCCACACATAACCCAGGTGCCTTTTGGGGCCTGGATGGAAAAATCAGGAGTCCTGGCTGTCAGCGTGGGCCCGGGGGAGTTGTGTTTATGAGGAACTCTTAATATTTGCTGAGTAAACCGTGACCCTTTGCATTCAGCCGTTACTTTATGGACCCAGAGTGCTGTCACAGTGGAGCCTGTGCTATTTAGACAAGGAAATGGGAGCTCACACTGGCTTGCCCAAGGTCACACGTGGCGAGGAGTCCCAGGCAGTATCTCCTGGTTTTAACTCATGTCCTCTTTCCATTGGATTTTGATGATTTCTTTGTTTTTTTCAATTTCTGAAATTTTTTGGGCCTCAAGATCAGCCAGTTAGTCCATTCTCCAGCACCCCTCTTTTCTAACCGGGGGCAGAGTCTCCTGTCCTTTGTTCCTATCCCAGCTTCTATTCCTCACTGCAGAGAGGGGGAAAGCTGGGGATGGGTAGAGGAAGGCGACACGATTGGGTTCCTTTCTGGTGTGTGTGTGTGTGTGTTTTAAGATTTATTTATTTATTTGAATGAGTTACACAGAGAGAAGGAGAGGCAGAGAGAGAGAGAGAGAGAGAGAGAGAGAGAGGTCTTCCATCTCTAGTTCACTCCCCAAGCAGCCACAATGGCTGGAATTGAGCTGATCGAAGCCAGGAACCAGGAGCTTCTTCCAGGTCTCCCACGTGGGTGCAGGGACCCAAGGACTTGGGCCATCTTCTACTGCTTTCCCAGGCCATAGCAGAGAGCTGGACCAGAAGTAGAGCAGCCGGGACTCAAACTGGTGCCCATATGGGATGCTGGCCCTGCAGGCGGTGCCTTTACCTGCTATGCCACAGCGCCACCCCTTCCCCTTTCTGTTTTTATGCATTCACTTTTCTACCCCTTGGCGCCCGGGCCTGGGAACACAGCAGTTACCTTTCTCTTTATAGGCTCCATGGGAAAGTTCTAGGAAAACCCATGTTGGACCTTTTGCTGAGGTTAGCACACCTAAATCCAGCCTCCCAGCCAGGTGATGGCCTCAGAGGTAGAGTGTCTGTGTGTGTGTGTGTGTGTGTGCAAAGTCTTCCCCTGGAGGCATGGTGGTGGGCCAGTATCCCTCCTCAGTAGGAGCAGGTAATAACAGCCAGCTAGGAGGGGTGGTGTATTCTATGTATGTGTGTGCGCGTGCGCCAGCAGGTCCCACAGTGGGCCACATGCGGCATCCCTGGCCCCTTGGGATGGGCCTCCGGGGTCCCTGACGCTGGCTCCAGTTCTCTGTCTCTCTCTGCAAACACTCATCAGTTTGTGATGGCTGCGGGGAGGTGGCGCCGGTGCAGAGTGGGTCCTTTTTTTTTTCTTTCTTTCTTTTTTTTTTTTTTTTTCAAAACCTGAAGCGGCCCTGCTCGGGGCTGTGAGTTCACCAGAAAACAACTTGTAGATACAGTCAAACCGCCCTTGCACTTGTCCCACCCGCTGCTCCGTGGCCCCGAGAGAGAGCCCAGGCTCCCGAACTTCAAGGCCTGGGCACGGTGACGAGGTATTTTTTCATTTCTCCCCACTTTGGGGTGGTGATGGATGGCGGTGAAGGAGGGAGGAGGCTTCCCGTCGCAAAGCCCTAGCTCTAGGCCCGTTCCTTCTCCCGCCAGCCTCTTCCCCGCTCGCTCCTCTTCCTCAGCCCCACAGCAGGCCGGCGGGAGACCCCAAAGGAAGCCGACTGAGGACGCCGGCAGCTCTGCCCTGGACACGGTCGGCCTCGTCCCCAGCCCCGCCCTGCTTCTCCGCCCCGCCCAGCTCCGCAAACCGGCCAATCGTGGCTCGGGAGTTCGCGTCGCGGTGACGTCGCCGCACAGCCAATCGGCAGGCGGCTGGGGCTGTGTGCGCACGTCCCCCGGGTGCTGCGGGGCCCGCTGCTTGCCAGCGGGCGGAAGCGGGGCGTCCTGGGCCCTGAGACCCTCCGGGGAGCTCGCTTCGGCCGCTTCTGGACGGTTTCCTCGCTTCTCCACCTCTGGGCCGGACAGGCCTGTCTCTAGTTTCGTTCTCGATGGTGCCCCAAACCCCATTTTACAGATGAGAAAACTAGGGCTGGGAAGGTGAAGGCCACGCGCGTGAACTCCTGCTTTTTCTGAACAAGTTCGTGGCTGGGGGCCGGGAGCCCTTCCTCGGGCCCTTCAGCAAGCCCCTCTGCCCTGCATTTCCAATGCCCAGTGCAAAGTGCATCCTCCCGGCTTCCATTCTTTTTGGAGAGTGGTCCTGGAAAAAGACCCCCCGGAGAGGGCGCCTCGTGGCCCCCTGTGGGGTGGGGGCCGGGGGCCTCTTGCAGAGCCCCTTCCCCTGCCACTGCGGGCTCAGGATGGCCTCCTGTCCCCACATCCCCAGCCTCCATCTAACCCCTTGTTCCCAGAGTGCAGCCCCACCTCCTCGGAGCAGGGGGCTGGCCCGTGCTATTTCTGGCCTCTCTGGGACTCTTCTGACAGCGGATTCTTGTTTTCATTCTGATTCAGATGTGAAACTTTTCCCGCGGCCTCTCACCCGGTTCCTGTGGGCTGGGTCTCTGCCTCATCACTGCCTGCTTCCCCGGGCCAAGCCCCTCCCCAGGGTTGTCTCTGGCTAGTTGCTCAGTTCTTCTGGGACCTGGAGGAGGAAGCCAGGGGCTCAAGAGGGCGTTGTTCCCGCATAGGGGCCCTGGGCCCCCTCGCCCCGGGGTCAGCGCCTTGGAACTCTGCAGTAGGAAACTTGGATCCCCATGGCCAGCCGGGCTCCTGTTCAGAGGAGCCACCTGCAGGGCCCCATCCTCAGGTAGGTGCCAGGGTTGAGGACAGGGGAGGAGGAGGAGGAGGACAGGTTGCCTGAGGCTCCACCAGTTGTAATGTAGCACCAGGGAGGGTCAGGACCTGAGACAGGACCCTGTGTGTCTTGTGCACCTGCGTGCCACCTTCTCTGACCTCCCACTCCCTCCGTGTCGCCCCTCACCTTCTCCCTGTCCCCTTTTCATCCTGCTTGCCTGCCTGCCGACCATGGAAGGTGATGTAGCAGTGCCTCCCCTGCCCCCCTCTCTCCTAACCCAAGCATCCTGGGGACTTCCCATCCCTTTGAAATGTCCCCATCTTGTCTTAAGAACACAAGCTGGAGACAGAAGTCTTCTCTGAACTCCCAGTCCCTGCCTGGAGGCTGCGCTGTCCGAGTCGCCTAGTGGTCCTTCGGGGAGTGTTGGTGCTGGGAGAAGTGGCAGAGGGCAGTGGAAATCCCCAGACCGTAGCTCTGTGGTGAGCGCAGAAGTGAGCAGGTGGGGGCTGGGGACGCTGAGCTCCGCGGAGGTGCTGGGGTTCTTCCTGCCAGGAGTCCTCCCAGCTGGCCGCCTGGAGCTAGGAGAGACCTGGGCCTTCCCCGGGGTGGGCAGGAGCTAAGGCGTTTCTCCATTGTGCGGGGACTGGAGGAAGAGGAGACAGAAGTGGTGTGGGGAGGGGGCAGGAGGGTTCCTGGGGTCCTGATGAGGCCCAGCCAGGGCTGAGCATCGCCCGTGGCACAGAAGGGGACCATTGCTGTGCCCTGTCCCCCCAGGGCTGAACTGCATGGGAACTGCTCGGGGTGGGAGGGAGAAGCACTTCCTGGAGAGGAGTATCCAGGTGATGGGTTGGGTGGGACTTCGGAGACCCTCACCCTGAAGCCTTGAGAGACGGAGAGGGGTCCCTGGAGGCCCGTGGTGCTGTGTGTGTGTGCGTACATGTATGTGTGTGGTGTGTGCTTGTGCACGTGTGGTATGTGTATGTGTGTGGCATATGTATGGGTGTGGTGTGTATATGTGTGTATGTATATGCATGTGTTGTGTGTGTAGTGTGTATGTGCACATGACATGTTTATGGGTATGTGTGTGATGTGTATGTGTGTGTGTGGTGTGTGTATGCATGTGTATGTGGGTGTGTATGTTTATGGGTGTGTGTGTGGTGTGTATGTGTATGTGTGGGTGTTTATGGGTATGTGTGTGTGTGTGTATGTGTAGGTGTCTGTGAGTATGTGTGTATAGTATATGTGTATGTGTGCGTGTCTGTATGTATGGGTATGTGCATGTGTGTAGTGTGTATGTGTGGGTATTGGTATTTATGGGTATGTGTGTATATGTGTGTAATATGTATATGTGTGTATGTGTGTGGTACATGTGTATATATGTATGTATGTATGTGTGGGTGTTTATGGGTATGTGAGTAGTATATGTGTATGTGTGTGTGGTGTATGTGTAATGTGTGTATGTGTGTGTGGTATATGTGTGTGTGTGTGATGTGTGTGTAGATGTGATGTGTAGGTGTTTATGGGTATGTGTGATGTGTGGGGTGTATGTGTATGTATGATGTGTGTATTTGTGATGTGTGTATGTATGATTGTGTATGTGTATGTGTGATTTATGTGTATGTGTGTATGGGTATGTGTGTGCAGTGTATGTGTGTAAATGTGTATGTGATGTGTGGGTGTTTATGGGTATGTGTGTGGTGTATGTGTATGTGTGTGCAGTGTATGTGTGTTGTGTGGGTGTTTATGAGTATGTGTGTGGTGTATGTGTGTGTGTTTATGGGTATGTTTGTGTGAGGTATGTGTATGGGTGTGGGGTTTATGTTGATGTGTGTGTATGTGTGATGTGTTGGTATTTATGGGTATGTGTGTGGTGTATGTGTATGTGTGATGTGTCGGTATGGGTGTGTGTGTGTGTGTGTATGTGTGATGTGTATATAGGGGCCGGATCTGGCTGCAGCACTGGCTCCTCTCAGCAGCCTCCCCTTGGACTTTTTGTTTGTCAGATTGATTCTTTTGTCTTTCTTTCCCTGCCTACCCCCTCTCTCCTGTGTCTGGATCCTGTTGCGTTGAGATTCCAACAGAAGCCATACCGGAGCTCCTGGACGGGGTCTGGGAGGGAGGGAGAGGTGTGCTGTGAGTCGGCCTACCCTGACCTCGCTCTTCTCTGCCTGCTGTGAGCTATGCAGAAACCCTGGCTCAGACATCGCAGGCTGTGCGCACACCTGATTAATTTGCCTCCTCTCCCTTTTATTTATTTAACGAACTCTTTCTGGGCGCTTCCTGTGTGCTCTGAGCATGGAGGCCAGGATAAACAAGTGGCCGTCAGCACCACCAGCACATTCCCAGTCTTCCCTGCGGGCCACGCACCACCAGCACTCCAGGAAGGTTGCCCTGTGTGGGGGCGGGGGGACTGGGGGAGCCTGTGGGGAGTGGGCTTCGGCCTCGCCACAGGCTCACTCCATTCATGGGCCTGCCCCGCTTCTACACCTGCCTCGTTGTGGGACACAATTGGGGTCCACGGGCGAGAGCTGTAGGCCTCGCTAACCTCAGGTGGACAGGACAAGTCACTTAAGCTCCCTTCATGAAGTGCTTGTGAGATGAGATGGTTGTAATTGTAAGCAGGAGGTCATGGCCATTGTCGCTCTCCCATTCCCTCCCTCCCTTCCTTTCCTAATTACCAGTGTGCTGGATTCAGTCTGTTCCACCTGGACTTGGGATAGCCAAAGCAGGTGCTTGTTGGATTTTTTTGTTTTAAAGATTTATTTATTTACTTGAAAGGCAGAGAGACAGAGACAGATAGCTTCCATCTGCTGGTTCGCTCGCAACAGCCAGGACAACACCATGCTGAGGCCATGAGCCAGGAACTCCATCCAGGCTTCCCATGTGGGTGGCAAGAACCCAAGTACTTGAACCATCACCTGCCGCCTCCCGGGTACTTCAGCAGGAAGCAGGATGGAAAGCTGGGGCGGGACTGGATTCCAGGCATGCTCGTCGGATATGGGATGCGGGTGCCCCAAGTGGCGGCTTAACCTTCCATGCCCTGCGTGTTGGATCTGAGGGTGGTAGAGCTGGGTAGCATGAACATGATGCTGGCCAGTTAATTCCTTTGCAGACTTTATTTACAGCGACAGTTGAGTGTCCCAGGCATTTGGCACATATCCCTTCCCTTAATGCTCCTGTTAACAGCCCTGTGAGGTGGTTTATTGTCATCCGCACACTTTTACAGAGAAGCTGATTAAGGCTCTAAGATAAAAGTCCTCAACCTTTGGTGTGCATTAAGTTTGTTTGGGGTGTGTGTGCGGGATATTTAAAAGTGTAGATCCCTGGACCACACCCTCAGAGATTCTGCTTCTGCAGGTGTGCAATGAAGCCTATGATTTTTATTTTATTTTATTTTTTAAAAAGATTTATTTATTTGAATGAGTTACACAGAGAGAAGGTGAGGCAGAGAGAGAGAGAGGTCTTCCATCCACCAGCTCGATCCGAAGGTGGGAGCCAGGAGCCTCCTTTTGGTCTCCCACGCAGGTGCAGGGGCCTGAGGGTTTGAGCCATCTTCTACTGCTTTCCCAGGCCATAGTAGAGAGCTGGGTTGGAAGTGGAGCAGCCGGGACTCAAACTGATGCCCATATGGGATGCTGGCACTGCAGGCAGCGGCTTTACTCGCAATGCCACAGCACTGGCCCCCATTTATTTATTTGAGAGACAGAGTGCTCCCATCTGTTGTTTTGCTCCCCAACTGCTGCATCGCAAGGAGCCTGGGACTCAAGCCACGTCTCCCATGTGGGTGGCAGAGACCCAACTACTTAAGCTGTCATAGTTGCTGCCTCCCATGGTGCACCTTAGCAGGAAGCTGGAATCAGACTGGGGCTTGGTCGCTCTAGGATGGGATGTGGGTCGTACCCTGCATCTTCACTGCCGGCCGCACACCTGGCCCATCCATGTTAGCATGTGGCCAAGGTAATGGTGGCGGGCAGGCCACGTTGTAATAAACACGGATCCAGCATCAGTGACTTGCCCAAGGCCTCATGGCAGAGAGAGAGTTTTGAACCTGAGGTTGCTGCTGAGGGCGGCAGAGACTTGGTTTTTGCATTGGAAATGGGGTTACAGTTCTCCCCCTACCTCCCTCCTTGGCACGCCCATTGTGAGAATAAAATGAGACAATGTAGATTGTTGCTTCTTAAAATGTGGAGCTGGCAGCATTGTTAGTGATTATGCAAATCCTGTGGGTGTGGCCATTCACTTTGGAATGTGTCTTTTAGGAGTGGGGAGAAATGTGGTGGGCATGGACCCCTGGGGGCAGAGAAAGGTTAGGGCTGGATGAGGATCTGGGGGAGAGGTGGGTTGGGTCCCCAGACTTGAGAGCCCACGAGACGTGGCTGTGCCTGGGTCCCAAAGGCTCAGTGTCACCCTCTTTGTTCTGTCTGTGATCTCTCGGTGGTGTTCTGGAAGATTCTGGCTGGTAGCTCCCCTGGCTCCTTGGCCTGGGAGGACTGTTTATAATGTCTACCTCTGTTGCTCCTCCCTCATGAAGCCAGAGCTGGGCTGTGCTTGCTGTCCTGTCTCTTAAATACTCTGCTGCGTCCATAGGGAAGCCGGCAGGAGGGGGCCTGGGGGTGAGACTTGAGGGCAGCCCACCGCGCAGGCTGCAGCACCCCACTCCTCTGCCTCCCACTTGCTCTCAGCCCCCCCGGGCCAGGACTGCGGGCCGAGGTGAGGCTGCCTGCGGCTGGCTATTTTGGGAGGCCCTTACTCCGAAGAAGCCGAAGAAGCTGCAGAGACCCCAGGACTCCCCGAGCCTCTGCTGTTCGGGAATGCCATTGTTCTCGCTCCCCCGGCAGCCTGGGAAACGATGCTAATTTCAGCCTCTGGTCCCTGACTCATTCTCTTCTCCTCCCTGACTCGGAGGGTGCCCTTGGGTTTCCGAAGCCCCTTTCCTGGGTTGGGGGGGCATTGTGATGGCTATGGTTTCACCCTGGTTTTGGGAGGGGTGGGGAAGGAGCGAGAGGGGGACCTTCAATTGCTCACTCTGAAGTCCGAGATCTGGACTCACCAGCCTTCCATGATGCCTTCGGTAGGTCGGTTCCTCACTGACCCCTGCCCCCCCAGACATCATAAGTGCGTTGCCCCTTGAGGCGGAGCAGTCAGCCAATGAGGTCCCTGGGCCTGCCTCCCCACTTCTGTCCTGGGAGAAGCCGCAGCTGGGGCAGACTCCATGCATCGTGACAGAAACTCTTTGCCAGAGGTCGCCTCTGGTGCAAGGCGGGGATGCGGGGGTTAATCCAGCTCTGTCCTGGTTGATGGATTCTGGAATCATAATCCATTAGCTCTGCATGCGTGGAGCGAGGCCAGGCGAGGGCATTCAGATGGGTCTTTGTTCTGAGCTTTTGCTGTCCCCGCTAGGGACAGAGGGGGTGTGGACTCCCACCCGCTCTGGGCCTTGACAATGAGAGAGTCCTCAGGCTACTCTGATGGCTGCTGGTGCAGAAACCTTCTCTTGGAGTGGGGTTGTGGGGGGGTGGGGACAAGCAGTTTCAGATCATGATTATCCAGACTGGGAAACAGATCCCCCGCACATCACCTGAGAGGCTCATTCCTGCCTCATTCTGCCAGGCCCTGGCTGTTTCCAGCCAACCCTGACTTGGGGGTGGGGCAGTGGTATTGAGAGGAGAGGGTGGGGTGGTGGCTGAGGCAGGATAGCCTGGGCTTACACTTTAGGGGTAGGTGAAGTGAGGTAGGCAGCGAGGTGAAAGACGGCTGCTCTTACGACTAGGAAGGTCGGAGTTGTGATTGCGGATGGGAGACGGGCGAGCCTCTGTGTGTGTGTGTGTGTGTGAGAGAGAGGCGTCTCCTAGCAGAGCAGAGGCTGTGGGACTGGGTGGCCGTGCCTGAGCTGGCTGTATGGCCCCGCTGCCCACAGGCTGCGCTACATGGTGAAGCAGCTGGAGAATGGCGAGGTGAACATCGAGGAGCTGAAGAAGAACCTGGAGTACACGGCTTCTCTGCTGGAGGCCGTCTATATCGACGAGACACGGTGAGGGGAGGCCACGAGGGGCCTGCAGAGGGCCGGGGGCGGGGCGGGCAGGTGCACAGGGCTGTGGACCGAGGTAGGGACAAGCAGAGGTGCAGACAGACGCAGAGGACAAGAGGGAGAGAAGGCTGTTCCCGCATCAGACCGTAAGTCTCATAGTGTGGAATACCGTTAAATGTATTGTAGTTTTGATCTGTTTCAGAGGGAGATATATATATATATATATATATATATATATATATATATATATATATAGAGAGAGAGAGAGAGAGAGAGAGAGAGAGAGAGAGAGAAAGGATGTTCCCATCTGCTGGTTCACTCCCCAGTTTTCACAAATAGCCAAGACTGAGTTGGGTTGAACCTGGGAGCCAGGAGCTCCATACAGGTCCCCACGTGGGTGGCAGGTGTCCAGTTACTGCTGCCTTCCAGGCTGTGCCTTGCAGGAGGTTAAAGTCAGGAGCCAGAGGTGGGTCTCAGACCCGGGCACTCTGATGTGGACATCTTAGCTGCTAGGCCAGACACCTGCCCCAGCGTGGAGTCCTTGAAGCCCCCCGCCTGTGCGGGGACCTTGGATCCAAGCGGCTCCCGAGTGCTTGAGATATGCTGAGGGTGAGCTGCAATTTATATGTAAAAGACATGCTGGATCTCCAAGGCTTAGGAAACAGAAAAAGAATTATGCAATATGTCATTCAAATATTTTAGATTGACTCATGTTGAAATGATAATATTTTGGAGGTATTGGGTTAAATAAAATTTATTGTGAAAACAAATCTCACCTGTTTCTTTTTATCTTTTTATGGTAGTAACTAGCTAGTTTAAAATGTCACACATGTGACATGCAATTTCTTTCTACTGAACAGTGCTATTCTAGAGCACCCCTGACAGATGGCATCCCAATGCCTGCTTGAATCCCCTGATAGCTGGGGAGCCCACTAGCCCACATGGTGTGGCCTGTTCATTCCTGGGGATGGCAGACAGAGATGCAGAGACAGAGAGATTCAAGGAGGAGGGGCATGAGGGCTGCCAAGTGCAGGGTGCGGAGGGAGGCACCTGCTGTCTTTCCCCGGTGACTCTTCTGGGGCCGCAGGCAAATCCTGGACACGGAGGACGAGCTGCAGGAGCTGCGGTCAGATGCGGTGCCCTCAGAGGTGCGTGACTGGCTGGCGTCCACCTTCACGCAGCAGACCCGGGCCAAAGGCCGCCGGGCGGAGGAGAAGCCCAAGTTCCGTAGCATCGTGCACGCCGTGCAGGCCGGCATCTTCGTGGAAAGGTGAGGCCGGCCCGCGCTCAGCCCCTCCCTCCCAGCCCTAGGCCCTGTGGCCCTGGGGCCCCCGACTCGGCTGACCTTTCCCTTATGCCTGGCTCTCCCCGTTGTTCTCTCCTAGGATGTTCCGGAGAACGTACACCGCTGTGGGCCCCACCTACTCCACCGCCGTCCACAACTGTCTTAAGGTGACTCCTGTGTTGGCGGGCGAGAGGCAGGGTTAGGGACAGCAAGCTCTGCTTACGGCCTGACTTGTAACCTTTCTTCCCTGGGTCACACACCCCTGCCTCGGCTCCCCCATACCGCGAGGACTGTGGGAAGTGAGACGCTTGTCACCCCCCCCTCCCCCGCCCCGTCTTCCTGCTTCCTGTGTCCCTGCCATTGCTGGGAAGTCCTCCTTCAAGTCTGACTCCAACCCTGGCTACTGCAGTGGTGCTCTGGGAAGCGGGGACCTCCCCGCCTCATGTGTTGTTTCTCTGCAGAATCTGGACCTCTGGTGCTTTGACGTCTTCGCCCTGAACCGGGCAGCCGATGACCACGCCCTGAGGACCATTGTTTTCGAGTTGCTGACCCGGCACAACCTCATCAGCCGTTTCAAGGTGAGGTGCCTGTTCTGGAAGGTTCCACTGTTCTGGGAGGCTCCAGGTCAGGGCTGCCACCCCGTTCCGCCTGCACTTGCTGCAGCCCTGGCCTCTGGCTTGGTTGATTGCTGACCTGCCACCGTGTAGCCTGGGGTCCTGCCTTCCTGGCACCCCAGCTTGCCTTGCCATTCAACCCATTCTCAGTTCTTTTGTCTCCTGCCCGTGGACCCCCGAGACCTGGAGTCTGCATATCGCTGGCTGGATGCTTTGGGACTGGGGTCTCTCCATTGTTTCCTGGGGACAGGAGAGGGGGAAAAAACTTGTCCCACCCTCCCCCAGCAGGGCTGGGAGAGAAGGTATGTGATTTCCCCTGCACCTTCAGCTTGGCTAGCTGGGAAGAATAACCTAGATTAAAATCTTTTTTTGTTTGTTTGTTTTTGAGATTTATTTATTTATTTGAGAGGTAGAGTTAGAGAGAGAAGTGAAGACTCCCCAAATGGCCGCAACGGCTGGAGCTGAGCTGATCTGAAACCAGGAGCCAGGAGCTTCTTCCGGGTGGGTGCAGGGGCCCAAGGACTTGAGCTATCCTCTGCTGCTTTCCCAGGCCATGGCAGAGAGCTGGATGGGAAGTGGAGCAGCCGGGACTAGAACTGGTGCCCATATGGGATGCCGGCACTGCAGGCAGAGGCTTAGCCACTATGCCACAGTGCGAGCCCTGGATTAAGGTCTTCTCCAGAGCCTGTGTGGGAGAGAGCCTCTTTGGGGAAGGAATAAGGGCCAGGAAGAAATTTCCATGAGGACAAAACACATTTAGAAGCGGGGTTAAGAGGGAGTCGGTGCCAGAGGTGGAGAGAAGCGTGTGTACTAGGGGCAGTGGAGAGCGACTGTCCCGGGAGGTGACCGCCTTAGGGAGCTTGGTCCCTCCATCCCGCCTGCACCTGCCCATCGCACACTGCGCATCCTGTGGGCCCGCCTGTGACCTTGACCCCTCCTCTTATAGCAGCTAAGGAGATGGCTCCCTCAAGGGGGCTGGATGCTTACCGGGGTCCCCCCCCCCCCAGGCCCCTGCTTCAGCGATGTCATTTCTCCCTTCCGGTCCGGCCCTCTCCAGAACACAGAGCAGCAGGGTCCCCCTTTCCCAAGACTTTCCCCAGCTCCTGTTTCTCCAGACTGGTTCTCGGGTCAAGTTCACACATCGGCTACTCCTAAACACTGCCTGCTCACCTGGCAGCGCGGGCCTTGGGGGACTGCACTGCCGTGGCTTTGGCCCTGGCCTGGGGCAGTTGGGGAAAGCGGGGTGCGTGTGCCTTTGGTCCCCTCTGGTGGTGGAGACCCAGCTGGTGGAGCCGCCTTTCTCAAGCTGCGAAAGCTCGTCTTCTGCTCCTCCCTTCTCCTTCCCTTCCCTTCAGGGACACCATGGCAACGCAAAAGCAAGGGCAGTTGTCATGGAAACAGTCCTTTAGATTTCCTGAATTTGGGGCACAGCCCTCCAGGGGTAGGGGTGGGGACGCAGGGTTTGCCCGGGTGGTAGCACGTCTCCCGTGTCTTCTGCCACTCTGTGGCTTTCTCTGAAGGCGCTCCCTCGAGGCCTGAGCGGCAGCAGATCCAGGGGCAGGGGAAGACCCCCCTGGCCCTGCCCCCTGGGAGCCCCCAGGCTTCCCAAGGAGGCTGAGTTACCCCTAATACACAGAGATACGGTGGAGTTGAGAGCCCCTGGGTGGAGCACTGGCTATGGTCTGTGTGTGTGTGTGTGTGTGCGTGCGCACATGTGTGTGTGCTGTGCACCACATGTCAGTGCACGTGGGCGGGCCGTGGTCAGGGAAAGCTTCTTGGAGGAGAAGTTGATCCACGTGTGGCTGCAAGGGTCTGTGTGGCTGCCTGGTCACTCTTTCCCCTGCCTCTGAGTCCTTTTCCATGATACTAGAATTGGGGATGGGGCAGGGTAGTGGGAAGGTAGGAGGGAAGCTTTCTCCCCTTTTACTAAAAATCTCCAGGGAAATAATAATAATTATAGCTACTCTCGAGAGAGTACTTACTAAATGCCTTGTACTTATCTCATTAAATTCCAGGTAGGTGGTATTAGCTGCCTTCTGGAATTCGGTATCTGAGGCACAGGGAGGCACGTGACCTGCCCAAGGTCGCACAGCCAGCAGGTAGTGGAGCCGGGATGGGCGGCCAGGTCCACCTGGCTGTGGCGCCCAGGCTTTCTGCCTCCGCTGGGCAGCTGAGGTCAGCCTGGCCCTGGCTGGACGCGGCTGCAGCACCTCTCTCTGCTGCAGATACCTACTGTGTTCCTGATGACTTTCCTGGACGCTCTGGAGACAGGCTACGGCAAGTACAAGAATCCCTACCACAACCAGATCCACGCAGCCGACGTCACCCAGACCGTCCACTGCTTCTTGCTCCGCACAGGGATGGTGGTAGGTGGCGCCCTGGACCTCGCTCTGCTGTGACGCAGCCCCTGGTGGTGGCAGGACGGACTCACTTTACAGAATTCCTGGGGGGGCCTGCACTTGATGGGCGGTGGGATACAGGGGGCGTGTTGCAGGCTGGGACGCAGGCACCTGGCTGCGTTCACCCAAGAGCTGGCCCTGGAGGTTGGTGGGAGGGGGCGCTGGTGGTGCAGCCTGGCTGTGGTCTGTGGGCGGCGACTGGCCCGCGCGTGTCGGCTGTCTCTCAGGCCGTCTGTGTCTGCCCAGCACTGCCTGTCGGAGATCGAGGTCTTGGCCATCGTCTTCGCCGCGGCCATCCATGACTATGAGCACACGGGCACCACCAACAGCTTCCACATCCAGACCAAGTGAGGCTGGCGACGTGGCAGGGGCAGGAGGAGGGGCCGGGGTGGGGGCAGTGGGGTGCGGTTGCTGGCATCCCTCCTCGCAGGGTGCTGGACGTGGCCGCCTCTGGCTGTACAGGTCGGAGTGCGCCATCTTGTACAACGACCGCTCGGTGCTGGAGAACCACCACATCAGCTCGGTCTTCCGCATGATGCAGGATGACGAGATGAACATTTTCATCAACCTCACCAAGGACGAGTTTGCGTAAGCAGAGCCTGCCCCGGGGGTGTCCCTCACACAGCCTCCCCTAGTCCTCCTGGCCTCGTGGCGCACGGCCACTGAGCACGCCTGCCTTGGTCTCTCCAGGGAGCTGCGGGCCCTGGTCATCGAGATGGTGCTGGCCACCGACATGTCCTGCCATTTCCAGCAAGTGAAGTCCATGAAGACCGCGCTGCAGCAGCTGGAGAGGTGGCGTGGGGCGGGGCGGGATGGGGCTGGCGGGAGGGTGTGTGAATGGGGCGAGGGGAGTACGGAGGGGAGTTGGGGACCTGTCCTGGCTCCAGGTATCCAAGTGTGTGTGTGTGTGTGTGTGTGTGTGTGAGTGTGGCCCCTGGGTGTACAGACAGCACAGCATCTGGAGAGGGCTTGGGGCTGGGGGACAGGGTGGATTCTGTCACGTCTTCAGGATGGGCTGCCTGTGAAATCTGGGGGCCATTTATTCAGTGCCCCCATGCCCTGGGGCTGCAGCACCCTTCTCTGTGAACAGGTGAGCCCCCCTCCACTGCAGCCCAAACCCCCACCCCCACTTTTCTGCTGGAGAGCCCTGTTGTGAGAGTCACTGCAAAGTGGGGCCAGAGCTGCTGCCGAGGGGTATCCGAATGGATGAGAGGGAGAGCGGGCTGTGTGCGCCTGCGCGGCCCCTCCGGATGTGAGTCTGTGTATGGGACGTGTGCGGTGTCTCGGCGGGGTCGTTGTCGGGGGCATGATTCTGAACGACACCTGCCGAGCGCTTATTATGAGCTACGCGCTCTTCCAAATACTCACTTGTTGGGCACCATTTATTTCTCGGAGTCGAGCCGCTGATTTCCATGGGAGGGTTGAGGGACAGGAAGTGTGCAGATTGAAATGGCGGCTGCTGAGCGGTAGGTATGGTGCAGGTTTGAAGCAAGATCCTCGGATGCTGGGATCCCAGGGTTCCTCCTGGCTACCGCCCTGCACAGCTGCTTCTACACACAAGGGTGCTTCAGAAAGTTCATGGGAATGGGATGAAAAGATTAAATTTATTTTGGTGCAAAGGAAGTTGAAAGTGTTTGTCATAGTGTGCACTCATCATGAACGCTTTGATGATCTCTCATATGCATGGGTTTCAAGTATTTTGTGTGTGTGTGTGTGTGTGCACCAAAATAAGTTTATCTTTCAATTCCATTTCCGTGGTCATTTGGAAGTGCCTCATGTGCGTGTGCGTGTGCGTGTTGAAGACGGGTGAGAGGATGTGCAGGAATGGGTTTGAGATGGGAATCGGTCGAAGCCTCCTTTCCCTACAAGTCCAGGCTCCCTCTCTTTTGCCCCCTGCCCTCACCAGAATCGACAAGTCCAAGGCTCTGTCCCTCCTGCTGCATGCCGCCGATATCAGCCACCCCACCAAGCAGTGGGCAGTGCACAGCCGCTGGACCAAGGCGCTCATGGAGGAATTCTTCCGCCAGGTACGGAGGCGTCTCGCCCACCCCCTGCCCCTGTTGCTCTCCAAGTTCCCTACTCCTATGCCAGATCATTCTGCTACCTCCCCCTTCTGACATGATCCCAAATACGGGGGGATAAAAATCTCATTATCCTAACAGCCCCGCGGTGGTCACCGATAGCTGTATTCCATTCCATTGCCTGTCACTCATTTCCAGGTCAGCAGTGAGGAATTTCCTGTTCTCTACCCCCGCCCAGCCACTGTCCCCTCCCCTCCCCAGCTGCACCCAGGGTCTCAGGTGTCGGCTGCATCCAGTGTCCCCCACTTCCCTCTTCCGCAGGGTGACAAGGAGGCGGAGCTGGGCCTGCCCTTCTCTCCACTCTGTGATCGCACCTCCACTCTGGTGGCCCAGTCCCAGATTGGTGAGTGTCCCGCCCTGCAGGGCAGACAAGATGGGGGAGGCACAGGGATGCTTCCTGGGCCACCCTGTGTGGGGGAAAGCCTGCTGTGCTGGGGCCAGGAGGCCAGGGGCTGCTAGTAGTGGGAGAGGGCCTCTGGGCCCGTGCCCACTGAGAAGCTGCCAGTCCAGGTGACCTCTCTGTGCAGCTGGGGGCGTTGGGGGGCTGGCCCTCCATCGAGCTGCCCTCTGCCCCGCAGGTTTCATTGACTTCATAGTGGAGCCCACGTTCTCCGTGCTCACCGATGTGGCCGAGAAGAGCGTGCAGCCCCTGGTGGATGAGGACTCCAAGTCTAAGAACCAGCCCAGGTGAGGACGGCAGGGGGCGCCAGGTCTCCTGGTTCTGGGCCCTACGGGGAGAGGGTGTGTGTGTGTCTGCCACTGGGTGTGGCCGTGGCGGAGGCCGTGGGAGTCCCCTGTGCTGCTTGTCGCCAGGATGGAGCCCGGAGGGGGTGGCCTGCACCTGTGCTGCCCTCCGCTGTGACTGTTCTTCCTTCGGCTCTTTCTGCATTGCCTTTTGGCTAACCTTGTTTTTATTTCTGTTCTGCCTGGAGAGAAGATGTGGAGGAGTGCACATGTGTGTGTGTGTGTGGGGGGGGGCAGGGACTTGGGGTGTGTGCAGTAGAAGGAAGAGAGGCCTGGGCTCTGTAGAGCTCCTCACGGCCTCCCTGTCCCCTCCACACTGAGGTCTGGGGCAGTTCTGGGGTGGGCTGGCTCTCATCACTGGATGGGGGGGGGGCTTGCTTTCAGCTTCCAGTGGCGCCAGCCTTCTCTGGATGTGGACGTGGGGGACCCCAACCCTGATGTGGTCAGCTTCCGCTCCACCTGGACCAAATACATTCAGGAGAACAAGCAGAAGTGGAAGGAACGGGCAGCGAGCGGTGGGTGCCGTGGGGGCGGGGTGGGGAGACTCCCTGGGGGCAGCCAGTGGGACAGCAGGCAGGTCCGTTTTCCTTAAGCCCCCGGAGCAGCTCTTGGACTTTGGGAATTGGGACTACAAGCAATCAAACTCGTTAGATCCCAGGAAAGACGAAACTGGCTAATGGGTGCGGGAAAGAAGGCAGTGGCAGCCGTTACATTCCACAACCCAGGGGCCAGGCGTGTTGTGGTCTCTGCACATGGGTCCCAGGACACCTGGGGCTCGAATGGCCCTCGAGTGGGGCTGGAGGGTTGTGAGTCTCAGTGAGGCCCGAAAGGCTGTCCTAGGTGGGGATTGGTTGAATGTAGCCCAGCGAACGGGGCAGCGGTGGTCCAGCCTTGGCTGCCTGTACGCCCCCTGCAGGTGTCACCAACCAGATGTCCATTGACGAGCTGTCCCCCTGTGAAGAAGAGGCCCCGCCCTCACCTGCTGAGGATGAACACAACCAGAATGGAAATCTGGACTAGCCCTGGGGCTGGCCCGGGTGAGCCTGGGGTACAGGAGGGAGCTGGGGGTTCCACACGGCATCAGCCGTCAGCTGTCTGGTGCGGGGGAGGTTTGTGGACGTGAGGTCCGAGGGAGTGCTGGTGGAGAACTGAGTCAGGGCGTGGGCGGGAGCAGGCCCCCCCCCCCCCCCCGCCACTCTGTCCCCCAGCCCCTGCGGCAGGAATGAAGGAGGCCATGCCCTGCCCCGGGAGCCGGAGGGTGGGGTCTATGCCTGCTGCACCTCTCTGCGCAGCCCCTGTTGAGGGCCACAGAGAAGAGGTGCCGACCTTGATGCCAGGCCTGGGGAGATGGGTGATTTCCCCTTGGAGGGTCACCTGGCAGGGCTCAGACAGCAGACCAGCCTGCAGGTGAAGGCAGCGGCCAGGGCGCTGAGGCCTCCCCGTCTCTCCCCAGGTCCTCCCGAGTCCAGAGTATTCGATGTCATCAGCACCATCCATCAGGACATCTGCTCCAAGGGGCCGCCCGCCCGGAGGCCACGTGCCAGAGATCTTGGGTTGGGGGAGGGCCCCTCCACCTGCCACCCACTGGGTCCCACTTTAATCTCTGGGCGGCAGGACTGAGCAAGCCCAGGCTCCCAGTGGTCACTGTGTCCATCCCCCTGCCTCTGGACTCCCCCCATGGCCTTGGCTGTCTGGGAGCTGGGGAGCCTCCTGGGGGGAGGGTCAGAGCTGCCAGCCCCCGGGCCCTCCCCCATCCTTTTTGCCTCCAAGTTTCTAAGCAATACACATCGGGGGTTCCCTCCGCCCGCACCCCCACCCCAGATCTTAGCTGGCAGGTCTGGGGCCCCCTTCTCCTCCCCCTGGGAAGGGCTGAAGTAGGGTAGAAAGCTGGGCTCCCCCCTCCCCCCACGTGTGGGAAGGGGAGTGGCTTCCTCCGGGGCATAGTTCCTTTCTGGGCCCCTGGGAGTAGGCTGGGGGCAGCCTCGGCGCCCGCACCTGCACTGCTTCAGCCCCGGGCCCAGCCTGACTCCCTGCCAACATCCCTCCCTCTCTCCCATTCTGCCGCAGGGACTCGGGGCAGGGGAGCCACGAGGGCCAGGGTGGAAGGATTGGGCTGGGCCCCGGGCCGAGCCCTCCGCCCCCTTCCTCCCCCTTCCTCCCCAACTCCGGGTGTGGGGGGGACTCGGAGGCTCCCATCCGACCAATGTCTGTAAAAGGGGCGGGGCGTCTTCAGGAAGCGTCTTAGAGCTCTGGCTGGAGAGAGCTGGGTGGGGGGCGATTGAGGCGTGGCCCCGGAACCCTGTGCAGTCTCCCGCACCACGAGGCCCTCCCCCTGGGGAGGGGCGTGTGCTAGGCGGATGGGAAGGGGCTCCAGGCGGCAGCTGTCAGGTCGTCTCATGCCCCTTCCCCTCCCAAGGCTCCTCCCGCCCCCTGCCCCAGGTGACCGCCCTCCTCCGCCCGTGTACATAACGAGCCATGCATTTGTACCGTGGGCCCCGTGCGTGTGAGCTCCGCATCCGCGGTCTCTGAGACCCGCCACCCCAGTACTCGCCCCTGACGCATGTGACTCACGCCCGTCCCGGTCTCCCACGCCCCTTCTATAGCCAGAGATCAATAAAGAAGGGAGACCAGGCCGTGCCTGTGTCGGGTGTTCACTGGGTGAAGTCGGCCGAGCCCCCGTTGCACGCACTAAGCTCTCAGGCTCCGGAAGATCCTGGCAAGCTGAGGCCCACCGAGAGCTCGCCCTGCCCCAGGCCACGCGACGGGCGTGGGGCGTGGCCCAGGTGCGACCCTGCGCCTGTCTGGCTCTGCTCTTTGTTCTCTGTGGCGTCGCCTCCCTTCCCATCTGCCCTCCACTACCTGGCACATTCTAAACAGCGGCAGGAGAGACCTGGGTCTGGGATGGGAGGAAGGGCCCCTTGCTTTGCGCCCCTCTCTGGGTAGGAAAAGGGAAAGAGCACCCTTGCAGCTCCCAGCCAGCGCCTCTTGGATAGAGCTGGAATGAAGGAGCTGGAGGAAGAAACCCATCCATAAAGAAGGCGGGAGGGGCTGCGAGGGCAGTCAAGGGGGCACCCACCCATCTCGGTATCACGGCTCCCGAGGGCCATGTCCAGGTGCAGTTCCCCACTTTGGCCAGCAGGCGGCACACACGGCACAGTTAACAGCTTTCAGTTGTCAGGTGCAGGGCAGCCCGGGCAGATGGTGGCGCCTGTCTTTACTAGAAAAAGAACTCCTTCCACCTGCCTGGCCCCCCCCCTATCTGCAGCGAGCTGCGCAGGTTTCTGCCCCCACCCCAGGCGGCCGGGCTGGAGGGAAGAGTCTCTAGGTCCGGAAAAAAGGAAAGTGCCAAGGACCTAACACCAAATTTATCACTTTTTAAAAACAAGAGATTTTTTTTCTCCAAAAGTGAGGAAATAAGAAACAAATCCAGTGTCCATGCATCCCCCAACCGCGGCCTTGATTCCAGGACACCTCCTCCTCTCTCAGACCTGTGGTTAGGGAGGAGGCAGAAAGAGAAGGTTGAAGCTAAAGCCGGCTGGTCCCCTTGCGCATGCGCGCTGATTTGCCCACCCGCCACCTGCCCAGCACCCGGTGTCGCGGGACACGGGCCCCTGCCCGTTTCTAGTCTATGCAGGGGCAGCAAGGATTCTCAGGAGGGCCTCTCACCAATGTCCCTCTTGCCATCCTGGCCCTGGGAAAGGCGAGGAGCACCCTTTGGCAGTCAACGCCCATTATCCCCAAATCGGTTTTGGTCACCTGTTCCTCACTGCGGGGGTCAGAGGTCCGACATGGAGTCTGACCTCACTCCCTCGTGCTGCAGCTTAGTTAGTCCCATTTCGCTGTGGGCCCATCCGAGGAGACCTAAGTCCTCTTACCCGAGAGAATAAGTTCTCGGTGACAGAAATGAGTTCCCTTTCTCTGATGCCAAAGACCCCCCCACCCCACCCTCCGGCCCCTTGCCCTTAAGCACACGGCCTATTCTGCGGGCCGGGCGGCCCAGCCCCGGGGCCTCCTTACCGCGCTGGCTCCCTGGGAGTCTTGCGATGTTTTAGCGGTGGAGGGTTCCTCGCCACGCCTCTCCTGAGCTCTGGGGCTGGGCTGTGCAGGCTCTGGGGAGGGAGAGGTGGCATTTGTGGGGGAACTTGGAGAGGGCAGAGCCCTGCTCACTGCGTCCTGAGCTGCGAGGAGCCGGGAGAGGGGCCCAGGACCTGCAGTGCCTTCTCTGATTACCACGGCTACTTTCTTAATAATCTGCCATCAGCAAAATCGCAAAAACAACAGGAAACACAGAAGCCACCCAAAACAAACCTCTACAGAATGTTAGGAAGAGTTGGAGCAGACACTCAATGTGGGCCTGAACTGATAGGAGACTACTACTACTTTGGTCTTTATCCCACCCATGCCAGCATACTTTGCACTGCATTGCAGAAATAGTAATGTGCTGGGTTGTGGGTGCCCTGCGCGGAGTTCTGTGTAACAGTATAGGCACTGTATCACCTTCATGCTGTTGGCAAACTCCTGGCTTCTGGAATACAGCTAGAATAAGGACTGTGGACCCATTAGCACCACGCCTACTGCAAGGCTTGTGGCCTGTGCATTTCAGGGGCTGTGCTACAGTTTCATTTAATAGTCACGCACCACCCAGTGGACAGCAGCACCTCAGCGGCACCTTCTCTTTTATACACTGAGCTCTGCTCTGGGCAGAGGAGGTGCTGAGTGACACATTTAGGGTTCTAGCTTCCCTGACACAGCCCCCATGGGGGGCCTCGGGGGTCCAAGGTGGGAGGGGGTGGGGTTAGAAAGGAAAGGTGAGGACTGGAGTACATGTAGATGCATCCCCAGCCTTGAGCCCTGGCCCTCGCCCTCCCCAGTGCGCAAGGCTTGCTTCCTGCTGGGCTGGGGGAAATGGTTTGCCTGGGGCCCGTACATACTTTGTGCTGTCGCCGAGGGGCCCAGCCTGGACTCGGCTCCTGTGCCTGGGGTCCCAGGTGGCTGGCACTCCTGGGCCCCTGTGCTCTCGGCGGCTCCTTCGGGCTCCTCTCCTTGCTCTTGTTGCCCTAGGTGGTGTTCAACCATCATCTGGAGCTCTGGAGGCACAGAGAGGGGGAGGCGACAGTGGACACAGCTGCCTGGGGTCCCCTTGAACTCAGCAGCCTCCCCGAGGGCACTGAGATCTGAACAAGGAGAGCACCGAGCTGGGCAATAAGGAGGCACCAAAGCTAGACCACAAGAAGGGCTTCTGTCAGGGCAGCAGGTGAAGCCCCTGCGTGTGAGGCCGGCATCCCGTATCAGAGAGCCGCTTTGAGTCCCGGATACTCTGCTTCCCACCCAGCTTCCTGCTAATGTGCCTGGGAAGGCGACAGAAGACGGCCCACATGCTTGGGCTCCTGTCACTCATGGGAGACACCTGGATGGAGTTCTGCAGCTCCTGGCTCCTGGCTTCAGTCTGGCCCAGCCCTGGCTGTGATGGCCATTTGAGGAGTGAACCAGCAGATGGAAGATCTTCCGTCTCTCTCTCTGTTGCTCTGCCTTTCAAATAACTAAGTAAATACACCTTAAAAAGTACTTCCTCCAAAGGTTGGGGGTGCTGGTGTGGTACAGTGGGTTGAGCTGCTGCCTACAACGCCAGCAACCTATAGGGGCGCGGGTTCGAGTCCTGACTGCTCTGCTTCCAGTCCAGCTCCCAGCTGATGCACTGGGAAAGCAGCAGAAGATGGCCCAAGTGCTAGGGCCCCTGCCACCCACATGGGAGACCTGGGTGGAGTCCAGGTTTGGCCTGGCCCAAGCTTGGCCATTGCAGCCCTTTGGGGAGTGAACCAGCAGGTGGATGATCTTGTCTCCCTGTCTCTGCCTCTCTCTCAGTCACTTTGCCTTTCAAATAAAATCATTCTAAAAAAAAAAAAAAACAAAAAACAAACAAACAAAAAAGATACTGGGCTTGCCGGGACACAGGGTGTCCTCTAAGGGAAGGAAAAAGACTCCGGCAGCCTTTGCGTAGCTGCTATGAGCTGCACGCTGTGCTGCGGAGTCGCCAGTGTTTTTCATTTTTCTGCCATCTTTGAGGTTCATGTTCAGGCAGTTTCTCCGGTCAGCGGCAGCCCTCGGTCATCTAGCATGAGCTCCGCTGTGACAAAGGCAGAGGCAGACCTGAGGACCCCCCCTCCCAGGACCCCTTCCAAACGGGCCCTCGGGGCGGGGGGCGAACCTTTCATGGTGGGTGTGGTCCTTGTCATCTTCTTCCGTTGCCGAGGAGACATTGCCAGACTGGGCTGTGAAGAACATGGAGCACAGATGGGTGCCAGCCCTCCTCGCCCTCCTCCCCTGCCATGCCTCGATGCTGGATTGGAGGCTGGGAACAGGTCGGGGGGCTTCAGCAAGGGGGAACAAAGAATTCCTGCTACCCCAGCCACCTGCTTGGTGGTATAGGGAGGGGTGTGTGTGTGTGTGTGTGTGTGTGTGTGCAGGTCCACCCATCCACCTGTTGGGATGCAGGGTTTTGAGGACTTGCCCTCTCACCCCAATGAGTTGTGGGTCCCTTGGGCTGAGCCGAGTGGAAGGGGCCAGCTCACCTTGAGAAGTGGGTTGGGGATCCTGTCTTCATCGACCTCTGAGGGGGACAGGGAAAGGAGAAGGTGATAAGGACAGGAGACCCAGGGGACTCCACAGAGCTGACTTGCCAAGGTGGGGAAGCTCTGCAGTCTGGAGTCCCTTACCTCCACCTCCAGGAAGCTGGCCCTGATGCCTGCCCCAGGCCTTCTCCCTCTAGTTCCCCTCCTGCTCTGCTGGCTAGCTCTGATCCATGCCCCTAGTGTTGTCCTTGACCACGAGGTCAGTCGGAGACTCCATTTTTGCCTCAGCCCCAGAGGTCCCTGAGAGCAGGGTCTGTGGCTTTTCCAGCTGCGCTCTCCCTCTCCAGGTCTCTTCCCCACCCCTGGGCCCTGTACAGTAGGCGGCTCTGAGAGACGACAGCAAATTCATTCTGTGCAGGGGCCAGAGAGGCTCTGGCATTCCCGGGAGGTGGAGCCCCCTGCCCCCGGCTTCTAGTCCAGCTCACTGGCCCGGCCAGCCTTGCTCCGCCCCGGCAGCCGCCCTCCATGGTCTCCGAGCCCTTCACGAGGACACGGGCGACCAGCATCCCAGCTGCTCCCGGGGCTGTTTCTAACCTCCCCTGTCCCCTCTGGGGGCCGCCAAGCGAGCTGGTGGAGGCGGGCCCTCCCCCTCACAGCTGTCACTGCCTCTGGGGGTGGGGGCAGCAGTGCTGGAGAAACCTGGGAGGCTGTTGCCACAGCAACCGGCACTCCGATGACCACCGAACTCCTGGGGGTTAGGACTCAGGTGGTCTCTCTGGCTTCCTGGCACTGCTCTGTCTTGCCAACCGCAGGAGGAGATCTTGCTACTGTAGCCACCACTCGTTGGCTTTTAGCATCCTGAGGCCCTGCTCTCTGGATACCCGGCACCCTGCTTCTCCCACCGGCACCAGCAGCTGTCTGCTTTGGGCCCCCAGTCCCATCAGTGATCCGTTCCTGGGTTACCTGGGGAAGACTGGTCACTGGTCAGCACGAGGGTGGCAGGGGTAGGGCGGCGCCTCCGAATCTGGGGGGGGGGAGATGGGGAAGCGGGAAGAGGTCAAGGACAGGTGGGACCATGAAAGCTCTGCCCCTTAACATACCTCAGAAAACCTCACAGTGCCCTGGACCCACTGTGCCCATCCCCCTCCCTGAGGGGAGCCGCTCCCAAGCACCCAAAGCCCACGGGTCTCACACTCGCCCCCTCGCCCCGTCTTGCCACTCCATCTTAGTGGCCAAATCTGCTCTAGTGCATCGATCTCTGGCCAGCAGTCCTTCCGTCCATCCTGGATCAATGGTCAGAAATAACCCGGGGAGGGTCCAGGCCTTTCCCTTGGCTCTCAGCCACTCCCACCCCAAGAAGACGTTAACCCTCGGCGGGCCAACAGCATCCCTCCGAGCCCCTCCCTTCCCCTCAGTCCTTGAATGCAGCCTGTTTCTGATCCGCCAGCAGATCTACAACACAGGGAGGAGCCCCAGCTAGGACCCGGGTCAGGCCCTAAAGTTGAGCTGGAAACTCTTACGCTGAGTTTTGAGGTCTCCTTCTAAGACATTAACACACAAAGCTGGTGCACTGTTGGACCCCCGGAGCGCCCCCTCCCCTGCCGCTGTTCTTCTGTCACACTGCCAATAAAGTCAGTTGTCGTTGAAGTCAGCCCAAGGACTCCTGGGACATGTAGTTTTCCCCTTTCTCTGGACTCTTCAGAGCCTTGGAAATGAGTGGAACGAAGGGGGTTGGAGTCTAGGCGGCAGATCCCTCCAGGGGGGGCAGCGAGGAGGAAGACCAACAACACTGAAGGATCAAATCCCCCTGCTTTGCGGCTGGCTTACTCGGCATCAAAGCCACTGGCAGTGTGGGGTGGGGGTTGTAAAACACGGCCCTCCTCTACGCCCAGTGGTGCCAGCAAGGGAAGGAGGGCTGTGTAAGCCTGAGTGAGGGGGGCTCTCCCCAAAGAAGAAGCAGGGGCTCCCAATGGGGCTGGTGGGAGTGGGGCACTGTTTCCCAGGAGCCTCGAGTGGCATCTGTTTTTGGTGACATTTCAAGGTCCCTAGTAGTAGCGGTCCTCTGTGTGTGTATGTGTGTGTGTGTGTGTGTGTGTGTGCGCGTGCACGCACTGCTCAGACATTAACCGTGGATTGTCTCTGCCCATTCCTGGGCTATCCGTGCAAAGGGGGTAGAGCCCTCTTTTTACTAGGAGAAACTCTTCCTCCCTGCAGGGAGGGCAGAAGAGTGGAAGAGGCAGGGGGAGGCAGTGGTGGGGGTGGCTGGGTTGAGATGGCCATCCACGCGGGGAGAAGAGCCTGCCAACGTGGCGGCCTGAGAGGGTGGCGGGGCTCTGCGACCCTGGACAGGCCCCTCCCTTATCCTATTTCCTTGCCTTGGACAAGGTTTCTAATCTCTCGGAATCCTGGAGACCGTGACAGCCTACAGCGGAAGGCAGGGAGGTCACACTTGCTGGGGCTCCTCCCAGGCCTCTTCACCTCGCACCTTTCTCGATTCTGGCTCTCAAGGTCACGCGGTGCCTTTGCTTCTCCAGTCAGGCCGAGGACCTGGGGGCTGGGTCCTCCCTCGCCCCCCGCCACTCTGTGCTCTGTAGCCCAGAGCGTCCAACTCCTTTGGCTGCCCCATGCAGGGCTGGGTTAGGGGTTTCTGCCAAGCCTGGAACTTTCTGCCTATACACTTGGTGATGCAGCAGGAGGGGCTGAGGTTAGACTGCAGGTAGAATTTCAGGCCGTGGAGACACAGATTTCTGAAGATCTCAGTAAGCCAGGTCTGCGTCCCAGCAATCTGGCCCTGTCTTGCTCCTTGGCACTGCCCTACACTCCTCCCTTGTCCCCCAAATCCCTAAACCAGTTGCCCCTCCCCCACCACAAACCCACACCTACTCCACCTGCCTCCTCCAACAGCAAACAGAAGCAGGTGTCAGGCCCTGTCTGGGCCAGTGAGAGGCATTTGGAACCTCCCTTCCCACCCACCCCCCCCCCCCCCGCAGCCCAACTTTTGGGCCTTCTTCTGGGGTGTGAGGTCATTGTAGCCAGTCCCCTGCCTCCAAGCATAACAGCTTTCCCCTTGACCCCAAGGGAACGCTTGGTGCTAGAAGCTCTCACCATCTTCCTCATTCTCAGGAGGCTTGTGTATCTGCATCTGGCCCCTCCCACAGTCACACCTTAGAGGCTGCAGGTGCCACTCACCTCAGGCCGGGGAGGGTAGAGACCCAGGAGTTGTGGGGTGTGCACCTGCCCTTTCCCATCATCCACAGCTGAGTCTGCCACACAGCTGGAGTAGCAACCACAGAGGCCCTCTCCCAGCCCACCTCAACAAGAGGGCTTGCCGGTTTTTCTCTGGGGGTGTGGGGGGGTGTTGCAGCACAGCCAGGGCCTGGCAGCTATTGGGGGAAGCAGAGAGCTGACCTTGTGGGAATGGGATGTTCTAGGGATGGGTGTCTAGGCAGGTGGGCAGAGAATACAGAGAGATGGAGCAATGGGCGAATACGGAGGCATTTGGCAAACAGGCAGTAGTAAGGACCACGGGTGGCCGCCCTCTCCACACACGCTCACTGCTCACTCTCTCGCTGAGACACGCACTTGCTCACAGCTCAGACACTGCCGCTCTGCCAGGCTGCTGAGCTAAAAATAGGCCAGGCCAGGAGGCTGGGCCAGGGCCCTGGACTCCCACCTCTTGAGCGGGGCTGTCACTATGTCTCTCCCTTTGCTGTGGCCCAGCTGGGACCCCCATCTCTAGAAAGCCCCCATCTCTGGCCTCTGAACACCACTCACTCCATCCCATCCCACTCCAGCATCCAAAGGGCAGGAGCCGGGACTCTGGACCCACGTGTCCAGACTCACAGGAGAAGGAACCTCAGCCTACAGACCCGGGCAGCCCCCTCCCCCAAAGCTGCAGGCCTCTGGGCGGCCCTCCTCAGCCCCTCCCCATAGCCAACACTCTCCGGAGCCTGCAAGGTGTGCCTCCAGGTAGGAGGGGACAGGGAGAGCTGCTTTTCCAACTCCCACCCTACCCGCCCGCGCCCTCCCTCACCGACCCCCTCCCTGCCCCCGAGCTGCCACCAACCTCAGAAACTCTGGCGGGGGCTGACTGGGTGGGGGAGGCAAGACGGGTAAAGGGGGAGGGGTCGTGTCCTCGGGCAGGACCCCTCCCCCAGGGCTGGGGCGTGGGGAGTGACTCCCGCGGGGATAGGCAGCGGGTGGAGGCGCTCCTCCTGCGGTCCGTCTCAAGGCACAGATGGGCAGATGTGGCTCCGGCGGTGGGGGAGGGGACGGAAGACCCCCAAAGGAGCGCGTTCGTCCTCAAAGGGGCGCGCTGCTACCGCCAAGACTAGGCAGGGATCCTGGGTGCCCCCGGCCCAGCGGTCCCCCGGCCTCCGCTGGGCGAGTCCCCTGCCGCCCCGCCCTGCTCCGCACCTGCTCCGCCGCCTCGGGGTCAAGGTGCGGCTCCAGCAGCGGGACCGTGAACTGGATCTTCCGGGGACTGTTGTCTTGCTCCATGGCTGGGGCGGCGGCCGCTGCGCCCGCGCTGCGGCGGCGGGGGGAAAGGCGGAGGGACTCGGGGCTGGGGCGGGCGCGCTCCCTTCTCCGCTCCGCTCCGGCCCCGGCCCCAGCCCGGCGCGCTCGGCTCCCGGCTCCCGGCTCAGCGCTCCCAGCTCGCGGCTTCGGGGACTCTGTGGCTGCCGATTGGCTCCGCACCCGCCCCTCCCGGCCCCCTCCCCCTCCCCCAGCCCGGAGCCTTAACCCCGTCGTGGCTGCGCCCGCGGCTGCGGGGGTCACCGCCCCGCGGGCGGGTGCGAAGGCCCGGGCGTGGCCGGGTGGCAGTCTGAGTGGACTGTGCCGGCGGACAGCCGGCTCTCCTCGAAGTTCTCGCCAGGGAGTAAAGGTGGAGAGCGGCTGCGAGGAACTTTTCCAAGCTGGGGCAGGTCTGGGGGACTGGGAAGGTAGGTGGAGGGGCGCTGCGGGAGAGGAGGCGCAAACCCCAGAGAAAGAATTCGTGTAAGGTCTTCCAGGGGGGTGTCTCCCAGAGAAAAGGCCTGAAGGGGGATTTGGGCGTGCAGTAGCGGGGTCTAGGGTTAGATTCGGAGAGGACACACTGGTGGAGGTGAAAACCCGGAGGGGAGCTGAGTCCGGGGCGGGGAGGGCTTGGGTAGGGGCGTCTCTCTGGACTAGCCCTTGCGGGGGTGGTGGTGCGGGGCTTGGAGAGAGAGAGGCTCATGTGGGACTGGGCAGACACAGCATAGGATGGACAGCCAACAATGCTTGTGAAATAGATTCCACTTTCTGCTTGCTAAATTATAGGGATTGGAAACTAGGTGAAAGGCCTTTCCATGGGGTGGCTTGTTTACTGATGGGCTGGGTTTCCACTTTCACCCTGGGCCTCGGTGGAAATGATCTGTGATTGAAGGGGTGCAAGTTAGACCACGTGAAGAACTTACTTGTTTGGGGGAGAGCCCAGGCGTCCATCAATATCATGGAGTGAGGGAGCCAGGGCATTCAGGGAATCGCTGGGCAGAGGGAGGTGGGTGCTGGGTCTAGGACAGCGGCAGGGCTGGCTGGCCACCTCTTTGTTGGGGGCAGGCAGGGGGTGGGGAGAGGTACCGGGAGTGCTGAGTGGCCTAGGCTGGGCCAGGGGAATCTGTTTCTTTTGGATCTTAAGCCAAGCATGAGTTCCCTGCAGGTTTCTGTCTGCTTCTCTGGGGCTCTTAGGATCATCTTCAACTCCCAGTTGCCTCCTCTTCTGGGCAGCCCTTCCCTGGCCTGGATTGCACGCGGCCCCTTCCCCTCCTACCTCCCAAAATAACCTCTCTTGCCCTCCCCCCTGGACATATCCCTTTACATCTGCTGGGCTCAGTTTTCTCTGGGCCAGGCTGGGTTAGAGGGACCCAGGAGCCCTCGCCTTGCTTTGCATTTTAAGCGGCCCCTGTTTTGCCCTGACTTGGCCTCCAGCCACGGTGCCCTACACCCAGCCTACTCCCTCAGAGCCCCTTTGCTGTGGGGTTCTCTGGGCGTGGGGGTTTCCCACTGGTGCCCCCACCCCCAGCTTTGCACCCCCCCACCCTGCGGGAGGGAGGGAGCTGTTGTGGAGGCACCGAAGCAGAGGGAATGAGGGTGTGTGTGGGGTGGAGGTGGGGGTGGGGGGAGCTGCCAGGCCCATTAGGGCCAAGTCACTGCTCCAGCCTCCTCCCCATACACTCCACCTCCTGTGCACACAGAATGGAATCCAAAAGATCCCCTTAAATAGGTGGCTTCTCTGTTCCCATCCTGTTCTGCCAGGCCCATAGATAGGACTTGGAGCCAGGATTCCCTCCCACACCCTCATCTCTGGGGGCTGAGGCCCTGCTCACTGAGCCCCGATCTCATTTGTCAGATGGGCAGAGCGGTTCCTGCCTCCTGGGGTTGAGCATCCGAGGAGGTAAGGCACCTGGCACCTGGAGGACCCTCAGTGGGTCGCTCGCTGCTGTTCCTGTTTCGCCCGCTCCTAGCCCGGCTGCCGCGCTGGGAGGCGGCTCTCCAGCTTCTCTTCAGATCCATGCCGCTACCTCATGTCCATTATTAAAGAAAGATTCCTTCATTTATTTGAAAGGTAGAGTGATTGAGACACACGCACACACACACACACACACACACACGCGTGCGTGCGCTCGCGAGTGCACCTGCCTCTTCCGTCTGCTAGTTCACTCCCCAAATGCCCACAACAGCTGGAGAGCCAGGAACTCCCTCTGTCTCCCATGAGGGTGCAGGGGCCCAAGCACTTGGGCCATCTTCTGCTGCTTTCCCAGGCTCATTTGCAAGGAGCTGGATTGGAAGCGGAGCAACCGGGACTGCGATGTGGGATGCGGGAATCCCAAGCTCCAGCTTAACCCCCTGTGCCACAACCACCCCTACCCCTATTTAGCCTGGGCCTCCTTCATATCCCCTTCTTTCTCTCAAACTTTGGCCTGGTTGTGGAAATTCCTTCCCGAGTCTCACACCCACCCTTCAAGTGTGGCCCCCATAGGTCCTAGATCCTCAGACCTCCTTGTCTGCAGAGCTACAGGTACAGACAGGGACTGACAGAGCTGGGGCTTTGCAAAGATGGCTGGGGGGGGGGGTTGTGTGGGAAGAGGGGCAGGAGCAGCTGTCGCTGGGGCGGAGGCAGAGGAGGAGCAGCAGGAGGAGCCTGGAGGCAGGTGGGCCAGTGTGGGTGGTGGGGAGGGGAGTGTGGCTGGTGGGGGCCATCTGGGAAGGTGTGTGTGTGTCATTGTGACCTTTATTTACACCCATAGCTGTGTGAGTGTCTGCTGGGCTCGTGGGTGTGAGAAGCCTGGGCTGCCCACGCACGGCTAGGGAGCTGTCACGGACCGCACCTGCTCTCGGAGCCCTTGCTACAGCGAGTGAGAGGTAGAGCCGGGTGCCAGTGTCTCCTGCAGCTTGCTTGAGCCCACATCAGGTGTGCCTCAGTGTGCAGGTGCTGGCGTCCCACAGCCGGGGCTGGAGCCGCAGCAGCTGCCCCGCGTGGTACACTTCTGAGTCCATGAATATTTAAGGTTACAGGGCTGTGACGGGGTGATGCAGCCACTTAGTGGCTCCCCTCTCCCCTCCTCCGGGTTAATGGGGCCATTCTTTGTTGCCCTCAGCACTTTCTGCTTTTATTTACCTACTCTGCTCACTCCCACCTACCTCCAGCTGCATTAATTCGCTGATCCTCACAACCAACCGGGTGGAGGGGTAGGTATTAGCGTCTTCACTTTCCAAGGGTACTGTAGGGCGGGGTTGCTGACAGGGGCCACCTGGGCTGGCATCTGGGAGGTGAGGGTCCAATTCCCACCCTTGCTGCCAACTCCCTGGGTGAGTCCTCCCCTAACAATGCACGCACAGGCACACACATGAACATACACATGTACACATAGAGTGCACACATGTACACACACATGCCTGCATGCCCTGTGACAGGGATCTGGCGACCATGGGGGTCTCTTTCTGTCCTAATATTGTCACTCTGAGTTGTGGGGTGGGGTGGGGTGGGGGTGTCACACATTCAGGATGTCTCAGAACCCGGCTTTTAGCACCCAGCAGAGAGGGACCTTGTCTTTGGCTTTGCATTTCTCCTTGCCCAGTTGGGGCGGTGCGGGAGGCTCCTGCTTGTTGAATACAGGGTGCACACGCGCTGTGTCACCTAGCTTTAAGAGCTAGGGCTGGAGATGGCTTTTGTTTTAAAATTTTTATGTATTTGAAAGGCAGATAGAAGGAGGTAGCGAGGGAGAGCTAGATGGGGGAGGGTGAGAGAGAGCTAGAGTGAGAGCGAGTGAGAGTGAGAGCGAGAATGAGAGCGAGAACGAGAGAGAGAGCGCAAGTATTTTCATCTGCTGGTTCATTCCCCAACTGCTGAGCCAGGGCAAAGCCCGGAGCCAGGTTCCCAATCTAGTTCTCCCACGTCGGTGGCAGGAACTCAATTACACGAGTCTGCCAGGGCCTGCATTCGCAGGAAGCTGGAGTTGGGGGCATAAAAGCGGCACTCTGATGTGGGGCACAGGCACCCGGACCAGCGCCCTGACTGCTAAGCCAAGCAGCTGCCTTCATTCCCCGGAAGGAGCAATGACCCCACCCACAAGGGGCCTCCTCGGAAGCCATGTGCTTGCACTCCAGGGCTGCATCTCAGAGCTGTGACAGATGCTCTGAAAACCTGCCCCCCCCCCGGGGGGGGAGTCTTTGACCTCTGCTGGGTTTTGCTCTTTTGCAAATGGTTCAGAGTCTCTAGGGGCCAAGTCTTATGAAGATGGAGGGAGGCCAGGTAGGGGGCAGGCCTTGATCTGGAGCAGAAGCATGGGTGCCCTGTGGAGTCTGTGTGTCCCCTCGTCCCCCAGGGGTGCCAGAGCCCACCTAGGAATGTGTAGAGCTTCTTTGGAGCCCCAGGAGCAGCACTGGAGTAGCGACGTGGGTTCCCCGGGGAGACCTTGGGAGGCCCAGGCCCCGGGGCGGTGTGCAGCTCCGTGTGCCTGTGAAAAAGCCCATGGCAGCCGTTCTGCCAGGCTGGGGTGCACACCCCTGCAGCTGGCGCTCTTGGGAATGAGGCCAGAGCTGCTGACTCACACAGAGGGGCTGCTCACTTCCCAAGTGCTTTGCCTCTTTGCAAACTGTGGAAACCACCAGCACGGGTAGGGGGAACAGCCTGTGGGATCAGCCGGGCCAAGCTTCTGGGCTGGGAGGGCGACACTGAGGCCCGAGAGAGGGAGGAAGCAGCTCTCTCAAGGCCTGGAAGCTTGCCTGTGTTTTCCAGGGAGAAGGGGACTGAAACAGCAAGGCCCAGATGACCCTCGAGATGTAGTGTAGCATCTGGTCCCCAGCACCCCAGTCAGCCCTACCATCCCCAACTCTCTCATAGGTTGAATTTTGAATATTTACATGTGGATATTGGATTTGTTCATTTACTTGAAAGACAGAGTTACAGAGGAAGAAGAAGAAGAAGAAGAAGAAGAAGAGAGAGAGAGAGAGAGAGTTCTTCCACCTGCTGGTTCACTCCACAAATGGCCACAGTGGCTGGGGCTGGGCCAGGCTGAAGCCAGGAGCTCCATCTGGGTCTCCCACTGGGGTACAGGGGCCCCAGCAATTGGGTCATCTTCCATTAGCGGGGAGCTGGACTGGAAGTGGAGCAGCTGGGATTTGCACTGGCCTTCTATGGGATACCAACACGGTAGGCGCAGCTTAACCCGCTGGCTGTACCGCAGCTGCAGCCGCTGGCCCCCTTTCAAAAATGTTGATGCTCACGCCAGGGTGCCACACTGGGGATTGGTATGTGCTTAGTTATTGTGCTGAGCACTAGGGACCCAGTGGAGCGGAAAACAGAGAGCTTCTGTCCCAACTGCAGCCTAGCGGGAGCCAGGGCGGTGGTGGAGTGACCAAGGAGCCATCGTCACTCGAGAGGGAGCCATGGCGGGGGGGCAGGAAGAAGCCAGCACGACCTCCGACTGCCCACACCCCACTGCCCCCCTCCACACTGTGGCAGTCAGACCCCCAGCTGCTGGGGCATTGTGGCCCCTTCGGAGCTCAGCTGTGCTACCTTGCAGCTCTGTGACCCCAGGCAGGTTGCTTGACCTCTCTGAGTTTCAGTTTCTTCACCCTTAAAGGTAGATGAACAACGACAGGCAGCCCTGGTATCTACAGCGAGGGCTGGAATGATGCGAGCTGAGCCAAGAAGCACCTGGGAAAGTTTTCTCCCTGGACTCCGGGGAAAGCAGGGCTGGGGCCTGGGGCTTTCCTGGCTCTCAGAACCCGGAGGACAGAGGTGTGTGCCGGACACCTGCTCCTCCTGCCCCGGCCCCTTTGTTAGAGCAGCCACTCTTTTGTGCGGTTGTGTCTTCCCCAGCAAGGGTGACCACCCTGCTCCGTTAATTAACACCCGCCCGGTTAATGATTAAATCTAATGACTTTGACAAGGGGGCGGGGAGAGTGGAAAATTCCGGAGGGAGGGCAGGTGACCAGGAGCAGGAGCCAACACCCCTGGGGCCCTGGGCTTGTTGTGAGCTGCTCCGATTCTCTCCTGGGGCTGCTCAGCAGGGGAGTGTGGACAGAGCCGGGTCATGTGAAGGTACAGCCCCGTCTGTCCCAGGCCTGGCACAGGGTGGCGGGCCCTGGCTTGCATTCCTGCTGGGGCTGCAGGGATGGGGTGTGACAGAGTTCAAATGTCCTGGGGTGGCCAAAACAAAGTATCCGCAGTTGGGTGGCCTAAAAATCACATGAATTGATTCTCTAGAGGTTCAACACAGGCTCTAGGGAAGACTCTGGCTTTGTTTCGGCTTCTGATGACCTCAGTGTCCCTGGCTTGTGGCAGCCTGGCTCCGTCCTCACCTGGTCTCCTCTCTCTTGTGTATCTTCCTCCTCCTCCTCACTTTAAAAAAAAGATTTATTTATTTACTTGAAGAGTTACAGAGAGAGATGGGGAGAGACAGAGAGAGAGAGCGAGGTCTTCCACTCGCTGGTTCACTCCCCAAATGGCTGCAATAGCCAGGGTTTGACCAGGCTGAAGCCAGGAGCCAGGAGCTTCTTCTGGGTCTCCCACATGAGTCCAGGAGCTCAAGCACTTGGGCCACCCTCCACTGCTTTCCCAGGTGCATTAGCAGGGAGCTCGATGGGAAGTGGAGCAGCAGGACACGAACCGGCATCTATATGGGATGCCAATGTGGCAGGCGGCAGCTTTACCTCTGTACCACTGCGCTGGCCCCCCATATCATCATCTTACAAGAATCCCAGTCATTGGATTTAGGGCCCACTCTGAGTCCAGGCTAATTTCATCTTGACCTCTTCAATCACTTACATCAGCAAAGACCCTCTTTCTATATTCTGAGGTTCTGGGTGCATATGACCCTTTGGGGTGCTGTGCTGATAGGGCAGGGGCTTGGTGAGAGCTGTAGGATGCCAGGCAGCTGGGCTGGAGCTGGCGATAGCTCTTCTTTCCCCAGCAAATGACAGGGACCCTGGGTGTGATTGTGCTGGGTCTCAAGGGGCCTTGAAGCATAGGCTACTGGTGGGAAGAGGGGACAAACGGCTGCTCTACACTGCAGAACAGAATGCCGGGGGAGCTTTGAATGGGTCCCTGTAGTTTGGTTGCAGTGCGGGGAGACTGTAACCCGGGTGAGGCATAACCATGTTTGTCATATAATTAAAACTAAAGCTGCAGGGGCCTGCATTGTGGTGCAGTGGGTTAAGCTACTACCTGCAACACCAGAATCCCACAACAGAGCACCGGTTCAAGTCCTGGCTGCTCTGCTTCTGATCCAGCTCTCTGCTAATGCACCCAGGAAGGCAGCTCAAGTGCTTGGGCCCCTGCCACTCACATGGGAGACCCTGATGGAGCTCTGGGCTCCTGGCTTTGACCAGGTCTAACCCTGGCTGTTGCGGCCATGTGGGGAGTGAATCAGCAGATGGAAGATTCTGTCTGTCTCTGGTGCCCTGACTTTCAAATAAACAAAATAAATTTTAAAAAATATATAGTTGTGGCTGGCACCGCGGCTCACTAGGCTAATCCTCTGCCTGTGGCACTGGCACCCCGGGTTCTAGTCCCGGTCTGGGCGCCGGATTCTGTCCTGGTTGCCCCTCTTCCAGGCCAGCTCTCTGCTGTGGTCCAGGAAGGCAGTGGAGGATGGCCCAGGTCCTTGGGCCCTGCTCCCGCATGGGAGACCAGGAGAAGCACCTGGCTCCTGGCTTCGGATCAGCGCGGTGCACTGGCCACGGCGCGCCAGCCGCGGCAGCCATTGGAGGGTGAACCAACGGCAGAAGGAAGACCTTTCTCTCTGTCTCTCTCTCACTGTCCACTCTGCCTGTCAAATATATATATATATATATATATATTTGCATCTTGATGGCACAGTCCAAGGTGCATTTTAAGCTCATGACATTTCTCATTCCTGGCATTCCCTTACGCTTGGTTCAGGGTTAATCTGTCCCCTTGCTCCTGGGTGGAAAATCGAGAAAGCTTCTTAGCTTTTCTGCTCCCTCGCAGCTATGAGACAGTTTCAAACCAGAACTGAGAATGACTGGTCTAATGTAGGAATCAAAACTGGAAGCAGTAACTGTCACCTCTACAGCCTGCTGGGCCCTGCCCCTGCAGAAGCCATGGTACAGGAGCCAGGGCAGGGCTGGCTGTTCCTCTGTTCCTCCCCCAGGTACTCCCTTGCCTCGGGCCCTCAAACCCTCTCAGTGGCAGTTTTAGAAGGATGGGGTGTGATGGTGGGGGGCCAGAGGGGGTGGGGTGGGGGCAGGGGGTGGGATGGTGGGGGGCAGAGGGGGTGCGGTGGGGAACAGGGGGATGGGATGGTGGGGGGCTGAGGGGGTGAGGTAGGGAGCAGGGGGATGGGATGGTGGGGGGCAGAGGGGGTGGGTGGGGGCAGGAGATGGGATGGTGGGGGCAGGGGTGGGATGGTGGGGGGCAGGGGAGGTGGGGTGGGGGCAGGGGGTGGGACAGTGGGGGGCAGTGGGGGTGGGATGGTGGGGGACAGAGGGGAGGTGGGGGCAGGGGTGGAATGGTGGGGGGCAGAGGGGGTGGGGTGGGGGCAGGGGGTGGGACAGTGGGGGGCAGTGGGGGTGGGATGGTGGGGGACAGAGGGGAGGTGGGGGCAGGGGTGGGATGGTGGGGTTCAGTGAGGTCAGAGCAGTCCGGCAGGTTTATGCTCTTTCGCATCACTTAGAGCCCCGCCCCTTGGGTCACCGTTCTCTCCTGGGCTCCTGGGGCTGGGGCAGAGGTGATCCTGGCTCCTTAGATCCTGCCTGTTCATCAGGCTCCCCTTGTCCCAGGAGCTTGCGACCCCTTCCTTGGCTGTTGGGGCCCCTTTATCCCCTGCGGTGGCCCTTTTGGGCAGGAAAGACCTCTGGGGATGCACCTGTCTGTCCTCGCAGGAGCCTTGGCTGTTCCTTTCCTGCCAGGTAAACTTGAGGAGCCCAGGACACCACCCCTGCAGGAGGCTCCTCTGTCTCCCTCTAACCTACAGGCAGCACCCTGGCCCCAGAACCCTGTGTTTCCAGCTCTAGGGGCCTCAGATCTGGTGCAAGGCGCCTGACTAGGTTGGCGGCAAGGGAGGGGGGGAGGATGAGGCTGACCACACTGCTTTCTCTTTTCCCTTCCTCCTTACAAAATCCCCCTGCATGGTGCTGTGTCTGCTTCCCTTTGATATCCTGGATCTAGCCAAGGGGGACAGAAATACTCAAAAAACTCCCTGGAAGAAGGGGGGCTCGCGGGCTCCCACCACCACGAGGGCACAGGAACTGGAAAGCCTTGTTGGGTTTACCCCATGTCATATGCTCACTGACGTTGCACCGGATGCCACCAAGATGTATGGCGGTTCATAAAAAATTAAACCACAATTTCCTTTGAAATTCTTCATATGACAATTTGGCACTTTGCTTTGAAATCGCTTCTCCTGTATCTCGGTGCCTAGCTGAAATTATAATTCCAATGTCATTTCACAAAAGCAAATGGGAGAGTTAAGGTTGTGTGGGTGTGTGGGGCTAGGGGGTTAGAATCAGGCTGTAGGTCTCCACCATCACCTCCTTGCCTGGGAGAGAGGACATTGCACAAACCACCCGGAGCGGGTGTGGCCACCAGAGGGCGACAGATCCTGCCTCAAACCCTGTGCTGGTCCTCTGTCTCAACGGACCAGATTTCTTTTGTTCAATGTGTGGAGCCCAGGTTTCCGGACCCCGCTGCACTGGGGGCTCAGCTCTCCTGCTATCTCAACCTGTTCTCCAATGCTGACCTTGCTGCTTGTCTTTCTGTTTAAACCACACACACACACACACGGCTCCCATTGGCAGGCTCACTGCCCCAAGCACCTGCAATGGCCAGCTGGGGTTGGGCCAGGCCAAAGCCCTGTGGGTCCTGTTTCTTGGTTGCCTACAGCTGCACCCCGGTTCTTCCCGTTAAAGTGTCAGAAATGACTCGGTCTGCATTCCACACTGGTGGCCACTCACTAAGCACCCACTCACTGGGTGATGGCTGCAGAGACAGACGCTTTGGGTGGGGTCACACTGCCTGGCTAGGAGTCCAATCCTGATTCTTGCAGGTGGGGCTGCTTGCTCTGCCTCTCCAGGGTTACCTCCCTGTCTCTGGAACAGGAATGAGAAGCCCTGCATCCTAGGGGTGTTGCAGGTAACGCAGGAGAGCATGTACAGGAAGCTCTCAGCCCAGCATTTATTATTAGAATGGTAATTATCCTCAGCTATTTCAAAGGCTGTCACATGGAGACCAGAGCTAACTTCCCTGGGCCGCTCCATCAGGCTGAGCTGCTGTCGCATGTCAGAGGGAGCCAGGTGTGGAGCTGGTGGGGCGGGAGGAGGCTCCAGTGTAGCCTCTAGAGTGGGGAGGAGGCAGCCATGCACGGGGACAGCTCTGTGCCTGGAAGTGCCACGCAGAGGCTGCTGGGGCCTTTTCTAACTCAAGGCTGTGGGGTCCTGCGATTCCACGTGCAGGGGCCCGGCCCCTGGGGCAGCGGGAAGGAGCCGGCAGGGGCACAGTCAGGGTCGCGTGAGGCCCTGGCTGTCCTGTCTCCTTGGGTCAGGAGGAGGCCAGGGGGAAACAGGCTCTTTGTTGGCTTTACCTGTACTCGCTCCTGCCTCCGTGCCTTTGGGAGTGCTGGGGCTCCATCTTCTTCTATAAGACCCTGCCCCACGCCCCATCAGAGGCAGTGTCCATTGTGAGTCCCCCACCCCTTCCTGGGGCAGCGGGTTCTGGGAGTGGCTGCCCTTCCCGGGACTGGGCCTCTGAGCTCAGTGGCTTCTCAGTCCTTCCCAGGAGGACCCTAGGGGACCCCGGTCCGTGCCCACTGGAGGAGAGGGCTTTTCTCCGCTGCTCCCCATGGGCGAGGTGAACCCTCCTTGCAGAGCTCCCGTCCTCACTCGCCGTGACCTGGGGAGGGAGCCGCTTTCGTTCATGTCAACACAGTCCCCTCACTCATGAGTTCAATTCAGATTCAGTCACTGAACTGCAGCTCTTTGCCCAGTAATTAGTGGTCAAGGGACAGGAGAGAAGAGAGAGAGCGAGAACGAGGGCTGGAGAGAGAGATCTTCCATCTGTTGGTTCATTTCCCAAATGGTCGCAATAGCCATGTCTGGACCAGGCTGAAGCCAGGAGCCAGGAACTCCATCCGGGTCTCCCATGTGGGTGACGGGGCCTAAATACTTGGGCCACTTTCTGCTGCCTTCCTAGTTGCTATAGCAGGGAGCTGGATCAAACGCAGAGCAGCTGGGACTCAAATCAGGACTCTGGTTTGGGATGCAGGCTTTGTGAGTGGTGGCTTAACCTGTTGTGCTGTGACGCCGGCCCCTGCTGTGCACTTTAGAAAGATCACCTGTCTAATGAGGGGTGGAGGAAGAGCTGGGAGGGGTGAGGACAGAGGTGATGAGGATTTCCAGGAAGCCACTGCAGAATGCCAGGTTTAAGTACAGTGGTGGGGCCTGGTGGTGGAGTGGAGGTGGAGAGAGGGAGGAAGTCAGTTATATCATGCATGATACATCACATGCTATATCACGTATCATACATCACATATCACATGCCACACACCATATGTTATATCACACATCATGCATATCACATCATGTTATATCACACATCACACACATGTTATATCATGTATCACACCACACACCACATACCACAATCATGTGTTATATCACACATCATGTATATCATGTCACGTTATATTATGTATCACATGTGTTGTATCTCATATCATACATCACATAACACACATCATATGTTATATCACCCATCATGCATATCACATCATGTTATATCACATATCACACACATGCTATATCACGTATCATGCATATCACACACCACAATTATATGTTATATTACACACCATACATATCACGTCATGTTATATCACAGACCACACATGTGTTATATCATGCATAATACATCACATATCACAACCAGATGTTATATCACATGTCATACATCATATGCTTTTCTTTTTTAGTTAGACAGTGAGAGAGAGACAGAGAGACAGGTCTTCCTTTTCCATTGGTTCACCCTCCAATGGCTGCTATGGCCGGCGCACTGCTCCGATCTGAAGCCAGGAGCCAGGTGCTTCCTCCCAGTCTCCCATGCAGGTGCAGGGCCCAAGCACTTGGGCCATCCTCCACTGCCTTCCCAGGCCACAGAAGAGAGCTGGACTGGAAGAGGAGCAACCGGGACAGAATCTGGTGCCTCAACCAGGACTAGAACCCAGGGTGCCAGCGCCGCAGGCGGAGGATTAGCCTAGTGAGCTGTGGTGCTGGCCAAATACATCATATGCTATATCACATCTCATACATGTTATATCATGTATCAGATATCATACATCACATACCACACATCATGTTATGCCATATATAATACATCACATTATATCATGTATCATATACCACATACCACATGTCACACATCACATTATATATGTATCGTACATCACATTAAATCAAGTATCATATATCATGTATCACATATCATACATCATATGTCATACCAAATATCACATATCACACATCATATGTTATATCACACAGCATGCATCATATATCACATATCATGCATCATGTTATATCATGTATTACAGATCGTATGCTATATCATGTATCATACATCACACATCACATATCACACATCATGTTATATCATGTATTGTGCATCATATATCACGTATAATGCACCATTTATACCATGTATCACACACCACATATCATGTATCATACATCATAAATCATGTATCACACATCATATGTTATATTGCATATCACATATCATATACCATGTATCCTACATCATGTGTTATATCATGTATCTTAGAGGGTGCAGTGCAGTGTGGAAGGGGGACCTGGAAGAGAGAAATAGATTGATGGCTGGGTGAGAAAGCCTCGGCTGGCTTTGAAAATAAAGGCATGAGGCCATGGGCCAGAGTGTGGGAGGCCTGGAGGAGCTGCAAAGGGCAAAGGTGTAGGTTCTGCCCTGGAGCCTTCAGGAAGGAATGGCGTCCCGCTGACACCCATGGCTTCAGCCTCATGGGTCCCACTGTGACTTTGCAAGTACAGAACGGTCAGATAACAAACGTGTGCTGTTCTAATCCAGGAAGTTTGGGGGGAAGGGTGATTGTAAATAGAAAACCGATACAAGATGAAAAGCGGTCATGGTGGGGTGGCTGCCCCCTCCTGCAGGCTGGGGTGCTATGACAGCTGGCGGGGCAAGTGTATGCTGGGCTGTGCTCACAGTGGTGCTGGGTGCCTTGGCAGGGAAGGTTCCGGATGTTCCGAAGCAACTTTGCTTCCTTATCACCTGCCCTGTTTCCGGAGGGCACACACTGGACAGGGCTCCCTCCTCCTCCCCTTCTCCCTCCCCTCTCTCTCCTCCAGGGAGCACCTGCTGTATTTCTCTGTTTAGTGGCTCAGGTGGGAAGGTGGAGAAAGGGTGCCTTTTGGACTTGTGTCTGAGTGACATCGTTGAGCCCAGTTTGGCCAGAGAGGCCAGTATGCTGTAGGCTGCCTGGCCCTTAGTTTGTGGGGACAAGTTTAATTTGGTGCAAAAAATTTTGAAATCCATGTGTATCTTTTTCTTTAATTTTTTTAAAAAAGATTTTTTAGACATTATGCTTTCTTTTAAAAAAGCTTTTTATTTATATAAGATGAACAAATTTCCTGCATTTCATATATACAGATTTAGGAGCATGGTGATACTTCCCACCCTACTCTCCCTCCCACCCATCTCCCTCCCTCCCTCCCTCCCTCCCACTCATACTCCCTCCCTCCCTCCCTCCTCTTTCCTTTCTTATTCTTTTTTTTTAATTTTCTCAATGACATACTTTCAGTTTATTTTATAATCATAAGCTTAACCCTCCACTAAGTAAAGAACTCAGCAAATAGTAGGAAAAAAAAGAAACCACTGTTTCTCAACAGTAGAGACAAGGGCTGTAAACTAATTAAATCTCAAAATAACAACTTCATTCATATGCATTGCATTTTTATAATCTATTTGTTACCATAGATCAGACAAAACATGATATTTGTCTTTTTGGAACTGACTTATTTTATAATAAGTATAATGGTTGTCAGTTGCATCCATTTTGTCGCAAAAGATAGGATTTCATTCTTTTTTTATAGCTGTGTAGTATTCCATAGTGTGTATATATCCACATTTTTTTAATCTGGTCATCAGTTGATGGATATCTATGTTGATTCCATATATTAGTTACTGTGAATTGAGCTGCAATAACCATGGTAGTATAGATTACTCTTTCATATGCTGATTCCTGTTCCCTTGAGTAAATTCCCAGGAGTGGGATGGCTGGATCAACGATATATCCATCTGCAGCATTTTGGGGTATCCCCATACTGTATTCCACAATAGCTGTACTAGTTTACATTCCCATCAACAGTGGATTAGGGTACCTTTTTTCCCATATCCTCACCAGCATTTGTTGTTTGTTGATTTCTTTAGGAAGGCCATTCTAACTGGAGTGAGGTGAAATCTCATTGTGGTTTTGATATGCATTTCCCTGATGGCTAGTGATCCTGAGCATTTTTTCATGTCTGTTGGCCATTTGAATTTCATCCTTTGAAAAATACCTGTTCAAGTCCTTTACCCATTTCTTAACTGGATTGTTTGTTTTGTTGTTGTTGAGTTTCTTGAGCTCTTTATAGATTCTGGCTTTTAATAATCCCTTATCAGTTGCATAGTTTACAAATATTTTCTCCCATTCTGTCAGTTGCCTTTTCACTTTCTTCAGTTTTTCCTTTGCTGTGCAGAAGCTTCTTAGCTTGATGTAACCCATTTGTCTATTTTTGTTTTTATTACCAGTGCTTCTGGGGTCTTTTCCAAGAAGTCTTTGCCTATTCCAATGTCTTGCAGGGTTTCTCCAATGTTTTCCTCTAGCAATTTGATGGTATCAGGTCATAGATTTAGATCCTTGATCCATTTTGAGTGGATTTTTGTAGAAGGTGTAAGGTAGAGGTCTTGTTTCACACTTCTGCACACAGAGAACCAATGTTCCCAGCATTATTTGTTGAAGAGACTGTCCTTTCTCCTGGGATTGATTTTAGCTCATTTTTCAAAGATTAGTTGGTTGTAGATGTGTGGATTGATTTCTGGGGTTTTTATTCTGTTCTATATGTCTGTTTTTGTGCCAGTGTCAGGCTGTCTCGCTTATAACTGCTTTGTAGTATATCTTGAAATCTGGTGTTGTAATGCCTCCAGCTTTGCTTTTGTTGTTTAAGATTGCTTTAGCTATTCAGGGTCTCTTGTGTTTCCATATGAATTTTAACATCATTTCTTCTAGGTATGAGAAGAATGTCATTGGTATTTTGATTGTAATCATATTGAATATGTAAATTGCTTTGAGTAGTATGGACATTTTGATGATATTAATTATTCCAATCCACAAACATGGAAAATTCTTCCATTTTTTGGGTGTCTTATTTTTTTCTTTAATGTTTTGTTATTTTTATTGTAGAGATCTTTCACTTCCTTGATCAAAAGTTAAAAAGTTTATTTGAAAGACAGAAAGAGAGAGAAAGAGAGAGAGAGAAATCTCTTATCCACTTGTTCACTTCCCAGATGGCTCTGCAGCAGCCCAGGCTGGCCCAGGTTGAAGCCAGAAGCTCAGTCCAGGTCTCCTATGTGGGTGGCAGAGACACAACTACTTGAGCCATTACCTCCTAGATTGTGCATTAGTAGGACGCTGGAATCAGAAGTGGGGCTAGGACTTGAACCCAGGCGCTCTGATAGGAGCATCCCAAGTGGCTTCTTAATTGTTAGGCTAAATGCTTGCCCTCATGAAGAGTTTTTTGGTAATATGTCTTTTCCATAGAATTTTTGAAGATACCTGTATGTCCATTAGCAAAACTGTTGCTTTGTTCTCCTTTTTGCCTCACCCCGTTCTCTGGGCAACTTCTTCCATGGCCAGACTCCCGAGGTCCTTCCTGCCAATGCCAGTGGCCCTCCCTGGAGCTGTGCTGGGAAAAGTAACACTTGCCTTGGGGAGCCCAACTACACTGGGTTTTAACAGCCAGGAGCTCTGAAGTATAACTCTGATTTACAACTCTGCAGGTGCATCTGAGGCTGGAATGAAATTGCCCTAATTCCATGTGGGTACAGAGCCCAGGACGGCCAAATGTTGGCTCCAAATTATGTGCCTTAGCCTTTAGTAGGCAATGCTAGCCTGCCTGTCCTGGTATTCATCATCTGCTTCTTTTTGAAGTGCATTTAGGGTCACGAAAGGAATCACAGGGGAATTTTATTTACAGCTTGATCTCAAGCTCTTGAAATTATTTCCTATCACAGTCTCCAGTTGGCTTGGGGCTGGACATTCATTAAGCTAGACAGGGCTTACAGATTTTAGACGCCTGCTGTGGGATTAAACATGGAACTGTGATGGTCTTCACTCGGATGAAAAGGAACAGGACCTCTTAATATAGAAGTTTCACTGTGAATGAGCACGGAGGAAAACTCATTGGAATTATCCTAAACATGAAAGGCAGAAGAGAAATGAACAAGTTCTGTCCTTGAGACACTCTGTCTCAAGAAATCGCTGTCACTCGGAAACCAGGAGACGTAAGTTCCACCATCGGAGGTAAATCTTCATCTTACAGTGAGAAAAGTCAGAGAGGGAGGGGAAGGGAAAGTAAGGCAGCTGTTGGTTGAGCTGGGGGGAAAGACAAGATGTTCTTGGGAGAAGAGTTCTTATAACCCATGCTTCAGATATCTTAGAAGAAAGAGGAAATGCCTTCATGCCTAAATACTTTTAAGGCTGGAACTAGAAAAGAGCAGAATATTTGTTCATCACCAGATACTTGTGGCGGGGGTGGTGGTGGCTGCATCCCAGGGAGCTTTAATAACCGCGAACATAGGAGCAGGTGCTCTGCACAGTGGTTAAGACGTGGATTGGGACTCCCATGTCCCATATGGGAGTGTATGGGTTCGGGATCTGGCTCTGCCTCTGGTTCCAGCTTCCTGTCAGGGGCAACAGGTGAGGTTTCAAGGGGTTAAGTCACTGTCACACATTTGGGAGACCTGCACGGAGTTCCCAGCTCCTGGCTTCAGCCCGCTCCACTCCTAGCTGTTGCAGACATTTGGAGAATAAACCAGTGGAAGGGAGTTCTCCTTATTTGTCTCTTTGTCTTTCTGCCTTTCAATAAAAGAAAATAAATAAGTAAACAATGAAGAAAAAAAAAAAAACAACCCCACACTGGTCCAATACGGAGTGAGGCCACTAGGGGGAGCATGGATCCAGGAAACTGTTGTGGGGAGTGAGGGAATAAGCCGGCAGGTGCACTTCCTCCTGCAGGCATTGTTGACTAAGTTTCCCAGGGGACTGAGCTGTGTTTGGGGAGTGGGTATTACCCACGACTGAAGAGTCGTGCCCAAGAAACAGGTCGTGCATTTCCTGAGATGATGAAACCTGCTCTAAAGAGAAGTGATGCATGAAAGGGGCAGACTGAGTCACTTCTGAATCAAATTAGGACGACTGGGGGCATTGCTTTAAATCCTAACTATCACCAGATGACAGAATGGACAGAGTGTGAGCCCCCACCCTCCAATGGCTACTTGCTGTCAACATGTATGTCTTCTTGAGAGATCTCTCCCACTGGAGGTTGAAGGTCCCGTGCTGGGAGCTCGATAAAGAGCTGGCACAGACCAGAGCATCCTGGCGAGGCGAAGTTGAGGCTCGCTCTCTCTTCTCTCAGACCCCACACAGTTGCTGCCATGAGCAAGGTGACTCTGGCTGAGCTCGCGTGCCTCTGCACGGCTGTGGGAATTGGAGGAGGAAGAGGAGGAGGAGGAGGCTCTGCCTGAACGGCCTCATTCTCACCGCATGCATTCTGCCTGCGTTCTGCCCTGGCTAACTAAGCATGACTGATTTCTGTCCCCTGTGCTGCCATGAGCGGCCCACCGCTGCGACACTGAGGAGGAGAACAGGCGACAGGGCTCACGGGCAGCAGCAGCAGGAGTGAGCCCGGCCCGTGTGCACGAGCACCACCCTGATGCCAGCTTTTACTACTTCCTTCTCTTTCACCTTGAACCTGCATGAAAACTTTTTATGCCACTGCACCCCTGCCTGCGGTCACCCCCACACAAACCCATGCACTAGGTTTTGGGGAAACTGCCTTGCTCTGAGACCTGAGATGAAGCTCGATTTTGTGAGTTTTGCTGTTGTGGAGCTGGCGCTGTGGTTTCTGCTTGTGTCCTAGTTAAATAGACATTGACAACGAGGGGCCCATGAGCCACTAGGGGATGAATTAATAATCCTCCCCTTTGGAGTTGCTGGAGTAACTGCACACACTTCAGGGTTTGGAAAAAGACCAGCAGCCAGTGCCCTACCTCCTGCCATCACTGCTTCCCTCTGTCCCTAGGGGAGTGCCCCATGCTCATAGCTCTCCCCACTCCTCAGGGGGCTTGCGAGGTCTCCGCCCAGTCCCTCCCACAGTCACACCTTAGAGTCTGCAGAGCACTTCCCCACGTGGGGAAGCAGGAGTTGTGGAGTGTGCACCTGCCCTCTCCCTCCACATTCACATCTGGAGTAACAGCAGAGACCCTCTTCCAGCCCACCCCAGGAGGGCACACAGTTTTCCCCGGGTTGGGGGGGGGGTGCCCAGCCAGATCCTGGCAGCTGTTGCAGGGAGCAGAGAGCTGACCCTGGGGGAACAGGATGTCCTTTAGGCAGGAGCGCTAGGCAGTTGGACAGCTCCAGGTTCCTTTCGGTGAGAGCCCCTGGCACAGAAGGAGCCACATAAAACATTTTTTAAGGGTGGCATTTTGAACTTTCATTTTCTCTCATTTTAATTGGAAAGGGAAAGTGTTTCAACGCTGTACTTGTTTACTTTTAAAATCAGGAGAGAGTTTATGTTTGCATGTAGGGTAACATTTTGTTGTGCTGTTGAGTCCTCTGGTGTTTAATACTGCAACTTAGTGCTTAGTCGAGTGAGCTGGCTTGAGCAACTCGCTGGGCTGACTGGAATCAGTCCTGGGGTTAATTTGTGCTCTGTTTTGTTTTTATTATTTATTTGGGAGGCAGAGAGAGAGAGAGAGAGAGAGAGAGAGAGAACCAGCGAGCTGGTGAGCACACACAAGAGAACGCTTCCCTCCTAGCTCACTCCCTGACTGCCTGCAGGACCTGGGGCTGGCCTGGGCTGACCCAGGGAACCAGGAACTCAACAGGTCCCCCGCGTGGGTGGCAGAAGGCTGAGTACCTGAGCCATCACTGCTGCCGCCCAGCATTAGCAAGAAGCTGGGTATGCAAACCAGGCACTCTGATACCGTATCCCAGTGTCTTTTTTTTTCTTTAAAGATTTATTTATTGATTTGAAAGGCAGAGTTACAGAGAGGCAGAGGCAGAGGCAGGGAGGGAGAGGGAGAGAGAGAGAAAGAGAGAGAGAGAGAGAGAGATCTTCCATCTGATGGTTCACTCCCCAAGTGGCAGCAACGGCTGGAGCTGAGCTGATTGCAAGCCAGTAGCCAGGAGTCTCTTCTGGGTCTCCCACAAGTGTTCAGGGGCCCAAGGACTTGGGCCGTCTTCTACTGCTTTCCCAGGCCGTAGCAGAGAGCTGAGTGGGAAGTGGAGCAGCCAGGACTCAAACCGGCGCCCATATGGGATGTCTTAACTGGGGGCTAACCTGCTGCTCCCTAATTTGTATCCTATTTAATCCAACTCAGAGACCTTAAGGGTCCACAGGAGGCTGTCCACCCCTCTCATTCCAGGAAGATACAAAGAATACTGGTAATACTAGGGTAACTGTGGCTGATGATAATCATATTTATATTTGATTTGATCATTCACATGGCATACATGTGTAGAAATATCACACTGCACTCCACAAATACATTTACTTATATGTCAAGTCAATGCAAAAAATATTAAAAACAGAATAGTGGTGGGAAATTATATTTCAGTTTCTTCACCTGAAAATAGGGTTAACTTTGTAGAAGTCTTTTTTTAATAGATTTTATTTATTTATTTATTTATTTGAGAGGTAGAGTTACAGACAGTGAGAGAGAGAGGCAGAGAGAAAGGTCTTCCATCTGTTGGTTCACTCCCCAAATGGCCGCAATGGCCGGAGCTGCACCGATCCCCCCTAACTTTATGTCTTTGCAGGGCTTAGCAGGTGGCTATGAATAAAGCATTTGGACCTAGGGCCTTCTGTATAGTAGGAGCTGCATCCCACAGAGCCATATGATGAGGCCACTTTTGTAGGTCACAAATGACCCAATGCCTGTAAGAGGGGGAAAGGGGAGCTGTCTCTGACATTTCGCTGGCCTTCCCCAGCCCCCCCCCCCCCCCAGCCACACCTGCACTTGGTGGGAGAGCGCAGGCCCACGTGCTAAGAGATGGCACTGGGGACTAGGTTTCCCAGAGTTCCTGATTCCTTACACTGCCTTGTCCAGATCTCCCCGATCTTATGGCCAAGCTTGGCCAGTTTTCCCTCTGAGATGGTGGCTGGGAGGATGGGGAGAGAAATGTCAAGTTCAGACTGCCTCCCTCCCCACCGTCTCCTGCACTCTAGCGGAGGACTTTGCTCAGGCAATCCCGGGGACCTGACCATTCACCTCTTCCTAACCCCACCCATTTCCTCCCAAGTGGCCTCCAGCCCCGCCTTTTTTCCCACCTGCAGTGGAGGGAACGCTGTAGTCTCTTCCAATCGTAGCTAGCGTTCACGAACCTGTCCTCTCCGGGTTTGGCGTGAAGCAGCTTGGGTTTTCGACTCTTTGGTTTGGTGGAGTTTACCACCACATTCTCTTGGGAGGCCAGCTCCTCTCTGGAGATGAGTACCTCCTTGGAGAGGTCCTCAAGGGAGACCCGGTCCTTCCAGGGTGGTTGATAGGGAACAACTGGGGAGCTGGCACCAAGCAGATGGAGCAGAGAGGGCACAGTGAGAAGCAGCTGGCAGGTGCTGGTTCTTGTCCTTTAACCATCTGAGATAGGAGGTAAGCGGGGTTGAGTCACCACCTAATTAACATACGCCTAATTAACATACAGGACTTTTTTTAGTTTTACAGTCTAGTGTTTATTTTATGTTATGGCAGGTACACTTGACTTTAAAAATTTAAAGCATAGATTCCTTTCCTGGTTGTATTTTCTTTTTTTTTTTTTTTCTTTTCTTTTGACAGGCAGAGTGGACAGTGAGAGAGAGAGAGACAGAGAGAAAGGTCTTCCTTTTTGCCGTTGGTTCACCCTCCAATGGCCGCCGCGGCTGGTGTGCTGCGGCCGGCGCACCGCGCTGATCCGAAGCCAGGAGCCAGGTGCTTCTCCTGGTCTCCCATGGGGTGCAGGGCCCAAGCACTTGGGCCATCCTCCACTGCACTCCCTGGCCACAGCAGAGAGCTGGCCTGGAAGAGGGGCAACCGGGACAGAATCCGGTGCCCCGACTGGGACTAGAACCCGGGTGCCGGCGCCGCAGGCGTAGGATTAGCCTAGTGAGCCGCGGCGACGGCCCTGGTTGTATTTTCTTATGATTGATTTCTTAATATGGTTGTATTACAATATACTCGGTTGTTTTTGGTTGAGCATATAGGATTAAGCACACATCATAACCCAAATCTGGGGCTGGCTCTGTGGCATAGCGGGTAAAGCCACCGCCTGCAGTGCCCACATCCCATTTGGGTGCTCTGATGTGGCCTGGGAAAGCAGTAGAAGATGGCCCAAGTGCTTGGGCCCCTGCACCCATGTGGGAGACCTGGAAGAAGCTCCTGGCTTTGGATCGGCCCAGCTCTGGTCATTTTAGCTGTTTGTGGAGTGAACCAGTGGGTGGAAGACCTCTCTCTCTCTCTCTCTCTCTCTCTCTCTCTCTCTGTGTCTGCCTTTTAAATAATGAATGATAATAATAAAAAGATACACATCTAGGAGCCCCTGAAAGTCTTGTCCTTGACTTGGACTACCATTGACGGGGAATTCCATTTCTCCTGGCAAATTCGCCTTCCCAATGAAAAGAGATTAGCTTTGCAAATGCTTGTCCCATTATCCAGGGCTTTGGAGGAGTTCCTTACTACTGCTTCTTTTCCTCTGAACACTGGGAATTGCTTGCCTCTGCCTTCTCTGGCTTCTGCAGGTAAACTGGGGGAAGCTAGCTTGAGGTTAAACCACGTCCAGAACAAATCGACAAAAAGGAATCCTGCAGTGATCATGGTTTTTGGACTGTGGGGTGGGGACCTGGGGCAGATGAGCCCCCCTGACATCCTTGTGAAACCTTTTTTTTCTTGGTGGGAGTGTTCCAGGGAAAAGACCTCGGTTCTTTGTCTCACATGGAAGATGAATTTCCAAGCGGACAAGCAGAGAGATTTAAAAAGCAAGACTTACTAGAGTCAAAGGCCCCCAGCCAGAGGGGCATGGAGAGGGGGCTTCCAAGACAGGAAAAGACCTGCAGGGCCAGGTGGTAGTTAGGTTTTTAAGCACAATTTTGGAAAAACAAAACTTGGCAATCAGATTGACATTCAGTCACAAGGCAGGGACAAAACCCCTCAAAAGACCTACTGACGATGCTTTATCCTATCTGGCTTGGGGAAGGGTGAGCTAGGTCACTTGTGTTCACTGTAAACTGTGAGTCAGGAGGGTACAGCCACTACCCCCTTGCTATTCTCATGTAAATTTGGAGGCTTTCAAGGAGTGGGCAGGCATGTGCTTTTGACCTTGCTCAAAGATAAGCCTGGCAGGAAGGCAAGCAGTCTGCACCCCAAATTTCCACTGGGACCACCCTGTCTTCCTATTCACCCATCTGAGTCCTCACCAGGCCATCAGGGGTCTCCTCTACCTACTCTGTCAAGGACTGCACCTGTGGTGCAGCTCCACTGATTCCTGGCCTGGAGACCTTGGCCAGTGAGTGCATCAGGAAGGCTCAAGCCAGGAGGGGCTCTGTCTGCAGCACTGTGTCCCCCGGGGGAGAGTTCATGCTTTACTGGACAACCTTGCCCCGCTACCCACTTCCTCTAACAGGGATGTCAGCGGGACACTCACGGGCGTTTGGGTGCTCAGGCGCGAGTTTGTCTTCTGGCACTGAGAAAGAAGAGGTTAACGTGACCAGAGGTCTCCAGGCTGCGCTCTGCCTTCCTCTACTCCGTTGCTTGCCATTTACAGCGTATGTTTGTTTTTTTTTTCGCCCAGGAGGTGGTTCCATGGATGACAGGTCCTCCCCTAGCTGCTTAGTGTATCCCATGTGTGTGGCACAGGTGAATGAGGGTGTGCGTTCTCTTGTTCAGAGAGGGTAGGGAGGAGTAGAGAAGGGAAGTCTAGGGTGCTCTGGCATCGCCGAGACTGGAGTCTAATTTGAATCTTGGAGGAGCCATGTTCTGCCCTGATTTGGGTCCAGTTTGGCCACAGCCCCAAGCTGTCTAGGTTGCAGGATTCCTGGGGGCCATAAGCCCTCGCTCCTGCCTGCACACCTGAGTCATCGCTGGAGCCCGTTGATTCCCACCCCCCCCACCCCCACCCCCCAGTGAGGAGGGCCTGTCCGAGAGCTGAGGGCACTCACCTTGCAGGACAGCAAGGGAGGTGGAGGCCAGGCTGGCCAGCAGCAGGATGGCGAGGAGTTTCATGGTGGAGCTGCTGCAGGCCCGCTCTTCCCGGGGAGGCTGCGTGGAGGTGCGGAGGAGGCGGCTGGCAGGGGCTGTATTTATTCTGGGGGTATGCGTGGGCTCTGGGGAAGCTGGCTCAGGATTGGACCGGGGAGTTTCCCATTCTGAAAGCATTTGCTTTTGGGAACCGGAGCTTCTGAGAAACCAGTTACCAGGAATGTAGGGCCCCCAGCTTTCCCCAGGCTGGACTTGTGCCAAGGTGTGCCAGCCCCAGGCTCCATCCCTGCAAGTCCTTGGAACAACTTCCCAGGCGAGTGGTCCCTCCTGCAAGTCACTCATGACTACTGTTGTCTCACTTTTATTTGTGTGATCATTTGATTGTATCCGTCTCCCACATCTCTGCTTCCATGGTGGTTGGATTGTATATTTTTCTTGCACCTTGCAAGTGGCTGGCGCATGGGAAATACTAGTGAGGTGATGAATCAGGGTCAAGCTGTCTTCTAGGGTGCATGTAAAACTCACCACTGGTTCAGGAACCAAGGAGAGAGGCAGGTATGAGATTCTGACTGTATGCTGGGCTCTGCTCACGAGCTATGGGTGGGAGGTACATGCTCTTTACCACGCAAAGAAACTGATGTTCATAGAGATGAGAGGACATGTGCGAGGTCACATAGCCAGGTAGGGTTGGACCTAGGTCAGTCTAACTCCATCGCCAGGGCCCAGGGCTTTAGAAGGAGCTCAAGAGGGAGCAGTGGGATGCATGTTCTGGGAGCCCTCTAGAGAGCAGGGCAGGGGGAGGGCCCAAGGCTCAGGCCCTGGTCTTGGACCTGGGATCTGAACTCGTTGATCTGCTGTGTCCTTGTCCAGCTGGAAGCCTGGATGATCTCTCGGAAAACTCTGTTTTGCATCAGCTCCAGGAAGGAGAGGGCCGCTGTGTCCCGAGGCTGAGCCTGGTGTCCTCAGTGGGGAGCAGGGCTTGTTGTGTGTGTGGGCGGCCTGGAGGGGGCCGGGTCCTGCCTCCAGCCCACAGAGGAGGCTACGCTGTGCCTGTCAACATGAGGTGCTCCCTCCACTGCCCAGGGAGGGAGCAAGGGGAGAGCCCTGGGGTCTGGCAGGTGCACAGCTCTTTTGCAGGGTGAGGTGGTGAGGTGAAGGAAGTTTGTCTGGGCTGCCTCCCACTTGTGCTTCCTCACCGATTTCCCTCTCTCTCCAGAGACCTCCCCTCTCGCAGCCGGGGGAGGAACGGGGACAGATGCGATGTTCACAGCTGGTCCCTGGGGGCAGGGTTTCAGGTGTGCAGGCTTCTGTTCGTTTTCTTTCTTAAGATTTACTTATTTATTTGAAAGGTAGAGGTACAGATGAGAGGGAGAGGGAGAGGGAGAGGGAGAGGGAGAGGGAGAGGGAGAGGGAGAGGGAGAGGGAGAGGTGTCTTCCATCCGTCAGTTCACTTCCCAAATGGCTGCAACAGCCAGCGCTGAGCCAGGCAGAAGCCAGGAGCCAGGAGCTTCCTCTGGGTCTCCCATGTGGGTGCAGGGGCCCAAGCACTTGGTCCGTCTTCTGCTGCTTCCTCAGGTGCATTTGCAGGGAGCTGGATTGGAAGTGGAGCAGCCAGGACTCGAACCGGTGCCCATAGGGGACACTGGCATTTTAGGCAGTGGCTTTACCCGCTATGCCATAGTGCTGGCCCCTTGGAGGCTTTTTCTAATATACCTAACCATCAACAGGCGGAGGTCCCCTCTCCTCCTGATGATGCCGTCTTAGTGTTTCACAGCTCTTCTGTCCTGTAGTCTGTCTACACTGCAGCCTGCCCTCTGTGCTAATGCTAGAGGGATCTCCCGAGGTTTACCCCATTTCTTCGTTCCAAAACCTTAGTAACCTGGTCCTCTTACCTGCCCCACCTCATTTTTTTTTTTTTTGACAGGCAGAGTGGACAGTGAGAGAGAGAGACAGAGAGAAAGGTCTTCTTTTGCCGTTGGTTCACCCTCCAATGGCCGCCGCGGCCGGCGTACCGCGCTGATCCGATGGCAGGAGCCAGGAGCCAGGTGCTTTTCCTGGTCTCCCATGAGGTGCAGGGCCCAAGCACCTGGGCCATCCTCCACTGCACTCCCTGGCCACAGCAGAGAGCTGGCCTGGAAGAGGGGCAACCGGGATAGAATCCGGCGCCCCGACCGGGACTAGAACCCGGTGTGCCGGCGCCGCTAGGCGGAGGATTAGCCTAGTGAGCCGCGGCGCCGGCCTCCACCTCATTTTTTAACTCCACGCAGCACTCCCTACTCACGAACGTGTTATACAGATGGTCTCCAGATGATGCTAATTTTGGCTTGGGGTTTTTTTTTGAGCTTTGAATTTTGGCTTTTTTCGGGGCTAACGATTCGTGGTACAATGCTCTCTCGGGACGCAGGGCAGCAGCAGCGAGCCGCAGTGAAAACGGAGATCACCAGGGTCAACAGCCGGCACGCCGTAGTGTGCTGTGTCCCCAACCTCGCATGTTTAGGGGTTATGCATATCCAGTCTGTTCGAATTTATTTGGGGGAGCACACACACACACAGGGAGAGAGGGAGAGAGGGAGAGAGGGAGAGAGGGAGAGAGGGAGAGAGGGAGAGAGGGAGAGAGGGAGAGAGGGAGAGAGGGAGAGAGGGAGAGAGGGAGAGAGAGAGAGAGACAGAACACTCCTATCCACCAGGGCTGGGCTGGAGCCGGGAATCAGGAGCCCAAGCCAGGTCTCCCACATGGGTGGCAGCCACCCAGTCACATGAGCCAGCATCACTGCCTCTCAGGGTCCACGTGGGCAGGAAGCTAGGATCAGCAGCGGCAGCTGGGAATCGAATGTGATGTGGGCCATGGGTGTCTTAACTGCTGGGCTACAGGCTTGCTCCCTCTTCAGTATACTTTGACTTAATGATACCTTCATTTGCGATGGATTTGTCAGGATGTAAGCCCATCACGGGTTGAGGAGCTTCTGCTCCAGTTCACGCTGATCCTGGGTCACCAGTGCTCTGCCCTCTCCATCTGCTGCTCCAGCCCCGGTGTCACCTCCTCCCCGGAGAGAGCTCACCCCCTCACCTCCCCTGGTTCACCACGTCACCTTTGGTTCTACAGTACGTTGTTTATCTCTGCAGCTTCTCACCGTGGAGTGTAGCTATCCGTCTTGAAATCTATTGCTCTCACTGGTCGATTACCGTTTTGAGAACAGGAACCTCAGTGTACTTAATTCATTTAGCATAGACCTCAACACTTGCTAAGTACTCCAGACTAGTTTTGTTCAATGACTTAATTTGCCCATTGAAAGCTGGCCCCTGGGGATGTTTGACCAAAGAAATATCTACGGTGTGTGTGTTTGATCTCTGCGAAGCCTTCCCCTTCAACAAATAAATACTTCAACAAGTGTACTGAATGCTTGCCACACTCGTCTACCAGTGGGCGTGGGAGCTCCAGTGCCGAGCACAACACACCTGCTTCCTGCTCTCACAGGTGAGGTTGCCAGAGAAAGGGAAGTCGGCCAGTCTGGTGTGGATTTCAGGTAAACGGTGGAGATATTTCTAGCGTGAAGATGTCTCTAATCCTGCACAAGACACAAGTATGTCTCCAATCTATCTGAAATCATCTTGAGCTGTGTGTTCTGTGCGTAATGGCCAAATCCCACCCCCAAGGCTCCAGACCTGGCTCAGGCTACCCTGAGCCGCAGTGAGCTTTTCCACATGCACTCTCCCTGTGTGCTCAGAGACACAGGTGGAGGAGGAAGGTGACTGCCTATTGTTAGGGGAGTTTATTGCAAAGGGAGTTTATTTTTTTTCTTTCAGGAGCTTTTGGCTTAGGGTTCAGGACCTGGTCAGGCCCGAGTTCTAAGATGGAGGCCTAGTCTAAAATAGCTGCACCTTGATCCAGGCTTAGGTTCTTCACCTGCTCAGAGAGAGAGAGAGAGAGAGAGAGAGAGAGACAGAGAGACAGAGAGACAGAGGGAGAGAGACAGAGAGAGAGAGAGAGAAACTGGGAGAAGTAAGCCCAGTAGAGGAGGAGAGGAGGAAGCAGAGAGAGACCTGGGGCGTGGGTGACTCCCGGAGCAGCTGGAGGCTCTGCCTGCTGTATTTGAACCTGCCCTTGTCCAGTGGCCTGCTGACACGGTTTCTGATCTCCCTGCTTTCCCTCTGTCACTTGCTATAACCTGAGTGAGCCTTGCAAACCTGAAAAAGCCAGTTCATAAAAAAACAATTAGCTTTCAGACAGGACACCTGCACCCAAGTCTCTGAGCACGCGGAGGCCCTGTGAGTGTGCGGAGGCCCTGTGAATGTGCGGAGGCCCTGTGGGCCCGCGCAGGCCCTGGCCTGATCCACTGCAGCAAGGTGGAGGTACAGTTCTGCAAGGGTCCCAAGGGGTCTTTTTTATAAAATTAAAAAATGTACTTAAGAGCCAGAGAGAGAGAGAGAGAGAGAGACTGAACTCCTATCTACTGTTTTATTCCCAAATCTCTGTAATGGCCAGAGCTTCCTGCTGAAGCTGGAATCCAGGACTCAACCAGGTCTCCCACATGGTGGCAGGGACCCAAGTACTGGTGCCATCACGGCTGCCTCCCAGGGTGCACATTAGCAGGAAGCTGGAATTAACAGTGGAGCTGACACTCAAACCCAGGCCCTCGGCCAGGGGCCATCTTCACCTAGAGGCCGAACGCCGGCCCCAGATGCGGCCACTTTGGAAGAGTGCGGTGAGCTCACTGTGTCGAGTGTCCCCTGCTGAGGGTTTGTCTGCGGCTCCTCAGGTCCTGCACTACTGTGCTCTCCACATTGCAGCCATCAGGCGGAAGACAGCTGCACGTTTTCCCGTCACTGTGACACTGCGATCACCGATCAACGTCACGTCTGCCAGCTTTCTCCACCCAGAAGGGACTCTTTCTCTGCTTTGTAATAAACACGTGTTTTGTGGGCAGGTCCTTTGAGGCTGTGTAATGTCCTCTTCCTCATTGAACTTCACCTGTTAGAGGCACTCATTGACGTGCCTTGGCTACATTAACGATTGCTGTGATGATTGCCAGAGAGTAATTTTCTGCTTCTACTTGCATAACCTGGCATTCTGCCTTAAGGAAAACTCTTCTCACATCCCCGTTTATTTACTCATTCATTTATATACATAAATGATGTGTATCAGAACGGACTCACCGTTCCTATTTATTCCATGAATTATCATACTCTTTATTTTTCTTTATATTATCATCTTTTACAATTTCTTTTCCATTGAATTTGATTAGTCTGGGACCATCTGAACGTATTGGGATTAGTCTAGCCTTCTTGTAAGCTTCTGTATTCTTTTGAAACATCTCTATCCTTCATCAGAAGCTTTTAAAATTTTTGACTCTACAAAGCATTCCAGATTCACCCTGCACTTGCTCTGCCCTGGCCCTGGGATCAGCCATTGCTCCAAGGATTGCTGCTCTCTTAATACTGTTTGGAAGTGAAGATACAGGCTCCACGTGTGCTCCTTGGACTTGGATGCACTGCTTCCAGGCCTCTCAGTGGTCAAGCTAAGAAGTGTATGTATTATATATGTATACATTTGCATTCCTGCAAATAAACCATAACACACGTTTACATCTATACGTTATCTCTGCATCTAGTTAAATGCATCGAAAACTATTAGGAGTTCCCACGATTACCTCCAATTCCAGTGGAACACCACAGATGGGGTTCAGGCTCAGTCACCCTGCACAATGTCAGATCCCTTTGGCCTGTACAATCTCCATCTCTCCACCCTGCTTAGCTCTGACGCCTCATACTAGGGTACACATCCCCCCGCCCCCCAGCAGATGGCCTTCCCTTCTCCAGTCCCACACCCTCTCCAGCTTTCTTGCAAGCCTTCCTTGCTCTGTCCTACCTTCTGGAGTTTTCTTTTTCTTTCGCTTTTTTTAAAATCATTTTTTAAAAATATTTCTTTATTTGAAAGGCAGAGTTACAGAGAGGCAGAGGCAGAGAGAAAGAGAGAGGTCCTCCATCCGTGGGTTCACCCCCCAGATGGCCGTAGTATCAGAGCTGTGCCAATCTGAAGCCAGGAGCCAGGAGTTTCTTCCAGGTCTCCCACATGGGTGCAGGGGCCCAAGGACTTGGGCCATCCTTCATTGCTTTCTCAGGCCACAGCAGAGAGCTAGATTGGCAGTGGAGCAGCCAGGACTCGAACCAGAGCCCATATGGTATGCCGGCACTGCAGGCAATGTTTTATGTGCTACGCCACAGCGCCAGGTCCTACCACTGGTGTTTTCACTGAGTTACTCAGGAAGGCTGCAGTGTAGGCAGGCAAGGAAAACCACACACACACTTTATGTATCTTTGAATCCATTCTTTATGGTTTTTGCTTTATGATCCAATCTAGGACTCTCTTGCTTTCAGGACATATACGGCTCAATAGGCTAATCCTCCGCCTTTGGCGCCGGCACACCGGGTTCTAGTGTGGATTCTGGCATCTCCAAGCTTGACTGAAGCTGTGACTCCTCACTGTTTGCCTTGTCACCTGTGGATCTGGCATCTCCAAGCCCGATTGCAACCTGGCACCTTTTGATTGGTGCGCTCTGCCTGGGTAGCAGCTGAAATTCCTCCTGCAAGAGGGTGCCTCACCTCCTTGTGGGCGCTGGAGCTCTGCTTTCCTTTGCCATAGTTCCTCCGTCCCTGCGCTCCCCACTATGAAACTCCTGGTTCTCCTGGCCCTTCTTGCTCTGTCTACCATGCTGGTGTCTGCTCGTAAGTAAAGATGTTTCCTGGTTTAAACCTCAGAGGAGCATCACATAGAATTCTCCCCTAGCAGATTTGTCTTTGAGAAACACAGAGCTTTTGTAGTCAGCCCCATTAGTCTGGCTCTTTTTTTTTTTTTTTTTTTTTTTGTCTCTAACAACTCATAAGATAGTTGACTCAACTTTGGAGATTTTCCTAATCAGTGGAGCCCTTGAATTCAAACCTTCCCGTCAGTTGGTGTACTCCAAGGAAACCAGCCAGTTTCTCGTGGCAGCAAGATTCTGTTGAAGAATGTCATTAGCATTATTTTCAGAAATTTTACCATATATATCTTATGTGGTTCTTGCGGGGGGAGGGCGGGGGGGGCATCTGTTATGTGTAATTTTGCTTTCTCTTAATTGTGAGAGTCCTAGTCAGACTTCAGATTCCCCTTTCTTCCTCCTGTAAGCTGGCCTTCTCTTCACCTCCCACTCTTCTTCTTTTCCATTTAGAGGAAGAGAGCCCCGTCCCTTTTGTGAACTACGTTAAAGGTAAGTCTGAACCTGCACTTCCCCGCTCCCGCTAAGGGACACTTGCCAACTCCGTATTCCTCTAGAACGGTTTACTTTTTTTTTTTTTTTTTTTTTTTTGACAGGCAGAGTGGACAGTGAGAGAGAGACAGAGAGAAAGGTCTTCCTTTTGCCGTTGGTTCACCCTCCAATGGCCGCCATGGCTGGTGCGCTGTGGCCGGCGCACCACGCTGATCCGATGGCAGGAGCCAGGTACTGGTCTCCCATGGGGTGCAGGGCCCAAGTACTTGGGCCATCCTCCACTGCACTCCCTGGCCACAGCAGAGAGCTGGCCTGGAAGAGGGGCAACCTGGACAGAATCCGGTGCCCCGACCGGGACTAGAACCTGGTGTGCCGGCGCCGCAAGGCGGAGGATTAGCCTAGTGAGCCGCGGCGGCACTGGCCTGGTGCTAATTTTATATCCCTAATGCTATCCTTTATTTTGACAATTTTTTACTGCTTATATATTCACTATATGGGCTGCGTTTCTTTCTTTTTTTTTTTTAATGTGTTTTTCTGACAATAGAACAGATTTAACGTTTGGTGGTTGATTTCATTTGGGAAATGCCCAAAGGCCACTGAGAGTCAGGTGTGAAGCATCAGGAGGCAGAACCAGAGCTAGGGTGCTGTTCCCACCAGAGGGACTAGTGCATGAGGCTGGGTATGTGTAGCAGGGCTAAGGCATTCTGGGCTCTGGGCAGGATGTGACTGGCCAAGGGCCTGGGCCAGCACGCTCTGTGCCTCCTGGCACCCCAGGCAGGCCTTGTCTTCCCACGTGCACTCAGGGCCCACCCCACAGGACACAGGCACACACACACGGAGATGGATGCTCTCAGTTTAATAGTTTAGGGCCATGAGGCTTGGAGTCCAGTGACGGCTGTTTTTCCCGTAAGGAAATTCCACCTAGAGGAAAGCCAAGATGAGGATGTGGCTGCAGAGCCACAGGCACCTGCTCTACCCTCTGTCCTCCAACTCCGTCTTGTGCTGTCCACACTCACGGAGCTCCCAATGGGCTTTCACGGGAGGCAGAGCAGAGCAATGGAGCTTCGAGTCACTGTGGGCTAAAGGACCCACCCTCTTCCCCCACCTTGGAAGGAGACGATGCGGGGAGGGGGCAAGGAAACAGGTTCCACAGAGGGCTATTTGGGGGTTAGACTCCAGAAAGAACCGGTCTAGTAGTAGACAGCAATGGCAGTCGGAATCTGGATGAGAAGTTGAACTCGTTTGGAAGCACAAAGAGAGCGAAGCCCCTTCAGCAGGCAGGGGCTGTGTCTCCCGCGTGGGGTGGGGCCGAGGCGAGTGTTTCCCCACCTCCCACCCCTTTCCCACCAAGGCCTGCCACAGGATGCACTCACCCGCAGTTGGTTTCTTCTTGCCTTCAACTCACCCGAGCAGAATCTTGAACTTATTTTTTAAGCCATCCACTAATTGGGGGGGGGGGGCAAAACAATCATCATCAGAAGAAAAGCCACAGCACTTGAAGAGACCTCCCCCAAGACCCCATCCTTATTCAGATTCCTAAAGTGGGGACGTTTTTTGCTGAGGGACTTACAGTCACTAAGGGGAAGGGGCGTGGGCCAGGTGACAAACCATGCATGGTGTAGGCACTAAGACCTGCAATTGTAGAAACCCTGTGCATGTGTGCATGTGTGTGCGTAAGATTTTATTTACTTATTTGAAAAGCAGAGTAACAGACAGAGGGAGGGAGAGACAGAGAGATAGATGAGAGATGTCCCATTTGTTGGTTCACTCTCCAAATGGTCGCTATGGTTGGGGCTGGGCCAGGCCTTCCAAGACTTGAACAGGCACTCATATGGGATGCTGGTGTTGGCTTAATCTGCTGCACCACAACCCACAGACAGCCCTGCACTTCTGTGTTCAGGTGGCCAGGAATGTTTGCTTCTCCTGGACTCGTCTCTATGGGTGGAGCTGTCACATGGGCCAGCGGCCAGAGATGTCCTTACGCTGTTGATCTGGTGTCAAGACAAGAGACTTACGAAAGGAGCCAGATTTCGCTGGGGTGATACTGCTTGTCGCCTGGGTCGCTGCCGAAGTGGCCTGGGTCGGTGCCGGTGTCTCCTGGGCAGGTGCAGGCGTCTCCTGGGTGGCTGTGGTTGTCCATTCAGAATTTGAACACACACACATATTTATTGTTTTTTAGCAAAGTGTTTTTTCTTCTCCTTTGGCCCGAGTGCAGAGCTGTAGGCTTCCTAATATACTTTGGGTGCCAGGATGTGGAAGGGACACGGTGGAGACTTCCACGTCCTGTCGCTCGTGGAGCGCCACGGGCAGGGTTAGGAAGGAGCTGGGCCAGGCTGTGCTGAGAATCAGGGGGCGCTTCAACGGAAGGCTGAGCCTGGAAGGTGCGCTCCGTGTGTGGGAGGGGGGGCCGGGAGGATGTTCTCAAGGCGCTTCCCTGGGGGCAGGGAGGGAGTCTGCAAGAGCTGGGGGTGAGGCAGGTGCGGGACAGGTGCATGGGGGGACATGAAGGCGGCTCATGGAAAATGGAGCTGGGAAGTGAGGTCTGAGGCCAGATGAGGTGTCTCCGGATGAAGCAGCAGGGACCTAGGGGAGGTGCGCGGGTGGCAGGGCCCCAAGAACTCAGGCCATCTTCTGCTGCCTTCCCAGGCGCGCCACCAAGGAGCCAGATAGAAGGTGGAGCAGCCGAGACTCGAACCGGCGCTCTGCTGTGGGATGCTGGTGACCCTGCAGCAGGTCGACCTGCAGCACCCTCCACAACGCTGGGCCCCACGCTCCCTTGTTTGGTGGCGCATTCCCTGTGCGCCCCCATTGCCACCCAGCATCCCCTCCCCCGCTGCTTCTCCTGCCTCCACTCTGTCAAACCCTGTCCTGGAAGGGTGGGGCGGACTCACCCTCCGCTGGAGCAGGGGTTTCAGCAGGGGTCTCGGCAGGGGTCTCAGCAGGGGTCTCAGTAGGGGTCTCAGTAGGGGTTTCTTCTACCGGGGTGTCTTCTGCAGTGGATGACGAAACAGAAGGCTGATGAGAGCCAGAATGGCTACCAGCCCACCTGCCCGCCCTTCCTCTCCTCCCCACCAGCTCCCAGGGCCCGCGGTGGAGCTTGGAGGCTGAAGAGGCCCTCGGCGGCGCCTTCCTGCCCGTGTTTCGCTCATCCCGCAGGCTGGACCCTGCCAGGGACACCGCGCTCCTCCTGACCTGCCTCTGGCTTTCCAGGGTTCCCTGAGGTTCCTGTCTGGGTCTGGCCAAGGTTTGCGGTGGGGGAGGACAGTGTGGGGGCCTGCGACCCGCTGGAGTGAGTTCCTGGTGGTGCCCTGCCCTGCTTCCCTCTATTCTTCCAACCCCACGAGTAGAGCGTGGTGTGCACTCTGCTCCTGGGTGGAGGCCCAGGGCATGGCGAACGCTCATGTCCTCTACCCCGGAAGTAATTACTGGCGCGATGGGCGGGGAGGAAAAAGCCCAGCTGGGTAGGGTAGGGGCGAATGGGACCTGAGCACATGCATAAAAAAGATGTTGGCTACACTGAGATTTAACAGATGGAAAAATAATGAGCGGCCAGGTGTCCTTCAGAGTTGGTTGGGGGAAGGACTGGAGCAAGAAGGGAGGTTAAAAAGTTCAAGGGGCTGCAGGGCCCTCCTGGGCCAGGTCAGGCTAGTGCGCCCTGAGAATAGGGCTCTGTCCATAGGCGGGGGCGCGCCGCTGGGCTAGCGGAGGAGGGCTGCCTGGTAAGTTACCCCGCCTCTTGCCTTGGACGCTTGTGCAGGGGGCACCTTGCCCAGTGTGTGCTGTGGCCCAGGGGTGCCTCAGGAAAGCAGAGTGGCTGGAGCAGGGGGGTGGAGAAAGGGTGCTGGAGCGCTGAGCCCCTCGAGCAGCCTGGGGCCAGGGGGGCTCCTGGTTCCCTGCCCAAGAGGCCATGCGTGGAGAACTGGGATCCAGAGTGACTTGCAGAGACAGGAAAGCCAGGACGGAACCGGGGGAGAAGGAGAGAGCTGAAGGCAGGAGCGCGAGGACTCTGGTGGGGTGCAGGGGGAGGGCCATACTCACGGGCACAGACCAGGGCCCCGGCCAGGGCAGTCAGGAAGAGGAGAGCGATGAGTTTCATGCTGCGGGATGAGGGTGACACAGCCACAGAATCCGCAGAGGTTCCTGGGACTATGGGTGCTGGAGTTGTTGAGCCCTTTTAAGGGTGTCGCTGGCCAATAGGAGTGGAGCTTGGAGGGGTGTGACTTCCTCACCCTTTCCCCCGTCTTCCTCAGAACTGGCACCTGCTAAATCAACACGGGCTCAGGGGACAGGTTGATGGCTTGTGTCCTCACAGGCAGGTCATCGGTAGGAGCCTCTCTAGCTTCCAGCCATCTGCTTCCTCACTCCATCATGCCTCGCTCCACCTGCCCTCTGGGCTCTCAGGGACTGGAGCATGTCCCAAGTGAGGGAGAGTCTAGGCTGGGTATGTTGCGGACTGTTGAGGCTGGGGCCCACCTCCTGCCATGGTCCACATGGCGCTCAGGTGGGGTGTGAGCGTTTCCCCAGACTGAGGGAGTCTCCTGGCTCAGGAGGTGGGATGCCACCTCCTTTTCTCTCTTTTCCTGGGAGGCCCTGGCCAGAATGTTTGAAGACTGAGTCCCTGGCTGCCTTCTCCTCTTGAGGGGACAGGGTTGAAGGCACAGGTGCCATTGCTGGAACTTTCAGCTTTTTGAAGATACCTAACCCCTAGGAGGGGCTCCCCAGCCCCACGTAGGCCCCTCCCAGGTCTCATCCATGGGGCATTTTGGGCATAAGTCTGCCTTGGATTTTCCAAGGCCTCTTTTTTTTTTTTTTTTTAAAGATATATTTATTTATTTGAAAGAGTTACAGAGAGAGGTAGAGGCAGAGGGAGAGAGAGAGAGAGGTCTTCCACCCGCTGGTTCACTCCCCAAATGGCCGCAATGACCAGGGATGGAACTGTGCCGATCTGAAGCCAGAAGCCAGGAGCTTGGGTCCCTGAGCTCACAAGCACTTGGGCCATGCTCCGCTGCTTTCTTGGGGAGCTGGATCGGAAGTGGAGCAGCCAGGACTTGAACCTGTGCCCATATGGGATGCTGGCGCTAAAGTCTAGAGCTTTAACCCACTGTGCCACAGCACTGCGCCCCCCTGCCCCGGGCTCTTTGAGGAGTAGATGAAACAACAGAAGTGAAAGTTTGCAGGGTTGCAGTGGGACAGTGTGTTCCTGTTCTGAGCCTTGCTTCAGTGTAAGTGTCTGGGCTTTGCCCAGAGAGAGCTTTCTGCTCAGCCCTGGCTGACACCGAACTGAATTAAAAAAATTATTTGACAGGCAGAGAGAGAGAGAGAGAGAGAGAGAGAGAGAGTGTGTGTGTATACGTGTTCCCATCTACTGGCCCATCCCTAAACTCCCACCATGGCCAGGCTGGGCCAAGGTCAAAGCCAGGAGCTAGGACTCCATCCAGGTCTCCAGCATGGGTGACAGGCATCCGGCTGTGTGTGTGAGTCACGACTGCTGCCTCCCCTGTCTGCATTAGCAGGAAGCTGGAGTTGGGAGCTAAACCCAGGCACTCTGACACGGGATGTGAGCATCTTACCCAGCGTCCACCCCTGCTGAACTCTTCATGAATCCCTCCACGACTCCCCCTCCTCCCTCCTAGGGCTGCAGAAGTCCTGTTGGCCGCCTCGCCCAGCCTGAAGGGTTGCCAGATCCCCTTCAACGGCTTGGGAGCTGGCCTGAGAAAGGGAGGGAGGGAGGACCCTGAGGAGGATGGACGGAGACGGTGGAGCTGCTCGCCAGCAAGGGGGCAGAGCTGAGGCTGTGATACCCTGGGTTCTAAAACTAATGCTGGGCTGGGGTCCAGGGCAGCCACCCACTTCCCCTGCCATCCCGCACTGCTGCTTCCCAGGGGATCCTCTGATTGGTTAGTCTGTCTGCACCTGTGTCTGTCCTCAGAGAAGTCACTTTCTCTTTCTCAACCTTGGATTCTCCCTCTGGAGGATAGGCCCCCCGGCCCCTGCCCCCAGCCCCCATTCTCCCCTTCCCGGGGTGGTTGTGAAACAAACTTGTCTCCAGTCAGCAGATGTTTCTTGAGTGCTGTCTGTGCTGCCCACCGCCCCGAGACTCACACGTGAATAAAACATCATCCTGGGGCTCAAGGAGCCTCCATTGTGACGAGGGCTTGGATTAGCAAAGGAAAAAAAATTATGAAGATTCAGGCTGATAACCCCCTTCTGGGGCTGCAGGCGTCACAGGTGTTTCGGGATGCTGCATTTTTTCTAATTTTAGAAGGTAGTGGGGAGCATGTCACGGGGTCGCCCCGTTGTCGAATGCATTGCTGTTTCTGTGAGTGTGCAAAGTGAGCTAAGACTATAAATAGCAGATGTCTCTTTGAGTCAAGTTTTGTTACCTCATGAGCTCAGATTTTTTTCCACCAAATGATTTGTGCAAGGGCTTTTAGCTTTCAGAGTTTTCTGGATTTCAGAACTACACAGCGAGGAAGTATTAGGGTGATGGAGGGGACAGGCACTGGCAACTCTGGAGACACGGGGCGAACTTTGCTGTTTCCGTTTGGGGTAGACTGAGTGGTTTGGGGGACCGATCAACCACTCGCATCAGTTCTTGGTCTGAAGTATGTGCATAGCAATCCAGAGCCGTCCTGAACATGGAGGGAGCAGTGAAGAGCGGGTCTACGTCTGAGCTCTCCAACGCTGGTTGGAATCCTGCCTTCAAGGGGGCAGAGAGGTGGAAATGGCAGAGCCTTGCCCTTGAACTCAGGGGCTCCGTTAGGATTAAGGTTGAGCTGAAGGATTTGATGCTGGGGGTTTATTTATCTGCCACATAGTGGTTAGCGGGTACAGAAGAGAGGTGCATTGGGTCAGTTGTAGAGAGGACTCTGCAGCCACTGCCTTGCATGCACGTGTGTGCATGTGTGTGTGTGTGCATGTGCACTGTAGAAGGAGAAGCTGTTCTCTAGGAGCTTCTATGAGCACATTAAGAAAGTCAACAGCAGCAAAGGATGCTATTTGCACAAGGCTTTTCTAAGAGGAAAGCACAACATTGACATCCACACTAGAACTGTCACGGGGCGGGGGTGATTCCAAATATCCTCACTTGGCCTTTTCCTCTCCTAATACCACACCTAGCCCCAGGAGTTAAAGGCGAAAGTGTTTACCTATGAGGCGATGATGTGGAAAAAGTTTTATTTTATTTTCAGTTAAACACAATAATTGTATGGGAGTACTTCAAAAAAATTCATGGAAAATGGAATTAAGAACATGAACTTATTTTAGGCAAAGCATTTTTTGACTGCCTAATTATATTTCTTTTTTTAAGATTTATTTATTTATTTGAAAGGCAGAGTTACAGAGAAGCAGAGGCAGAGAGAGAGAGAGAGAGAGAGAGAGACAGAGGTCTTCTGTTGTACCTGAGCAAGTGCAAACAAAGGAGTACCACACATTGATAAAATTTTATGGTCCTTTATTGTTGGTGGTGGAGAGTGGGCTCATGCCCTAAAGATCTCTTGACCCCGAAGCCCAAAGTAACAGGGTTTATAAAGGCAAAAACTGCAAAATAGGGAGGGGAATACATGGTTGCTAGGATTGGGGAGGAATACATAGTTACCAGGGTCAAGCTGACCTAAAACCTATGTGAAACTAATATCAATTATAATCTTGGCAATACCAGTTACAGTCTTAACAATTTCAATTATAATCTTGACATTAATCCAGGTATTTGTTTTAATCATATGTAGGACTTAGACAAATTACATTTTTATCGTTAATCCAGGTGCAGCCTATCCACTTCCAAGCTTGAGTGATCATGCTAGGGGATTTCTGTGCTCTGCCAAGTGTGATGTAGTGGACTGCTGTTGTTCAACTGTTTTAGATCATAGTTTCAGAGCAGAGTCTCATGGTGGGGGGGGGTACCTTCCAAGAATGGAGTCTCAGGTTTTCCAAAATGGAGTCCCTACTGTCAAGGTGTTACTTCACTTCAATCCGATGGTTCACTCCCCAGATGGCTGCAATGGCTGGAGCTGTGCCAATCTGAAGCCAGGAGCCAGCAGCTTCTTCCTGGTCTCCCACGTAGGTACAGGGGCCCAAGGACTTGGGGCATCTTCTACTGCTTTCCCAGGCCACAGCAGAGAGCTGGATTGGAGGTGGAGCAGCCAGGACTTGAACTGGCACCCATATGGGATGCCGGCACCTCAGACTGGGGCTTCAACCTGCTGTGCCACAGCGCTGACCACAAAATTGTATTTCACATATGGGAAATAACGCATTATGAAAACACTATGCATGGATTTAAAAAACTTTTTGTGTCAAAACAATTCATAGTTTTAATTCTGTCCCCCCCCCCCCCCATGAGCCTTTTGAAGTACCCTGGGATGTATTTGTGGGTGGACAATATGATGGTTCAATGCATGTATAGATTGTTGAGACATTTGTTCTATGGAATATTTTCATGACTGTATAGCAGGTGTTACCCCAGATCTTAGTGCCTGGGAGAGAACTGGGTCCATACTGGTACATGAAAGCCCAGAGACAGACTCCATGTTGGGGTGAGGGGTTGTCCCGTGCCATGTAGCCGACTTGTATGGTGACTGCCAGCTCCCCACCCTGCGTCTTGTGTCAGGTGCCTCCCGCTCCTCCCTGCCTCAGCTCCGGTCTCTGCTCACCCTCACCTGGTCTAGAGGAAGGACCTCTGTGGGCTGCGTCCCTGGGCTCCTTTGGCCTTTGGCTTCTGGTTGAGTTTGGCCAACAAGAGACATAGGAGGGAGATGAGAGGAGGGGAAGAGACTTGGGCAAGGCATTTGTCCCCGTGTCCCCTCCCTGCTGGGCCTTGTCTGCTGGGGTGACTGCTGGGGTGGCTCCCAGAGAGGCCCCCTTCTTGGTATCCTGGACTTGTGGGATCCGCTGTGTGTGGGCGTGGATTGAATGGGGAGATTGGGTTCCAGCAAACAGCGGACGCAGAGTGATGGGAGGCTCCCTGCTGAGGGCAGGTCATGGAAGGCTCTTGTCTTACACATGAGCTCCCTCTGGATCTTCTCAGCTCGCTCGCCCAGCTGAAGGCCCTGTGGAGAGGCCCACGAGGTGTGGAACTGACCCCAGGGAGAACCAGTGTAGTATCAGGTGGTGATGTCAGTTTGGATCTGGATGAGAAACAGGAGACATTTGGAAGCATCAGTGGCAGGTGGGGGCTGTGACTCTTGCCTGTGGAGATGGATGCTGGTGGGTACACTTATTCCAGGGCCCACACTTTACCTGGGGACACACACACCTCTCCATGTGACTTGAAATCTTCAGTTACATTTCGTAAAATTTTTATGATGCTGTCAATCTTTTTTTCTTTAAAAAAAAATTTTTTTTTTGACAGGCAGAGTGGACAGTGAGAGAGAGACAGAGAGAAAGGTCTTCCTTTTTGCCGTTGGTTCACCCTCCAATGGCCGCCCTGGCTGGCACGCTGCGGCCAGCGCACCGCGCTGATCCGATGGCAGGAGACTTTTCATCTGCTTCATCTTGGTCTTCATCCAGGGGGGATCCTAACCCAGAGCTGAAGCGGTCACATCAGCAGAAGAGCTGCTTCTTGTATAAGACAGCCACCCCAGTCCTAGGGGCTGTGGGAACCCCTGGAGGGAATCACTTTGCTAAGGGAAGCTACTCCTCTCTTGGGGAGGTTGGTAAGCCAGTACATGTAGCCAGCGGGCAGAGGTGCACCCTCCCCTTAGAAATGTGGCCGTGTCTGTCCCTGAGTGTATGCCTTTGGGTGCCCTAGAGACCTTGCTGTTCTATGCATCAGAATTCAAGACCCTGGCATGGACAGAGAGTTATCCAGAAGGCTCGGTCTCTGCTTCCCCGACAGCTGTGGGGTGTGTTTGGCTAAGCCTGGGGCGTTTTTCTCTTTGGCTGAGGCTGCCTCTTGGGATGAAAAAGAGCCAGAGGAACCCTAGCTCCTTCTCCTATCTCCTCAGCCCCCCTCCCCCTACAGGGGGTGTGATGGTGCTGATCTCCCTCAAGTGCAGCTCTAGGCTACACTCACTCTCTCCCTATTCCTTTAGAGCTTGACTTCTATGGTGGGCTAGGTTTATAGCATCCTTCAAGTCTTCTCCTGCTGATTTACAAGCAGCAGGGACACTAGGACTGTTCTTTGACTGTTGACTATGGGGAACCCAATCAAACAGAAGAGGGACTCCTTTCTTCTTGACTGATGGGATCCAGAGACTATGATAGCTTCCATATTTTCCATCTCCGTAGCTGGGCCTTGGGTCACCTTGGGTGGGGAAGGTAACCAAATAGAGTTCTTTTTTTTTTAAAAAATTTTATTTTATTTTATTTTATTTATTTGGCAGATAGAGTTAGTGAGAGAGACGGACAGAGAAAGATCTTCCTTCCATTGGTTCACCCCCCAAATGGCCACCATGGCTGGTGATGTGCCGATCTGAAGCCAGGAGCCAGGTGCTTCTTCCTGGTCTCCCACGCGGATGCAGGGGCCCAAGCATTTGAGCCATCCTCCACTGCCCTCCAGGGCCACAGCAGAGAGCTGGACTGGAAGAGGAGCAACTGGGGCTAGAACCAGGCGCACATATGGGATGCCGGCACCGCAGGTGGAAGATTAACCAAGTGAGCCATGGCGCCAGACCCAAATAGAGTTCTTAATGGACATGGGGACATATACTCTGCCCTCACAACTTTTTCTGGTCCTCCTTGTGGGCATAGATGGCCAGCCCAAAGCTGACTGCTTCACCTCTCCTAGGAGAAGATATCTTTACTCACGCCTTTCCTATCCTTGCCAGAATGTCTCCAGGGGCCTTTCCAAGATCCTTGAGGCTGCCCTTCTCATCACAGACCCAGAGCCAGAAAGGGGCAGAGTTTTGTAAAACCTTTCAGGTGCATTCTAAAATGCTGTATGCAGTGCCCGTAGCTCCCTGTCAATAGCTGGATTTTATAATGTGAACCATGGCTTCTCTAAGTCTTTTGCCATCTACAGTTCTGATTCTATATTTAAAACACATTGTCCAGATTTCAAAATGTAAATGAAAGGAACCAGTAGATAGGAGGGAGAGAATTACAAAGGAAGGTATAAATGTGAGAATGTATTCCTGGTAAGGAAGATTAAGGAGAGGAATTTTTGGGTAAGGAAGGTATTGTATGTGAAATTTCTGTCTTAGGTAGAATTACTGGACTACTCTAGGCTGGAAAGGAAAGGATAGGACAAATAACCGGGAGAATATAAGAATCTTGCAGACAGTTTGTGGAAGTTGAATGTTGTGTGAGATTAAGTTTTCTGAGTTTAGAAGGAAATCAGACCATAAGCTTGGTTCTCAACTCCCTGGGTACAGAATTTGGGTTCCATTTTCTCTTGCCTCTAGTGATCCCTCTAATATTCCTCCTTCTCTTCCTAACACTTGGGCCTCTTCTTTTGAACAAACTAATTCCTATAATCTCGTCCACGATACAGAAAATCCACTTCCAAGTGGTCACCCAAGTCCTTTAACATCAAATTCCCCAGGTTAATGCTACCTGGGTTCCCCTGGATAATGTGGCAGATGTTTTGGGAGGGGGCACCCTTCCCCCCCCATTACCCGAGGCTCCACCACCTGATGGATCCCTGTGTCTAAGACCCCAGGGCACCCTGAAACCCTGGTAGACTGACTCTCTTGGGCAAAGCCATGGCCACACCCCTAACCAGCATAAAGCAGTTACAGGGAGATGAGATCTTCACCCCAAATGCCAAATGTTTGTCACTGTTGATCTGTGTGTGGCTGGGGGTGGGGGATGTGGAGGCTTGCCCCAGGGTACTGGGAGAGTCCCAAAGCTGAGGATAATGCAGGCTTTCCAGCTTCACCCAGAAATGCAGATCACCTACTTGGGAAAACCTGTTGGATCATGGGAACATCTCACCCTAATGGAGAAGACACTGGCATACAAGTATGCCCCTTACATTGTAGGCCACGTTTCAGCAGTAGTCAGCTTCTAGCTGCCCTTCCTCTCCCTGCTCCCTTGCAGCGTGTTCAGTGAATCTAGCTCTGCTCACTATCTGACTGCTCTGGTGAACTCCTACAGCCTGCGATGCTGGCCTCAAAGGTTGCTTCCTGCGACGAGGTGGACAGCTACGGGCCGTGCCTTTGAGGTTTCAGATGGAAAGGAAGATCTTTCTCAGAGTTGGACTGAAGACCACTCTTCCTGCATTGTAGCAAGGCATTTCGTGGGAAGTTGCACTTACAAAAAGATAGGCTGGGTTGTTAGGTGGAGGAAGTTTCAAGACATCCAGGTGTTCAGGCTGCAATGTGGGTGTCATGGCTGCTCTTACTGAGTTTTCTATTGAGAATTGGGAGCAAAAAGGAGTGGGAAGAGTTGGAAAATTTGCAGCATGGCCAGAGAAGGAATACAGAAAAAGACTGGGACAGGGAAGTGAGGTTGAAAAACTGCTAGCTAAAGAGATTAGTTCAGACAGAAGGCAGCCATGTGTTAATGAGCAAGACAATGGGAGAATGACCCTGGAGGCATCCTGGAGATCTGGGAGGCTGCCATCCAGCTCACAGGCACAGCAGAGGCGCAGAAGTGCACACTTGTTTCCAAGATCTTCCAGGCCACGGTTCTTTCACGAAGGAGCACCAGGCCTGTGGGCTCGCTCCCTCTGGACCAGCTCCAGACTGTGGCTTGCCATGTCCAGGGAGGCCTCCTGCCGGTGGGCAGAGCTGGGCACTGTCCATGTAGTGCTAGCTTTGCAGACACGCTGAAATAATAATCATTATGGGGTCATGGCAGCTTCCACTGAGATTTCAAAGGGAAGTCCTTGAGGCCAGGCAGAGTGGTGCTGTGGGGCTGGAAACCCCAACAGAGCAGGGGTGACAGTGACACGAGGCATCTGCCAAGGGAAGTTTGCAGCAGTGCGACAGGACAGGTAAGAAGGGCACAGACATCAGCGAGCAGCTGGAGAGCAGCCAGTGTGGGAAAGGACCAACGGGGCCTTGGAGGAGCTTAGCTTTCAAAGGGTGTTTCAGCCAAACTGGGGTCCAGACAGGGGTGGGTGCAGGGTGGTGTCGCTACAAGGAGCTTCTACTAGTGCAGAGTGGGTGGAGCTGAAGAGAGGAGACTGCAGCCCGAGAGACCTGAACGTGGGCTGTGACCAGCAGAGCGCTAGGGGTGGCACTGCCAGAGCTGTTGGAAGCCCAATGCCCAGCAGTGTGAGGGTGCTGGACATAACTATGGGACGTGATGTTGGCGCTTGTGGGTTTTTGGTCTTGCTTTGGCCCAAAGGAGCCTTTCTATTTCCTTGTCTCTCCTGTTTGGAATGGAAACATATGTACTGTTATATCTTGGAAATTTATAACTTTTTTTTTTTGATTTGAACAGATCCAAGCTTAGAGAATTTGCCGTGGGTCTCAGCCAGGACTATGGACCACGGACTTTTAAATTAATGTTGGGCTGAGTTAAGACATGGGACTTTATGGGACTGGGACTGATTGTATGCTGTATGTGAGAAGGACATGGGATGTGGGAGCCAGGGGTGAAATGTTGTGAGTACAGCAGGACTAGTCTAAAAACGCATGCCTGTGTTTAAACTCTGACGTCTGAATGTTAGTGGCTGATGGGTTAAGAGTGAGACTTGATCTAAACACAGCACCTGAGAGCTGGTTTGGTGGGAGGCGTGTAGGTTCCTGAGGGCCTGCTCTTGGAGGGTACCTCCTAGAAGAGGGTTGCTTATTATCTGAGGTCAAGTTTGGCTTGCTTTCTCTCTGCTTCCAGGCTCACCATGAGACCAGGCCTCCACATCCCCCATGACCTGCCTCCATAGACTCTGATCCTGAACTGTAGGCTCCTAACTCTAAGTGGAAATAAATCTTTTCTTTCTCAGAGAAGCTCCTCTCTGGTATTTTAGTGAAAGCCATGCAGAGCAGCTGATATGCATGCTCTCTGCTTGGGGAAGCTGGCAGCCGATGTGGAATTAGAGGGGTGAGCAGACCTCATCAATAATGTGTAGTTACGTTTGTGAAGGTGCTAGCAAGGATAAGTACAGGGGGCAGTCCAATGAAAAACAGGACTCTTAATGGCTCTAGGCTTCCGTAAGGCTGCTCTGACCATCTTCACACTGGGAGGTGGAGAGGAAAACATCTGAACACTGCATAGGAGGGAGGTTGGCGGTGGGTGAGTAAAAACATGGGGTAGGGGACAAGCTTGAGGAAGTCGTGGGAGATGGCTTGGCTCATTGAAGGGAAAAGATGCCCACGTGGCCAGCGGAGAGTGGGTGACCAGAGACTGGGAGGAGATATGCCGCAGAGGCAGGCTAGAGCCAGGGGACACAGGGACCCTTGTGTGGGGAGGCCGAAGTTGGCTGTAGAGATAGACTTGGGACAGCCGCCTTTGCCAAGGAGGGGCAGGGGGAATGGAGGTGGCGTAGGGGGCTATCAAGATGGGCCTGGGGAAGGGCCATACTTATCTGTGCAGACCGGGGCCCAGCCAGAGCTTCCAGGAGGAGAGGAGCTGTGACTTTCATGCTTCTGTGTGCTGGAGTGGATGTGCACTGAACCCTTGGAGATGCTGGGTCTCCGTCCTGACTCCCTGGGCCTCTTAGAATGGAAGGGATCAGTGGGAGCCCAGTTTTCAGTGGTGTGTTCTCGTCTTCCACTCCGCGGCCACCACCAAGTCAGCCAACAAGGGCTGGCCGGGGCTGGCAGGTGTGTGCCTTCCCTGCAGGAGGCATGGGCAGTAGCTTGGAGCTGCACCTTCCTGCCTTGCCTCCTTCACCTGCCTCCCCCCCCACACCCCCACCGTCCCATCTTCCCTATCAGCTGAACTTCTATTTCTGGTGACGTCTGGGGCCCTGGGGAAGCCTGTGAAGGGTTTTTGGGAGGGTTCTGGCAGGAAGGTCTGTGCCCAAGAAATCTCTCCCCTTGTGTGGAAGCAGGAGGGTGGCTCAGGGAGTCGGGTAGCTTCCGTAGGTCTCAAGATGTCTTCAACTTTAGCAAATTCTCTGGGCAAATTAGCCAGAGTGTGAATGAAGTTGGTTCCTGGCTTGCTGTTCAGGTAGGGGGTGCATGGCCAGCAAGCTAAAGGTACAACCTCAGAATCCCTTAATGCAGAATGTTTGCCTGGAGACGTGGGCTTATGGCTTGATTTTGTCATTGACTAGTTCTGTGGCCATGGGAGAGGCCATTCACCTCCCCACTTCAATTGTTTTCATGGGATGATAAGAAATTATAGTTCTTATCCTACAGGTTTAAGTGTGAGGATTATAAGAGGGATCTTTAAAAAATTCATGGAAAATGTATATCATGGCAAAACTATGCATGGATTTCAAAAATGTTTGCATCAAAATAACCTTATCTTTTCATTCCATTTTCCCTCTTTTTTTGGAAGTCCTCTTTGTGGGCGTCAGGATTGGTCATCTCTGTCTTCCGCCTGCTGCCCAAGTTGGAGAGCCAAAGGCAACTTGAAATCTTGGTTTCTGGTCTTGCCCAAGCCAGTTGCTTCCCTGAGATGCATTTTCTCAGCGAGGTGGATCCTGTGCTGTCTGTTTCCTGGGTATGTGACAAAAAGGAACTGGGCTTTGTCTTCCAAGGCGATTTTCCCGTGTCAGGCACTGAGCTGGGCCCAGCCAGCCGCTGATAAGTAGGTTGTTGTCTTGTCTTGAAGGGCGCACAGTGGGCAAGGGCCCCAGAGGGATACAGTGGCCATCGGGACGCTTGGAGTCACAGGTGACTGAGGCCTGGGATGGAGGGCATGCCCTTCCTTGCTCACGGGCTCACAGGCTGAGAAGGGGGCTCTGATGCACCGCTTAGTAGCTGATGGGCTTGGGGTGTGTCCCAGAGTCTCTCTGACTTCCCATCTCTGCTGTGTACTTGTGACAGGGTACTTGTGACACCAAGTGCAAAAATCTCAGATGCTACCTTCTGAGGCTGCTGCCTGTGCTCTGGGCGTAGCACCCTCACCTCCCTGGGGCCCCTTCTATCCAGCAGCTCTCCTGTCTCTTGCGTAGTAAATTGTGAACCTCTCTTGACTTTTTCCCTTGAAACTGGATATCTCAACAAGAGGCCAACAAGGAGAGGGCATTTAACCTAGTGACCACTGGTTGATATCAGTGTCCCATGTGGGAGTGCCTGGGTTCAGTTCCTGGCTCTGATTCCTGACTCCAGCTTACTGCTAATTCTGATCCCAGGAGGCAACCGATGATGGCTGGGACATGGTTGGGTTCCTGCCAGCCGTATGGGAGACCTGGGTTGAGTTCCTGGCTCCTGATTTCATCTCGGGCCCAATCCTAGCTGCTGTGGGCCTTTGTGGATTGAACTGGTAGATGGGTTCTGTCTCCCTGCCTCCTAAATAAACAAATAAAAATAAAAAAAGAAATAAAATGTTTTATGTTGTCCCTTTCTAATTTATTTACAATTCTTTTTAACCAATTTTTTTTGAAAATGACTGCTTTTTTTTTTTTTTTTTGCTGTACATCCTTGTTTTACTTTATGTTCTTATCACCCTGTAATGTTTCCACCACCATCTTTGAAGCAGAATTCTTGCCAAATTACTATGAGACTGCTTCAAAAAGTTAGTGGGAAAATGCAATTAAAACATACATTTATTTTGGTGCAAAATAATTTTGAAATCTACACGTAAGTTTCTCATAATATGCATTTTCTGTCAACCTTTGGGAGACCCTTTGCATTTTCTTTTGCCTCTTTTCAACCTTTATCTTGTTTGGTCTCTGTGGGTTTTGCACCCTGTTACCCGCTCACCTTTTGAAGTGCTGGGTTCTCTCCCCGTCTCTGGACCCCTTCCCTGCCCCTCAGCATCCCCCAGGGTTCTATGCTCAGCCCTGTGCTTCTCTCCTCTTATACCCTCTGCTGGCTGATTCATTCTTGGAGTGACTCCTACAGACACCCACATCTTCATTCCAGCCCAGACCCTGTCCCTGAACCATTACTATTCACCAACAGGTGGTAACAGGATGCATCAAAACCCCACAAGCCCTTCAGGTGGAAAACTGGTCTCATCTGCCTGTCCTGACCTCCTCACCGTCACCTGCACGTCCACCTCCACTGTGTTCTGTTTCTTACTCTTGCACTGAGATGGAGGAGTACTTTTACATTTTCCTTCCTCCTGCCTGTGATGTTACAAGGTCATGGGATCTATCAGTTTCTCTCTCCAGCGTTCCCAGGGCTTCTGGCTCAGGAGCCTCCCCCTGAAAGGATCCTCACAGTGACAGATCCAACTTCTGGCTGCCTGGTGCGCGAGTGATTTCTAGGATAAACCTTTGTGGCAGAGCTCACACATCAGCTTCCATGAGCTGGCTCCTGGCTGTCTCCGCAGTTTCATTCTTTCCTCACTCCCTCCTCTGGACTCTGTCCCAGTTCCATTAAGTTTCTCCCCATTTCTTGCATAGATTTTACTTTTTCTTGCCCCTGTGTTTTCCTCCTCCATGTATTGTCTTTCTTTTTAAACCTTTTTTTTGTTTGTTTGTTTGTTTGAGAAGGAGAGCGAGAATGATCTTTTGTCTGCTAGTTCACTCCCCAAATGCCTGCAACAGCTGAGGTTGGGTCAGGGTGAGGCCAGGAGCCTGGAACTCAGTCTGAGTCCCTCATGGGAGTGGAAGGGATCCAAGTACTTGGGCCATCACCTGCTGCCTCCCAGGGTACATGTGAGGAAGAAGTTAGAATCAGAAGAGGAACTGCTACTTGATTTCAGGTTTTCCAATACGTGATGTGGGTGCCCAAGGGGCGTCTTAACTCTGAACCAAATGCCCGCCCCCTTGCACTGTCTTTAGCTTCCTCCTGCATTTCGATGGCAGGGCTTCTTTCTCCCCACTCTTCAAGATTCCCACCAGGAAAACCTTCTTCCTGGAAGGTTTCCTTGACATCTTGTCCTCACCAAGTTGGGTCAGAGTTCTGTATGTGGCGCTCGAGCGGCCTCCCTCGCCTCTCTGTGCACCAATCAGCCTGCGCTGCAATGGTCTGCCCACTGCTGGGACCCACACCAGACTCGAGCTGTGCAGTGCAGGGACCGGGTTTAATTTTCCTACGCACTCCTGGCTCACATCAAGTTGCCTCGTGCACAGAGGGCAGTGACGTTGGACGAAGGGAGATCCAGTGAGTGGGGCTGGATGCCTTCACAATTTAGGGCCACGGGGTTGGAAAGCCGATGGATAAACTTAGGTTGAACTAATAATGTTAGTCTGCGGGAGACCACTCACCTTTTGGCCCCGGGCAGGGAGAGGGCGGCACTGAGACAGGGCTGGGGACGGCAGAAGCAGGTTGCATTCTGTCTTGTGTGCATCCCTGAAACTAGGATGAGAGAGAGGCTTTGTTTTGAGTTTTCCCTCCAGGCTGGGCTGGTAATGAAAGTAAAAATTCCCAAGGATGAGCATGGTGCACCAAGACAATTTGTGAATTTAAAACATGAAGTGTCTGCTGTCATCCTTGTTAATGGAATCAAACTCCCTGGAAGGTCCATCAGAATCCAGTTTAGATCAGGAAGTAGTGGCACATCACGGGATGGCAGTTTGTGTGTCTCCAGCACTATGTTGGGAATTCGGGCCCCGCCTCTGTAACTCCCAGCAGCAGGTGCAGGAGGACTGGGGGTCAGATGCCTCCCTCTGCTCGGCTGCTTCAGAGAGCTTTCTCTTCTCTAGAAGATGATCAGAGCAGCGATGACCCGTGCGTTGAGGTGGATGTCATAGAGTAGGAGAACCTGGGCCTCCACGTTGGGATCAGTCGGGGTTTTCACCTGCAGTTACTCTCATCCAGTGTGCAAGCTCCCAGTGACGCCAGGGTGCACCACTGTCGCAGCGTGGAGTCAGACAGGTTTCTCCTCCCCATTGGCACATGCACAGGACAGCCATGAATGGTGGTGCACTGATCCTGGGTCTGATGCTCATTCCAGAGGAGGCAGCGACGATCGGAACCACAGTGGCTGGAGCCACGGCTACGATAGCAGGAGAGGCAGTAGTGGAGATGGACGTGGCACTCATCTCGACTGAGGAATGGTGGGAGGACGCTGTTTTATGGGATCATCTTAGGCCCTTTGGACTCAGTTGCTCTGAACATACTTGTTGAAAAACTGTACATCATGTTTATGAAGTAAGCCAGACACAAGAAGACAAACACCACATGTTCTCTCTTGTATGTGGGAGCTAAAGTTAAAAAAAAAACTTAAAAAACTGTACAGAGCAGCTTTACAAGTTGCATGTTTCTTCATAAATTATTAAAAATGTAAAGCTATGATTTCACACAGAAATGAAAATTGTGATTCTGCTTTTACCACATTAATCACCTTTTACTCTGGGTTGTAGGTCAAAGAAGATCCCAGAATTCCTAATCCCTTAAGACAGTCTAGGGAGGATGGATTATGTAGATTGGTTATACTATGAAGTGAATATTTTAATTACCTGTTATTTTTTTATTACAGAAAATTTCTTGTTAGCGAGTCAGATTTTGGTGTATATAATAGAAAGCATCTAAATTGATAGTCTGAAGTGGTTAACAGTAATAAATTATACACGTTCATTTATATATTATATAATATAAACATATATACATATATATACACTTAGAGCTTTCTTTTCCTTTGAAGTAAAGTTTATGTATGATGAACTGTACATATCAACTGTACGTCTAAGTTTTAACAAATGCATCATCTACTGATGTGAGACAGATTGCGATCAAGATACAAAACAGTACCAGCACCCCAAGAGCTCCCTAGAGCTCTTGTCCCAGGCTGTAGAAGCAAACCCGCTTGCTTTTGGAAGGGACTCTTGGCTGGACTGCGTGTGGGCTGATGCCCTGAACCCAGCCTGGTAGCCTCGGTTCTCTGCCTTGCTGGGAGACCTTGTGCCTGTAGAAACCTACAGGTTCAGGTCATGCGTGCTTCCATGAGTCAGGGAGGAAAGCCTGCGGGTTCTCAAAGATGTGGAGAGTGCCTTTGGGGCTCCACAGTGCAGGCGGCTGGGCCCTGGCCTTGGGTTTTCTTGTGGTTTCTGTGGGGGTTTCCTAGGCAGGGCCCAGAGAACGGGTTGTGGTTTGAAGTATCCTTGGCTGGGGAGAGAATGTTGCTGATATGTTTACTGATGGCTTCTAGCACACTCTCTAGGAAGAAAAGTCAGGAAGATCCTCTTGTGCAGAGTGGGCACCAAGTGGCTGAGAATTAGGAGCCGGGAGGTGAAGCGGTTCCTGGATCAGTGTGGGAGGTGAGCGCTTTGTGGGGAGGGGCGGGGAGGGCGCAGGGGAAGGTGGTCTGGGCTTCAGTTCTTCTGCAGGTACGGGCACTGCTGCAGAGGGTCAGGTGTGCCTGGCTTCTGTCCTCAGGGGCTCACAGTCTAGGCCTGGTGATAACCTTGAACTAAACAACCCCGTATTAACAGCCTGAAGTGGAGGCAAAATGAAGGCCTTCAGTACCTCAGGGGTAATAAATGTTGGATGCATCTCAGAGGCAGTGTGGACAGGTGAGTGATGGGGGAGTGGGGAGTGCAGCATCTGAGACCCAGGGAGGTAGAGGACAGAGATGGTGTGTGTGTGTGCATGTGTGTGTGTGTGTGTATGTGTGTGTTTCAGAGGGAGGTATGTATAGGCAGAAGGGATTGCTCCTTTCTCACTCCCAGAGTCCTCCTGCCAATAGGAACAGTCCTTGAGTTCTTCCCAGTGGGAACTGGGCCCTGAAGGGTGGGGTCTGGAGTCAGCCCTGCTGGGGCCAGCCTCTCTGTGCTCCTTGCTGCCCCTCCCCTTGCTGGACCTCGAGAAACGACAGGGAGGGAGGCAGAGGTCTGCACCACAGAGACTTTCCCCCATTCATTTAAACCAAGATGCTCTGTGTGGACTGAAATCAGGCCTGTCGTGACCCATTGCCGAGCCTCGCCTGTCGCTCCATGTGGAGAGGCAGGAAGGGGCTCGGACGGGTTGATGCCTGGAGGACGTGGTTAGAGAAAAACACAGCCCAGTTCTCCTGGCTCCTTGTGGGGGCAGCTGTCCCTGGACGCCTGGTTGAAAAGCCTGATGGTGGTTGGGGTGCTGGCCTGACCCTCCTCCTGTTCCTCTCTATCTGGGTCCCAAATCCTCTCCTATCCTGTAGTGTAAGAAGTGTGGGATACAGAGGGAGGAAGGTGTGAATGTAAGGTGCCTCTACCTGTCTACCTGGCACCGACTGTGTGGACCTCACTGTTCTTCTTGTCTGGTACCCCTGGGCACTGCAGAAATGGGTTGTTTGAGCTGGGAGAAAGTAACCAGTCATCTTGATCCAGTGCATGAGGTATGACTAGATGTAAGCCGAGTTTTATACACATTGTCAGAAAACGTTCTCAGAGTCAATGTATTAGCATTTGGGTCATGTCAAGGAGACACATCGTGTGCCTCTGAAAGTTGAGCTCGTATTTGGAGCATTGACTAACATTGAAACTAGGAGTGAGGGGCTGGCACTGTGGTGCGGCAGGTTAAGCTTGCTTGCGACACTAGCACCCATATCGGAGTGCTGGTTTGAGGCCTGGCTGCTCTCATCCAGCTTCCTGTTAATGTGCCTGGAAAGGCAGTGGATGATGGCCCAACTGATCCCGTCCCTGTTACCCAAGTGGGAGTCGCGGATGGAGCTCCTGCTTCTTGGCTTGGGCCTGGCCCAGCCCTGGCTGTTGTGGCCATTTGGGGAAGTCAATGAAGGGATGGAAGATTGATCTCTTTGTCTGTCCCTTACTCTCTGTCACTCTGCCTTTCACATAAATAAATCTTAAAAAAAAAAAAAAAAAAAAAAAAAAAAAAAAGAACCGAGAATGACGAATAAGATGGGGGAGTTTGAGTTGAAACGTTGACTTGGTTGCTGCATTGGAAGACTCCCTTTCTCATCTGGGCCCTAAACTGGTTCTGAAAGCCAGTTTACATGGGGAGATAACTTTGGAAAAGCGGAAGCCAGGCCTGGATGAATACGCCCTCCTAAGATGACTACGTGTTTGCAGAAGGTGGTACTCATTTAGATGTAGAAGTTCTGGTTTAGGCGTGACACATCAATCCTCCGGTTGTTATCATCAAGTTAGTACTTTCAGAAGTTCTCTATCCTGAGAGGATGAAGAGTTGAGGAGGCATCAGACATTGCAAAGTCACTGGGAAGGAAATTAATCTGGGGAGACTTCCTGGAGAAAGAGGCCTGTGGAGAGGAGCTGGAAATGAGAGTCTTTAATGCTGCAGACTTGATAGTGGAACCCGGGCTGGGGAACTAAATGGAATTGACTTGGGGCTTTTAAACAAAGGTGACCCCAGAGTCCAGGGTGGTGGTTGGTAGAATGTTCTAATAGAGTTTTCCACAGGAGGAAGGGGGCGGCATCCTGGCTGCTTGCCATTCCTTGCTTCTGGGTAACTGGAGCCGGTACTAAAGTATTACTGGGGCCTGGTGGGTCTCTCCAGCAATGCACCCCCTTAATCCCCAGGAGCGCCAGGGGCCCGGGCCCAGCGCAGACAGAGCCAGCTTCCTCATGGAGATCATTTGGACAAGTAGGGTTTTATGCTGTCATTTATTCCCGTGTGAGCTGGAGGCTGAGGAGAGGAGCTGCCAGTGAGGGCTGCGGGAGGCGATCGGTGCCGTTCTCTGCTGAGGTTCGAGGAACTCCAGGCGGCGGCTGTCCTAAAACGCCCCGAGTTGGCCATAAGCCCTGGCTTCTTCTGGTCTCCTCGCTGTCTGCTGGGGGAGGAATCTGACCTCTTCCCTGCTTTCTGTTCTGAGTTAACGATGGGGAAGGGGCCGGCTGGGTGAGTGGGGACGCATAATCTCTTCAGAGACGCAGAGATGCTTGGGGGTGCAGTGGAGGGAAGCCACTCCGGGCGCGTCCATCAGCCTGGCTGGCAGAGGGAAGGGAAGCCGACAGGGGAGCGCGTGAGAGGACTTCTCTCCTTGAGCGCTGCTGCTGGTTCTTGGCGGGTCGTGCTTGCTTTGGTAGTCCAGCCTTCTCGACGTGGGGACCGGGGGGGGGGGGGAGTCTAGCTTTACTGCTGTCTCGGAAACAGTCATCCATTGCTATCCGCAGAGGATTTGTTCCAGGACTCCCTACAGATAGAAAGTCTGAGGATGCCGGAATCTGGGGTGCTTGCGTCTCTTCCTAAAATGGTGTAGTATTTGCGTCTAGCCCACACACAGCCTCCTACATATTTTGAATTGTCTTTTGGGTCGGTGTTGTGGCACAGTGGGTTAAGTCACTGGTTGTGATACAAGCCCTCCTGTATCTGAGTCCTGGCTGCTCTGATCCAGCTTCCTGCTAATGTACCTGGGAAGGCAGCAGAGGATGGCACAAGTACTTGGGCCTCTGCTACCCGTATGGGAGACCCAGTGCTTTGGCCTGGTGCAGCCCTGGCCATTGTGGCCATTTGGGGGGCGAACGAGCAATGGAAGATTTCTCTGTCTCTCCCATCTCCTCTCTCTGTTGCATTCTTTCAAGTAAATAAATCAGTCTTAAAAAACTCATCTCCCCAATGCAATGGGAATGCTATGTGAATCACTGTTATGCTGTATTTTTAAGGGAACAATGATAAGAAAAAGTCTGTACATATTCAGTGCAGACAGAATTTTTTTGAGCATTTTGGTCCTCGGCTTGTTGACTCCCAGGTGCAGAGCCCAGCTGGCGAGCTGAGTGTACTTCTCTTTGGCACACGGCACACAGTGGATGTTCTCCCGCCCCGGGAGAAACCCAGCTCCCCTGCTGACAACTCCCCGCATTCCCAGGAGCTTCCGCTCTCACGTTGGCTGCTCCCTCTGATTTTCTTGTCCTCGTGAATTGTCCGTTTTATTTGTGTCTGGATTCCTTCAGCTGTTCTCTGTGCCCTGAATCCTCCCCAGATGTGCAGCACAGCCCCTTTCTCTGAATTTGTCTAAGCAGCAGCATCATAAGGTTTTTGTCTTTGCTGCAACTTCAAGGTGGGCTTTGGTCGCCCACACCTCACCTCTCACTGGCCCTGGGGAACTTGCTTCCCTGACGTAGGGAGCTTCCTGTCATCTCTCTGTCCTTAGACTGAGTGTCCCATGAACACCCCCTTTCCCTGGCACTCCTTACCCATTGACTCAACTTCATTCTTCATTCATTCAAGAAATGTTTATGGAGTACCTTCCCTATAAAAAGAGATAGAAGGCAGGAGGGAGCTCTCTTTCCACCATGGATGTGGATCCCTCCATTTACTTGGAGGCACCATTCGTTCTAGAGTTCTTTTTCTCTCTCCTTCATGGGCACCTCTTTGGCTCACTCCCATGGGTTGTTTCTCATTGTGGGAGGCCGACTGTTTCATGCGAATATATGCTTATTTCCTCACTGCTAAATAAATTCTGTCCCTATTTGCACAGTCCCCCGCTGAGACTTTCTGTCTCTGCAGGAGGCAAGACCCTGGCTTGGAAATTGATATATTCATTGCCCACATCAAGCGCCCTGGGGAGTTTCACCTTGCTGCACTGAAAACTTGGCTACGCTGCTGCCTGCCGTTGGAGTAGCCCAGGTTGAGAGAAAATCTCTGTCCCGTGATCCACCACCGCACACCTCAACTCTGTCAAGCACAAGTTCTCCAAACAAATAGAGCCTCGACCCCTTTACCCTGTGGGGTGCCCACGCCCTAGTGAGAAGAAGCTTCTCTGTCTTGTACGATACTCACCTCACATCTGCAGGTGACACGTGAGCAAAAGAAGGAACAGGCCTCCGGGTGCTTTGCTGTCCACAACTCCCACCCCCACCTTCCCTGTATCTTTTATTTTATTTTATTTTTTAAAATTTATTTATTTGTTTGAGAGGCAGAGTTACAGCAAGAGGGGGACACATCTGCTGGTTTGCTCCCCAAAAGGCTACAACGACCAGAGCTGCACGGATCCAAAGCCAGGAGCCAGGAGCTTCTTCTGGGTCTCCCACGTGGATGCAGGGCCCAAGGACTTGGGCCATCTTCTACTGCTTTCCCAGGCCATCAGCAGGGAGCTGGATCAGAAGTGGAGCAGCCAGGACTTGAACCGGCTACTCCTATGGGATGACACCACTGCAGGCAGAGGCTTAGCCTGGTATGCCACAGTGCCAGCCCCCTTCCCTTGTATCTTTTTTTTTTTTTTTTTTTTTTGACAGGCAGAGTGGACAGTGAGAGAGAGAGACAGAGAGAAAGGTCTTCCTTTTGCCGTTGGTTCACCCTCCAATGGCCGCCGCGGCCGGCGCGCTGCGGCCGGCGCACCGCGCTGATCCGATGGCAGGAGCCAGGAGCCAGGTGCTTTTCCTGGTCTCCCATGGGGTGCAGAGCCCAAGCACTTGGGCCATCCTCCACTGCACTCCCTGGCCACAGCAGAGGGCTGGCCTGGAAGAGGGGCAACCGGGACAGAATCCGGCGTCCTGACCGGGACTAGAACCCGGTGTGCCGGCGCCGCTAGGCGGAGGATTAGCCTAGTGAGCCGCGGCGCCGGCCTCCCTTGTATCTTATTTAGGAAGCCCAGCTCAAAAGGAATTCCTTGAAAACACTGCAAATAAATGTGCTTTGTTTTAAAGGTTCAAATCTGTCTGCAAGTTTTCTGATTATCCTTTTTTATTTTTTAAAAAATATTTATTTATTTGAAAGAGTTACACACAGAGAGGAAGAGACAGAGAGAGAGAGAGAGAGAAAGAGAGAGAGAGGTCTTCCATCCGCTGGTTCACACCCGAAATGGCTGCAATGGCCAAGGCTGGGCCAGGTTGAAGCCAGGAGCCAGGAGCTTCATCCTGGTCTTCCACATGGGTGCAGAGGCCCAAGCACTTGGGCTATCTTATCTCCTGCTGCTTTCCCAGGCACATTAGCAGGGAGCTGGATCAGAAGTGGAGCAACCAGGACTGAACTGGCACCCATATGGGATGCCAGCATTGCAGGCGGCAGCTTTAGCCCTCGCTGGCCCCTCTAATTGTCTTTTAACATCACCCAAAGGACCTTTCTTCTGACATTACTCAAAACTCACAGAAATATTTTCTTAAGCACAGAACCAAGCACCTCTGCACAAACTATGCATGATTTTGGAGAACAGATCTATAGCCAGTTATTTCTGTTATGAATTATTCTGCGATAAGAATGAGATAATTTAGTTCGGATGTGTGAGGGGGCCTGGGGAGAAGCAGGAGGGTGCACCCGAAAGGTAAAGTCAAGCTCTGGCCAGTGATTGGCCCTTCTGGTCCTGTTGGCTCCCCCTGCCCCTGCCTCCCCAACTCTGCGTGCTCTCACCAGCCTTCTCCTGACTGCACAGGGAAACCAGGTCTGGCCAGGGGTCCTGGGAGATCTCATGGATGTATGGGAGGCCAGACCACTGGTAAGTCTCTGGGCAGTGGGAGAAGGAGGGTTTTCTGGAAGAAACACAGGCTGGGGTCGGGAGGGACGCCTGCAGATTTCTGCAGACCAAGCAGCTGGGCTACGGGGCAGGAGACAGGCCCCGGGAGGGGAGGGGGAGCCTTCTGCCGGCTGGGCTGTAGGAATCCTGGCTGGCTTTTGTGTTTTAATTCTTTGCTTATTCTCCTTAAAACGACTCATGCTGCACATTCCAGATCACTTCTGCCCAGCGAAACAAGTTAAACAAACGTGGGAGCCAGGGACAACCTCAGGGGTCTGAATGCGGTGGCAAGGTGGCGACATTGTCTGGAGGGACTCCCCCACCCCCCCACCCCGGGGAGGGGGTGCGGATTCTGCACGGCCTGGCTCTCTCCCCTCTCTCCTCCAGGATGAAACTCTTAGATTGGAGTTAAGAAAAGTGGATTGTTCTGACCCCCAGGGCTTGCTTATTTCTCAGCTTACAGAGAAGGCCGGAGGCATGGAGAATGGCATGAAAGCTGGCCTTGTGTTAGCCGCGTCTGGGTGAGCCGTGGGAGCAGCAGAAGCCACCTGTGTGGCAGGAAGGTCTCTGTGTGAGAGGGCATGTCGTGGGTTAGGATGGGAGCTGCTCCCGGGGTCATGCGGCCAGCCTGGGCTTGCTGATACAGTAAGCAGAGCCCCTCACCTCCCATTCAGCCTCCTCTCCTTTCCAGCTTTGCTGCCGCTACTACGTTAGAAGTTTAGAGGCAGTTCTGAATGCTGGCTACATCACGCCCCCTGGAAGTGTCCTGGCCCTCTTTGGTGTGTGAATCCACTTCCTGGGACCCTGTCTACTGAGGGCAGGAGAAGCCAGGGTTCTTTTGTGGCTCTGCTGAGTCTCCCTGGGAAGTCAGTGCCCCTCTCTTGGCTTCTGTCCCTTCCGGGGTAAAACGAGTGTCAGTCCATTCCTCTCGGGCCCTAGTCTTGGTCCCAAGTCTCCCTCCCAGTGCCCCCAGAACTGCCCGAGACTCCAGGGCTGCAGCCCTCCCTTCCGGGTGGACAGCTGACCTCTCCCAGGGGCACCCTGAGGGCATGGCCCAGCCCAACAGTCATCACCCACCCCTTCCTCCCAGGCCCCTGGATGCGTCCTTCTGCTTTCCAGAAACGCTGGGCTGAGCACCAGTGTTCCCGGCTTTTCCCAGGGCCCAAGATCCATTCTGAAGTTGTGTGGCTGCCTCCCGTGAGAGGGTGGAGGAGAGGCACCTCCCAGCTCTTCTGCTGGGTGCCCCAGGATCAGGAGCTCCTGACTTAACAGATCTCGCCCGTCTTGGACAGCAGAAGGCCCCCAGGGACACCCTCGGCCTTTAAGCCGCTCTCTTCCACGTAGCCCAGCCCAACGCCTGCCTGTCTCATTTCCGTGACTCCCACGGGGCCGCGTGCACAGGAGGGCCACTGCTGAGAAATGTCCTTGGTGCACATTTGTTGAATGAACGGATGGATGAGAGGAAAAGAAGTCTCTCCTCAGTTTCTCTCTCCCTATGGAGGAAGGAATGAGGCCCTCAGCTCTATTCCCCGGAGCCTCTGCAGCCTTGCTGGCACATGGAAGTCTCCCTTTCATGCCTGTCGCATCAGAAGGGCTGGAAACCACTGGACAGGCAGTGGTGAGCCGGGGACAGCAGTACAGGGGCACTGTCAGTGCGTTCTGTATTTGGCTGTGTCGCTCCCCCTCTTCATGGAGGAACGACACTAAACCCTGCCTAGGCTTCATATCCGAGTCACGGCACCATTATGTCGCTCCCCGTCTTCGTGGAGGAACGACACAGGACCCTGCGTTGTTCTTTCGTCTGCTCGGCCCTCCCCGGGTTTGCTGCTGGTTTTTCCCGGGTTGGCTACCGTCCCTTCCACCTCCGTGGAAGGGCGGTTCCCCCTGCCACATTCCCCACTTCCGCGGGGGAGCGGCACACTGCCGGCCAGCTCTCTCGGGGGCTGCACAGGTGTTCCTTCAGATAGATGTTCCCCTTAGATGTTCCTGGTGCATGGTGTCTCTCTCCTCCTATATAGTCCTCTTCCACCAATCCCAACTCTGCTATCCACACGCCGAGTACGCTGCTCTCCTCCAATCAGGAGCAGGTCCTACAGTTTATTGGTTGAACCGGAGGCAGCTGTGTAGAAGCTGTTTCCCTTCTCAGCACCATATTGTGGGAAAGCAGATGCATAGAATAAGTCTTAATTCCAGTAACTTAGTCTAGTCCGAGTTGCTCCCCACAGGCTGAATCCCGGGAAGCTCCATTCAACTTCAGGGTAGTCGCTGAAACGGGACAGAGAGGCTCAGTGGGCACTGGGTCAGGAACTGTGTTGGAAGGAAGAGGGGGGACTTCCCACCTGCAGTCTCCCGATAATAACCAAGAACCATGCTTCTATGGGCCGGCGCCGCGGCTCACTAGGCTAATCCTCCTTGCGGCGCCGGCACACCGGGTTCTAGTCCCGGTCGGGGCGCCGGATTCTGTCCCGGCTGCCCCTCTTCCAGGCCAGCCCTCTGCTGTGGCCCGGGAGTGCAGTGGAGGATGGCCCAGGTGCTTGGGCCCTGCACCCCATGGGAGACCAGGAAAAGCACCTGGCTCCTGGCTCCTGCCATCGGATCAGCGCGGTACGCCGGCCGCAGCGCGCTGGCTGCGGCGGCCATTGGAGGGTGAACCAACGGCAAAGGAAGACCTTTCTCTCTGTCTCTCTCTCTCACTGTCCACTCTGCCTGTCAAAAAAAAAAAAAAAAAAAAGAACCATGCTTCTGAAATGTGGGGCGCGGGTCCCCCGCTCCTTTGCAGGTGGTTCTGGTGCTCAGTGTGGGGACAGGCCGGACAATGTGAAGGAGGGAGATTGTTCATCTGCTGATTCACTCCCCAAATGGCCACGCCCTGGGGCTGGCCCAGGCCAGGCCACAGTCTGGAGCCTGGAGCTCCCTTGGGGTCTCCCATGTGAGTGGCAGGGGTCCAAGCACTTGCGTCATCTTCCAAAGCTTTCCCAGGTGCATTAGCAGGGAACTGGATGGGAAGTAGAGCAGCCAGGACTCGAATAGGCGTCCATGTGGGATGCTGTCATTATAGGCAGTAGCTTAACCCACTGTACCACAATGCCAGCTCCAAGCCAAGGGATCTTGAAAAGCAAGCTGCCATGTATTTCTTTAAACATGACATGAAAACAACAGAAGCGAGAGTTCCAGGAAATTAGAAAAACTAATTTGAACCATATTTCCTTCTAAAAGTCGAGGAATTCCAACTTGATGTAAAAATGAGCAATGGAGAAGCACTGAGGTCTAATCTCATAATTTTTTTTATAAAAAAGAAAACCAGAGTAACATTTGCACAGACAAGCAAGGAAAGCATGCCAAGACATCTTTTTTTTTTTTTTCAAAATGAGCTAAAAAGCATTGAGAAAATGAGGTAAAGTATAAAAGATCATCAATCAAAATTATGAACTCAGAAATAAAGTGACAAGAGTCAGGAATGGGTGAGCAATAAAAAATTATCACTTCATAAATTAGCTCGGAGGAATGCAAGAATGAATTAATGGAACAGATAATGCCTCAGGTTAATAGAAAAGCAAGAGAAATGTAAAAAATAAAAAATAAATGAAGTAGGGGCTGGCGCCATGGCTCACTTGGTTAATCCTCTGCCTGCGGCACTGGCATCCCATATGGGTGCCAGGTTCTAGTCCCAGTTGCTCCTCTTCCAGTCCAGCTCTCTGCTGTGGCCCAGAAGGGCAATGGAGGATGGCCCAAGTGCTTGGGCCCTGCACCCGCATGGGAGACCAGAAGAAGCACCTGGCTCCTGGCTTCGGATTGGCGCAGTGCTGGCCCTAGCAGCCATTTGGGGAGTGAACCAATGGAAGGAAGACCTTTCTCTGTCTCTCTCTCTCACTTTCTATAACCCTACCTGTCAAATAAAAAATAAATAAATAAATGAAGGGAGAGATACAGAGCATCCAATGGGGAGTTACAGACATCAACAGGCAAATAGGAACACACACCTACAAGGGATCTTCAGAAAGTTCATTGGAAAGGCATATTATGAAAAAGCTTTCCGCAGATTTAACAAACATGTACATCAAAATAAACTGACTTTTTTCTTTTTGTATTCTTTCTTCTTGTTTATTTTTCTTTATTTATTTAGAGAGAGGGAGAGAGAGAGAGAGAGAGAGAGTTTCCATCTGTTGGTTCACTGCCCAAATGCCCACAACCCCCAGTGCTGGGTCAGGCCGAAGCCAGGAGCCTGGAACAAAATGCAGGTCTCCCATGTGAGTGGCCAGAATTCACCTGCTGTGTCCCAGGACTGCACTGATAGGAAGCTGAACTGGAAGTGGACTAGGCACTCCCATAGAGGGACAGAGGCGTCCCCAGGGCGGCCTCACCCACCACACCACAATGCCTGCCCCCTCATTTTTGCTTTTCATTTATTCATTTTTAAATTTATTTCAGAGAGAGAGAAGGAAGGAGAAAGAGGGGGAGAGAATTCCCACATGCTGATTCACTTTCCAAAGGCCTGCAGTGGCCATGGCTGGGGCCAGACCAAAGCCAGGAGCTGGGCACACAAACCAGGACTCCCACACAGGTGTCAGGAATGTGTCAGGAATCCAACAATGACTCACCTTCCAGGTGTACATTATCAGGGAGCTGGAGTGAGCAGACGGCCAGGTAAAAAAAGACTTGCAACTGTAAATCGAAAGCGTGTGTCCTCTACCTGAGATTACCAACCCAGAGTGACCAACACTAAGCCACAGCATGGTGAAATCGCCTGGCTTAAAGTTAAAAAAAACAAGCAAACCCAAACCCAGCGCCTCAGGGCCTGTGTGCAGTCGCAGTCTGCCACTTAAAGAGGATTGGATTCTTACCGGACTTTTCGACAGCCGTGCTATTCGTGCAAGAAGAAAAGTCGAATAGCACACGTAAGATTTCGAGGAAAGCCAAGCCTTTCATATCCAGCAAAGCTGAATTTGGAAGGTAAAGGACCTACACTGTGGACCTGTGTGTCTTTCCTCAAGAATCTGCTTGAGAGGGAGATTCAGACAGAATGACCAGAGAGCCGCTACTCTAAGGCATGGTAGTGAACACTGAAAATATACTTACAGGGCCCGGCACTGTGGCGTAGTGGGCTAAGCCTCCACCTGTGGTGCCAGCAGCCCATGTGGGCACCGGTTTGAATCCCGGCCTCTCCACTTCTGATCCAGCTCCCTGCTATGGCCTGGGAAAGCAGTAGAAAATGGCTCATGTGCTTGGTTAGGCCCCTGCACCCACATGGGAGACCTGGAAGAAGCTCTTGGCTCCTGGCAACGCCTTCCCGCCTTTCTTCCACAAACAGTGTGAAGTCATTGTGTTTCCCCTACTCACCGGATATGTTTTGATACTGGGGAGTCAGAGGGGGGACAAAAAAAAGGTGTTATTTTCCGGATCCCAAGACTCGTAGTCTAGAGGTGGAGGTGGATGGGGCAGGCTGCTTCAGAGATGGGTGGTGAGTGGATGGAGCCTGAATAGTGTGCAGACTTGAACCCCAGCTCTATTGCCCACCCGCTGCACAAACTCTGGAACGCGATTGAGTATTTCCGCAGCCACGGAGACAGTGTAAACCATAACGGCGCCACTTCCATGTGCACGCGCCGAGGTCACAGGCAAGGGAGATGTATCACCCGGCACATGGTAGGTGTTTAACAAATGCTGCGTGGTGTACGCCCAGGTAGGGGCCTCCAGGCGCATTCCTCTCAGGGAGCTCAGGGAGCGTGCCTGAGGCGAGTTATATTTGGCTGAAGTTTTTTTGGTGTGTGTGTGTGTGTGTGTGTGTGTAGTCCACTCGTGTCACCAGCATCTCATCCCTTCATCTAAGATGCCCGTCTCATGGGTGTTGTGACACCTTGGGAGAATACACGTACTCTCCGCGGAGGGTAGCCACTCAGGATCCGGAAGCTCTTTCATGTCTCTATCCCCGCCTCCTTCTTCTTTCCGGGAGAGACTTCCGGATTTCCTGGTGGCGACTGTAGATCCAGAGTGGGTGGAGCTCTCTTGGGGACAGAACCTTTCGTCCTCTGTGGCTTCAGGTAGGGATAGATTGGGAACAATGGTCTAGGAACCATGAGGCCTCTGACCACTGGAGAAGAAAACTCTGCAACTTCTGTGTCTTTGCACACATCTATGATTAGTTTGACTTCTCTTTGTTCATTCAGTAAAGTCTGTGAAAGAATGGGTTTTGGCTACCACAGAGAAGGGGACAGTTGGCATATTGTCTCCCTTAAATAGCAGGGCAGGTGACGGGGGCCCGAGGGAGTAGGGCAAATAACTGGGTCCCCTTAGTCCCAGGGAGCCTGCGGAGAGCAGCAAGTGCGGCCCGAGCAATTGCCTGGATCTGGAGTGACATCCTGAACTTGAAGCTCTGGCCAAGTGGGCTGTCTTAGGAGACCCCTGGTCCCAGGGACCCGATGACTTGAAAGAAATGCCTCTGTGCCTGCCCACTCCCTGTAGCTGCACCTCCTCCTCAGGACCCCTCCCACTCCTGCCTCCAAGGTCCCTGGTTGGCTATGGTGCTGTTGTGGTTTCACTGCCCGTGGAGGTATTTCTGTTTCAATGAATGTTCTTCTAGCTCCTGCCAGGCTGTTCGAAGATTAATTCACAGTCTTAATGTTTGGTCTGTTCTCTTCCCTTTGACCTCACGGCTTGTCATTCTGTTTTTATGGGCTTTTGAAAAGTAAAAATAGCTGTCCCTATTTCCTATCATCCAAACAGGAGACACGCTCTTTGTCTCCTCTGAAAGGGCCTTGTAAATCCCAGGGACTCCCTTTCTGTCTGGGGTCAGTGTTCTGTGGAGCACTTGACCTTCCCCAGGGGACCTCCTTGTCTTTGATGTGAGGGGAAACCTCAGTTCTGCAGCTTAGCCAGGAAGGAAAAACTAGATGCTAGTGCTCTGTTGGTGAGGTGAGAAAGGAAGAAGTGGGGGTACCTGTCACCAGGTTGGTGGTGGCGGTGGCGGATTTGTCAGCACTCGTCTGCTCCCGGATACGGTATGGTGGGAAGTTGCTTTCCTAAGATGAGAGAGATAGGAAAGAGCCTGTCGATAAACACTGCAAATGCTTTCTTGTCTATACATCAAGGTGCATTTCAATGTCAGTGGGTATTTCTGTACGTATGCATATATGTATTATGGTAATTTTAGAAAAAACAAAGTGGGGAAAAAAAAGAACGAGAATGAGAATGCCACGTGGACTGTCACCTTCCAGAGACAGCTACTGTTGGGCGTCTTAGTGTTTGCAGGATGTGTGTGTGGTGGGAGGAGGTAGGGGCGCTCGGGGAAGGCTCGCGTGCTGATGTGCCGGTCTGCACTGTCTGTGTGCTCCTCTACTTCTGGGTCTCTTTCCAGGACTCCAAGCACTGTTTCTCCCACCCCACAGTCCATCCTGGAGCAGACACAGAGGTTCCAATCTCAGCCCAAGTTCAAGATGCAAAGACGTTGCAGGTGTGCTTGCAGAGCCCCAGTTTTCCCAGACAAGGACCGGATAAGAGGGGGCTGGAGGAGGGACAGAGCTCGCAGTGGAGTTGGAGAGAAGGAGGGGCCAGAGACGGGACCTCATGGGGAGGGCCTCCTGCTCAGGATGGGGGATGCTGAAGGTCAGTGCTGAGCCAGTTCTGGAGTGTGCACCTGGCCACTGCCCCGGTCTGCTGACATCGGTCCCGCCACAGCCCTGGACTCTCCAAGCCTCCCTGTACTACACTCGGAGGAGGAGTCTGAGCCTGACAAGAAGCCCTGACCTCTGGGCTGAGTGTGACTGCCCTTTCCCCCGAGAAGTCCCCGTGGGCAGTGGTGGCGTCACGGACACTGTCACTGTGTGAACGGCTTATTGAGTGGGCTAGACTCCGTCCGAGGAAAGGGAGAAACTTATTTTTTTTTCCCTACCACCTTCATTGGAAACTTGGCCTTTGAAACCGCTCTTCCCACTCCCGGATGAAGTTGTGGACAGGTTTTATAGCTGCTTTCCCAGCACTGTCAGGCAGTCGAAAGCCTGGCTGCTAAAACATCACAGGTCTCTGCTTTCTCCCACCTCGACTGCTTCCTTTCCCCGGGACCTTATCTGGACTGGATGCTTGTGGCGGGGCAGGAAAGGCAGGGGCCATTCTGCTCTCCCCTTCACCACTCTGTCTCTACCCATGAGGCCGCGTCTGACTCTTCTGGGCTCGGCGTAGGCTCGGGGAGAGAGAGGGAGGAAAGGTTTTAGCGCCCTGGCACAGGTGTAATCTGGACCCAGTGCACCCTAGATTGGCGGATCTGTCCTGAGGCTGCTTTGTGGGTGTTTCAGGGCCTCGCCCCACTCCTGAGGACCTCTCACCGGCTCCCCTTTGGCTTGGCCAACTGTGTACTGACCCTCTGGGTGTCACTGACCCCTTCTCTTTGGTGTCACTTTGCAAGGTGTCCTACTAAGTAGCCTCCATCTCCCGGTGATCTGATGCGGCTTCCTTCCAAGGGGACTCCCTCTATCTCTGGCTGATGGGGAACCTGCAGCTTTGGCCTTGCTAATTTCTCCGTAGTGAGCTGTGGACAAGGAAGCCCCTGTTCCATCGTGCAGAGCAGTGTGATGGGCAAAGTTTCTGTCTGGGGGAATTTTCAGGAGAAAGACTGCTGTCAGCCCCCAAGCCCTCCCAATCTGGAGGACACAGCTCCCCAATGCTTCTCTTGACGCCCTCCCCCATTTAACTTCATGTGATGTAGGGGAGGACCTGCATCCTCTCACAGAGACAGGTCCTCTCCCAAGGGCCCCCCAGTGGGCTTTCCACTCATAGGTTCTGGAGGTGGGTGTTGGGGGAGGTCAGAATACTTCGACTTGGACCTGTCCAAGTGTGGCCTCTGTAGGTGGTTGAGGTGGATTTGTTCTGAGAGGAGGAGCCTGGTGGGAGCAAGAGGCACGGAGTCACCACACAGACCCTGGGAGTCGGGTGAAAGCAGGCCAGAGGCAAGCAGCCTGCAGACTCATTTATTTCAGTTGGTACAGCAGCTTATATAACCAAGGCAGCCAATCTGGTCAAGGGGCAGTCTATGCCCTAACCAATCACAGCCTCTTGCCAGGCAGGCTCCTTTGCCATGTGGTTTCCGAAGACATCTAATCACAGCCTGTTGCCAGGCAGTTTCTGTTGCAAGCTGCCATCTTGGCATGGCCTTCTCATTCCACCACAGTGTAGCACTTTGCTTTGGAAGTATAAGCACTCGATACTTTGTATTTGTTTCTTTTTTTCTTTTCTTTTCTTCTTGGGGACTTTTTGACAAAACATGGACAAAAATGTCTCGTCCAAACATCAGTTACATACATAGAACACAGATATGTTCAAGTTTTGGCAGACTACACATATTTTTTTCTTTTTTAAAAAAGATTTATTTATTTGAAAGTCAGAGTTACACAGAAAGAAGAGGAAAAGCAGAGAGACAGAGAGAGAGGTCTTCCATCTGCAGGTTCTCTCCCCAATTGGCTGCAGTGGCCAGAGCTGCACTGATCCAAAGCCAGGAGCTTCTTCTGAGTCTCCCACATGGGTGCAGGGGCCCAAGGGCTTGGGCCATCTTTTATTGCTTTCCCAGGCCATAGTAGAGAGCTGGATTAGAAGTGGAGCAGATGGGACTTGAACTGGTGCCCATATGGGATGCCGGCACTGCAGGTGGCAACTTTACCCACAATGCCACAGCGCCGGTTCCTACACATACTTTTTTTAATAGATGCTATACTCACTGTATTTTTAAAAATATTTATTTATTTATTAGAAAGTCAGATTTACACACAGAGAGAAAGAGAGGCAGAGAGAGAGAGAGAGAGAGAGAGAGAGAGGTCTTCCATCTGCTGATTCACTCCCCATATGGCTGCAATGGCTGGAGCTGAACCAATCTGAAGCCTGGAGCCAGGAGCTTCTTCCAGGTCTCCCACACAGGTGCAGGGGCTCAAGGACTTGGGCTCTCCTCTACTGCTTTCCTGGGCCATAGCAGAGAGCTAGATCGGAAGTGGAGCAGCCAGGTCTTGAACCGGTGCCCATGTGGAATGCCGGCACTGCAGGTGGAGGCTTTACCTGCTATGCCACAGTGCCAGCCCCAGTATACTCTCTGTATTTTACTGCTGATAAATATACACCTATATACTTGCCTTAATGAAATTATTTTTTCATTTTAGTTAATTAAAAATTCAAAGGCAGTGTATGATTTTGTAAAAATTCAGAAAATATGGAAAGTTAAAAATTCCCTTCAATTCTAATATTGAAATTCTTCTCTTCTACAATCAACCACTTTTTCATTTAGATTGATTTTTTTATTTGAAAGGTGGAGATACAGAGGCAGACAGAGAGAGGGAGAGAGGTCTTCCATCTGCTGGTTTACTCCCAAACAGCTGCAATGGCTGGAGCTGAGCTGATCTGAAGCCAGGAGCCTGGTGCTTCCTCTAGGTCTCCCACATGGGTGCAGGGGTCCAGGGACCTGGGCCATCCTCTGCTGTCTTCTTAGGCCATAAGTAGGGAGATGGATTGGAAATGGAGCAGCCAGGACTTGAACTGGTTCCCATGTGGGATGCCGGCACTGCAGGGGGCTGCCTTACCCACTGTGCCACGGCACTGGCCCCTAGGAGTAACAACTTTAATTTCCTATGCATCCTTCCCAGTCTTTACCACCCACTTACAAACATATGTATAGACTTAAAAATCAATAATTGAATTATATTTGTATCTAAAGCTCGATGTCTTAATGATTTGACTTCTTGTATTTTCTTGTTTAAAGATTTTATTTAATTATTTGAGAGGTAGGGTTACAGACAGAGGGAGAGACAGAGAGAAAGATCTTCCATTCACCGGTTCACTCCCCAAATGGCTGTAACAGCCGGAGCTGGGCCAATCCAAAGCCAGGAGCCAGGAGCTTCTTCTGGATCTCCCCTGTGGGTGCAGGGGCCCAAGGACTTGGGCCATCTTCTACTGCTTTCCCAGGCCACAGCAGAGAGCTGGATCGGAAGAGGAGCAGCTGGGTCTCGAACTGGTGCCTATGTGGGATGCCTGCACTACAGGCAGTGGCTTTACCTGCTATGCCACAGTGCCGGCCCCATGGATATTAATTTTGAGACTGATAGAAACATAGATATAAATGGGTTTGTTGGAAACATAAAGATGCTTACTCACAGAATGAGCACAGCATGTGGACTGTGGCATCCATGTTCCCAGCCAACTCAGATTCTATTCCTGCTTTTTTCCTAGTAACAGAATTCTGATTTTATTGGGTGACTACTGTCTGGTAGGTAGACCACAGTTCCAGCTGCTCCTGAAGCTGGTAGTGGGCGCGTGAGGAATTGTGAGTGGGACTCCTGTGGAAAATGCCCACAAAGGCTTCCTGAAAAGAGCTGACTCAGCTGACCCATGTCTTTTGTGCCCTGCTCCCTTCTTTCTTCCTGCTGCTGGGAGATTGGGCATGATGGCTGGAGCCCTAGCAGCTGCCTTATGGCCTTGAGAATAGAAAGTATCTCCTAAGGAGCTTGGAGTAGAAAGAGAAATGGTGGCTGGGCTCTGGAGGACAGCAGAACCTCTACCAGGCATTCTGGACTGCCTTCCTCTGGTCTTCTGTGAGGGAGGGAATCGTATGCCTTCATCCTCTGTTTCACTCCCCAAGTGACCGCAATGGCGAGGCTGGGCCAGGTTGAAACCAGGAGCCTGGAACTCTATCTGGGTCTTCCACATGGGCATCAGGAGCCCAAGCACTTGTGCCACCTTGTGCTGCTTTACCAGGTGCATTGCCAGGGATCAGGATGGGAAGAGGAGCGACCAGGACTCAAACTGATGCCTGTATGGGATGCTGGCATTGCAGGCGGTCGCTTAACCGGCTGCGCCACAAAGCCAGAACTTGTGTCTTGTAAGTTGCTTATTTTGTAGTTTCTATCCCAAGCAGCTGAACTGAATCCTAGCTCTTTGTAGACCTTCCAAAATGGCAGAGTTAAAAAGAGGGGCCATAACAAAAAGTTGGTCAGTTTGGTGAGGGCTAGGGGGAAAATAAAAGCATGGGGCTTCACAAAAGGAGAAATTGCAAAAGCCATGGACATTCTAACAGAGTTAGAAATTAAAAATCACAGACACATAATAATATTTAAAATGCATAAACCACTGTGGGGAAAAGAACGGTCTTCTTAATAGTTCTCGGGTAGAAAAGGACCCAGATGCTTGGACTGTTTGGGAAGTGCACGGTGGGTGACCGCTACACTTCTTTACTTGGGTTGCAGCCAGCATTGTTCTTAGAGGAACCCCTGGTGATGAGCGCTTTGTGAGAAAAGAATATGGAGCCATACTTAATATATTCAAATTTAGAAGCTGGAAAGGCTGAAGAAAAGAATAGGTGGGAATTAGTTGCTATAAAAACAGGAATTGTTGAAGCAGATTTATTTATTTATTTATTTTTAAAGGTTTGTTTTATTTATCTGAAAGACAGAGTCACACAGAGAGGTTGAGCCAGAGAGAGAGAGAGAGGTGGAGCCAGAGAGAGAGAGAGGTCTTCCATCTGCCAGTTCACTCCCTAGTTGGCCGCAACGGCTGAGGCAATCCGAAGCCAGGAGCCAGGAGCCTCTTCTGTCTCTCCCACGTGGGTGCAGGGGCCCAAGGACTTGAGCCATTCTCCGCTGCTTCTCCAGGCACATTAGCAGGGAGCTAGATCGGAAAGTGGAACAGTGAGACTCGAACCATGCCCATATGGGATGCCCGTGCTGCAGGCTGGAGCTTTAACCCACTATGCCACAGTGCTGGCCCCTGAAACAGATTTAAAAAAGAAGCAGGGGCCTGTGCTGTGGTGTAGTGGGTAAAGCTGCCGTCTGCAGTGCTGACATCACATGTGGACCCCAGTTCGAGTCCCAGCTGCTCCTCTTCTGATCCAGCTCTCTGCTGTGGCCTGGGAAAGCAGTGGAAGATGGCCCAAGTCCTTGGGCCCCTACACCCACGTGGGAGACCTGGAAAAAGCTCGTAGCTTCTGGCTTCGGATCGGCGCAGCTCTGGCCATTGCGGCCATCTGGGAAGTGAACCGGCAGATGGAAGCCCTCTCTCTTTCTCTCTCTCTCTGCCTCTCTGCCCCTCCTTCTCTCTCTGTGTAACTCTCCCTTTCAAATAAATAAATCTTAAAAAAAAGGATATAAAACTATCAAGATTATACATTATAGACTTCTGGCCTATAGCTTCAAGTACACTTTTACCTCTTCCCAGTTGGATTTAAAATGGCTCCCTATGTGGTGATATTTCCTATTTACCAGAGACAGGATTTTGGACCTTCTGGTTCTGTAAGCCACCTATGCTGCCAAATCCTGCCGCAGCCACAGCAGATGCCAGCATCAGCTTCACAGAGAAATAAATTACCTGTATTGGCAGGATGTGCCTGCCAGTACATCCACAGTTGTCCGTGGAGCGGCGCCCTCCTTCCCCGATGTGTTTCTGTTACTCTGCAAGACTCGTGTGAGACTCCACGCTCTCTCTGAGCTCTGACTTCCATCTGCTTCTGCCTTTTCGGAAGTCTTGCTTTGTGGATGATTGACACTCTCTCCTGCACTTTAATTTACCTCGGAACTTTAAAAACAGCAATTAAACATAGGTATGAAGGCCCTCAGGGTCTGGCTTCTTTCTGTCTCTGTTTCCACTGCCTATCTCCTGCTCCGTGTTTTTCATTTCTTCTTCTTCTTCTTTTTTTTTTTTTAAAGGTTTATTTTATTCATTTGACATTTGAAAGGCAGAGAGGGGCTGGGAAAGACAGAGATCTTCCATCTGCTGGTGCACTCCCCAGATGGTCACAACGGCCAGAGCTGAAGCCAGGAGCCAGGAGCTTCTTCTGGGTCTCCCATGTAGATGCAGGGGACCCAGCATCTTCTGCTGCTTTCCCAGGTGCCTTAGCAGGGAGCTGGATCGGAAGTGGAGCAGCCGGAACTCAAACGGGCGCCCCTGTGGGATGCTGGCCTTGCAGGTGGCAGCTTTACCTGCACTGGCCCCTGATTTTCCTTTTAGCTCCTTGAGTGCACCTTGTTTTCACCTACCCCTGGGATTTTGCACATGCTGACTCTTGTTTCTGGAATATTGCCTGCCTCTTGTCCTGCATCCTCTATCTTTGAGTAATGCTTTTGTATCTTTCGTTTTATCCCACATTCTCTGGGAAATCTCTTACGCTAACAGTTTTGGGGACAGCTGTAGTTCTGATAGGCTTCACCTGCAGGCTATCGTAGAGCCGGTCAGTCTAGAATAGACTAAGAGATTTATTTCGAACCTCCTTGTTTTCCTTCAACAAGACGAAAACTGTTCTCCTCAGTGTTGAATTCCTGGCATCTAGAACGGCCTGGCATTCAAGAAGCATGGTTGTTGTTGCCAGTGGAGTGATTTAACTCATTGACTGACTCATTTTTTAAAAAAATATTTATTTACTTGAAAGGCACCACTCTGCGGAAGCACAGCTTTTCTCTGACCTGAGGGCTGTTCTGAATTAAGTTTTGCTATTTTGAATTCCAAGTTTTTTTCTGAGCCAGAGTGAAAAGTGAACTTATAGCTGTTAATTCATTGAGTCCATTAACAACGGAATTTTGTAAACAGTTAAACATGCTCATTTTATATCGGTGTTATCAAATATTTTATTTTTAAAATAGATTTGTTTTAATTACTTGAAAGGCAGAGTAACAGAGAGAGAGGGAGAGACAGAGAGAGGCAGTGACGGAGAGAGAAAGAGATCTTCCATCTATCTGCTGGTTCACTCGCCAAATGGCCACATTATCCATGGCTGGGCTAAGCTGAAGCCAGAAGCAAGGAACTCCATCCGGGTCTCCCATGTGGGTGGCAGGAACCCAAGTATTTGAGCCATCTTCCATTGCCTTCCCAGGTGCATTAGCAGGGAGCTGGAATGGAAGCGGGGCAGCCAGGACTCGAACCAGTGCTCCTTATAGGATGCCTGTGTCGTAGGCAGGAGCTTAACCTGCTGTACCACAACACCGGTCCCCACTGATTGAATCTTTGGGAAGCTTAATTTGACTGTAGGGAAAATACACTTTGTGTGGTGTAAGAGTGCTAAATATTGCCATTTTGGGGGCTCAAATTTAAATCCTGGCATTTTCCACTTAGGAGAGATGAAACCTACAACTGTGTCTCCAAAGAAAAGGAGCCACCCCGAGGTGTCTGTTGTACACGGCACATATATCCTCTGCGCCATTGTAGTAGACATGGCCCGGTGAGGGTCTCAGCACCGACCACTGAACTGAGCACTTCCTGTCCTCAAAGGTGGAGTGTCTTCCCCGCAGGCAACACCTTTCCGTGAGTGTGACTCCGAGGCACGAGTAATATTTCCACTCTATCGGTGCAGTGCTGCCTGGGCACCTGACTCTCTTTCGAGGTGAGTCTGTTCTGAGCAAGTCCCCCTTATATGAGTAGGTGGTTTTTTTTTTTTTTTTTTTTTTTTTTTTTTTTTTTTTTTTTTTTTTTTTAATCTGGGGGATGTGATGATCACAGTGGGGTTTTGTACTTTCTGTGATGGAAGCAGCCGGTAAAAAACATTTAATGTGGGTATTAAGGACGAAACCTGGAGTTGCCACATTTTAACCAAGTATTCCTATTATTGTTAATGCACACAAATGAACTGAGTTTGGTAGAGCATTGCTTTGCATTTCCGCCATAGTCTCTTGTAGCACTGAGAACTGCTTTAACACACGGCTGCATCTGGAAGGCTGCTACTGGTGACAACGTTTCTTTCTGCAGCCCGTCTTCCATCCCTGCAACCTCTCCCTCGCCCCGTCCTGCTCTCAAGGATGGACGGCACGGGCATGCACGGCTGGGGTCAGCCATCGCCTTTAGGTCGTGGATGGTTGTGGAAGAAGTAATTGACACGTGTTCCCCTGCCAGCCACGTGGTGTGACATCCAGTTGTTCAGTGGCCTATGAAGTGACCTGTGAAATGCACAATATATCAAGGCCAGATGGTCAGAGCTGAACCTGGGAGGTGGAGCAAGATAGGTGTGGGAAAAGAAAGAAACATGCCTTATTCTGCAACAGTCATACAGAAAATAACCTGCTTGCCTTGCTATGGAGGCTTTGTTATTTACTGTATGGTACAAACTGATTTGTTTGACTTATTTACTTATTTGTTTATGGTATTGATTTTTTAATTTTTGAACACTTTGGAATGCTTTTGGCAGCCGTGGGCCAAAATAAGAAGAAATTAAATGGTGCTGTGCGTGTTTTAGAGAAACTTGCTGACGAGTCTGGAACTTGTACACCATGTTTGTCGCCGCTGACCGTCCGGCACGGGGAGGGCAGTGCTGTCGCTGCTCGGGAAAGCCCGCAGGCATGGGTCCGCAGGAGAGGCAGAAGCATCTACTCCGAGCTGCTGGGTATTTAAGGGGCTGCTGCAGGACAACGATTTCGCTCCTGCAGCTGCGGAAGGCACCACTCTGTGGAAGCACGGTCAGAGAGAAAAGCCGGCTGTTCTGAATTACGTTTTGCAATTTTGAATTCCAAGTTTTCCTGAGCCAGAGTGAAAAGTGAACTTAATAGTTGTTAATTCATTGACCCCATTAACAAAAGAATTTTGTAAACAGTTAAACATGCTCATTTTATATTGGTGCGATCAAATGTTTTATTTTAAAAATAATTTTATTTATTTGAAAGGCAGAGTGACAGAGAGAGAGACCTTCCATCCACTGGTTTGCTTCCTGAATGGCCGAAGCTTCATCTGGGCCATCTTCCATTGCCTCCCAGGCATCTTAGTAAGGAGCTGGGTGGGAAACAGAGTGACTGGGACTTGAACTGGTGCAACAACACGGGATGCCGGCAGTGCAGGTGGCAGCTGAACCCGCTGTGCCACATTGCTGTTCCCCAGACGTTTCAGGTAGAAGAAAATCCGCTAATTCCAATCAGGACTCCATTCCTCCCTGGTCCACTCCTCCGCCCAACCCATTTCTGGAATCAAAGGAAAGCTTTTGGAAGTTCACTTGACATTATTGTTATTACTATGGTAAGTTTAGTTAAAAAGCTTAATATTGAATAAAATCTTTGGTAGGCCATAAAGTTACATTAATAAAAGTAAAAAACTTTTATTTTTATGATTATTTATTTGGAAGTCAGAGTTACAGAGAGGAAGGGCGAGAGAGAGAGAGAGAGAGAGAGAGAGAGGTCTTCCATCGCTGATTCACTCCCCAGGTGGCTGCAACCTGCCAGGATTGAGCCAGCTGAAGCCAGGACCAGGAGCTTCATCCAGGTCTCCCTCGTGGGTGCAGGGCCTCAGCGTCTTCCGCTGTTTTCTCAGGCCATTAGCAGGGAGCTGGATCAGAAGTGAAACAGCCGGAATGCAAACCAGTGTCCATTTGGGATGGTGGCTTTACCCGCTACGCCATAACAGTGGCCCCATTGCAAATCTTTAATCAAAAATATTCATTAAGTGCTGACTTTATCCTCAGAAGCTTAGTAAATTGCACTGATTGCAACAAAGCATGCAAACAGAAGAACCTTGAGATTTATGAGCATGAAAGCAAGTGAAAAGCTGAGTACATTAAATGATGAGCACTCAGACAGTCCACCGGGTTTAGTTTTGAGGTTTAGACTACCTCATCCTTCTGGGAAGACTGTTTTGATAGTGCTTCCATGTTAAATGAAAAAATTGATGGTTTCTTCTGTAATTGGGTGACATGGAGAAGGCCTTTGATTTTTCCCCTTCTAAAGCTGGTGAAATGTTGAAAGAACCATAACAAAAGATCGTTTATCAGCTGAAGTGCTTGGGCCCCTGCACCTACAGGGAAGATCCAGAGGAAGCTCTCGGCTCCTGGCTTTGGCCTGGCCCAGCCCTGGCCATTGTGGCCATTCAGGGAGTAAACCAACAGATGGAAGATTCTCTCTCTCTCTCTCTCTCTCTCTCTCTCCAACTCTGCCTTTCAAATAAATAGGAAAAAAATATTTTTTAAAAATTAAAAAAAAAGATTGCTTATCCATTCATCTTCTAAAAATATTTGCCAAGGAAGCTGGCGCTGTGATGCAGTGGGTTAACGCCCTGGCCTGAAGCGCTGGCATCCCATATGGGCACTGGTTTGAGACCTGGCTGCTCCACTTTCAATCCAGCTCTCTGCTGTGGCCTGGGAAAGCAGTAGAAGACGGCCCAAGTCCTTGGGCCCCTGCACCCATATGGGAAAACCCGGAGGAAGCTCCTGGCTCCTGGCTTTGGATATGCGTAGCTCCGGCTGTGTGGCCAATTAGGGAGTGAACCAGAGGATGGAAGGCCTCTCTCTCTCTCTCTCTCTAGCTGCCTCTCCTCTCTCTGCGTAACTCTGAATAGCTCTTTTGAATAAATAAATAAATCTCTTTTTTTTTTTTTTTTGACAGGCAGAGTTAGACAGTGAGAGAGAGAGAGAGACAGAGAGAAAGGTCTTCCTTCCATTGGTTCACCCTCCAAATGGTTGCTACAGCCGGCGCGCTGCGCCGATCCAAAGCCAGGAGCCAGGTGCTTCTCCTGATCTCCCATGCAGGTGTAGGGCCCAAGCACTTGGGCCATCCTCCACTGCACTCCAGGGCCACTGCAGAGAGCTGGACTGGAAGAGGAGCAACCAGAACAGAATCCGGCGCCCCAACCGGGACTAGAACCCAGAGTGCCAGCGCCGCAGGGGGAGGATTAGCCTAGTGAGCCGTGGCACCGGCCCAATAAATAAATCTTTAAAAAAATTGCCAAGTTATGGTGTTACAGACAGGATAGCAATATAGTACCCATGAAAATATTGGAATAGAATAGTTTTTGGCAGAATTTTCTGAGTTTACTGGGTAACAGAGCATTTTTTTGTTTTAAAGGTTTATTTATTTGAAAGTGTTACAGTGAGAGGTAGACAGTGTGGGAGAGAGGTCTTTCATCTGCTGGTTCACTCACCAGATGGCCACAACAGCCGGATCTGTGCCAATCTGAAGCCAGGAGCTTTTTCTGGGTCTCCCATGCGGGTAAAGGGGCTGAACGGCTTGGCCGTCCTCCACTGCTTTACCAGGCACATTAGCAGGGAGCTCATTGGATGCAGAGCAGCTGGGACTCCAACCTGCGCCCACAGGGGATGCTGGCGCTGCAGGCTGGGGCTTTAACCCACTACGCCACAGCACCAGCCCATCATAGAGCATTTTATCACCTGAAATATGTGGTCTGCAGGAAAGAGTTAATTGAAGGTGCTAGCAGTTGCAATGTATTCATCATACAACACAATTTTGTCAAGAGTTACTGCCAATTTCGATAAAAATAATGTGATGATACTGAAAAAAATCCTTCGGAATCACACCAGCACTATGGTATTAAAGACAGATAACAGCTAGGAAGCAGATTAGAGTCTCTGAGCACAGCTGGTCCTCTGCTTCCTCAAACTCCACACCTGCGAATTCAATCCATTGCAGAAAATATTTGAATAAAAATTGCATCTGTACTGATCATGTGCAAACTATTTTTTCTTCTCATTATTCCCTAAAGAATACAGTAAAACAACTATTTCTGTAGCATTTACATTGAATTCGGTTTTGTAATAAACCTGGAGATGATGTAGGGAGTATGGGAGGGGGCACCATTTTATTTATTTACTCTTGCCATAATATTTTATTTATTTATTGCTGAGGGAGCATATTTTAAACTCACATTATAGGGGCCAGCGCTGTGGCATAGCAGGTAATGCCGCCACCTGTGGTGCTGGCATCCTATATGGGCGCCGGTTCAAGTCCCGCTGCTCCATTTCCGATACAGCTCTCTGCTATCGCCCGGGAAAGCAGTAGAAGATGGCCCTTGCACCCACATGGGAGACTCAGGAAGAAGCTTCTGGCTCCTGGCTTCAGATCAGCTCAGCTCTGGCTGTTGGGGTCATTTGAGGAGTGAACCAGTGGATGGAAGAGCTCTCTCTCTCTGCCTCTCTATAACTCTGCCTTTCAAATAAATAAATAAATCTTTTAAAAAAACCCTCACATTATAGTCAAAGGCTTAATGACTCTACTAAATAAAGATTCAACAAATAAAAAGTGGAAACACCAATAGGAAAATAGGCAAGAGCTACCAACAATTACGAAATGAAAAGATATTCAACTTTGCCCATATAAAGTAAATTTTAAAATAGTCATAAAATCATCAGAATTGTATTAGTGTCTCATTCCTGTCAATCTGTTTATTGACAAAGATTTAAAACAGAGTTTGCCAAGACTCTGTATTTGTAGCAAAATTTATATGAGGGGCGGGAGCGATCTCAGGCATGTTGACCATCTGCGGGTTGCTTTTTCTCCTCAGGGACTCCAGTTTCCTTCCCCTGTCAAATCTTCATCCCTGTTAGGATCAATATGTGAGCTGTGCTGTCCCCCACTCCCCGGAGGACAATTTTAATTCTTTACTGAAGCCAGAACGAGCGCCCCCAAGAGAGCCGGTGCAAGGAGACGCCATGACTACACTCACCTGCAGCGATCACGGGGCAGGGCCTCCTCAGGGGCTGCAGGTGCGCAGCTGAGACAGTGAGGAACTGAGGACGGTACCTGCAGTGCAGCGCCCCACCCCGCAGGCTTCCTCAGCTTCTGCTCTGAGCCAGCGTGGGAGGAGGAACATTGGATCCAAAGTCCTGATTTCCTTTGCCGGCCACACAAATAATAAACTGTCTCCTCATGTCGAACCTGGTGTCTCCTCTCAGAGTCTAGAAAAGTGGGCTTATTGTGCTGGTCCTACAGGATCACTCCTCAAAAATAAATCAAGTGCTTTCAGTATCTGAATCTCCTGAAAGAAGATTTATATATATATCTTTTAAAAATATATTTTAAATATTTTGAAAAATATACATAGGTATATATTTTAAAATATATTTAATATTTTGAAATATATTAAAATATCTTAAAACTGCATAATATATATTTTTATAAGAATATAAAATTTAAAATATATATGTATTCTAAAAGCTGGCAGAGAATCACTGTGCTGGTGACTCACTCAACACCATGTTCCAAAAAAACCCAGAAGTTCAGCAAAGGTTGAAATTATTCATTGAAATTTTGTGAAACAGAACCGTGGTGCTATGATTCCGAGTTCCTCATGTGGTTTGGTGTCGTGGAGGCATAGATTCTGCCCATGGAAGTTCCCCAAATCCTGCTTTGACTATTTCCTCGCCACTGAGACCAGACCTGACAACCCAGCGCCGCTTTGTCCCTGGGAGTCTCTCTGATGTTTTCTGCTTTTTCTTAGCAGTGAGACGCAGACAAGGAAGGCCCAGGGCTCAGGGCCAGCTCCCAGTGTTGTATCTTTAGAGACCTGCATAGACTCTCTCTGACAAAGCAGTCATCTCAAGGTATTACCAATTCTGATGCATCCCTCCTGGGAGCTGGTCATTCTCCAGAAATTGACAGGCCATTTGATTAAAGCTTGCTCGCCCTGGGAGATCAGGTGGATTATTTCTGGTTAATTCCTCACAGTTCTAGAGGGAGAAACACAGAGAATTACAGAATAGGGGTCACTTGGGTTTTAGTAACTTAAAACATATTTCAGGTACAAGTGTTGAAGTTTCTAGAAGCTAATAGGTACATCAGGACTCAAAACCATGCTTTAGAAAAAATAACATCAGTAGAATAATTACTCTGAGCACATACGGTACACACGCACAGCAAGTCAGGGTGCAGGGGCTGGAGAGTTTGCATCCAGTACTCCCACCCCACTGATCACTTCCACGGCTTTCTCTCCATAGTTGCAGGTACATTGGGAATTGTAGGGTCCCTCTGCCAAAAAAGCCCGGGCACCATAGCCATCATTCTGTGAGGTTTCCAGCCTTTGTCAAAGACTGGGAAGTTCCTATCATGGCATCATCTTTCCAGGCTGGTAAGAAGCAGTGGGTTCAGGGGCCGGTACCATGGCTCACTTGGTTAATCCTCCGCTTGCAGCGCCGGCATTCCATATGAGCGCCGGGTTCTAGTCCCGGTTGCTCCTCTTCCAGTCCAGCTCTCTGCTGTGGCCCGGGAGTGCAGTGGAGGATGGTCCAGGTCCTTGGGCCCTGCACCCGCATCGGAGACCAGGAAGCAGCTTGCTCCTGGCTCCTGGCTTCGGATCGGTGCAGTGCTGGCCGTAGCAGCCATTTGGGGAGTGAACCAACAGAAGAAAGACCTCTCTCTCTCTCTCTCTCTCTCTCTCTCGCTGTCTATAACTCTGTCAAAAAAAAAAAAAAAAGCAGTGGATTCAGGAAAGTGTTGTTAAAGTCAATAATAGGGGGGCCTGTGATGGGGCGTACTGGGTAAGTCTCTGCCTGCAGTGCCCGCATCCCATAAGGGTGCTGGTTCTCATCTCCAAGTGTTCCACTTCCATCCAGCTCTTTGCTAATGTGTCTGGGAAAGCAGTAGAAGACAGTCCAGGTGCTTGGGCCTCTGCACCTGTGTGGGAGACCTGGAAGAAGCTCCTGGCTCCTGGCTTCAGATCTGCCTAGCTTTGGCCATTGCAGCCATTTGGGGAGTGGGAAGATCTCTCTCTCTCTCCCTTCCTCTCTCTCTCTCTCCTTTGTAAATAAATAAGATTTTTTTAAATGAAAAACTATCTTCTGCTTGAGGCATCATAGTGAAATTAACCTGTCCATATTCTCCTGGTTTGAACCCTCTGACTTGAACTATTTTTTTTAATTGACAAAAGAAGCAGTTCTTATGTTATTCTTTGCTTGGATAAAAAAAATTTGTTTATTTCAAGAGTAGAGATATCTATTTTTTAAAGATTTATATATTTTACTTGAAAGTCAGTTACACAGAGAGAGAAGGAGAGGCAGAGAGGTGTCTTCCATCAGCTGGTTCATTCCCCAGTTGGCTGCAATGGCTGGAGGTGGACTGATTGAAGCCAGGAGCCAGGAGCTTCTTCCGAGTCTCCCACGTGGGTGCAGGGGCCCAAGGACTTGGGCCATCTTCTACTGTGTTCCTAGGCCACAGCAGAGAGCTGGATCGGAAGTGGAGCAGCCGGGACTCAAATTGGTACCCATATGGGATGCTGGGACTGCAGGCTGTGGCTTTACCCGCTATGCCACAGCGCCAGCCCCGAGATATCTGCTGTTTACTGGTTCACTCCCCAAATGCCTGCAATAGCCAGGGCTGGGCCAGGCCAAAGGCAGGAGCCCAAAACTCAGTCCAGGTCTCTCACTTCAGTGGCAGTGACCCAAGTCCTTGAGCCATCCCCTGTCGCCTCCTGGAGTGCCCACCAGCAGGAAGCTAGAATTGGGAGCAGAGCCAGGACTGGAACCCCAGTCCTCTGATATGAAATGCAGGAGTCCCACGGGGCCTCTCAACCACTGTGTCAAATACCTGCTCCGTGAGCTCCTTTTCTGACGGGCAGAGGACCTGTCTCAGCCATGTTTTCGATACAGAGTTAACACCTCTGAACTACCTTCTGAGTAGCTGGGGGCCCATCAGGAGCCACTGCAGCATCCGAGGGCAGTGTCCCTCCCTGTACGTGTGCTTCATGGAGCTGGGTGAGCTCATCTCCCATCCGGTCTTCAGGGATCGGGATGATTCCAGGTGCTCACCGCCCCGAGGGTAAGAGGATGTCCCATTCTCCTGCTCTGTCCAAATCCATTTCAGGGTAGGTCAGCTGGAAGGCACTGAGGTGGAGAGCGGGGACCAGTATGAAGATCTGCACTTCAGGGGCTGGTGGTGTGGCATAGCATGTAAAGCCGCCGCCTGCAGTGCTGGCATCCCATGTAGGTGCTGGTTCAAGTCCCGGCTGCTCCATTTCCAATCCAGCTCTCTGCTATGGCCTGGGAAAGCAGTAGAAGATGGCCCAAGTCCTCAGGTCCCTGCACCCTCATGGGAAATCCAGAAAAAGCTCCTGGCTCCTGGCTTCGGATCGGCGCAGCTCCAGCTGTTGCGGCCATCTGGGGAGTGAACCAGCAGTTGGAAGACCTCTCTTTCTTTTTGCCTCTCCTTCTCTCTCTTTGTAACTCTTTCAAGTAAATAAATAAATCCTTTTTTTTTTTTTTAAAGATCTGCACTTCCAGCTCCCCTTTTCTTACTACCATTCTAGCTACCTGATTACTTTGCTGCTTCCTTGGCGATGTGACTGTCGGTCCGCTGATGTCCAGGACAATGTGTTGTTCCTACCTCGTTGGGCAGCGTGGCTGCCTCTAAAAGGGCAGGTGCGTCTTCTGCGTTTTACTCTCTCTTTTCCTATGGTAAGAAGTAAATTTCCTGTTGCTCTGTGGGAATGGGTTCTTCCTTCTTGCTTAGCAAGAAGGAAGAACGTGAAAGTGATGATTTCTGCCCTCTTGGTGGAAGTTCCAGGTGGCAAGGATTTTGCCCCTGGGATCTGTTACCTCCGAATACTCGGCCTTCCTTTGCCCTTGACCCATGACCTTGTTCCCATTTGAAAACATCTCTAAGTCTGTGTCTTCTTTTTCTTCTTCTTCTATTTATTTTTTATTTTATTTTTATTTTTTTGACAGGCAGAGTTAGACAGTGAGAGAGAGAGAGAGAGAGAGAGAGACAGAGAGACAGTTATAGACAGTGAGAGAGAGACAGAAAGGTCTTCCTTCTGTTGGTTTACTCCCCAAATGGCCACTACAGCCGGCGCTGCGCCGATCAGAAGCCAGGAGGCAGGTGCTTCCTCCTGGTCTCCCATGCGGGTACAGGGACCCAAGCACTTGGGCCATCCTCTGCTGCCTTTCCAGGCCACAGCAGAGAGCTGGACTGGAAGAGGAGCAACTGGGACAGAACCGGCACCCCAACTGGGACTAGAACCCAGGGTGCCGGTGCCACAGGTGGAGGATTAGCCAAGTGAGCCACGGTGCCGGCCTTCTTCTTTTTTAAAAAGATTTATTTTATTTATTTGAAAGCATTACACAGAGAGGTAGAGACAGAGAGAGAGAGAGAGAGAGAGAGAGATCTTCCATCTGCTGGTTCACTCTCCAAATGACCACAACAGCAGGAGCTGGGTTGCGCCAATCCAAAGCCAGGAGCTAGGAGCTTCATCCGGGTCTCCCACATGGGTGCAGGGGCCCAAGAACGTGGGCCATCGTCTGATGCATAGAGCTGGATCGGAAGTGGAGCAGCTGGGACATGAACCAGCACCTGTATGGGATGACTGCAATGCAGGTTGTGGCTTTGTCCACAGTACTGGTGCAATCTAGTTGTTTTAAAAAATATGCTACTGGTTGATTTGTACCTTCTCCCACCCTGCCCCCCAGCCACAACCCCAGTGCAAGGACCCGTAAACTCAACTCCTGCGTCTTGTGCACAAAATTTTCAGTTTTCTCAAATTGTGAAATCGTTGATTTTCTTGGATGGTTTGGAATTCTCTTTCATATTCTGTAGCCTTTGACAGCTTAATCTCAGCCTTTTGCAGTCAGTCCTAAATTGGGATCCAGTTGTGGCAAGAGCCAGGCACACTGAGGAGTCACTGGGGTTGGCTCCAGGTCACAGGTGCAGCTCCCTTTTGATCAGGGAGTAAGTCTGTCCTCTTGCTAACATAAATATCAACTCCTTAACTGCGGGCTGGGAAATTTGAACCTTTCACTGAGAGACCTTGTAATCTCGCTGTGCCAAGAAATTTAAAGTGACTTATTTAGGTCTGAAGTCTCTTTAGTTTTGCTGGCCATCAGAACATCATCCACCTATTGAAGCAGGGTCCCTTCTGTTATTTTGATTCTCTGAAGTCTTTGGCTAAAGCTTCTGCCAAGTTAGGTGGAACATTTGAAAAACCTAGTGGTAGCACAGTCCAGGATTTTTCCATCATTTGTTCCTGAGACTCCGGGCTCAGAGGTATGCATAGAAAGTCTTCCTTTAAATCTAGCAGGGAATCAGCGGAAGCCCCTGGAAGGAGGTGGATGATGTCTCAGGATCTGATTATGACTCCCAGATCCTGCACACACCAGCTCTCACTGGCTCCTGGTTTTGCACAGGAAACATGGGAGTATTGTCAGGAGAGTGACAGGGCCCAGTGAGCCCATTTTTCAGGCAGATGTCTATTAATGCTTGATTCTTGCCAAAGCCTGCCTTGTTGGAGAGCACTGTTTGATTTTAGGAGCCCAGCTTTTCCCCGTAGGTTCTGTCACGACTGGCTCCACTGTTGGAGTCTGTTCTGTGTTCCAGCTACCCGGATTTACCTGCGGGAGAATATCCCAGGGTGTTTCTCTGGTCAGTTGCGGTCCTGATTCTCATAGGGCAGCTAGACAGACACAGCCCACACTGATGGAACGTTAGTGTTTGCCTTGCTGGCAGAGCTGGTTACCTGGGCATTTAGGTTAGCCAATAAATCACATCCCAGCAGCGCTCTTGGGCATGCAGGCATGTGTAAGGAGCAATGTTTTGAGTAAGTTTTTCCAATTTTACATCCCAGAGGTTGAATAAAAGGCTTTTGTATAGTTCTTCCTGAAACCCTGGCCACAAGCATGCTTTTAGAAAGAGAGTGGAGCTGCTGGAGACTTTAGAATGAAGTGAGTGGCGCCGGTATCAGTTAGAAAGTCTGCTGGCTTCTTTCCCACAGGTGCAGTCAGGCAGGATCCTTGTGAGAAACGTTAAGACTGCCGTACAAACTGGGGGGAGCCCCTGGGCCCCACCAGTCCCGGTCACTCTCAGTCAGTGGTGGCACCTGGGAGCCCTGCTCCTGGCTGCCCTTTTTATTTTCTTGTTGGCATTGATGATGTAAGCACATTGATGATGGCACAGAGGAGGTCCCCTTTTGCTAAGTGGTTAGCTTACCCCAGTGGTCTTCTTGGTTGGTCCAGAGGTGTTTGGATTTTTCCTGGGGACAAATGCCACATGTCTCATCACTTCTGCCTTTCTTGAGCCTGGTCTCTGTTGTTAAAAACCTTGAAAAGCAACCTCAGCCAACAGGGACGTGGGATACCCAAGTCCCTCTTCTAACTTTCGGAATTTCTTTCCAGCATCTGGGGCACTGTGACCCGTGGCATGGCACTGGTTTTCTGGGGCCTGTGTGTTGAGATCAGTATCCTCTCTGTAAGCATCAAAAATTCTTTCTATGAATTCTGAAGGATTTTCTTTCCCTGTTGGACCTCCTATACTTTAAATGTCCAGGTTTGGAGGCCCCCTCTGTTACCCCACAATCAGACATTCTTGGTGACGTCAAACCTCGCTCTATCACCATTGTTGTCCGGATTCCAATGAGAATCACATTTGGGTCAGCCGTGCCTGCTGGGGTCCACATGTCACCAAGGTGGGCTAGATGTGAGCGTTCTGCTTCCTTAGGAGTTACTAGGATGCTCCTGGGACCAGCGTGGTGGTGTAGGGGGTAAAGCCACCACCTGTGATGCCAGCATCCCATATGGGAGCCATCTCATGTCCCAGCTGCTCCACTTCTTTTTTTTTTTTTTTTTGACAGGCAGAGTGGACAGTGAGAGAGAGAGACAGAGAGAAAGGTCTTCCTTTGCCATTGGTTTACTCTCCAGTGGCCGCTGCGGCCGGCGCACTGCACTGACCCGATGGCAGGAGCCAGGTACTTCTCCTGGTCTCCCATGGGGTGCAGGGCCCAAGCACTTGGGCCATCCTCCACTGCACTCCCTGGCCATAGCAGAGAGCTGGCTTGGAAGAGGGGCAACCGGGACAGAATCCGGTGCCCCAACCGGGACTAGAACCCGGTGTGCCGGCGCTGCAAGGTGGAGGATTAGCCTAGTGAGCCGCGGCGCCGGCCCTGCTCCACTTCTGATCCAGCTCCCTACTAATGGCCTGGGAAAAGTGGAGGAAAATGGCCCTGACTTCAGCCTGGCCATTGTAGTCATCTGGGAACTGACTCAGAGGATGGAAGATCTTTCTCTGTGTGACTCTTACTTTCAAAATAAATCAATAAATTAAAAAAAAAAAAAAAAAAAAACTCCTGAAGGTTTGTACACCTGCCCAGTTAGGGTGATGAGTAGAGAAAATGGAAGTGAATAAATGTTTCATCTTCCGTGGGTCCTGTTTGTGGGCATATCATGTTTCCGATGATATAAATTCAAGGTGGAAAAAGGAAAGTGATCATTTGTGAAGTGTGGGTTGCACATCTTTGTCGATTCCTGCGGGGACTTATCTTCAGGACATTTCCCTGCTGAGGGCTAGGAGTGCCCGCTGCGCGTGGGAGGGGAAGGCCATTCCTGGTGGGGCATCAGGTTTCCCTGGGGAGGCGAGGCTTGCATCCTCTTACCTGGGGCTCTGTCGCCATGGGGTGGGGCAGGTGCTCCTGTGAGAAGCAGAGGGGACGCTGACGTATCTTCCTGTGGGCTTGACGGGGTTTTCCCATCTGCTGACTCAGTGCACCATCGTCGTGTGTTTGGGGATAAATCCTTATTCTGATGTAAACACGTAAAGACCTGGATGTCAGAAATCTCATCCCATTTTCTTTCATGCTTACAGAACAAACCTAATTGCAAAGTCGAGTTATTAGCCAAAGGTCCAGTTTCCGGCTGGTGTTCCTCACACTCCAATGGCATGGAGGCTGGGGTCGTGTTACAGAGGAACACGATCCTCTTTGTGACCTCATAGGCCCATAGACAAACACACTGCAGCTGTATAGAAGGCAGCCTAGGGGCGGGTGCTGTGGTGTCTTGGGTAAAGCCACTGCCTGAAGCGCCGGCATCCCATATGGGCGCAGGTTTGAGTCCCAGCTGCTTCTCTCCAATCCAGCTCTCTGCTATGGCCTAGGAAAGCAGCAGAAGATGGCCCAAGTTCTTAGACCCCTGCACCTGCATGGGAGACCCAGATGAAGCTCCTGGCTCTTGGCTTTGGATCAGCGCAGCTCCAGCTGTTGTGGCCAATTGAGGAGCAAACCAGCAGATGGAAGACCTCTCTCTCTCTCTCCCTGCCTCTCCTTCTCTCTCTGTGTAACTGACTTTCAAGTAAATAAATACATCTTAAAAAAAAAAAAAAAGAAGGCAGCCTACAGGATTGCAAGGAGGAATTAAGGTAGCGTTTGGGTCAGGTGTGTGCTGCTCACTCAGTGTTGCTTGGGTTCCCCTTGCACACTTAAGGAGGCAGGAGGGCCCAGTGTGCAGGGGGACCAGTCCTTTATTTCTGCCCTCCCCGATGAGCTGGAGGTCCTTCCCTCTGACCTGGGGACAGGGCATCCCCTGGTGGATTTTCTCTAGGCAAGCGCTTCATGCCGTGGCTGAGACACTCTGGCTTTTCTGCAGGGCTCCTGGTCACCCAGGAGCACCCTGAAGGGGTCAGAGGGAGCAGTGTCTCCTTGAGCTTCTGAGTCGGAGAACCCGCACAAAGGCTTTCCAATAGGGCCCCGGGGGGCCAGGGTGCCTCCTGCGGTGCCCCCATCCCATGTCAGAGTGCCTCCACTTCTGATCCAGCTTCCTGCTAATGCACACTTTGCTAGGCAGCAGGTGGTGGTTCAAGTACTTGAGTCTCTGCCACCTAAATTGACTTATGGGCTCCTGGCTCTGGCCTGCCCACCCTAGAGTCTTGTGGGCATTTGGGAAGTGAGCCAATGGATGGAAGATCTCTCTTTCTCTGTCTCTCTTTATGCCAATCACATAAACTGGAAAAAAAAAACTCCCATCTGTTCCTATTGCTAAGATCACCAAATAATTGACCCTTGCTTAATTTAGTAAAGGAACGTGGAAATGGAAACTAATTAGTACACGAATGCCCGCATGAGACACACAGAACCACATGTATTCCAGGGTTACTGTTTTTTTTTTTTTTTTTTTTTTTTTTTTGGACAGGCAGAGTTAGACAGTGAGAGAGAAAGAGACAGAGAGAAAGGTCTTCCTTCCATTGGTTCACCCCCCACAATGGCCGCTACGGCCAGCGCACTGCACCGATCCAAAGCCAGGAGCCAGGTGCTTCTCCTGGTCTTCCATGGGGTGCAGGGTCCAAGCACTTGGGCCATCCTCCACTGCACTCCCTGGCCACAGCAGAGAGCTGGCCTGGAAGAGGGGCAACCGGGACAGAATCTGGCGCCCCAACCGGGACTAGAACCCGGGTGCCGGCGCCGCAGGGTGGAGGATTAGCCTAATGAGCCATGGCACTAGCCTCCAGGGTTACTTATTTAACCAGTCTGGCCGGATGTGGTTCTCTTTCCGTTGAGAAATAACGCAGTTCCCCTGGCTAACGACATCTTTATTATCCAGTTTCCCAACACAGGTGGAGACAAGGTCCCTCCCCAACCCGAACTGGCCCCTCTTTTCCTCGAGAATCAGACCAGGACTTTTGCAAAGAGCAGCGCACAGGGTCAGCTTTAGTACGGCTGTTGCGGTGCTGAGAGGATGGCTCACCAGAAATGTCTTCATCCCCAGGACAATCTCTAGATACAAAAGAGACTGTGCCCAGGGCCTGCCTCACCCTGCAGAACCCACAGCTCCCTAGGAGTCTTGTCCCTGTGAAAGGAACTCCCTGGGTGGAAGGGCACAGGACTGGGGCCCCAGGCCAGGGCTCAGCCTCAGGTGGGCAGTTGGGAGGCCAGTCCCATCCGGATGCCACACTTGTTGTGGGACCAGTGTGATGTGTCTGACAACTGATGGACTCTGAAGCCGGATTCAGACTCCAGCCCTCTGCACAAGGAGAGTTTATTATTTGCATGGCTGGCAATGGAAATGGGGGTGTTTTCTGGCCCAGAGAAGGGGGCATATATGGATGCAGAGCAGATTGGTGGAGCTTGGGAGAGGGTCAGAGCTTCAGGTAATGTCCTTGGTGTCTCTGTGTCCTAGTCTGATGTGGCCCGGCCTTGTGGTTGCCATAGGATAAGTGTGGTAATGACACCTCCCTCCACCGGCAGCTCATGCTTGCATCCCATATGGGAGTGCCAGTTCAGGGTCCAGCTGCTCTGCCTCCCACCCACCTGCCTGCTAATGTACTTGGGCCCCTGCCATCCACATGGGAAACACTGCTGGAGCTCCTGGCTCCTGGCTTCAGCCTGGCCCAGCCCCAGCTCTTGTGAACATTTAGGGGGAAGGGGAGTGAACCAGTGGATGGAAGATCTCTTTAACCCTCTCTCTCTGTGTCACTATGCCTTTCAAGTAAATAAATATATCTTTTTTAAAAGGATTTTTATTTATTTGAGAGGCTGAGTTACAGACAGTGAGAGGGAGTAACAGAAAGATCTTCCATCCGCTGGTTCACTCCCGAGATGGTTGCAATGGCCGGAGCTGCGCAGATCCGATGCCAGGAGCCAGGAGTTTCTTCCGGGTCTCCCATGAGGGTTCAGGGGCCCAAGGACTTGGGCCATCTTCTACTGCTTTCCCAGGCCATAGCAGAGAGCTGGATGGGAAGTAGAGCAGCCGGGTCTCGAACCAGTACCCATAAGGGATGCTGGCGCTTCAGGCCAGGGCTTTAACCTGCTGCACCACAGAGCTGCCCCCCGCTTTATTTTAAAGTCTTATGATGACTCCAGCAAGGATGAATCCCCTAGTGAATGAATCCACAATAACCTGGGAAGGATGCAAAAGGCTTCTCATGAGCACTGGGTCCAGGCAACGATCCAGTGTTGTTTATCCAGGATGTTTAAAGCAATAGTGTCCTTTGTGTAGAATTGGTTCTGTTGCTTTAAATGGAAAGAAGCCTGGCACAGAGGCCTTCAACACACATGCAGTAACTGGCCAATAATCCCAGCTCTGCTGGCCTGCTGTCTGCACCTCCTCACCGAGCCAGGCTGTGTAAAATCACCTGATGGCTACAGACCCACCCTGGGCACTCCTCGTTGCCCATCAGTCCTGCTACGTTGCTCCAAGGAGCGTGCATCCCCACTCAGAAGGAGGGTGAAAAACCTTGAAAATGTTGGAAGAAGGTGTTAGGACTAACAAGCGAGTTGAGTGAAGTTGCAGAATAAAGTCAGCACACCCAATTCCGTTGCCTTTCTGTATGCTCACATTGAAAGGGAACTGAAGACAGCAATTCTGGGGTAGGGGGTGCAGAGCTAAGATGTCCATACCCCATACAGGAGTGTTGGGGTTCAAGTCCCGATGCTGCTTTTGATTTCCACTTCCTGTTGATGCAACCCCAGGCTGCAGAAGGTGGTGGCTCAAGTGTTTGGGTCCCTGACACTCACCTGGAAGAACGGGATTGAATTCTGGGCTCCTGGCTCCAGCCTGGCCCAGTCTCTGATGTTGCAGGCATTTGAGGAGTGAAACCAGCAGATGGAAGCTCTCTCTGTTTCTGTCTCTCTGCCTTTCAAATAAATACAAATCAATAGATAAAAATGTTTTAAAAAGAGAAAAAAATGTATTTTAAAGATAAGTTTATTCTGATGCAAAAAAGCAAACTATTCTACATATAATATTATATAAAAGAATAAAGTACTATAAAGAATAGCCTTTTCAGGGCTGACGCTGTGGCGCAGTGGGTTAAAGCCCTGGCCTGAAGCACCAGCATCCCATATGGGCACCGGTTCTAATCCTGGCTGCTTCTCTTCCTATCCAGCTCTCTGCTATGGCCTGGGAAAGCAGTAGAAGATGGCCCAAGTGCTTGGGCCCCTGCACCGACGTGGGGGACCCGGGAGAAGCTCCTGCCTTTGGATTGGCTCAGCTCTGGCCATTGCGGGCATCTGGGGAGTGAACCAGCGGGTGGAAGTCCTCTCTCTGTCTCTACTTCTCTCTGTGGCTCTGTCTTTCAAGTAAATAAAATAAATCTTTTTAAAAAATAATAGTCTTTTCAACAACTGGCCTTCAACAAAATAGAAAACAACTTGCATAACAATGAAGCCAGACCCTGACATGCACAAAAATCAACCAAAATGAATTTAAATATAAGACCTGGAACTGTGAAACACCTAGAAGAAAAAATAGGGGAGAACTCCTTGCCATTGGTCCTGGTAGTGATTTCTTGGCTATGACACCAAAAACATCGGCATCAAGAGTGAAAAATAAACAAGTCAGCTACTTCAAACTAAAAAGATTCTGCGCAGCAAAAGAAGCAGTCAACAGAGAAAAAAAAACTCATGGAATTGGGAAAAATATTTTCGAACTGTATATCTGGCAAGGAGTCAGTATCCAGAAAATATAAGAAAATGCGTGTGGCACAGTGGGTTAAGGTGTAGTTTGCAATGCCCACATCCCATAGAGGGCTGGCTCAAGCTCCAGACGCTCCTCCTCTGATCCAGATCCCTGTGGATGCGCCTTGGGACGGCAGTGGGTTATGGTGTAAGCACTTGGGCTCCTGCTGCCCACGTGAGAGCAAGATTACTGACCATCCGGGAAACCAAAATGACAATCACAGTGAGCATCATCTCACACATGTCGGGGTGGCCCTTTGCCCCCGGCGCCCCCTAGTGGTGACTCTGATGCTTTGCCTGGCATACTTGACCGTTCGTGATTTAGCTCTGCCTACTGTTCTGGTTTTTTCTCTGCTCCATCTTCATCAGGATTTCATACATTGGGTACAAGATTGTTTGAAGGTTTCCCAGTGGATCAAGTTTTTCGTTAACTTACGGCTTTTTCCATGTTCCCTCCACCATGAGAACTAGCGCCTCATCCCAGCAGTTTGTCTAAGGCGAGTCATCGCCAGAGGCTCTGTTCACGCCTTGCTGACTTCAGCTTTTCCTGGAGTTCTCCGAACTTTCCCTGGACCTGTCGAGTCTAGGTCGGGGGTTTCTGCTGTGGGATTCCGAGGCCCTGTGCAGTGTGGCCTGTATGAGGCTCCCTAGGACGGACGCTGTGAGAAGTGTGGGTTAAGATGCCTTGCCTGGGGCTGGCTATGGTTAAGCTGCTGGTTAAGACACCTGCATCCCACACTGGAGCGTGCGGGTCTGAGTCCCAGCTCCAGCCGCTGACTCCAGCTTCCTGCTAATGCAGTCCCTGAGCGGCCACAGCTCAAGTAAGTGGGAGACTTGGATTCAATTTGCAGCTCCTGGCTTTGACATCTCACCTGGACATTTTAGACATTGTGGAAGTGAAACAGTGAATGGGATTTCTCTCTCTCTCTTAAGTAAATACTCTTAAAATTTATTTATTTATTTGAGAGGCAGAGTTACAGAGAGAGAAAGAAAGAGAGAGAGAGAGAGAGAGAGAGAAGAGAGAGAGAGAGAGAGTCTCCATTGTATAGTTCATTCCCCAAATGCCCACAATGGCAGGGGCTGGGAGTCAGGAGCTCAATCTGGGTGTCCTACATGAGTGGCAGGGAGAGGAAGTGGTGTTGATGCCTGAGGGACTCAGTGAGTGAGAGGGCAGGGGAATGTGAGGGCCAGGTGGGGTGGGCGCGTGTGTTGCTGTGGGGAACGTGCAGGCAGAGCTGGGCACTCCATTCCTGAGCTGGACACTCCATTCCTGAGCTGAGCACTCCATTCCTGCCCCCAGAGGAAGCCCCAAGAGGTCCTGCAGAACACATGGGGCAGGTCCTGCTGTGGACACCTGGTTTTCCCAGAAGGAAATGAGCCCTTGAGGTTCCTAACTCAGATCTTGCAACAAGAAAAGACCTCCCTATCTTCAACCTTCTTTGCCTTTCCCCCAGAGGGGCCCAGGGACAGGAGAGGAAGGCACTCGCAGGGATGAAGCTGTCTGTGTGCAAGAAAGACTTTTTCATGCATTTGAAAAAAGGGACCCAACTCTAGCGTCAGGGCCCAGCGGGGTTGGAGAGGAAGGCACAGGACGGGGGCGGTAAGGGCTATTCTTTTTCTTCCGAGATGGTTAAAAAACATACTCTGTTGAGACTGGGTGGAGATCCTGTCTAAGTGTCTGTCTGTCTGTCCTCAGTCCTTTGTGCCCTTGCTCTGGTCCTCACACCTGTATGCTGAGCCCTGCTACAGACAGTGCAGGAAGAGTGTGGAATCTGCTGGAGGGAATGACCCAGATCCTTCCAGGAGCTCCCTGTCTGCTGGGGAGAACCTTGGGGATGCAAGATCTGGACGCGGGCTGTCACTGTACGAGCCAGTCACCCTGTCGCTTTGGCTTCCCTGGGCTTTCTGTCAACACCTGTTGGCACAGGTGCAGTTGTTTCTTTGAGTGGATGGAAGCTGACCGATCACCTTGGTCAAGGGCACCAGGTGTGACCCAGAAGGCAAAGAGACTGGGTTTTGTATGCATTGGCCAGAAAAACACTTTAGAGTGAATGCCCCAGGCTTTGCATGGTCAAAATCCAGTGGTACATTATGTATCTAGGTGCCGTCTTATCTGTGGTGCCATCTATGCCCCAGATGCCATCTCAGGTTCTGGCCCCCATGGTCACCTTGCACAGTAAGCTTTGGTCCTAAGCCCCATGGCCCAACCACCCATGTCAGCTCCACCCCTCCCCACACACCCTAATGGGATTCACTGCTCCTATTTCCCAGCCCCCGACACAGGTTTAACAGGACCTGTTTCCAGCACGCATGCTCTCTCTCTCTCCTGATTCCTCTCTCTCTTACTCTCTCGCCCTCTACCCCCAGCCCATCGGGCTTCCCCCACCCGACAATAAGCTGTTCCCTTACCTCCAGTGTTTGGTGTGTTTTCTGGCTGCCTTACACTAGGGAGGATGAGTTGATGTTTAGAAATAGGCGAATGCTATACAGATCCAACAGTGAGGAATATAAGGAGACTTAGGTTGAAAATGGGCTTTTTCTACACCGATAGAAGGCTGTCTGATGTGCTTGGCTTATCAAGAGGTTCTAAAAGTCCTTATAAAAAGTTTTAGGGGCTGGTGCTGTGGTGTAGCTGGTGAAGCTGCCACCTGCAGTGCCGGCATCCCATATGGGCACTGGTTCGAGTCCTGGCTGCTCCGCTTCCAATCCAGCTCTCTGCTATGGCCTGGGAAAGCAGTACAAGATGGCCCAAGTCCTTGGGCCCCTGCACCTGTGTGGGTGACCTGGAAGAAGCTCCTGGCTCTTGGCTTTGGATTGGCGCAGCTCTGGCCATTGTGGCCAATTGAACAATGAACCAGCAGATGGAAGACCCCCCCCCCCCCCCCCGGCCTCTCCTTCTTTCTCTGTGTAACTCTGACTTTCAAATAAAGAAATATTTTATTTGAAAAAGACATAAGCTGCTTGCTGGGGATCTCAGCTGTAGGAGGAGGGAGACAACAGCAGGACGCAGGAGCACAGTGGGGTCGACTTTGGGGACCCCTGGAGGAGAAGAGGGACCCAGATGTGGGTGGAGGGAGGGGGCGCTCCTCAATTGTGGGAAGTGTTGGAGGAGGGACTGCTCAGCAGGAGACAGGAGCTGCTTTTGGCGGCAGAGGTGGTTACCAAGCACAGACGGGGCCCCGGGGTAGCTCAGGGCCTGGCTAACCCGTGGTGCTCCTGACCCATCAGTTTAATCCCCGGAGTAAGCAGAGATCAAGTGTGGATACACAGGTTGTCAGTTCCCTCACCAGGGTGACCTGGACAAGTAGGATTTTGACGTCCCTGCTAGTTCATGTGTAAGCTGGGTTGGGGGAGGGGCTGCCCAGTGGGGCGTGAAGGACACAGCGGCACCTGCTCCCAGCCGGGATTCCAGGAGCCTCAGGAGGCCGCTGTGCCCCGGAATGTTCCAAATGGCTCCCTCTGGTTCCCCCTTGGGTGGAACTCCATCCCTGCCCCTTCTTCCCCTTCTGAGATGGTAACAAAGACAGGGCCGGCTGGGCCCTGGGAGGGGAAGGGGCGTGGGGGACGTCGGCCGGGCAGGTCCCTGTGTGGAGTGGGGTGCACTGCGTAAGCCGGGGTGAATGGTGTTCTTTGCTCCGCCTTTCCGTTTTGCTGCAAGCTCAGGACTTCGCTGTGCGGATGTACACCACAGGAGCCTGCTTACCGATCCGTCTCTCGAGGGTGGCCCCTTGTCCTCCAATCTTCTTTCACGCCTCCTTTTAAGACATGAACACCCCCCCCCCAGGGGGGGAGTCCAGTTCACTTCCCGGAGGACCTGGGGATCCCAGGCAACTTCTTCCCTTAGGGTCGCCTCTCCATGATTTCCTCTGCCCGCACATCTGCCGGTCTCTTTGATATCCTGCTCCCTGCAGCCACTGGGTCAGCCTGACTCCCCCCTCCTCCGCCCAAGGCAGGATTAGTCCCGTTCTCTGCATCCCTCGGCTCCACCAACCTGAAACTTGAACTTCACCCTTGCGGGAGTGCACTGTCGGGCAGCAGCGGAGCCAAAGTAAATACCAAGCTGGTACTGGCACTGAGCCCTAGGAGAACCCTTGCCAATGAGCAAGTGCCCCCAGGCAGCCGAAGGTGGATCCTCGGATTTCAGGACAGCTGAGGACAGAGGGAGAAAGGGGAGGGAAGGGGGTCCCTGGGCAGGGGGGTCTGAGCCCTGGGTGGGCTCGAGAGGGTGGTCCTTTTGTTCGTGAGGACAGGGCTTCGGAGCAGAATGTCAGGTTTTGGAACTGACCACAGGCTCCTCTCAGGGAGGGTTGGAGTGGATCAGGAGAGAGGGGTGAGCAGGGCTTGGCGTGGAGCTGGGCAGAGACCAGGAGAGGTGGAGATACTGGCACAGAACGGTAGGAAGAAGGAGACCAATGAGGAGAGGGGGAGGTGTGGGGAGACAGCACGTTGAAAGAGAGCCAGATGGGCTAATCCTCCACCTGCAGCGCCGGCACCCCGGCGTTCTAGTCCCGGTTGGGGCGCCGGTTCTGTCCCAGTTGCACCTCTTCCAGTCCAGCTCTCTGCTGTGGCCCAGGAAGGCAGTGGAGGATGGCCCAAGTGCTTGGGCCCTGCACCCGCATGGGAGACCAGGAGGAAGCACCTGGCCCCTGGCTTCGGATCGTCGTAGTGGCCATTTAGGGGGTGAACCAATGGGAGGAAGACCTTTCTCTCTGTCTCTCTCTCACTGTCTAACTCTGCCTATATATAAAAAAAGAAAGAGAGCCAGATGTCGCCTCTTCATCCTTGGGTTCAGAGGGAGGAGGGTGTGGCTTGTGCTGGTAGCTGCAGCTTGGACTGGATTTCCGAGGTCTCTGGGACTCAGGACAGAATTGGGTAAACTGTAGACAGAGGCAGTGGGCTTCACCTGGCTGGGGTGCAGAAGATGTGACTCTCCTGTTTGTCTCCAGAAGGGAATGGCTTGAGGTGTGTGGCAGGCACCTTCCCACCTAGGTGAGCAGGAAGTGTGGACCCAGTGAAGGAGGCCGTGGGCCCCTTCTCCTTGGCTGGGGCAGTGGGTGGGTGGGTGGGGGTCTACAGTGAGTCCCAGGTGGCTTCCTCTTTTTTTTTTTTTTTTTTTTTTTTTTAGGGTATGTAAAAATGAGCAATGAAACCTGTGCCTGTGAGGTGGTGCTGCTGTGCACACCTGCCCTCAACTACGCCGCCTGCAGCTACACCTGTGCACTGGGCATGTTCAGCAGGCGTCTCCCAGGTTTGGGTACGACAGACACTGTGGAAGGACCGTCTGCTTGGCGACCTGAGCGTGGTTAGCTCCTCCCTGCTGCCTCTCTCTCCCTGTGGGCCACAGCCACGGTGCCAGGGACCAACTGGAGGACACACAGCTGTCCTCCTTGGCACTTTCTTCTCCTTCTCCTTTCCTTCTCATTGTTCTATGGGTGATTTCCTATCTCATCCGGGTAACCGTGGCCCACCTGAGATGCCCTCTGCTTTCAAGAATGGATCAGCTAGCCGGCGCTGCGGCTCACTAGGCTAATCCTCCCCCTTGCGGCGCCGGCACACCAGGTTCTAGTCCCGGTCGGGGCGCCGGATTCTGTCCCGGTTGCCCCTCTTCCAGGCTAGCTCTGTGTTGTGGCCAGGGAGTGCAGTGGAGGATGGCCCAAGTGCTTGGGACCTGCACCCCATGGGAGACCAGGAAAAGCACCTGGCTCCTGGCTCCTGCCATCGGATCAGCGCGGCCCGCCAGCCATGGCGGCCATTGGAGGGTGAACCAACGGCAAAAGGAAGACCTTCCTCTCTCTCTCTCTCACTGTCCACTCTGCCTGTCAAAAAAAAGAGGAGTGATCAGAACAATGTCCCTGAGCTCATACGGAGCTCATATCCTTGTTGGGAGGGCGGGCACAGGAATAAATATATCAGCCAGGAGGTGACAGTGCCTCTGATGGAAATAGGTAATCAAGAATCCCATGCTAAGGGGGGAGGGTGTGGGAAGTTAAGTCCTCTTGCCCTGCAGGAGAAGAGGTGGTGCTCTGGGAGAGCAGCGCGCGGTGCACAGGCCAGAGGGCCAGGCATCATGGCACAAGCGCAAACAGCTGGAAGTGAAGCACGCGGGCCTGCCAGGAGGCGTGCTCAGAGAAGCCATGGGGAGACCGCACTGAGAACTGTGGCTTTTCCTCTGAGTGGGGAGGGAAGCCACAGGAAGATGCTGCGTGGGGGAAGTGCTGTGATCGGACTTCCATTTGAGAAGGATCATTCTGGGGCAGGCATTTAGCTTGCTGATTGAAGGTTCCGAATCCCACGCTGGAGTTCCGGGCTCCAGCTCCTGAGCCCAGCTTCCTGCTAATGCAGACCCTGGGGGCACATCATGCCGGCTCAGATGATGAGGTCCTTGGTGTCCACATGGGAGCCCTGGATTGGGTTCCTAGCTCCTGCCTTCTGTCCTGGCCCAGGCCTTGCTATAGCAAGCATTTGAGGAATGAAACAGCAGCTGGGTACACAGTCCTACACTTTCCCTGTCTCTGTCTCTCTACCTCGTAAATGAGTAATTTTAAAAAAGGTCTTTGGGGTTGGTGCCGCGGCTCATTTGGCTAATCTTCCGCCTGCAGCGCAGGCACCCCAGGTTCTAATCCCGGTTGGGGCACCAGATTCTGTCCCGGTTGCTCCTCTTCCAGTTCAGCTCTCTGCTGTGGCCCAGGAGTGCAGTGGAGGATGGCCCAAGTCCTTGGGCCCTGCACCCGCATGGGAAACCAGGAGAAGCACCTGGCTCCTGGCTTTGGATCAGTGCAGCGCACCAGCTGTAGTGGCCATTTTGGGGGTGAACCAACAGAAAAGGAAGACCTCTCTCTCTAACTCTGCCTGTCAAAAAAAAAAAAAAAAAAAGTCTTTGGGCTGCTGTGTGGAAAATCAGTTATAAAACTACAGAGACCAGTTTTCCAGCCAAGCTTGCCATAGAAACAGAAACCTAAAATCCTTTTTTTTTAATATTAAAAAAAAAAAAAAAAAAAAAAACAGAGGTAGCTGGTAAGGCAATTCCCCCAGGTCTTCAAGAACACAGGCTGCTTCTTCTGTTTGCTTTACCTCAGAACACAAAGTATCCACGAGAATCCTGGCTTCATTCTCGTGGATACTTTGTGTTCTATGGCGAGTGCTGCAAATGTGGTCACTGGGCCCATCCCTAAGCCCCGGAAGGAACAGGGAAGAACTGGTCCTTTCCCCTTGATCACGGCTTCCAGTAGTTTCAGATGTTATTTCTGCCCACATCACGCTGGCCACACCTGCTCCACATGGACACAGCGGCTGCGAGGGAGGTCAGGATTTACAGCTTCCTTGTTCCACACTTCGCCCAGGTTTGGGTCACTAAGGAAGAAGGGGAATTTGGATATTGGAGGGTTATTAGCACCCTCTGCCACACAGTCCAGAGGTGGTGGTGGGAATGCAGGATGGAGATTGTGTTGGAAGAAGCATTTGTAGGTGGTTGGATTCCCGGTTTTGAAGGTAAATCTGCTAGAATTTGCTGCAAAGTTATATGTGGGTGGCAGAGAGGGAGAGAGAGAGGGAGAGAGACAGCAATAGCCAGGGCTGGACCAGGCTGAAGCTAAAGAGCTAGGAATTCAGTTCAGGTCTCCTACAGGGGTAGCAGGTATCTAAGTACCCGAGCCATCAGCTGCTGCCTCGAGACTCTGGGGGGAGATGGCCCTACGAACACCTCCGGGACTGCACTATTATTATTTTTAAAGATTTATTTATTTACTTGAAAGGCAGAGTTATATACAGAGAGAGGGAGGGAGAGAAAGGAGAGAGAATCTTCTACCTGCTGATCCACTCCCCCCAAATGGCCCAATGTCTGGGGCTGGACCAGGCTGAAGCCAGGAGCCTGGAACTCCATCTGGGTCTCCCATGTGGGTGTCAAGGGCCTAAGTACTTGGGCCATCTTTTGCTTTCCCAGGTGCATTAGCAGGGAGCTGGATTAGAAGTGGAGCAGCTGGGACTTGAACTGGCGCTGTATGAGATGCTGGCATTGCAGGCAGTGGCTTTACCAGCTGCGCTACAGTGCTGGCTCCCAGAACTGCATTACCTATGTTGCTAAGTTTATAGCAATTTGGCACAGCACCAGTCGGAAACTCAGTCAGTTGTTTTGTGCACATTAGCACTGGTTTAAAGCGCATGCTGTGTGTGGCTGCTGTAACGAGCGTATAATTTGATGTTATTTGAATTATTCCAGACAATTAATAAAGATGACAAGCTCTCCAATTCATTTGATGAGGCTCGGATAAGCTAATATCAAAATCTAATAAAGGAAATATAAAAACAAAACTAAAAAAGGGTATTGCTTATTAATTCAGAGGCGAAAATGCTAAGCCAAACATATTAGCAAATGAATAGGCATTAGAGGAAGAGAGGGTGCGCTGTGAATACCCAGAGTGTATCAATACCTGCAAGCATGATCTTGATAGAAAGTCTTATTAAGAAATATTTTAATATGTTTTATTGCACCACCAAATGAAAGGAGAAAATCTTTTAATAGATTCTCCAGGGGCTACTATTGTACTCATGAGACATTCCTAGCTAAACTCCAAGTCAAATAAAAAAAGTGGGAAGCCATATAAAGTTACAGATTTTATTTGTTTGTTTATCGTGTAAAGATTTATTTATTTATTTGAAAGGCAGAGTTACAGAGAAGCAGAGGTCGGGGTGCGGGGGTGGTCTTCCATCCACTGGCTCACTCCCCAGATGACCACAACAGCTGGAGCTGAGCTGATCTGAAGCCAGGAGCCTGGAGCTTCTCCTGGGTCTCCCACATGGGTGCAGGGACCTAAGGACCTGGGCCATTTTCCACTGCTTTCCCAGGCCACAGCAGAGAGCTGGAAGGGAAGTGGAGCAGCCGGGACTCAAACCAGTTTCCCATATAGGATGCCAGCACTGCAGGAAGTGGCTTTACCCACTAGGCCACAGAGCCAGCCCCTAGAGGCTATTTATTAAAGGTCAGTTAACAAACATTGTACAATGACAGAATACTGAAGCTACTGCTGTTGAAATCAGGAAAACATGGGCACATCTCATCTCCACTATTATTCAATACAGTTTTAAAGATTTCCCTAATGTATTAAGCCAGGAAAAGGATATAATCAGAATTAGTATGGTAAGAAAGTAGATGTTTAATTTTATTTGCAAATGATCAGATGATTCAATGATGCATTTCTAGAAAAACCCAGTCTGCCAATGAAAACCTACAAAGAACAATAAAAGAACTTGGGGATATGTTTGGCTCTAAGACCATACGAGAAAAACTGATAGCTTTTCCTTAACCCAGAAATAGTAATAAAAAAAGCAGGTAGAAATGGGAACATACATGGTTTCTCTTGTATCAGGGACATGTGTGAGAACTGCTAGCTTGTTATGGAAAAAGAACAGTGGGGAGAGAAAACTGTAGCAGATATTAAAACTCAGTAATGTTCTAAACTGTTGCAGATAATGTAAGTTCATTCACTTGTTCAACAAATGCTTTTTGAGCACCTACAGTAGGGAAGGTGCTTTTCTAGGCACTGAGGAATCTTTCAGGAGCCGAGGATAAAGGAAAAGAATCCAGGGACGAAGTCCTGTCCTTGTGGGAGGTGTAGTGTGGCTTGGACACTGGAACAGGTGAATAGACTCAATGGGGCTGAAGGAAGTCAGAATTCCGGAGCAAACTCTCAGGGAATTCTGTGGGTCGAATCATCGCTTAACAAAGGAGGCCAGGATAACTGGCTTTTCCAAATCAAGGACGCTAGTTGCCTCACCTTACATTTAAGGTAGGTTCTGGATGTTTTAACCTAACAAGAATGACAACAGCAAAGCTAGGGGAATAGTTAGGAGAATGAGAAAATAACTTGGGGCCAGTTGGTTAAGCTGCTGCCTGCAGTGACGGCATCCCATATGGGCACCTGTTCGAGTCCCGGCTGCTCCGCTTCCAATCCAGCTCTCTGCTATGGCCTGGGAAAGCAGTAGAAGATGGCCCAAGTCCTTGGGCCCCTGCACCTGCGTGGGAGACCTGGAAGAAGCTCCTGGCTCCTGGCTTTGGATTCATGCAGCTCTGACCTTTGTAGCCAATTGGGGAGTGAACCAGTGAATGGAAGACTCCCCCCCCCCCTTCTCTCTCTCTCTCTCTCTCTCTCTCTCTCTCTCTGTAACTCTGACTTTCAAACAAATAAATGAATCTTTTTAAAAAAATGGAAAATCAAACTAAATCCAGATCAATAAAAACATCTATGTGTCTACCAGTTGGGAGATTCGTACATAGATTATGGCATGATCCCAATACTGAGTATTCTACAGCTGTTCAAAGAGGGAATCCAATCTCCATATTGTGTCTGGAAGGATGTTCATACCAAACCGTTTGGGGAATAAGAAGAGTCAGAAGAGGACCCTGAGCTTTCGCATGCAATACAACACAACACAGCACAGCTGTTTTCTCTATGATCTCAGAGAAAGGTTTGGAAAATACCCAAAATGATACACGTTTGTTCTCTTGGGGTCAAGGATTGCAGAGTGTGGGGGAATAAGGGATGGTGACTTCTCTCTGTCTGGTTTACTGCTGCCTCTCTGGAACATAACAGGCATACTGGATCCTTTCAATAAGATTTATTGAGTAAACAAACATTTCTATTTATTTAACAAAAAAATGAAGGCGTATGAGGTGGGACAGTGGAGAAACTGGAGTAGAAATAAGAAGGACTCCAGGGCTCTGCGCAGAGGGCTGCTGTAGAAGTGAAACTCTCCCAGGGGGAGCCAGCAATCAGCAAGCACCCGGATGAAGAGCTGGCCTCAGGGGCGAGGTCAGAGGGGTCTAAGCAGCTCATTCTCCCGGAAACCATCCTCCGTCCCCCTCTCCACTGGTTCGAAGGTGTTCTCCTGGCCAAGGTGAAAAGGCTCAGCTGGTGTGGGAGGTCAGAGAGAGGCAGGGCAGGATCGGAGGACATGCGAAAAGAGACTGTGCTATAGCCAGACAAGGCCTCCTACAGCCTTTTTTTTTTTTTTTTTTTTTTTTTTTTTTTTTGACAGGCAGAGTGGACAGTGAGAGAGAGAAAGAGAGAGAAAGAAGCCAGCTGCCTTCTGGCTTCCTATGCACACACCCTGCAGGAGTGGTCTCTGCAGCGTCCCCACCACATGTGGGACAGGAACTCTAGTAAAAGCGCCCAGGTGGCTAAGGCCTGGTGTGCACAATAATCAACTTAAAGCAAACACCTGGGGGGAATGAGCATCATTAATGGGAAGGGCCAAGAGAATAGAGGGGATGAGGAGCTAGCAGCAAGGTGCACACACAGCTTTGAACATCATATTGAAGGGATATGAGGTTCATAAGCCAAGGGCTAACCATGCACCAAAAAGCTCTTCCAAATTAAAAGTTGTTTGTCGAAAGAAAGTCAGACAATTGCCAGTCATGACTGTAGAGTGAATCACTGACTTGGGAACTGAGGACTGTTCTCACGACACAGACCCAGTGCACAAGGAGATGCACATTAGGAGGGTAAAGAAAATCGACGTGCAGGCTTGGTCCTAGCAGAGCCAATGCTCCCACTTAAGAGCAGGCTGGAAGAATAACACGGAGCAGGAAGGGGGAGGAGGAGGAGGAAGGGCGAGGGAAGAGGAGGAGAAGGGAGAAAGCTTCTTTTTCTTAAAGATTTGCTTTATTTGAAAGGCAAAGTGAGAGAGAGAGAGAGAGAGAGAGAGAGAGAGAGAGAGAATCCATCTTCCATCCTCTCGTTCATTCCCCACGTGGCTGCAGCAGCCAGGACTGGGTCTTGCACATGGGTGGCAGGAACCCAAGCACTTGGGCCATCACGTGGCCCCTTCCATGTGCATTGGCAGGAAGCTGGGTCTGAGGTGCTTCTGAGTCTCAAACCAGACACTCTGATATGGGATCGTGGGGTCCCAAGTGGTGGCTGAACCCACTGAGCCACACGTCAGCCCTTGAAGAAATTTTTGAAAGTGAAGAAGTACTTAATATTTCTGATCAAAACTGAGATAGTAGGAAATAGGTAGGTGAACTATCTGGATTCTGAATTTCAGAACTAGAGATGATTTACAAGTTTTCTGGAAAAAAATTGCATATGAAGAAAAGCCAATCGGAGTGGCAAAAGCCTTGTCTACAAGATTAAATGAATGCCAGTGGATAAGGAGGGAAGACTATCTGGGTCCAAGAAAGAAGAATTCAGAAACTTAATTTCTGTGATTAGAAAATATCGTATAAGAATTAAGCAAAGATACAAGGCTTTGAAAATATGCCATTCACATATAATTTCTGAAAAAATTACTTCTAAATGAAAAATTCAAGAAATAAATTGATGTAGATGACAATAATCGTTGGTAACCAAAGAAACGATAATTACTTAACAGCTAATTTTAACAATCATTATGGGTACTATACTTCATACAATTATTTAGAATTATTCTTTTAATAAAAAAGTACATAGTTGATCATAACTTAGAAGCAAAAATTCACTAATATTTGTGAGGCACAATTGGAAAAGACAAAGAATTAAAAATGTAAGTGATTATAATCGCATATTTTTTAAACTATCAAATTACCTATGTCATTTGCATTATATTTCTTTTTTAAAATTTTGATTTTAATTAGTTTTGAACAGATTGCATGTGATCTGTAGATGCAGTTCTAAGAATGTGATGTCATTCCCTTCCTCCCTCCTTCCCTCCCTCCCCCTCACCTCCCCACCCTCTCTTCTCCTTTCTCTCTCTCTCTCTCTCTTTTTTTTTTTTTTTTACAGGCAGAGTTAGAGAGAGAGAGAGAAAGGTCTTCCTTTTCCGTTGGTTCACCCCCCCAATTGGCCGCTATGGCCGGTGCACTGCGCCGATCCGAAGCCAGGAGCCTGGTGCTTCTCCTGGTCTCCCATGCAGGTGTAGGGCCCAAGCACTTGGGCCATCCTCCACTGCCTTCCCGGGCCATAGCAGAAAGCTGGACTGGAAGAGGGGTAACCGGGACAGAATACGGCGCCCTGACCGGGACTAGAACTCAGTGTGCCGGCGCCGCAGGCAGAGGATTAGCCTAGTGAGCAGCAGTGCCAGCCTCTTTTTTAATTTTTGAGATAACGTATTTTAAAATTACATTACAGTAACAAGGCTTAATTCTTCACCAACTAAGAAGTTTAACTAATAGGAAGCAAAAAGACCCTGGTTTAGCGGGAATGTAGACAATGGCTATAAACATTAATTGAATGGAAAAATGACCTTTTCACCCATATTTAGTAAATTTGACATTTATAATAGTATGACATTCTTTTTTTTAAGTTCTTTTTTTTTTTTTTTTTTTTTTTGGACAGGCAGAGTGGACAGTGAGAGAGAGAAACAGAGAGAAAGATCTTCCTTTTCCGTTGTTTCACCCTCTAATGGCCCCCACGGCCAGCGTGCTGCGCTGATCCGAAGGCAGGAGCCAGGTGCTTTTCCTGGTCTCCCATGGGGTGCAGGGCCCAAGCACTTGGGCCATCCTCCACTGCACTCCCTGGCCACAGCAGAGAGCTGGCCTGGAAGAGGGGCAACCGGGACAGAATCCGGCACCCCAACCGGGACTAGAACCCGCTGTACCGGCACTGCAGGTGGAGCACTAGCCTATTGAGCTGCGGCGCCGGCCATATGATATTCTTAACCGTTGGTTTGACAAAGATATAAAACAAAGCTTTACAGAACTGTATTTGAGCAATACTGATCCACACAGACGTTTCTCTCTTTTTCTTTTTCTTTGGCCCTCCTGTATGTATTGTTTAACTGCTCTTCTTTTGCAGCGTCTCCTTCGCTCAGGAGAATCAAGTTACTGATATAGAAAACCTCGAAACCCCTGGAGAAAAATTGAAACAGCAGCTTGCAACTCATTTGATCCTGGAAGGTCAGAAAGGGGGGGAAACACACAAAATATAATCGGCGGCACAGTCCAAAGGCAAGATGCAGAAGTACGCAGTTTCATCAGAGCAACATCCAGAGTAACCGGACTCAGCAAGGCTGATGGATTAACAGACACCGGGGCCGGCGCCGTGGCTCACTAGGTTAATCCTCCACCTGCAGCGCCGGCATCCCATATGGGCGCTGGGTTCTAGTCCTAGCGCCGGTTGCTCCTCTTCCAATCCAGCTCTCTGCTGTGGCCCGGGAAGGCAGTGGAGGATGGCTCAGGTCCTTGGGCCCTGCACCCCATGGGAGACCTGGAGGAAGCACCTGGCTCCTGGGTTCAGATTGGCGCAGCACCAGCCTTAGCAGCCATTTGAGGGGTGAACCAACGGAAGGAAGACTTTTCTCCCTGTCTCTTTCTCACTGTCTATAACTCTACCTGTCAAAACAAAAACAAAAACAAAAACAAAAAACAAACAAACAAAAAACCCCACAAGAATGAACAGGTAACCATGGAAGTATCACACCAAGTCAGTCGTGGTCAAGCTCTCTAAGTGGAACAACAAAGACAGTTTTACAAAGCAAAACGGCTATGACTCACCAGGAAGCCAGAACAATCCCCGACTCTTATACATCAAAACCACTTCAATGTCAGAATCAAACCAATAATCAGAGTGCAGAACATTGAAAAATTATACCTCTCTCTACAGATACAAAACAACCCACTGAGAAGATTTGTTTATTACGATGATGAAGCTTCGTGATGGCCTTGCACCCAAGGGACAAAGAAAGAACAGTACTTTCAATTCCCAGGGGACATTAAAATCTAGGGCACTGATCCACACTCCACACTAAAGAAAATCTCACCAAGTCTCCAAGGGGAAATGCATGGGCCACGTTTTCCAACACAGCGCACTAGCAACCCAACTGCAGTCATAAAGGTTTCAAAACCATTGGAAACACACACAGCAGCCGGGTCCCAGATGTCTCCTGGCCCAAGGGCAAATGGAGCATTTGGTGACCAGCCAGTCGAGCGCTGATGACACGGGCAGTTCAGATCTGAACATGGCTGCCATCGAGGAGGTCCCCCCAGAGGTCTTCATTTTCCGTGATGTCTGTGGCAGAATGAGAAATGCCGAAAGGAGATGAACAAAACCGCTCAACTGCCCAAGCTGGAACATAAAACTAAACAGAGCGAAAGAAACTCGGGGAGAATTAACATGTACAAAACCAAACCGCTTCACGAGAACCCTGCAAAGGACAAGGTGGGTCCCGGGAGCCCCCTCTCCTGTGCAGGTTTCTGCTGGGGCTTCCCGGCCTGCATCCCCTGACCCCCACCCCGGGGCCAGGAGCCAGGGCTGCCCCCAGGCTCCACCTGCTGCCCTGAAGCTCCGGTCCTGGGGCTCCTTCTTCGGGTCGCTCAATCCTAGAGAGAAGCAAGGGACATAATGGGCTGGAGCTGTTAGGAGGGGACCTCAGGAGGGGTGGTGCCCGGGGGACAGCAGGCACAAGGGGACTCCCTGCCTCCAGGCAGCTTGAGAGCTGAAGCTACTGCGCGGGGGGTGGGGGGTGGGGGGGTGGGGGTGATTTGAGTCTTGGTCTTTGCATTCTCTGCCTACTTGAAGGGGGAGATAGGAGGAGGAGCATGAGTTGGGGTGTGCAGAGGCTTCAGGTCGGTCCTGGCCGTGCCTGGACCAGAAAACTGTCCCCTTCCCCCCCGCCCCCGACTCAGAGATGGCCCCACCCTCACCTCTGACCCTGCCAGGGCGCTGCTTTACCTGGCCAAGGGAGCCTGGGATTGCAAGCGGAGTTAAGCTTGTTCTCTGACTAATGTTGACTTGGGGAGGTAAGCCAGGATCATCTGGTCAACCACAAGGATTCGCGTAGAGAGAAAGGCAGAGGCAGGGTCACGGCCATGCAGTCGGAAGTGAGGCAGAAAGGGGAGTGGTGTGATTGCTGGCTGGGCCCGATTCTACTCCCGCCCCCCGAGCCCCCAGAAGGAACAATCCTGCGGAAGCCGTGATTTTCGTCCTGGGAGGCCCAATTCAGACGGCAAACTGTTATGGATGCCGGGGCGGGGGATGGGTGGGTGGGGTGGTGGTGCCCAGGGGACACAAGGGGTCCAGGTGCTCGTTCCAACGGACAAAAGCCGAGGATCTGTGGCTCCACAGGCCGGCGCGGGCAGGCTTGGCAGGTGTGCTTGGCAGGGCCCAGGGCTGGGGCGGATTATTGGATCTGGATTTTCCAACTGCAGGCTTTGCAGCTGGGAGGGTCCTCTTCATGGTCAGGGCGGGTCTCTGCTCACCGCGTGCGTGTGTGAGGTCGCAGGCTCTAACGGAAGCTGTATGTTAAGTCCTCTCCCAGGGCTGGGTTTGTTACACCTACCGTGGAGCAGAGGCTGCTCAGCTGGTGAAGCCGCTGTGTGGCTCATCTGTCCAGTATATTGAGGCCGCTGGGGTGTGGCTGCTTGGTTGCTGGTGAGCAGGGCCTGTTTGCTCGCCCAGGGACGGCACAGCAGGGCCGCCTGCCCTGGACCTGCCTCGCGACTTTCCGAACCGAAAACTCAGCGGTGCTCGGGTAGCCCACGAAGTTTGCCCCTGCAGGCATTTTTCAGCTCTGCCACGGGGGACTTCTTTTCCCTCTATTTGGGCGGTAAATTGTTGGCCTTACCTACTTGGAACAGCAGAGGGCGCTATTGGACAGCGAAATGTTTGCGTGTTAACCGCGCGTTTCATTTTTCATACTTCAGCGATAGGCAGTTAAGACCGATTACAACCAATCCAGTTTGTGAGATAATCCAAGCAAATAAACCGTGGTAGAATAATATATGGAACCCTAGTGTGATGTGCCTACTTCCAGATAGAACAAATTTTGATAATAAGTATATTAATTGTTTTAAAAAAGAAGCAGCCGAGTATCAAGTTAACGTTCTCGCTTTCCACCTAGAACTAGCCACTATCATTAATTTATGTCTACTTTTCATGCTTTTAGTGTTTTATTGAATAATCATGTAGCATCATGTATTGCTTTGCAAATCTAAACTTTTATATAAATGCTAGCACCCTTTTGTTTCTGAAATTGCTGTTTGCCTTTCAGGTCCGCACTATGTTCACCGGTAGCTACTTTATTAGTACCCGCACATTTTGTTACCGTAACTAATTTGTTGAAACTGCTGTCCAGTGTTTCACTGTAGGATCGTCAATGATCTATTTACCTGCTCCCGTGGGAAGACGCTTGGTTCTGTCTGTCTCTGACTCATTCCCTCAAAGCCCACAGCGTCTGGAGCTGGAAACAGAGACCTCAGTGCAAATGTCCCTCGTTCAGTGGCAGGGATTTGGCTGCTGAGCCATCACTGCTGTGTCCCAGAGCACACGTTAGCAGGAAGCTGGGACCTGCAGATTCTCTGAGGCTCTCTCAGCCTTGTCTCAGTGCCCTCTTGCTGGAGATAAGCTATGTTCCTGCCTCCAGGCAAACAACTGCTGGGGCTGGAGGCTCCGCCGGGTGCTCCGGCACAGCCTGCTGCTGTCTGGGGATCCGCTCGGTTCCCCATACCCATCCTCATCTTTGGAGGTGACCTTGCTGCTCCTCAGTATGGGGTACTGGGATGCGGGACGCCTCAAACATGTTAGTGGAGTCCACTCCACGTAGTGTTTCCCTCTGCCCTCAGTCCCCAGTCAAAGCTGATGAAGATATCTCACCCGCTGGTGGAATCTTGCACGTCTTTGTACTCAGTTTTATCTCCTCCACTGCTGTGAGGGGATCGAGGCACCCGGACCCAGTGCACTCTTGAATACCTCGGAGGGTAACTGCTCTGTTTCTTCTGGGTTCACAGCTGCTGTTTTTTTCCCCCAGTACTGTGCAGTTTCTTTCCAGAAGCTGGCTTTGCCCAAGCATTTGGTGACATGTTGAGTGTCTACACATCTGGAAATCCGAGTCTGTGCCATCATCCCCCTCCAGTGGCTGGGGATAAGCCCTCAATGCCACCGGAGCCCTGGAGCGAGAGACAGGAGGTCAGCTTTCTCACACTTCACATCCGCTGATTTTGGGCTTAAAGTCCCCAAACTTCTCCTTCCTCTGTTGATTCTTTTTTTCTTTAAGATTTATTTTTGTGCTTGAAAGGCAGAGTGACAGAGAGAAGGGGAGATGGGTGGCAATGACTTGGGCATCTTTTTTTTTTTTTTCTGACAGGCAGAGTTAGAGTTAGTGAGAGAAAGAGAGACAGAGAGAAAGGTCTCCCTTCTGTTGGTTCACCCTGCAAGTGGCCGCCACAGCTGGCATGTTGTGGCCGATGAGTTGTGCCGATCCAAAGCCAGGAGCCAGGTGCCCCCTCCTAGTCTCCCACGTGGGTGCAGGGCCCAAGCACTTGGGCCATTCTCCACTGCCTTCCTGGGCCACAGCAGAGAGCTGGATTGGAAGAGGAGCAACCGGGATAGAATCCAGCATTGGGCATCTTCTACTGCCTTCCCAGGTGCATTAGCAGGGAGCTGGATCAGAAGCGCAGCAGCCGGAACTCGAACCAGACTCTTATAGGATGCTGGCATCACAGGAGATGGCTAAACCCACTGTACCACGATGCTGGCCCCTGTTGCTATCTTTCTTAGCTCTGCTTTAGACATGCTTTCCTCTCATCTTGTTTTTCCTTTAATCTTCTCTGCTTTCTATTTTTTGATGATTCCTGAAAAATGCTGGTTGTGCATATTCTTGGTCCCCCAACTACTGTGGGTATATTGTGGCTTTTTTTGTCTGTTACATTATTCCTTGGGGGTTAGAATGGGAAGGACAGTAGATGCTTACATTCAGTTTGCCATCTTGATCCAATCTCTTTTGTAGCCTTATATTCCTACATATTCTATATTTATGTAGAATTCATATAGTATACTCTATAATTATCATCTTCAATTTTCATTTAACAGAGTATGAATAAATTTCCAAGCATTACTTGAAATCTCATATAATGAGAATGTATTTATATCACTTATGCAGTAAAATGACAACATAAAATTAATAGCCGTGAGAACATTCTCTATCACAACTCATGGCTGAAGTGAGTCTGACAGAGAAGTCTTTTGGATGCATTATTAAATAAAAAAAGAATAAAAATAACTGGTCTAGTTTATAGAAAGAGCAACAAAATAAACTTAAGGAATCTGGAATACAAGGAGAAAAAGCATAGGTGAGCAGACTAAAGCAAAGAAGAGAAACAATAAATGAATTTTAAAAAATTTTAGGGGCTGGTGCTGTGGTGTAGCAAGTAAAACTGCTGCCTGTGGTGCCGGCATCCCATATGGGCACCGGTTTGAGTCCCAGCTGCTCCTCTTCCAATCCAGCTCTCTGCTGTGGCCTGAGAAAGCAGTAGAAGTTGGCCCAAGTCTTTGGGCCCCTGCACCCATGTGGGAGACCCGGAAGAAGCTCCTGGCTCCTGGCTTCAGATGGGCACAGCTCCAGTTCTTGCAGCCATTTGGGGAGTGAACCAGAGGATGGAAGACCTTTCTCTCTATTTCTGCCTCTGCCTCTCTGTAACTCTGTCTTTCAAATAAATAAAATAAAATCTTAAAAAAAAAAAGTTTAAAAGGCTAGTCAGATAAGAATTAGATAGGGCCTGGCAGCTCTGCCAGCCAAGAGTTGGGTCACTGGAAATGGACCTGCCCTGGAGTCGAAGGATGCTCAGGTCAGAGCCACAGACCTTGCTGACTCCAAGCTGAAAAGCCCTTCACTCGGCCCAGCTTCCAAAGTGACCACTACTGCTGAGGGGACAGCCAAGGGTCAGCAACACTGCAGGCAGAACTGTATATTTCCTCTTAGAGATGCCACCTGACTTTACCTGGCCAGCTCTCCTCCCAGGCCAGCTAGGTAACAGGAGTCAACAGGGTGCCTTCCCAAGGAGGTTCACACCTCCCTTAGGGTGTACCGCATGTGAAGAAATAGACAGACTTTGCCTCCTAACTGACAAGGCCTTAAAGCCCACCAGATTATTATCAAGCCCTTCTGTCAGTTTCTATTCGCCTCTCAATAGGAAAACATTCATGGCTGAGACAACACTTTTCTTAGGCCCTCTAGTAATGAGTCTGTCCTTTGTTCTAGACCCTGTCTAGCCCACTTGGACCTCATTCCTTTATAATCATAGCCTCTACTCTAACATCAATGGCTCTACTCCCAGCCTGTGTGTATTGATGGTCCTCTGCCCCACTCAATGTTGTATGATTGTTTAGAATTTCTCTACAAACCTCTCTACCCACAAAAGATGAGTGTCCTTTCTCCCAATTTTGGCTGAGATCAGCTTTAAACCACATCCATCAGTCTTCACAAGGGTCCAGAGACCCCCCCTCATTTCCTCTCCTCTACGAAATCCTCTCATTACCTGGTTAATGCCACTCTTAGGATTATTGGTTACTATTCTCACCCTGTCTTTTATACTACCGTGTCTGCTTAAGTGTTTACAGGAGGTGATAACGGAATGAACCAAGACCTTCAGAAACCAGGCGGTCAACAAAATGCTGCTACAAGGATATACTCGGCTCCCCACCCAGGAGACAGCCATTTGAGACATCGCCCCATGCCAGCAAAGAGTACCTCATGGCCCCATGTCAGCAGGAAGTAGCTCTAAAGACAGATCATCGTCCCTCTACCCCTCCTGGACTTTTGGGTCTAATGTAATCCCATACAACTCCTGCTTTATAAAAAACAAAAGGAGGGAATATTAGGAAAATGGCACAGTCTTTTCTATGGCGCGATCAACACCCTGACACCATCCTAGGCTCTAGCCCTTGCCGCCATTGCTGGAAGCCAAGCAGCCACATGGCCCAACCACCAATGTCAAGCTCCACCCCCATCCTAATGGGATTCGCTGCTCCTACTTCCCTGCCCGCCCCCTGGCAAAGTTTTACAAGGACCTGTTCCTGAACACGTGGCTCTCTTTCTCTCTTTCTTTCTGTCTCCTGACCTCTCTCTCCCTCTTACACTCTCCTTCTCCCTCTTTTCTCTCCTCATCCCTTCCCTCCAGTCTGTTGGGTTTCACCCAACAAACTCTTTCCCTTAAAAAAAAAATTAGATAGGGACATAACCATAGAGACAGAACTTAAAATGGTCAGCTCACCCTTTGCTAAAACATTTAAAGTCTCAAGGTGATTAATTCTTTCTACCAAAATATAAATACTAAGCACCTAGTAGAAATATAGAAATAATTATGGAAAATGTGCTTAAAATTTGTCACCAGCATCCCATAACTCCTGTATTGATAGCATCAGATTACTGTCATATTCCATCAATCCAAAAAGGAAGACAAAGGAAGAGATCATTCTTTTTTTTTTTTTTTTTTTTGACAGGCAGAGTTAGACAGTGAGAGAGAGAGAGACAGAGAGAAAGGTCTTCCTTTTTCCATTGGTTCACCCCCCAAATGGCTGCCATGGCTGGTGCGCTGTGCTGATCCAAAGCCAGGAGCCAGTTGTTTCCTCCTGGTCTCTCATGGGGGTGCAGGGCCCAAGGACTTGGGCCATCCTCCATGGCACTCCTGGGCCACAGCAGAGAGCTGGACTGGAAGAGGAGCAACCAGGACAGAATCTGGCGCCCCAACTGGGACTAGAACCCGGGGTGCTGGTGCTGCAGGCAGAGGATTAGCCAAGTGAGCCACAACGCTGGTCAAAGAGATCATTCTTATGATATTTAAGCTAAATCAGAACATTAAAAAGAGAGGAAAATTCCACAGCTACTTTTTTTTTTTTTTGACAGGCAGAGTGGACAGTGAGAGAGAGAGAGACAGAGAAAGGTCTTCCTTTGCCGTTGGTTCACCCTCCAATGGCCGCCGCGGCCGGCGTGCTGCGGCCGGCGCACCGCGCTGATCCGATGGCAGGAGCCAGGTGCTTCTCCTGGTCTCCCATGGGGTGCAGGGCCCAAGCACTTGGGCCATCCTCCACTGCACTCCCTGGCCACAGCAGAGAGCTGGCCTGGAAGAGGGGCAACCGGGACAGAATCCGGCGCCCCGACCGGGACTAGAACCCGGTGTGCCGGCGCTGCTAGGCGGAGGATTAGCCTAGTGAGCAGTGGCGCTGGCCTCCACAGCTACTTTGTGAAGCTAATATCACTATTGTTCTAAAAGCTAAAGGTAGCAAAAATGAAAATCCTAAGACCCATCCCCCTGGGGGGTGGCAATACAAAACTCTACTTATCAGGCATAAGGAGGGCAAGTCAAATTTGGAAGCATATTAGGAGAGCACCTGGTTTGTGTACAAGGATGCTCTCCCCACAAGCTTTAATGTATAGTTGATGAACAGTTGTATATTTAAAGCACTTGCTGACTTGCTATATGTGTACTTTGTAAAATGATTGCCACAATCAATGAACTCATCCATCACCTCACATGGTTTCTATTTGTGTGTGTGTGATGGGAACACTTAAGCAGCATACACTCTTAATAAATTCCAAATATACAATACAGTGTTACTGACGACTGCCACCATGCTGCATATTCGATTTCCTAGAGCTTAGCAGATCCTAAATGAAAGCTTGGACCCCTTGACCAACACCTCCCTCTTCTCCCTGCCCCCATCCCCTGGGGAGTGGGAAGCAAGTTGAACTTCATCTACACAAGAGGAAGGAAGCAGCAAAACCAGGTGAGGTGTTGGTGCTGGGGTGCAGTGGGTTAAAGCCTCAGCCTTCAGTGCCGGCATCTCATATGGGTGTTGGTTCTAGTCCCGGCTGCTCCTCTTCCAATCCAGCTCTCTGCTATGGCCTGGGATGGCAGTAGAGGATGGCCCAACTCCTTGGGCCCATGCACCCATGTAGGGGACCCGGAAGAGGCTCCTGGCTCCTGGCTTCAGATCAGCTCAGCTCTGGCCATTGTGATCATTTGGGGAGGAACCAGTGGATGGAAGACCTCTCTCTCTCTCTAGCTCTACCTCTCTCTGTAACTCTTTCAAATAAATAATTAAAAAAAAAAAAACAGGCAAAAAGTATTCCCCCTTGTCTGCACTAGCTCATCCCTACATCCACTCCTCTCTTCACACCAGGAGAAAAACTCCAGCTTTGGCTAAGCCCCTGTCCCTGCAGAAGAAAATGTACATTTCTCAAGCTCCTTCACAGAGAGGTGTGGCCATGTGGCTAAATATGGCTGACACCATGTAGGTGAATGAGGCACTGTGCAACATCTACGGGATTTCCTTAAGGTGGGGAGCATCCCTTTTCCTGTCCTTTATTTCCTTCTGATTGCTTTTAACATAGGCATAAGGGCTGGGGCTGGAAGAGCCATCTTGAAGCAGGAGCTGAAGAATGCATAGTAAGAATAGCCGAACAATGGAATTGAACCCTGGGGTCTCTGGGATCTCTTATGATGTTGGATTGGCCGTGACAATGCTAGGCTTCCTATGGGATGGGCAGACAGTGGGAGGAGAAAGAGAGAAAGAGAGAAAGAGAGAAAGAGAGAGAGAGAGAGATGGAGCTAGAGGGATGGGAACAGAGACAGATAGAGAAGAGCACATTTATTTATTTCATGCTGAATCCAATCTCAGTTGACTTCTATTTTGGTGCCTGGAAATACAAAGATCTGATGGAAATTAAAATACAATATTGATTTGGTGATGGCTAGAGGGTTGCAAGGACCTGGGATTGCAGGCTGAAAGTCTGTTGTGCACTGACAATACATTTGGGGAATCAGCTACAGTCCTCCGCTCTACCAGCTGAGCTATCGATGGGACGTTGACAATACATTTGGAAAACAAAGAAATTGCTACAGTAGAAACCCGAACCACCAGGCAGCCAGCTGAGGATATGGGATGAATGAAGTGATGGGAAAATGCAGAAAACTTGTTCCTTTCATCCAGGTTCTAGGAGGGAGACACATCCAGGCTGCAGCTCAGCAATCTGCAAGTGCTGGGGGTGGGGGTGGGGTGCTGCTTCCTGCTAGACTGTGGGAGCCCAGTGCAATGGCAAGGATCCCATGAAGAATGCTGCTTCTATGTTCACACTGTTTTTTTCTCTGTCTTTCTGAGGGCTTCTAGGCAGCTCCCATGAATTCGATGACGTAGGGCAAAGGTGGAGAGACCAGAGTCTTCAGATTTGATAACTGCGCAGACATGCACAGCATGCTTTTAGAGGCATGGGGTATTTGCATTTGGGATATCTGGAATGACCAGGTGCAAACCGATCCTATCTCTACCATGATTTGGGAAGAGTTAACATTGACAAGGAAACCACAAGCCTGGATGTAAAAGTCCTTGCTTGGCTTGTCCCACTCCTGAAGCCCAGGCCTCCAAACCACATACAGTGGGAGGTTGCGTGGTCCTCTCCAATGTCCACTTCAACAGACTGAACAGACAGTGGACAAGGGAGTCTCTCCCCATGAGCTGAAGCAGAGGAGTCCAGGTGAGCAGCCCAAGGACTTGCTCTATGCAGCAGGCCACAGGAACTGTTACTTGGTCTGCACTGTGATGGCTGAGCATTCTCCTGATCCTCCACCAAGTTGCAAACTGAACTGCAGTTAACCAGCCTCTCCCTCCTCCATTGCATCCCAGATGTGCTTGGGGCCAGTGAGGTCTTGTAGCTTATGGGTTGCCAGGTCACAGGAGCGACATCGGCCTGGCTGAGAAGGAATTCCTCACCCAGAAATCCTGGACTTTGTTCAGGCAGATGTTCCTAGCTGGGATTTTGCTGTGTCTTTTTTCTTTGATAATGACCTATTTATTTGAAAAGGAAAGAGGTTGAGGTAGGTAGAGGAAGCGGGAGAGGGAGTAAGGGGATGGTGGAGAGACAGAGGGAGGGAGGAGGGAAAGGAGCGAGATTGAGGCCAACAAACAGACAGACAGATCTTCCATCCACTGTTTCACTCCCCCAAATGCCCACAACAGCCAGGAAAAGGCTGGGCCAGGCCAAACCCAGGAGCCTGGGAATCAGCCCACATCTCCCGTGCGCAAGACAGAGACCCAAGTACTTGAACCTGCTGCCCCCTAGAATATGCATGAGCAGGAAGTTGGAATGGAAGTGGAGCTGGAACTTGATCCCAGGCACTTTGATATATGTGGGCATTGCTATCAGTGTCCTAACCACCGTGCCCAAAATGCCTGTCTCTGCCATTGTCTATTTTGAGGAGGGTGTACAGGTCCTTTAGGGACAGGAGAGGTGTACAGGGATAGCTGGGTGGCCAAGGGGACAGATCATAATGGGAACTGCCATGAATGCCTAACAGCTGTGCTTCCTTTTTGCCCCAGTAAAATCCCACAGATGTTAGATGGAAACTTGGCTGTTGGGCCCAAGATAATTTCTCAGCTGCCATTGCTGCTCGCATGGCTGTAAGAATAAGTCTGGGTTGAGATTGTATGAATGAAAGGGGTTGGTGCACCTGCTGAGGGGAGAATGAGAGTGACCTTCTTTGCCCCTCTTCTCCCTGCTGGCAGGAGGAGGATGTGTTGGCTGGAAGTGGAAGAGAGATCATCCTCCAGGAGCAATGTAGAGTCCACCTGATGAGGATATGGGGTAACAAGAAGGGAACGGGGTTACTGGTACAGTGCAATCAGAACAGTCAGGAGCTGCCAATGCTCGCATAAGAGGAAATGCATTTCTGGATGCGGAACTAAGCAATTCAGAAAACAGTGTAGCATTTTTAATAAGCAGCAAACAAACAACAGTAACAAAAACAGGCAGAGAGGAGGCAACAGGGAGGCATGAAGGTAAGAATTGCAACAATGTAGGCAGGAAGGTAAGAATCGCAACAACGCTTTGTGTTCAGTTTTAGCACCAAGAGCAGTGCAAGGAAAGTTGTGTTTCCTTTGTCTCAGAGACCTCAGGGTTGAGGCATGCACCTGCTGTGTGTGGGATTTTGGGGTGAGGCTGCTCTATGCTTGACAGGCACACGGCCCTGACCTTGGCTTGGTCCTCCCTGCTGTGAGGTGCATTTCTTGGACACTTTCTCTAGTGTATGATCTTTTTCCTAAGCAAGCTTTTCTTTTTTTTCTCCAGCAGGCATAAATTACAGTTATAAACAGGTGAAATAGGCAGCTCGGTGTTAGAGGGCTTCCCATAAACAATTTAAATGCTCCCTAAATGCCACGTAAAGGTAAAGTATTTCAAACAAGTTGGAGTTTTCAGCCCAGTTCTGATAGTCTCTAACAATAGAGGATGTGCTACTGGCTACTTGGATGATAGATATGTCTGCATTCTGTGTACATGAACAATTCTTTCTCTATGTGATGCATTATCCAAATGGACTTATTATACCACATTCGATGCCTAATGCTAAAAAGTAATACTGGAAGCATTTAAATGTCTTCAACATTTTGAATATATATGGAAATCAAGAGATCATAATAGCTTTGGTTTTAAGTGAGATCATATTGGAAAGTGTTGGATTTAAAAAAGCTGAAAGCAGAGGCCCTCTGAGATATCTGCTGGTGGACAGGTGACCCAAGGCCCTGCTCACACAGCCTTCCCCCCATAACCTGCCTGGGTTTCCTTGGGGAGCAGGGTGGCTTTCAGAGAAAGGCCAGGCTCTCACTGATCATTTACATAGGAGGGATTCCAGCTAAAGGGGAAGCTGCTCTCTCAGGGCCAACAAACAGATCTTCCATCCACGGGTTCACTTCCCAAGTGGCTGCAGTGGCTGGAGCTGGGCCGATCTGTTTGAAGCCAGGAGCCAGGAGCTTCTTCCAGGTCTCCCCCATGGGTGTAGGTGCAATTTTGTAAAATTGCAAAAAATAGATATAAAATTGGTTAATGCCATACAGTATTCAACTTTTGGTGTGATCTTTTTCGCTGAACAGAATGTCATTTGCAACTTCCCAGACTGCTCCAAATTAACATCCAACTTTTTAGAATATGGGCTACATGCAATAACAAACAGAAGGTCAGACAGTGGTATACAATAGATCTGAAAAAAATCCACATTCTGAAAAAGCTATGCATGGAGCTCCAGTTTTTTTTTTTTTTTTTTGGCACCCTTGGTTTTTGCTTTTCAAAAATTTTAATTGAGAGAGAGAGAGAGAGAGAATCGTCCATCTTCTGGTTCACTCCCCAAATGCTCACAACAGCCAGGACTGGGCCAGGCCAAAGCCAGGAACTGGAAACTTCATGCAGGTCTCCCATGTGGGTGGCAGGGACCCAAGCACTTGTGCCTTCACAGGTTGTCTCTCAGGGTGCACATTAGCAGGAAGCTGGGATTGGGAGCAGAGTGGGAACTCAAGCCCAGGCACTTGGGTGAGGGATGTGAGTGACCTACGTGGTGTCTGAACCTCTTTCCCAAACCCTTGCCCCTTAGTTCCCCTTTTCCATGTGCTTTCTGAAGTACCCTCATATTCCTTAGGGGTTCAGATGACCCTAAGTGGAGCTTCTTAATGTCCAATAGGACTGTGAAAGGGTACAGTAATTTTTTTGTATTATTTCCAAGTTTTACATAACTTTTCTTAATACTTTCTTCCAGCTTTGCAAACATCTTCAATCTCCTCCTTTTTCTTTTTCTTTCTTTAAAAAAACATCATCCTTTAACAGGTGATTATGAGGGGTGGACATTTGGCACAGTAGTTCAGAGGCCTCTTGGGCTGCCTCTGTCCCACACTGGGTGCTTGTGTGAAGAGTCCTGACTCCGCTTCCTGTTCCAGCTCCCTGCTAATACAACACCCTAGGAAGCAGCAGGTGACAGCCCAAGTGCTTGGGGCCCTGCCACCCATGTAGGAGACCTGGCTGGAATTCATAGCTCTTTGGCTTCGGCCTGGCCCAGTCCTGGCCTTTGTGGGCATTTAGGGGAGTGAACCAGCAAATGGAAGATCTTCCTCTGTCTCCATCTCTCTGCCTTGTAAAGAAATCAGTAAATAAATCTCCGTTCTGTGCTCTGAGCATACAGCAGCAAGAAAGACACCTCCCGAGCTCTAACGTCTCTTGCTCCTTCCTCTTCTTTTTGCTGGGCTGTCAGCCTTCTCAGGATTTAGCCTAAGCCACTTGGCTGAGGAGGGCGCTCTGACAGCCACAGGTAAGGTTTATCTCTGCCACTTGACCTGCCCTATGGAGGAGGGAGCAGGTATATTGTGATTTCTTGCACACAAGAGACAGCCCTGATTAGTAGAGGAGCGGTAAGCTGGAGCTCCAGGGTCACTAATCCAGACAGTTGCCTTCTCCTTTTTGCCATCCCAAGTGCAAGGCATTTTAAAACACACACTTCCAACCTTATGTTCTCTGCTCCCTCTGCCTCTACCCTGTAGCAGTCCCTCCTCCTCAGAGTCAGTCCTTGTCCTTTCGAAAACAAGGAATAGCTGGTATTTTATTTTGTTGCAACATAATTACATGACAAAGAATTTCCAAAGTAACTCCTGTGACAGACAGAAAAATGGTGACAGTGCTTCATTATTTTTCTGTTTCCAGCCAGTAATTTTGTTAATTACACTGTGCTTTATTACTTTCTGAACAAACAACTGAAGGGCACGAACCAAACATGATGGTTACAATTGCGTGCGTTTCCTGATTGCCGTCACAGTTTATAAACACAGGGGTCCCTTGGTGTCAGTGGGAGTTTGGTTCTACGAGCCCTGTGGATACTAAAATCTGCAGAGGTTCGAGTATTTTATATAAAATGACATAGATTTGCATATACCCGGTACATATCTTCTTGTTCATTTAGAACCATCTCTAGATTGCTTACAATACCTAATACAATGTAAATGATTGCAATCTACAATATTGTTTAGGGGATAATGACCAGAAAAAAAGTCTGAGCGTGTTTAGTACAGATGCGATGTTTCTCCCTCAAATATTTCCAATTTGTACTTGGTTGAATTTATAGATGCAGAACCCGAGGACTGTACCTGTGAGACCAGAAATCTCTCTGAGAACAAGTGAGGAGGAACAAGGTGAATTTATCACAAAATCCCCTTGCTGTATAGGTGTGTAATGTTTAGGATACTGAAGTGAAAGGTTTTTTGTTTGTTTTACAGAGACAAATTTCTCCTTCTCCTCCTCCTCCTCTCCCTCTTTCCTCTCCTTCTCTGTTTTCTTCTTTAAGATTTATTTATTGGAAAGGAAGAGGGACAGAGAGAAGGAGAGACAGAGACAGATCTCCTATTTGCCTGTTCACTCCCTAAATGACCACAACAGCCAGGGCTGGGCCAGGCAGAAGCCAGGAACCTGGAACTCCATCTGAGTCTCCCTTGTGGGTGTAGGCGCCCAAGCAGTTGGGCCATCCTCCGCTGCTTTCCCAGGTGCATTCACAGGGAGCTGGATCAGAAGTGGAGCAGCCAGGACTCCAACAAAGCTCAGATGTGAGATGCGGATGATGTGAGTGGTGCTTCACCCACTGTGCCATGACACCTTGATGTGAACATTTGATAGCACCAGTGGCTGTATTTATTTTTCTTTTTTTAAGATTTAGTTATTTATTTTAAAGTCAGAGTTACACAGAGTGAGAAGGAGAGGCAGAGAGAGAGAGAGAGAGAGAGAGAGGGAGAGAGAGAGAGAGGGAGAGAGAGAGGTCTTCCATCCACTGGTTCACTCCCCCAATTGGCTGCAATGGCCAGAATTGCACCGAGCCAAAGCCAGGAGCCAGGCACTTCTTCTGGGTCTCCCATGTGGGTGCAGGGGCTCAAGGACTTGGGCCATCTTCTACTGCTTGTCCAGGCCATAGCAAAGAGCTGGATTGGAAGTGGAGCAGCCAGGGCTTGAACTGGCGCCCATATGGGATGCCAGCACTGCAGGCAATGACTTTACCTGCTATGCCACAGTGCCAAACCCAGTAGCTGTATTTTCTAAAAGGAACTTTGGACTAGGAATAATAAATTCTGGAAAATTTTAACAGTCCTTCAGTACCTGAAAATAGTTTTAAGTTCCTAGTAATAATTTGAAAATGCTTTTTATTTTAAAGTTTTTGACAGGCTGGCCGGTGCCGCGGCCCACTAGGCTAATCCTCCGCCTAGCGGCGCCGGCACACCGGGTTCTAGTCCCGGTCGGGGCACCGGATTCTGTCCAGGTTGCCCCTCTTCCAGGCCAGCTCTCTGCTGTGGCCCGGGAGTGCAGTGGAGGATGGCCCAAGTCCTTGGGCCCTGCACCCCATGGGAGACCAGGATAACTACCTGGCTCCTGCCATCGGATCAGCGTGGTGCGCCGGCCACAGCGCGCCAGCCACGGCGGCCACTGGAGGGTGAACCAACGGAAAAGGAAGACCTTTCTCTCTGTCTCTCTCTCTCACTGTCCACTCTGCCTGTCAAAAAAAAAAAAGTTTTTGACAGGCTTGAAAATAAGGCAGTATCTTCTTAAGTTCTTCTTGCAAATCCTGCTGGTCTAAAATTGGATTAGCAATAACATAAAAAGTGTTTTTCAATACTTCACATGATGTATTTATCACTTCCTTGCTTTATCCATACCCTTTGTAAAATGTTTAAAATAAAAAGTTTTAAAAATTATTACTATGGATTCAAAACTACTTTCAAATATTTAAAAACCAAATAATGGTTTTTAAAATTTTTTTGGGATCTATTAATCCTGGGTACAAAGGTATTTTCAGGAAATCTTTTAAAAATATTTGTTTATTTGAAAGTCAGAGTTAGAGAGAGAGGTCTTCCATCTACTGATTCACTCCCCAAATGGCTGCAATGTAAGCTAGGATCCTGGAGCTTCATCTGGGTCTTCCACGTGGGTGCAGGGACCCAAGCACCTGGGCTGTCTTCTGCTGCTTTTCCAGGTGCATCAGCAGGGAGCTGGATCGGAAGTGGAGCAGCTGAGACTTGAACTGATGCCTGTATGTGATGCTGACATCTCAGGTGGTGGCTTAATCCATTGTGCTACAACGGTGGCCCCAATTTTTAATAATACACATTGTCCGTGAAATTTTTGACGTACCCTCTTATGCAGAGATTTCAAATTTTTTTACACCAAAAAAAAGTTCCATGAACGTTTCTAAGTATGCTCACACTATGTGCCAGACACTGTGCTAAAAATATTTGCATGTAATTAATTAATTCTCAAACTTCACCCTTTGAATTGAGCATGGTGTTAACTTTTTTTTTTAATGAGATCAAGAGAAATTAAAGAACTGTCCAAGATCATCCAGGGGCCAAGATGGGATACAACCCGAGGCGGTCTGGCTTACGGCTTGTGTGCCTTACTACTATACTGAAGAGGGAGCAGTAGATACTGTGTAAAATATCCGACAAATGTATCCCTACTCGAGACCAAACAGCTGACCACGCCCACTCTCTGCTGTTGCCAGAGGGGCTCGCTCAACGTGTCCATGCAGAACTTAATTCAGATGATTTCAACACAAGTCAACAAGAATTCACCCACACAACTCCTTCTTCCTGATTTTGCTTTTGGGGGTCTTTAGCCACAGCACAGTTTCGCAATGACCACCAGGCGGCAGTATAACCCAACTTAGTACTGCAACAGTAAAAGATGCGCTCTGTTAACAATCCTGAATTCTTCCCACTGTCACGTCTGCTGGCCACAGGAACATCTCTGAATTGAACCTCCTGCCCCTCGACCCCACAGAGAAATTAGCTGTGAGAATATTTCCTTCTCTTCTTCGCATGTAGGGCTGCTTGAATCTTTCAGCAGCCGTAGCAAGGCCTGGGATCCATTTTCACTTTGAGCCCCTCCATCAAAAGCTTATCTAAAGGAGGCAATGATATGTTAATTAGCTTGATTTGATCCTTTTACAGTGTGTGCATTCATCGGATCATCACACTGTGCTCCGTTAAATAGCTACAATTGTTATTTGTCTATTAAAACAGGCTAGCTGGTGAAACACCCGATAAAATATCTCATTTATGAAAGAATTGCATCTGAAGCGCTAATAGCCTCAGCTCCATCTCCAGGCGGACCTCCCACTTCCCCCCTAGGATCCGCTGATGAAACTTCACATCCTGGCTTTTCTCCTTTGCCCTGGTTCTGGGATTGCTGGCATTGGACCCTGGAGTTGGTGGGGGGCCACACATGGGCGCCCCCGTGGTCTCCTGTTACCCTCCACCTGAATCGCCTATCCTGAGCCTTTTGCGTCTCTGCTTCTTGGAAGGACCTCAACGGTGTTTCCACTCGCGTCATTCGGCTCCTCGTGGCCTCCAAGGAGATGTCTTAGGCCAGAAAGCTCTCAGAGCATTCTACCTGGCCAGGTGGTGCTCCTTAGGTAGCTAAAGAAAGACCCAGCCGCCAGGTGTTAGGTGCTGGATGAAGAGATTCTTCCACTCGTAACCTCGCTTCCTCTCAGCTTGCTTACCCTGGCTAAGGCCAGGCTCCTGCCTGTCAGAGTGGCCTGCACCCGATGGCCCATTCCATGTGCCAGCCAAGCTCAGCTCTCACCTCCCCCCTTTCCCACCCCCCGGCATGCACCCGAGACTTCTATACTCATCTTGTTTTAAGCCCTGACATTCTCTGTCGCTGCTGACATCCCCTGTCCGAGCTGTTGACCGTTTTATCTGAGAGACAGAGACACACAGAGAGCTCCCATTTGCTGGTTCACTCCCCAGACTCTCCACAATGGCAGGGCCAGGCTGCAGCTGGCAGCTGGGACCTCAGTCCAGGTCTCTGGTGTGGCTGGCAGGGAGCCAGGACTTGAGCCCAGGCTCTCCGGTATGGACAGCCGGTGTCCCAGCTGGCATCCTCTCTGCAGTGTGAACCACTTGCTCGCTCCTGGTGGAGTTTTGGAACCACCTCCCTCGGCCAAGGCTGGGATTCCAGCCTTCTTATTCTCTGTTGTACATTGTTTCCAACCTGCTGTTGGTAGCCAGTTGTTCATCCTCAGGGTGGGTTGCTTGAACTGATGGTTATTTTACACGTGCTTCCTAAGTTAGAGCGATCTAGGAAACTGGGTTGGGGCAGTAGATTTCACACCAGGGCACCGTCTCTGAGGGGTATGCACCTGCAGACGCGCTAAAAGGAACACTTTTCTAGATTATCCACTTCTACATATTCTTTCCTAAACTTTGCTTGAGAGCCAGCCCGTGACCCCAGAACACTGCACGTGCAGCTTTTCCAGCTCCCCTTTGCCAAGGAGCCGCCTTCTCTTCAAACAGAAAAGCCTGTTTCCCATCCGTACAGAGCAGACCCTGATGCGTTACAAACTCGAGGATGCGCAGAGAAGGACCCTTGAGACGGGCGGCTGATGTCAAAGGGCGGGACCCGAGTGGCTGCAGAAGCAATCACCGTGGAGCTCCAGGGTCTTCTAAATCTTTGTCAGCTGACAGAGCATCATCATCATCATCATCATCATTATTATTTTGGTAAAAGATGAGCATGGGATGGTTTCAAACATAGAACGTAAGACAACTGCAAGTAATTAGATGATATTGTTAAACTAAAAGTCTATGTCTTCCAGCAAATTGGTTTCATTTTGTCCATGATCATGCATAGAAACAGAAAACAGCATTGGTATCAATGCTGAACCCTATAGAATGAGGTCATATTCATTCCTGGATTCATGAATTCATTGGAAAAGTCCCACCTATCACATACATTTTTAATCCTTTGTTTAATATTTCCTAATATTTTTTTTACATGTGCTATTTTGATCAATGGTGAATAAACAAAAATGATAATAATAAATTCAGAAGTAAATTTTTAGACTTGGAATTTGATGACTACAGAAAAATGTAAGTAATATACACATTTTTATTGTAGAAGAATATGATAAAGTCATCAATAACATACTTTTGATCACAAAACTATATTAGGGTGAATTTCTGTAAGACACTAGGATATAAATACAAGTTCAAAGAGAAAAAGGGATTTTGTGAAATTTTTAACTTAAAAATATCTTGTCTTAGAAACGTCTGATGGTGGGTGTCAAATTGCTGTGGCATTTTGATTCCTTTGGATACTTTTTTAAAGAGTGAAGTAGCAGTTTTATTTAAAATGTCAGTATTATAATGTGCTGGAAGTTATATCACTGGCAACTATTTAAAGTTAAATAATTTCTTTAAGGCACTTAAATGTCAATTCAAAAATGTGTGAGAAGACACATAGTTTTCTGAAATCCTTTTAGGGTGCTTGTGAGTAAAATGTTTAGAGATGACTAGACTGGACAATAGGACCATATCTTTTTTAATGCAACTTTTTGAGATAGCTTATTTTAAATTTAATTTTTTAAAAGATTAATGTTATTTATTTGAAAGACAGAGTTACAGAGAGAGGGAGAGAAAGAGAGAGAGGTCTTCCACCTGCTGGTTCACTCCCCAGATGGCTGCAATGGCTGGAGCTGCGCTGATCTGAAGCCAGGAGCCAGGAGCTTCCTCCAGGTCTCCCACATGGGTGCAGGGGCCCAAGGACTTGGGCCATCTTCTGCTGCTTTCCCCGGCTTCAGCAGAGAGCTGGATCAGAAGTGCAGCAGCCAGGACTGGAACCGGTGCCCATACAGGATGCTGGCGCTTCAGGCCACAGTGTTGGCCCCTAAATTTACATTCTAATCAAAGGCTTAACGTGCCAATGAACATAGTTCAACAACAACAACAACAAAAAAAACAAAAACAAAAACAAAAAAAAACCCTCCATAATCCAGCAGGAAAACTGGCTAGGATTATAAATAATCAAATGCAAAGCTGTTCAAGTTCACTCATACAAAGTTAATTTTAAAAGTCACAAAATCATTAAAGCTCCAGTAGCATGTAAGTCCTATCAATTTAGTCGATAAAGATCTGAAAGTCTGAGCTGTCTCCTCTGCTTCCAGGCCTCATCCCTCCCCTGACGCCCCACCCGCTTCCTCGCAGAGTCCAGGCGAGGAGCTCCCCCCTGCCTCCATGCTCTGCAAAACCGCATCTGCACAATGGCTCAGAGCGACACTGCTTCTGCTACAAGAAAAGGCGCTGGTTGTTGCTAGGAACAGAGAGGGACTTTTTTTTTTTTTTTAAAGATTTATTTTATTTATTTGAAAGAGTTACAGAGAGAGGGAGAGACAGAGAGAGAGGACTTCCACCCGTTGGTTCTCTCCCCAGATGGCCGCAAGGGTGAGAGCTTCGCTGACCCAAAGCCAGGAGCCAGGAGCTTCCTCTGGGTCTCCCATGCGGGTGCAGGGGCCCAAGGACCTGATTCATCTTCTACTGCTCTCCCAGGCCACAGCAGAGAGCTGAATCGGAAGAGAAGCAGCCGGGACTAGAACTGGCGCCCATATGGGATGCCAGCACCTCAGGCCAGGGCTTTAACCTGCTGTGCCACAGCGCCGGCCCCCAGAGAGGGACTTTGTATGCCTGTCTTGGGCCAGCAAATGATCCAGTGCACACGATGAACGAACCTGGGAAAGACCCATTGGGACATGCTCATCTAGATGGAGTTGGTGACATTCCTTTTAGGAGTGTGTCTTTTGCAAATGCTTTTACTTTGAATGGCTCTGTTTCATGATGTACTTGATTGTTATTCTTTTATGGTGGGCTATAGCTGCTTTATGGGGTGTCTGCTGCACTGTTTCAAGTTTTGAGTCATGGCATGCTTCGTTCACATTTACAAGATGAACATTTGCCACCAAACCACAGAACCACAGTAGAAGTCAAGAATTGCTTTTTTGGGGCTGGCGCCATGGCACACTAGGTTAATCCTCTGCCTGCAGCGCTGACATCCCATACGGGCACCGGTTCTAGTCCCAGCTGCTTCTCTTCCCATCCAGCTCTCTGCTGTGGCCTTGGAGGGCAGTGGAGGATGGTTCAGGTCCCTGAGCCCCTGCACCCACATGGGAGACCAGGAAGAAGCTCCTGGCTCCTGGCTTTGGATTGGCTCAGCTCCGGCCATTGTGGCCATTTGGGCAGTGAAACAACGGAAGGAAGACCCTTCTCTCTCTTTTTTTTTTTTTTCTCTCTCTCTCTCTCTGTAATTCTACCTGTCAAAAAAACAACTAAAATCTTTTAAAAAAAGAATTGCTTTCTTTCTTTCATATTTATTTATTTATTTGAAAGTCAGAGTTACACAGAGAGAGATGGAGAGGGAGGGAGGGAGGGAGAGAGAGAGAGAGGCCATGAGCTTCTTCCCAGTCTCCTAGGTGAAGGCAGGGGCCCAAGGACTTGGGCCATCTTCTACTGCTTTTCTAGGCCATAGCAGAGAGCTGGATCAGAAGTGGAGCAGCCAGGACTCGAACTGGTGCCCATATGGGATACTGGCACTGCAGGCAGTGGCTTAACCCACTATGCCACAGCGCTGGCTCTGCAAGCATTGCTTTCTTTTCTCTCCTTCTCTCTCACTCCCTATCTCTCTCTCCCTCCCTCCCTCCCTTCCTCCCTCCCTTTCTCCCTCTGCCTTTCAAATAAATAAATAAATTAAAAAAAAAAAGTCTTAGGAAGTGAAGAATAAAAGCAAGTTAAAATCTTTTACAGGTAACCTAATATCACATTCAAATATAGATCACTAAATGAATTTATCTTTTTGTAAAGATTTATTTTTTATTTGAAAGGCAGAGTTACAGAGGGAGGAGGGGAGAGAGAGAAAGAGAGAGAGAGAGAGAGAGAGATCTTCCATCTGCTGGTTCACTCTCCAAATGGCTGCAATGGCTGGGCCTGGGCCAGTTTGAAACCAGGAGCCAGGAGCTTCCTCTGGGTCTCCCACACAGGTACAGAGGCCCAAGCACTTGGGTCATCTTCTACTGCTTTCCTAGGCCATAGCAGAGAGCTGGATCGGAAGTGGAGCAGCTGGGACTCAAATTGGCGCTCAATGGGATCTGACATTGCATGTGGAGGCTTAGCCTGCTATGCCACAATGCTTGCCCTTGGATTTATCTTAAAATCAGGAATAATTCAGAGAATGAATTATTTTGAATAATTTATATTCAAAATATTTGAACAATAGTTTTGTTTACTATTATACTAAAGATTGGGTGGACATTTGGCCTACAGGTTAAGATGGCATCCATCCCAAATCAGTGTGCCTGGATCTGCTCCCTACCTTTGGCTTCTGGTTCCAGTTTCCTGCTAATGCAGACCCTGGGAGGCAGCATGGGAGGGGCCAAGCAATTGGCTTTCTACCATTGTTGTACCTGAGCCAGCACAACACAGGAACACTACAGCCTGATAAAATTTGATGGTCCTTTATTGCTGGGTGGAGAGTGGGCTGAGGCCCTAAAGAACTCTCCACCCCAAAACCCAAAGCAACAGGGTTTATAAAGGCAAAAACCAAAAAATGGGAGGGGGGAAATACATGGTTGCTAGGATTGGGGGGGATACAGAGTTACTGGGGTCAATCTAATCTAAAGCCTATGGGAAATGAATATCAATTAGAATCTTGACAATACCAGTTACAGTCTTAACAATTGCAGTTATGATCTTGACATGAATCCAGGTATTGGCCTAAGTCATATGTAGGACATAGACAAATTACAAGCTTCTCATTAACCCTGGTGCAGCCTATCTGTTTTTAAGCTTGAGGATCGTGCTAGGGGGTTTCTGTGCGTTGCTGAGTGTGATGTAGGGGACTGCTATGGACTGAGTGCTTTAGATCAGTTTCAGACCAGAGTCTCATGGTGGTGGTGGCGGTGGGGGTGCTTTCTCAAGATGGAGTCTCAGGTGCTCCAAAATGGAGTCCCTGCTGTCAAGGTGTCACTTCACCATCCACATGGGAGTCCTGGGTTGTGTTCCTGGCTCCTGGCTTCAGCCATACCCAGTCCTGGCTGTTGTGGGCATTCAGGGAGTGAAATAGAGGATGAGAGCGCTGTCTGTCACTCTTTACAGTGGACAAAAAACCAAACAAGGCCTAGAGTTCCTAGCTTGAACATCAAAATGTGAAAGGGAAATATAAGGGTGCCTACTGGAGAGGAAGAGAGGATCTTCTGCATAGAAAAACCCAAATCATCCAAAATTGGCTAAAATTTCTGTATGTCAAGATCTCTATTTGTAAACCACAGCTGATAATGGCACCTTTTTGTTAATTAATTTTAAAGGAATACAAATTCCATAAGTACAGCTTTAGAAATGTAGTGATTCTTCCCACCATACCCACTCTCCCACCCATACTCCCACCCCTCCACCTCCCTCTCCCACTTCCAGTCCCACTATCCATTAAGATTCATTCTCAAATAATTTTATACACAGAAGATCAATTCTACACTAGGTAAAATTTTCAACAATTTGTGCGCACACATACACACACACACACAAACTGTTTGAGACCAATTATCACAGTTAACTCATAATACAACTCATTGAGGACAGAGGTCCTGCATGGAGAATTAGTGCTCAATGACTCCTGTTGTTAATTTAATGATTAACACTTTTTTTTTTGGACAGGCAGAGTTAGACATTGAGAGAGAGAGAGACAGAGAGGAAGGTCTTCCTTTCTTTTGGTTCACCTCCCAAATGGCTGCTATGGCCGGCACACTGCGCCGATCCAAAGCCAGGAACCAGGTGTTTCCTCCTGGTCTCCCATGCAGGTGCAGGGCCCAAGCACTTGGGCCATCCTCCACTGCCTTCCTGGGCCACAGCAGAGAGCTGGACTGCAAGAAGAGCAGCTAGGAAAGAATCCAGCGCCCCAACCGGGACTAGAACCCTGGGTGGCAGTGCTGCAGGCGGAGGATTAGCCAAGTGAGCTGTGGCGCTGGCCCCATTAGTACTTTTATGTGTGACCACCCGAGGCTCTTGACATGAGCTGTCTAGGCTACGGAAGCCTTTTGAATCCACAAGCTCCGTCAATATTTAGACAAGGCCATAAGCAAATTGGAAGTTCTCTCCTCCCTTGAGAGAACAGCACATCCTTCTTTGATGGCCACTTCTTTCCACTGGGGTCTCCCTCACAGAGATCCTTCATGTGGAACATTTTTATGGCACCTGTTTTTGTGGGACTTATGTAGGATGCTGGGTACAGTGTCACGGTGTTGGAAATGGACGGCAGTTTCTCAGTGTCCCCTGCAAACAGCAGGGGGCGCTGTGAACTAGCTGCCAATCTGAGGAGCTCTTGCACAGGTGGGAACCGCCCTCATGTGCCAGCATCCATAGGCTGAGAAGACTGCACCTTAGAAGGGCAGCAGTGATGGCAGGGTGGAGTTCTGCTCCAAAAGTGCATTTGATTGGTAGCAGTCCCTGTTGCTGTTAATCAAATTCCTGGCATTTCGTGCTTGGCAGCACAGAGGCTGTGGTTGTGGTTGTGGCTTGCTTAGAGCAGTCAGCTGTGAGACAGAGCTGTGGTGTTGTCACTGGAAGCTCAGACGTCTGTTTCTCCAGACTTTCTAGGGACTTTAGGAACCAAGGGAGGGTCTACATCCAGTTACTTTTCTGTTTAAATCAGCCTTAGACTAGGCTAGTTTGAAGTCAGTAGCTTCACAATGGATTTTTTTTTTTTTTGACAGGTAGAGTGGACAGTGAAAGAGAGAGACGGAGAGAAAGGTCTTCCTTTACTGTTGGTTCATCCTCCAATGGATACAACGGCCGGCGTGCTATGGCTGGTGCACCGCGCTGATCCGAAGCCAGGAGCCAGGAGCTTCTCCTGGTCTCACATGCAGGTGCAGGGCCCAAGCACTTGGGCCATCCTTCACTGCCTTCCCGGGCCACAGCAGAGAGCTGGCCTGGATGAGGGGCAACCGGGACAGAATCCGGCGCCCCGACCGGGACTAGAACCCGGTGTGCCGGCGCCCATAGGCGGAGGATTAGCCTATTGAGCTGGAGAGCCAGCTGGGTTTCACGTTTTTATCATACATGGTCATATTAATTATACGAAGACAAAATTGAATTTATGTTTGTTGCTAAGTAATTTTCCTATAAATTGCCTTCCCACATTATTTACTTTTTATTATTGAAATAAAAGAATTCAGCATACTGTTAAATCCGTTTTGTTGCAGTTATTTCCGGGCTATTTTTATACAAATGTTTATAGGAAATTTATTCATAAAAGCAAATAGGCGGAAAAAAAAAGCAAATAGGCAGAAACAGTGCCCACTTCCATCCACCAATGAATAGGACAATCCAACTGTGGTATATACCTGTCCTGGACCACTGCCAACAGGTAGAGAGGCTCTGGCTCTTTATTTATTTATTTATTTTTAAAAGATTTATTTATTTATTTGAAAGGCAGAGCTATAGAGGGGCAGAGGCAGAGAGAGAGAGAGAGAGAGAGGTCTTCCATCTGCTGGTTCACCCCTCACTTGGACCTTAGCCTATCTGAAGCCAGGAGCCAGGAGCTTCTTCTGGGTCCCCCACACAGGTGCAGAGGCCAAGGACTTGGGCCATCTTCCACTGCTATCCCGGGCCATAGAGGAGAGCTGGATTGGAAGAGGAGCAGTCGGGTTTCGAACTGGTGCCCATATGGGATGCCTGTGCTTCAGGCCAGGGCATTAACCCCTGTGCCACAGTGCCGGCCTCTATGTGGAGAATATTTAAGCCATTCAGGATGAAGATTCAGGCCTGCCTCTCAGGTTTACTCATTACTCACCTGCTCTCCATCCATCCTTACATCCTATTGATTCACCACACACATGTGCTGCTCTAAGACTATTTTAGGCACCAAGACAATTCCTCATCATATCATATACAATTGTTGTCTTGTGCCAACTCTTTGAAATGGCAAATTTGAGGATGAGGATGGGGCTGTGCAGAGACTGTGGGTAGCTGTTCG